>NC_136878.1:27837408-29187133 GCF_949152265.1 Phoxinus phoxinus | reverse complement strand
TGATATAGTACACTATTTTAAATATATGTGTTTTTTTTGCATTTTATTTAATTTGTGTGCATTTTACAGTTATGATTATGTTATATATTTGATCAAAACTGGTCACTGGAGTAAAACACTTTATTGTTTTCCCCATACAATTAATTCAATTTAGAAGAAACTACAAGGTAAGTGTTTAGGTTTTTATGAGTGTTTCTTTTGTTTTGCTCGGTTTTGACAATGTGGACGCTGTCATAGCATAACATAGTTGGAATATAGAGCCTGACAGATATATTTCAACAGAAATTCAGTAAAAAGACCAGGACTGACAGTCTGCAGTCTTAACAGTTTAGAAAGTTCTGACAAGGACGACCTACTTGACTAAAATATTTCATTCCAGGTTGTACTTCACCTTGTGCATGTGGGTGGAACAATGTAGGCTTTTTGGTTGAGGCATTGCAATTCTTCAACATGAATACAGATGTCTGTCTTGTCAGACGTAGGAGTGTATCCAGAACGACATAAGTTGTGTTTCATGGGAAATGTAAAACATTTCAATAAAGTTTCGAAATATGTTTTGTTTCTGCCCTTTGAGAAGTGTTCCCTTTTCCAAGCTAGTGGTCTCGTTTTTTAGTTTTTTTACTCCCCACTTTCATCTGAAGTTGACTTTCCAATTGCTTAGAAACTGTTTTCATTATCTACACATCAGCAGAGCAGGTCCCTCTCTCATCATTTTGAAGACTTGCACACTACACTACAGAATTAAATTACTTTCTTTCTTAAATATTGCAAAGTTTGGAAATGCAGACAGAATTGTCCTACAGACAGGAACTTTTGACAGCTCATTTTTGGACAGGCACCTCACACAAAGTAAAATAATCTGTCTAAAAAAAACCTTTTTCCAGACAGTCTGCACTTACAATCGTTTGCCGTTTTCAGAAGTGTCCCCTGCATATGGACTGGCCCTTTTTTGGGGTTTATGGATTCACTTACCAGAAAGTACCCTCAAGGGACCTGTGGGATGTCGTATCTTCAGATGTGGATTCTCATAGTGGAATGGCTGTTTGTATTTGAACTCTATTGGTGGTGGATGAAACCACCCACCTCTCATAAACTGAGGCCTCTCAAGGTCATAATGTGGGAGTAAACGACATCTTTGCAGGTTCATAACGTAGTGCTCTTTTATCTCTATTCATCAAGCCATCACAGACTCAAATCATGTTTCATGTTCTTGTTTTGAGTTCAGTCGCTTGCTGTTCTTGTTGATGCATACAAATGCTAGACGGGAGACCCCTTTGAAAGGACGGGCCCTTAGTCTTAAAATAGTTTCACACTGGCTTCTCTCGCTGGTATCAGCCCTCCTGAGTCTTTCAGGGCTAAATGTCTTGCCTTTTTCATCTGCTCTACCTGCTAGGCCTCTCACTTTGGTAAATTGCATCTTGCTCTTTTTTCCTTCTCTTGTTTTTTTTTGTTTTGTTTAGTCTCCACTCTCTGAGCTCTTTATCTCCCGGTGTCGGCTTGTTACAACGGCAGTTGCCTCTAGCGCAAATGTCTTGCAGTGTGTGTGTGTGTTTATCCTTTGTCTTTTTTTTTGGGGGGGGGGGGGGGGGGGCACCAGGAGCAAATTCCCCCCAGCCATTATATCCAATTAGCAAGAGAATTTCTTTTCTTCTTCGCCGCCCCTACCGCTCAACGCAGAGCGGGAGAGGGGAATTCTGGCTGCATGCTTCTTTGATGAGAACAAATCAAGCTCTAGTCACTCAATGATGATTTAAGTGCTGTTAGAGTGCACACGCTGTTGTTTTTTCTTTTATGTTTAGTATTCAGGAAAACTAAAATAATTTAACTGGACAATTTATAGTAGTCACCTCAGAACAACATTTCCCAGTATCCATTCTGGTCCCCACCTGCACTCAATCAGCCATCATCACACCTACAACTGATAATCACTCATCATCCACACACCACATAATTCACATAAGACACTCTTCAGTTCACCTTTGTCTGGTCTCGTTGTTCCTACCAAGAACCAGCAACCTGGCCACCTACCTTTGAGAAACTTACCTGTGCGATTGTCTTCCATCTTCCGTCTTCCATCATCCATCATCCATCTTCCGTCTTCCCTTTCAATCCGGGGTGCTATCATCTTCACCTAACACAGATAAGATCTGTCATTCACCATCAGCATTTCATCATTGATCCACCAAATTAAGTTCTCATCTGACCCTGTCACTATACTTTCCTGCAATAAACCACTGTTTGGATATTTGCCTTTTTCTTTTCTGTGACAATATAACATGCTGACACTTAATTGTATTATTTGTGTGCCTGCTGAGATTTGTGTGATGTTTGTTTCAAGGTTACCTGCTGTTTGGAGTCATCATCTGGTGACGTTCCTTTTATATATTGCTGTTTGTTATATAATTATTGTATCCATAGTCAAAAATGAGTGAACACATTGTTATAATAATAAATACAATTGTGTTCAAGTGTCTGCATGCAGTATGGTCATTATTGCAAAATAAACCTTGACCTGATGGACCAAAAAGGTATTTAGTATTACAGAAGCTGTTTATTTTGCTGTATATTTTCAGACTTCTCTGTTAATACAGCAGAACAGATTTGTTTAATGTTTTTTTTTTTATGTTTACTGCATATTTTAAATAATGATTTGTTTAATTTAAATGAACAGGGCTTAATTCATTTATACGTGTTTTTTTTAACCTTGACAAACAATACATCCTTAAAAAAGTATTGATTATTTGTTGAGCTACTATACATATCTTATAGTGACCAAAAATTTTTAAAGGTGTGGTTAATTATGATTTCACTTTTCGAACATTAGTTAGTGTGTAATGTTGCTGTTTGAGCATAAACAACATCTGCAAAGTTATGACGATAAAAGTTCAATGCAAAGGGAGATATTTTATTTCACAGAAATTGATTTTTAACCCCTTAAGTGTCCCCCCCAAACTTTTTCACTAGGTGACAAACAGACTCCATTACTAACATACAAGGGTGCCTCCATTTCTATAAATGGCCTGTTTGATCTGAACCATATGTATCCATAATTTTCATTAAATTTATGAAGTAGACATCCTATTGAGAAGTAGTATGGGAGGTTTGGCAGATTTTATATGAATTCAACTTCTAATAAACATAAAAATAACAAGTATGTGCGTTATTATTGCCGCTGTATCATAAATGGTGAATCTATTATTTTTCTCTTTATATTTAAAACATTTTTAGACCATTTTTTTCTAAAAAAAACATGTATGGATGTTATCTTTTGAACTCTTGGCATGAAAACAAACTGAGGTTTCTACCAATCTTTCATGATTTTTCATGTTCATCGCTATTTCAAAATAAAGGTCTGAACACACCACAGGAGTATGAAAATATTATTGTTGCAAATTGATAAATTACGGCTCCTGTATAATGTTTGAAAATCAGTCAACAAATATGAAAACGAAAGATTGTAAGCTTTCAAATGATATATAGTTTGTCTAGATTAGTTTAGGTTTTAAATATGTAATGGCTGTGGGCCCACCGGTGGGCCGGTGACACTTAACGAGCTTCCTCCCGGGTTAGTGACTTTACAAACCCTAAAATTTGCATAAACCCTGCCCCGGGGAACACACAGCAAAGGGGGTGAGTCTATGAGAAGAGGAAGAGTTGTTGTAGTAGATCACATTTGGGAGTCTGCTCAAGCTATCGCGTTCGTCTTTTCACATTTATTGCAATACAGTACGCAACACAAATGCAATAGCATGTCACTCTGTCTGTAGGCGTCTTACAACAGTTCCCACACTAGTGATTTATAGATTATCATGAAATAATATGCTAATCAATGGCTTGAATATAGTTAACTCCACATCAGCTACATAAATTAATCAACTAACCATTCAGAAACGTCCTGTTGCATTCTACATGTTGTCAATTCTTCTCTAGTCTCTCCATCATTGTCTGACTTTGGTTTGAAGACCCAGGCAGAACAGTTTCTGACATTTTAGGTTGTGTCTGCAAGCTGCTAACACACAAGCTCTTGAAGCTCCACTCTCTGTGCCTGGAGCAGCAGCTCATTTGCATTTAAAGTTACACACAAAACAACGCGTTTTTGCTCACCCTCAAAAAGGGACAATTTTAACATGCTATGAAAAATTATCTGTCAGGTAACACTTCACATAAACACTCTGGGTACATCAGAGACTTATATTAGATATTGTAAAAATCACCCCTTTAATTAATTTTTTTTTTTTTTTTTTTCAGGAGGTAAGCCCTATTCAAACAATGTCTCTCGGGGCTTTAAGCCCAAAGGTGTGTTCATTTGGAGGAAAACGTATGAATTTTAAAAATATTTAAAGGATAGTTCACCCCACAATGTAAATTCTGTCATCACCTTAATGTCGTTCCAAACCTATATGACCTTCTTTCTTTCTGGGACATAAAAGGAGATATTTTAAAGAATGTCTCCAGTGACATTTTTTAATCTTCCATTTAACGAGAGTCATACAGGAAAATCATACAGGTTTGGAACACAATAAATTTAACATAAAGTTACCTTTTAAGTTCACATCTGCAACACATTACACAATGCTTTCTACTGCTGCAGTAAATGTTTACTTCCTGTTAAATGTGTTACTATGTTTGTGACTTTCAAATTTCTTCAGCGATAAACTTTTAAAGCTGTTGAGCATGCGTTGCACTTTTACAACAAAAGCAAAAAGGCCAATCCCAAAACCCCAATTCAGCAATAAAATGTTCAATATTCAAATGCACATGCAAGATACAGAGTTGGTCACACTGACACACTCAGCTGAACAATGCGTCCTGCTTTAAATGACTCACATGGTTCCACTTAAACTCTATATGATTTATGTGCTGTGCACAGTCATATTAGAGCTGTGTGTCTGTGGATGAAGAATGTCCTCTGGAAGACATTGCCCGCAACATGCAACTGTTTTCCATAGGTTAGTTTTGAAATGGGAATATTTTTCCTTTGGTGTCCTAGTTTCTCACGATCTAAAACTCTCTGAATTGAGAATTTTAGGCGGCAAATAGGTTATATTCAGCATGTGAATTTACACTGGCTTTTCTCTGTGCCAAGATAAGAATGTGGGTGTTTGCAATTTGCATATCATTTAAATTAATGCCTCCATGGTGTAATAAAGTGTGCATCATCCGAGGCAGGTGATTCTGTTCTGCTTTTGAGTCACGGGTAAGTCATCAGACAGCACTCCAACTGATTCCTTAGCATCCAAATAAGCTACTTTTTGGTGTTGAATGTTTCCTAAGCCTCTTTTCTACTCTAAAGCCTCTTTTCAAACTGAACCCTTGTGAAGAAGGGAGGTGCTTGGCTCAGTATTGATGCCTACATTTGTGAGTGTTACCCAGGTTTTGCTGGACCCAGATGTGGATGATAACTTATACATGAAAACCCACAGCCATGGAAGTGATGTTTCCTTTTGCTCTCATATTAATGGGATGAGTTTATGAAGCATATCGTAAGAAAAGGTCAAGCTCCCAAGTACAACATTCTCATAACTTCACTTAAAACTCTTAGTTTTAAGTGAGAAATTATCTAAGTGTTAACAAGCTGTTGTATCAGTTACAAGTCTTCATTTCTAGAAGCTTGGTATCTGCATTTTACAGTGTGTATATAGGCAATATAACTCCTCTTAAATGACACTCAACTACGGCTTTTTAATTAAAATAAATTCTGTTGCATAATTTATAAAACGTTCATAATAATCAGAATGGGTTGAAAAACATAGAAGTCAGGTAATCATATATTGTTGAAAATGTCTCAACTAGAACAATACAAGCACACATTTGTTTCAATCACACTAGCTGCATTTCCTAATATTGTAATCGGACTAGTAGCACAGTCGAAATAAAAAAGTTGCATGTAACCACATTAATCGGAATGAATTGTCCAAATCCGATTAAAATTTCATATGGATTGTAAGGAGTGGTTTAAACCTTTTATGATCCTATAGAGAGGACATGTGAACACTTGATCGTATTAAACTGGAAAGTACTGCACATGTGCAATGAGAAATGGCGTAATGACATATGAAGCGTGGAACGAGCTGTTGTTGTTGATGAATAAAGTGACATAAATGACTGTCGTACCATTCTAAAATTATCCTTCCACTCATTGTCTGTGAAAAAGAGCAAAACAACAGTCCATGCTTCGGACTCTCATCCACATACGTTCTTACTGCTTGATAAATACTGTATAAGCATCACGCACGGCACAACGGTTCATGTGCTTGACGTTTCCTAATTAGGGCCTGTTGCATAAACATAGCCATTATGTCCTAGTATGACCCACTAACAGTTAGTCAGGGCCAGTCAGTCTTAGTTTTAGGTATCAAATAGGCTAATCTACGTTTTTGTGTAACTGATTTAAAAAAGCTACAACGAGTCTTAAAGAAAAAAAAAGGTTTGTGCAACCAGCACCTGAAATAGATTAATATTAAGTCTGCTCTAAAACAAAGAAAATAATCAATTTACGAGAATAGTATGCAAAGACAGTTGCAAACTCTCTATTTTCGTGCAGTGTGTGCATGTCTTTTACGATTTTAAGCTGGTGACATATAAATGCTCACATCAACCCGATCACTTTATTTAGCGTTCATGCAAACATTACGTTCGGATTCCTCAATCGTAACGAATTTATTCCTATTGAAACAAAAGTTGTCAATGTAACTACTGTTGCAAGGATTGATATGTGAAAAGCCTCAGACATGCATGCAAGTCATACACAGTAAGGACGTTTCTTGT
This sequence comes from Phoxinus phoxinus, assembly GCF_949152265.1. Taxonomy (NCBI): domain Eukaryota; kingdom Metazoa; phylum Chordata; class Actinopteri; order Cypriniformes; family Leuciscidae; genus Phoxinus; species Phoxinus phoxinus. The sequence goes on along the minus strand of NC_136878.1, from coordinate 29,180,365 downwards.
CTTGAAGCAGTCTACACTAGACGCGATAAAGCAAACATTGCAAATCCATTTGTCCTTTGTGTCAGAAGTTGCACGAGAGCTTGGGGTAAGTCAGAAATAGAACGGGGCATCATGTCGGGAATTTGCCGTGTCGTACCCCGGCCGCTACATTCAATGTAGACAGCGTCACTGATTATAATGGGCTCTATTTTATTTTTACTTTGTCGCATAACACAGCTTGTGTCTAGTGTAGATATGTTATTTTGGTGGTTGGACATCTGAAGTAGATGCATTGTCTGCTTTACATTTACCTGGCACTGGCAGTCCTTTCACAGAGTTGTCCATGCTTAGTGCAGCACCATGCATCATTCATGTATATTTTTACACGGCTTCCTGCAATGCTCAAATCTGATTCTTCACTCACAACATGTAGGTGTGTTATTCCATGACAACTGGTAACAGACTGTAGAAGCTGGTAATGCAAGTAATCTTGAGGTAATAAAATGCCAAATTAATATTTTTGTGCAATTATATACTTATCTGGCAAGTAGCTGCATAATAATAAGCGTGATCATTTTGCAGTGGGGTCTTATCACCCTGAAGAGTTTTTTTTTTTTTTTTTTGCATTATCTGTTGACTGTACACTATCCCTTAGCCTTGCCATGCCCCCCTTTTTTATTACTCCAAGGGATATTTAATAGTGTATTCTCATTTTACCTTATCTGATCATCTAACGCTCACTAAAAGTAATCTTAATCTTTAAAATATTATAATTTTATAACATTATTAAATGTAATTTTAGCAAATCTAAACATTAATATCCATTTGTCATAATAGTACATTACAATGATGTGATGCCTAAAATCACTTGTAGCAGTTAACGTTTACATTTTAGTCATGACAACTCTCAGAGTGAATTATTTTATCCAACATTTATTGGAATGGGGCATTGAATGTACATACATATGGTTGATTTTGGTTGACGAGATATGCTACCCTGCTGCTGCTGCTCCTGCTGCTGTGCAAATACAATAATTGTTTTATCTTAGTTAAAATAATATGCATACAGGAAATCCTTCAGCATGAAATATAAGTACCCCCTTAGCAGATCTCTACAGGTGGTGCTGGGGAGGAGGAGGAGGGGTTTTAACAGAAGTTTTCATAATCGCCCAGCAAAGCAATTGCAGGCTAAGGTATGAAATATATGCTTTCGTGGATTAGGAACTACGTCTGATTGGCTAATGCCACGGCGTTAGAAGAACCTGAGTCTGAATCAGAATATGTGATCAATTAGAGTTTCATGTATAAACTGTATTTATGCATTTGGCAAATTATTTTACCCAAAGCAACTTTCATTGGATGCAAGGTATACATTCTATAATGGATTCTTTCAGTTATCAGCAGCAACATGAAATACTGATCAGCTTGTTATTATGTGTGTGACACATGAATTTGATTAGATCCCTGCACCTTTATGACTTACATATGTTACATTTTATTTAGGCCTTAAAATGGTTAACTTTTGTAAGCTACTAAAATATCTCATCATTAACATCTGTTAATGTTAATTGTAAAATTAACTTAAAAACCATTGGCCTATGTTTGTTTGCAAATCTTTTCAGTCTCCTCTTGTTAAATCACTCTCCACCTTTCCTGCTCTGGAAATATCCAGTTTCTCTCCTTTTTCTGGGCTATTCCGTGTGTGTACCACTCCATTCCATCCATTGGCCCATGCTTTATTTACACAAACACACATGCACACTCACACATGCAGCTCAACGAGTTATAAAAAAAAGGCTATGAAGGTGCCCTCTTGCTGGCCCATATGTTCACAATATGCCACCACTGTGATGGTTTGGATACAACTGCTGGAGTTTGGTAATGGAACTTGTCACTGTTTCCCATGTGTAATAGTCTGAACCCTGATGGCCAAGTGCCACACAAATTGATTTAATGAGGACTGCTGAGATACGAACTATATCACCTATCTCCTCAGTTTTGCTGCTGCCAAGTTGCTGAACTTTCTATCTGTGGATTGAGTTAGGCTATGGCGAAGCCTTAGTGTCTTTATTTTGGAGTGATTTGACTCATACTGACAAACAGTTCCTGTCGATTCTAGGAAGTTGTTTAACTTTCTAAAAGTGGCAGAAACATTAAAAGGAAAGCAAGTGAATGATGCAGAGATTATAGCATTCTAAGTTGTTGGGTGGAGAGCTTATCAATATCTGATTCTCCATGGGATTGCTCTGGTCTATCACACAGAACCTTTTGCAAATGTGCATTGATACTTTTAAACATGTTGTTAGTCATATTCCCAGCTGGTTCTCAGCTCAAGTTTGGCTGCTCTTGTAGTGTTCTGATTGCACTTCAGATACTTCATCTGATTTAGCGGTTTCCTTTTCAGCTTTCACATTTCACATTAGCCATTTTGCTGAACCCTGCTGAGCAATTTAGCTCTTCATTCTTATTAAGAGGGTTTTGATAAAGATTTAGCTGTTGAACTTGAAGGAAGGAATGTGCCAAACTGATACCCCTCAATAATTAAACATTACACAGAGTCATTACACAAAAGTAGTCATTACTTTCCTAAACATTTGATGAAGTGCATTAAACAAAAAATAGACGATTAAGAGTTTTGCAAGTTTGAAAAATATTTAGTAAGTTAACTGATTGTCATTTTAAAAACAAATTTTTGTTGTTGTAATACGTACAATAATATATGCATTTTGACAGTGTGTCAAAATAGTCAGTCTCAGAAGTTCTTTAAAATATTTTAAAAAGTGTTACGTAATAAAAAATAGTTTACATTTTCATTCACAATAGATCAATAATTTGTAAATACTGTTACAACAAATTAATGTATGAACATATACCATGTACCAATAAACCATGTTCCTGATATATAATGTATGTACCTTAAAATAATAGTGAATTGTCACTTTAAATTATGTGATCAAGATGAAGTGACCTCAATAGTCCTCAAAGGAGCCACGTTCCAAACTTGGTAAGGTTTACTCTAATTTAACATTCAGGGCCCTATCCTGCACCCAGCGCAATTGACTTTGTACACCGACGCATGTATCATTCCTATTTTGCACCCGCGCACAGCGGACTTTTCCCTCCACAGACGCACGTCGGTAAATTAGGAAATTAACTTGTGCTCGCGGGGGCTGTTCGGCGAAAAGAGGAGGCGTGTTCCAGCGCAAAAGTTCCCTGGTGCTACTTTCCAGTTTTAGAAAGCAATGCCGCCACTGACCAGGAAAAACCCAATCTAAAGACAGTGGCGCGTTGCGCGTTAGTCATATGGTATTTTAAGGGCGCGTGCTTGGCCATAATGTAGCGTGTTAACACGCATACACTTTGATTATCTAATATAAACAGATGCAGCAGTTTAAATTTTTGCAAATCATACATTATTACAAGGAAAAATATTAACACACGAGGGAAATCATTGTTGTGTCCGTGAAGATGTGAAAAAAATCTATCTAGATAAAAAAAAAAAAAAAAATCTAGATTAGGCTACACATTTACCCAAATTATATGCCTGTTTAACCGAAGATAATTTGGGTGTGTTTCTCCCATCATCCCCAATGTCACTTCTCTGTTTTACGGCCCTGACGAGAACGTCGGTCTCCTCGGCTGTGAACCGCTCCTGGCGTGCGCTGGTAAATCCGCCGTTATAATAGCAATCCGTCATAATAACAAGCGCGCCTGCTCTTAAAGGGAATGTGAGAGGACGCTCTGATTGGTTTATTTCATGTTACGCCCAAACCACACCTATGAATAATGAAGCTACTTCAGACCAACCCCTTTTAGATTTGTGCCGGGCGCAAGAGGCATTTATCCCGGCGGGAAAATAGCAACAGCGCCAGGATCCGCTCACAAAGTTACTTGCGCTTTGCTCTTTGACACTTGCATTTCAGATCGTTAAAATAGGGCCCTTAAAGTGTTATTAGCATACTAATTATGTCACATAAAATCATCAGAATGTGTAGTAGAAAAGCCATATTGTCGACTCTTGAATGCTAATGTTAGCAAACCATAACCTTGGTAACAGGAAGAGAAGCAGCCATTTTTCAATACTATCACAAAATGAGTTGTGGGGTTGATTCAAACTTGATACATCACAAGTCTACTACATGGCTAGCTCATCAACTTATTTTCTCTATACAAGTGAAATGTTTAAATCAGTGTAACACCATACTTATTTATTTTATTTTTTTAAATATCTACTTTTTATTATAGTTTATTACAATTTAGTTTCTCAGAAACATTGAAATCATTGGTTGGTTGAGTTGGGATGCAGATGCAAATTTACTTATGTTACAAAAATAATATTTGTCCATTCAGCCATGCGGATCATTGCCCGCACTGCGTTGTTCAATAGGTAGCACTGTTTCATTTTGCTTTTGGAGTGTTTGGCTTGTGGTGTTTCCTTACAAAAGAAAAAGGCAGAGCATAATAAGAGTTCCACTGATGGGGAAAAAATGTCTGCAAACGGTATGAAGCCCAATTTTTTTTTTTTTTTTCTGTCTATAGTAAATTATGCTTTTGTATGCCAGTGTTTTACTTTGGATATCTGTAACTTTTTTTATGTAGATTTCATGGCATTATGTGTTGTCGTGGTTAAACATCTAGTCTGGTATCAGAATTGTTGCAGTTTTAACCATCAAAACAGTGTTTTTTTAAGCACTTTCATTACTGTGTAAGAACTAGACCATTTCTCCAGGGTAAATCACTTTGGATAAATGTCTAACTTACATTCTCTGATTATGATAAACTTCCTTATTAGTTACAAGCCATTGCTTTATTTATTCAAAGCTTATTAAGTCAAAACTCACGACAAACGGTTCAGCTGTTCCTGAGTTTCTTTTGAATGTTCCTTATGAAAACCTCAAACAGCCACTAATTCTGGCTTTAATGTTAAGCCATGCATTAAAAAACACAATAGCACAGCATTTTGAGTGTCAGTGATGTGCTCAGTGGCCTTTTAAATGCTTAGGTAGTGTAATTTGGATCTCAGAGTGCGTGTGGAGCGGTGCATGCCAAAGCACAGAGCTAGTGAGTAACGTCCCGCTGATAAGCAATAGGTTTTTCGGCAGGACATTTGAAAACAGATGTGGAAAACACATTGATTCAAAGCAAATGATGCCAATAGCCATAGATCGCTGTGGTCAATGTGCCTTAGGCATGGCATAAATGAACATTTATCTGAACAATAACGATTCTCTTTGTGCATCGAGGTGGGCTGGAAGAGCCAATTAACATTGAGTTGTTGCTTTTTATTTAGAGTACAGATACCCAACAGATTTCACATTATGCTGTTCGTTTTGTAACTTTTATAGTAGTAAATAAACAGTGTTATTAAACTGCACCTTTTCACTTTTGTAAGGAACATTGTGAGTAGATATTGTGTTCCCTAGAATCCCATAAATGTTATCCACATGAGACAAGGGAGGTTCTCAGGGGCCTTTAAACCCCGTAATCACCACATTGGTGCGTCATTTTCTTCTTAAATGGACTTCTATAGGCATACACTTTCTGCTGACCAGGCAGAAAACATGAGAATTAACCTGAACTCAGAGCACTGAACATCCTAGATTGAAAGGCAGTTAAAGATTCATGTTTCTGTTGCATTTATGCATGGGCTTAGGTCCATTGTGGGGAATGACTATGTGTGTGCCTGAGGGAGAGAGCAATGTAAAAGTGATTAGTTCACATTGTTTGATTACTGTTGTTTGAAGAATGCGCATCTAAAAATCTTCATGGCTTCAGGCGGTGCCCGCAAGGTTAAGCAGTGGCCATAGGCATACAGGACATTCACGATCTTATGAGTAAATAATTTGAGTGGTTTATTATCTTATTTAGTACAGTAAGTTGTGTATCATTGTGGCGAGCAGGACGAGGTCGAGGGCCGCGAGAGAGCTGTGTGAGGCAGGTGGCGTGATTACTAATGAGTGACACCTGCACCGGTCTCGTATCTCTCACGGCCCTCGTCCTCGTCCTGCTCGCCACAATCATGTATTAATTGTCTGTCTATACCAGCTGTATTTAAATGGCGGACCGTGGTCCTGTTCTGTACCCCGGCTTGATTCCATAAATTGATTTACGGGACATAAATGCGCTATTTTACCGTTTCTACAGAATAAATTGAGCAGCCCGTCAAAACAACGGAGCGGTACACCCCACAATTTCTCAGGTTCGTTTATGGTAATGAGATTTCGGCGCTACATCTTCTAGTATTTGTATCTAGAGCCAAGCATGCTTCATTCAAGTCTATTCTTCTCTCTAAGACATAAAATGCCTCGGTAAGAGCTTCAGATGAAATGGTTAAACAAGAATGCAGCATACACAATTAATTTTATCTGTCAGATGATTCCGACCGTTTAACTTAACCAGGTTTTGACAAGTTAACAAGTGGTGCCTTTAGACCCCCCCTTGTTACAAGGGATTTTTTTTACAATCGGATTATAAGGGTCCTTGTACAGTAAATGTAGCTATTGATCCTTCTGTCGATTTTACTATTAGCTTCACATGGTAGCCCTATTAGTACATGCAATCAACTTTTGTAGACACTGCGTGTGCATGATTAGGGTTGCCACCTTCAGTGTGGCAAAATAAGGGACACCCATTCACCCCCCCCCCCCCCCCCCCCCAAATGCTCAACTTTGACAAAGTCATTTTTATTGTTATAATTGTGATTTCATAATATGTAGATATGAATCCAACTAAAAGCTATTGAAAATATGTATTTTAGTCAAATAGCAAATGGTGTAGCTCTGCAGCCATCTACTAAAGTGATAATTTCTTTACTTTTAAAACAGCATTTTCCAAAAGATGGGCAAAAATCTTACACTAAACCATGTCAAATTATCCATATCCATGAACGTTAGAAATGTGGGTCTTTTATAAAGTGAATTTAACTTTTTTTTTTTTTACTGTTTTTGTTTAAAAAATATTTATTTATATAGCCTAAAGTAAAAAAAATATAATAAATCCTCCTAAAACTATAAATCCTATAAAAAAACCTATTATGTTTCAAAATGACATTTTGTTGAAACAACACAAGTGTGACTTTTTCCCCCCACACTAACATAAAAAACAGATATTATTCAAATTTATTTAATTTTTTTGTAGATGTAGAAAGTGTTGTCAACCGTGCAAAGTCTCACATCATTTGGACAAATATAATGTTTTATTTATTTCAGCAAACGTCATTTGGGGTCGAGGACCCGAACAGCGCACGAGGGGTTAAAAACGTGCCGGTTTACCGCGCATGTTCACGAGACTCAGTCGCTATAGAAACAAAGACGCTAAAATGCAATCACGCAATGAGCTTCTCTACTAAGAAATTGATTTCTTTATATTTGCTATTAGTATTATCCATACTGCAAAATCCTTATGTTTTTATTCAACTATATGTGGGCCTAATGTAAAATACGGGACAAATCGCGTCCCTTATTGATTTGATACGGGACGCATCATCTTACTTGTAAATACGGGACGATTCCGTATTTTAAGGGACGGGTGGCAACCCTATGCATGATTGAGTCATGTGAGCACCATTTCTGTCTCTAATAGTATCCAGATGTCTTATAGAGACACAATGATGTGTAAGAGGAAGAGAGCAGATGCGGTCAGTGCTCTGAACAAGCCGTACACTGTTAATGTTTTGCAGAGGCATTTTTGTGTTTCAAGTGGAGAGCTATTGAAACTAATGTATTGTGCAGATATAAAAGTGCCACTTATGAAACAGAACAAATCATGCTGTAACGATTTTCAGACGTCTTTCTGTCAAGGTTGGTTGGACCTAGCCTTAAGCTTAAGACAAAGGCTCAAGTGCTTATGGAGCACATATCTGCGTCTGTCGGCACTGATTGTCCGCTCTCCAAATAGGTTCTTCTCATCAATAGAGCGCCCTTCAGAAGAAGTGTTGCTGCTTGATGTAATTTCACATTAGTGTGTCGACTATGTAATCCCCACTGTGATGTTGTAGGTGTAGCATTTAATCCAGCAATTCCATATGGTGTAATCTCCCCCTGCCATCCTACTGTATATCACTTTACATTCCTACATATTTTTGTAAGGTTTCTCAAACACTGGTCTCAAATGATACATGTGTGTGTGTGTGTGTGTGTGTGTGTGTGTTTTCTACACAATTTAGAAAGTAAGTCAGGTTTGTAACAACATAAGGGTGAATAAATTCTAAATTATGACAGTGTTTTCAACTTAACTTTTTCCTTGCCATTGACAGAATTTTCCTCTATTTATGACACAACGCTTCCCCACCATTGAAGGAATTTTCCGTTTTCCGTGTTTTCACTGTTATATGGTAGGGGGCGATATTAGTACAGAATCTCCTGATCAAAAGACATGTGAAGAAGAAGCAGAAACAAGCGATGACATATATAAGCAGATCCATATGTAAAATAACGCGGCCATCAACATTAAACCGCAAATAAATCAAAATGTCTAACGTTATCGAATAAAATATCAACCGATGATGCCCTATGGGACTGTGCAAGATGTGAGGGTGTTGATGGACTCAATCTACTCCATGTGTGTTTTGATCATTGTTCTAAATCCGATCCAGATGTACTCTTTGTAGATGTACTACATCAAGATGTTAAGTCTGTCAACTCACCATTGGGATGGCTCAATCCGAGGGGCGGGATAAACGATTGTCTTTCAAATTCCCTCTGCACGCAATAGGATAGCGCTAAAACCAACCAGAGCAACGAAGAAGGTGACGTAGTCAGATCGGCAAAGATCCGGTCCGGCAAAACTCTGAACACTTCTTCCTTTTTTAAGAATGACTTAAGTGCCATTTTTTGTTCTTTTCTCAAAGAAAAACTTATCTCCAAGTCCTCCAGATTCGCGGCCAAAGCCGATTCAAAAGACCGCTATTCACCAGCAGCAGCAGCCATTCTTTGTTTTCAAGTGGCAGGGAACCGTCGCAACTCTGTCGTCATTATGTTAAGCCTGCCCCGCCCCGCCTACTCTATACACGATGTGATTGGCCGGACCCAATTAATTTTTGTTCCAGCTGTGTATCAAGTGTAACGTTAGTTCTGGCAGGTCACGTTAGCCAAGCTCGCATCAGCTGACTGTCAGCTGATCCACGTCTACCTATAGAAATATGACGCCTATCACTGTATACATATAAGCTCCTTCAGTATTATCAGCAGCTATAGTGTTTCTCAGGAGCTAATTACCCTCCTCCATCCCCAGCTCCTCCTCTCGCCCAGTCAGGATTTGGTATTCTGATTCCCCTTCAATCAGAAAAAATTCTCGAATTATGTTGTACTTTAAAATCTTGAATTAATTATATCTGCATGTATTCGTGTTGGTTCTGTTCTGTTTACCTTAATTGTTGCTCTGGTTATTGTTGCTCTCCCTTTTCTTATCAAGGGGGTAATCCATCAGCCGGAAACTGAAGGAACTGTCATTGCAGTGCCGTTCCTTGGGAACTGCCATTGTAGCATCACCTGCTGTTAGCATTCCATTGACTCCCATTCATTTTGGCGTCACTTTGACAGCGAATAACTTTACATCTGAGGCGTTTAAAGACTCCATTTGTCCATTATTTATTTCTAAAGAAACACAAGAATGTATAAAATGATCCATTACCTAGTACCTTACGTTATGGCCCCGTAGAAGCAGTTTTTGTAAAAATAGGCTAACGATTGCGTCATAACCACTCGCCTCTCTGTCGCACTTCGAGAAATTACCGTATAGACAGGCGGAGAAGCTCGCAAGCAATCGGGGGGACATGGAGGCATAAAGTCAAGGGTAAAGCGCATAGAGAGTGATAAAGTTGATCTCATGGATCTCATGATCTCATGGACAGCTCCTACTCACGCTCTCAGTCTCTGCGAGATTCGGAAGGGAATTATTCATATTTATCTCGGCATAGCTACTAGAAGACTTCCAACTGTCAGACAGGTTGCTCACGTCACATCTACGCCGTCAAGCTCAGTTTGAGCCTGCGCAGTACGCCCAGCCATCAGGAAGTGAGTGCTTCTAATTGACTTCACTTTTCTCCGTTGAAACCTATGGGGTTGCTGTGTCCATCTTATATACTGTCTATGGCTCTTATCCATGCTAGGCTTGCCCAGAAACCATACCGCCAATCCAAATTGTATGCTAATTGTCAATCGTAATTGACGATAGTGGTCCTGACAGAACTGTATGTTAGGAATAATTTAGTTGTGCTGTAATGGGTTTGTTTCCAAAGTTTTTTTTTGGTCTGTGTTTTTACACCGCTGTATTGAAGCAAAGGTCAATATGCTGCATATCTCATTGTCACTGACTAAATTAATACAAGCTTAGATCATGAATAATCTCCTTGTATTCTGTAAAGATTTAAAGGTGAAGTGTGGAAATTCTGTGCCAATAATGCCAACAAAATGCAATAACAATGATTGTTTTTCAAACAGGTTTCCCAAATACTTCCCTTATCTGCCACTGGTTAGACAAACACATTGTCAGATGCTTTCATCCAAAGCCACTTAGTGTACATTTAAAGTATACATGATACCTTGAACATCAAACAGGCGACCTTGCTACCATCATGCTATACCAGCAACAGGAAAAATGTTGCTTTAACAAAACGGCTCAATGTCTGTCTGTGTTAGACAAAGACACTCTTAGACTGAATATACCCCCTGAAGCTGGTGTTTAGTGGGAGGTGACAAGCCTGTCACTCGGAATGCCACTATGCTAAATGCAGATTAGATCCATTACCCAAATCTGCTCTGACCTTGTCACAATCTGTTGGAAGAGAAACGTGGATGTGACTCTCACAGCACTCAGCACTGCAAGCCGCTTTCACACATCCACCATCCGCTCATTTAAAGTATGATCATTTAGTAATTAACTTTGTCAAGTGATGAATGCTCAGATGAGGCTACTTGAAAACAAGTTTTTAGATTCATTCCATGAATTTAATGAGGAATAATCATTACTTAAAAAGAATGGGTACATTATTTAGCGCATCTTTCCAATTTTGCTTATCATTGAGAGCTCATACGTTGATAAGTCTTTTCTATGCAACAGCAGTTAATATTGACTAAAAGTAGGTCACGAAGTTTAATTAGTGAGGTTGACTATAGTTAATTTATTTCTTTAGTTTTTAATATGTATGTATACAGTACACTACTATTGGGGGTTGGCACACATTTGTTTTAATGTTTTTTTTTAAAGTCTCGCTCACCAAGGCTACTATATTTGATCCAAAAATCCTATAAAAAAAATATTTGTTGGAGATATTATAAATAAATAAAAAATCAGGATTCTTTGATGAAAAGAAAGTTCAAAAGAAGATAATTTTATTTGAAATATAAATATGTTATAAATGTCTTTACTGTTCCATCATACAAGTGATGTGATCATGCATCATTGGTGAATAAGAATATTTATTTATATTTAAAAAAAATATATAATAATATTCTTAATGATCCCCAAACTTTTTGAACAGTAATATACTGTAAATAGTTTGATGTTTTTGAGTGTAAAATGATGGTCAAGTAGATTTTGAGTGAACTATTTCTTTGCATTGCAAAGTCATGCAACACCCCCCTATTCTTGTCTGTAGTTCTGTCTCCCATTCATCGTTCTATCAGATGTAAGGCAACAGCTCTCTTTCATTTTCCAGCAAGATCCACAAGCCCTTAAATCCTCACTTAACCTAAACCCTCCCCAAGCTTCCCTTTAGCTTCCCTCCTGAATTATCTAACACACCTGGAATTCATATAACTTATTTGTTCTATTACGTGAGTATCAGCCACAAGTACAGGCTTTTATATTTGCCTTTGGTTTGATCTTTTGATACAATAGATTTCAGGCAATACATCCTAATGGTGTGACTGAAAGGTGTATTGATGTCCACGCAGTGCTTTCTTAAACTCAATAAATGCATATTTGCTTTTTGTGTATTCATTCTAAGCAGATTGTAATGATACAATCTATGTTTTATAGAAAAGATTTGGTCTTTTAATGGACCATAACCAATAACGATTCATCAGTGCTCCTCTAAACCTCTGTGCGTGTCACGCTCCGCTATCTTCAGTATGCACCTTTAGGGTGGTATCAGCCTTGTACTTTCTATACCTGTTACATTATATTTGGATATTACTTTCTCCAGGATTTCAGAAAGATTAAGTCAATCCGCCCCGTGGCTTAGCCTTATCACCCCGGGCCTGGATTATCTACATGAGTAGAGACCGCTCTGTAATAAACCATCATCATGATTAATTTCTTCTTTTTCTAAACTTAGACTCAAAGAACATACTTTTGAAATGGGGGGAAAAAAAGTGTGTGTGGAGGGGGGAGGGTGGGTTGGGTGATGAGAGTCAAATAGACAATAATTCAATTGGCTGTGTGAATGTGTTGTGGAGTCTTGATGTCTGCGTTTGACTATTTTGGCCATGACTTACACTTCATTTAAGACCTTTTGCACCCCCATTCTTTTACATGTTAGATAATGTTTTTTGGGTGGATCACTGTGTGTTTTAGTTGGATCATGATGCCAAGCATCTGACATGTGTTTGGGAAAATATTTGATTCATTTCCCTCTAAAATGAGCTGGCATGGGTGAGAAATGGGATTATAGGGAGATGAAAGGGTTTGTGGGTAATCTGATCGGCTCTTTTTCCATTCCATAAATCTCTCAGTGCTTCTCAGAATCACTGTTGGAGGAGTGGACACTCCTTAAACTGTAGAAGAACATAACACATGTTGAGAACCGACTCTCAAAAACAAAACCAAGCAAACGTACACACACACACACACTTTTCAAGTTTCGACCCATAATGTCATACAGCAGGGCTCTTTTCTTTCAGGGATGAGATTATCCAGATATAAATTTGTAGAGTGAAGAACTTTTTTTTTCTTAGCACTTTCAACGGAAGTAGCTTGTTGCCATGAGAAACAAAACTAAATACTCCTAATACTTTTTGTTTATATCGCATAATAAATGGGGATATTTAATTTAAAGTTTTTAGGGTTTGGCTACATTTATTTTTTATTATTATTATTATATATATATTTTTTAATGACCCTACAAGTTTACCATTTATGAAATTTAGATGCTATTTAGAAACTGATAAATAATATTTAAAATATATTTCTAATAATGTATTAATAATAATAATAATAATAATAATAATAGTAGGCTACTAGTAAAATTAGTAATTTCAATTTTCACAATTTCAATATTTTTGACTATAGCAAGTCTACATAAATTTTAGACAGCGGACACAGTTTTTTTTTCAGTGATTATGTGGTTTAAACTAAATCAAATCTGCAGGTGATTTATATGGATGCATTTTCTCAGGAAATTTGCTCAGACAGAGGTCAAGTTTCTCGTATTTAATGAGACAGTCTCATTGTATACGTGTTGATATACAGTATTGCTTTGTCAGCTATAGCTTGTGTTTTTTTTTGTTTCTTTGTTTTCTGTTGAAAGAATTGTTTGCAGAAGTTATTTGCATACATCCATTTATATAAGACCTGATTAAATGTGTGTGTGTCTAAATGGTGCCGAAATGGTGACACTTTCACCGTTTTGGATTTGACGCTCTTTTAACGAGTTTTGCACTGAGTTTTGCTCTTATACGTCGGGCAGCACAGGGGCATTTAATCAAAATCAATCTAAGGGCTGTTTTAAAATGATTGACTGGGTTGTGGGCTGCCAGGTGAAAAGCCCTCATACAAGGTCAGTATGTTCGGCCTCATTCAGAAAAGGCTAATTAAAAGTATAACCTGTACTTTGGAGAGTGTAAGAACTGTTATTTAACCACTAGTAATGCATGATGCCCAGTTTGTCTGTCACAGACCACATATTATAGCACTATGACTCATAGCACTTATTTAAAAAGCTGTAATTAACTGTCTGTACATTACTGACTCAAAGTATGTGATATCTACTATTGACACATATCCACTTTAGAGAAGGGGCTTTTGAACTGATAAAATCCTTATTGGCAATTATTAAATCTGCCTGTGGCTGTACTAACTAGCTTTTTACAAGTTATCACTTAGGAATGTGTTTTAAATGTGTAGAATCAGGGCAGATGACAAGATATTTGTGAGAAATTAGTTCTTAGTTAAAACAATGAACATCATAAATGTAGCTCTCGGTGTCTGGACATGATGGAGGGCTGGGCTGATATAATGTGAGATCAAGAATTTGTGTATAAGTGTACGTATATTCATGTTATTTGTCTGCAAACCTTTTTTCAGTTTCATCAGTGTATACAGGTGAAACTCGATTGAGGCATTGAGGCATTGAGGCGGTAATTCATGCAAAAAGAGCCCAAACCAAGTATTAAGTACATATGCATGATTAGACTTTTCAGAGGGCCAACATTTCTTCCAGAGGAAAAAAAAATCCTTTTTTATATAGATTTCATGTAATATTCTAATTTTCTGAGATTTTGAATTTGGGGTTTTCATAATCATCAAAATTATAACAAATAAAGGCTTGAACTATCTCACTTTGCATGAAATTAGTCTATAGGCCTTTTAGTTTCATCTTTTAAGTTGAATTACTGAAATAAATGAACTTTTTTACAATATTTTTATTTATTTATTTATTTTTAATCATTTTTCACCTGTACATTATGGTTTAAACGTTTGGTATTAATTTTTTTATCAAATAAATGCAGCATTTGTGAGCATTAGAGCCTTCTTTTAAAAACATTAACACAATCATACTTTTACCAAACTCCAACTTTTGAATGGAGATAGTCAAGCTCACTAATTGACCTTCATAAAACATTATGAACTGTCATTCCATAGTAAAAACTTAACTGCTCAACGAATAAGCTTTCAAGGCTTTCAAGGCTTCTTGAATTTCAGAGCTGTCAACATTAACACATTTCTATATGTGCTCTATCCATTGCTGGCTTCTTGCCTTGTGTGTGTGTATATGTTATGTCTTTGTCAGATGTTTGTTTGATTGTTGGTTTGCTGTATTTCGACTGTATTTTTTTAACATAATAGGATTTCTTACAAAATGTATTGTACATTTTTTTAATGTAATTTTATTCTCTTTTAGGGTGACTTTTAACATCTGTCCGGGGACTGCAGATGAAAAATAGCCTTCTGGCTAATTCTGGCATATTGGCAGAAATGTTTATTAATATGCACTGTCCCTGTAATAATAAATAAATAAATACACAGAATTGGAAATATATACATAGGCTATAGAATTGCTAATATGTACTCTTTTTAAGTAATCATTATTCCTCATTAAATTTCAAATTTGAAAATGTATATATTTTTCTTTCAAAAAAACATCAGTATATTTATGTAATATTTGCCAATATTGATATATCTCTTTCCCTGCCTTTTCTATCATTTATGCCACAACACTTTCACACCATTGACACATTTTCCCAGTTGGCCATACAATTTTGTGAACATGATAAAAAATGCTGGTTCTGGCTGTCAACTAAAAAATACAACACTAGATTTAATTGTGCATTTTTTATAATTCGATTTTCTTTTACATTATCTAATGCTCAATTATGTAATCTTATTATAAAGACTAACAATTTAAAACATTGTTAAATCTGAACTTTAGCAAATTTCAATATTAACATCTACTTCATATGGTACATTGAAATTTAATGCCTAAATTTACTTTTTTTTATTTTTTTATAGACAAAATAGTAGATAATTTCACTGTCTGCCATTTATCGGTTATCTATCATGAAATGAAAATAATAGGCAGCTTTTATGTTAAACAGAGTCAATCAATTGCCTATTAACATGGACTTGACAGGTTACAATTGAATATTGTAAAATGTTGGTTGCTCAGTGCTGCTGTACTGCATCTCTATTTAAAAAAAAGAAAAAAAGAAAAGAAAAAATGAGTACTTGGAATGCTCAGGGCCATAAAATTGGTTTGTCCCTCTAATAGCAGAAATATTGCAGAATCGGATGGGATGTTTTGTTGCCCGCTAAAAAACTCTGATGATTCAACCACATTTCAAGTCTTTCTCAGTAGAAGAGTTTTAAACCACAATAAGTTTAAAATAGTTTTTATTTCGTTGGGATGTTAAGTACTATAGACAAAATGTCAGTGTTACAAAATCCAGTACTGACGTACTTGGAGTCTAACTCTGAGTTGCCATAAGAACACGTCTTGTTTATGTACAGTTTTTTAGAAGTCTACATCCATATTCAGTTTTTTAGAAGTACATCAATATTCAGTTTTTTAGAAGTCTACATCAATATTCAGTTTCTGCCATTCAAGAGTTACTTTCCTGACCTCTACTGCTTTCATCTTTTCAAATTCAGTGTTTCCTCTCACATTTTTGATTAACTGAACATACATTCCTCTTGCTGAATCCTGAAGTGCTGCTTTGTACAGGAAGGTTCCTCTCTACAGTAGCATGCCTGGGATGAGTATAATGACGGCTGCTAACAACCATTCTGGCCATTTCACAGTAATTATATAATAGCTCAGATTTTTAATTCTCTGTTAGACCCAAGGGATTTACAACAGACTGCGTAAAAAGCTGATTGTCGGATTTTATTTTCAGAACGAATGCTGTTTATCAGCCATTAAATATAGCTGAATCAAAAGAAAGAATTAGCTTTTACATATCTAACCAGTTACACAGAATTAATCAAAGTGTCAGAAGGACGGGGCGGAACAGATACAACACATCAGTTCCAGCACTAATTGAATGAGTCTGTGACGTCTGGCAGTAATGTCTTTCTTCCTGTAATCAGTTTAGAGAGTCTGTGTTAGAGACTGTGCGGTGCCACTGTTTGGCTCAGATGGTGTTTGAGCTGCTTTAGGAGAAGATGTCACCTAATTTTTCACCCAGATCCAGTGTCTGCTGATTTATATATCTTGTCTACATGTTCCAACTAAAGCACAATATCA
Source organism: Phoxinus phoxinus (assembly GCF_949152265.1). NCBI lineage: Eukaryota > Metazoa > Chordata > Actinopteri > Cypriniformes > Leuciscidae > Phoxinus > Phoxinus phoxinus. Next base: position 29,163,483 of record NC_136878.1, on the reverse strand, counting down.
TCACAGTGATGCAAAATGCTACAAAAAGATAAGTGTGATTTATTTGGATAAAAGGAGGATAAAACTCCGGTTGGATAAAAGGAGGAGTGATGAGAGTGAAGGATGAGAGAGGACCAGGCCTGGGACATTTACGTTATGTTTTGTTTATGTGTGTGCTGCTGTCGTCTGTGTGCGGGTGCTGCTTTACATTAGTTTTGTGTTTGTTTGTTTTTTAATTAAAATGTGTGAAACGTTTGCCGGTTCCCGCCACCCTCCACCACACTATTAAGCCAAATACTTTTTTTTTATTGAAAGTATGGGTGTAACGGTACACAGACGTCATGGTTCGGTAAGTACCACGGTTTTGGGGTCACGGTTCGATACGAGTTTGGTACATTTACATCTCCACCCCACCAGATTCCTGATTTATTAAAATAAGAAAATTAAGGAATTGTTGATTTGTTACTTTAACTGATAGATTGACCAAAGCTGCAAGGTAAAATGCAACTGCTGTTTTCAAACTATGATGTGATTTTCTTTGCGCTTGAGAATTCATTAACATGTGGTGACAATGGCGGATGCACAACATTCAATATTACGCTTTTTCAAGAGGAAACAGCGAGTGAAGTGGCACATGAGGCTTTGCCATTTTTTCACGCATATTTTATCACCGGACTAGTAGTGAGACTTCCATGACTCAAATCGGCACAATGCCAAATGATTTTGTCTCATTATAACAGCGCATACAAATCTTTAAATACTCTACAGGGTCTGTTTTTATTTGTGTACAGACTGTACACTCATAATAAAAACAAATATTTGTGATTCACTACTCAGTTTGAGGTACATTATGAGATGTTGCAATTCCTCACCATCAGCATTAACAAGTGCATGTCCATCAACCGATTATTTCACTTGTACTCATTTATTTACCGAGTATGTTTCTAATATATTGCGGTGAACACGTGGAAAATGTATCAATAACAGTGCATGTATGCAATGTATACATTAGCTGAGCTCTAGCGTGAATGAGTGATGTAACATAAACATTGGTAAAATAGATATTGCTCCATGATTAATCATTCCTCAAAGTAGTGAGAACGACAGACAATCTGCATTAATTTTTATGTAACAGTTTTATGTAATAGTGGCCCACAGCTGATTTGCAGAAGTATTTCAGTAGTGATAACATGAGTTAGCCAGTTAGCAGGAGACCTACACAATGTAAAACTCAAACCTAGTATTTTGAACACCGTCTTTCAAGAGCAAGTGGTTTGCTAATCCTGGATTGAACTCCGCTATTTGAGAAACAGTCGTCAGTAAAATAAAGGGAACAGCAAAAGTTTAGGATTATACTGCTGTAGTATCATGGTAAAGATTAATTTTAACCACAGATTCTTCACATGCTCATCCTTGGGCAGTGAAAAAAAAGTCTTTACCATCACATTGTAGAGCACAGCGTCTCCTCGACATGATGCTGTCCAGTATCCACAGGAATCAGCTGCCGGTTTGATGTTTAAGTTTCCCTGGTGTCTGCGCGAGCAATAAGTGGGCGGGCTAATGTTTCGTCTTTACGTCACGACGAAACGGCTTATGACTCGTTTGAAAAACAATTAATTTAATTGAATCAGAGTCGACTCTTACTTTTGAAAGACAATAACTTTATATACGGTGCACTTTCAGATTTAAAACTTTGCAGGATATTTTCATTCACTTGGAGCTATATTACAATACATGAAAGGTCATTTTCAAAAATCCATAATATAGGCCCTTTAACCTGCCTTGGTCCGTGTCCATACCTCTCGGCCCCTGTTCTGCTTGCCACAAACAGCTTTTGATAATTTGATGTTGCCCCATTCATCCCCTGTTCATTTCCCCATGCATGACTGAAATAGCTGCCCCAGAGGCGTTTCAAAATGGCCGCAAAATGAAATGACTTTCCTGAAAGGGATTTTGATTCAGCTGCAGTGATCTCTGGATGCCTTTGTCTATATAAGGAACTTCCTGGAACGTCATAAGATTTATGTCTTTATGAGTCTCACATGTGGACTTTCTGCTTGAGGGCGCCCTCTGGCTTCCAGTATGAATAAAACAGACATTACATCAGCTTTGCTTTTTTTTTGGCGGGAGTCGCTCACACTGTATTTTGATTTAATACGCCATTTGGTTTGCGCAACGACACATGAAGTCGAACACGCTTATTGACAAGGTACGTGTTTTAATTAAACTAATGAAGATCTGCAACGTCTTGATTGGACCATTCTGTACCAATCACATTTCCCCCACGCCTAGTTTCTTGTTTCTTGTATGTGAAGACCAGTTGTCATGTGAAGGACAATGTGGTTTGCTTTCATTGCACTTCAGTGGGCATTTTCCAGACACCTTGCTTGATGTCATGTTGAGACCGAGCACATTTGTGATACAAAATTTTAGTTTTGTTTTTTTCCTCGCCAAAGACCCGTCCAACACACACACACACATAGACACACACACGCAAATACACACATACTTTTGTCCCCCCTTTCACAACTCCACAACCTTGTTTTTCATGTTAGAGGCTCCGGGCCAAATCCCTAGTGTGCAGCCCTATGTTTCAGAGAGAAGATAACACAAGACTCAAAGACGGTTCTAGAAACCAGACCCAGAAGAATGAGGGGAAGCAAGAAAGTGGGAAGATGTAGCATGGGGACTGGCCCTTTCATGTCTGTGAACTGTCACTCTGCTCTGTAAACGAAAGATAGAACAGCAATACAGTAGAAAACCACAACAATATAAAGTTCACGCAATGGATGGAGTCAAGTGCTTGGATGTGTGATGTTATATTTGTATTCATGCAGCTTGTTAAAATGCTGCACAGCTCTTTTATGGCTATAGTATAAATTGAGTAAACGTGTGTTCCTGTGCCTTTGAATTGTTTTAACATAAAATCGTACTTTGTGCCCTCGTTGTGCATGTGTGTTTATATTTGCCAGGAAAGGCTGTGTTTGGCACGCAAAAGCTTGTAAACAGTGCCTGTGCATGTCTTTGTAGTTAAACTTCTGTCTTGGCTCAGATAATGACTCTTATGGATGTTGTAGTGTAGCAGACATTGGCACGCACCCGAGTAGCTGCGTTGTTGCTGGGTTGGTGCATTCGCACAGCTCAGATCTCTCTTTTTTTCGCTGTCGCTCTGTCTTCGGCTTGTTTACATGGATTATTGACTTTGGCTTTGACTTTCTACATCTCTGTCTCTGGATGGAAATACCAAAGGAAGTAGAATAAAGTTCAATATCAAATTGAAAGGTTTTTTTTCTTTATATTTATTGGATCTACTATTCCTTTAGAGAGAGTTAACCTCTAATTTCCACCAACACCACAAAAACCCGAACAATTCATCAACTGCAGCCAATGAGGAAAACTTAACCTCAGTCCTGATATGATCGGGACCCAAGAAGAGCTCCTTTCAAAATGAGATGAATTGGATGAAGACAGATTAAGGAAGAAAAGAAAGTGTGTCATGAGTCTTCCTGCTGCAACGTGATCAGGTTGATGGAGGTCGATGATAATGGCTGGAGACAGGTCGGGTTCATCCTTGCCTTTAAGGCCCACAGCACAGCGATTAACAGTCAAACACATGCAAACTCAGCCGGATAATCTGAGAGCTGCTGCTGAATGATAAATACGGGCTGTGCTCCGACTGAGCGAGTGGCAGGGTCAGACAGCAACAGCAACGTTTAGATATTGTATTAAAACTTGCCCTACGAGACTGTCCTAATTCCAAAGAGCCTGACCTTCAGGCGATTACGAGAACTGTCATCAGCTACATTCAAACAGCAGCAGCAGTCATTCGGTCCGGTTCGGAGAGCTAAAATAAGTAATAAGTATGAAAGGAGATGACAGCCGTATTATATTCTTCTTCCATCCACCGCACATTTTCAGACGTCACAAATGGATTTTGAGTGGGTTCAGCTGAGATGTGCTCTATGAACAGAATGGCAACAGACAGTGTCATATAATGTATGAAATAAGTATGGGCTTCCCGGGTGTTTTTCTTTTTTTGCTGTCAGTCACTAATGTAAGGCCTGTCAGCCTCTCTCAGGTTATGAAAGATGTCAGAATAAAACTCTCTGGAGATCACATATCTGTAAGAATGAAAGCACTGGGAGTGTCCCCTGATATTGCCAATGTTTTTGTTTTTGTTAGAAAATAGAATATTGAATAGAAGATTATTAAAATAAAATGCATAAAGTAGTACGTATTATGTATGATATACATACATGCAAAACCATCCTGTTTTTTTAAAACACCTGTTAAATGTTAATAGCTTTGGTGTTATCATATAGATTACATGAAAGAGGATTTACCACCTCTCTCTTTCTCTCCTTCCTCCCCTCCAATTTCTTCATATCCCTCTATAGGAGCAGATGGTGAGGATCCGACTTCAGCAGGTGGGATATATCTAGATATGGTAATTGTTGTGCTCCCCTCATTTGGCTTCTGTATCTTTCTTTGTTGCACTTCCTTCTACTGTTGTCAGTTTTGGCATGTGTGACCTTCCCTGCATGAATTTCACACGTCTTTTTCAGAGCTCTTCCCTTACCTGTTTCTTCACACCTTCTCAAGATCTCTTCTAATGTCACATTGTCCTTGCTGTGTTACTCTGTCTTCTCACCATGACATTGATGCATAGAGCATCTCAAAACCTGCGTCATAAATCCCCCTGGTTATGAAATATCACCTTTTCTCTTTTCAAATGCTGCTATTCTGAACGCTCACTCGCGATCGAATTTGGTTGCTGTCTCTGTTGACATTTTTTCTTGCCTTTTATAAAATGTTATAGTTCTGTTGATTTTTCACTGTGGATACACATTCAAACACACACACACACACACACACACACACATCGAGTAACATAAGGTGTTTGCTTTTCTCCACCTTCTCTCGACCCCCTTGGCTCCTCAGTAGCACACCCATTGATTCCTCTCATCGCGCCTGGTCAGCATTAGCTCTCAAGCCCACTGATCTCTGTGAGCTGAGCTGCTTTGAAGAGCGCTCTGACTCTTCTCTCCTGCCTCTTTGTTTTATCGGGTTCCAAGCTTTCAATAAAACACTCCATCCCTCTCGTCTTCACGTTCCCGGGTGTTCCTCTCATATTGTGAACAAGATGGACATACATCTGTTGCTCTCTGTCACCATAGACAGTTTCATATAGACTTTTGTGTACATTTTTAGATTCTCTTTTGATTCTCTTATGTAGAGACACAATTAAAAGACACGTTGTTCAGCAAATTTTCTTCTTCTTTCTTCTTAATATTATTAATTAATCTTTGTCATTAGGATATGCACCAAAAACTTTTAAGCTGGCTATGATTAAACCGCTCGATAAAATTGATCAAAAGTTCAGTATGGCATACCACAAGGCTCAGTACTAGGACCTTTGCTGTTCACTCTGTACATGCTACTCTTAGGAGATATCATTAGGAAGCATGACTTTAGATTTCACTGTTATGCTGATTATACTCAGCTCTGTTTATTCACGCCCTGACGGAACTTACCAATTCACAAAACTAACAGAATGCATAGCAGATATAAACAAACTGGAAGACTAGTAATTTCCTACTACTTAATTCTGAAAAAAACATAGATTCAAATTATTGGACAAAAAACGTCCTCATGTAATAACCTGGAATACGTCTAAAACTCGATGGCTGCTCTGTCAAGTCTTCGTCGTCGGTGAAACTGTGTGTGCTCTTTGATACCAATCTTTCATTTGAAAGTCACGTGTCTAGTATCTGTAAAACCGCATTTTTCCATCTTAAAATAATATCTAAATGACGTAATATACACTCAATGACAAATACGGAACAATTAGTTAGCATCAAGGCTAGATTATTGTAATGCTATTATGGGTGGTTGCCCTGCACGTTTAAAAAACAATCTACAGCTGGTCCAAAACGCGGCAGCTAGAGTTCTTACCAGAACCAGGAAGTATGACCATATCAGCCCGTTTCTGTTAACACTGCATTGGCTCCCTAACATTGTATACATTTTTAAATATTGCTGATTACTTACAAAGCACTAAATGGTTTAGCTCCCCAGTACTTGAGGTATCTCTTAATGCATTATAGTCCTTCACGTCTATTGCGAGCTCAACATTTTGGCCAGTTATAGTTAACTGGCTATACATTGAATATCAACATCGACTGCTGGCGGTAGATGCTTTTTCTATTTAGCACCAAAACCTTGGAACAGTCTTCCTAACATTGTCCGGGAAGCAGACACACTCTGTCAGTTCAAATTCTAGACTAAAAACATATCTCTTTGACCTACCATACACATAACACATTATAGACTTCGATAATTAAATGTTAGGCTGCATATATTAGGTCAGCCGGAACCGGGAACACTTCCCATTAATCCTGATGTACTTGTTACATCATAAGAAGGATGGCGTCTACGCTAATATAAGTCTTGTTTATCCAGAGGTTTACCGCAGTCCGCCGGATCCAGGCTGTATCTAGATATGATGAGAGATTTGCGCCTGAACCCGACGACAATGCAGTCCTAAAGTGTCAACAAGTCTCTCCCCTGTGAAGGCCTCCTTCCCTTCCCTTTACCTCTGTAAAGATAAAACGTTGTCGGGATAATTCCGGTTCATGTGGCAATGCAGAGGCGATAAATAATTCTTTATTATACATTTTTAAGGGCAGACAAGTAGTTTTTTGAGGGTTGGTTTGTAAAGAAGGACTACATGCCTGCGTACATATATATTCAAACACGCATACCTATAGACTAAACACGTGATGTGCACGTGCATGGCGTCTGTGTTTTCATGGGTTTGTGTTTTTGAGGTTTGCACAGAGATAAGCTTTTTTTTTCAAAAAAATTTTTTTGGAATCTATTTCATGGTTTGCGTTCTCGAGCCACCAGGCACTGTTTTTTGCAGAGGAGCGGGCCGGAGTGCGTTGAGAGTTTTATGTTAGAACTGTGTCGTGTTAGCGGCCCCTGAGTTAATAACTAATGATATTTCCAACGGAAGTGAATCAATCAATCAAAACTAACTTTAACTTATGATCTTTCCAACGGAAGTGAATCAATCAATCAAAACTAACTTTAGCTGGACAATAACTTTATCCTAGAGCTGCTGTAAAGCCACAACAATCTCTGTTACTGTAATTTCCTATTATCACTGTAAAGCTGCTTTGAAAAAATCTATATCTTTAAAAGCGCTATATAAATGAAGAGCTCTTTTCCAAAACGCGATAAACGCCATTTAAAAAAAAAATGAGTTTATCATTTCATTTTGCTGTGTACTGAACCTATTCACTGCTCCATCAACGTGTCATGCCAAAATTGCGATATTTCCTGGTTTAAAATGTACTGCAAGATGCAGTTTCTTTCCAAAACGCGATAAGCGCCGAACCTATTTTTAGCCTAAACGCGATACATCCTCTCGACCAATCAGAATTCGGGCGCGTTCTAAGCAATCAAAATAGGCGGCGATCTGAACAGACGTTTATTTCATTAATTCCTTTAAAATGAGTGCTTTAAAGTTTACAAAACGCAGACTGGACAAAGATAATCACAAAACACAACAACAAAACAAGATTCGCGGGAGGCGCGTTAATACCAACAGTGGGATGTCAACAAAGCTGCTCCCACAGGTTTCTGTCAGGCCGAGAGGCTGTCACCGGACGATCTGATTTTTATTTATTATCTTGATTTTTATTTTATTTATTTATTACTGACTGACTTGAATATCGTTATCATTATTTAATAATTTATTTTTTCATGCATATGTAGGACAAATTGGTCTTATTTGTTACAGGTTTGACACTTTCTAAAAATTACTCTGAAAGTATTACTAAATAACTTATTGAATATTGTTACCATTACTAGGCTATCATTACTTTTTTCAGGTTCGGCACCAAATTACAATTAGCCTAAATTACTAAATGATTTAAATTTATTTTTAACATTGTTGTATTTAAGGACTGGTATTTGTATGAGTGTTATGTGCTGGACAATATTAAAATGTGTCATTGGAATGATTTATTTTATTTGTAGCCTACTATTTATTTTATTTAACTATTTATTATAGTTAGCTTTTATTTATTTCATGCATTTGCATTTGCACTTGATTAATTTAAAGTATTAAAGACAAACCATAATTTTTTTGGAAACAATTGATGGATTTATAGCGTTTTTAAAAAAAAAGAATGGATTTATAGCGTTTTGAAAAATAAATAAATTAACTTTGAATTTATCATCAACAATATTGTTGTTTGATTTAATAATCATTGTTCAACATGTTCAGACTGAGCCACACAACCATTTTAACCGGATCAATTTAATATTCACAAAATGTGTGGGTCTAGGTAAAAAAATTAATTTTCCTGAAAACTATTGAAATGGATTTATAGCGTTTTGGAAAAGAGCTCCTCAAATAAAGGTGACTTGACTTTTGATTATCTTATGTAGAGACACAATTACTGTTGTTCAGCAAATTTTCGCAATCAATATCCAATAATCCAATATTTCAATGAGAATTTCCCATGAAAGATTTCCCCACACAGATTTCACAACGGGTTCAAAGTGGGCACGTGGATTCACCATTTTTGTTTTAGTTCTCACAAAAATGAAAACCTGTATGACCTTCTTTCTTCTGTGTAAAGATAAAAAGAATGAAAAGAGTGTCTTTACAATGGAAGTCAATGGTAACCAATTTTGTGTTCTGTAGAATAGTTTTTTTCAGTTAACTACAGTATTCATTTAACTTTAGCTTCTGCCTTTAAGTCTGATCCAGTTAATGCACATGCATGTTCTAGTGTAAATAAACCCAATCAAAAAGCTTACAGGCTCTGTATGGCAGGACTTCCATTCCTACAGCCATATTTGCCTGGTTTCAAAGACAAGGCTTAATCCTATAGTCCCAGACTAAAATGCATGTTAATGATATTTATATGCCAGTGCAAGTTGCTTTCAGTTAAGCCATTGTTTTGTTTCAAGATGCACACCAGGAATGTTTTTTTTCTTCTAAGGCATGTTTATAAAAGCTACTTAAATGTCCTAGCATTTAACTAGGCCTACTAATGGCTTAAAAAGTGAGTGTTATGATTTATCCCATTCACATGTCTTTGAGTAGGCTACTTTCTCCACTTCAAATGGACTCTGTGGTTACTTAAATGCTTTTCTCAAATAACCACACTATCTATATTGCAGCCATCATATCCTATCCAAAAAACTGTCATTTCTGGATGTCATTTTTAGCATCCAGTGGCTTTTTAGAATTTCAGATTATCTCTGCTAACTCTTCAGCCAGCCGTACTTTATGCTGATGCTACTGTTTTTGTTCAATAGTTTACATTTACCAACATCTATTGGTTTCCCCACGGAATTTATGATCTTTGATGAACATAAAAGCCTGCAAATGGTACTGCTTACAACTGAATGGTGCTCACGTTACTTATTTTATTCTTTCATATACTGTATATGCTATAATCTTACATTGTGATTATCAACCACAAGGTTCTTGTCACGACACGCACACAAATGGGTGATAGTCCAAGCGCAGTTTATTAATGGGTAATCCGTACTCACAATACCAGGAACAGGCAAAGGTCAAGGTCCATGAAAGCAGTCCAAAAACACGAAATAAACACTTAAACAAACCGAAAACAGACTCTGGGAAGCGGGTGACAAATACAAGGATTCCACACCAAGTGATCAAACAGAGGGTATAAATAGACAGACACTAACAAGGTGAGTGGGAACAGCTGAGTGTGATGATGACTAATGAGTCCAACAAGAGTGATGGGGATTGTAGTCCAACAGTGACTGACACCTGTGGGAGAAGAGGACCTCTAGTGGACATACACAAACCCGACACTGTGACATAACCCCCCCCTCTACGGAGCGGCTACCAGACGCTCCAAGACCCACAAAAAACAAACAAAACAAGAGTTCAGGCGGGAGGTGGAAAGGTGGAGGATCAGGGGGTGGGATGGGGGGCCAGGTCCATGGAGGGGAACAGGAGCAAGGGGGAACGGCTTAAGCGGCGGCCAGGGCGAAACAGACAGTCCATCGGGCGGCCAGGGCGAAGCAGACAGTCCATCGGGTGGCCAGGGCGGAGACGACCAGGGTGAAGACGACCACTCGGGCGGCCACGGCGGAGACGACCAGGGTGAAGACGACCACGGCGGAGACGACCAGGGTGAAGACGACCACTCGGGCGGCCACGGCGGTGAAGACCAAGGCGGGACAGGGACAGACCCTGGCTCAGGAACAGTCACAGACACCAGCGGCTCAGGAACTGCAACAGACACCGCCGGCTCAGGAACTGCAACAGACACCGCCGGCTCAGGAACTGCAACAGACACCGCCGGCTCAGGAACTGCAACAGACACCGCCGGCTCAGGAACTGCAACAGACACCGCCGGCGTCGGACATCTTGTCCAGAGACACTGGCTCGGCAGACGTGACGTGAACAGTCTCTGGATCGGCAGACGTGACGTGAACAGTTTGTGGATCGGCAGACGTGACGTGAACAGTCTCTGGATCGGCAGACGTGACGTGAACAGTCTCTGGATCGGCAGACGTGAACTGAACACTCTCTGGATCGGCAGACGTGAACTGAACACTCTCTGGATCGGCAGACGTGACGTGTCTCCTCCACGCATGCAGTACTGCCACTGCATAATAGAGGAAGACAGCCCTCTTGGCCGTGGCAGGACTGATGATGGGCAGCTCCGAGACGATCTCAGGGCTGACAGCGGGCTGCGCGGGGACGACAGCGGGCTGCGCGGGGACGACAGCGGGCTGCGCGGGGACGACAGCGGGCTGCGCGGGGACGACAGCGGGCTGCACGGGATGGCCTCCGGGTTCTTGAGGAGGTTGATGGTCCTCCCCCTCCTCCACCGTTTCCGATGGCGATGTGCAGACTCAGGGCTGGACGGAACCTGCTCGAGGACTCTGGACTGGGCGGGACCAGCGGTGAAGACCTCGTGCTTGGCAGAACCAGCGGCGAGGATCTTGTGGTGGACGAGACCAGCGGTGATGACCTTGTGCTGGGCGGAACCAGCGGCGACGATCTTGTGCTGGGCGGAATCAGTGGCGAGGGTCTTGTGCTGGACCAGACCAGCGGCTCCGGATCAGGAACATGGTAAGGCGGAGGACGATGTCGCGGAATTTTTTGACCACCTCCTCCCCTGCAACCTCCCCGAGTTCCGGAGAACTTGGCCAGACGAGTCCCCTCAAATGACTCACCATCTCTGACGGACGTACACCATCTCTAGTGGACATACACAAACCCGACACTGTGACAGTTCTAGATTTTGATCTTGCATACTCAGTTAAATTTCACATATATATTTGGTTGTATTTTATTTTATATTATGTGCACTTACATGTACTTACAGTGTACTGGATGAAATCCAGAGCGGATTAACTTTAGATTTTTGTTTGGGATCGTTTTGATTGGTTTCAGATCGGAAGCTTACATATAATCTGGTATTATTTTGGATTATTTTATTTTCCACAATCCACAAGGGTTAGAACAGTGACCTCAATGGGTTCTTCAGTAGGAGCCTGGAGCATTGATTTTAGACTTTTAAACCTAGAATTATGACCTGTTGATGCCAAAATTATACATTTAGTGGGGTTGGTAAGTACATGCAGAAATGTCCCTTTGTGCGTATGAACAGCATCATTGGATTCAATGATAAACATGTGGTGTGATGCTTGAATCAGTGCGCTCCTGCAGAATACTGTTCAATCAAGAGCCCCAGGCTGTCAGCTTAATAGCATGCTACATGTTTTATATAATTATATAGATTAAGTGAGATCAAAAGCACTATTATATAGGTAATCATTTAATCCCCCTCAAATGCATTTATTCCTGTTACAGCAGCCTTATCAAAAGCTATTTGCATTTTATTGTCTTGCCAAGTTTGAGAGCAAGATGAAAATGGGAAGCAGGTTTCTTTTTGTTGCTTTTGATTGCCCCCACATGTCTTTTTTTTTACTGTATGAACTCTGACTTGGCATTGAAACAAAGATTACCAACTGACTCATTTTTGTGTTTCAACAGGAGCAAAAAATTAAGCCGTATAAGCTCTTTGGACTATATATCCCACTGTACTTTCAGAGCTGCAATTGGTCAAATAAGTATGAATAAAACTTCAGAAGTTAAAACACAATCTAAAAATCAGCTCCTTTTAGAACCATTTATTTTATTTCTTAACAGCATCACTGTGCTTTTCACTTCTCCATTTTTTTTGTTCAATTATGGATTTGATATGTACATTTCATATGCAGCTTGAGAACATTCATCTTAGCCCACTGGGCCCTTATTAGTGTAGTTGCTATGGAGGAGCGTGTTGCATGAATAATACACTTTCTTCTTCCTCCTGGGGAGTTTGAGCGATGGAGCTAGTAACTGAAGCGAACATTAGTAATTCCATTATTTAACTAAAGGTGGGACCAAGTTCACCAGCCATTATTATGACCCCTCCATCCGACACTCACATGCTAAAAGCCTTCTTTTATTTGGCCCGAGCACAATTTTTGTAATTCGAGAAACAATATTCCTGCTATGCCTGGTAATTGTTAGCTTCAAACAATTCACAATCATTTGAAGAGTTTACATTAAACATGGCCTTTTGAAAAGCTCAGTAAAGCTCAGGATAAATACATGTTCCTTAAGCAGGTTAATAGCAAAGCGTTTGCCATATGTTTATAGGAGACAAAAAAGTGGCTGGAGAACCGCTGACACATGTTAAGATTAAACGCATAAAAATTTACACACATCCATCCATCTAAACCCGGCAATATGTATATTGTCGACCATTTCTTTATATAAAGTTTGATATATACATATGTCCAACTTTTGCCGGATACAGTATACTCACGTAGGGTGATATATATATATACTACAGTATATAGCATATCTCAACTGCTTGACTGCTTGTATCATCACAAAATGTAGATAATATTGCCCAGCTCTAATGTGCTAAATGTCACATGAAGATATATTCTAAACACTATATATATTCACATCATGAAGTTGCTTTGAAAGTCTGTGAAAAGTGTTGTTCAAAAAAAAAATTCCCTTGATTTATCTTGTGTGACTCATTCATTAATTATGATATTCTTTCAAAAATGCAATTAAAGGATTACAAAATAAGCACCCTAATCGGTTAGTCTATCCAAAGCAAACTGTTGCAGGAGTTTTCACTTGGCCATGTCTGTTCTTATCAGCTCTGCATTCTTGGAGGGATGTGAGTTGACAGGAGAGAATCTTCGGACTGTTCTTCTCCTGCCAGACTGCTATCATGGTGACATTTTCATGGCATTTCCTGGCTTCCTCTTACACCCTCACCCTCACCCTCAACATCCGAAAGACTTTCCAAGGTGAGCTTGAACTTACTTTGGCTCCCTCAAGAGATTTCGCTCCCTTGGTCACCTGGACAGCCACTGATTAATATATTTTGCCTCTGTTCTGTTTTTCACTTGAACTTGTAGTTGCATCCGTTTAGTTTAGTCAGCATGTCTTGTTATATAAGAGCTGGTTGAACTCTGGAAATTAGAGAGAGGGCAGACGGCTCTAAAAGCTTTTCTCTGCCAGTTGTGGTTCTTAGTGGGAGATGCGAGTGTACTGGGCAGGAGGCAGTGAACTGGTAGGAGGCTGAAACTGCACTCCCCGTAAAGGATGAAGACAGAATTAGGCCACGTATGAGCTGTGTAAGCTCTTACCCTGCAAACTCTGTGAACTGAACATCTCTTTTAATGTGCCTGCATAGGCATTAATGTGAAGGTGTGGTTTTTCTGTGGTACAATGATTCTTGATTAAGGACAGTGTTATAAATTACAGTATTGTGACATTGCTTCTCTACTGAGTGCATGTAAGATGTGCCACGTAAAATTTGAAGACATATGCAAGTTCTTTTTTTTCTTTTTTTATAAAAACAATGAATTAACAAATTGGTTGTATTCATGTGTGAATTTAAACTGAATTGACTGCACCCCATAAAACATTTATTTGGAATTTGATTTGGGATGACAGGAAGAGGATTTGACATAATGTCAATTTAAAAAATGAATTGCATTCAGGGGAAATATCTATCTATCTATCTATCTATCTATCTATCTATCTATCTATCTATCTATCTATCTATCTATCTATCTATCTATCTATATAATCTATCTGTCTACCTGTCTTCGTATTGTTCTATATACAGTATCATTATGTTGATATATCCATCGTTTAATCAATCTATGCACATAAACCTTTACACCTCCAGGCTTTTAAACTTTCAAACAAGTTTCAAACAAGCCACCAAAGTTTTCTTGATAAACATTGCTTGTTTACAGTTTTTCTCAGTCGCTTTGGTGCATTTCTCAGATCAGAAATGAAATTCTCAAAACTACTTGTTCAACCTCCACATCATCTAGTCACGTATGCATATCATAAAAGCAGTTTCTCATTCTTTTGCACAAGTTGCTATTGCTTTGGTACATTCATGCAATTGATTATGTACAATTGTCTTCTGTTTTCTACATTATCAGTTGCTAATGTCATGTTGCTAAAAATTTATGAAATAGTTCTCTGTGCAAGGTTTTAGATACACCGTCTGGTGCACCTGGACATATCATCAGTGATGTAACCTAGGATCACGGGGGGTTTCGGGTCTTTCAACAATCAGACCCCCTCCCCTAGGCGACCCAGCCGGGGTGATCAAGTCCCAGCTTATGTCCAGGTAGCGCTACTACCCTACACGCCATGCCTCTCCTCTCCTGATCCACAGCCACCTTGATGCTACTTCTGCAGCATCAGTGGCCAACTTGATGGCCCTTCGCTGGCTCGCCCCTGTGATGCCAAGCATTTTGTAGGCCCTGCAAAGGGAATGGCCCACAAACCCTCGACATCCCACTTCGACAGGTTGGCATATTGCCCGCCACCCATTGCTCCGGCAACCCTCCACAAGCTGGGAGTACTTTGCCCTCTTTCTTTCATTGGCCTCCTCCATACGGTCCTCCCAAGGCACTGTTAACTCCAAGAGAATTACCTGCTTGGAGGACTCTGAGGTGAGCACAATGTCAGGCCTTAATGCTGTTATGGCAACTGCTTCAGGGGACTTCAGCTGCTTGCCCAGATCAACTGCCAGCTCCCAGTCGCGCGCCGTTGCCAACAGGCCAGAGGAGGTGCCCCGGGCAGCTGGTGTTGACTTCTCCCCAGCTCTGACAAAGGCTACGGTCTTCACTGGGCGAAGGCTCTTGCTGTGGCTAATTCCACTGCAGAAAGAATCCGCTACGGCTTTTAGGACCTGGTCATGCCGCCAGCGGTAACGCCCTTCGCCCAGGGCTTTTGGACAGCAGCTCAGGATGTGTTCCAACGTTCCTCTCCTCTGGCAGAGGGGGCATGCTGGTGTCTCCACCTTTCCCCAGGAGAAGAGGTTGGATGGACTTGGCAACACGTCATAGACCGCCTGGATCAGGAATTTTATCCTGTAGGGTTCAGCCTTCCAAAGCTCAGTCCATGTGACTTTGCGCTCCGCTGTTCGCTCCCATCTTGTCCAGGCGCCATGTTGCCGCATCCCAGCCATCTGGCAAGCTCGCTTCTCCTCAACTCCTGCACGCACCTCCTCCAGGATCAGGGACCTCCTCTCTTTCCCTTCTACCTTGTCGTAGCGAGGAGTTCTTCTGCTTCCCAGGCCAGCTCTCCCCTGTGCCACTGAGCCCACCAACACCCTTTGCCGTAGCCTTGACTCTGCGTCGTCCACTGCCACGGCCGCCCTCCACTTCCGCCCTGTCCTGACCTCAATCCCAGCCTGGGCAACCTTTGGATCACTGGAATCCCGATACTGTAGGACCTCCCTGGACCGCGTCACCATGAACTCCTCGCTCAGGCTGCTCATGGGAAGCTTCAGCTTGTTGTTCTGCCCATATAGAGCGATGCTGCTCAGGCTTCGAGGCAGTCCCAGCCACCTGCGCAGAAACCTGCTAATCCTCATCTCAAAGCCTTCCACCGTTGAAATGGGGACTTCATACACCAGGAGGGGCCACAGGATCCGAGGGAGAATGCCGTGCTGGTAAATCCAGGTCTTGAACTTGCCAGGAAGGCCAGACTTGTCCACCGCGGCCAGCCAGGTCTCCAGGTCTTGGTTGGTCGCTTTTGTGGAAGCTGCGTCTCTCAGGCTACAATAATAATAATAATAATACATTTTATTTGTACAGCACTTTTCATAAAAGAATCTCAAAGTGCTACAGAGACCACATTAAAAAAGAGATAATAATAAAAAACAAGTGAATAAGATACATTTTTAAAAGAAAAAAAGACAGCTAAAAGAGGAGTTCTTTCAGTGCAGAGGGAGATTTGCAAAGCCTAAGGACAACTTAAGAACGCCTGCCTGAACAAAACAGTTTTAAGCTCTTTTTTAAAAGTGTCCACAGACTGGGGTTTTCGCAGATGTTCAGGGAGGGAGTTCCAGATGCGAGGGGCAGCACAACTGAAGGCTCGGTCTCCCATGGTGCGGAGTCGTGAACGTGGCTGATGGAGGAGATGTGTGCTTTGGGACCGGAGGTTATGGGTGGATGAGTGAGGGGTAAGGAGGTCTTTGAGGTATTTCGGGGCATTGCTATAGATGCACAGATGGGTGATGAGGGCAATCTTGTACTGAATTCTTGAGGTTATGGGTAGCCAGTGGAGATTTTGGAGAATGGGAGTGATGTGTTCGTATTTGCGGGTTTTCATCAGAGTTCGGGCAGCACAGTTCTGAATGAATTGAAGTTTTTGAAGGTGTTTATTTGGTATACCGATAAGCAGGCTGTTACAGTAATCCAGCCTGGAGGAAATTAAGGCGTGGACGAGTTTTTCTGCGTCAGAGAAAGTGAGGAAGGGGCGGAGTTTTGAAATGTTTTTGATATGAAAAAAGCAGGTTTTATACAGATGTTTGATGTGATTTGCATAGGTCAGTTGAGGGTCCAGCTTCACACCGAGGTTGGTAACAGTAGTTGAGAGGGGGATGTCTTGACCGGAGAAAGAGATAGTGGTTATGGGTGATGACTGGACCTGATGAGGGGTGCCGATTTGTATGGCTTCAGTTTTAGAGCTGTTTAACTGGAGGAAATTATAACTCATCCACGCCCTAATCTCCTCCAGGCAATTTGAGAGTGCTAGAGATGATGGTGAAGAAGCTGATGAGAGAGCAGATAATGATGGAAGGACCGGGGTAGAACATAGGTTTGAGTCGGTTCGCAGGTATAACTGGGTGTCATCAGCATAACAGTGAAAGGAGATGCCGTGACGGCTGATGATATGACCCAATGGCAACATGTATATAATAAAGAGCAGGGGTCCTAGGATAGATCCTTGCGGGACACCACAAGTGACAGGGGCTGTTCGGGACCTGGCTGATCCCAGGCTGACGTGCTCTGTCCTGTCAGCGAGGTATGAGGTGAACCAGTCCAGTGTGGAGTGACGGAGACCAATGTCAGTGTGAAGACGGCTTAGTAGGATATGGTGGTCGACAGTGTCAAAGGCCGCTGAAAGGTCAAGGAGAATGAGCAGAGAGGGGGATCCAGAATCTGCAGAAATGAGAAGGTCATTGGTTACCCTCAACAGTGCTGTCTCTGAACTATGAGCAGTTCGAAAACCTGATTGAAATGTTTCAAACAGTGAATGACGTTGTAGATGCTCCTGTAGTTGAGCAGCAACAGCTTTTTCAAGCACCTTGGACAGGAATGGAAGATGGGAGATGGGCCGATAGTTGGAGAGGGATTCTGGGTCAAGGTTGGGTTTCTTCAGGAGAGGTTTGATAACGGCAGTTTTGAGTGGGGGTGGGACATGACCAGAGTTTAATGAATGGTTTATTATTTGTGTAATGAGAGGACTAATGGCCGACAGGTTCGATTTGATGAGTGCTGTAGGGAAGGGGTCCAGTGGAGAGGTGGAAGGCTTCATCTTTTTAATGAGACCCTCGACTTCAATCTGTGTGACTGTAGTGAAAGTGCTGAAAAGAGGGGGTTGTGAGCAGACAGATGGCAGAGATGGAGCTGGGGAGCCAGAAAGGTGAGACCGGATGGAGTTGATCTTATCTTTGAAAAATACAAGAAACCTGTTGCAGAGTTCTGCTGTGGGTTCGGTATGGGTTTGGTTTTTGGAATTAAGGAGATGATTTATGGTAGAAAAAAGCTGTTTGGAATTTCCTGGACTGTTATTGATAATGTTGGAGTAGTAGATAGACCGGGCTTGTTTAAGGGCCGCTGCGTAGGCCTTCTGGTGATGTTTGTAGGCCAGCTTGTGTACCACCAGGCCAGACGATTTGACACGCCTCTCAATGGCACGGCCACCAGCCTTCATCTTGCGCAGTTCATCCGTGAACCAGGGGGCAGAACGGGAGAAAGACACAGTTCTTGTTTTGAGGGGGGCATGTGTATCCAGGAGGCAGTGAAGAGAATAGTTATAGTGTTCAACTGATTCGTTGACTGATGGATGGTAGACTGCGGCCAGCAGTTTGAGATCAGAGAACAAGATGGCAGGGTTTATCTTTTTTATATTGCGAAAATGAATATCACGTTTAGGCTTAGCGAGGGGTGACGGGCAGGAAACGTCCATGGAGATGATGCTGTGATCAGAAACGCCCAGGTCATATACCAACAGATTTTTAATGGAAGGAGAGTCAGAAATAACCAAGTCCAAGGTGCGCCCCCTGGTGTGAGTAGGAGCATCAACATGCTGTGTGAGATTAAGACATTCCAGTACATTTAGAAACTCAGCTGCCAACGGTGCGGAGGGATTTTCAATATGAATGTTCATATCACCAAGTATAATATTATTGGAGGATAGAGAGCAGAAAGAGGTGAGGAGGTCATGAATCTCTGTGATAAAGAATGGGTGAGGTTTGGGCGGCCGGTAGATCAGTACTGCATTTATCTTGGAGGGGGGTTTTGACTTGAAAGCCAGATATTCAAAAGAGGACACATCAGGTAGAGACAGAGGCGAAAGCTTGAGAGCGTTGCGGAAAATTACCGCCAGGCCACCACCTCGACCAGTGCAGCGAGCCCTGTGCAGGTAACTGTATCCAGGGGGACAAGCTTCATTTAATGATAAAAAAACCTCAGGTTGATGCCAGGTCTCAGTAAGGCACATCAGATCAATATCTTTCTCGAGAATATGATCATGTATCAGGCTAGATTTATTTGACAGGGACTGGACATTAAAAAGTTCAGTTTTGATGTAAGATTTATGGTCAGTAGACCTCTGGATGGGGCGGAGCAGGCTGAGATCCACTCCACGCCTTCCATCATACACAGCGTGCTGTAGTCTCGCGATGTTCCCGGCGATATTCCTTACCATGATGGTAGCGCTCTGATGACGTGTCTGCGATGTGACAGGAAGAGCAGCGGACCAGACGGACGAGACCGGGCCGGCGTCGGGAGGCTGGATGTGAGTAAACCTTCTCCGCGAGTTTCCAGTTTTAAGCTGCATTAAGGTAGCGGGTCCATTCGCTGGAACAAGCATCAGCGATGGCTCCGGGAAGACAGGGCGGATCCATCGGCTGCATACGAACCGGGCAGGGGGAGAAAGTCCGGGGCGCGATTCAGCCAAAGAGGAAGCTCTCAAGTGAGCTTTTAATCGGGCAATCATACCGGCACGTTTCCCACGTCTTCTAAAACGCTTTCTCAGGGGTGGTGGGTACGATAGCCATCCTCGGTGTTCGGATCCGTAGGATCCGTTGGAGCGAGATTTTTGGTTGCGGTCCCTCCGAGGAGAGACTGTGGGCATACGCCGCAGGTGATCGGGGATATCCGTCAGCACCGGTGTTAGCTGGTTGTACAGAGGGCGATCAGATGGCAACAGGGTCTCTGACCAAGCCCTGAGGTCAAGGAGGGTTTGACGATCATATGCCAGCAGAGCAGATATATATCGAAAGGCAAAAAGTAGTAGGAGCAAAACAGACTCGACAGCAAAGGAGCGAAGCGGACGGCTTGCCAGGACGGGCGCCATCATCTACAATTGAACACCTTCCCCAGGCTCTTCACAGGTTCCTCTGTCAGTGATGGTATCTTGGTGGTGCCAAGTGAGAAGTGGAACTTGTCAGTGACCTTCCCTTTCTTCAGCACGAGGGACCTTGACTTAGCTGGCTTGAAGTTCATGCGAGCCCAGGACATCAGCTCCTGAAGGCCGTTCAGGATCCACCTGCAGCCTGGGACAGATGTTGTGGTCACTGTCAGGTCATCCATGAAGGCTCGGATGGGTGGCTGTCTAACTCCAGACTTCGAGAGGGGCCCCCTACACTGCATTTCCGCAGATTTCACCAGCATGTTCATGGCGAGTGCAAAAAGGATAACTGAGATTGTACAGCCAGTGATGATCCCCTTCTCAAGCTTGTGCCAGTCTGAGGTTATTGTTCCGGAGGAGACTCTCATATGGAAGTTGGTATAGTAGTCCAGGATGAGGTCTCTGAACTTCTTCGGGGTATGATGCCGGTCCAGTGCCTCTTAGACCAGTTTATGGGGTATGGATCCATAGGCATTTGCGAGGTCCAGCCACAGCACAGCCAGGTCCCCCTTGTTCTCCCTGGCTTCCCTGATAAGCTGAGTGACCACACCTGTATGCTCCAGACATCCAGGTACCTCTGGGATTCCTCCCTTCTGGACTGCTGTATCGATGTAGGAATTATTCAGGAGGTAGTCTGTCAGTGGCCTGGAAATGAGGCTGAAGAAAATCTTTCCTTCAACACTCAGCAGTGAGATGGTCCGGAACTGCTCGATTTTCTGAGACTTCTCCTCCTTCGGGATCCAAACACCCTCTGCCTGTCTCCACTGGTCTACTACCTTTCCCCTCCTCCAAATCACCTTCAGGATCTTCCAGAGTCTGTGGAGTAGTCTTGGACAGTTCTTATAAACCTTATACGGTACTCCACTGGGCCCTGGAGCAGAGTTTGCCCTTGCCCTTCTAACCACCTCCTAGATCTGCAGGGGCCCAGGTCTTGCTCTCTGTACTCATCACTGTAGGATTGCTTGAGGTGGTGGTCAACCTCAGCTTTAGAGCAGGTGAGTTGGCCGCTGCGCTTCTGTCCTAGCAGCTGTTTTTTAAATCCAAATGGGTTCACTAGAAAGGCAGCTCTCCTCCTGGACCTCTCCTTCCTCCTCCTCCTATGCCACTCCGCTCTCCTCAGGGTCATCAGCTTTTTGTGGATTATGCTGCGTAGCTCCGCAAGAGGTCCCCTCTCCTCTTCGCTTGCAACCTTGAACTGCTGCCTCAAGGTCTTCAGCTCCTGCCTGAGCTGATGGATTTTGCTTGCTCTGTTGTTCATGGTATAAGGGGGCTTCGCTGCTCGCTTCTCCTCAAGTCCAAACCTCTCTGCAGCTAGGCTGATGATGATTGTAGTCATCGTTTTGAGGCGTCGATCAGCTCTCCCTTTGGCAGTTATCTCCAAGATGGTATCTGCGTCTTCATCAAGCTGGCGCCACTCCTTCTCCTTGCTAGCTTGGGGCCACTTCACCCGACGATGTTCTGATGTCCTGTGTGCGTCAGGTGGTTGCGTCACCTGGAGGCTCCGGGCACTGTGGGGTGACTCCGGGCCTGGCTCCTCCTGCGTCTCACCAGGCATAGTTCCTGTGCGCTGTGACTCTACCTCCTTCTGCATACACTTCATCTTGGCCTGGTGGATCCGCAGGCCATGTCGGTTCTTGCATATCTTGCCACATATACATTCCATTGTCGTCGTCGTATTTTCATTGCCATGTGTCGTCATCCTTTGATCCATCCTGTGGGATTCTCTTCCGCCCCCCCTCTCGGGAATCCCTAGGGGTATATCTCCTGTAGGTCGATTTGTAGCTTTTTGTGGGTTCCTTCTTCTCAGAAGGTGCAGCTTGGGATGCTACCCCTCACTGCCCCGGTGCCGTCTTTCCGGGCTGTCCACTGTCTCTCCAGCTGTCACCAATCTGTACTTGGTGGTCAACCAGACTGTTCCTGGTAGTCACTGGTTGTTCCAGAAAGAAGGTTTTAGATACACCGTCTGGTGCACCTGGACATATCATCAGTGATGTAACCTAGGATCACGGGGGGTTTCGGGTCTTTCAACAATCAGACCCCCTCCCCTTGGCGACTCAGCCGGGGTGATCAAGTCCCAGCTTATGTCCAGGTAGCGCTACTACCCTACACGCCATGCCTCTCCTCTCCTGATCCACAGCCACCTTGATGCTACTTCTGCAGCATCAGTGGCCAACTTGATGGCCCTTCGCTGGCTCGCCCCTGTGATGCCAAGCATTTTGTAGGCCCTGCAAAGGGAATGGCCCACAAACCCTCGACACCCCACTTCGACAGGTTGGCATATTGCCCGCCACCCATTGCTCCGACAACCCTCCACAAGCTGGGAGTACAATAGTCTTACCCCTCGAAACATCTAGTTATTTGTTCATCGTATAAGTCATTAAATGCAAAATGGTTGATCTAGTTGTCATAAACTGTTAAGCATATTTCTATTAGTTTTGTAAATGTGCCATGAATTGATGAATTGTGCAGGTGAATCTTGACTTTCACTACTGAAGAGAATGTAGATCAAACAATGAGAAACCAGTTCATCTCTCAAAAATAAATATGTGTGTCAATGTACATGTCAGTGCCATCAGAATGACAAGTCCCTGTGTCATTGTGTACGGATAAGCTGTGTCAAATTGCTTAGTCATGTTCTGGAGGGATGTTCTGATCATGTACTATGGCTAAAGTTTTGATGACAGTTACTGTATTGAAATGTACAAAGCTGCGCTTCTTCTGTATGCCATATATCCATTTCAAAAGTACAAATTTACACACTACTGTACGTGAGTTATTGATTGAAAGAGACTGGATAGGATTCACAGTTACACATTTAGTGGTCTGACAAAAAAAAAACATAATAATTTTTTATTGTGATATAGAAAAGAAAAAGAAATAGGAGCACAAAGGCAAAAATACAACATTAGAAAGGCAAACACAGGAAGGACCCCTTAGGCAGAACTTTGCTTTTGCATGCAGCACTGTATATAGGCTTGCCAATTGAAGAGATGCAACTTTGAGCTATTTCAGAGAACTAAGGATTTTTAGCAAGAGACTGGCTTTTACAGATAATCCATGGTGTTTTGCTATTTGTACAAATTGTTTTGAGAAATGCGCTTACTGTTTTGCAAATGTCGAGGATGATTCGATAAATGTACCAAAGCGACTGAGAAAAACTGTCATAAAAAAAGTATTACACACACACACACACACACACACACACACACACACACACACACACACACACACACACACACACACACATACGCGTTTTTGTGAAAAACTGGTACGTATGAAAAATACATCACATATGGGGACATGCCTTTCTAGAGCTACTAGGACCAAGCTGAAAAAAGTTTTAGGTTGCCGATGGTCTTGTTATGACAGTCATCTGTTGAGGTTTTCATTTAAAGCATATTTTTGCACAACCTGATTTTATACCTACATATGAGGACAAATATTAATTTCATCACCTTTCAGGACATATAAACACACATACACTGATGTCTAAATCATACCTACATATTGGGACAATGGTGAATACTGAGTCCTGAGCTACACACACATACACTGATGTCTAAATCATACCTACATATTGGGACCATGGTGAAAAGTGAGTGAGTTAAGAACAAGATAATCATACTGATTAAAACATTTCTTTTTTGCTGTGAAGTAGAGAGTTTGCAAGGGAGTCGGCCATTGCAAGCTGTCCATTTGATCTGCATTTCTTAGTTCTAAACATGCTGTAATAAACCACCCACTAAAACAACTATTTGTTTTGCAGTAATCGTGCTCCCCCAGACACTCACTAAAATGAGATGTTTATCATAGAAGCAAAGGGCAACCTATTACATAAAGTATAGATCCACTACTGAATTCACAAGATCAGTTTTATTGCTGTAGCAGCAAGCACCATTTATTAATAAACAGCATCCAAATTGCAGAAACAAACAAGCAAAAAAAACATGTGAAAACATGTGCCGTGCTAGGCAATGGAGTTGGGGTCCCGGAACTGACGGCCCCCAACAAATTTTTTTTTTTAACAATTCTTGCGAAAATTAAAGACAGCTTTATAAAGCCTTCAACTCATATTGATTTAACAAAAAATATATAGAAAAATTTGTCCTACCGACTCTGTTTTCTTTTTAAAGCAGTAATTCTGTTGTTAATGTAAAACTTAACAGCAGACCAGTCTCTGTTTTTCAGTGCCTGAGGTTCGGCCAACAGGCATGAGACACAGTCCGTCTTCCCAGGCACTCGACAGCTGTGGATGAAATGCATCATGTGCTTTTCAACCGCTCCAACTTCTTCTTCCGACCACTTCCTCTTGACACGGACTTTTGTGCATAAAAATAAATAAAAAAACATAAAATTAAATGTAATTCCTAAAATACAAGGCAAATCAGTCAAAGCCAGAGAGAACAAAGACCCATAAAATATTGTTACATACCAATGCTATATAGTAATTAACTGTTATTGAGAGTGCTATGTCTCAAAAGGGCTCAAGATACTGCGTTTCCATAAATGTAATGCACCTACAGCAAGCAAGTTGAGCAACAACTCCCTTTCCACCAAATTACTGAAGTCTAAATAATATATATTGGGACCATGGTGAATACTCAGTCCTGAGCTACACACACATACACTGATGTCTAAATCATACCTACATATTGGGACAATGGTGAATACTGAGTCCTGAGCTACACACACATACACTGATGTCTAAATCATACCTACATATTGGGACCATGGTGAATACTGAGTCCTGAGCTACACACACATACACTGATGTCTAAATCATACCTACATATTGGGACAATGGTGAATACTCAGTCCTGAGCTACACACACATACACTGATGTCTAAATCATACCTACATATTGGGACAATGGTGAATACTCAGTCCTGAGCTACACACACATACACTGATGTCTAAATCATACCTACATATTGGGACAATGGTGAATACTCAGTCCTGAGCTACACACACATACACTGATGTCTAAATCATACCTACATATTGGGACAATGGTGAATACTGAGTCCTGAGCTACACACACATACACTGATGTCTAAATCATACCTACATATTGGGACAATGGTGAATACTGAGTCCTGAGCTACACACACATACACTGATGTCTAAATCATACCTACATATTGGGACAATGGTGAATACTGAGTCCTGAGCTACACACACATACACTGATGTCTAAATCATACCTACATATTGGGACAATGGTGAATACTCAGTCCTGAGCTACACACACATACACTGATGTCTAAATCATACCTACATATTGGGACAATGGTGAATACTCAGTCCTGAGCTACACACACATACACTGATGTCTAAATCATACCTACATATTGGGACAATGGTGAATACTGAGTCCTGAGCTACACACACATACACTGATGTCTAAATCATACCTACATATTGGGACAATGGTGAATACTGAGTCCTGAGCTACACACACATACACTGATGTCTAAATCATACCTACATATTGGGACAATGGTGAATACTGAGTCCTGAGCTACACACACATACACTGATGTCTAAATCATACCTACATATTGGGACAATGGTGAATACTCAGTCCTGAGCTACACACACATACACTGATGTCTAAATCATACCTACATATTGGGACAATGGTGAATACTGAGTCCTGAGCTACACACACATACACTGATGTCTAAATCATACCTACATATTGGGACAATGGTGAATACTGAGTCCTGAGCTACACACACATACACTGATGTCTAAATCATACCTACATATTGGGACAATGGTGAATACTGAGTCCTGAGCTACACACACATACACTGATGTCTAAATCATACCTACATATTGGGACAATGGTGAATACTCAGTCCTGAGCTACACACACATACACTGATGTCTAAATCATACCTACATATTGGGACAATGGTGAATACTCAGTCCTGAGCTACACACACATACACTGATGTCTAAATCATACCTACATATTGGGACAATGGTGAATACTGAGTCCTGAGCTACACACACATACACTGATGTCTAAATCATACCTACATATTGGGACAATGGTGAATACTGAGTCCTGAGCTACACACACATACACTGATGTCTAAATCATACCTACATATTGGGACAATGGTGAATACTGAGTCCTGAGCTACACACACATACACTGATGTCTAAATCATACCTACATATTGGGACAATGGTGAATACTGAGTCCTGAGCTACACACACATACACTGATGTCTAAATCATACCTACATATTGGGACAATGGTGAATACTGAGTCCTGAGCTACACACACATACACTGATGTCTAAATCATACCTACATATTGGGACCATGGTGAATACTCAGTCCTGAGCTACACACACATACACTGATGTCTAAATCATACCTACATATTGGGACCATGGTGAATACTGAGTCCTGAGCTACACACACATACACTGATGTCTAAATCATACCTACATATTGGGACCATGGTGAATACTGAGTCCTGAGCTACACACACATACACTGATGTCTAAATCATACCTACATATTGGGACCATGGTGAATACTGAGTCCTGAGCTACACACACATACACTGATGTCTAAATCATACCTACATATTGGGACCATGGTGAATACTCAGTCCTGAGCTACACACACATACACTGATGTCTAAATCATACCTACATATTGGGACAATGGTGAATACTCAGTCCTGAGCTACACACACATACACTGATGTCTAAATCATACCTATATATTGGGACAATGGTGAATACTGAGTCCTGAGCTACACACACATACACTGATGTCTAAATCATACCTACATATTGGGACAATGGTGAATACTCAGTCCTGAGCTACACACACATACACTGATGTCTAAATCATACCTACATATTGGGACCATGGTGAATACTCAGTCCTGAGCTACACACACATACACTGATGTCTAAATCATACCTACATATTGGGACCATGGTGAATACTCAGTCCTGAGCTACACACACATACACTGATGTCTAAATCATACCTACATATTGGGACAATGGTGAATACTCAGTCCTGAGCTACACACACATACACTGATGTCTAAATCATACCTACATATTGGGACAATGGTGAATACTCAGTCCTGAGCTACACACACATACACTGATGTCTAAATCATACCTACATATTGGGACAATGGTGAATACTGAGTCCTGAGCTACACACACATACACTGATGTCTAAATCATACCTACATATTGGGACAATGGTGAATACTCAGTCCTGAGCTACACACACATACACTGATGTCTAAATCATACCTACATATTGGGACAATGGTGAATACTGAGTACTGAGCTACACACACATACACTGATGTCTAAATCATACCTACATATTGGGACAATGGTGAATACTGAGTCCTGAGCTACACACACATACACTGATGTCTAAATCATACCTACATATTGGGACCATGGTGAATACTGAGTCCTGAGCTACACACACATACACTGATGTCTAAATCATACCTACATATTGGGACAATGGTGAATACTCAGTCCTGAGCTACACACACATACACTGATGTCTAAATCATACCTACATATTGGGACAATGGTGAATACTGAGTCCTGAGCTACACACACATACACTGTAGGGATGGAATGGTACACTGAAGTCACGGTTCGGTTCATACATCACGGTTCGGTACGAGTTCGGTACAATGGAGGGAAAAGCAAAACAAAAATGCAGAAGGCAATATTTTTATTGTGGATGTCTCAGGCTGTACCACCTAGTGTCATACAGTCTCTCCCCTGAGCAGCGACAGCCGGCCCTGAAGTGTGTAAAGTAAGATGTAAACAAAATAAGACAATCAGCTATAAAACTGAAAATACAGCATCTCTTATGTCCGGACGAACGAGCGCAAAGGTGCGTGCGGCAAAAATGTCGTAATTTTTGTGCGGTCGTGCGCGTTGGGTGCGCAAGGCCCCATTTCGCGAGGCGGTGTGCAGTGCACGGCTTTTTTTGTAACAGCGCGCGCGGCTCCGCATCCGAAGATGCACGACTTCAAGCCGAATCTGTCCGAGCATGAACAGCACAGCACCGGCACCCAGTTCATGCGTCTAAATTAGGGATGCAAATTATCGATTAATTCATTAATCGTTATTTGATTGACCTTATCGATCGATTAACGATTAACTGATAAGCGGCTATTTTCCTGAGAATGTAAATTTCTCACGGTATCAATAGTGTCTTTAACATAAAAAGCTAAATATTGCTTATACTGAATAAAAATGCATGTTATATTGCTCAATTTATGTTTTATTGTTGTTTAGGGATGTCAATTTTCCAAATTCCCATGATCGATGGATGAATGTTTCGATGTCATTGATTATTTAATTATCAAATATAATGACTACTATACAACGCGTCGCCGCCTCAGACGCGTGCAGAATGTGAGACTGTGGACGAGCTCTCCCTGAACACCGGCAACTGAACACGGCAACTAAACCCAATGCATTCACAACCATTTAATACAATAGTGTTCTCATGTTATGTAATATGTCAGTCCCAAATTATTCATCGTTATTATTAGTCGTGCATTTCTGCTTGAGCTGCGCGCGCTGAATGAAGGCTAACGTTAAACTGGAGCGCTTAGTTTGCTAGCGCGTTATTTAACTCAAAGAAACGCATCCTATATGAGATTCATCAGATATATTCAAAATAAACATAATATTACAAATTATTTCTGCACAAAATGACGCGAATGCACAAGTGAACTTGAACTAAGTTACGTGCCATTCATTCAGAATGATCATGTTGTGGACGCGCTCTTCCTGGAGCAACGTGACACGGCAACTAAACTCAAATAATGCACAATGTTTTTATTACAATATTGTTCTCTTTATTAAAATGTTATGTAATATGACAGTCCTCCCAATAGTCGTTATTAGTCGTGCAGTGCCGTTTGAGCCGCGCGCTGGAGCTGATCACGCGCACTACAGCGTTCATTCAAGGGATGCATCCAATATAATATAAATCAGATATAGATAGGCATACACAAAATAAACACAAATTAGCAATTTACATTTGCACAAAACAAAAGGCTGCGAATGAACACGCAAACTTAGTCATAATGAAGGTGTAAAATGGTCCCAAACAAAACGCACTCACTTTGTTTCGCGATTGAGCAGCGCACGCGCATTAACCTGCTTAATCGATGATCGAAAAGTTGTATCGATTAAATGTATTATCGACAATTAATCGATCGTCGATTAATCGTTGACATCCCTAGTCTAAAAATTAGTTGCTTACATTAACTAAACGATCCTACAATAGCAGACATAAGCCCTTTAAATAAAAATAAATTGCCATATTTTATAAAAAGGTTCATAAAACAAAATAAAAATGTTTAGAAATTATGTAAGATAACTAGGGCTGTAATCTCCCAGTCGATTAGTCGATTGTTGGTCGATAAGTTCTGGCTCGACCAAAATTTTGATTGGTCGATTTTTTGCCGCGTTCAGTTTTGCCGCGTTCATTTCATCAGTTTTGCCGCGTTCATTTCATCAGTTTTGCCGCGTTCATTTCATCAGTTTTGCCGCGTTCATTTCATCAGGCGGAAAGCACTAATTGCTAATGTGGGTGTTTTCAGAGCACCGCTGTTTAACAGGTAACAGTCTGTCTTCAGAACACCCCCCTTGGTTTCACTTCTTTTGGATTAGCCCAACCCACTGGAGAAGAGAGTCTTTTTTGCCTCTTCTCGATGACTCGCTTGCTGTAGTCCTCAGTTGTAAGTCGCTTTGGATAAAGGCGTCTGCTAAATGACTAAATGTAAATGTAAAGAGAGACAGATTGAAGAAAGTAGGCCACTAGAAGGTTAGCTGAATATTATTTATTTAATTGTGAGAACGTTTAATGCATAGTCAGTCCTGTTCTACCATGTCAACAAAGACATCGGCAATGCCCACTGTTTGTAATAGTTTTGAGCCTATGCTTTATTTTTCAGTTATACCCTTTATTTAGTTTTTGCTCTTGATCTGGTTTGTTTAACCCTCTGAGGTCGGCAAACGCGCGGGTCCGTTTTGCTCGTTTTTTTTTTACATAGCAGCAAAATAGACCTAAAATACTCCGTCAGTTTTGGTCATACAGCCTAAAGAAATATGAAAAAATAAGCTGTTAAATGTTTGTGTCCACTTACAATCGAAATAAAACGTTGTGCTTTTGTAAAATAAAGAAAATATACAGGGTGTGCTTTCTGCCTCTCCGTCTCCGTGAACTTTTTTTCTGAAGCACGTCTCTAAACTTAAACAAAACTCAGCAAATACTATTCCCTCATATGATTATAGAGATATATAGCTCATGTCTAAGTGTGTAGTTTTAAATTATCTAATTCAAAACTAAAAGAAATATTCTCTGTTTATGTAATCTATATATAAAGTGTCACGAACACACACAAGACGAGAAGATCCAATTGCAGTATTTATTATAAGGGTAATCCGTACTCACAAACAGTCCAGGCAAGGGTCGAAATCAACAGGCAATCCAAAGAACACAAGATAAACACGAACAACAGGAACGGAAGTGTGGGGACAATATACAAGGACTCCGTGACAAACACTGAAACAGACAGGGTATATATACACAAGTGCAAACAAGGTGACGAGAGACAGCTGAAGGAAATGAACAATCAGTGACAGACAGGATTATGGGAAATGTTGTGAAAATGCCTAGACACCGTGAAAACTGAGACCTCTAATGTTAAACCCAGGGAACCACAAGACACTGTGACATAACCTCCCCTCTACGGAGCGGCTACCAGACGCTCCAAGACCACAAGAAACAAACAAAACAAGAGTCCAGGCGGGAGGTGGAAAGGTGGAGGATCAGGGGGTGGGATGGGGGGCCAGGTCCATGGAGGGGAACAGGAACAAGGGGGAACGGCTTAAGCGGCGGCCAGGGCGAAACAGACAGTCCATCGGGCGGCCAGGGCGAAGCAGACAGTCCATCGGGTGGCCAGGGCGAAGACGACCCCCCGGGCGGCCACGGCGATGAAGACCCCTCGGGCGGCCGCGGCGGTAAAGACCCCTCAGGCGGCCACGACGGTGAAGACCCCTCGGGCGGCCACGGCGGAGACGACCAGGGTGAAGATGACCACTCGGGCGGCCACGGCGGAGACGACCACTCGGGCGGCCACGGCGGAGACGACCACGGAACAGCAACAGACACCGGCTCAGGAACAGCAACAGACACCGGCTCAGGAACAGCAACAGACACCACCGGCTCAGGCACAGGAACAGAAACCACCGGCTCAGGCACAGGAACAGAAACCACCGGCTCAGGCACAGGAACAGACACCACCGGCTCAGGCACAGGAACAGACACCACCGGCTCAGGCACAGGAACAGACACCACCGGCTCAGGCACAGGAACAGACACCACCGGCTCAGGCACAGGAACAGACACCACCGGCTCAGGCACAGGAACAGACACCACCGGCTCAGGCTCGGCGGACGTGACGTGAAGCTCAGGCTCGGCGGGCGTGACGTGATGCTGGATCGGGGCCGGCAGGGCGAGCAGCTCGGGCGGGGCCGGCAGAGCAGCATGCCTAACCGGCGCGTCAGGGATGGCAGTCACCTCTGGGATGGTCTCTGGATTAGGAACCACCGGACGGTCCGTTGAAGAGGCCCTTCTCCTTCTCCTCTTCCGTCTCCGGACCACCGGAATCGGAACCACCAGACCCGACTCAGGAACAGCAGACACTGGCTCCGGCTCTGGAACAGCAGACACTGGCTCCGGCTCTGGAACAGCAGACACTGGCTCCGGCTCTGGAACAGCAGACACTGGCTCCGGCTCTGGAACAGCAGACACTGGCTCCGGCTCTGGAACAGCAGACACTGGCATGTCCAGGATCCGAGCCAGACGCTCCAAATAGTCCATCATTGCCTTGGCGGCCCCACAAATGGGCATCTCTAGACCCGTCTCAAACTGGGCAGACGTGACATGAACAGTCTCTGACTGGGCAGACGGGACGTGAACAGTCTCTGACTGGGCAGACGGGACGTGAACAGTCTCTGACTGGGCAGACGGGACGTGAACAGTCTCTGACTGGGCAGACGGGACGTGAACAGTCTCTGACTGGGCAGACAGGACGTGAACCAACTCTGACTGGGCAGACGGGCTGTGTCTCCTCCTCCGTCCATGATGGCGTCTCGGTGGCATCGAACTCCCCATCTCTGGGGAATTTACAGTCTCCTCTACGAACCTGGCGGCTATGGTCTCCTCATTCCTTCTAGCACACATTGAAAAATAGGCCAACAAAGAAATCGAGGATCCTTCATCCTTTCCCGGAGGGAAAATCTCGCCACGCGGTATCCACATACCGACCGGATCGTATCCGTACTGCTGGATCTATTTGTGACGGAGTCCTTCTGTCACGAACACACACAAGACGAGAAGATCCAATTGCAGTATTTATTATAAGGGTAATCCGTACTTACAAACAGTCCAGGCAAGGGTCGAAATCAACAGGCAATCCAAAGAACACAAGATAAACACGAACAACAGGAACGGAAGTGTGGGGACAATATACAAGGACTCCGTGACAAACACTGAAACAGACAGGGTATATATACACAAGTGCAAACAAGGTGACGAGAGACAGCTGAAGGAAATGAACAATCAGTTACAGACAGGATTATGGGAAATGTAGTGAAAATGCCTAGACACCGTGAAAACCGAGACCTCTAATGTTAAACCCAGGGAACCACCAGACACTGTGACATAAAGAGCGAGAGATCAGCCGTTCTCATTATCGTTCTCTCACCTCATTACTCAGCTAATGTGACACGCCCATGGAGAGCGCGCGCTATTCAGACGCAGATTATCTGGAGCAACACATGCAAACCAGTCAACGCCCACAACAGCTGGAAAACACACTCGCTGTGAGGAATAATAATATCGTGATAATCCTGGAAATTTTACCTCAAACGTGCTGGAGTAGCCTAACAACGGATCCTGCAGATCATCAGTAAGTGCTTTGTTCTAATCGCGATATGAAATGGTGTCTGTAAACCGCAAAAGACTGTTTAAATTTGAATCGCGTTTCTGTGTTTGAATGAATGCACGGCGCATATGCATGCTGTTGTTTACTACAGCTCGCGCGTGTCTGTGTGTGAATGAAACTATCTATATTGCCTACTGAGATGAGTAAAAATCGACTGAATACGTTGAAATAAAATGTCTTTGTATAAGCAACATATTAAACTGCAAATTAACATTTATGCCCTAATATATATTATAAAAGACGATATGTTACAGACGAAATATGAAAGACAACATTTCGTTTTGGATAGATTATAAAGTTTTTACTGCCACATCAAAACCTAATTTACAAGGTGCAAACAAAATCTTAAAAGGTCACTATAAGCCTTCTCTTTAAAGGATTAGTTCACTTTTAAAGTGAAAATTCGGTCATCATATACTCACCCTTAAGTTGTTTCAAACCTGTATGAATTTCTTTCCTCTGCTGAACACAAAGGAAGATATTTAGAAGAATGTCAGTAACCAGACAGTTTTTGGTTCCCAATGACTGCCATAGTAGGAAAAAAATATACTATGGCAGTCATTGGGAACCAAAAACTGTTTGGTTACCGACATTCTTCTAAATATCTTCCTTTGTGTTCAGCAGAGGAAAGAAATTCATACAGGTTTGAAACAACTTAAGGGTGAGTATATGATGACAGAATTTTCATTTTAAAAGTGAACTAATCCTTTAAATTATTTTTGTGTTTTATTAGTGACAAATTTGGGGAGAGGATAGCCTACATCCAAAACTTTCTGAAAATACGAATGAGAATTAACTGCACAATTACTAGAAATGTTTACCTTGGATATTATACAATTTGCAAGCATACACAGTTTGTGGAAAAATACACTTTTTTTCAAGATGTTTCCAACTCTGAACCAATTCTGTAGTAATATATATATGTGTGTGTGTGTGTGTGTGTGTTGTCTTTGCATTCTTTCTTGTGGCTTAGTGACACCTAAGGCTCATTAGTATGCAGCATTAGCAGGTCTTCTTTGTCTCCTCAGGTGTGAATGAGGACATTATTCATGACCTTGTGGATCATTCACGCCCACCTGCATATTGCCTTTCCAAACAAAAAGTGTCTTACAAAATTTAAATCAATCTATTGTTTAATGTGAACGATTAGCCCGGATGATTTTCAGATCATTTTGAAGTAAACACTCCAGCCGACAAAATCCATTAGTCAAAAGTATTGTGGGAATATGTGAAGTTGGTCGTTTGTGGTCTTACATCAGAAAATTTAAGTTTGAGTTTTTTGAATAACCATGCATAAATAATATTCTCTCAAAAATGCAAACATGTACATACATGTTGCTCACATATTATGATAGCCATGTTCGTGCTAAATATAGTGTAATTACACCTTTGCCATTAATATGTTTATAAGCTACTGAAAAAAATACAAATATCAGGGCATGTCAAAACATCTCAAGGACCCCAAAAACACCTTAGACCCCAGAGGGTTAATAAATATTATTTTTGTATTAAATGGACGTGCCTTTTGTGTTTAAGAGTAAAAGCTTTAAGTTAATAGTCTATTCGTGTCTCAGCCGCGAAGCTGCACTCCTATGTTCAGCCTAGCTCGCTACACAGAGCGGCTGAAATTATAGTGTCTGTCAGTTATTATAATACATATATGACAAAAACAATTGTCTAAATTATGTTGCATATTCCTCGAAAGTTATTGTGATGATATCACTAGTTGACAACATAGTACTATTTTCGGAAATCATAGGCTATGATATTGCGCGGGTGCACGTGATGCAACGCTGTCAGAGCCGACAGACTCGTGTGTCAGGCTCATTTCAGTGCAAAATAATTAGGTAAAACGATTTAATATACTGCAAATAGCCTACTATTTTTTTATGTTTATTTATAATTCATTTAGGCGGACAACAAGGATACCAAGTACTGCGCACAGTGCACAGCTAATTAATTAAACTTTTTTTTTTTTTTGGTCGATTTTTAGTCGAAAATTTCAGGACTTCAGTCGACCAAGATTTTCTTTGGTTGATTACAGCCCTAAAGATAACGTTAATTTAGTTGTAGTTTACGTTCTCATATCCATTTTTTTCTTCTAATATCACAAGGAATAATCTGGTTTACTGCTTTGCACGATTCTTTTCTAGTGTGGTTTTGGTGTACTAAAATAAACATTCACGAGTGTACCTTACTTCTTCTCACTGCTGATTCTTGATGGTTTAGACTTAGAGGACAATTACACCGAGTCGCACCCTGTCGTTTTAAAAAATAGTAGCCTACACCGGCGAGCACGAAGTATAAATGCCTCGTTCATTTAGGGAGGCGCACGCGCAGCGGAGGCTCGCAAACCCATAGACCGCGCAAACCTAGCTTAAGGCAGGGCTACAGAGCCTGCGTTTCTAACAGTAGTTCTGCATTACATTAATTAATTTGCACGCAAGTTTTATTTATTTTTATACCGTGTATTCTCTGTGTAAATTCGTGCACCGAACCGTGACGCCCGTACCGATTCGGTTCAATACGAATACATGTACCGTTCCACCCCTAATACACTGAGGTCTAAATCATACCTACATATTGGGACCATGGTGAATACTGAGTCCTGAGCTACACACACATACACTGATGTCTAAATCATACCTACATATTGGGACAATGGTGAATACTGAGTCCTGAGCTACACACACATACACTGATGTCTAAATCATACCTACATATTGGGACAATGGTGAATACTGAGTCCTGAGCTACACACACATACACTGATGTCTAAATCATACCTACATATTGGGACAATGGTGAATACTGAGTCCTGAGCTACACACACATACACTGATGTCTAAATCATACCTACATATTGGGACAATGGTGAATACTGAGTCCTGAGCTACACACACATACACTGATGTCTAAATCATACCTACATATTGGGACAATGGTGAATACTGAGTCCTGAGCTACACACACATACACTGATGTCTAAATCATACCTACATATTGGGACAATGGTGAATACTGAGTCCTGAGCTACACACACATACACTGATGTCTAAATCATACCTACATATTGGGACAATGGTGAATACTCAGTCCTGAGCTTACACACACATACACTGATGTCTAAATCATACCTACATATTGGGACCATGGTGAATACTCAGTCCTGAGCTACACACACATACACTGATGTCTAAATCATACCTACATATTGGGACCATGGTGAATACTGAGTCCTGAGCTACACACACATACACTGATGTCTAAATCATACCTACATATTGGGACCATGGTGAATACTGAGTCCTGAGCTACACACACATACACTGATGTCTAAATCATACCTACATATTGGGACCATGGTGAAGGATGAGTCCTAAACTAATCTCCTAATAAAACATGGTTACCTTGTTTGAGATGGGCATCGTCCAGGTCTACCATGGAGGGGGATTTAGGTCTACTCACATGTGCTTTCTGGGAGCCTATAATGAAGCATTTCAATAATCAATTATTCAAAGTCTTTACCTGAATAATAAGAACATGCCAATGCTTTATTGTACTACTTTGCAACGCTATGTTAATTCTCTTAAAATTGCACTCCAGTGTCTTTACAATAAATGTGATATTCTTATGACTTTAACTTAAAGGACAAGTTCGGTATTTTACACTTAAAGCCCTGTTTACAGATCGTATCTGATGAAATAGAACGATTAAGATTAAACTTTGGACAGATGCTGCTGTCGCGAGAATTTTAGGTTTATATCGCTTTCCCCCCTCACCCCCACAATGGTTGTCTATGTGCACTGGAAGATTCCTTCCTAAAACACATTAAACTTTCGTTTACAAAGACGTGAAACTCACCGAGTGGTCAGGGGTGTTCACTGATACGGTTCCAAAAAAAAATCGCTGAAAAAGATGCATTCCAACAGGTTTTATCGTAGTTTTTGTCCAACTCCATGACTTGTATTGAATGTGCTGTGTGAGGTACGGTATTACTCCGCCGCTGGAGTGTCTATTATTCAAGCTCTCAACGGAAGAATCACGGGTGTGACACGTTTGGCAAAATAGGTCCACAAAAGCTAAATAAACCTAAAATTCTCGCGACAGCAGCATGTGTCCAAATTTTAATCTTAACCGTTCTATTTCATCAGATATGATCTGTAAACAGGGCTTTAAGTGTAAAATACCAAACTTGTCCTTTAAAGGGATAGGTCACTTTGAAATGAAATGTTGGTATGTTTTAGCTTACCTGAAGTGCATCCAAGATGTAGGTGTCTTTGTCTCCGCAGTAGTTTCAATTTTTATATTTTTAGGTCAAACCGTTCTTGTCTGTCAGTCATATAATGCAGATATATAGGTACTGTCTCCAAAAGCATGCAGAGATGTCTCTAATAGCATCCAGAGAAAAATTCCCCATCGTAAGTGCACATTGATGGCCTAAGACACGAAACAAGCGGTTTGTGTGATAAAACCAACAGTATTTATATCGTTTTTATCTCTTTTACACAACCACGTCCAAGTGATCTGTTTACTTAGTCTGCGCAAGCGCCGTAGAGCGCCTGCTGCATACTTTTGGAGACAGTACCTATATACCTGCATTATATGACTGACAGACAAGAACGGTTTGACCTAAAAATATCAAAATTGAAACTACTGCGGAGACAAAGACACCTACATCTTGGATGCACTTCAGGTAAGCTAAAACATACCAACATTTCATTTCAAAGTGAACTATCCCTTTAAAAAGCAGACAAAGATTAGCTGAGGCCAAGACTTTAGTCAAGTGAGTTACTATACGTTTTCTTATACCCTGGTTGGCCTTATTCTTTGAAGATACTTTGAGTACTTCGTCTTGAGGTCCACTGTCTTGAGGTCCCTCGTCTTGCAGGTTGCCTGCTGATAGTGGAAAAAACGAGCAACAATCTGAAGTACAGCACAGTGACTCATGCAATCGCTGAAATGTACACTTCCTATCCAGCGTAATTATCCAGAGTAATGGAGTAAAGGCAGAGCTGGAGGAATAATAATGAATAGAATTTGAATAAACGCATGTACCATTCACATGATCCTCATACTCATGACTTCTGCAGCTTGAAGTTTGCGGTTCTGCCTCATCACTGGAACTGTTGCTGGACACATCCATTTCATCTGAATAAGACAAAAGCATAAAGCTGTTGAATGCCACTATCACATAATTTCTACTTCATTTTCTCT
Organism: Phoxinus phoxinus; assembly: GCF_949152265.1. Taxonomy (NCBI): domain Eukaryota; kingdom Metazoa; phylum Chordata; class Actinopteri; order Cypriniformes; family Leuciscidae; genus Phoxinus; species Phoxinus phoxinus. Next base: position 29,125,197 of record NC_136878.1, on the reverse strand, counting down.
CGATGTGGCCTATCACAAAAATCTGTGAAGCTAAACTTCTAGTGCATTACTTCTGTATTAATTTACCTGCCAATGTTTGATATTTTAGGAAATATTGACAACTCTCCTAATACTCTACTACAGAATATACATTATTGTGAAATACAACTAATTATGATTACCAATTGTGTTAAAATGCATATTAGACAATTATATTTACCTTCTGGATCTATTGTTATACCATCTAATCCTTTACCCTGGAGTTCAGGCAGTTTTCCTTTTTCCATTGCAATGAGGAGTTTACTAATCTTTGCAAGCTGAAGAGTGCTTTCAGGGAGGCGGTAGAACTCACGATGAACTCGGATATCATGGCCAAGGAAGTTGGCCAGTTGATCCATCTCATTGTCTTTTAGGTTTAATACTGTGGACAATGTAGCTACTTGCTTACGCAGCTTTGTTGAGCAAAGGGCATCTGGATGCTTTGCTCCACTGGCTTGGGCATACTGGCGAATACAGTCTGCACCACGATAATGAGACAGAGCACCTGGACGAGCAAACAAATGCTGGTTTTCAACAGGAACTTGACACTTTTCTCTCATATTTACAAGGAGATCCATGGCCACAACCATATTAGGGGTCAGCAACACTGGTACCTTCCTACCCCTCTTACCACGTATTTCCACCCGTTGGAAGTACCCACAAAGCTTTTTCTCAAAGTCACTGAGTCCCACAGCGATATCTTTATGCATTGGTGCCTGGTCTCTAGACGTGTAAGATTGAATATTCATCTTGGAAACCTCACCCTCTCTTCGTCTATTAAAAATAATGATCTGTGTTAACATGACTTTGCAAAGAGTAGCAAAGTTTTTGCCATTAGGTTTTTCTTGTAGGGCATCCACATACTCCTGCTGTTTTGAGTTTAAAAATGAGTGCAGTGTTTTGACATCCTCTGTAAATGGTAGGACTTGTGGCTTATTCCATTTAGCTTCACCCAGAGTAGTCAGTGCAGCTGCAGACACTACCTCATTCCATTTGCTTTCATACAAACGTCTGAAGTTTCGTGCAGACTCTGCAGCCGTGTCGCGTCCTGACATCAGTGCATTGCATTCCATGCAGTTGGCAATTTTCACCAAGCTGTGTCCAAGCTTCAGTGCCAGTGATGGAATCTTGTAGGTGTTTGTCTCCTCACTGAATCCTGCCACTGCTCTCACTGCTTTTATAACGTGAGGAAAGTTGCAGGGTTGGATGAAGTCCTCCATATTATGAATGGGTGTCAGTGATCTGGCAGTGATGAGCAACCTTGCTACTTCCCTCATTTTCTGCCTAATATAGTCATTTCTTCCTGAATGTGACTTCAGCCTGTTGTACATCTGCTCCCCTAAAAGAAGAATGTATCGATCATTTCTGACAACATTTGAAACTTCATCATTCACCATCTCACAAGCAATGGTCCATAGACTTTTGCTAACATCCACTGGTGGAGGAAGGGTCAAGCTGTTGATTGACTGAACTCTCTTCTGCCCAATTGTGCGGTTTTCATATTTGGGGTTCTGGGGGCATGTTCGGATGTGTCTCCATAGTGTCTTTCTGTTGTACAGACCTTGACAGTGGATACAGTGAGTGAAGTCATAGGTGGATTTTACTTCTTTGGGGCGTCTGCAAGCAACCATTTCCCCATTTCCGTTTTTTGAAACTGCAGCATTATGGGCAAAGTTTCCTCTACTTTTCAAAAGGCGTAATCTCACTCTTCTTTCCTTTGACCTTTTATCAAAGCTGAATGCCTTAGCTACCTCAAGTTCATTGCGATGAACAAACTCCAAGTGCCGTGCGATTTTAGAGTATGGCTTCTGACAATAGGTGCAATATTGTTTCTTCTTGTATCTATTTTTTTGCACTTTATAAGGCATCGGTGTCACAGATGTGGAACTGTGATAGAATGAGCTTGTACTCGTGTCTGTTGTACTCTTAAACTCTACAGCACCTCCCTTCACTGGCTCAGCATGCCAGATATTTAGTTCTTTACTTTCACAACTATCGTCCGATGAGCTACCGTCGGTATCAGGGACATATTCTTTGTCACTGTAGTCAGAAAAGGAGGATTCCTCACAAGATATCTGTGGGGAAAACATTATTGTATTAAATGCCCCTATGAGGAATGTTAAGCAAATGAATACTGAAAGCCATTTCGATGCTCCCACCAACAAAAAAACTAGCACATACCTCAGATTCATCATTCTGTGAGTGAACAGCTCTTTCAGTTTCAGGTGTACTTGTTGACAGTTGTTCATAGCGTTGAGCACAATTGTCATGATGTTCTTTCAGTCTGTTTACCCGGGCAGCAAACCTATACAGTACCTGTGGTTTATAAATAGGTAGTTCAGAACTTGAAGTATGTTGAACTTTTTTTTTTTTTAAACTGGCCAAATGATCACTTAATTGGAGCTTGGTTAATGTAACGCATGGCATTACTTGTTCAGTTGGCTTCTTTTTCATTTTGGTAGGAAGGCATATATCTTCCTCCAAAGGTGTGTTCTCCTCACAGCGAGGGACTGTTCTGTTCACCTGTAAAAAGAGAACAGCATCCACTGTGAAAAAACACACTATATTCATTTCATACTGGAGAAACATCAGGACATCCACACACACACACGTGACACGTTTCACACCACATCAATGTCAGTACATTGGACGGGCTCTCATTACACACTCATGGAATCCTCACACAACGTCACAGTTTAAAAATGAGGACAAACTATGGAATGTGAATATTATATGATAGGGGTGGCAAAAATATCATATCACAATCAATTCTTTTTCATATTGGTTTTACTATTTTGTAAATGACTGAGCATTATAGCCAAACTAATATCCCTATTTTAAAAACAAAGCCTTAGGTAAAAACATATAAAATAAAAAAGATAAAAATCTTTGTCATTATTTGTTATTAAAAAATAAGAGCAAAGATACACATTACACATATACAACTTAATTAGGGCTGGGCACCGAGTCTCGATACTTTTTAGGTACCGACCCAATTGCCTCGATACTATCGAGTATCGAAAAATGACATGTTGTTCGGTTCCAGATTTCGATACCTAAGGAGTTAACTCGTCAACGTCAGTGCTCAAACAAATACATATGAAATGCACAACGACACACATAAAGTCGCTCACGCACATACACGCAAACTCTATTCACACGAAACGCGCGGAACTCTCCGCGCACACTCATATGAGACGCGCGCGCGCACACACAAACTCTCGACACGCATGCATACTTATGAGCCGCGAGCACACACACACACAAACTCTCCGCGCACATATTCATATGAGACGCGAGCACACACACATAATACCTTAAAGATGTGGAAAAATCGATCAAAAATGTGGGTACAGTTCTCCAGGCTCGATGCCAACAGCGCGCGATGCAGTATTTGCGGTAAAATAATTGCTGCAAAGACCGATACCACGACACACAAGATGAAGACCTTGACAGCGCACGGAGTAAACATCAGAGCAGAAAGTTGCTCCGTCTTCGACTGGTAAATGAAGAGATACCTTGTTGATCACACGGACAGTGTTTATTGCAATAAATACTAACCTACTGAATGTACACTGCCGTTCAAAAATGTGTTGGTTAATGTTTAGTCAGAATTTTTTTTCAGTAAGGATGCATTAAAGTTATCAAAGGTGACATTAAAACATGTGTAATGTTACAAAATATTTCGTTTTTAAATAAATGCTTTTCTTTTGATTTTTTTATTCATAAAAGAATCATGAAAAAAATTATCATAGTTTCCAAAATATTAAGCAGCAAACCGTTTTCATATTTCTGAAGGGTCGTGTGACACTGAAGTAATGATTTTGAACATTCAGCTTTGACATCACAGGAATAAATTACATTTTGAAATAGGCCTATATTAGATACGATTTTAAATTGTAATACTATTTCACAATATTACTAAAGTTTTACTGTATTTTTTTATTTAAAAATTCAGCTTTGGTGAGCATGAGCTCTTTATAAAACATTTTTTATTCCTTTGTGCACTGGCTAAGGAGCATGAGTCAAACTGAAAAAATAAAACTAAATACATAAAAAATAAAAGTTTTTCTGAGGTAATATGTTATGTAATCTTGTTAAAATGGATTTCATAAAATTGGTATCGAAAAAAGTATCGTTAGGAACCGGTATCGAAACTGAGGTATCGAAATTGGCACCGGATCGAAAGATTTTGAACGATGCCCAGCCCTAAACTTAATATACAAATGAAATAAACAGTCAAGGCTCCAGACTAACTTTTTGTACTAGGAGCGCTGTAGCCCCTGACTGAAAATTTTAGGAGCGCAAGCAGAAAATGTAGGGGCACATCTTAAATCAGCTTTTATCATGCAATCATTCAAATTCCCCCCAAAATAACTGTAATACTGACAAATTATGATAATTTACTGAAAAATTTAATAAATAGACTTAACGTACAGATATTACAATGTGCAGTTTTATTTTAAGTTTATCTTAATTGTTTGAAAAGTATTCAAACAATATCTGGTAGCACTGGGGCTGACAATAAAGCACTAAACTTAATTTAGGGTGTAGATTAAATTAATTTGAATTATTATCATTCATAATGTGTTAATATTAATTAAAAAGCAAAACGAGTGAAATTTATATTTTATATTAAATTTATATTAGGGAGTGAAAATAGCCAATAAGCATCCTACTCTTTACAATGGCAATTTAAAAAAATTAAATAAGTGTTTAAATAAAAGTTTTCCTACATTTTAAATTTAGTTTTAGGGCAATCTTTGAAGGATGAACAAAAAATGTGTTTGTCATCACATTAAAAATAACATTTATAATATGATATTATAGTTTTGAAGTGCTGGAAAAAGATGTGTAGTACTAGTAAGCGTTTGACTATTTCTGTCACAGTACAATAGTTATGGTTAGACTTACTACATTAGCCTAAATCCATGGTGAATGTTGCTGATTTGTGGACTGAAAGCCTTCTATGAGTCTCTCTCCTGGTTTCCACGTCAGCGCGGTTTGATCTGATATCTGTGGTTTATAAAAGAGAACTCAAACTGGATCTCGCAGCGATGATGTTATTAATTCTGAGGCGAATTCAATGGATTTCTTCACTGGATCTCCAGAGTCTGGATCTCCTAGTAACAGTGTTGCGTGATCGAGATCGGCCCGCGACTGGCAAGTTCCGGGCGCTGCGCTGTCTATTATTGGCCCGAACTAATAAACGCTCCATAAAGCATGAATGAGTAGCGCATTTTCGTTCCGCTTTCATTTTGTTTGGATTCGCTGCTCTGCAACGCTGTGGACCTAGATAATTATTTGGTCGCACCGGCAGGAAAAATGGTCGCAAAATGCAACCAATTGGTCGCACTCTGGAGCCCTGACAGTGCTTTATTTTTTCAGCTACAGTAGGTGTATTTACCAGTAGCATTAAAGAAAGTAATTAAATTAAAAAATATGAAAATAAAACACTTCATGTATCCACCTTATTCCTGACGAGCTTACTGCGTTTTGAATTATTGGTGTCACTTCCGGTTTGGGGAACTTCCTTTCAAAAAGACTGAAACGAATCATTTCAAATCATAAGGTTGCCCTAAAAATAAAACTTACAACATATACTGCACATTTGTGGTCTGTTCTCCCGATTTAGTTTACGATATATGCCATTAATAATTCACTGGAATGCACAAAGAATCTCTCTTTTTTTCTCCCCAAATCCTCACGGCTATTTCCAGGTTTATTTTCACAATTAAATACAATTTATTATCTGTCAAAATGACTGAAATCACTTTGAAATAGTATAACGGAATGCTGACGTAAATAAAAAATAAATTGTATTAAGGCAACGTATGTTACATAATACAGATTACCACAGTGATATTTAACCGTCCGTTATTGCTGTGGAAAGAGTCACGCTTTTGGGATTATTCATGGTCTGTTGAAAGTACCTTGTTGATGCTTTTACACTTTTAAATGTCCTTTTAATGTTCAATGGTTGAAGGGTAAGTAGAATAATGTAATGTCATTGTACACAGTTTAAAAAATATATATTATTGCGTCCACAGAGCTAGTCTTTCACTGGTTGTTTACAGCTTAACGGAAGTTACACCCATAATTCGCGCAAAGCGTCATGGGGCGTAGGAATAATGTGGATAAATTATACATTGATTCTTATTAAAGCTAGTATTACAAAACACTTCATGTATTACATTTCTCAGTCAAGAGCAGTGAGTGATTTCCACTTTGTGTTTTGTTGTTTTATTAACATTAAAGGAATAGTCCCCCAAAAAATATACATTTGTCATCATTTACGCTCTCAAGTTGTTTAAAACCTGAATAAGTTTCTTTCTCCTGTTGGAAATAAGTTATTTTGAAGAATGTGGGTAACCAAACAGTTGCTGGTCCCCAGTGTATAGTTTTTTCTCCTCAATGGGGACCAGCAACTGTTTGGTTCCACATTCTTCAAAATATCTTCTTTTGTGTTCAGCACAAGAAAGAAATTAATACAGGTTTGGAACAACATTAGAGTGAGTAAATAATGACAGAATGTTCATTTTTGGGTGAATTATCTCTTTTTAGAGACAAGCAGCTGCATGTTTACTATTAGGCTACTGTCTCTTTAAGACCTGCACGTGATGTGTCAAATATGCACGCATATATGACATGCACCAGATTTTCTCTAAAATGTTTGCTTTTACTTAAGACACCAACTGTGTTTATGTAAATATTTTGTGTATTTGACAGTATTAGCGCAACAAGACTCGAAAAATAACCTGTTATACTGGCTTTTAGTGCCATGTGACATGGGTTTAGTGCAAGAGATCTAACCTGAGAATGGCTCTCCATCGTGTCAGAAGCTGTGGATGAATGGTCACTGTTGCGGTCGGTGCATTGGTCACTATTTGAAGGCCTGGATTCGGACAAATGACTCCCAATCTGATTAAATAAGAACATACACATTAGATCAGGGCAGAAACAACCAGTTACAAAGATAATCAACAGCAAATGGATCTGTAACTCTTTACAGTCATTCCGGTTACGTGTGTGAAAGCATACAAAACACATTCCATTTGATTCCACACTGATCATCCATAATTAAGACAAACACACTATATTCATTTCATACTGGAGAAACATCAGGACATCCACACACACACACACACGTGACACGTTTCACACCACATCAATGTCAGTACATTGGACGGGCTCTCATTACACACTCATGGAATCCTCACACAACGTCACAGTTTAAAAATGAGGACAAACTATGGAATGCGAATATTATATGAGTATTATAGTAATAAAAAACTAGACACTTGTTTAAAGAGAGGACATAATTCACTTAGTAAACTACAATGTATGAATACTTAAAAGACCTGTAACATTAATGCGGTTGCATAAAGTACAAGTCAAAACAGTTTCATGTAGGGATGATATTATGGGATAAATATCCCGTCAAAAGTATTGCAGTCACGGATCAAAAAATAATAAGTGTGAATCAAAAATCATTTTAAAACACATTTACTTATATTTTAAAGGTGAATGTGATTGATCGTCAGACAGGCACAACTATAACAGGTCGTCGTTAGGATGACAAATTTAACGATAACGGATCGCCAGGTAGACGTAGGCCTATACAGGTGCAGGTCGGGTTGCAGGCACACATACAGTATAACAGTGTCCTGCCACTGAACGATTTTTGCCAGCTCAGCTGACGGTTATCCTCCCCTGTACGAGTGAGCATCAGTAGCCAACCATGAGTCGCATTGGAGTGACGTCAACTCTAGTCTTCTATTGATTGGCTAGAGGAGGAGCTGTCAATCTAGAACTAGTGGACCAATGGTGACTCTTAAGCCCACCCTAATTTACATGAAACTCGAACCGCAAAACTTGGAAAAGCAAGCGCAGAACGTGGAAAGAAGAGCGGAGAGTAAACACCACAAGTGTACAGAAAAATAAAATATTAGCAGAAAATATAAGAGAGCACAACGTGCAGAGTAATAAAACTAAGGAAGACATAATTAAGAAAACATGAACAAAAGTTTAAGTTTTGTGAAATTAAATTTTTAATGAGTTTAACGTTATTCATGCTTGTTATTTTTTTAATCACGCTTATTATATATGGATCCGTGACCACGTTGTTTGCTATTCTGATAATTTTGCATTATTTTATTAAGTTTCTGCAATATACTTTTACATGTGCTTTTAAACTTTTGATTCACCCTTTTTATTTTTTGATCCGTGACCGCAATACTTTTGACGGGATATTGATCCCATATGATTGGCTGTACGGTTGAGTTCAGTGATTGGTGTTGATATGGGCAACCAATGGTTGTCTCAATTTGGTTAGTGCTTTTGCTATCAGTCCATGTGACATGGGTTTAGTGCAAGAGATCTAACCTGAGAATGGCTCTCCATCGTGTCAGAAGCTGTGGATGAATGGTCACTGTTGCGGTCGGTGCATTGGTCACTATTTGAAGGCCTGGATTCGGACAAATGACTCCCAATCTGATTAAATAAGAACATACACATTAGATCAGCGCAGAAACAACCAGTTACAAAGATAATCAACAGCAAATGGATCTGTAACTCTTTACAGTCATTCCGGTTACGTGTGTGAAAGCATACAAAACACATTCCATTTGATTCCACACTGATCATCCATAATTAAGACAAACACACTATATTCATTTCATACTGGAGAAACATCAGGACATCCACACACACACACACGTGACACGTTTCACACCACATCAATGTCAGTACATTGGACGGGCTCTCATTACACACTCGTGGAATCCTCACACAACGTCACAGTTTAAAAATGAGGACATTATTATAATGTTAAAAATAAGTCTTTTGAACAATACTAAAATAGATTAGATTTGAATTTTACTGAGGGTGTAAATGGATCAATATGCCCTATGCGCCTTATCAGAAGATCAAAAGCTTGACTTAAAACAAAAATGTCTACCTGTTCAGTTGGCTGGGGACTCCTGTTCATTATGGTAGGAAGGCATGAACCCTCTTCTGATGGTGTGTTCTCCTCACTGCGAGGGGCTGCTCGGTTCATCTGTAAAGAGAGAACATGGTCTGAATATTTGAAGCCCATTTCAACAAAAAATATTATGTATGACTGCACTATGCAATGCTGTCAAAACTGCATCATTATTATTTAATAGAAGTCCAGAGACCGTTTAAGTTGTTCTGTTCATCAGGTAATACAACACAAAAAGTCAACTAACACATAACGCAACAATACCAATAAAAAATAAATAGAGACCTAATTACCAGAGTACGCCATGGCCAGTTTGAATCTCCATAGTTGTATGTTAATTCTTCTCCTGAAGCTATGTCTTTAATTGAAAACAAACACAGATGGGGTTTGCCTTCAATACCTATTTTTTTCATTTTACAGTTAGAAGTCTTGTAATTATCGTTCACTAGTCTCCCGAGTGAACCATCTTCTTTTGAGGCATCAATGCTAAATGGGAGAGAGGAAAAAACATTACATTTATTTTCAATAAGTAAGTAAAAAATAGTCAGTCAAAATGGTTCCCAAAACCTACCACCATTGTCTTCCATTCCAATCAAAGTCAAACAAGAAGGTATTTTCTGTTTCATTGTATCTATTCTGTCTTGTTTGGCTCTCCTCTTTGGAAAGTAGCTCTCCGCGGTATTCAAGAATGAAGCATCCTTTGTCAATGGACATGCTAGCAAACACACCTCTACCTAAGATAGAGATAGCAAGGTGTTGAATATTAGTGTCTCTGTAGAAAATACAGAATTTTTTTCAGCTACAGTAGGTGTATTTAACAATGGCATTCAAGAAAGAAATTAAATGACCAAATATAAAAATAAAACACCACATAGACATCACTGTATAAATTATACATTGATTCTATTAAAGCTACTATTACAAGTTCTCAGTCAAGAGCAGTGTGTGATTTGCTCTTACATTCAGCACAAGAAAGAAATGAATACAGGTTTGGAGCAACAGAGTGAGTAAATAATGACAGAATGTTCATTTTTGGGTGAACCATCTCTTTAAAGACAAGCAGCAGCATGTTTACTATTAGGCTACTGTCTCTTTAAGGCCGGCGCAGCCAGAGTTTTTCAACGGCTCTTGGCGCATCTAATTTTTTCTCTCAAATGTGTGCTTTCCCTTGAGACATTACCAACTGTGTTTATGAAAACCTTGTGTGTATTTGACAGTATTAGCGTATAAGACTTGAAAGATAACTTAGTCCAGTAATCAAGCGCTGTTTGACGTTTTAGTGTGTGTGCTTCGGGTGTAAGCGCTCAGAAAAGAGCATGTTAGTAAGAACAGCGCAACAGCACGCAAATAAAATGTTTAACCGGCAAAGCTTTATTGCAGAGGAAAATAATGAACTGCAGGGTCCCGTGAGTGTAACTCTACAGCTGCATTAACATGTGATGTGTGAATGTACGGCGCGTTGTACAGTAGCTGTGTTGAGACGGAGGCGCCAAAACTGAACTGATAGAATGCACTGCGGCACGATACTACGATATTTCTTCAAAACCAGATCGGGGAGGCATTTTAATCGTCCACAATCAAAAACTGTGATATCGCACACCCCTACTTCCAACATCTGGTCAGTTTAAACGTGTAAAGTTGCTCATTCGGGTGCACAGCCAACAACAGGAACCGTTGCAATAATAACGAATCATCTTAAGAATACCAGTAACTAGGGCTGCACGATTAATCGAATTTTAATCACGATTTTGGCTTCCCACGATCAAATTTGCGGGATCGTGCGATATTTAAAACGCGTCATTCTGTTCATAGAACAGTACTTTATAGTATTATATACCAATACTTTAACAGTAATAAATTTTTTTTTTTTTTAGCAAAGCCAATCTAGCGCTCCGTAAACCACTGTCTGATCACGTGAGTCCATGAGCCAATAATCTGAGTTGTTTCATGCACAGGGACAAAAGCGAAGCGCACCGGCGCGAGAGAACGAGTGTGTCTGCGCACGAGCAATAGTGCACGAGAGGCCGAGTGTGTCTGCGCGCGAGCAATAGTGCACGAGAGACCGAGTGTGTCTGCGCGCGAGCGTTAGTGTGCGAGAGAGACCGATTGTGTCTGCGTGCGAGCGATAGTGCGCGAGAGAGAACGAGTGTGTCTGCGCACGAGCAATAGTGCGCGAGAGGCCGAGTGTGTCTGCGCGCGAACGATAGTGCGCGCGAGCGATAGTGCGCGAGAGAGACCGAGTGTGTCTGCGCGCGAGCGATAGTGCGCGAGAGAGACCGAGTGTGTCTGCGTGCGATCGATAGTGCGCGAGAGAGACCGAGTGTGTCTGCGTGCGAGCGATAGTGCGCGAGAGAGACCGAGTGTGTCTGCGTGCGAGCGATAGTGAGCGAGTGTGTCTGCGTGCAATCGATAGTGCGCGAGAGAGCCTGAGTGTGTCTGCGAGCGAGCGATAGTGCGCGAGAGAGACCGAGTGTGTCTGCGCGCGAGCAATAGTGCGCGAGAGAGACCGAGTGTGTCTGCGTGCGAGCGATAGTGCGCGAGAGAGCCTGAGTGTGTCTGCGAGCGAGCGATAGCGCACGAGAGACCGAGTGTGTCTGCGCGCGAGCGATAGTGCGCGAGAGAGACCGAGTGTGTCTGCGTGCGAGCGATAGTGCGCGAGAGAGACCGAGTGTGTCTGCGCGCGAGCGATAGTGCGCGAGAGAGACCGAGTGTGTCTGCGTGCGAGCGATAGTGCGCGAGAGAGACCGAGTGTGTCTGCGCGCGAGCGATAGTGCGCGAGAGAGACCGAGTGTATCTGCGTGCGAGCGATAGTGCGCGAGAGAGCCTGAGTGTGTCTGCGTGCGAGCAATAGTGCACGAGAGACCGAGTGTGTCTGCGCGCGAGCAATAGTGCACGAGAGACTGAGTGTGTCTGCGCGCGAGCGTTAGTGTGCGAGAGAGACCGATTGTGTCTGCGTGCGAGCGATAGTGCGCGAGAGAGAACGAGTGTGTCTGCGCGCGAGCGATAGTGCGCGAGAGGCCGAGTGTGTCTGCGCGCGAGCGATAGTGCGCGAGAGAGACCGAGTGTGTCTGTGCGCGAGCGATAGTGCGCGAGAGAGACCGAGTGTGTCTGCGCGCGAGCGATAGTGCGCGAGAGAGCCTGAGTGTGTCTGCGAGCGAGCGATAGTGCGCGAGAGAGACCGAGTGTGTCTGCGCGCGAGCAATAGTGTGCGAGAGACCGAGTGTGTCTGCGTGCGATCGATGGTGAGCGAGAGAGACCGAGTGTGTCTGCGTGCGAGCGATAGTGCGTGAGAGAGACCGAATGTGTCTGTGTGCGATCGATGGTGCGCGAGAGAGACCGAGTGTGTCTGCGTGCGATCGATAGTGAGCGAGAGAGACCGAGTGTGTCTGCGTGCGGTCGATAGTGAGCGAGAGAGACCGAGTGTGTCTGCGTGCGATCGATAGTGAGCGAGAGAGACCGAGTGTGTCTGCGTGCGATCGATAGTGAGCGAGAGAGACCGAGTGTGTCTGCGTGCGAGCGATAGTGTGCGAGAGAGACCGAGTGTGTCTGCGTGCGAGCGATAGTGAGCGAGAGAGACCGAGTGTGTCTGCGTGCGAGCGATAGTGCGCGAGAGAGACCGAGTGTGTCTGCGAGCGAGCGATAGTGCGCGAGAGAGACCGAGTGTGTCTGCGTGCGAGCGATAGTGAGTGAGAGAGACCGAGTGTGTCTGCGTGCGAGCGATAGTGTGCGAGAGAGACCGAGTGTGTCTGCGTGCGATAGTGCGCGAGAGAGACCGAGTGTGTCTGCGTGCGATCGATAGTGGGAGAGACCGAGTGTGTCTGCGCGCGAGCGATAGTGAGAGAGACCGAGTGTGTCTGCGTGCGATAGTGCGCGAGAGAGACCGAGTGTGTCTGCGCGCGATCAATAGTGCGCGAGAGAGACCGAGTGTGTCTGCGTGCGATCGATAGTGTGCGAGAGAGACCGAGTGTGTCTGCGCGCGATCGATAGTGTGCGAGAGAGACCGAGTGTGTCTGCGCGCGATCGATAGTGCGCGAGAGAGACCGAGTGTGTCTGCGCGCGATCAATAGTGCGCGAGAGAGACCGAGTGTGTCTGCACGCGATCGATAGTGTGAGAGAGAGACCGAGTGTGTCTGCGCGCGATAGTGCGCGAGAGAGACCGAGTGTGTCTGCGCGCGATCAATAGTGCGCGAGAGAGACCGAGTGTGTCTGCGTGCGATCGATAGTGTGCGAGAGAGACCGAGTGTGTCTGCGCGCGATCGATAGTGTGCGAGAGAGACCGAGTGTGTCTGCGTGCGATAGTGCGCGAGAGAGACCGAGTGTGTCTGCGCGCGATCAATAGTGCGCGAGAGAGACCGAGTGTGTCTGCGTGCGATCGATAGTGTGCGAGAGAGACCGAGTGTGTCTGCGCGCGATCGATAGTGTGCGAGAGAGACCGAGTGTGTCTGCGCGCGATCGATAGTGCGCGAGAGAGACCGAGTGTGTCTGCGCGCGATCAATAGTGCGCGAGAGAGACCGAGTGTGTCTGCACGCGATCGATAGTGTGAGAGAGAGACCGAGTGTGTCTGCGCGCGATCGATAGTGCGCGAGAGAGACCGAGTGTGTCTGCGTGCGATAGTGTGCGAGAGAGACCGAGTGTGTCTGCGCGCGAGCGATAGTGAGAGAGACCGAGTGTGTCTGCGTGCGAGCGATAGTGCGCGAGAGAGACCGAGTGTGTCTGCGCGCGAGCGATAGTGTGCGAGAGAGACCGAGTGTGTCTGCGTGCGATAGTGCGCGAGAGAGGCCGAGTGTGTCTGCGCGCGATCGATAGTGCGCGAGAGAGACCGAGTGTGTCTGCGCGCGATCGATAGTGCGCGAGAGAGACCGAGTGTGTCTGCACGCGATCGATAGTGTGAGAGAGAGACCGAGTGTGTCTGCGCGCGATCGATAGTGCGCGAGAGAGACCGAGTGTGTCTGCGCGCGATTTATAGTGTGCTAGAGAGACCGAGTGTGTCTGCGTGCGATAGTGTCTGCGTGCGATAGTGTGCGAGAGAGACCGAGTGTGTCTGCGCGCGAGCGATAGTGAGAGAGACCGAGTGTGTCTGCGTGCGAGCGATAGTGCGCGAGAGAGACCGAGTGTGTCTGCGTGCGAGCGATAGTGCACGAGAGAGACCGAGTGTGTCTGCGCGCGAGCGATAGTGCGCGAGAGAGACCGAGTGTGTCTGCGTGCGAGCGATAGTGCGCGAGAGAGACCGAGTGTGTCTGCGTGCGAGCGATAGTGAGCGAGAGAGACCGAGTGTGTCTGCGTGTGAGCGATAGTGAGCGAGAGAGACCGAGTGTGTCTGCGTGCGAGCGATAGTGCGCGAGAGAGACCGAGTGTGTCTGCGTGTGAGCGATAGTGAGCGAGAGAGACCGAGTGTGTCTGCGTGCGATCGATAGTGCGCGAGAGAGACCGAGTGTGTCTGCGCGCGAGCGATAGTGAGCGAGAGAGACCGAGTGTGTCTGCGTGCGATCGATAGTGAGCGAGAGAGACCGAGTGTGTCTGCGTGCGATCGATAGTGCGCGAGAGAGACCGAGTGTGTCTGCGCGCGAGCGATAGTGAGCGAGAGAGACCGAGTGTGTCTGCGTGCGATCGATAGTGCGCGAGAGAGACCGAGTGTGTCTGCGTGCGATCGATAGTGCGCGAGAGAGACCGAGTGTGTCTGCGTGCGATCGATAGTGCGCGAGAGAGACCGAGTGTATCTGCGTGCGATCGATAGTGTGCGAGAGAGACCGAGTGTGTCTGCGTGCGAGCAATAGTGCACCAGAGGCTTTAAATAACAATGACTCTGAATTTTATCGACATCGGGATGTTGTCAGTGAAGTCATGGTACCACAACAGTTGTGGAGAGGATAATGGCATCTGTGAGGAAGATGGTTATGTCTGCAAAGATTGCCTTTGCATACTGATCTCATGAAATGGCGTTTGTATGAGACGCCAATTCGTATTCCATTCGGCGTGCTATCAAGACGCATAATCGTTTTTTGGCGTGTTTTTCAATCACATGCGGGGATAATGGTACGTTTCGGCGTAGACATACACGCGGAATCACATCTGTGGATGATGGTTCGTTTCGCTCAGAACATTTGACAGATGTTGTGCCGAATTTTGACTCCCTGCCAAATGATTACCCCCCTCGTTGAAGTCAGTAGCCTACCTGATTCCCTAATCTTAACCGCACTTCTAATCCTAACCCCTCACCCACAACTAATCCTAAATCTACCAATACTAGGGTGTAGACATACACGTGGATAGCTCAAAATGCGTACAGATAACACGTCGCTTGGCAGTAGCGTGTATGTTTACGCAAAGTCATGATGTCATGTTGGCCTTTGAAGAAAATGCAGCAAAAGATCTAACTAGCCTAACTAGGCGATGTGACGGTACAGGAAATGTTAAAGTGTTTTTGTGTTTTGTTATGTTTTTTGTCAAAGACGTTATAATCTTTAACAAAATGTTTGACATTAATTGAGAAGCATACGTACACATACATGCAAGTCCTGCGCAGTCGGATAATAGGTAATAATAATTATAACAGAAGATAATATCTCTAGTCTATCCTAATATTAATTATAAATAAAATGTATATAAAATATAAATACAATATGTATAAATACAATACATTATTTTGTTCTGCTACAGTATCTTCCTGAATAGGATGAAAGAAGCATTGAAATACTGTTACTAACCTTTTTGAGAGTTAATGAATCTCTCCTCAAAGCATGGTTTGTCTTTGCCAGACAGAATGTGTTTACTGGCATCCTCCACAGGACTAATTCGCTTCCGTTTGGACATGACATCCAGTTATGTATTTCAATTCTGGAAAGGATAGTTAGAAAGCAAATAATCATAAGCTCAGTGACTAATATTTCAATCTTGATTGCATGACACAGCACATTGTTTATTGTGACCAATCAGCTTTACACCTGCTACCATAGATCATGCTTTGCTAGTTGCACATAAAAAAGCATTTTTTCAAATAAATAAAAAAAGACGAATGAATACATATCAATCAAAACTTAGTGGAGTTAGCCATTTTTAAATAGGCATGCGGTTGTTCTGTTACCATTTTTGAAAATCGACTTCTAATCAAATTCTCTGCAACTAACGAGCATTAGGCCTTTCGCAATAATCAATATTTATCGCACAATATATATATATATATACATGACCTCAATAATGATTGATGACGCAATATATCGCCAATTATGTGTACATGATTATGAATGTCACCAACATTTAGCAGATCGTGTTGTGTGTCGTCCGTGTCGGAGGCGAAAGCAGGGCTCGGCGGTTCCCTCACACACAGCGCTCATCAGCTGCTGAACAACGCGTCATTTCGTTATTGTGTTTTCCTGACAATTACAGAGAGTTTGGAAGAATAAATCCAAATGCACTCGATTTCAAAGCAGCACCCACTGTCTGGTGCAAATAAAAACGTCACAGCGCAAAATGGTGCACACTAAAGAAAAAGTACTAGACGACGAGTAACGTTAGGCCTAACTAGTTAGGTTAGCTATTACCGTTAGACCTCAGCCAATGCTCGCTAGGCCTGTCACGATAACTGCTTTTTGTTGTGCGATATATCGTCCAAGAAATAGGCTAATTGTGATAAACAATGTTACTGTAATTTTAAGACAATTCTATGCCACTGAATATATAATCATAATATAAAAGCATAACGTTAATAATAAAAGTATCCCTACATACTTTTAAAAGACAACCATTTAATTCGATCATAGAAGTAAAGTGTCAAAACAAGCAATTAACAGATGTAGTAATTTGCTGGTCTGTAATTTTAATTGGTCAACGTTTGAAATATTTGAAAAGATAACAGATTATAAAACAAGCTAGTTAACTTACCTCTCTCTGACGATCTGTCTCCTCGTGCGAATGACGAACACACCCCCTCGTCGCGGGCGCGCAAAAATATTTGCCCGGGTAAATTACGTCACTAAACCTTTTCACAAGTAAAATTACTTTATTAAAAAAAATATTAAAAACGTTAGTATCAGGTTTTTTCAATCCATGCTCCATTTGAGAATAGAAGCATTACAAAATAAAAACAAACTCTAAAACTGTGTAGGCTACCATGTGCTTTAATATCAATTTTCTCCTACTAATGAACTCACGTGATCTGAATCAGAACATGATTCGGAAATACCTTATAATAATATTACTACATTTAATTAATGCATGACTGTTGATCAATATATTAATTCTACAAGTGTGCATGCTAGTAGCCATAATTTAGTTTATTAAGAGGGATGGGTACGTTACTGAGTAGTTAATACTATCTCTTTATACTTAATGTGGTTTAATCTGCAAGTGGCTGAAAGGCCTATTAAAGTATTAGTTCACTTTAAAATGAAAATTAGCCCATGATTTATTCAGCCTCAAGCCATGCAGTTTTATTTCAGACGAATACAATCAAAGTTATATTAATAAACACCCTGACGCTTCTGAGCTTTATAATGGCAGTGAATTGCAAACAACAGCTATATGCTCATAAAAGTGCATCCATCCATCATAATAGTGCTCCACACGGCTCCAAGGGGCTAAGGCCTTCTGAAGGAAGGCAATGCGTTTGTGTAAGAAAAATATTCATATTCATATTTAAAACTTTATAAAGTAAAACAAATAGCTTCCGGCCAAACTCAGTCTACTTAACCCTAAAGTGCAACTTGTGACGTCAGAAGTAGCGTAGCGTAAATATCAGCAGTACGTCACATTACTCACATAAGTTGCGCTTTAGACTTAAGTGGAATCTGTGCTCGTTTAGCCGGAAGCTAGTTATTTTACTTTATAAAGTTTTAAATATTAATATTTTTCTTACACAAACTCATCGCTTTGCTTCAGAAGGCCTTTATTAACCCCCTGGAGCCTGTGGAGTGCTTTAATCGTGGATAGATGCACTTTTATGAGCTTCAATCTGTTGGTTGCAATCCACTGCCATTATAAACCTCAGAAGCGACAAGGAGTTTAATTAATATTACAACTTTCTTATAAAAGAAAGTCACATGCACCTAGGATGGCTTGAGGGTGAGTAAATTATTGGGTAAATGTCCTTTTAAAGTGAACTACTCCTTTGAGACCCGTTTGTGGGGCAAGTACCGGTATGGTGTGGAGGCTTATTGTTAAGTAAGCATGCATAACATGTAAGCATATTGCTGGTGTAAAAAGTTAATGGATTAATAAATGGGCAAATGGTTTTACAAATAATACCAATTAATGTATTTGACAGTGTGTGGACATCATCTGCAGTTAATATTTCAGCTGCAGTCTAAACATTGTCAACTGACTGGCTTATGTCTGGCTAATGGAATAGGGTATAACTCACCTTATGATTATTATATTTCAGATCAATAGGCAGGTTCAAACTTGCTTAGTGATGACCAGGGAGATAGTGGTATGTTTGAGAAGGAAGAACACCCCGCTGACTCAGCTTATTTTCATGGGGCTGATGTTGAAGTTCTCCAATTAAACATGCACATAAATTGCACCTGGACAACACGTTGGATGGATAGGAAACACAAAGGCCTTAAAGGTGCTATGTGGAGTGTTTCTACTAAAATGAAGCCATTTTTTATTGCCTGTGTGTGAAGGGGTTGTAATCTCACAATAAAATGATCCACTTGGCCGGATTTGCCACGAAATCCAGTGACGTGAGACCTGCATGCGCTCCCGAGCCTCTCGCCTCATACTGACTGTGCACTCAACAGCGACGGCACAGCAACTTTATGACATGGAGTCTGCTAATACTAAGATACGACCTGCTCCCAGCACAACACAGACTCCAACACAAACTCCACATAATAATAAAAAATAAAAAAATGCACGCGCATGAGCATTCGCTTTTATTCGTATTGTATTGGTTGCAATCTGAAACATCACCGCTATGCCGCTGAAAACTCCACATAGCCCTCTTAAAGAAGAACAGCAGGCCTCCAGAAGAAGCTTGGATCCTCTGAGTGTATATGCTGCTGAGTATGTTCTGCAGGATACTGTTATGAGCTGTGCAGTTGTGTGCTCAGTCAGCAGCATGTAATGAGCTGAAGCCAACCGATCAGAAAGAAAGATGTGCTATGACCTGGGGAACAAGACTATTGCCCTCCATGTATGCAAGTCAATAGAAGTGCCGGCCACTTGTGGTTCCACCTCGATTAATTGTTTTTGCTCTCAGTCCTGGAGGTCACGCTTCAAGTTTGTGTTACATTTGGCTAGTGGTACTGTATAGACTGGTTGTGTGGGCAAAAGTATAGGTTGAGAAGATAAGACTGGGGTAGGAGATCACTATCTGCTTTCACAGTTTGTCAGTATTCTACCTAAGGGTCCCTGTATTTTGACTAGACTGGCTCGTCAATAAACCCTGAAGCATATCTGACTCCATTCTGGAAGGACCCAAATAAACTCAACCAAATGACACATGATGCATATCATTTAGTAGGCATCCACATAAGTAAGCCCAGCTGAGGCTTGCTATAGCCTTAGTGGTAGGTAGGGTAGATGGAGACCTAAAACAAAAATGGTCCCAGCCCTTTAATTAAGGATTTATTGAATGAGGATGTGAATGAGGCCATACAAGCTTTGAAAGTGTTTTAACATTCAGTGGAATGCTTGTGGATGTCTTCATATTATATCTGGATTCCGTTTTTATCACATCCCTAAATGTGTGATGGATGAAAAAAGTTCAGCATTGATCATAAACTAAACTTATAGCATAGGATAGATAGCAAACCAATGGGCATGCATCATTTAGATAATTTCATTAGTTGTAGCTGGCTTGATTCATAATATTACCTGTATAGGCTGGTGAGCTAACTAACTAGCGCAGCTATTAACTAGCTACATAATAATTCTATTTTAAGGTAGTCTACCATTTTAGATACAAAGTTATAATATATATAATACATAGACAAGCATTTAATACAAATACATAGTATAGATAAAAATTGGGCAATCTTCACAAAATATCATATCACAAACTTATAACAAAAAAGTACGATCCACAATCTGAATCGCGATCTTCCCAAGTTTTCAAATGTAGCCTATGGAGAATATTCAGACCAGATGTCAAAATAGTCATTAAACTAGACAAAGGGGAACCGGAGCGCTGCTAGTATCCCTTGTATCCTCTGGTGCTCTTGGAAGGGTTACATGTTATAGAAGCATTGGAAAAAAAATCCAAGTCCAGGCACTCAATAGGATGCAAAAGTTAAAAAGCCTTTATTATTTTGGCTAAAACATTAAAACACCAACGCGTATCGGCCCACTGGCCTTCATCAGGGTGTTGGTGAATTAGTCATTAAACTAGTTGTAACCAAAATGCGTTTTTTATTTTATTTTTTTATGGCTGATGCCGATATCTTAAAAAGGCAAGGTGGCCGATATAGCTATAATTAATTTATAGTTATAATTTAAAATAAAATAAAAAAAATGTATAGGCCTATACATATATATATATATATATATATATATATATATATATATATATATAGCCTATATATACACACACACAGACACACGCTAAATATTAGATAAATAATCTGAAAATGAATTGCATAAATCTCAAATAAACTTTCTAAATCTCAAATAAACTTTCTAACTAACTTTTTTATTCTGTAATCATAATATTAATATTTTTCACAAATAAAGAAAAACTAAACAGTATGTTTGTGCACACTGGGAAACATTTTTCGAATAAAGACAAGGCAACACTAAATTTACATTCAGCACACAGTAAATATTATGAATATGACATATAGCGCAACATAGTTTAAAACCAAGGGTTTAAAGTTTATCATGTCGATCGTGGCTCTCCAGAGAAGCAGAACTAATCCACACGGACTACGCACACACTAACATGCTCATGGAGGCTAAATGCACACTTCAGAATACCTGACAGCTGGATTTGATTAAATCTGCAAGGTTTGTGAAATTAAATGTTTATCAAATATTTGTTTAAATGATATGCGCATTTGCTGAATGTTGACGGTTTCGTTAAATGAGAAAGTAGCCTATTAGTGTTTGCCTTTCTGTTAGCTGCTACTAATAATATAAAAGCATACGAAATAATACTTTTCCCCATACCGTTTACTTTCTTTGTCTAACAGTTCTATCTAATAAAGTATAAAATATGATTTGACTGTTAAACAGTGACCGTGTAAACTATAAACACGGAGAATGAGCACTCAGGCGTTATGCTCAGGCGTTCTCAGCGCCATCAAAATAAAAGTCCCGCTATTAAGAGGACATAAAAGATCGCGATCTCTAAGATTCGCTTGAAAAGTAGGTCGTGGGCGTCTTCAAGATCGATCTCCCCATGACTACATAACTTTTTCAGTAGATGTGGTTAGCTACGTATTTAGCATGTTAGCCAGCTTGTATTTAACAAGAGCCAGCAAGAGTCTGCTAACGTGAGCTAGCTTGTCAGCATTCAATTGTAAATTATTCTGTTTGAAGTCCAATCTTTAGAACTGTTTACGGTGTTACTGCTGGCTAACACACTTAATTATAGTCAACCAATGGCTAGGTAGCTAGCCATTACGATTTCCTAACTGTGAATTTTTCTTAAGTGAAATGTTAGAACATCTCCGATGTCACTTCCGGTGTGTGTAAACATTTAGCGCAGTACCTCACACTTCCCATAGTTGGCGTATCAGTGAGTGAGCAAAAATGTGATACACACTTACACAGATGATTTCCAAAAATTGTGAAAATTCTGCCCTAAGGAGATTTTTGCACCAGGTATATATTTGAGGCTGTATAACATTGTGGTATGCTCTGAAAAATGAGGACATCGATTTTCGTCCTGACTTCTACACATGTCCTGACTTTGTTGGTGTGTATTCATAAATTTGTCCTGATATGTCACAAATACAAACACACACACACATATATAAAAAAGGGTTGTTAAACGATTAATCGCGATTAATCACATCCAAAATAAAAGTTTGTGTTTACATAATAAATGTGTGTGTACTGTGTATAATTATTTTATATATATAAATACACACACATGCGTGTATATATTTAAGAAATATTTGCATGTATATACTGTATATAGATTTATATATAATTTATATTATATGTAAATATAAATATTTTATATATAAATAACAAATGTTCCTTATATATATATATATATACATGCACGTGTGTGTATTAATATACATATAAAATAATTATACACAGTACACACACATTTATTATGTAAACACAAACTTTTAGGATTTTGGATGCGATTAATCGATTAATTGTTTAACAACCCAAATCCGAATAGCAATTATGCATCATCTACATCCAATCAATTTGGGGTTTGAATTGTTATTAAATACATTTATAAATTTATAAAATAAATTCTCAATTAAATTCTGAATGGTGCACAACCGTGTAACATAGATTGGGGTTGGAACATTTGTACTTTGAAAGTCATATTTAAATGTCACAAATTTGATTATTTGATTACTTACCTATACATAGTGCAAACTGTATATGTAAATTGATTATACATTGCAACATTTCTTTGTTTTAAAATGTTTCAACTTTATTTCCTAGCTTAAATGAAAAAAAAAAAAAAAGTATATATAGCTATTAGTGGGGGAAAAAAGTATCTCTGGAGTCCCCAGCCTCATAAGATACATACAGGTCATGTGCACATGACCTCACTGTTGCTCTGCGCTGGTGCTTTGCTTGATTTGGCTTTACTGGAAGTCTGATTTGAGCTCCAGCTGCCCGCTTGCTCACCTCTCTACCTCCCAAATGCTCGGCTCAATCTGCTCATGATAACTCAGACATGGAGGCTGTCTGAGCCCCTCTAACCTCCATCACCTTCACCCTGGAGATCATTTGAGGGGACTCCAATTAAAACACCTCCTTCCTCTGGATGTCAAGGTACAATTATCCAGTGGGCTGTTTGTTTTATGTGATGCTCTATAGATGGTTCGGTGTGTAATTATCTTAGACGGATTGCTTTATTTAGTGACAGCTTTATTTGCATGAATCTCACAGAAGTCAGATATAGGTGATCCAATCGATGGCTTAAAGGTTTGTGCGGTAAAAACCTGCACAGGTTCAGACGTCAACGTCTGTAATTATCATAACCCAACCGAGTGATCACCATATCTCCATATTAATGCGTTACAATTTCCATACCATCTCAGTGACATTACCCACAATCTGCATAAATGAATACATTAGAGAGCGTAACACATTTGGGTTGCTTACCTGTCTCACTTCAATAAGGTTTGAGTTGATTCGTATAAGTGAGCAACTAAAATGAATTCTCTTTTGGGAATTTAGTCGGAAGCGTCCATCAGAGAGTGATTAATTGTGCAGGAAACATCGGGCGCTTTTCTGTGTTTAACCACCGCTGAGGATTTACTATTCTGCATTGTAGACGGGCTCTTCTGATAGATTGGCTTCCATTGTGACTTGTCGGAAAATCGGGATGCGTGAGCCAGCCAACATCAATTACTTTCCTGCCACAAGCACGAGCCTCCCAACAACGGCTGACATTCTTGTTGATCCCCCTGACTTGCACCACAAAAGGAAACAGCACAGAGGACAAAGCTTTGTTTCATCGGCCACAATGCCTGGCGATGTCTCTCAGGAACGTGTGCAAATGTGGCATACGTCCCCCTCCCTCCCTTCTTTCGCTCCCGTTTCTCCTCCTCATACTGTCTCTCTCCATCCATGTCTTGCTCTCCCTCTTCTTACTTGCATCTCTCTGGAGGTAGAGAGGGGGCTGTCACAAAGCTTTGTGCGGTTATAGATCGTCATGTCAGAATGCAGGCTTAGCTGTCACCCTCTCCTTCAGGATGCAGAGGACTTTTAATAGAGTTCTGGCAAGGTTATTACATGATGTGTCCCTTTAATTAGCTACTACTTTTATTATAGCTTATAAGATACAGTGCTGGAATTCTCAAATGTTGATACTTGATAGGGTTGCCTTCTGTGGCACATATCTTCTCTTAGTGACTTTGTTGTCTAAGAAAACTACTACTGTAACTGAAAAATTGACAAATTGTCCTGACTTCATGCAATGTATACATTTGTATGTAAAACCAGCAGAAAAAAAGGTGATTTACACAATACAATTGAAAAGTTTTAAGTCTCTTATGCTCTGAAATAACTCTTTTCTATTTCATTATATTTTATGGTGGAATGTACTGAATTTTCAGCAACCATTACTCCAGTCTTCAGGGTCACTTGATCCCTATAAAATGTTATTTCACTGCATTATTTTCAAAATGTCTTAGTATCGTCAGAGACAATTTATATAAGAGACATGCCACTTCCTCAATCCTCAATACAATTATATAAGGAAAACCCGTAATGGCAAAGATGGCGGTTGTATGCATTTGTCCCGCCCCTCCCGCTGGAGAGCCAATCATCTGCTTTTAACTGTCAAGCCGGGAAACATTTAAGCCTATCGTCTGGTGCACTGACGCATGCGCACAGTTGAGGTTTTGCCTGTTGGTGTCGTGAACCCTTGCTCTTGCGTAGTTAAAGTATAACCTGTGAGGAAAAAGGCGTTTTAAACCTTATTTTGGGGCAAAGTCATCACACTTTTTCAGCGATTTTTATCATATTTTACTGCTGTTTC
Source organism: Phoxinus phoxinus (assembly GCF_949152265.1). Taxonomy (NCBI): domain Eukaryota; kingdom Metazoa; phylum Chordata; class Actinopteri; order Cypriniformes; family Leuciscidae; genus Phoxinus; species Phoxinus phoxinus. Next base: position 29,100,573 of record NC_136878.1, on the reverse strand, counting down.
TATACATGCAGTTTTTATGTCCCGGTGACCAGTGAAAGTGCAGTTCTGACTCTCTGCCCATTCATTTAGATAAGAGCCTGGTCTTGTTAGTCCGAAATAGCTGCCCGGAGGCGTTGCCAAGATGGCGGCCGAGTGGCACGCCTTGCCTAAAAGGACTTTGGTATTATCGATGTTGAAAACAGTTGTGCTGCCTAATATTTTTGTTTTAACATTTTTTTTTCAGGATTCTTTGATTAATGGAAACTTCAAAAGAAACAGCATTTATTAACATTCTAAGTGTCTTTGTCAATTTTGATCAATTTAGTCAATCCTTAATAAAAGTATTAATTAATAAAAAAATAAAAAAAATACTTTTGAGCCCAAACTTTTGAATGTAATGTAATATCCTTTTGTTTTGTATGTACAATCAAACATTTTGAAGAGTGTCATCCAGAGCTCTTCTGCTTAGGACCCTATACAGTCCATGCCTTTTGAACAATCTACATGTTGTCGGTCTTTCGACTTAAGAGCTCTGTAATACATCTCTCTACTCCACCCGTGCCCTCTTGGAGAACTTGTGACTGATATTTTGAAAGATTAAGCTGACTGCCCTGCAATTTCATCTAGGAACTTTTGACAGCATGCAACCCGATGCAGGCACTCTAATGTTTTAAACATCAGTGTGGTATTGATAGGCCATGAGATATGGGCCCTCTGGGGGTTCTTATGAGCTTGACTTGCTTGCAAATGCAGGAATTGTGAAGACTAAAAGATTAGAAGCTACTCCAGAACAACCGGTTCATTGTCTAAATGTTTTTTTTAAAAGCTCTTATTGAAATCAGCATTTTGATTGGTCATTCATGATTTCACAAGAGTTTCTATTTTTATTTTTTTTTCAAGGTGATAGTTACAATCAAAGTGGTTTTTAATTTGGAGTAGGGATACTCAAACCATTAAGAACCAATATAGTATGAACATCTCATCATTCGTTCAAGTCAAATTAAATCAAGTCAAGTCACTTTTCACAACACTACAACAAAATTAGCTTTACAAAAAATATTGCCCCATGCAAGTGAGCAAACCAATATTTTTTTTGACCATTTGATCACTTTCAGTGTTATTTACCCTGTTGTTTCTAATTTTATTAATCAATTGAGTTTTTAATTCCAATATTAATATTCTTTTTCTCCCCTTAAATTGATTACTTTCGTTGATAGTTACCCTTGTCCAAGTTTTTTTAAAGAAATGTATTATGTTAGTAAGCAAGGGCGCATAAAATACATTTATAATGGTAAGATTTATTTTGTACTTTATATTTATCAAAGAATCCTTAAAAAACTGGTATCCACAAAAACAGCATGACTGTTTTCAACATTGATAATAATAAGAAATGTTCAATTATTCTTGAGCAGCAAATCAGAGTATTAGAATGATTTCTGAAGGATCATGTGACACTGAAGTAATGAATGCTGAAAATTCAACTTTGCTATCCCATGAATAAATTATATTTTAAAATGTATTAAAAAGTTATTTTAAGTTGTAGTATAATTTATTAATGTTTGTCATTTATGTATTTTTTATTTGCTGTATTCAAAATAAATGCAACCTTATTGAGGAAGAAACTTATTTCAAAAATCATTAAAAAAATCTTACTGACCCCCGACATTCACATAGAAATAGATAAATATTACAGACACAATATATACGTTTATATTGAACAAAATAAAATAATGTTTATTTATGTTTGCATGCAATTTGTACAGAAACACAAACCGGAAATATTTAAGTAGGTAATTGTTATATTGCTGGAATCATGACATCTTTACTTTCAAGTTCACCATGGAGATTTACATAAAATACGAATTGGAATCTGATTCCAAAAAGTCTGTAATAAATCACCTCATATTTTACAGCGTAAAAGAGGGAAAACAAACTCAAGTGGGAACAGAATCAGCTGGGGGAGACAATCCTCCTGGCAAGGCACATTACATTAAATGGACAAATGCAACATATTATCTACTTACCTTATATATGCCTCACCTGTCATACTTTTACTGAATCCATCATTCACTTATAATGTCATTAAACTGACATCCTGTCAAATAGCATTGCTCTATAACCTTACCTTGCCCTTTTCACACACTTTATCCCTCAAACTGCCCCATGGTGACCTCAGCAAAGGATGCTTATACTTACATTTCTCTCTGTGTTCAATCCCCCCCCCCCCCCCCCCCCTCTGAATGTCTGCAGTCATTACTTGAACCCACTTAGATAGGATGCAAGCGCTTACACTGCAAGCCATGTTATAAATGCTGATGTCTGTTTCTAACCCATCTGTTCATCTAACCCATTATGTGGGTTGTTAAAGCTTGCATACGTAAAAAAAAACAAAAAAAAAAACTTCGGTCCGTCTGCTTATTTATATTTTTCTATATTACAGGACCCTGCCATCCAAACCCTTGTCACAATGGAGGCACCTGTGAAATCAGTGAAACGTTCAGGGGCGACACATTCATTGGATACGTCTGCAAGTGCCCATCAGGCTTTAACGGAATCCATTGCCAACACAGTAAGTTCATACAGTAACTTATACAATGCCCGCTGTTGGTGTTGGTGTTGGGGTTGGGTTGGGGTTGGGTTGGGTTGGGTTGGGGTGGGGTGGGGCGGTTGTTCGATGAGCTGCATTCAGTTGTTATATTGTGCTCCACTTTTTTGAACACATGAATGCATCTTATGTAAACATGCCCAGTTCCCTATCAAAAGCTAGTCTCTATGCTGCGTTCAAATGATATGGGAGAACATCTTTTTTTGACCGATTGTGAAGCATGTGTGGCAAACACGCCAAGAACTTGGCTTAAATAACCTATGATGATGAAGTCATTAGCGTGTTTGCTGTCTTTAACAACATACGTGATGTCATCGAGAAGGCGGAACTAGCAAATGACTTCCGGAAACAAGAGTGTAAACAAACAATGGCTACCAAAGCGGCGTGTTAGCTTAATGCCAAATCCAGTTTTCACCGGGTTGCACAAATACCATCATTTCTTCTTCATTTTATCATATTTGAAAGCTGTGTACGGAAGAGCTTCTGTGCTCCTATTTGTCAACCTCACATATGTGACGGAACCAGTACCGGAAAAAAAAGAAACATGCTTTTTTTTACTGTAGTTATTTTATGAGATGTCAAGAACTAGCTAATCCTTACGTTCAATTCTGCATGTGATTTCATATTTAGTTTCAAGTCAAATTATTTAAGATTAAGGAGAAAAACACATGCCTTGCATTCAAATACTTAAGGCAAAAAGCAGTATGTGAAAAGAGTAGCATGTCAGAATTCACAGTATTCAGAAAGAAGTTACAGGATGACATACTACTTCCTCTGAGATTCTGAAATGTGCATCAAGTGGACACTTTACTATCCCATGAGGCCATGTGAGATGAGATGTTACGGTCAGACAGTTAATGTAAGCGATTTCATATGCAGAAAATGATATTTCCTCTTATTATTAAACAGTATTTCATTGGTAGTGTCATATTAACAAATATCACTTTCATTAAGCAGTTTTTTTAGAGTTTATTTTGCAGGCCTAATGTAATTTTATGTTTGTATTTACATCCACTCAAATGCAAGTGCACACACATTGCTTTTTGCTGTGATCACGGCAAACAAAGACAGATGTTATTGCCTGATTTATTTTCAGTTGTGTGTTTTTTTTCTCCTCTGCTGAACATATGGTCAGAAGCTGTCTGATCTTTTGCCACTCCAGCAGAAAAAAGGCAGAAAAATCAACATTTACTCTTGCATATTAAGTGTGTATGATTGTGTGTGGATACAAGCTGGAGGACAAACCAGAGATGAAAAGGGATTTGAATATAAGCTCCTTAACTGTTCTAATGCTGTAACTCATAGTGTCTCTGTCTTACTCCTTAATCTTAAAATTATCTCAGTAATAATTGTTTAATCCAGGGGTTCCTTTCTATTGTCTATTGAATTTGCAATTTGCATGAGGTCCACACAATATGTGGAAACCATTTAATGCTGTGTTGCTTGTGTGTCATTGAGATACTATCATTTTTTGTATTAATATTTTGAATTAGTTTTTATTTTAATATTTTGTATACTATTTGTGTGTTTTTTTAAGTATATATTGTTTTTATTATATTTTTATTTCACTTTTGAGGGGGGGGGGGGGGTTTATATGATTTATATGATTATATGATATGATTTATATGATTTATATAAATCATATAATTTGATTTAGAACTTCTCCCGCTTTACCTACTGACGTCACCTCACTGGACGTCCCAAGGTGACGTAAATCAACCCCCTCTACTTCTTACTTTTTCGCGGCCGCCTCCGTGCGTTCCTCCGCAAGATACCAACCTAGGCAGCTTCCCATGTTGCCCATGCCTCATCCCGCCCGGACCAAAGTAGTCATTAATAAATTGAGCAAAATGTTCCATGTCTATAGACCCCTATTCAGTTAGTAAACGTGGTGACGTTTTTTGTGGGCGGAGCTTGGTTGGTGGCAGAAAGATCCCCCTGGCCGCTTCACTAACGTTAGTTTGCAAGTTTTGTTAGCTTGCTTTTTAACAATGACTGGATAAAATCCGATTTTATCTTAATGTCTAAGGTCACTCACTGGCCAGGACCGCGATTGTTATTTGCAAAAGTAAATTTTAACGGACGGAATCAGATCGGCTGACCCGTACACGCTCAGTCAATGGATGGACAATCTGATTAACGTTAACGCTACCTCCGGTTGCCTGACATCTACACCTACCCGATAGAGAAACCGAGTGTAAAGAGCAACTGCGTGAATACACATCTTTAGATGCCTATAACTATGTGCTGAATGGTCACATACAAGACTTGTGTGGTACGATCCCCAGTTCTGCCGAGCCGGCACCAAGGCCAGAAGACGACAATGTAAAGAGTGACATTACGGTGCAATTTTAATTATGTGTATATTTTTTAGAAATAAAAATTCCAGATACAGCATATTTATTTTTTAACTATGTATTCGATTACCCTTTCTTACCAGGTATTAATCAATCAAAACAACAATCATAGATGATTCACAAATAATCACAATCATTTAGAAAACATTATGCGATAAAATTAGAAATTGGAGCCTGTAGGCTACTCCGTCGATTCTAGCACCCAACAACACAACAAAATTACATTTAATAATAATAATAATAATTTAGGCTCCTTATTATGTAGCCGAATCTGTGCTGGTTTGTATTGGCTGCCTCCAGTTTTCCCTTTGTTCTGCTTCCAGCTAGCCGCGTGACGTAACTGTGACATCGGTTCGAAATTGGTCTATTGCGACGACAAGATTCGCCGACCACAGTGTATTTAAAGCATTAGCCACTGACTGAACCCTCTCACTATCATCCATATCCATTACAAAACAGGCATACATCAACGAAATATTGAATTAAAAGCTTGACAATTTGATATTTCTGCAGTGTTTACTTTTCGTGTATTCAGAGCATGCTTCCATGAGACAACAATGCGCCACAGCGCGGGGTGTTTTTACCGAAACACGTTATTGTTTAGTTCATGTTGTTTACTGTTTAGCAACATGCTGGTGTTGTTTACGTCAGCATGAGTTTGAAAATCACATTTCATTGGTTCGGACTCATGCCATCGAGAATTCGCTATGAATATTCACAAAGTTGGAATTACAACGATCGTCGAGAAACGAGCAGAGAAAACAATATTTCAATATGGATTATTAAAACAAAGGAAAGATTTAAGAAGGTAAAAAAACACACAAATAAAGATACTTTTAGATGTAAATACCTGAGGTGACTAATTATTCTAGTATTCTATTAAAATTATATTTTTGTATACAAATGATATATTCTATTATAACTGCAATATAGGATGCAAGCATATTTAAGGCTGCTGTTGGATGAGATTCATGATAATGGCAGATGGGGCACAGGTGAGGGGATTACGATGGCCAAGGGTGCATTTGGGCAGGAGCTAGTAATCATTGCAATGGGTGTCCAACGCTGTGGGAGGAGAAGAGGAGTAAAGAAAAAAAAAGGTTATTTTCCTAAGGAAATGATTATAGTAGTGGAAAGAGGAAACAGTAAACTGTTTTGCATATAACCTGCAGTTTCTCCAATGCCAAGTTCTTCCATCAAAATACAATAGCAATGTGTTTGACCAAAAGTGGCAGTTTGACATTTTAGTACAATTGAAGAATTGTTTAGATTAGTGACTCATTTGTTTTATGTAAAGTTGTAGACACTTGAAATTTACCAGGATTCTGTGTGTTTACAAGATGTCCCTTGTGCATAGTCATAAATATTCTGCAGAAGACAAACATTTCTTCGAAACAAGACTGTATGTCTTATCAAAGCCAACTTTGAAAGACCATCATCAGCCTTGTATGATTACCTTCAGTTAAGCTCAAAGCTCTTCTCCGTCAGTACGTTTGTTAAGTCTCAAAACAACTAAAGGTCTATAATGAGATCCAATTTCTTTTCCACTGGTTGAAATGGATTGGCACATATACAGTATCTAAAGACATTAGGTAACCAAATCTAGTGTCTGGGTAATTCCTGCAATTAAATGATAAAAGGAAAGTGATAATAGAGCCCCAAGAATGACAGCTTAGTGGGCTTTGTTGCAGCCATGAGCAGTCTTTGTAATTGCTGACAGGCTTAATAGGACTGATAAAATTGAGTTACTGGGATTTTATCAGCAAGAATAAACCCTGTTCTGAATGCTGGTCCTTTGTTACGAATGGAAATGACATTGGAGTCAGTGTGGAAATGAAAAAAAAAGAACTTTCAGGGGAGCATGAAACATGAAAAGAAATCTATATTACCTCAGGTTAATTGGCAAACAACAAAACCCAAAACGGCCACAAAACTTTTCCCTAAAATACATAATGGTGCTGCCTTGTGTTTTAGTGGCTGGTCTACTCTGTTCTCGAGGTAATTGATTTGATTTTGACTTAGACACATGCAGTACAGCTGCAAGCAACAATTAGCATAACACCGTACATATATTTAAAGAAGTAGAAATTAACCCAGATGCCATTTTAAAGAAACAAATAAAAAATAGTGACGTCTGAGTCTATGATTGAAATATTGAGCAAAGTTCCAGATTTTACTTACTTCTTACTACGGTTGAACTTGTGAAAGTTGTTATAAAGTAGGAGTTGCATTTTAACCCTTTATATTGTCAAATTACACGGCCATTATATTTAAAACAGTAATATCCTATACTAAACCTAAACCAATCTTGACAAACTATATATCATTTGAAAGCTTACAATCTCTAGTTTACATATTTGGTGACATAATTATTAAAATACATTATTTTATTTCGAAATAGTGATGAACATGAAAAATCATGAAAGAATGGTAGAAACCTCAGTTTGTTTTCATGCCAAGAGTTCAAAAGATAGCATCCATTCAATCGTTTTAGAAAAAAAAGTCTGAAAATGTTTTAAATATAAAGAAAAAAATTATACATTCACCATTTGTGATTCACCATTCGTGGCAGCGAGCTATAATGCACATACGTGTTCTTTTTATGTTTCTTAAAGGTTGAGTTCATTTCAAAATCTGCCAAACTTCCAATACTACTTCTGAATAGGATGTCTACTTCATAAATTGTATGAAATTTGTAAAAATAATGGTTCAGATCACTCAAACAACATATGGAAATGGAGGCACCCTTATATGGGCATTAATGTCATAGTGAAAAAGTTTGGTACTGCGCCCAAACTAAATTCACTGAAAGCTTAATTTTTGAGATATCAACCTACAATTTTAAACACAACTTGTTCAGATTTTTGGCTTTGATTTTTTTGCAGTTTTAGAGTCCACCAGGTATGAATAATGAATAGGAATAATAAAAATGTTAATGTTTCATAAACTCAAACTTCTATAACGTTTTTTCTGTTTAACTTTCTTAATTTATTTCACTTCTACAATAATCTGCCAAATATCTTACAAGACCAATCTTACATCTATATTCCAAAGCATTCTTGAATTACAACCATTTAAGTTCGGAATGTGCATTTTCATGTCTATTAGAAAAAAGGGGGGTGCTTAATTTATATTTTCCTAATTGAACTTTCAACATTTTATTCTGAATCAAGTTTTTAATAAATTAGAACAAATATTTTTTTAGGATAATTAATTTCCGTGTTATTATAGGATCTATAAATGTAGAAAAATTATACTCAATTATATTAAATTAGCAAAATCATCACAATTAAACTAAGCCATCACAGGAACACAATTCTTAGTTAAACATCGAGTTTTTCCCTGTAATTCATTCTAAACATGTTCTGTTCGTGCCCAGATATAGCAATCCACTTTTAGCCAATGTGATTTCATTTTACAGCATGTCACAGGTATTTTCAGGCTACATATAAAGACATGGCTCATTTGAACTGTGAGCATCAAGAACAATTTCACAGCTTTGCACATTATCTTTAGCATGGCCAGCGAATGTAACCTTGCTATTTAGAGCATTCAGGGTCAACAGTACTGGACAAAGTAAAGATAATAATCCCTGTTTCATAGGCATTGTTATGGATTGAATTGTTGAGGTCTGATTCAATTACTGGATGGTACCTACAATATGTATAGTCAGTCGGCCATTATCACAAAATATATCCTAATGGGGTTTATTAAACTACTAAGCAGAGAGGTTGTGTGTTTCAGTTATTGTATCCTGTATAAGGGGAGTTCTTTGGCTCAGTGGGAAGCAGACAAACCTTACAGATAATGACCGGCTGAGTCTACACTGTCTCGCTCATTACATGGCTTGCCAAATAAATAAATGGCCATGAAATATTGATTTGAAGTGTTTAAATTGTTTTTTTATTATACTGCCATTATACAAAATATATTTGACCACAAAAGTCAGTGATTGACCAATCAGGATCAAGTATTCCGTGGAGACGTATAAGGATGATGATATTGGATAAATTACTGAATTACTATTTTATTTTTTATTACTCTTGAATTGACCGTTCGCAAAAGCCACGCCCCTTAGTTATTGTTACTACGCCCGTCAAACAATTGAGAACCATAGCAATGGCTGGGTTGAGATCCACACATTAAGTGATTGGTTTTGGAGTAATGCAGCAGACATATCCTCCAGTGCACGACAGAAATATAGACAGAATAGCGCACGGGAGCACATGCACAAAACAGTTTTGTAAAATTATATATTAATCATTTTTATTTGATCATATATCATTTTACAAAACTGTTTTGCGCATGTGCTCCCGCGCGCGCTATTTCAGTCACAACACTGCAATCAGAGGACGCGCTGAAACCATCAACTCTCGATTCTGTTCTCTTCATTCATAACTCAAACTACTGAGAAGGATATATTTGTGTGAATAGTTGTGCAACTGCGCGAACTTTGTTTTGAAGTTTAATGTTTGAGTTCCAGAGGAATTTGTGACTGTACCTGTTCAACTACATCAAAGTTTCGTATTAGTAAGTCCGTGCTTTTTCTCTTTTTTTCCTCTTGTTTGCTGACTGATGAGGGGGCCGCAGTGCCGTAGTGAAACGGTGTTTGTACATGTAGCCTATTTTTTTAATAATAGTTGCAAGCAATCATAAAATACAGCAAGTTTTAAGCCCGTGCAGACCTCACTGCCATAGGCGCATCATTGCACTATCTTGCTGAAATCGGAATGTTTGACGGAGGTCCTTCTCCTTAGATACAGTTGCTGAGCTAGGATTGGACGAGAACCGTTCGAGGGCGGGGTTTTGCGAACGGTCAATTGCTCTTTTATATATTTTATTTTACATTTTGTCAGATTGTAACAAAGGCCAGCTAGTAAGGGCTGTGTGAGTAAAGCTCACTCCCCTGGCCTCAAGAGGCACACTAGAGGTTGAAGTCTTTAGCGTCCTTGTCAGGGTGCTTGCCCATGCCGTAGACGCCAGTTCGAATCCTGCTCGGAGCAGTGCGAGTAAGAGTTGTGGAGTTACATTGGTGCCGTGACCCGGATGGAAGTGAGGTTTAGGAGGGTGAGTGTAACAGAGGCCAGCTAGTTAGAGCTGTGTGAGTAAACCTCACTCTCCTGGCCTCAAGAGGCGCACAGGGGACAGACGCTAGAGACTGCAGTCTTTAGCATCTTTGTTAGTGTGCCCATCTCCCTTGTCGGAGACGCTGGTGTGAATCCCTCTCGGAGTGGTGCGAGTAGGACCAGTGGGGATACATTGGTGCCGTGACCCTTATGGAAATGAGGTTTGGGGGCGCAAGTGTAACTAACAGAGGCCACCAAGTAAAGCTGTGCGAGTAAACCTCACTCTCCTGGTAGGGCTACACAATTAATCAAATTTTCGTGATTACGGATGCCACAATTGCGTAATAGTTCAAAGCCGCGATTTTCAAAAGAAAATCCACTCTGCGTGCGTGTGTTTAGAGCATGTTATGATATGAGAGGCGAATCACGACAACTTCAGAAAACCCAGCACAACAGGAACTACCAGGCAGTGACGTAAGTGTACGCTGACATAAAAAAAGTATTTCGCCTCAGAAAAACTGACTTTCCTGTCCTGTCCGTCGTTATGTGCTCGTAGCGCGCACTTCAATTGCACGCGCAAATTGGGCGGCGTGCGCTGTATATCGCTTCACTGTATATAAAGTGCAAAAGAAACTACGAGCATGCAACGTCGTTACGTTATAAATGAGTAAGTCACGAATAGGGATGGGAATCGAGAACCGATTCTTCTTCAGAACCGGTGCCCAGTGAATCAATTCCTTGGAACCGTTAGCATGCCTGCGTATCGATTCCGCGTATCGGTTCCGCTCGTTGCAAATGTGTCATGACGTCACACACGCGCTGCGTTGTTTTGATTCAGAACGCGGCAAACATGGCAGAGGCAGAAGTTCGACGCAGAAGTAATGAGGCCTTTAACGGGATGCCACGTTGCTTTCCGACCAGCGTGCTGTCTCACACACATTTACTCGCACACATACATACGCACTCACTCACTCTCATGCGCGCGCGCACACACACACACTTGCGCACACACACTCTCTCGCGCTCACACAAATGCACACATGCTCACTCACACACGCGCGCGCCGCGCGCACATACACACTCACTCACTAGCGCTCACAGACTATCTCGCGCTCACGCACACACTCACTCACTAGCGCTCACACACTATCTCGCGCTCACGCACACACTCTCGCTCACTCACTAGCGCACACACACACTCTCTCGCGCTCACACACACACTCTCTCACGCTCACTTACTCACACACAAACGCACACATGCTCACTCACACACACACTCACTTTGAGAAGTAGCTCACCTATACTTTTAGATTTGTTCTGAGGTTGCTACACATAATTTGTGTATATGTGCTCTGTGCTGTGTCTTCTGATCAGATATTAAAGCGAGTTAATACAAACAAACAAATTTGTACTTATTCCCTCACCCAATGAGAATCGATAAGAGAATCGATAAGGAATCGGATCGATAAGCAATATCGATAATGGAATCGGAATCGTTAAATCCTTATCAATTCCCATCCCTAGTGACGAAATAAAATACCAATAAATCACGTTACTGATACGTTGTGTGTTAGCTGAGAAGGATTTGCATGCATGTATGATGTTCATTCTATTCACTAGGAGCAGTTTCCATGTTTCATTAACAGTTCTTGTTAGTAATGTGTATTCACCATGGTATTATCCATATTAACCCCAAAAGGCCACTTTATTTTCACTTTGTGTTATTCTTTATATTTTTAAATGATGTTGGTGGCTCATACCAACATTTTATTAACAAAAACTAGTTTGGGACTGCTAGCATAGGCCTAATGTTTATTTATTAGTAGTCATTGGACATATACCTACAATTTATGTGTAAGTAAAGGGGGACACTACTTGTGTGTGTGTTAACAGTTTTTGTGTAAAAATGTATTATAATATGCCTATATATATATATATATATATATACATATATATATATATATATATATATACATATATATATATATATATATATATATATATATATATATATTCAATGTAAATTAGGATAATTGTAATTAATAATTGCAATTACAATTTCAAAGAAATAATTGGCAATTATGATTTTTGTCATAATCGTGCAGCCCTACTCCCCTGGCCTTAAGAGGCGCACTAGCGATATATGCTAGAGACTGCAGTCTTTAGCGTCTTTGTTAGTGTGCCCATCTCCCTTGCCGGAGACGCTGGTGTGAATCCCTCTCGGAGCGGTGCGAGTAGGACCAGTGGGGTTATGTTGTTGTCGTGACCCGTATGGGAGTGAGGTTTAGGGGATGAGTTTAATGGAGGCCAGCAATTAAGACCTGTGTGAGTAAACCTCAATCCCCTGACTGATGCTAAAGGCTGCAGTCTTTAGCGTCCTTGTTAACGTGCCCGCCTCCCATGCTGGTTTGAATCCCGCTCAAGAGGTGCAAGTAGAACCAGAGGGGTTACATATTATTATATACTGTACATTCATATACTGTACATTCAAACAGTTCTGAATTAGTTCTGAATTCTGTAAAACTTTTCACTTAGTTAGTGTCCTGTTTCTGTGAAATCCCTGGGATGAGACCCACTGGTGGTTAGCTCTATTACCATAATCATTATTATTGGTAAAATCCAGCTTGATTCTCTGCTGTGTTGTCATTACTGGAATGATGGGCTGCCATGCTCCCACTGTGTCAATGGGCAGATTGGCAGGCCAACCGGGGATGGAGAGCGAACGGCCAATTATTATAATGGCATGTCTCGACAAGCTATTGGCAGGCAGAGAAGCATGTGGATATTGTCAGGGTGGAAAAGGAAGAGAGGAGAATCAGTACATTTTGTATTATTACTGAATTGGTTATAATGCTAATAAGCCACAAATCGTGTCTTTGAACTACAAGCCTTTGATGTGATATGACATGTAGTGCATTGTTCATGTCATCACTGAAAGCTATTTGTATACAAATTGTGTTTACTTTCCACCAGTTAGTTGTCATTCTCACTTGTGCAAGCCTAAACAGTCCTCCTGACCGCCACTGTTTAGAACAGTAAACATTACAATGTCATGATTAACACTATTAATATTACATTCATCTGTGTGCTATTAACCAGGCAAGATTGCCGTGACAAGAAACCACAAGCAATCTCTCTTTCTTCATATTTGATCATGTTTGATTTCTTAGTTTCCATTTTTTACTTTCTGTTTTTTTTTAGGTAGAAATCAAGCAACCAACATGTAGTGTTGTGCAGCCGGTTAGCACGCACACACACACATAAAACATTTATTAAAATGCGTATTAAAATGAATAAATAGCTTTAATAATCATATGCATGGTTAGGATAAGGTTAGGTAACTAGTTTAGTACATTTGCACAATGCCAATTTAAGTGATTTACACATACATGAAAAAAAGTGAAGAAATGCCCAAAGTCCGTTTTAAACAATTTAAGAATATATAAAAATAATGAAATAAGATTAATGAATTATATATATTTTTTAGGAAATTACTAAAATACCACAATTATGTAAAATAGGTGCATTTTTAGTCTGAGGTTAAATGCGGCTACTGTTAAGACACTGTAATGTTTTTTTAATATATATATATTATAACATGAATAACCATAAACTAGATTTTCTGGTCTCCACTGTTATGCATAATACAATTAATGTTCACTTTGTTCTGTTTCTGTCAAGGTTATTAAAGCTGAAGAGTCTTAGCATGCAGAACTGTACTTTTAGTTTGTCTCCTAATGATTGAAGATTGTGTTTGCAGAAAGTTTATCAAATCCAATACAGGCCAAGTACGTGGGATATATCACATGGTCTGACCAAAAGCATTGGAAACAGTCTTGTGGAAGAAAATATATTTTAAGAAGTGCATATAAGACGAGATGATAAAGCAAGGTTAAAAGGCTCAAGCAGGGGCATCTTGAGTGGGCTGGACTACACTTAGGCTAAAACTCAAAAGACGGCAGCACTTTTATATCTGAGCAAGAAGTCTTCTGGGTGATTTAATTTGTACTTTGATCAATAAGCAATTTTCGGCTTCTTGCGAAATATTCCAGCTGTTACAGCGATTGATTTGGATTGAGGGAACATGTGCAAGGTTTTTGGACCTGATCTGTATTTGATTAAATATTGACAGACACTTGTGCGGCTTGTTTTCTTGGCTGCATGGTGGGTTTAAAAGAAAATATGGCAGTCTGTCCGTAGAGAATAATCATGAATATGTTTTTATACAGTTTGCAGATGATGTCGAGATAAAACCAGATCATGTCACCTCTCAGTCTCAGAAGCATTAAGATGATCTTGGCTAATTCTACACAAATACAAACAACAAGTTCTGTAAATACATGCTGTGAGCTCCTCACTTTAAAGTTTAAGAAAAGTAGATGAAATCATTATCTTAGCTCTCTTAATTTAATCGTATCATCCTTTATAATAGCATAAATTGGGGCGATATTATAATTATACTTTGCCATATGCATTACTGTTGATTTTCTGAGCCACATCAGCCAGAATGTGTGGGAATGTTTACCTGGATCTACATTTCTATTGCTTGTGACTGAGAGCATACGGAGTGGAGATATGTCGGTGAGAGTTTGTCCTCACAGAGCTCTCAGCTCAGCCTCCACCTCCTCACCTGCTCAGAGATCGACACAAACAGCTCCCTCTGCTCCGGTAATAAATAGGATCATGCCTGTAGGCACCACTCTGAGGGACAGAGAGAGAAGGGGGATGTGTGTGCGTGTCTGTCTGTCTGTGTCACTGTGTACTTTTTTTTACTGGCTGTTCAGAAAATCCAAAGGGTACCATTAATACCAGACTTTCTTTAAAGGTGAAGTGTGTCATTTTTTTCAATGTTAAACTACTTTCTCTTATCTCAGCCTAATAAGCAGAGATAACACACTATAAGTATAAGTCACAGAAGTTTCCTTAATTAATTTTTTTAAAGCCATCAGCCTGCATTATTCCAATATGGAATTCCTTGTGAAAATAAACAATACCCATGATTCTGCAAAACAATCTCCATTATTCAGAACTGCGTTCAAAAGAGCTCTGTGGCGCCCGTGCGCTCCACCGAAGAAATGCGAATGACAGTCTCCCTTCTGTCTCAATCTATATTGCAACAAACGTGAAATATTGTTTCTATGTATATAATCTGTAAATCACTAGTTTCATATTTCTCCATCGTTTTTTTTATTTGATTATATCTTTCACACTGTTTCATGGGATTACTTCCGTCATTCTTGTACCTTTTTACATTTTTTTAATTTTTTTTTTTTTTATCCCTGAGGGAAAACTTTTTCCAGAACCAAGGCAGCTGGAAAAGTGGGCAGGCACTGTTGCACACTATGCTGTTGATGACACGAGCGAGACAAAATGACTCACTTCAGCTTAAAGATTTCATATAAGAATTTGGATTCTGATGCAATTATTTTTAAAAAGCCATTTCTACCTTATCCAACACTTAAATATATTTTGGTAACCTAATATTGTCATAATCACGTTCTGTCATAATCAAGTTTCTGTCATGTCTGTATTAGTTATCGTTAGACACCAGGGTTTCTAATTAGTTAATCATTGTCCAGCTGTTCCTGTTTAGTGTCCTTATTTGCTGTGTATTTATACTCCCTTTTCTGTTCAGTCCCTTGTCGGTTATTGTTGGTGGTGAACGTGTATGCGACTGTTCTTCCTGAGTTTGTTATTAAAGACTGTGTTTTCATCATCTCCTTCGTTGTGGGCTTTCTATAGCCACATATCCGGGACAAATATATTGCAACTGACTATTGCCACATTAAAGAATGTTTTAGACTTGAACAAAACCAGTTAGATTACGTCATGAAGAGTTACCAAACAGAACATTTTATAATGAACTTTATTCAACCTTGGAAGAAAAAAAAAGTTTGTTGGGCATCAATAGAAACTCTGCTAATTAAAACCAGCACATGAGTGTTAGTCATTGTGCCCAAGGTCTGTTTTTGTAGTTATTTTTTATTTAAAAAAAATTGGCAGGGTAATTTCCATTAACTGGGAAATTAATAAAAAAAAAAAAAAAAAAAAATATATATATATATATATATATATATAACAATAGGGTAGTTCAATTTATAGGCTTTTTCAAGGCTTGAATTGGTATTGTGCTACCTTATTCACAAAATTATTATCCAATTTCCTGTTCACAGCACCTATTCCTCAAACTCATAATTAAGAAACTGGTAAATGAAGCCTTTATCCTTGACATCATTTCATCCCAGAGTAATACACTGAGACCTTTGGTTGAAGTGTGCCTGTATGCTGACATTAGACTCTTAAGAAATAGCGTTTGAATTCAAGATTTGAACTCAACGCTGTATACGTGTTTCATGATTAATGCTCATTGCTTGAATCTTTAAACACTTGTCATAATGTCATATTAACATAAGAACAGGGTTTTTTTTTTATTAATTAGTAGTAGTATTTAAACCGCAGTATGCCAACTAACCTTATTATTGATCGCCACAGCTCTCAAGCTCTCTCACAATCTGGGTGGCCTTACCACAGAGCTCAATGATCCAGTACTTTGTGGAAGAACAACTCATCTGGAGATTCATATTACGATCCGATTCCTGAACCCACAGCCCACACACATACACAAACACTCTAATACAATGAAACACCAAGGAAAAACCAATTAAACTCTTGACAGTGCTGAAAACATTAATTGGGGATGAACCGCACCTTTCACATTTGTTTTTTAACCGCACCAGATTGAATATATTTTTGTGTATTCTGGACTTTGATTATACAGTGTACAATGTTTCAGACCATATTGTCACATTGTTAATGTGTTTTGTTCTGTGTTGTGATCTTGTTTCCCCCTCGCCACCTTGGAATTATAAGGTTCTATCTGCATTCTGACTGGTTTTGAGATATTGAGCTTTAAAGTTTTTGCATTCCATTCGACTGTGTAGAAATAACCTTTTTATTTTCTAAATAAAAAGTTCCAAAATGTACACAACTTAAAAAACAGCATCACATAATGTAAAGAAGTGGTCACAGAATAAGAATATGTGAATAACTCAATTCTTACAAAAATGTCAGATAGAACCTTATAATTCCAAGGGGACGCCCTGTCTTTGTGATTTTTGGTTTAGTCCTGTTAGTTTTTCCCTGTCTGTTTAATAAGTAATTCCCGACACCTGCATCTTGTTAATTTTCCCATTAACCCCAGTTCTTTTAAGCCCTGTGTTTTCCCTTAGTTTTTGTTGGTCGTCGTTGGTATAAGGTAGTGTGTTCTGAAGTCCTTGATTGTTTTCTGTTATTCCTGAGAGTTTATTCATTTAATAAACTAACTGCATTCGAATACCCGTGTCCTCGTCTCCGGCATCCTGCACCAAACCTGACACATATATTTCCAGGATCATCTGAGTTTTCTTCATAAATTATGGCTGCACATGCACACGAGAGGTGTGTAAATGGGTGCATTTTCTGAAAGACATCAGGTAATAGTTTACGCACCGAATTTCAGTACAAACACCCCATTAAAAGGGGATATACATGCATTCTAAATTATTAACATCTTTTTTTTTTAACAAACTTTAAGAACAACATCTTACAGATGGCAAATACACAAATAGCGTTCTCATAAACATATGCACTAAAAGTGTACAGATTAAGTGTGTTCAGTGGAGACATACTGAAATTTATGTTGATCACAGATGCTTCTGATTATTGAGCTCTTGGGAGGTGTAAGTTTAGCCCTACAGAGAACTAAGTTAAACTCAATGTCACACATGTATACATTCTTAAAAAAACACACACACACACACACACACACACACACACACACACACACACACACACACACACACACACACACACACACACACACACACACACACACACACGCACACGCACACAAACATCACAATAATGTGTTCTGCCATGATAGTAAACCTAATGCAAAAACAGGACTGAAATAATAAACTACACTATACTGTTCTTGTCCAAAATAATAAATATATAGATTATATATATATAAATAAGTTTGGGGTCAGTGATAATATTGGGGTCTGTATTTCTTAATTACTAAATGAAAGACTGGAGTAATGGATGCTTAAAAATCAACCAGCTTTGTCATCACAGGAATAAATTACATTTGAATTACATTTTGTTTTATTGTAATGTTTTTTTTTAAGGCTTTTTCGTGCGTGTTTGCGTGTTTTTTATAATCTTTAATCCTCGTATTTTGTACTTTCCCATGTTCTCATTTTGTTTCTAGATCCATCCCTTCATTTGTACCCTGTTTCTTTTTTGTTAATTGCTTTATGTGTGTGTATAATAAGTTGATACATACACCTGGGGAAAGCAAACTATTCCCTTTTATCTCACTGGCATGGCATGTATTTATAGCATTTTTTTTTTCTAACAGTGGCATGCTAAGCCGTCCAACCTTGACCCCTTGTTATATAACCATAAATTTGTTTTTGTCATTATCAGATATTGTCCTTGTAGACTGTTTTGTATTGGGTTTTCTCCCATGTAACCCTATGTTTACATGGTTCTTCTGCAACACGTCACTAAAATGTTCCTTGAATATTAGAATGAGAAGCAGATATTTTGTATCATCTTTTATCATATGTTTTTAAACATATATGACACTTTAAATAAAAGGTGATTATTTCCAGAGTATTCTTTCAGACATTTTGGTGATGTGTGCTTAGTTGGAAAATACATTTAACATTATGCTTAATTACTGTTTTAAAACACATAATCTAAACACTTATATAAAGCACACTTTGTCCTTTATTATTCCATGCCTTGTGAAGGAAAAAATAAACAGGAATAATTAATAACCGGTATTCAGATATTTCATCAATGTTTAGGTAAACATAACTTGTTTTATTAAACATGCAATTTATAACTTGTTGCAACCATCCCCAACCCTATCAGCCATGATAGAACATCATATGCCTGCCAGACACTGACTTTGACACATGCTAACCATGTCACTTAGAAGTCAACAAAACAATAATTCTAACTAAGTCATTTTTGATTAATTCACACAAAATGTTAGGACAGTATGACAAACATACATCTCATGAAAAGTTGTACTTGCATACCTCCAAAACAAGTTTTGTTCAATAAATGCAGCAGCAGATGTTGAATATGTCTTCTGTTTTTTTTTTTGGTGGGGGAGGGTCTAACTGTGCATGTGTATGAGTGTCATCCCTCTAGCATGTTTCTGATTGGAGGAATAAGACTTGTTGCAACTGTCCCCTGCTGCAACTGTCCCCGGTCTCCATACTACATGGCACGTTTGGGCCAGATTGGGATGAGAGGTGCTGTAATAATGTAAAATATGAGAAAAAGAATGTGTTTTTTGAACAATCGTGCATGAAACCATATTCTACAATAATGCATTACAATAATGCGCTCTAGACATTTGTCACTAAAATAACGCTATAGCAATGGCCTCAAATGAACTATAAAAATGAGATGAAAGTCATGTGTCTGAAAGCTGCAATTGTTTTTTTTTTTGTTTTTTTTTGGTGATATAGTGACTGGAAATGGTCTTGTGTTTTACCATGGGTGCTCGGCCATTTATGTGTTATCGGTGCCTATGCGATCAGCAATAGTTTGTATCTCCACCCTCAAGCTCAGGCAATGAATTATTTAAAATAACCTGCAGCTACACTAAGTGGTAATACAAGATGAAAGAGAATAGCATGGAAGGGGTTTTGTTCTTCAGGCAGTCTAGTGAGAATAATCCCAGCAAATAAGAGTGTGTGCACATGCATAAAGACATTTAAAAAAAAAAATTTTTTATTTAGTTTGCTTGTTTATTTGAGATATACCGGTAATCTATATAATTATTTGAAATTGTGTGTGTGTGTGTGTGTGTGTGTGTTAACCTGATAAAATGATTGACCCATGAATCAATCTATCAATAATGATGAGTAAATAAATATGCACATTCCGTTTAGTCATATGTTATTTGTGAATTGCATAGATAACTTGGTTTTATAATAATTTGTCATGGCAAATATGTGCATGTGTGGTACAAATCTAAGAAGCGGGAGACTTTTTTATCCATTGCTCTCCATAATCTCATTGTGTAGGAGAAACAATTAACATACAGTATTATAGATCTCATTAACTGTATGCACTTGCTTTTCCATTGACATACACTCAATGTTTTGAGGGAGAACAGATTGCTTCAAAATAAGCTTGTAGGCGGCAGGCCACGCTTCCTCTCAGCCATAGGATTCTGTCGTGTCTGGAACTGCTGTTATCTCTGAGCTGTCTAAAGGCATCAGGGAAAACAAACAGCAGGAATAAAGCCTGAATCAGAGAGTTTCATGGGTTGGTGATCCTGGTTTCCAACATCAGTCCTCATCTTGTTCTGCCTAGCCGGCAAACTCACGTCCCATAGATCACTGCTGACCTTTTCGTTTTCCATGTGAATGTTTGGCAGACTGGACAACTCAGGTGAACATCATTCATGCCATGCTACAGTGTACTTGTCAATCACATTGCTGTATCTGAAACACAAGCTGAGTGATTTCTTGAGGAGGATGGGACAAGAGAGAAGAGGGTGCTCTTATTTTACTAACTGACACTGAAGTACAGCAAAAGGTATCAGCTGGTTTGTTTTCAAAAGGTTATTATTCATATCCAAATTTAAGCTTATCCCAGATGTAAGATTGGAAATAATTCAAGACTTTTGCTTTTAACTTCCTCTTCTCTGAAGTCACAGCAGTGCTGATAGTGATCTAGGCCTGTAGGCCAGAGGTTTTGGACAATGGGGAATTTGACTGAAGTTGACAATATAGTATGTGAAAGTGACATGTGAAGGCCAAGTATGGTTTTGTCCTCTGCATTTAACCCGTCCAAGTTAGAGTACACTGACTGGACACACATTCGGAGTAGTGAGTAGTGAACACACACACACACACACACACACACACACACACACACACACACACACACACACACGCGCACACACACACACACACACACACACGCACACACACACTGCTATCCACAACACAGTACCTGTGCATGTGTTCCGTGTCAGGTTTTCATTTGTAAAATAATTAATTTTCCTTTCATAAATTAAATTAACAGTTGCAAGCTATCTATGATTTATTTTAAATAAAATAATCTTCATTGTACTGTTTGGTCCTTTTATTCAGAGTGCATGTGCTTGAAGTGAGGTGAAGTGTGCAATTTCAGTGCACGTTTCAAAAACAGTAGATTTCCAAAACGCTCCGTTTACCTGCCATTGGTCAGAAAAAAAAACACATTGCCCCATCTCAAACTCACCCCATTGGTTGCGCCACTGTTAGGCTAGCACTGTTTTGAAAACAGCATATAATCTGTCTTTACGCTTTTAGGGAAAATCAACCTGCAAACGGATTATAGAAGTAGAAGTATTTTATCATATAACAATGACAAACTTCAATTTTAGAAACACTTTTCAAACAAGACAGATTCACAGCGATGACAACCCAATTTACATATGGGATATTGCTTTAGTAGTAATTGATTTTATTCATAATTAATCTGATTGTCCTACACAAGTACAGTAAATGTATCTCTCGGGGATGACCTATATATAGTCAGGAACGGTGTTGTCACACAACCTGACAATTCTAGCTGCAGTGGGTAACCTAGTTTTGTGCGTAGAATGTGTTTGTTGGTTTTCTTCCCGCTATCCAAAACATCAATTGATATAGTGCTTTTCAGCGACAAAGCTTCATTGAAGGAGCAAAGTGTAGAGCTATTGTATTGTTCTTCAGCATTGTTCTACAATCCCATCGAGACAGAGCTCCTCTCTGTGTCCCCTGGTGCTGCCACACTGCATGCCTCTTGATGGTTTCCCCTGTTTTTCTCTCTTCTTCTTCTTCCTCTCCCTTTCCATCTGACCCCAACACTCTTGCCATTCCTTTCACTTTTTCCTTCTATCCCCATACTTCTCTCCCAACCCATTTCTCAGCTTTCTCTCTTTTCATCTCATCTCTGTCATTTCTTCTCTCTCTACTCTCTTGCTCCCCCCCCCCCCCATCTCTCCTCCTTCACTGAAGGTTTATGTGCTTCTTTTCCCTCTTTGTGCTGCAGCCGAGCCTTCATCTCTGCTGCCGGAGCTCCACTGGCTGGCTGCCAAAGCCTGTTAGTACAGAAACCTGCCCATTCCTCAAGCACAATCCACTGCACTTGCATTAGGACTCAGCCCATCCTTACAGCCAGGCCATGAGACTAGAATCATCCCGGCAGCATTTATTGTAAAAATACTGAGGTGGTGAATTCAGAAATCTGCTGCAACTCTATATTTCAGCACAGAAGCCTGTTTTTCATTCACAAATCAACTGCATCCAACTTAACCAGACAATATTTGCTCTGGTGTTGTACTGCAGTGTTTAAATGAAGTCGTTGTCCTTCTTTTCGCTGCAAAAATGCCAACTTTCTTTTCAAAAGTTATCATCAACGTTGTACGGTGGTACAATGTATTTTATTTAATAGAGATGCACATTTTGTAGTGTGGCAGTAATTCAAAAAATCACTGTGGCAGTAATTCAACAAAATGATGGTCAAAATAAATGGATTACAACCATGTTTGCAGTGTAGATTAGGGTTTTTTTTAAGAGCCAAATCAGGTGTCACTGCAGTGGTGGATGTCCAGCGAAGTATGTCAGTTCTCAGTAGTCTGCTGCATCATCCACAGCTGAGCACTCAGATAAATTTGAATAGTGTAATATTGCAGGTCATTTCTATCTATAATTGTTTGTTGTCATTTATTTTATTCATAATTTGTTTGATAGTACTTTCTACACACACCTACAGTAAATGAATTATTTTCTCTGGGATGACCTACGCACATACTAATTTTGCAGAGCTAGACGTTTTACTGAGTCAACATATTTCGTTGATCCTGGAACAACATTCCTGCCGAAAATTGTATCATAACCATATCCCTACTCCTAAACCTAACCCTACCCATAACTTATCCTTAAAAGCAGAGGGATATGATAGGCGAATAACACGAAGCACCTAACCTTGGTTGTAAGCCTAAACTTGACATAAACTGTAAACTTTGATGTTTGATGTTTCATTGGATGTTGACCCAGGAACATGTTGCATTGTGAAATCAGGTTCTGCATGACCTGCATATAGTCAGGAACAGTGTCTTAATGTGCACATTCTTATGTATACATTTATATATTTTGTATTATAGTTGCATTTACAACTTTAGTTTTATAGATGTAATATGAAAAATGTAAATTTCAGTTTACTTGATCATTTGACTTCAGGATCATACCTCAAGATAATTTTCATACATGACAGATGTTGGGTCTGACACACAGGATGTAATTAAACTCAGGGGTTTGCGAGTTCCATCAAAGATCCCGGCCCCCAACTGCTCAAGGCACCTGTTAAACCAAAGATGCCGAGCTGAGAGAAAATGTCCCCGTTGGTAATAAACCAAAGCCTTGCGATAAACATAGCAGTTCTTCACAACATCCAGAGAGCTCTAGAAATATATTATTATACATCGACTTAAAGCAGCAAAACTCTAATTTTGATTTTATCGGCTGTGTAATAAGTTTATTCATGAGGGAAGAACTTTTAAAAAGTTATTTAAATGGACCAATCAGGTTGCATTAAAAGCATAACAGTCAAGCTAACCAAATAATTTAAATTCTCAAAAGAATTCACTAAAACATCTGAATTAGCCATCTCATGTTTCACGTTCACTCGATTATTTTTAATAGATGCACTGAATATATGGGCCACATTCAAGTGAAATATACCCAGTAAATTGAATTATAGCAACACATAAAAAAGTCTATGAACTAGACCAAGCTCCACTATTTTAAACAGCCACTTAATAAATTATAGCACCTTGGGCTGATATGAAAGTTAACACTGTGTCATTTTTATGTCTTAAACCTGAATTCCACAGCTTGGCGTCTGCTGTTTTTTTTTTTTTTTTTTTTCTACTGAGCTAAGCAGGAGATAAGTTGATAAACTAATGATGTACTCTCAGTATGGTTTCAGTCATCAAACTAATTGCTTGTCTCTGCTCAGGGCAACAGTAAAAATCAACTGTGTATTTATTTATTTTTTTACAGCTGTGTATTGAGACCTCTGAGAAACTAGCCCTTTTGCATCAGCCTCATATTTAATACAAACTGCATGACTTATAATACCTACGACCATGGCATTTTCATTTGAGTTAATGAATCATCACTTGAATGTCCCCGGAGACTATAGATCGTATTTAGTCCTAGATCTAATCTGATGTAATACTCAAAGAAGAAAAGTAAGATTCTATCTGACCACAAACTTTCGTCTGCTAAACAGCACATCAACCATAGCAGTAGTGCACAAGAAGTTGCACTCAAACTGCAAATGAAATTAAATGCATTTGAAGCATTTGAAGATCCAACAATATGAAGTGTTACGATAAATATGATTATTTATTTTCTACTGACCTCCATGAGTGTCACATCTACTATTGGCATATTTAGTAGAGTCAGTTGAAAATCAGGCAGGGACAAATGGAGCACCTTTAAAAAAAAAATACAAATACGTTTTGTGGCAAAGCGATTGAACTGGAAACACATCTCAAATAATAATTGTGTATTTTATTTCTCCATTCAAATAAAATATAGCCAATAAAATGCAGAAGAACAAGTAGTATAACTGTTGGAACCTTAAAGGTATAGCGGAGGATCTTTCCTAATTTTAGAAAAGACACGCCCTCTCCAATTTTTTAAAAAATGCACATGCGCAACACTCTATTTGAGAATGAATTTGTCTCAACTACAAATTGAGATGTTTACCGTGTCTACGCGGTGCATGACTTGTGCCAGGGCTAGCATCGCTAATCATAGCTTACATTAACTTTTACTAGCAGTGATTTTAAATGTATTTCTCCAAATAGCATGACAAACTTTACCTGTCTAGTAGAATCTTCGCGACTGCGGCATCAGTGGGAAGCCCAACATGTTCTTTTAACGCACGCCAGCGTGTGAAATATTCATCCAAAATCACTCTGGTCTTGTTTCTATATGCTGCGGCCTTTCTCTTCTTATCATACACTTCGTATACATTTTTTCTCTTTCGACCCTCAGCCATTTTCAAAGGAATGGCTGAAACCGTAACTCATCACACATAATACACCTGAAAGTGCGCATGCGCAGAAAGCGAAAACTACATAGGGAAGAGCACGTACGACGGCCTTACGTAAACATATCACCAGAATGATTGACACTTAGGTGGACCAATAGTATAGGCTACCCACCCGGAAAAAGAAAATCCTCCGCTATACCTTTAAGACTTCAGTCTTCAGCGTCACATGATCCTTCAGAAATTATGTAATAATATGCTAATTTGCTTCTCACCTATCATTGATTGAACGTTTCTTCTTATTATCAATGTTGAAAACAGTCATGCTGTTTTTGTGGATACCATTTTTAAGGATTTTTTTATTATTATTAGTGTACAAAAGAACAGAATTAATTTGAAATTTGAAACATTATACATAACTTTACTTTCTTTTTTATCAATTTAATGCATCCTTCTTGAATAAAAGTTTTTTTGTTTGTTTTATCTTACACCAAACATTTGCACACAGTAGACTTTTTAGAAACATTTGTATCCAGGATGACATAGAGTTGATAAACTAAAAATTATTCAACAGTTAGTTCTTGAATTTGATCGGACAGGCAACAATTCAAAAAGTGGTGATTTAAAATCCAACAAGATATTATTGATGCATTATTTAGATAAAGGTCATTCTTACTTGCTCTTTCGTGGTAATACAGATGTATTGTTCAATATTTATGAGGCTCATTGTTGTGGTGGACAGAATGTAAACATTTTAAAAGGCCGGGCATATTGTTTGGACGCAATCTCACTCCACATATTGAAGCGCCATATTTAGTATTGATATTATTCATTTTTGGCTTATAATTGACTTGTCAATCAAGCAGTAGCAGTTGCCCCCTGAATTTGCACTAATCTTAGTTATCCAAGCCCCATTTTTATGTGCAGAAACAGACTGAAATGCATTAGAACAGTTTTGCACACCTCTGCCCTCTGTAGCCCCCCCATCTCTAACACTGTGTCCTACTCCACCCATCTTCTCTGTTCTTCTGCACGGTTCATCCTCATCCGAGTATCTCAGAGCAGGTGTCCACGCCGTAGGGGTCACTGCTGCCTACAGGAAAGGCCATTTCCCATTCCCTCGGCTCACTCCTGGGATGCACGGCTACCAATTTAGTGCTTACCGTCACAGCCCTTCATGCCGGAGTGCTATTCATCTCTCTCATTATCCCCGACTCAGAACTGCTTTGAGCCGAACAGGGAAAAGGGTGAGAGACCGTCGACCACGGCCAATCAGAGTTTGGCCTGAGACTAACTATAACAGCAGATGTTGTTAAGGGCCTGATAAAGGGTTAGAAGGTAGTTACAGGGGAGTGTGACACACTTTGGAAGATTTTTTTAAAATCCTTCGGTAGTGGAGAGAGAGGGAGAGAGATTGTGGAGTTATTTTCTGTTCTGGGAAAGGCATGATGACAGTGAATGTAGATTGGAGGAAGGCTGGAAACTTAAAAGACATGTATACACGCATGCACCACAGACAAACACACACACACACACCTCCATCCCCTCGCTCTGTGGAAATGGCCCTATGTGCTCTGAACACTAAATCAGGTTAAGCCTCCACTGTCTCCCGGCTAGCAGAGCACTTCATCACTCACATGGCAGACAATGCCACAGCAAAGGACAATCCCTCCTCTCTCTGTCTGCCTCTGCGTGTGCATACTAATAGACATGAGTTGTAAAATCCTTCCAACATTTTTTGTGTCTCTGTTTGATCTTTACAAAACCACCTGGCGCAGTTTTGAAATGACTTTCGCATATGTAGTTCACAAAAACACGTTTTTGTACTGTTTTGTTTTGTTGAACGCAACAGATGTGATTAACCCTCATGCTCTGCTGAGATTGACATTAATTTGTGTATGTTTGTGATCTTAGAGATCCCAATTTTAAAACATCCTTTGATCCAATTTAAAATGTAGGCAGATTTAACCGCAGGCCCATAGGCTACTGTATCACATTTGATATATGAATTTCTAAGGCCGCTAAATTATCTCTGCATATTTTTCTGTTTATATGAAAAATCGGGTACATTTAGCAATATTGCGGGTGAATTATGTATATGATATATATTACGCTGTTATGATGACCTATATGCCTTTCTCCACTGGCTTTCTGAGTTTTCAAAGCATTACTAAGGATGCTGATTTTTAGAAGGCAGCTATAATTCGCTCTTCCACTACTTCTTAATCAGTTTCTGGTCCAAACATACATAGCTGAATTAAACCAGTATTCCACTTGCCATTGTGTAGCATTTACTACTGTAAAGTTGACTGAGTGGATCAGGTTTTCTGAGCTTGTGTGATTGAGTGAAGGCGGGGACCGCGTATACTAAATGAAGCAAGAGTGTGCAGGAAATAATTTGCGCAGAAAAAAACATTTAATTGTGTCATTTCTGTATTTAGGGATAGAATTATTGACTGGAAACTTTAAAAAATCAGATTTATTTGCATTACAAGATATCAGAATTTCTTCAGAATTTCAGAATTTTCTTTATTGTTAATAACATCTGCACCAAATTGCATATGTTTGCTCAGTTTGGGACTAAAATTAGTTCTTGAGTATGCACACTATCGGCCATACAATCTTGGTGTATCAAATATTATAGAAAAAATAAATCAGTTTTAATTTGTTTTATTATAATTTTTTTGTATAGGTTCAATAAACTATTTCATAAAAAAAAAAATATGTATGCCATATATCAGCCTTTGCAGGATTAAATCATTATCCCTCACTTTTACAATTGAGTACACATGCAGTTTGAAGAAATGTGACTGATATTATGGTAATGTTGTTTCCTCATTAACCTTCATTCTCTGATGAGACTGACTTCTGAGAAAATGCTTTGAAATATAATTTATTTAGCATGATCGGCTACAGAGTGCGCATCAGTCTGAGAATGTGAAAACTCATTACATTTATAAATGGTCATTCATTGCATTTTATGCATGTTTTAACAAATAAAAAACATTAACATTTTCTGGAGACCAGAAAAGGAGAACCCTGAACCACAAATCACAAGGTTAACACTTTGTCCCCCTCTTATTCATTCTCATTAGATTAGATAAAACATGAAGCATCAACCCGATACATGTTAAGTATGTTTTTCAAGCCCGTGGGGTCTCCCAAAGCACAAACAGAACATAAGACAGAACACAGTTTATTAAACAGGCTCATGCATGTGCACATGTAAATACGAGTGTTCACAAATTAAATTCATGAAGTTTCCCTTAAGGGATTACATCATCATGATTAAATGTATGATTTTTGTACGCAGTGACGGCACTACCACTAAACTTCATATTATTCTGTATGATCATTCCTTACATGAATTCTGGAGCAGTGTGAGTTTTGTAATATTTATAATCATATTTTTTTCCATATCCCTCGTGTCTCAGAGTAGCACAGCGCACGTGAGTGTTTGGTCAGCGAGCAGGAGTTCATTGACTCTGATGGCTTCTAGTTGAGGGATCTTGATGTCAGGTATGGCAGAGTTTTGTTTACCTGACCTTGAGCCTCTCGGTGTCTGTGTCTCTCCGACTGTGTGGATTAGCTACTCTTCCCCTGAGGTAATCCTCTCTCTCTCGCTCTCCCGCACGCGCTCTTGACAAGCGTACGCACACACTCTCGCCCACCCCGACAATCTCACACTCACACACACAAAAGATTTAATTGCCCCTCACTGATCTAAAGTCTCAGTCCTTAAGCTCAGTCCGGGGTTGCTACACCATCTCAAAAGGACCTCCACTCTTGCCAGGTCGGCTTTGTCTCCATGTACACCTAAAGTGCCAAATGCCACATGATCATCTATCAATTTGTCTCCAATGGTTCTGTGAACACAATGGAAGAAAAAGCAGGAGTTCTTCCAATAAAGAAGGAGCCGAGACGATTCTGTCATTACATGCCCAATGCAGGTGCAAGGTCTAATTGTAGCAAATTACAGTGAATGTGTAGTGCAAACCGCAGTGCGCTGCATCATCTCCAGAACCCATAACCCCCCCGTGCTCATTTGAGCGAACGATAAAGCTTTCAATACTTTCTGCCGAGAAAGAAGGTACCATAATTTGAGTGTTTTTTGAAGATCCTCTGCTATTGAAAGGTCAAATGAGTGTATAGTATGGTCACAGAACACTTATGTCATGATCTGAATTGAACTAGATGCACATTCACGCAGGCCTGGAAGCTCTGAAAACACTTATTTACTATACTGGTGTGTCTGAAAGGTTTTCATAGCTTGTGCTTTGCTACTTGTCAGAGAGCATTTCATCCAAATTGTCATTCAAAAGCAGCTTCCATAATTTGGTGGAACGGTTCTTCTTGAACAGTGTAACTAAACATTAGACTACTGTGAATGTGCATTTATGACAAAAATGGCACCTTTATCTTTACATAACTACTAATGTCTATGTTACAGTTTATTTCATGTGATCTGCTTCCAGTTTATTTTTTAATACTACTACCATTACTACTGCTACTATTACTAATAATAACAATAATAATTAGTAGTAGTAGTAGTATATATTTTAATTTGATCAGTTTTTCTCTGCCTTTAAAACTGAACTGTATTTTTGTTACCCCATTTTTTCTAAAACTATGGGTTTTTCGCGGGCCGCGCCCCACCATATGAGAAACACTGGTCTAATTAATATATTCTCACTTGGTTGGACATGTTTCTGAACCCCAATGGGTAGCGTTGATGTGTAAACTTGTGTATAGTTTTTTTTTGTTAATGTTTCTGGTTTATGAAATTATATCAGAAAGCTCTTTTTAGCTTGCGAAACAAGTTTTGAGTGTTTTGAGAAATATGTTGTCATATTAGGCTGAACTCTTATCTACAAAGGTTAAGGAAAATGTGATTCCTCATGATGACCCCTTTAACGAATCAACAGATTTGTGAAATATAAAAGCAAACATTAGCACCTAATTTTGATTTTGAAGTAGCTATTAACTTAATGATAATTTGCCCTTGTCGTTGTCAGCAGTGCTCTCAGGTCTTTGTTTGTCAAGTTAATGATCGTTAATGAGAGCGTTAAGCCTCGCTCACTTGAATTAATTAAAACATAATCCTTGTGATTGTGACAATCTCCTGCTATGACGATGGCACTATGTCTGACAAGGGCTTGTTTGTGCACCCATGCTAATAAAGCACTTGTTCAGAGAGGAGTGCTTAGAGCACAGTTTTCTAATTTGAAGTTGCATGGTCATTAAGATGTGTGAAGTAATGAAGTAATTGTTGTGCATTTGATTTTCCATCACAAGTGGTGCATAGTTTGTGTGTGTTTTAGATAAACAAGAATACATAACAAGTGCAAAACCTACAATATATTCAAGAGTGATTTGTTTTTTTCTGTAAAGTCAGATCTACTGCATACATTTGTGGTGTGTTTTAAAGGGCAACCAGTTATTGGCACTACTAAAATTGTAATTCATAGGAGCACAAATGGCACTGAGCATTGGCACTAACTTTGTAGGAAGGCTATAATAATCTCAAGCCAAAACCTAGATCAGAAAAAACATTTAGGGATTCATTTTACATACATTCAATGTCCGAAAATACCAGCAGGATGTTAAGTCTTTGATTTATTAAGGCCAGATAAGTTAAGCAAATCAAGGCTGCTGTTGAATGGAAGCTTATCCTCCAAACATCAAAGCTAAGTCCTAGAGCTCTGTGATGGCTGCGTGTAACATTTTCTGCTTTTGAGATTTTAACTCTGTTCTATGAATTATTTCAGGATATCGATCTATCTATCCATCCATCCATCCATCCGTCCGTCCGTCCGTCTGTCTGTGTGTGTAATTTAATCTTTACTCACACCTTTGTCTGTCTGTCATCTATCATCCATCCATCTGTCTGTCTGTCTGTCTGTCTGTCTGTGTGTGTATGTGTGAGGTATGGGATGTGGGGGAGTGGATTGTTTCGGATAAATCTTGGGTTGTGGGCCTCACAAGAATAGTAAAACCTGATATTTTTGACCTTGTGGGGACTTTTTTATTGTTGGTCTCCACGAGGAAAGCAGCTTAGAAATCATCCTAGATGGTGTTTTTTATGGCAAATTTAAAAATGCAGAAAATAGAGCAGAATAGGATAGTAGGGGATAGAATATACACATAATAATAATCAGTGTCTATGGAAAGTCCTTATAAAACATGAAAACCTGATGTGTGTTTGCAAAAAAAAAGTTAAAAAAAAAAAATATATATATAGGCCTATATATATATATACACACACACACAAAAATCTTATTTTGTGTTCAACAGAAGAAAAAAGTCATACAGGTTAGCAATAAGGATGAACAAGTGATGACAGAGTTTTTTAAAGAAAGAACTCTTTACCATCCCAAAAAGTTACACACTCTAACTTTATTCTTTGGCCAGACACACATGAGTCTTGTCTCCTGGCATTTGGTTTTAAGAGTTAAGGGTTTCCCTAGACCACACGGCTAGATTACGGTGACTGCTCTTTTTCAGAAAGCGGCTGTCTATATCCTGTTAGTCTAACCACAGAGGAATAAAGACAGAGGTGTGCTTTTCATCAGGCTAATTTATGGTGAGGCCTCAGGATGATGGGGTTGAATTTCAATGTCTCACTTCTATGTGCTCGCTGCGGTAGATGCTAAAGTGATGACCCCCATCACTGGTGAGCTCAATATGTCTTGAAACAGAACCCATATTTTCCTGTGTGGATTTCAGTTTGTCTTCAGTAAGAGGTTGCAGCTCTGAGAAGATAATATGCATAGGTATAGTAGCTTATCATGTGTCAGTCTAAACATATGTTATTAAAAGAAAAGGTCGCATTACCAACAAAGCAGCATTCAGTGTTCAGCAAGAGGTTCAGTTCAGTAGGGTTTTTACATTTATTTGCATTGGCATTTGCATTTATATTGATTTTCTTGCCATTTTCTACAGGAAGTTTACAGTACAAATTGCTTATTGGAATTATTTTTTACCATTGTTGATCCTAACCCCAGGATTCTCCAAGGCTGCTGTTCCTTTTTAAGTATACTTTATGAATATAATTTTACAATAAAAGACATTCGGGGATGCATGGGACCTGGACTCACATGTAGGCAAAACAAGTTTTAATCCGACTTGGATCATCTCCCAATCCCACAATCCCCTTCTATACATAGTCGCTGCCGTGCTTCCACAGATCCATGGAAAAACCTGCAAAATATAAATGTTCAAGTATGGAAAAGTCATTGAAATATCTGTAGGGAATGTATTTTTTTTGTAATTTTGCTCAGTGAAATGTTTAATCAGTGTGTATGTTGGATACGCACTGAAATGTTTAACCCTCGGCGACGTTCTGCTTGCCACACACACACAGACTCGTTGGGACTTGTGTCACCGTGGGGACCTAAATTGAGGTCCACACGAGGAAACAAGCTTATAGATCATGCAGAATGATTTTTTGGTGAGTGTGTGTCCTGAATGGGTCAGTAAGAATCATGTCCCTTTCACTCCTTGTTACAAAAAAGTAAATTAAAAATAAATTGTAAAATGTTTTCTCAATGACAAATAATCAACTATCTTAAAATAAACTGTTTTATACCATGTAAATAATGGACGTGTTTGTGCAATCATGCAATTGCTGTTTTAATGTCCATTTATTTTGTCTGTTTCAAATCCAACACTGTTTTGTATTCAAATTCATTCTTGAATTCATCAAGGACTTGCTAGGGAGAGGGTGTTATTGCTTTGTTGTCGATAGTCACCATTTTTAATCGCTATAATTTGATTATATGGCTGGAATTTTCTGCTCAGCTATGAGGAGAGAACCAAATATCAAATAACAAACAGTGCAAACCCAATAAATGGCATCTAACAGTGCATTTGAATGAAAGACGTTCCAGTAATTGCCTTTAAGCCTAATATAAACAATTCTGTTTTCCTTTTTTTCTGCAGATGTTAATGAATGCGAAAGAAGTCCCTGTAGAAACGGAGGGATCTGCACCGATCTTGTGGCGAACTATACCTGTGAATGCCCAGGAGAATATATGGGAAGAAACTGCCAGTACAGTAAGTTCATGTTCTTGTTTTTATGGATAGTTCCTTCCCTGTCCCATTTCTTCTCCCTCGGTCCATCCAGTGGGCTTTGTATTAAGTGAATTTTGTGACAGTTCAGAGCATCTGTTTCACCGGGTCCATGGAGAAGCATGCAATAGTAGCGGAGAACAGACAGTTATGCTCACACACACAAGACACATTGTGGCAGGGTGAACCGAGACGGGCACGGTGGGTTTGGTGCCATGCCTCGGAGAGGGATTTATTGAAATAAAACGAACATTAACTATTAAAAATAGATTATTGGAAATATTATTACATAATGAAAAGGGGCGAGATGTTTTAGCACCTTTTTCTGGACCTGACATGGCTCAAAATCCCAAAAGTGAACCTACCCAATTTCTTCCACTACATGTAGCCTATGCAGAAAGAGACTAAGGCATGCCTGGCAAGTAAAGGCAACAGTGTTTGAGTGAACATGGTGGCTTTACATTATTCACACTCCTCTCACACTATGCAAACTGGAATCATATGTCTTTTAGCCATCTTTTTTTTTTACTTCTGTAGTCAATGCTTGATGTACCAGGCTGATATATTGAACATAAGCTCTATAAAAGAACCGAAACACTTTGAATTTGGTGTGATCAAACACTTTGATGAAATAGTATTTCATCACCTTTCATCACCATTTTAGCTGTATTATGCAAAACATTTATATTGCTGCTTCTGTTCTTTTTTTATATAAATGGCCATGAGACCTAGAGAAAGATGCAGACAGAAGGAGTGGGACTGAGAGATGGCAAGAGACAGAAATGTCATTTGTTCACACTAGATATGCTTTATCACTATGAATCAAAAGGATATTACTTTTCTCTGAGTTATTTGAGATATCTCAAGACATTTATTAAATAGAGACAAACACCTCTATCATCCTTTTCACGGTTATTGCTTTAAACACCAGCATTTTTATAGAGGATATGCATTGACGTCACTTTCCCGCCGGAACACGCGCTCTCAGCCGGACTGAGTGGTAAAAGAGCCTGCTGCGTGACTGGATTTATAGGGAAAACTGTGACAACTTAACAGCAACAAACGATTATCAGTTTAAACTAAAGGTTGGTCTTGATATAGTGTTCCTTTCAACTTACCACATGCAGTGATCCATGGATATTGACATTCAACCAGGAATCGTGTTTCCTGACATATGTGCCTGATTTCGACGCAGGGGAAATACATACAGCAAATTTATATATATATATATATATCATATCGCCCAGCCCTAAAACTTGTATAGTTTTTTTCTCAGTGTTTATTTAAAAACATCCAATTATGCAGAATATAATATGGTAAATATTTAATGTTGTCAATACAATATATAACAATACAATGTATAGGGCATGATTTTACCCCTAAATTCAGCATAGTGACACAAAAAGATAACTGCAAATCCTCCTTTTGCTGCCTTAAGTCCAGTTGTTTCTTATGAATTGCAGTGATCCATTAGCTTCTCTGTTCATATACGGCAGTTTTTAAAAATATACCTCAGATTTCATGTCAAATCTAGTTTTTCAGTCAATCTCAAAGCTCTTTCTCGTTTTAAATGTGTTTTGTATGTTTTTCGCGCCATTCACGCTGAAAACCAATGCTGCCGCTCTGTCTTTCTGCCACTCAGTGGGCGTAACCGCAGTGACGTCACGCGCATACCCACTATACCAGCTTCCAAAATAACGATCAATTAGTTCGATTTTTGTGATTTTTTTGGGAATAAAATATATAGCAATGCAGATTTATTTTCTCAGGCTTTTTTTGTCCATATTTAAGGGTGCCAATAATTCTGACCATCACTGTGTATATTAATAATTAAAATTATTGGGCTGTCAGTTTAATGCATTCATTTGGTGTGATTAATTATATATATATATAACCCCCCGCAATAAAGTATTCAATTGTAATTGTGTTTAAAACAGCACATCAGAATGGAATAGAATGCTTTCATCTGCAATAGTGAAGTCATTTTCAATTATCTTTTTTTCTTCTTCTTTTATGTAATACAAAAATTAACAAATTATTTGTGCATAGATGATCTTCATTTGGGGGCTTTTTACTGTGAAAATGTATTCATTGGATTAACTGTAATTAATTTTATTAATCGGGATATTGTTTCATTAATCCAATTAAAAATGTTATTGATTGACAGCCCTGATAATAGCACCCACACAAACACGGGCAGAACGAAATGCTCTTCCATTCCAAACCCAGGAAGATGTGTCACCACCTTCCTAGAATGAGTTTGACCAAAGCCCTGTCAGAAAGCCTTCACTCACGTCTTCCCACACTGCTAAAATCGATTGCTGCTAAATTCCCCCAGTCGTTTGACTGACAGTCTCGCTCTATTCATTTCACCTTTTTGTCATGTTGAATCACTGCCACCTCCTTTGCTTTATTATGTGTGGCAAGCTGGCACACTGCAAATCATTTGCATGTTGAAAGTTTAAGGTTCCCCTCACTCACTCAATCTCTGTCTTTCTCTTTAGATTAGGAATGATGTAACCATGTAACTACTTCTTGACAGTAATAATAAAATAAAGAAACAAATAAATATATTCATTCAAAGCAAACCGCACTGGCTCAAAAATAGTATTTGGATATATAAATCACATTTATTTGTCGTTTCTTAGTTTTCGTATTACTTTTTTTGCCACTCACAGTAGCCTAGTTCTATTTGATGCTATATTATCTATTTCAGTGAAATGTCTTTAAAAATGTGGCTTAATTGTCCAAGTACTTTTTGGAGCAAGCGTATATTGGGAGTCATCATAAATCACAAGGCAAATTCTGTATTATTTTAATATTTTAAGAATGGATTGAGTTTGCATGTTTCGGCTTTGCACACATGGTCAAACTGCATGTTCCTACACAAGAAAGACTCTTTTCATAGGCCTAGCTGTGAATGAGCAGAAATTCAATGTGTAGTTTCCTATAATGACAGGATTTCTAACTATTTAAAACGACAAAGCATGCAGCTCCCAGCATATCATCATGTACTGCTGGATCTCAGACTGCATGACAAGTCATCTTAATAAGCTGTCACAGTCAAATCAAAAGGGCAATGTTTGTACTGCAGTGTATTTACTGTCCTCTGTCAGCATAGACAGCTGCTATTGGCTCAAGTGTTGAAGGCATTAATTGAAGTCTGCAGAAGCATTTTCCCACTGAGAGAAATGTTCTCCCAGTTTGCTTTGACATTTACTTGTGCGCTTGCTTGTACAACACATCTGACATGAACATATTGTCAGTTGTTTGCATGTTTTCAGTTGCCCCCATGTTGACAAAGTTCCTGTGTAAATTGATGGGTACATATTTGTTGTACAAAGTGGCATTTGCTTTTAATGCTTCAAATGTTTTGAGCAACTAGACTTGTTAAAAACTAAAAACAGAACTTGGTTTCAAATCAATAGAACATTTAATTAAATTAAGTAGTTCAGTCTCTAATTTTCCTTCCCAGCAAAGTAAAAGAAAAATGAAATCATCTCAGATCACAATATGTTTTTGCTATAAAATTAAATAAACAGTTAATTATTATTTATTTCAGTAAAAATTGTTGTGATTGTACCTTGGAAGACTGCTGATTTGTCCAGTGTGCAACTGCAAATAATGAATTCAAATATATATATATATATATATATAGAAAAAAAATGAGTATCTCTGTTTACAATGCATATCAATACAAAATTGTACAAAAGGAAAATGTATTCTGTTTTTGTCAGAACAATGTCTTGGTAAGAGGCTTGGGCAAAATTGTCTCCAAAATGTAGGAACTTTACAAGAAAATCAAACTTATTAGATGGACTGTTGATTAGTTCCATATGCAAGAAAGACTGGGATAAATTTAAAAATGTCTTGAAATGAAGTCCCCTCCCCGCGATCCCTGAAATATGATAAATGAACTCAATAAAATATTTTTTGTGTCATGAAAAATAGAAAAAGTTGTCAATGGAAATACAAATAAAAAAAGTATTCAGTGGTATGAATAAAAGTTTATTGTGGAAACCGGCACAGTCAGATAATCCATCTCTTGAGAGGACATCCATCTCTTTCATAAGTTTTGAAATCAATATTTGGCAGCTTATTTATTCCAGAAGGAGCTCCTCGTACACATTTATTCTCCATCCAACCATTAGTCAGTATAGAGTGCCAGTGAATTCATGGAGCCAGGGCTGACGCTAAAATTCATGAGGCCCAGAACAAAATATTTATGGTTGGATGCGTATTCCCTTGGGCTTAATGAGTGGACTATAACATAGAGGACCTTAGTGAGCCCGGGACATTTATATCACCTATTGTATGATATTTTTGTATGATTTAGGGTAAACTATGTAAATGTCTTTCCATATGTATTCTGATTGTGGAAAAATGATTAGCCAATAATCTGTTCAGGAAGGCTTTTGGATAATTAGCACGTGTCCGCAGGGGGGCAGGCACATGTATGTGCGTTGAGAGGGAGTGTGAAAAAAATAAAAATACTCCAGCACGGAGCCATTCCTAGATAGAATGACTAATCTTAAAAGCAACACAATATTAAACAGGATCCTTGTGAAGATTCTCAACATGTGTCCTTGGCTTGCCTCATGCAGAGAGATATAAAGATCTGAATAAAGTTCTAACCTATTTAAATAAATGAATATATGTCTCTGTGTGTGTGTATATATATACAAAAAAAAAAATTTCAAAGGGCCTTTTCAATAAAAATTACAGATGGGAAATCCAGAGTGTGATAGATTCAGTAGAAAAAAAATAGATGTACTGAACAGTAATTGGCAAACTGGTAAATATGAAAAAAATATAAAAAAAAATATGGAAGCATTATTCAGAAACCACAGCAGGACATTACAGTCGAAAAGTGCAACCTTTACTCTAAATGGAAATCGCATAATAAATGTTGTTTTAAGAGCATGTGAGTGATGGTTTCAGAGGTTAAAGTTTGGGGTAATACTTCAACCTTGAAACTCCAGCTTTAAATATATAAACAAGTAAAACATAATCGAATAACTGAATAAACAAAAATGAATAATCAAAAATAATCAATTACATTTTGACAAGGATGAACTTATTCACAGTTCTTCCTCATTAGCACAAGTATCAAAGATTGAGGTGCATGCCTTCAACTCAATTTATAGATTATATAGGTCTGGAGTGAAATGTATTCAACTGTCACACCACCGTGCCTGTAGCATTAGTGATGGCCACTGTTGGGCTGCTGATGTTTGCTGGAAGGTCAGTATAGAAGAGCTTGCACGCTGCTGATGCTGCTGCTGCTGGCGGGCAACACATTCAAGATGGTAGATCACACACCGAGCAGTGTGTCATTGCAAGTCACAACACTGCCAGAGAGAAAATCTGAACGAAAGGGATCCACTGATGCTCATACAATGATAGACAGAATATCTCTGGGAATTGCTGCCAGTAGTCCTTATGCTTCACAATATGTAAGCCGAACTGAATGTTGTGTGTCAGTGTTAATAGGACTAATCCAGTGGTGGGTCACACGTTTCTTTTTTTTTTTTTTTCACTAAACCTTTCATTTTTCATTCATTGGAACACAAAAGGAGATGGACAAGGGATATGAGAATGGTGATTGTAACTGTAAAGCTTTAAAAATAGTCCATACGTTATGATTCATGAATCACATGCTATGTCGTTTTACACAGAAAATCCTCCTATCCTTGATTCAAATCCGTTGTATTAATGCAGCCATTCAGAATTGTATTGCAAATATATTACATTCCAAATCAGTTCTTACATGCAACTGAGGTGCCAAATAGGATGCAGAATTGCTCTTTGAATCAAAGTAGGATATAAGAAGCTTTAAAATGAATTGAAACTAATTTTTCAACTTTGAAAACAAAGTTTGTCAGAACAGACTTCTCAATGGTCTGACAAGTTTTGTCTATTCACACTAAGTACAAATTGCCAGCCTTGTTGGCAGACGCTACTTGCGCTAACTCCGCCCACTGACGTCTGGTTGGACCAGACGAAATGAAAGAAGACGCTGGATTGTCCACAGTATAAATAGGGGTGAGGTGTGTGGTAGAAGGTTTTGGCGCAAATCGACCTGAGTTCGAATCAGTCTTTTGCCGAACTCGCTCTACTCCCTTTTCTCATCTCATATCAGATCAGAAAGGCATTTATTTTCAATAAAAATGAAGAAAATATTCTTCAAGGGAATGAGGGTGAATGAGGGTTTAGGGGGTGATGTCGGATTCAGTCTTTGTGTTTTGTCATTGTCTGCCATAATTATTCATTTGTTGTCACGGACACTAATTATGTTTAGAGCGAGTAAATTATCATCTATGTTTGGTTCTGTTTAAGTTTATTGTCTGGTGTCTTCTATCTTGGATGTGTTGTTTGTTACTCTATGCCTGTTGGATTAACTGTTGGATTTATTAAATATTACCTATTTGCCCTCATCTTCATCTTCGTCTATTTATACAACCTCTCCTGTGACAAATAGTATTTGCCATTATTTATAAGCAGGGCTTGACAACTTAGTTACTAGCCACGAAGCATTTTCACTGGCCACAATTTGGACCCCGATACCATAGGGGAATAACTACCATATCAATATTTTTAATAGTATCTCATAATTTGGCAGCGGGTATATTAGGCTGCTGCACTTTAAGCATGGACACATTATACTTTATTATATAACCAATATACTTGTCTTTATGTGCAAGCACTTTGGGTGTGAGCACAAAATCTGCGGGAATGAGTAAAATGATGCTCAATGCGCGCAATCCCTCACCGGAATTCAAACCCTGTACCACCAACAATATTAATTATATTAAGTTAAAATGAAACAAGTGAGTAAAGGTGTGCTGGTGTGTCAACTCGCTGTCGGTATCTTGTGTATCTATTCTGCAGAAGAGTTTCAGATATTTCACCATCGATACATATTGAAAAATCAATATTACTGACAACACTAGATTGCACTTAGTTTATTATTTCAGATGTCTTTTTAAAAGACTACAATTGAAAAATGTATATTATATAAAATTCAACTCGCCAAAGTGGCTACTAGGAGTGACTGCGGTTCACCAACGCTGAAATCCACCCGCATTTGGTGGGTGTTAATGTCAAGCCCTGTTAAAGTAAATACTAACTACTGCTATTTTGGCTTGGCGGATATGGCATCTATTGCTATTTGCACTTAGTGTTTTTGTAATATGGATTATTTTCTCATCCAATTTTTTGAGGAGGCACTGCCTCCCTTGCCTCCTCAATGGAAACAGCCCTGATAGACGGAAGGATGGACAGATATATATTTTTTCTTTTTCAGATGAATCACTTTTATATTACAGTTAAGTCCTATAATATTGTACTTGAAGTCTACATTGGGCTTAAATTAATACCCACCAGAGAAACAACAGATCCACAATGATAAAAGAGCTGTATGGCGTTCGTGAAACAAATCTCTTTGATGTTAAAATTGTGAAAATAAGAAAATCGGCAGGGTATAAAAAAACACATGGCAAGAGAGAGGATAAGTTTGACATAATTTAACTGTGAACCCACAGATTCTCAGCGAACAGAGATCTGTTGTGACTGTATGTGTCAAAAGTTTACTCTTGTGATGTGCCTGTTCTTTGATTCCACACAAAACTGTCTTTGTGATTGAGGGATGAAAAGGGAAGAGGCAAAACAGAAACTTCTGACTCCTTCAAACAGCACCAGGCAATTGAGATGAATCAATCGGGAGCTATGGAGTGCCAAGGCTGGTAAATATTAGTATTGAGCACCCGGGATAAAGAAAAAGCACCTGAAATGTCAAAGCCCAAATTGAATTGAAGATGTATATCAACACAGTAGCCTATGTGCATTTCCCAACAATCAGACTACCAGTAGGAACGTATTTGCTATGCGGGAGAAGAAGGATTCTAAAAAATATATTAATACATGTATTCGTTGGGTTACAACCCCGGCAACATTGTTAAATTACACAGAAATGGAGTGTAAAATGAGGGCACGTTTGTTGGTGTGGTGATGCTGTGCATTCAGAACAGACAGTAGGCGGATTATACAGCAGAACACCGGGTGTCATCATATTCATTTCATCAACTTATTGTTTGTTCTTTACAAAAGTTTTAATCAGACAGGGAGCTGGGACACTGTTTTTAGATAGATAGATAGATAGATAGATAGATAGATAGATAGATAGATAGATAGATAGATAGATAGATAGATAGATAGATAGATAGATAGATAGATAGATAGATAGATAGATAGATAGATAGATAGATAGATAGATAGATTTCAGCTGCTGTTATAAATATGCAGTGGTTTCTGTTACTTACGGACAGAAGTTCAGCTTAAAGGTTCTGATGGTAATTTCATGATTTACACCCCTTGACCCTTTGCTCTCATTCATAACCTCATCCGTCCATTTCAGATGGATGTAGTCAGATTTATGCAGTAATTCTTCGGGACAAACTTTTTAATGCTTAAATGTCTTTGAGCAGTATGTTGAGAAGATATGTTTTTGAACTAGTCAGCCATCTAGGTAGTCTGCATCCTGTTCATCTATGAAAGATTTTACTTTTATTAATTTTTTTCTGTCTGGGAAACAGTATATGTTTTCTAGCAGCAGGTGTGCTATGTTTCCCACAACACTGCATTCATTTTTTTGTATTCTATCATTGTATTTTTTTTTGGTCTTTGGAAACACACGCAGAAATGTTGTTTTCCTCCACAGTTTGGTTTAAATCTTCTGTTTTGGTCTTGCATGCATATTACTGTTACTGTAGTATACACAATGCCCCTGCTGGACAGCACATATGCCAGCAGAAAATTGCAGAGAAAAAGAAGCAAAGAAAGGGCTTGAATAATTGAATCATCCTCATAGCCCTTAAGAGGGAAGGTAATGGAGGAATGTCTTTGTACATCTCGATGTTAAGTAAACAAACTCACAAACATCCTCTCTTTCCCAGAAGGCTTGGAGGAAGTTCACGTTAAGGATGATGATTCAGCGTTCCGGTATTGATTTGGTAGATGGGTGACTAATTACTGGAACCTTTTTAAATGGAAACGGACAAGGTTCAGTTGCAAGTTGCATAAAGAGGGATGTTTGATGTAAGGAAGTAAGGACTAAAGAGGCTCTGAGTCTCTTAGTAATTCTACTGGGACAAAAAGAGAGCGATGCAGATATTTTTTATGTGTGTGTGTGAAATAAAGGAATGCTTCTATTTAGCAATGATGCATTAAATTATTATAATGTTAAACAGTAAAGATGTTCAGAATGTTACAGAAGATTCATATTTAAAAATAAATGCTGGTCTAATAAACTTTCTATTCATCACAGAATACTGAAAAAAAATTATCAGCACAAATTTCAACATTGATAATAATAAGAAATGCAAATCAGCATATTATAATTATTTCTGAAGGATCATGACTGGAGAAATGATGCTGAAAATTGAGCTTTGCAGTCACATGATTAAATTACATTTTAAAATATATTTATTTTGGTAGTTAATGATGACTTGACAAGGGATGCCAGATTTAAAAAAGAGCCATTGGCTAATTTAGTGAAATGCTTTAAATGGAAACATTTATGTTGAATATTGTACATGGTCCCTTTTCCATTCTCAATATTAACTAGCTTATTAACATGCATATTTCTAGGTTATTGGCTGTTTAAGAGTACTTATAAAGCACATAATGGCTTATTCTGCATGACCATTTTATACATCCCTTAATCCTACCCCATACCTAAACGTAACAACTACCGTACTAACTTTTAATAAGCAGTAATTATGAGTGTATGATTCAAAAGTCGTAGTTAATAGTTTGTTAATTGTGAGAATTGGACCCTCATCTAAAGTGTGACCAAATAAATAAACTAAATTGCAATAATATTGCTGTATTTTGATCACATAAATGCAGCCTTGGTCAGCATATATATTGTTTTTAATTTTACCAACCCCCAAATTTTTAGTAGTATATTTACAGACAAGGAAAAATTGTCAATAAACAGCATTTTATAGGCTTTTCTGCTTAATTTAAGGCGAGACACGGCAGGCAAAAACATCGTTTTTTTTTTCACTGGTCAATTTTGAGATTTTGGCCTATTTGTCTTCAATAACATGTCTTCTTTCAGACTTGTGGTGAAAAAAGTCAAAAATACACATTTAGGTCTTTATTTTACTACACTTTGTCTATTTGCGTCTGTAGATTTCTCCGAAATTCAACAAAAATTGGCGTTCTAAATCAACGCGCTGCTCCGCGTTCTCTGTGTTCTTCCTTTAATCACGCACACGTCTGAAAAGCTCTCTCTCTTCTGTACAATGCTGTCGGATCCAAATATGGTCATTTCCTTTTAATCAGCAACCAATCGTGAAAGTAAAATGGGCATTTAACCCTAAAAGCGAAATCTCATTGGCTGATGTCAATTTCTGACAACGTGATTGGTTCAGATGCATCACGTGACGCGCTCTGACATTCAGATGTGTGTTTTTGACTGTTTTTCTGCTCAGTTAAAGGCAGGGGGGCAGTGTTCCGAAAGACATTGATGCCGACCTGGGCGCCGCCATTGGCTAGCGGACCCCCACCTGCT
Source organism: Phoxinus phoxinus (assembly GCF_949152265.1). Lineage (NCBI taxonomy): Eukaryota > Metazoa > Chordata > Actinopteri > Cypriniformes > Leuciscidae > Phoxinus > Phoxinus phoxinus. The sequence continues at coordinate 29,056,812 of NC_136878.1, read as the reverse complement.
GTTAGCATTCCATTGACTCCCATTCATTTTGGCGTCACTTTGACAGCGAATAACTTTACATCTGAGGCGTTTAAAGACACCTTTTGTCCATTGTTTATTTCTAAAGAAACACGAAAATGTATAAAAGGCTCCATTACCTTGTATCTTACGTTATGGCCCCGTAGAAGCAGTTTTTGTAAAAATAGGCTAACGATTGCGATATACCCGCGCGACTCTGTCGCACAAGTCGAAAAATTACCGTATGGACAGGCAGAGTAGCTCGCAAGCAATCGGGAGGACGTGGAGGCATAAAGTCAAGGGAGAAGCCCATAGAGAGTGAAAAAGTTGCTCCCGTTGCTAGCTCATGGACAGCAAATACCCACGCTCTCCGTCTCTGCGAGATTCGGAAGGGAATGATTCAGATTTCTCTCGGCACAGCTACTAGAAGACCTACAGGTGTCAGACAGGTTGCTCACGTCACATCTACGTCGTCAAGCTCAGTTTGAGCCTGCGCAGTTCGCCTTGCGATCAGGAAGTGAGTGCTTCTAATTGACTTCATTTTTCTCCGTTGAAACCTATGGGGTCGCTGTGTCCAGTTTATATACTGTCTATGGTTAAAGGCCATAAATGCTGTGTTTATAAGTGTTGATGTGATTTAGGTGGTTTGTATTGTTGTTGCTAATTATTTGATAAGATATTGTGTCAGTAAATAGTTGTTTCTACTAAAAAAGTATGATTTTTTACATTACAAATCTTTAAATGCCTTTTTCTCAAAATGGGTTTTTTGTCATCCTCCAGTAGAAACATCTCACCCTATGTAGCACCCATGTACACCAAATTTTCCAGTTATACATTTAGCAGTATTCTGAAGATATGTTCAGAGGGATTTGTTAATAAATCATTCCTGGCCTGATTTATGGGACATTTTAATCAAAAAAATATGGCGAAAATCGATTTTTTAAGACTATGGACAGTATATTTTGATTTTCTAGGTAATGAAAGCATATATTCTGAAATCCCTCTGAACATCTTTTTTTCATCTTGTGTGTAAACAAAATGAAAAAAGAATTTTGCACCTGGCTTTATCATATGTCCAGATCTATCTACCGAAAATATATGCAAAAGTGTGCATATTTAATGAGATAATACCTAATTTGCATAATTAAACATACAAATTTCAAAAACTTGTAATAAATTTTTTTTATGAACTTGTGTAAGTAATCAACTGAGGAAGTTTCATGGTGATATCTATTATTTAAAAATTGTACCCTATTCACCTGTAGTGTCTCGCCTTAACTGTGTGTGTGTGTATATATATATATATGCAGTGCATATTAAGTGAATTAACCTATGCTAAAGTTGACTAAAAAGAGGAATAAAAAAATATATATTTTGAAAATTTATCTTAATACCTTAATTTAAAAAAAAATATGAAAAATCCAACATTTAAGGACATAGAGGCAGGCAAATTTTTATTTTTAACGGCCAGTTATTTCATGGATCCAGGATTTGGAATTAAAATAGCCCCACATCATCACATACCCTTCACCATACCTAGAGATTGGCATGGTTTTATTTCAGTTAGCCTAATAGTTGGTTTGATTTGCATTGAGAGACGATCTTATGAAAAGTACCCCATGCCAATCTTTAGGTGTGGTGAAGGGTATGTGATGATGTGGGGCTATTTTAATTCCAAATCCTGGATCCATGAAATAACTGGCCTTTAAAAATAAAAAATCTGACTTATGTCCCCTGTATTTTAAGGAAGAACATTTATTTATTTACGACACATTATTCATTCACAAAGAAAATTGGTGTCCTTAATCATTTTTTATTAAGGCATTACGATCAATTTCCAAAAGATTATTTTTTTATTCATCTTTTTAGACAACTTTAGCATGGGTGTATTCACTTATGCTTAGCACTGTACTGTATATCAAAGCATTGTTTTGTTAGATTTCTTCCATTCCCGATAGGGCGTCCTGAAACTTAGTGATCAGGCAGTTCAGAATTGAGTATTGTTTTACTATAATAAAAAAAAAAAATAATAAATATATATATATATATATATATATATATATATATATATATATATATATATATAAGTACTTTTCATTACCATTGTGTATGAAACATGCTATATACATGCCTTGCCTTTTGTTTTGACTAACATTGGAATTTGACCTAATAAACCCATTTGACTGTTTTAAAAAGAATTTCATACTTCACAGATCCACCATAATGTGATACAGTACTTGATACTGTACATGTATATGTTTCAGCTCCATGTTTTAAACTGTGTTGTTTAATATCCTTTTTAAGAAGATATACTGTAGGTTAATACCCAGTTGTAAAACATGAACAATTAAATTTTAGCATTGAAAGTGTGCGCATTTTATCTCAGACAATTAAAAATACAAGCTCTAGTTAAAGCTCCTTTGTTGTTGAGGTCATTGGCAATGCTTCAACTTTGAGAGATTCGAGTATGTGTGCACGGAGAGACAGAAACAGATGAAAGAGAGAGGATGGCTTTGAGGCAAAAACAGCTAAAAGTAATGTTTTGAACCAAAAATAAAAACAGTTTCTGAGTCTTTCTGAGACACTTGTAGAATATCTAATTGCATTACATTTTTATGGAAATCATGCATGTCCAATGAAATTGCTTGTTATGCATTGCAACAAATAAAAATGTACTGGTAATTGTACGGAACACAACAAAATGCAATGCTAATATATGCAATGCAATAGTTAAAAATACAGATAAAACACCTGTAATAAAAAAATATGGAAATGTCCTTCATATTTATACAGTATATTGTGCAGTTGTTACGTAACGTGTAGTGGAAACAGGCATAAAGATTAAGGAGAACAATTTGGTATTTAAAAATAAACTTGGAATCAGGGACATCAGAACAGGAGACTCCAACAGATTTCCACCAACTGCGGAACGGCTGCGTGTCGGCTCCGTGCTCCTCCGTCCTTCAATACTCACCAGGTCCGGATGTGATGCGGAATGGCTGCAGCCATGACTGACAGCTAAAGTCACGAGGACCCACGAGATTCACGCATGATCGCGCGATATAACCTGTCCCGCACAATCTGCTCTGTGCTGAATTGCTGCGGAACGGCTGCGGCATCCGGCAAAAATAGAAGCTCTGCGTATCTGCTCCGTAGGGCTGTGGATCGCCGGAGCTGGGATGGAGTCGGAACGCAGGCGTTCCTCAGTCAGTGAAAATACATACACTGACTTTAATGGAAACCTATTGACTCCGCAGCCGTTCCGCAGTTGGTGGAAATTAGGGGTAACACAACCTTACATTAACGAGAACGGATGAAGACTGAGGGAGAACACAGGGTCTAAATACACAGAACAAACAAAATAAACTTAATTAACAGGACACAGGTGAAGGAGATGACTAATTAGACAGACTGGGGAAAACTGGGTCACAGGACTAAACCAAAAACACTATGAAACATGGGAGACAGACCATATATGTAACAGCCCTATCTTTACAGACTTTTGTTTAACGGTGTGAGCTTCACTATTTTGAAAATGAGAATAACAAGGCTGATATATCTCTTAATGAAAACAACATGCAAAACGGGTTTCCTACAGGTGAAATCATGTCCCCATGTGGGACAGTGTAAATCGGCTGATATGCTGAATGAAAGGAAATCATTTTTGTAACAGAGGAGGAAGAAGATCATTTTCCATTGGAGAGATCTCAGAGAAGGATACAAACAAGGATAGTGATTCCCAGGTGATTCAAACAAGGACGCCAACTCTGGAATGGTAAAAGGAAGTGTCACGGACACCGAGGAGGCAGTAGAAAAGTATTGATTTATTTTTGCAATTGGCTAAAAGTTTGCTAAGATTTATTTCCTACTCAAGCAACAAGGCACTATATGACTCTGGTCAAGTCGAGCTAATAGGAGCAAACTGGGAGTTGCCTTGGAAGGCAACATACCCAGTGAATTATGGGTATTAAAGGTCCCTATCTATTTGGCAAGACATCTCCTTTTCTGTTTTCTCTAGTCATGAAGCACCGTATGTATGTATGTGTGTATATTTCCATCCATCCATCCATCCATCCATCCATCCATCCATCCATCCATCCGCATATTCAAGTTTTATTGAAATATTATTTTGACAGTGGTGAAGTGCCCCTTTAATTGTCATTTTATAGATAAAAGACTCCATACAAATTAACCTAGCGTCCTTTAATCAATAAAGTGTACATTATACTTATTGTGGATGTGTCTTTGAGGATCCAACATATGGAACATTCACATAAAACGTATGATGTGCCAATAACAATTTTGTACTAAGATACATGATACATGATGCTGTCTGTACACTGTATGTCTAACCTCTCCATTCATGTGTTGTTTCTGTGTATTGAGCAGAATGTTCCGGTCCACTGGGCATGGAGGGTGGAATCATCTCTAACCAGCAAATAACGGCCTCCTCCACTCACCGAGCTCTCTTCGGCCTCCAGAAATGGTACCCCTACTTTGCCCGGCTGAATAAGAAGGGTCTTGTGAACGCCTGGACCGCTGCCGAGAATGACAGATGGCCCTGGATTCAGGTAACAGATTGACACGGGCATTAAGTCTGTATGAAAATCTATCAACAGTGAATGAACCTGTGGTTGGCAGAAATTGTATCTTCCTGTCGGCATGTTTATCTGAAAATTATGATAATTGGTAGACTGTTTTTTGTTGTATGGTTGCCTTGATAGTTTTTGTTTCATAGACAAGACAGCTTTTTAGGTTTAAAGCTACTATTGTACTGTTTGTGGAAAATTATATTCCAATTTGTTTTGCTTTATTGACATGGCATAATTTAGTGCATACTATATTACCAAAGCACTGCGGAAGATATAAAGCAATAGAAAAATAAATACATAATAGTAATAATAAAATATATAATGTTATTTAATAACACCAGTCAATATAAACATACAATTAAAGGGATAGTTCACCAAAAAAATGAAAATTCTGTCATCACTTACTCACCCTCAAGTTCTAAACCTGTATGAGTTTCTTTCTTCTGTTGAACACAAAAGAAGATATTTTGAAGAACGTTTGTAATCAAACAGTTGATGGACCCCACTGACTTCCATTGTAGGACAAAATAATACTATGGAAGTTGGTGGGGTCCATCAACTGTCTGGTTACAAACATTTTTTTAAATATATACTTTTGTGTTCAACAAGAAAGAAACTCTTACAGGTTTGAAACAACTTGAGGGTGAACAATTAAATGTTAACCCTCTGGAGTCTAAGGTGTTTTTGGGGTCCTTGAGATGTTTTGTCATGACCTGATATTTGTATTTTTTTCAGTTGCTTATAAACATATTAATGGCAAAGGTGTAATTACACTCTATTTAGCACGAACATGACTATCATAATATGTGAGCAACATGTATGTACATGTTTGCATTTTTGAGAGAATATTATTTATGCGTGGTTATTCAAAAAACTCAAACTTAAATATTCTGATATAAGACCACAAACGACCAACTTCACATATTCCCACAATACTTTTGACTAATGGATCTTGTTGGCTAGAGTATTTACTTCAAAATGATCTGAAAATCATCCGGGCTAATTGTTCACATTAAACAATAGATTGATTTAAATTTTGTAAGACACTTTTTGTTTGGAAAGGCAATATGCAGGTGGGCGTGAATGATCCAACAAGGTCATGAATAATGTCCTCATTCACACCTGAGGAGACAAAGACCTGCTAATGCTGCATACTAATGAGCCTTAGGTGTCACTGAGCGACAACAAAGAATGCAAAGACAACACACACACACCTATATACATACATACATACACACACACATATATACACACACACATATATACATTATATATATATATATATATATATATATTACTACAGAATTGGTTCAGAGTTGGAAACATCTTGAAAAAAAAGTGTATTTTTCCACAAACTGTGTAGGCCTATGCTTGCAAATTGTATAATATCCAAGGTAAACATTTCTAGTAATTGTGCAGTTAATTCTCATTCGTATTTTCAGAAAGTTTGGGATTATGTAGGCTATCCTCTCCCCAAATTTGTCACTAATAAAACACAAAAATAATTTAAAGAGAAGGCTTATATTGACCTTTTATGATTTTGTTTGCACCTTGTAAATTAGGTTTTGATGTGGCAGTACAAACTTTATAATCTATCCAAAACGAAATGTTGTCTTTCATATTTCGTCTGTAACATATCGTCTTTTATAATATAGCCTATATTAGGGCATAAATGTTAATTTGCAGTTTAATATGTTGCTTATACAAAGACATTTTATTTAAACGTATATTCAGTCGATTTTTACTCATCTCAGTAGGCAATAGATATTTCATTCACACACACAGACATGCGCGAGCTGTAGGCTAGTAAACAAACGCATGCACATGTGCCGTTCATTCATTCAAACACAGAAACGCGATTCAAATTTAAACAGTCTTTTGCGGTTTACAGACACCATTTCATATCGCGATTAGAACAAAGCACTTACTGATGATCTGCAGCTGGATCCGTTGTTCGGCTACTCCAGCACGTTTGAGGTAAAATTTCCAGGATTATCACGATATTATTATTCCTCACAGCGAGTGTGTTGTCCAGCTGTTGTGGGCGTTGACTGGTTTGCATGTGTTGCTTCAGATTATCTACATTTGAATAGCGCGCGCTCTCGATGGGCGTGTCACATTAGCAGAGTAATGAGGTGCCAGAACGATAATGAGCACAGCTGATCTCTCGCTCTTTTTATATAGATTACATAAACAGAGAATATTTGTTTTAGTTTTGAATTAGATAATTTAAAACTACACACTTAAATGATTATAGAGATATATATCTCATGTCTGAGTGAATAGTATTCGCTGAGTTTTGTTTGAGTTTAGAGAAGTGCTTCAGAAAAAAAGTTCACGGAGACGGAGAGGCAGAAAGCACTCCCTGTTTACTTTCTTTATTTTACAAAAGCACAATGTTTTATTTCGATTGTAAGTGGACACATAAAAAAGTAGACATTTAACAGCTTATTTTTTCATATTTCTTAAGTCTGTATGACCAAAACCGACGGAGTATTTTAGGTCTATTTTGCTGCTATGTAAAAAAAAACGAGCAAAACGCGCCCGCGCGTTTGCCGACCTCAGGGGGTTAAGTAAATGATGACACACAGTAAATAGTGTTCAGTTCACTTACTTAACAATATTACTGTTTTAAATCGATAGTTCACAAAAAATGAAAATCACTATAAAAAGTGATCAGTTGACTTAACTTTAAAAAAAAAAAAAATAGTAAACCCGTTGCCTTCAAATTATTAAGTAAATAAACTTAACGTTTAATTGAAAAAAAAATGTTATGTGATCTTGACAAACCACATTACTTTAAGCATGAAGTTTAGTTACTTAATAATTTTAAGGCAACGGGTTTCCTAAAAAGAAATTTAAGGTTAAGTCAACATCACTTTTTATAGTGATTTTCATTTTTGAGCGAACTATCGATTTAAAACAGGAATATTGTTACATTTTTATTGTTACATTTTATTACAATTTAAAATAACTGTTTTCAATTTAATACATTTTAAAATGTAATTTATTAATGTGATGGTAAAGCTGAATTTTCAGCAGCCATTACTCCAGTCTTCAGTGTCTCATGATCCTTCAGAAATCAAGAAAAATGTCGTATTATCATCAGGTGAAAACAGTTGTGCTACTTAATATTTTTATGAAAACCAGGATACACTACAGTTCTCAAACGTTTGGAAGTTGTTTGTTTGTTTTTGTTTTCTTCAGCGGGGAAGCTGTGAATTTAGTAGGATCTCTCTGTTATTCACTCCAGAAATTAAAACATTGGTTTTTTAAGAAAAAATCCCTCCTCGGCTGCAAATCTGTCAGAAATGTTTCAAAAGCGGTGTCCATTCACAGAGCCGCTTCATGTTAGTCCATTACTGTCAATTACGATTGATGGCGATGGCAAACTTACATCTTTGTGTATCAATCCATTTCTTTGAGTTTCTCCGGTATATGATTTAGTATTCATATGCCGTTTCTTTAGCAGAGAACATTTTGATTGATAATGCAGACAATCACATTGGATGGAAGTCTCAGTCCATTTACCTCTAGTTTTACGATGAGTAGCCTCATGTCAACCTCAGATTTATTCTTTAAATGCCTGCTTGTAAAAGACAGAGAGACTGAATTGGATTCTTCATTGAATTGATATTCAGCTGGTTGTCTGTGCAGCAGCATAATATAAAAGAGCTGAGATGAAATTCGGCTGAAGAAAGAAATGATAGGGAGAGTCTGACTGCAGACTTGTGAGCGTAACAAGTTAACCACCGTTTGTGCAACGGTCGTTGCTCGCAGGTAAAGAGTGAGGATTATAGGTGGAGCGAGAGAGAGAGAGAGACAGGGAGGGGAAAGTAGTAAAAAGGGAGAAATCTAAAGCATTTAGGGAATTTGTCTGACTTTAATGATGCCACTTGGGATGGAGATTTTGGTGCTCTGGAGCTGCTGGGTTAGAACACAGAGAGGTGTGCTAGAAATATCAGATTGGCTTAAGGCCATATGCTGTGATAGCCTCCACGTGACCTCTCTTGAGCCCTCGTCACTTAAATCAGAGGCGACACACAGCGTGTCTGTTTGTCTGCCTCTCGTTAACGCTTTTTTCTCACTGTCATTGTTATTCTGTCTTTTCCTGACATGTATACCTCAGCTTCTCACTGTCTTCAAGCCTTATGCTGTGGTGAATAAAATGCTAACATCATCACCACTTTCTGCCATTTTTGGCAATGCTGTTTTTGTGAAGAAATGCAATAATTATTCTTTATTCCATCTATGGATTAAAATGTTAGAGGTTTTGTGCAAAATGAGCCACTTATTATTCTCGGGGAAGGGACTCTTTTAAATTCAGATATAAAGATTCAGATATCTTGCAGAAATTACAAATAGAGACCCTAAAAGGACACTTGAAGGCATCAGTGCCTCCCTTCAGCAAAAGCTCAATAACTTTTGTTTTGAAGGTGAGATAGACAATTAATTTCTCCCTGTAAGTTGGGAATCAAAATAAACTTTCAGCAAGGACATACAGGTAGATCAAATAGATCCTAAATAACTAAAATAAACTAAAAACTAAAATAAAAGTGTTTTTGTTTCTGTTTATAATAAAGTTATGAACATATATATTAAAGCATTTATCTATTCCCTTTATTTATACAAATTTATGGGGTTTTCAGATTTTTCATTTTTACATTTTTGTCTATTTACTCCAATGTACAATTGTGATCAGAATTATTGACACCCCTGGTAAATATGATCACATTTTTACTAGTTTTGGCTGCAAAAAATATTCTGCATCGTCTATCCTTTTGATCTTTCATTTAAAAAAATTGCACAAATCGAACCTTTCATTGAAGTAAATGAAAGTGGGGGGTAAATCATTAAATAAATAATAGAAATAAGTGCTTTTCTCCAAAACACATAGGCCATAATTATTGGCACCCTTTTATTAAATACTTTTTGCAACCTCCCTTTGCCAAGATAACACGTTTTCTTCTATGCTTTGCTTGGTGAATTTGGAGAACACCTGACAAGAGACCAGAGACCATTCCTCCACACAGAATATCTCCAGATCCTTCAACTAATCTCTGCAATTCTCCATCTGTGTTCCTTTGAGAGTCTTTGGCCACTCAAACTTTCCTCCTTGCCATGCATCAAGACAATACAGACACACGCTCTCTTCCTGGCAGATTCGTAACATCTTTAGTTGATTGGAACTTTTAAATGATTGCCGTGATGGTGGAAATGGAAATGTTCATTGCTTTTTTAGCCATTATCTTACAGCCACTTTCTATTTAGTGAAGCTCAACAATCCTTTGCTGCACATCAGAACTATATTATTTGGTTACTCATTGTGATGATCGATTAAGGAAATTCAGCCTTTTTGTTTCCTCATATGTATACTACTGTGAAACAAGAAGTCATAGCTGGACAAGTTAATGTTCCTAGTCTCCCAGACGTGCTAAAATATTTAAATATTAATGGGCATATACTTAAGAGATATTTTACTCATAAAAATGTCTAGGGGTGCCAGTAATTGTGGGCAACGTGTTTTGGAGGAAAAACATTTATTTCATAATGTGCCAGAATCCAAATATACAACAGGGCTGAAGAGGTTAATATATGGCAATATGTTTGTGGATTAGAACCCAGAAACCCTCATACTCAAAGTAAAAATGTTATCTCTAAACCAATGATTAATCTTTAAGATTAAGCTGTTGATCTGTGCATATCCACTGAGCTATAAAATCCCAATTCTGGCAGCGGCAGATGTAGGAATGAAGTTATGGAATACAATTCCATTCCAGAGTTCATTTAAGAACTTGAACTGATCAGTGACAATGAACGCTCCCTCAAATCACTGTGTAATGAGGATTTAGCCTTAGGCACTGATTTATGTTTCCGCCGGAGGATTCCCACATATAAACTCTCACAGATAATAGCGGTAGCGGATCACAAAATAAAATAATTCAATAAATATCTACAATAAGCACTTAACTCACAAATAACTTTTAAATAATAAAATAACTAGAGAACAGGCTGACTAAATTCAGCTTGAAAATGCTATCTCATGAATTAAAGGTAAATCCATAATTTCTTTGCAATGTTAGGGTACACTGTGTTATTTCATCAGTCAATCGTTAAAGTCTGGTGTTTGAAAGCTTCTGGCAACATTAAATCCAGCAGAGAACCCAATTCTAGAGAATAGAGCATGCATTCCGTTTTGTGCGAGGGTGAAGAAGATTCGCGTTACAATAATGTGCTCTCAAATGTTTATTTTAAATTTTTATTATTGGTTAAAATTAATGGGGAATATTTGTGGGTTCTCAACCATTTCCTTAGGTGCTCAACCCCCCGAACAGCCACGGGATCAGCGCCTATGGACTTAGCTATAAGTTTTAGTTTCGTAAATTTTAATCTCATTTATTTTCTTTATTTATAATATTGTTTACATTTCATAATTGTATAATTATAATAGAATTTCTCATCTTTTAAACAAAAAAAAGATAAATCTATTTGTTTATAAAATAGAGGGAGAAAGAGCTAGAGGTAAACATGTAATTCTTTGAGGGTGGAAGAGGCAGAATTGTCAGTAGCACTTGCATCTTGACTTTCTCACTTGTGTGAAATTGCTTTGTGACACACTAGGGAAATTTATTTAAGCCCATAGTGGACAAAAGCATGAGATTTCATAACTGAAGAAGTGGCACTTTTGAACATGAAGGAAGTGGAATACTCAGCAGCATGCTTTATTCGTTTATTTTTTTTTATTTCTCGGTGAGGATCAGGATTTGGCACGTCTCCTCAATATCATGAATCTCACCATACACGTTTTCCACTGTAACATCCAAGGCTTGCATTACACTTATCCTCGCCAGGCATGTTTTAGTGTAACCTGTCAGAATCGAGTTGCATAATTTATCCCCAGTTTATATTTTCAAATATTGCAACCGTACACAACCAAATCAAGTATCTCAGGGTAGAAGTTTGTTTGTATGTCAGTTCTGAGTATATCAGCCACATTGCCAATAACACTCAGTCATTTGAATTTGTGTCAAGGCCAGACGTAAGTGGGTGGACCTTGGTGAATTTGGATGGACCCCTGTGTCTGTTCTCAAATTTAACTAAATATAATGATTTTGTTCCCTTTCCTTAGCCATTATGAGACAATATTTGTCTATGCTACATAGCATTAACTGTACACAATAACAGAAACCGTACAATAAGTTGTAAATATGGTTTAAAAGTATTCTCAGCATGCACTGTGCCATTAATAAATCATGCACACTATGCTTTCATTGTTTTTTGCATTATTTGCACTGCTGTTGCTGTATTTGCATCTCCTTAAAGTAATGTAGTGTTAACTGGTGCTTATGCAGTCTATGTCAAGGATGTGGTTGGTGAGTAATTGTTTGTGTGTGGGTTGTTAGGTATCATACCAATGAATGTAACTGGGGTTCAGTCTCTGTGTTTATTTTGCAAAGACATCATACTTGTTTAGATTATTGTTAGCCAAGCACATAGGATGAATTAAAAGCAGAATACAACACTGCTTTGGAGAGTTTTATTGTGAAAGGAATATATTAAAGGTGAGACAATACCCAATTTAAACTACCATTCAAATGTTTGGGGTCAGGATTTATTTTTCTAAGAAAGTACTACTTGTACTGCAAGCGTGCATTAAATAAATATATATATATTACATGTCAGTAAATATTTGTATAATGTTACAAAATATTAATTTTTCTATAAGGTTTCTATTTCGATTAAACACTGTTTTGTTGCTGTCATGAAACATTTTGAACATTCTATTCATTAAAGAATCTTGAAAATAATCATATCATATATATATATAAAAATCTTAACACCCCTAAACTTGTGAACGGTACTGTGCAACTAAAATATATAATATGCATTGAGTCATGATTATTATTCTTTCTTTTCAAACTATTAGTATGTTCCGGTAGCTTTGACTGTATGGACCAGCTGTCAATTTGAATGGACTAGAGCTACTCTGGCCATTACTATGTGACCTTTGTCACTTTTCAGTCCACAAATTTGATCCAGACTGAACCTAGTTGAGCAGGCCAGAATAAAAATAAAATAAAATAAACTTTTCAGTTTATTCACTTGCCCGTGCTGGTTATGGCTACCTGGCCTCTCTGTCTTACAGTAGAGATTTCAAATCTCAATGTTTCATTGGCTGATTTAAATTTGAGGTGTCACTCTCGTTGTGTTTCTTTATTTCTTGTTCTTTCAACTTTTAATTGCACATTAGTCTAAAAAAAAATACTTTTTTAGACCAAAGGGGAAAAAGTATTCATGATTGTGCGGCATTATTATTGATGATAACCTAAAATCTCCTTTTCATCCAACTTTAAAAAGGTTTGAATACACAGCATTAAATGTAGTTTCTGCTTTGCGGCATGTTTCTCATACAGACAACATATACTGAAGTGTGTCCTTTTTGTCTGCAGATTATCCCTGCAGACACCAGTGACAATCCTGAGGGATGATGATGTCAGTAAAAAGTAGCACATTCACAGTATCTTTGAAAATGCCCTCACCACAGCAGAAAGGCTGAATGTTTGAGGTGGGATAATTATGACTGTGCGTGACTCAGCAGATTGCATCATAGCATGGGCTTAATAGGCTGGTAAACCGCTTTTGGAGGAACTGCAAGCATGTTCCTGCGTGAGATGAGTCATAGTTCATTAAGAGGTAATGAGCAGGGCTGTAAGCAATGCCACTGTTTAGATGGAAGACAGCAGCAGAATACCGCTGTCAGTCATATATATATGGACACTACATGGACTACACACATTCAATATAGCCTACTGTTTAAAAATGTATGAAATAGTAGTTTAAAATAACTATATTTAAAGGAATTTATTCATGTGATGGCAAAGCTGAATTATCAGCATCTAATAGTACCATCTATTAGTCTTCAGCGTCACATTCTAATATGCTGAGTTGTTGCTCAAGTACAATTTTTCTGCTTACAATTTTTTTTAGAAACGTGATATGTGTCTTTGATGTATAGAAAGTTCAAAAGAACATAATTTATTTAAAGAAAAAAAAATGTAATAATGTAAAATACGTTACTGTCACTTTTGATACATTTAATGCATCCTTGCTGAATACAAGTATTTTTTTAAAGGGTCCCTATTATGGATTTTTGAAAATGACCTTTCATGTAATGTGTAACATAGCTTTAAGTGAACGAAAACATCCTGCAAAGTTTTCAATCTGAAAGTGCACCGTATGTAAAGTTCTTGTCTTTGAAAAGTATGAGTCAACTCTGAGTCAATAAAAAGAATCGTTTTTCAAACGAATCATAAGCCGTTTCGTTGTGACGTCAAGACGAACCATTAGCACATTGCCCGCCCACTTATTGCTCGCGCAGAGACACCAGGGAAAACTTGAACCTCAAACATGCAGCTGTGGATACTAGATAGCATCATGTCCAGAAGACGCTGTGCTCTACAATGTGAAGGTAAAGACAGTTTTTTTTTGCACTGCCCAAGGACGAGCATGTGAAGAATCAGTGGTTAAAATTCATCTTTACCACGATATCACAGCAGTATAATCCTAAACTTTTGCTGCGTTCCCTTTATTTTACTGACGACTGCTTCTCAAATCTCGGAGTTCAATACAGGATTGCTCTCTTCCGCTTGCTCTTGAGAGATGGTGTTCAAAATACTTTGTTTCGAGTTTTATGTTGTGTAGGTCTCCTGCTAACTGGCTGGTTACTGTCTTACTGAAATACTTCTGCTAATCAGTTGTAGGCCACTATTACATAAAACTGTGTCTATTAATGCAGATTGTCTGTCGTTCTCAGTACTTTGAGGTAAGATTAACCATGAAGCAATATTTGTTTTACCAACGTTTATGTTTTATCAGTCATTCATGCTAGAGCTCGGCTAACATTGCATACATGCACTGTTATTGATACAGTTTACATGTGTTTACCGCAATATATTAGAAAAGTACTCGGTTAAATAATCGGTTTGTTGATGGACATGCACTTGTTAATGCTGATGGTGAGGAATTACATTTGCAAGTTGCAACATCTCATAATGTACCTCAAACTGAGTAGCGTATAATTGAGAAACGTCCTGCTCGAGTTGTCCTTGTGATGGAGGTTCGGGTTGAATGAATAGTGTTTTCAATGTTTAATGTTTTATCATCGGACTCGTACTCGCATTGATATGGTCAAATCGACGTCATTGTTCGTTAATGTCTTTAGTTTACGGTGTAGGAAGCCTCATGACACGCAGAGCTGACGTTGTTATGGCAATGGGCGTTTTAGTTTTCGACACGCGCATTGTATGCGGTAAACCAATCACAACAGACTGAGCCGTGTGGCCAATCGGAGCAGAGTAGCTCGCGGAAAAGGAGGGATTTAGAGAAATTGATTCATCTGACGAATTGCTTGAGAATCATTGAAAATGTGGTGATGTGCAAATGTATTTTATGAGGAAATTAAACAGTTGTTTACCTTTGTTGCATGTAAACCTGTTGTAGGAGACTCCAAAACAACATTAGGAAACTTTAAAATAGCCTAATGGGGGCACTTTAAATATTGCTGGCCCAAAATCGTATTGAAAGAAAGAAAGAAAGAAAGAAAGAAAGAAAGAAAGAAAGAAAGAAAGAAAGAAAGAAAGAAAGAAAGAAAGAAAGAAAGAAAGAAAGAAAGAAAGAAAGAAAGAAAGAAAGAAAGAAAGAAAGAAAGAAAGAAAGAAAGAGAGAAAGAAAGAAAGAAAAAGAAACTCAAGACCTGCAATTTACAGACTATTTGGGGAATATTAACAGGGAAATGTTTTAAATATTATTAAAAGTGCATGACTTTTGGCCCTCGGTATGCATTTTGCAGAAGAACATTGTTTTGGTTGTGCTTCAGCTCTGCATGACTGTGCGAAAGAAATATTGTTATCCTACTGGTCATAAAACATTCACTACTGGGCTTAAGAAATGGAAGTTTAGATGGAAAGAATCTCAATCTGTCTAGCTGAAGACGTTACTTTACCCATTAATAGACACGGTACTTCCTTGAAAATAAACTCCAGCACAGCACTACAACAAGCATAATGAAGTGGCCCTTCACAACAGATAATGCTTTACAATAAACTCTGTTGGAGAGCTACATGTGGGAATTTATTTGTTCAATAAAATACCTTACTCACATGTTGAGTAATAAAAACACCATCTCCGTCTCATATTTACAACATTTCAAATGCAGTTCTCGCCATCTACAAAAAGCCAAGAAAACTTTTATTTATTTTGAGCTCTGTTGCATTCACTTTTTGCTAGCAGACTCTCAGTTTTTTTTCTTTTTTTTTTCTCCGGAAGTTTAGATTTAGATTTAAGATTTAGCTTGTCCATGTCAACCTTTCTCACTCCTTGTGACAACTAACCTATAGCACTCCCACACCATACTCATTTCAAAGTAGCCGGAGCAAATATAATATAAATAAACACTTATAATAGTATAAATCATATGAATCATAGTGGGTCAAGACAAAAACACGCTTTTAAAGAAGGATTGATAAGGTATTGGGCCCTATTTTAATTATCTGAAACGTAAGTATCAAACGCGAAACGCAAGTAACTTTGTGGGCGGATCTTGGGCGCTGTTGATATTATATTGGCGGGATAAATTACTCTTGGGCCCGACGCAAATCTAAAGTGGGTTGGTCTGTAGTAGCCACTGTCATAGTCACCTGTTAGTCACCGTCTTCACTACATGTCCCATCATCCTCTCCGGCACTCACCTGCACTCACTCACCATTACCTGCACCTGCACAGCAATCATCATCATAACTCACCATGTTCACCTTGTCTTCCTTATTCATCTGCAGTTACTTTTAAAAAGTAGTGTTTGCTCGTTACTCGTTACTTCTTAAAAAAGTTATACTATGAACTCTACCTATTGAAAAACTAGAAGGAAAAAAAACTTTTTGAGATAGAAAAAAAATTTTTTTTTTATTTAAATAACATTTGAAAAACCTGTATTAAGTGAACACCAAAGAACAATATTAACTATTGAGTGGTGGTGACGCGTTTATGAAAAATGTCACAAAGAACCGGCCTGATCTGACCGGCCTGATCTGACCAGCCTGATCTTCTCATCATCCTTGACCAGCCTGATCCTTACATCTCGCTTGACCAGCCGGATCTTCACATCAGGCCCTACCAGTCTGATCTTCTCATCATTCTTAACCAGCCTGATCTCCACATCAGCCCGGTCTCACCCCAAAACGTCATATACTGACGGGTCTTGACCATACGTCAACATACGACGAAAAGGGTACCCCTATAACGTCAATATGAGACGCAGACATAAGCGCACCAGCAGCGCCTCCTAGCGGTACCCTAACGCATACCTAAACCCAACCATACCCGAATCGTCACATATGGACGTTAAAGGGTACCCTTTTCGTCGTATGTTGCCGTATGGTCAAGACCCGTCAGTATGTGACGTTTTGGGGTGAGACTGTGTTATCCACATCATGCCTGAACCCTTGTCTCCAGCCAAGATGGCCGAGACCACCCATCCGGAGTCTCATCCCGCCGAGACCAACCTACCGGAGCTTCTTCACATCATGTCTACCGAGCCTGAGTTACTTTACTTCATATCTGCTTTTAAGTTCCTCTTTCAATACTGAGTTGTAGTTTTGGTACGTGTCTGTTTATATAAAATTCATGTTATCTCTGCATCCTGTTGTCTCTGCATCCTGTTGTCTGAGCCTGCTTCGACGTGCCTCACGCAGTCAAAAGCGTGACAGCTACATCACTCATAGGTGTGGTTTGGTCGTAACATGCAATAAACCAATCAGAGCATCATCTCACATTCCCTTTAAAAGCAGGCGTGATTGTTCCATGGCGGATTGCTATTATAACGGCGGATTTGCCAGGCACACGCAACTTACATGATGGTAAAGGTGATTTCGCAGTCTTCAGAATTGTGTTTCCTGGTTCTTGATGGATAACCCACTTTGTCAGGTGTCTTTATATACCTATGTGTCTTGCCACTATTGATCAAACAGGTTTGATGCCTATTTTTTTCACATCTTCGTAGACACCACAATGATTTCCCTCGTGTGGTAATATTTTTCCTTGTACATGTCCTTGTAATTATAGGAACTGCTGCGTCTGTGTAGATGAGAGAAGTGCACGTTGTGCACACGCTACATTATGGCCAAGCATGCACCCTTAAAATAGCATCTGTATAACTCGTCATTGACTCTAGACTGGGTTTTTCCCGGTCTGTGGAGGAATTGTTTTCTGAAACTACAAAATAGCACCAGGGAACGCTTGCGCCGGAAAACGCCTCCTCTTTTCACTGAACCGCCCCGGGAACGCAAGTTAATTCCCTAATTTACCGACGTGCGTCTGTGGAGGGAAGAGTCTGCTGTGTGTCGGGTGCAAAATACTGTAGGAATGATACATGCGTCAGTGTACAAAGTCAATTGCGCTGGGTGCAAGATAGGGCCCATTGACTATTTAAATTGTGAAAATTTTGAACAAAATAAGTTAAATAATGTACCTTTAAACTGACCTCTAATATCTTCATGAAGAGAAATTATGAGATATGAAGTGTATACTAGAATTAGTAGAGTCCGTAGTGGTGTTTGTGTTTGTTAATGTCTGTGCAGGACTCTCATTCTCCCACCCCCACCACAACAACTTAAAAACCCTGTCAGTGGCTGGAGAATTGAGATCATGATTGGTAAACGACTCTTGTGTGATTGGGTGTCAGGCTGATAAACAGCCTCTGGGAATTACAGCCACATCCGAATCAATTTCCGCAAAACTGACAAATATTGCCGTGCCAGATGTTTCCAATGGCCCCTCCACACATTGCGCCAGTGTGTATCTCCATTAGATAAAGTGATTCCAGCATCTGTGGCCATTATGAGAATGAAGTATCAGCCAGTCATGGCCTTTTAGTCACACAGCTTTAATTGGTTACCCCTGTTTTTGTCTTCTGCAAGTCTATGAAAGGATAGATTGAGATTAATTGGTGTATAATTAACATTATGGGTGGGCTGTGTGACCAGAATATTATATCATGGTAGGAGTAATCTTTTATCATATATTTTTATTATTTTTTTATTATTAAATATATTAAATAACCATGTGACAATTATTATTTTTCGATAATCTTGTAATAATCTTGCAAATTAAATATTTTACAAATGAAAGATACTTTCTCTAATGTCATTCTTTTATCTTTTGTGTATGGTGCGTTGGACAGAAATCAAAATATAAGTTAATATATGATAGCAAATTAATGATAAATCTGGCATCAGAATAGTTTAGAGGTCATTTTACAAAACATTTTGCAAAATTAGACAAGTTTCAAGTATTAACATTTGAGTCAAGTTGTCTTTCTCTGTTAGCTTTTGAGCAAATTGTTTAAATCACATTGACTTGTTATTATTATTATTATTTATGTCCTCTGTTTTAAAATGTTTTGCTTTATTTTTACTATTTTTGCTTGCTTCTGTTTCTGTCTTTTTTATTTATTTTGTTTGTATGCATTTTATATTATAATTAATTGTGTGTGTGTGTGTGTGTGTGTGTGTGTGTGTGTGTGTGTGTGTGTGTGTGTGTGTGTGTGTGTGTGTGTGTGTGTGTGTGTGTGTGTGTGTGTGTGTGTGTGTGTGTGTGTGTGTGTGTGTGTGTGTGTGTGTGTGTGTGTGTGTGTTATATGTATATATAGTATTCTTTTTTTCCATTTTTTTTTTTATGTATACACATTTGACATATTTCTATCATGGTATGGTACATATCACCATACCTCCCAGTCCAAATTAACATTTAACATACCTTACTCATACATAACTAACTCATACCTTAACACCTAACTCAAATACTCAACTTGTGAAATATACCCTTCAACGGTGAACATCTCTCCACGAGTAACACAAGTACAAGTCTGTGAGTGATATGCAAAATACTTTACAATTATTTATAATTACTGTACAAGCCTGCAAGCATGTCAAACTACAAGATTTGTCATAGAAATTCAAAAAGTGATTGTTCTTTCCAAAACTTGACGTATTCTCCCAGCTTGCGCTGTATAGCCGCTGTCAGTGGTTTAGTGAGTTTCTGATACATCTTCAGAGAGACTTAAAGGCTAGGAGAACGAATTCAGCTAGTGATTTGTGTGGCCCCTCAAAATCCCGGCCCATTGCTCACACACACTAGGATGGTGAATTAGCTGTCATCAAGTGTAGCTGACTGTGAAGCAACGCGCACGCACACACGCTCCCCACTCAGCGATAACAAATCATTTTTAAACCCTGTATTATGACTATTACTTTTCCCCCATTTCATGGCTGTCTGTCTTCGAGCTTGAGCTGTCTTCCCATTCCCTTCCACACTCCGAGCACTCGGCTTCGCTCCACGCCCCGTCCCTCAGGAGCCTCTCAGACAGCTTTTTACCTCTGGGGAAAACAAAGACTTGACTGACTGCTTTCACTTGCTGTTTGAAGGCAGACTAAATGCCTTAACTCAGTCTCGGGTCTTCATGCGTTTCTCCATTAGTTGGACAGAGGAGTTATGCTGAGAAATAGTGTGGGAGTTATTTTGAAAGGCTCATTACATGCAGATCACTTCTTTGCTCAACGATGGTGGTTTATGTGTACATATGTAGAGTGTGATGGATAGGGTTGTGCCATATGTGCACAAGTGAATGCATTTATACATGTGTATACATTCAGACAGGAGGAACACAGTGAGTTGAGCATCAGTGTGTGCTCATTTCCATATTGCTCTCAGTCTCTCCCTCTGTCATGAAGCCAAGCGTAGTGTTAGTGTTTCTCTCTCTCTCTCTCTCTCTCTCTCTCTCTCTCTCTCTCTCTCTCTCTCTCTCTCTCTCTCTCTCTCTCTCTCTCTCTCTCTCTCTCTCTCTCTCTCTCTCTCTCTCTCTCTCTCTCTCTCTCTCTCCTCTCTCTCTGGTGCATGCTGGAAGTGTGGAGTGTGTAGGTGTGAGCTGATATGAAATTTCTTTGTTTTAATTTAGTCTTTTTGCATTCTACTGCACATCACTGGTTCTCAACTGGTGGGTCGCGACCCCAAAAATGGCTCGCAGGATAGTTGTGATAGGGTCACAGACAGCAGGGAAAGAAAACAATGCTGAATGCAAAATATTAAATTTAACTAACCATTTAATCGTGCATGGATAGGATAGCACAGTAAATAGTCTTTAAAAGGAAGGGGGAAACTCTACAGTATTCACCGGTCACTGGGTGTATAGTGCATTTATTATCCATATATCTCAGCTTAGGGTAATATACATATAAAAGGATAAACTATTTGATTCATGTGTTATGTCACACTTGTGCTTGAGCACTTACCAAATAGTTATGTTAATAATTAACATAAATAAATAAACAAACAAATACAAATCAATTAATAAGATCAATTTATTACCTTTCCATTTCATTGTGCTAACAGTAATTATTAAGATTTATTGTTTTTGGGCTATTTTGTTGAATAGTGTACGATGAACAGTATTTGTTCCATGTGTAAATCATACTTCTGCTTTTTCTTATGCAATTATGAAATTGTAATGTTAATAAATAAATATAGAATTATTAAATAACTAAATTAATTAATTGATATATGATATAATATAATATAATATAATCAACGCATTCTCATCCTTGGGCGTCATATACTGACGCTTTTGACAAATCGTCTACATCCAACGCACATGGCACCCTTTAGCGTCAATATGAGACGCACAGAGCTTTGTTCGGTTATGGTTGGGTTTAGGTCTGGGGTAGGGTTAGGGTTAGACAGCTAGGAGGCGCCTTCTGGCCCATATCTATCTGCGTCTCATATTGACGCTAAAGGGTGCCATGTGCGTTGGATGTAGACGATTTGTCAAAAGCGTCAGTATATGACGCCTTGGGATGAGATCGGGCTGAATATAATATAATATAATATTATATAATATTAACTATGCTTGTTGTTGGGTAATATTAATTTTAATATTAATATTAATAAATGTTAGTGTTTTGGGGACATTTTGTTGTGAATTGTGTAGTGTGTTGGGTTACCACCTCATGTCCGATAAAAATTCTAGGTCCTGAAGTAAAAGCAGCTTAGAATAAGTGTTTTACATAATCTTTTCTTAGATCCCCCCCTCTGTTCTCCCACTAAGCACTTAGACTTGAGTAATAGTGTCTGTTAGACCAGAGCTGCTGCACTGAGTCGTGACCTACACAACAGTTTGGTTTGGCATGATGTCAGTCCCTGTGGGCACGTCCTCCCTCTATCCCATAGCAGGTTCAGTTGTATGCCTCAGATTAACTCTAACATTGAGGATGTGCCCTGCTGTGGAAGAGCAAACTCACAATGGGAGCATGAAGTGAAGATGTGGTGAAGTTATGCATCAATTAGGTTACGGTTAAACTTGTTTATCTAGAGCCAGTTAACTGACACATAGAGTCGACATAAATGTATTTACACAACACTCACAATGAAGGGGAAAAACATGCATTGTGTGTTTGGATGTTGATAATTGATTTGTGTGCACAGTGGACTGAATGAATGATGCAGGTGGACTGAAAGAAGGAGCAGCAGTGGAAAGACGCAGTAGGAGCCTTTGCCAGTCCAGCTGCTCTCCTGTGATGTGAAGGAAAGGTTTTAGAGCAAAATCCCTCTCAATAGCTATGTTTCCATCAAAAGTAGCGAATTTAACTTATGTGCACAATTGGAATATTGCATAAAACATTTGCGAATAAAAGCAGTGTTTCCATCTCATGTGTTCAAGAGATCAAAATAGTCACTTTCTTTGATAAATTGTTGCAAAATGTATGTATCAGGGAACCCACTGTGGCTCTTTTTCTGTAAATCAGAGTGTGCAGGTGAAACATAATAAACGGTCTCATGTTATCTAGCGTTCTGAGGTGGATGCCTGGTGTTTTATACCAAACCATTTTGATGACTTCGGCGCAGGCATTTTTGATTGGACCAAACCAACAATTGAGATGCTGTGCAATGAAATTGGTCCGTTGCAGTCCAGTAATCCAATCACAACCTATATTGAGGCAAAGTGATGTGAGTTTTTTTGTTGGATATCGAGCAATTTATTCAGTAAATGTGTTCTGTCAGATTTAAGGGCTATTTTCTTGTACTTTTGTATTGTAGTATTTTGTTTTCATGTGTTCTGTTCCTGTTTCCTTTTTTCCCCTTTCCTGCTCTTCATTTGTTTCCATGGTTACTGATTTAGTTGCACACCTGTTTCTAGTTTGCTTAGTTAACCTGTGTATATGTAGCCCTCAGTTTTAGTAGATCTTGTTATCATAGGCATGTCAATCAAAGTCATACGTTTCAGTCTGCTCTGATCAGATTTTGTGTGGTTTGTGACTTTCTCACGGCATGTAAAACGTAAACATATCAAACATTGTTATAGGAAACATGCTGAAAGTGCAAAAAATAGGTGGATAGCATTTTTTCACTGGTGAATGTTACTTTTTCCTTCTCAACAGTGCAATTTAATTTATTTTTTTCCACATTTTCTTAACATATGATTTAACTGATGACAAAAATAATGTGTCAGTGTCTTGCAAGGGAATTGTTTTACTCTTGCTGAATGACAGCAATGTAAACAAGATAAAGAGGAAAGTATTTAAGAGATGGATAAATTGCCTAAAAATGACACCATTGCCTGTCTTCATCAGATACATCTATAGGTAACCTGGAAATGTCTTGTCAGTGTATACAATTTAAAAAATGACATTTCTTAGAGTTAAAGTAGCATTACAAATGAGTAAGTAAGTGAGTAGCATAGCTACTTTAATTTTTTTCCTCCAGAATATTGGTTACCGAAAGCTGTAGATTTGTGATTTATTGTGCTTGCGGTTTACCTGTGTGGCGTATTAGAAAAAGATTGCTTTGATATTCTACAGGCTAGCTACAAAACTAAGACACTCCCAGTAGTGTCTCAAGTAAAATCAGTGGGGTCCTGGAAGGATCTTTCATATATTGGCGCTTTTCCACTGCATGGTACGGTACGGTTCGGTACGGCACGGCACGCTTTAGTGCTTTTCCACTGCATGGTACGGTACGGCTCGGTTCGGTACGGCTCACTTATGGCGCATTTCCACTGCATGGTACGGTACGGCACGGCTCGCTTCGGCTCGCTTTAAATGGTACCACCTCTGTTGAGGTTCCAAGAGTACCGTACCGATACTAAATGTGACATGAAAACACTGCAGATCACTGATTGGTCAGACAGAATCGTCACTTCAGCGTCATTGTATATTTGCTACACGAGACACTAAACCCGCTATATTTAAATAGCCAGACAACAGCAAACGCGGTAGCACCTGTTTTTAGAGTTTTTACTTGACAAAAAAAGTTCAAAAAAATCAAACAAGAAATGGCTGAATCGTGGTCAGTGGACGAGGTGCAGACGTTCCTCTCGTTGGTTGCCGAGGAGCGGAAGTAGCACAGCTCTTAGCCGCACACGGCTACCACCAGACATACAACTTAACGATCAGTCCCACCCACTTTGAAGCGGTACTAACTGCAGTGGAAAAGCAACCGAGCTAAAGCAAACCGAACCGTGCCGTACCGAGTTGAGTCGTACCACGCAGTGGAAAAGCAAAGCGAGCCGAACCGCTCCGCGCCGTGTTGAACCGTACCGAACCGAACCGAGCCGTACCATGCAGTGGAAAAGCGCCATATCTTTATATGGTGATTTTGTTTTCAATGAGGGACATGTATTTTCTTAGGTCAGCTTTATGGTTTGGCAGTAGAGGCCTAGCCTGGTAAGCCAGACCCACATCAAGATGTTTAGTCTGGCAACTCACCATTGGGATGGCTCAATCCGAGGGGCGGGATAAACGACTGTATTTTAAATTCCCTCTGCACGCAATAGGATAGCGCTACAACCAACCAGAGCAACGGAGAAGGTGACGTAGTCTGAGCGGCAAAGATCCGGTCCGGCAAAACTCCGAACACATCTTTTTAAAGAATGACTTAAGTGCCATTATTTGTTCTATTCTCAAAGAAAAGCTTAACTCCAAGTCCTCCAGAGTCGCGGCCAAAGCCGATTCGAAAGACAGCTGTTCGCCAGCAGCAGCAGCCATTCTTTGTTTTCAAGTATCAGGGATTCGTCGCAACTCTGTTGCCATTATGTTAAGCCCGCCTGCCTACTCTATACACGATGTGATTGGCCTGACTAGAGTTTGGTTTTTCCAGCTCGCAAGCCAACGGAGAGTTGCTAGACTACCCTGGCTTTAAAATAAATTTTGCTGCCGCTAGGGTGCGTCTAGATTTCTAGGCTAGTAGAGCCCTACTTTAAAGATAAACTGCTAAGCTATGTGGATATGCATTTGATATTACAGCTGTAGTTTGTCCAACATAATACGTTCAAAGATTCAAATGACGTTTATGAGTGTGTAGATATATGACAAAGCTTAATCAGCCAGATCTTTTCCTATCCACCTTATTCCTGACGATCTCACTGCGTTTTGAATTATGAGTGGCACTTCCGGTTTGGGGAACTTCCATTCAAAAAGGCTAAAACAAATCATTTCAAATCATGAGTTTGCCCAACAAATCAAGCTTATCTGTTAGTTTGACTGGATGAGCTGTCAATTTCCCTTCATGGTTTATTTTCAGACATCATGAGAATAACATTGCACTTGGTATTTTAACGTGACATGTTATAACATGAATATCTACGGCAAGAGCTATTTTCAGTTGCTGCTTTCTTTTCCTCATAATAATTTTCATTTTTCCCTTTGCAATCCGCTGTAAAATTCCGCTGTTCTCCCAAATTTAATTTACGATATATTCCATTAATTATTCACTGGAATGCATGAATAATCTCTCGTTATTCTCATCAAATCCTCACGTCTCTTTCCAGGTTTGTTTTCACAGGTAAATACAATTTATAATCTGTCAAAATGACGGAAATAATTTTGAAATAGGATCACGTAATGCTGAAGTTAACATTTTTGATCAAGGCAACATAAGTTACATAATACAGATATATTACAGTTGATATTTAACCAAAGACTCGCGCTTTTGGGGTTATTTGATCTATTGAAAGTACCTTGTTGATGCTTTTACACTTTTAAATTTCCTTTTAATGTTCTTTGGTTGAATGGTGAGACACTTTCTTAACATATCGCGAGCCTTTTCACTGATTGTTTACAGCTTAACGGAAGTTACACCCATAATTCGTGCAAAGCATCATGGGGCGCAGCAATAGTGTGGATAGCATGGAAATGTTTTTTCTGTTTTTTTATGGGTTTCCTAAAAATGTATTATGGAACAAGGCATGGCTTTAACAGCCAGATAAGTACTTCAGAAAGGGTGGCTATGAAATGAAGAACTGGGAGTGTCTAGTGGAAACAGTCTTTGGCAGGTTGTCTAAATGGAAATACTGGCTGTAGGGTTTCCACGACTACTGATCTGGAAGAGCAGTTGACTAGTCTGCTAGTCATTGTTTACCGTATATAAATGACTCTTATTTTGCATTATAAGCAATAATTGTGTGAGACCAGTGATGTCTGAATGTCAGAGAAACAAATGGGTATATATCTCCATTACCAGATTCATGCCACTTGCACTGTCATAAACAGTGCAAAACAGTCCTGTCCCACTCATTTATGGTTTCGGTCAGTCTTTGGCCAACACTTGATTGGTTTCAGGGATGTAGGCAATAATTTAGGCTTGTGTGTCAACGCTCTAAATTAACTCCTTGCCTGGTGTACTGTGTGCAAAGTGCTCCAGCTCCACTTTATTTTCACTTCTGCGTGATTACAAATTCACATGACCATAACAGATCATTATACAAAACTAATGACATGCAGCTACACAGGAACACAGTTTATGGTTAGAGGATTTTGTGAACGGTTTATTTTATAAATAAAATATTTATTTATTGAGGGAGGGGGGGGGGGGGGGGTCGAATTGTGATTTTCCTTATAACAATTTAAATTTAAGTAATTATTTCATAAAATTGCAGCCTTTGTGATTTGATAAGCTATACCGCGGTTGCCGTTTTATTTGGATTAATCATGCAGCCCTATGCTGAAGTTATGTGAACCCACGTGAATTAAACAGTCTGTGTAAATATGTTTCTGTGTCTCTGCAGTGCAAAAATGGATTTTGTTGATAGCGATTTCATTTCAGGCCAGGAATCTTTGCTGGCAATAAGAAAAGACTCAACCATTCTGGCAATATTAAGCCCCCACAGTTCTTGTCCATTCACAGATCTGCACCTAGGACAGCAAATCAGTCTTCCAAAGCTCCTCTGCTCTTGAACTCTTATCTCTGAGGCTGGCTTCTCTCTTCACATCTTCAGTATATTACCTAGTCCCACTTATTCCATGACATCCAATAGTCATCATTGGCCCATGAGACGGAGGAATGTAAGGCGTCTCTCTTTGCACTATCCATCGCTAGCTTCACAAATGCGCAACTCGGACATAAATCACAAAGGAATGAATGATCTGACCAGAGCTGTGATTGCACTCAATTTATAGAATTCTGTGGAATGCAGACCACCAGCAGCCTTGAATAGCACATCATCACTGCAAGAAAAGTTCCATTGAAAAATTCCATGACTATGAGTCAATCTAGTCTTGTTAGAAACACTTTGTTTGTGTTTAAATAAAATAATTAACACTACACTTTATGGTTTGATTTTAAATCATGTTAAAGGGGCTATATGGAACTTTCCCCCCAAAATAAACGTAACAATAGCCTTTTTATTTTACCATTTATGACTCAAACATCTCCTGATGAGCATACTGACACCTTGTCTGCTCACAGTGGGTGCACCTATAAGCCTGTATCCTATTTTTCCTATTTTCTGTCGGGTCGGATTTTTCCCGCTGCATGTGACGTCAAGCGCATTCATGTTAAACGTTTCAGATCACTCAGAACACTTATCTCAGACAATATATGTATTTGACTGTTCTTACCTCTGTAAACATAATGTTGACCTCCTTGCAGCAGATGACTTGTGAAGTGTGCACGTACAAACGCGCGCTGAGAGAGCGAGCAGAAAGGAAGAGCAGTTCTGTTTTTTGGCCACAGGTGTCAGTCGCGAGTTTAAATTTCAGAAAAACGCATATAGCCTCTTTAATGGAAGATACATGACTAAACTTATCATCTTCAGCAGGTTCCCTTGTTTTACTGCTACATGCATGCAAGCTTTCCATCTGATTGTCATGATTTGTAACATCCAAATATGAGAAAGTTTCAAGATGTTTTGTCATTTTTGTGAATTTTGTCAAATAATGCAGAAGACATTGGCATATAGAGGTTTTTTATATAGGTGAATGCAAATGATGCATAGACCCACCAAGATATTAGGAAGAAAATTATATGCCACGTGTGTGTGCAGATTGAACAGGTGTGGTCACATACCATTGCTCAGTGAAAATCTGCAGGCGAAATCAAGTCATTTCAATCAGAATCAATGGGAATGGAAATCTTCGTCTGAGAGTGTAAAAGTTCCCCATGCAGATTTTGCTCAGCAGAAAGCTGCTTGGTTTGAAAATTACTTCTGTGTGAACAATGCTTTATACATTGCAATGATATTGATAATGGACAATGCCTCGATCTATTTCCAGGGAAAAGCTGCTGAAATATGACTACATTTTAATGCAGTAAAAGGTGAAGTGGCATCCTAATTTAGCAGAATTATGAAATATATGTATTCTTAAAATCAGCTTTTTCTGGTGAGGATTTTCAGTGACACTTACTGCAAATTACATCGTTATGCCAGTAGGTGGCGACACGTGAATGTCTTCATCAGTGAGTCAGCAATCATTCAAGGATTCGTTCAGAAACATTAATTCATAAAACATAAAATAATGAAAACTGAAACTATAAAAAAGCTAATTCAAAATTGTAATAAATACTATAATAGAATAACTAGGAAGCTAAATAAACAATGCTGTAAAAAAGACTTTCTGTCTCTCTCTTTATCTCTGAATCTGTTATTCTCTCTCTCTCTTTTGTTCTTTCTCACCTTCACTCAGATTAACCTACAGAGGAGGATGCGGGTCACAGGAGTGATAACCCAAGGAGCCAAGCGCATCGGGAGCCCAGAATATGTTAAGTCGTACAAAGTGGCCTACAGCGATGACGGGAAGACCTGGAGGACGTACAAAGTCAAGGGCACGGAAGAAGATATAGTGAGACATTTTTTTTAATTAGCGAAAAAGAGCCACATCAGTCACTCAGCATGTGCTTTTGCTTCCCTCTATGCCATATGCATTTTCAGTCTAGATTTTTAGGGGATAAATGAGAGTTGTCAGGGCCTCAGAGGACATATGGTGTCCATCCTTTCAGAGGCCGTCTTTTTATTATTAGACAGTGTCCAGATCTCCTCTAATAACTTTTGAGTAGTTGCCATTTTGATAATTTCAGATACTGTTTTGTTATTAGGGGATTTTAGCTATTATATCATATTGTATTATAGTATGTATTCTTGCTCTAAACAACAGTGATTATTCCATATAAATATGTACATACCAAATTGTTATCAATATTCTCTTTTACATTTGGCATACTTATAGGGTAGCCACCCTTCATTTTCATTTCCAAAAAATAATTTACTCACCCTTATTTAATTTCAAACCTGTATGACTTTATTTTTTTTCTGTGGAATATAAAATAATATACCGGTATTCTGAAGATTGTTGGTAATTAAATAATTTTGGTTCCCATTGACTTCCATTAGACAAAAATTTAAATGGAAATTATGTTCCACAGAAGAAAGAAAGCCATACAGGTTTGGAACGACATAAGGTTGAGTAAATTATGACAATTTGGGTGAACCCATTAATTTAGTTTGGTCATTTTTTTTTCATTTGTCCAGAACCTAAGGCTACCTTGCAAGCACTGATATTTCCTTTGATAAATGCAAACCTTGTCCAGTTTAATCTAGTTTCAACCCTTTTACCTCAAACATTTTTCTCCCTACGTTCTCCCTCCAGATCTTCCGTGGAAATATTGATAACAACACTCCATTTGCTAACTCCTTCACCCCTCCTATCGAGGCTCAGTATGTGCGGATCTATCCGCAGGTGTGCAGGAGACACTGCACTCTTCGCATGGAGCTCCTGGGTTGTGAGCTCACGGGTGAGTCACCTCAGTAGACAGCATACATCATTCTGAGAGCACATCCAAAGGGGACTTTAAAATGGTGTTATACTTCTGAAACATTGTCCAGACTGTCAATAAACTGCAACACAACAGGGATGAAGTCAGTTCTGTTTTCTCTTACCCCGTTCAGGGGACTTATTTTATAGGGATCTGAATGATAGGAGGGCTCAACAATAAGGATTTTTTCTGTTGGTCCACTTGTGCCAGTAGGTCAGATTAATATTTGCACTGCCAATGTCCCCACCACAAAAATTGTTTTAGTTCTTCAATTGTTCAATTGTTTTAGTACTTTTTATTTATAAGAACAATTTGTAACCAAAAATGACAAATAGTGTATTAGTTTTTTTAATAGGTTTAAAATTTTAATAATAGCTAGAAATCATGCAGCTATAATATAACTTTATGTCAGCTATAAATTCATAAACACACTTTATCTTGAAAAGTATTGCATATAGTTGCTTTCAAGACTATCACAAGACTTTGATTTCAACAAAAGCTCATCTGTGTATGTATTCAGATACAGGCACCTATAGGCTACTTGATGGCATATTTAATATTCCAGCAATGCTCAAAAAATGAAAACAAACCAAAGGCATAATAACACATATCCATGATCAATATGAACATAAGATGCAAGAAACAGTGCAGGCCCAAAAATTAAAGTTTAATTAACTGTCCTGAATCTCTCTTACACTGGCCTTAAGCCATACTTATTGTTGAGCCCTGAAAAGGCATGCAAGTTCATAATATAATTTATATTATTTTCAAGCTCAGTATCTGGGCATTATATGCTCTTATTTTTATTTTTTTTAACTAATTTTTTTTAAACTCTACAACACCATTAAAAACAACAATTGTTGACCACTGTGCTGTGAAATATGTCGGACAATCAATACATCAATCAATAAAAAAAAGAGAATTCAAACAAAAAACAAGAGCAACAACCACACAATAAATCAACCATGATTAAAATAATAAATTAATATGTTTAAATATTTGTTTTAAAAGCATGCAGGGCAGTCCTAATAAAACAGTTAGGCTTTTTCTAGAGTTTTAATTTCTGCCTAGCCCTGGGAACCTTTAGCGGTCCCTGATCGAATGACCTTAAAGAAGTACTGAGATGTGAACAGATATTAAGTTAGAGAGAAATGCAGGTGCTAATCCATTCAAGGATTTAAAAACAGGTAGCAACACTATAAAATCTATTTTGTAGTTAATTGGAAGCCAATGAAAAATAAATTAAAACTGGTTAGAGGCATGGCAGCGGCATTGTCTACTGTTATATTCTTGAATGTGTTATTTGGAGCTAAACAATTCATAAATAATAGTTTACCTGCATTCCTTGCTATAACAATATCCAGAATGGTCATACACTAACCTGCATACATTTGCTTGTTCCACCATGGAAGTTGATTTTTAGTGTAATATGGTCTGTGAGCTAATGACATGCCTTTGAATCCTTCAGGGTGTTCAGAGCCAATGGGCATGAAGTCTGGCCACGTTCAGGACTACCAAATCACAGCCTCCAGCATCTTCAGGACTCTTAACATGGACATGTTCACCTGGGAGCCTGGGAAAGCAAGACTGGATAAACAAGGGAAGGTCAATGCCTGGACGTCTGGACACAGTGATCAGTCCCAATGGCTGCAGGTAGGGTTTATAATAAAGTCCTTATATGCGTACAAACAGTGTGTATGTTATTGGCTCTGATTATACAGAACTCAACAGAATAGCTGCGAATGATTGCATGAAGAGAAGCAATATGTGTTGTAATGAAAAGATCACTGCAGCACAGCTCAGGGTGTAGTCTATAAAACAAGATGATCCCTATCACAGAACCTAAACAAAGATCAAAGAATTATCAAGAGGACAAGATTCTTGCGATTTAACTCAGGATCAAAGTTTCAATAAAACCCCAGTTATCCCTTCTCCCTAGAGCATTTTCTTTCTGCTTGCTCAGTCACTGTTCATTAAGGTAACCGATCAGGCTTCAAGAGAGAGATTTTTGCCATCATTCAAGCCAAGCATCTTGATACCACTGTCATGACTTCATATTTAACCATATTTCCTTTAATCCTCGCTTTAAATCACTGGCTCTAATTTTATTTTAATTTAAATATGTAGTATTATAAATTACATCTGCTTATTATGAAACTCTTAGATTTTTTTTTTTTAATGTAATGTCTTGAAGTGTTGGCAAAACTAGATTTGTATTAGCCTTGACTCTCGTTTCACATGATCCTTCAGAAATTATAATATGCAAAAATTGGATTTACAGTGTATAGTGGGACATGTCACAATATGCATTATACAAGGATATTAAATACCATTTAAATATTACAATTATTATGTAAAAGAAAAAAAAATTAGGTACACCTTGCTGTGCCTTCATAACGGCCTAAATTCTTTGTGGCAGTGATTCAACAAGGTGCTGAAAATATTCCTCAGAGATGTTGGCCCTTATTGACATGATAGCATCACGCAGTTGCTGCAGATTTGTCAGATGCACATCCATGATCCGAATCTCCCGTTCCACCACATCCCTCTATTCACCACAGTGCTCTATTGGCTTGAGATCTGGGACTGTAGATGATATTTGAGTAAGTGAACTCACTGTCATGTTCAAGAAACCAGTTTGAGATGATTTGAGCTTTGTGACATGGTGTGTTATCCTGCTGGAAGTAGCAATCAGAAGATGGGTACACTGTCGTCATAAAGGGATGGACATGGTCAGTAACAATACTCTGCAGGCTGTGCCGTTAATGATGCTCAATTGGTACTAAGGGGCCCAAAGTGTGCCAAGAAAACATCCATTACACCAGCCTGAACCACTGATACAAGGCAGGATGGATACATGTTGTTTATGCCAAATTCAGACCCTACCATCTGAATGTCGCAGTAGAAATCGAGACTCATCAGACCATGGAACATTTTTCCAATCCTCTATTGTCCAATTTTTGTAAAACCGTGCCAATCGCAGCCACAGTTTCCTGTTCTTAGCTGACAGGAGTGGCACCTGGTGTGTATTCTGCTGCTCCATCTGCTTCAATGTTCAACATGTTGTGCATTCAGAGATGCTCTTCTGTAGACATAGGTTGTAACGGTTATCTGAGTTCCTGTTGCCTTTCTATCAGCTTGAACACATCTGGCCATTGGCATATGGCATCAACAAGGCATTTTCACCCACAGTACTGCCGCTCACTGGATATTTTCTCTTTTTGGGCCATTCTCTGTAAACCCTAGAAATGGTTGTGTGTAAAAATCCCAGTTGTTCAGCAGTTTCAGAAACACTCAGACCAGCCCGTCTGGCACCAACAACCATGCCATATTTTAAAGTCACTTAAATAATTTTTCTTCCCTATTCTGACTCTCAATTTGAACTTCAGCAAATCGTCCTGACCATGGGCGTTTTTCAATACCAAGTACACAAAGTTCGGACTTGCATCCTCGGTAGTTCGGACTTGCCAAGTTTGACTCAGGAGAACGAACTCTCGAGGACAGGAGGACGCAAGTCCGGTAATTCTGCAAATGGAACTGCAGCATACTTGATAGCATCACTCAGCTCTCTCTGGCTACTCCAATTATCTCTGTATGTATATTTTAGGCAACAATAAAACTAATTATATTATAAAACACCACTGTAGATTCAGAATTATTTCTCTTTTCCCCGGTATTGATTCACGGGACGAGACACCAGTTATCTTGCCAAGAGATTTATTATTTGAACATGTGTCATGTGTCAGACAGAGAGAAACACAGGCATATAAGAATTAGGCTACATGAGAGAAGGTCTTCATTCTAGATTTCTCTATTCCCCATTATATATCTTCTCACCCCATCATACTAGATGTAAATGGTTTCTGGGTTTCTCCTCCCTTACCCCATAATATCTATGTTTCCTCCTTCCTCTCACCCCCTCATCATGCCTTAATGCTTCTCCGTGTTTCTCTGAAGTGGTGCAGTAAGATCTAGCTTATATACATCACAGAGAGACTTACAACTTCCATGTAAGGTAACAAAACGTTGCTTTGAGCTTCTTAAAATTGGAACGTATATGTCATTTGTACACGTCACCTCCAACATATTAAGAACTATCCTTGTTGTTTACATTGGTGATATGCTTGCATCAGTGGAAACATTCCTTTCCCTGCAAAGAACATGTTACATAGCACACATACCTCTAAGCAAAATATAGCCCTACCAGCTCTCTGCTCAGCACACATGTACAAACATAGTCTGACTTCACAAAATACATTATGAAACCACAAAGAAAATTAATAAAGAAAAATAATACTAAAAAATAACATTAAACAGTCAATTTTCAGTCTTCAGTCCCTCCACTGGAACTACGACAGTCAGTTCCACACCCTCACTCCACCAGTGGCCACCTAATGAAGCGATAGTGAGGAAAAGGAAAAGCAGACCAAAGAAAGATACGATAGAAAAACAAAATAAACAAAATAAAGACACAATGGAAACATAAGGAAAACACAAAACGAAAAACACAAAGGAAAACCAAAACAAACAAATAACCCCAACCCATGGTATGTCCCCGTATACTATGTGTCTTTAACATCTATGTGTAAGCATCTAAAATGAACCCCAATCATCTAAGAAAAGAAAAACTAATAAGTCTTCACCGATGCCTTGACTCGTTAAGTAAGTACTTAACTACTTCAAGTTCCCGGCTCCAAAATAATAAACAAAAATAAACGTTGATGTTAAAGGATCCTATCCCTCAGGGTTGAAAATCAGTAAGCGGGTGTTCATTGTTTGTGAGGTTGTGTTTTGTAAGTAATGTAGCATGTGTAAAATCTCTTATTTCACTCCTTATGTCCCATTCACGGTTCTACCCATTTGTTATCAAAGGAGCATTTCTTTAAAGATATCTTTAATTTAAATAATGAATTAATTGATCCCCTGTTATCCAGACCTCTCTGGAGTTAACAAAAACAATCTTCATCTTTAACAACACCATATCTTGTAATTGTCCAAATGCCATGTCTAATGATCTGCAAAAGTGAAAACTATGGTAGACATAATAATTCACATATGATTCAGGATCTAATACTTTAGACAATGTTGTCCATAAGGCAACTAACCTTATATTTATAAAATAAATGAACAATGTTTGTTTTAGTCTCCACAGAACTAAAGACAATCACCCTCATGGTCTCAGCTAGTTCTTGAAAACTCTTTCCCATCAGCTCTTTTGTAAATAATCTCCTTTCCCCAGGGTGTTCCCCCTGGCATAGTTATATAAAGTCATGACACTTGTCACATCCAAGGAATGCGGTTTCTGGTGATCAGGCATTGGAGAGCTCACATTTTTGGGCAGACAACCCTGTCTGTAACCCTCAATGATGCTGTTGGCCTAACAAACATCTGCTCAACCATACCCATCTCACATAAACACCTCCCTTCAGGGTTGGTGCCCAGTGGCGGTGACACCCTGCCTAGGAAGTCCTCTGTTGGCCATTAGAGAATCTTGCCCGTCTTTGAGAAATCACCTCATGCTCACTGTAACCGCTCTTTCCCATTAGGAAATTTTAACAGGTATTTTCTGGAGCTCAGGAAAGTTCATTCAAGAGCCATCAGAGCCATTTGGAATGCCTAATAGTGTAAACATATGGAGACAAAATTAATGACAGTATTTAATCACCAAAATCCATTCGACATCTTCAAACATCAACATATCAATGCTGAGTTTATACTTGGTGAATCTAGTTATTACAACCGTCCATTAAGTGTAATGTTCTGTTACATCAATAACCGGTACCATCCGCCCTATACATGGTGAAGACAAAGATGAGACAAAGAAGTTACTGGTCATGGAATAAACAAATAAAAATGCTCACCTCTATCATTCAAGGTAGATTATCATTTCTTAAAACATTTAACTCCCAATTGAATGTATCATTCCTTTTAAAATCTCTGTCTATAATCTCCAACTGAGACACTGTGCTGTACTATGAATAGCTTGTTACTTATGCCACAGGCTCAAATATCAGAATCTAACTGACTTTGAATGAGAGAAAGACTCTGAGAGAAAGTCCAGAATGCCTCAGAGTAATTCTGCATTTTCATAACTTTTACAATTTCATTCTACTAACTT
Source organism: Phoxinus phoxinus (assembly GCF_949152265.1). Lineage (NCBI taxonomy): Eukaryota > Metazoa > Chordata > Actinopteri > Cypriniformes > Leuciscidae > Phoxinus > Phoxinus phoxinus. The sequence continues at coordinate 29,020,977 of NC_136878.1, read as the reverse complement.
TTTACTCTGTCTTAGTCAGAAATGACATGTTTTCCAAATAAACATCTTCATTATATCTTTAATTTTTCCTTATATATTTTCCAACTCACATTCTTTTGGAGTCATTATCTATAATTTTCATCAACTTCTACTTGTCAATTAACTATACCACTATTATCATAGATCTTTCCTCAAAGTAATTCCTAACTTTAATCTTATGATCTTATTTTTTATCTCTTGTTCTTTTTAGACAAAAACTTAAATTTTGTAACGTTAAACAATTATTTACTTTTAAACCCACATTAACACCAGAAAATTCTGTTCAAAAGCTTAGCTTGTTTCTGTTCTTCTCTTCAAATACCCCGAAGATAATGTTTTGCTATACAATTACTTTCGGTCATTTTACCACTCTCTGTGTATACTAGAGAAGCAACAGGCTTTCTATTTATATCTCTGTGTGTCTGTGTCTAAAGGAGGGTATAGATTCCAAAGGAAGGGGCTGCTACTCCCTTCTCACTCAGTTATCTTTTTCCTTCCTTTTCAGTTTAACTCAAATCAGTTTCTTTTTTCTTCTTTCTTCTTATTTTTTATCTCAGATTAATTTATTTTAATTTTCTTTTTCTTTAAGTTTAACTCAGATTAGTATCCTCAAATATTTGAACAGCTTTACGGTCAAAATCAAAATTGCCCACGATTCTAGCTCCTATTTCGTTGATACCCTTCTTCTAAGGGTTCAATCCTCTGCGTATTTAAACGTTTTAGGGTTTCTTCGTATCTCTATATACTGCACTGAGCTAACCCGGAGCACAGACCCGCCACTTTAAACCGCTATAAATCACCGCTTGTCACACTATCCTCGTTCCCTTCTGAAACGATTCTTCGGTGTGTTGGAAATATGTAGAGATTTTTCTGCCATCGTTTTTACAGTCTCATCATAATCCAACCACCTCCCAGTCATAACAAGCTAATTGCTAAATCGCTTTACAGCTAATTCTAAATATTCGACTAAATGGTCTTCTTTCTAAAAAAGATCCATCTCCATCCCAGCATATCAAATAGTTTTAGAGGTTTACTTTTCAGAGAAACTCAAATAAGTCAAATTAAATTGAATAACTTAATTTAATTAAATTTTCCTTAATTTTAATTGTTTAAATTTATGTCTGACACATATATTCTTTGGCAATACATCTGGTACCTAAAATAACACAGTTCTTTTAAGCAGTCTCAGTCAATGTCTCAAATCATCAGGCAGACTTAAAACTTTTTAGAAAAGAAAAAGTCTTACCTGGAATGACTGAGACAAATGCCTGAAGATGCAATCCTGTTCATTCGTGACGCCAAACTGTAGATTCAGAATTATTTCTCTTTTCCCCGGTATTGATTCACGGGACGAGACACCAGTTATCTTGCCAAGAGATTTATTATTTGAACATGTGTCATGTGTCAGACAGAGAGAAACACAGGCATATAAGAATTAGGCTACATGAGAGAAGGTCTTCATTCTAGATTTCTCTATTCCCCATTATATATCTTCTCACCCCATCATACTAGATGTAAATGGTTTCTGGGTTTCTCCTCCCTTACCCCATAATATCTATGTTTCCTCCTTCCTCTCACCCCCTCATCATGCCTTAATGCTTCTCCGTGTTTCTCTGAAGTGGTGCAGTAAGATCTAGCTTATATACATCACAGAGAGACTTACAACTTCCATGTAAGGTAACAAAACGTTGCTTTGAGCTTCTTAAAATTGGAACGTATATGTCATTTGTACACGTCACCTCCAACATATTAAGAACTATCCTTGTTGTTTACATTGGTGATATGCTTGCATCAGTGGAAACATTCCTTTCCCTGCAAAGAACATGTTACATAGCACACATACCTCTAAGCAAAATATAGCCCTACCAGCTCTCTGCTCAGCACACATGTACAAACATAGTCTGACTTCACAAAATACATTATGAAACCACAAAGAAAATTAATAAAGAAAAATAATACTAAAAAATAACATTAAACAGTCAATTTTCAGTCTTCAGTCCCTCCACTGGAACTACGACAGTCAGTTCCACACCCTCACTCCACCAGTGGCCACCTAATGAAGCGATAGTGAGGAAAAGGAAAAGCAGACCAAAGAAAGATACGATAGAAAAACAAAATAAACAAAATAAAGACACAATGGAAACATAAGGAAAACACAAAACGAAAAACACAAAGGAAAACCAAAACAAACAAATAACCCCAACCCATGGTATGTCCCCGTATACTATGTGTCTTTAACATCTATGTGTAAGCATCTAAAATGAACCCCAATCATCTAAGAAAAGAAAAACTAATAAGTCTTCACCGATGCCTTGACTCGTTAAGTAAGTACTTAACTACTTCAAGTTCCCGGCTCCAAAATAATAAACAAAAATAAACGTTGATGTTAAAGGATCCTATCCCTCAGGGTTGAAAATCAGTAAGCGGGTGTTCATTGTTTGTGAGGTTGTGTTTTGTAAGTAATGTAGCATGTGTAAAATCTCTTATTTCACTCCTTATGTCCCATTCACGGTTCTACCCATTTGTTATCAAAGGAGCATTTCTTTAAAGATATCTTTAATTTAAATAATGAATTAATTGATCCCCTGTTATCCAGACCTCTCTGGAGTTAACAAAAACAATCTTCATCTTTAACAACACCATATCTTGTAATTGTCCAAATGCCATGTCTAATGATCTGCAAAAGTGAAAACTATGGTAGACATAATAATTCACATATGATTCAGGATCTAATACTTTAGACAATGTTGTCCATAAGGCAACTAACCTTATATTTATAAAATAAATGAACAATGTTTGTTTTAGTCTCCACAGAACTAAAGACAATCACCCTCATGGTCTCAGCTAGTTCTTGAAAACTCTTTCCCATCAGCTCTTTTGTAAATAATCTCCTTTCCCCAGGGTGTTCCCCCTGGCATAGTTATATAAAGTCATGACACTTGTCACATCCAAGGAATGCGGTTTCTGGTGATCAGGCATTGGAGAGCTCACATTTTTGGGCAGACAACCCTGTCTGTAACCCTCAATGATGCTGTTGGCCTAACAAACATCTGCTCAACCATACCCATCTCACATAAACACCTCCCTTCAGGGTTGGTGCCCAGTGGCGGTGACACCCTGCCTAGGAAGTCCTCTGTTGGCCATTAGAGAATCTTGCCCGTCTTTGAGAAATCACCTCATGCTCACTGTAACCGCTCTTTCCCATTAGGAAATTTTAACAGGTATTTTCTGGAGCTCAGGAAAGTTCATTCAAGAGCCATCAGAGCCATTTGGAATGCCTAATAGTGTAAACATATGGAGACAAAATTAATGACAGTATTTAATCACCAAAATCCATTCGACATCTTCAAACATCAACATATCAATGCTGAGTTTATACTTGGTGAATCTAGTTATTACAACCGTCCATTAAGTGTAATGTTCTGTTACATCAATAACCGGTACCATCCGCCCTATACATGGTGAAGACAAAGATGAGACAAAGAAGTTACTGGTCATGGAATAAACAAATAAAAATGCTCACCTCTATCATTCAAGGTAGATTATCATTTCTTAAAACATTTAACTCCCAATTGAATGTATCATTCCTTTTAAAATCTCTGTCTATAATCTCCAACTGAGACACTGTGCTGTACTATGAATAGCTTGTTACTTATGCCACAGGCTCAAATATCAGAATCTAACTGACTTTGAATGAGAGAAAGACTCTGAGAGAAAGTCCAGAATGCCTCAGAGTAATTCTGCATTTTCATAACTTTTACAATTTCATTCTACTAACTTTTTACTCTGTCTTAGTCAGAAATGACATGTTTTCCAAATAAACATCTTCATTATATCTTTAATTTTTCCTTATATATTTTCCAACTCACATTCTTTTGGAGTCATTATCTATAATTTTCATCAACTTCTACTTGTCAATTAACTATACCACTATTATCATAGATCTTTCCTCAAAGTAATTCCTAACTTTAATCTTATGATCTTATTTTTTATCTCTTGTTCTTTTTAGACAAAAACTTAAATTTTGTAACGTTAAACAATTATTTACTTTTAAACCCACATTAACACCAGAAAATTCTGTTCAAAAGCTTAGCTTGTTTCTGTTCTTCTCTTCAAATACCCCGAAGATAATGTTTTGCTATACAATTACTTTCGGTCATTTTACCACTCTCTGTGTATACTAGAGAAGCAACAGGCTTTCTATTTATATCTCTGTGTGTCTGTGTCTAAAGGAGGGTATAGATTCCAAAGGAAGGGGCTGCTACTCCCTTCTCACTCAGTTATCTTTTTCCTTCCTTTTCAGTTTAACTCAAATCAGTTTCTTTTTTCTTCTTTCTTCTTATTTTTTATCTCAGATTAATTTATTTTAATTTTCTTTTTCTTTAAGTTTAACTCAGATTAGTATCCTCAAATATTTGAACAGCTTTACGGTCAAAATCAAAATTGCCCACGATTCTAGCTCCTATTTCGTTGATACCCTTCTTCTAAGGGTTCAATCCTCTGCGTATTTAAACGTTTTAGGGTTTCTTCGTATCTCTATATACTGCACTGAGCTAACCCGGAGCACAGACCCGCCACTTTAAACCGCTATAAATCACCGCTTGTCACACTATCCTCGTTCCCTTCTGAAACGATTCTTCGGTGTGTTGGAAATATGTAGAGATTTTTCTGCCATCGTTTTTACAGTCTCATCATAATCCAACCACCTCCCAGTCATAACAAGCTAATTGCTAAATCGCTTTACAGCTAATTCTAAATATTCGACTAAATGGTCTTCTTTCTAAAAAAGATCCATCTCCATCCCAGCATATCAAATAGTTTTAGAGGTTTACTTTTCAGAGAAACTCAAATAAGTCAAATTAAATTGAATAACTTAATTTAATTAAATTTTCCTTAATTTTAATTGTTTAAATTTATGTCTGACACATATATTCTTTGGCAATACATCTGGTACCTAAAATAACACAGTTCTTTTAAGCAGTCTCAGTCAATGTCTCAAATCATCAGGCAGACTTAAAACTTTTTAGAAAAGAAAAAGTCTTACCTGGAATGACTGAGACAAATGCCTGAAGATGCAATCCTGTTCATTCGTGACGCCAAACTGTAGATTCAGAATTATTTCTCTTTTCCCCGGTATTGATTCACGGGACGAGACACCAGTTATCTTGCCAAGAGATTTATTATTTGAACATGTGTCATGTGTCAGACAGAGAGAAACACAGGCATATAAGAATTAGGCTACATGAGAGAAGGTCTTCATTCTAGATTTCTCTATTCCCCATTATATATCTTCTCACCCCATCATACTAGATGTAAATGGTTTCTGGGTTTCTCCTCCCTTACCCCATAATATCTATGTTTCCTCCTTCCTCTCACCCCCTCATCATGCCTTAATGCTTCTCCGTGTTTCTCTGAAGTGGTGCAGTAAGATCTAGCTTATATACATCACAGAGAGACTTACAACTTCCATGTAAGGTAACAAAACGTTGCTTTGAGCTTCTTAAAATTGGAACGTATATGTCATTTGTACACGTCACCTCCAACATATTAAGAACTATCCTTGTTGTTTACATTGGTGATATGCTTGCATCAGTGGAAACATTCCTTTCCCTGCAAAGAACATGTTACATAGCACACATACCTCTAAGCAAAATATAGCCCTACCAGCTCTCTGCTCAGCACACATGTACAAACATAGTCTGACTTCACAAAATACATTATGAAACCACAAAGAAAATTAATAAAGAAAAATAATACTAAAAAATAACATTAAACAGTCAATTTTCAGTCTTCAACCACTCTGCCTCTTTTCATTTTAATTAAAAAATCTTAAACATATCAAGTCAAACATACAAAGTCAGCGCTCTAGTAGGCTATAACAATAGCCTAAATATATAAAGTTATGAAACTTCACTTTGCACTCAGTGTGGTGTGAGATGCATTCTGGTATATCTGGCTGTCTCAAGTCCTGCACAAGTCACCTCTAGATGCATCCTCGATGTGGCGGATCAAGAACACATCCGGGGACTTGAACTGTACTTTCACAAGTCCACAAGAACACAAATACAGACAAGAATGCCTATTGAAAAACAGCCCATGTCTACATGCCTAAATGTATTAAGTTGCTGCCATGTGATTGGCTGATTTGATATTTGCGTTAACGAGCAGTTGAACAGGTGTACTTAATAAAGAGGCCGGTGATTGTACGTGATAATTCAAAATAGCAAAATGTTCAGGATATTTTGTCCTGCATTGATATAATTATGTTTGTCATTTTTGATAGACAGCTCTGTAATAGATGGGGTTGTGCTATTTTTCATAGGGCTTTGACTGTTGCAGGGAATGTCATCACATCTGAATAATTTTCTAGCTCATGAGGTGCTAAAAGTGATTAATATCCTGAGATTACTGAATAAATGCTCCAGTGCAATCACAGAAATTGAGCGAGTGTGAGACAGTTGGGCACATTTCAAACATCTGTTGCCATGGTGAACTGTGAGCTTCTGCAGTGGTTGCCCCCAATGTAATAATCAATACCAGTGGCATCAGAGAATGACTTTAGGCTTAATAGATTAATGGAATTAATCAAGCTTAATGACAAATTAAGTATTCCAATTAATCAAGACAATTGCAGTGCTGCAGAGACATGAATTACCTCACAAACTGCGGGAACGTCAGAGACATTTTGACCGAACGGAACACAGTGCTGTTCTAAATCACATTACATCAAGATCCTGAAGAAGTCATCGTGTCTCAGCAGTGCACTTGCTTTTACGTCCACTTTTAGATCAGGAGTCCTTTGTTTCTACAGTATGTCCATTGATTTTGGTGAAAACAGAATCGCAGCCCTTTATTTCAATCTTTGTTAATGATATTGGTATTTCCAGTCTGTTAAATGGTTTGGTCTCTGTGCACTGACATGTTCAGTCAAGCAGACATTTCACATGGCGCATGCTCATGTCAATATTGAGTAAGACTCCAAGTGAAAAGTTCATTTGCCTACATTCATTTAGCTGGATTAGGAACTGCATCAAATTGATGCAAATAAAGTCTTATATTGTCAGGCAGTTTGCTTTAGTGAATTAAAATGCAGGCGGAAGTCACGAACAACATTATCTTTTCCATCTGTCGCAAAGTTTCCCCACATTAACCAATCAAAAAAAAAAAAAACATACTGCTTTTCCAGGGACTTCTGAGGTCAAACAAACCACTCGCATTAAAATGTATATAAATCCCATTGACAGGTTTTGGAGCTGTTTGAATGAACCAATTACTCACCAGCCCTTCAAATACACTGCAAGTCAGCTCTTTTTCCTCTGTTTGGACATACTCCACAGCAAGAAGGCCTCTTGAAGTTTCTGTTGATTGCTTCCAAACATGCTGAGTCGACCAACAGGCAGTGAGGAGATGGTCATCCTCCTCTTCTTACATCTGTCTAGCCTGCCTGGGTCTATTGGCTTTTCTCCCCACAGATATTGAAAAATTGCCTTTTCGACTCGTTCCTCTCCCTCCTGTTTGTGTGTAATGAATCAATTTAGTGTCCTCATTTGTGGTTTCCTGTGTCTTTGCCACTACTCAAATAGAGATGTGACCTCAGTCACACACAGATAACTTTTAGCCTTCATCAGGCAAGGCATGAGAAAGAGCACTTAGATTCATTATGGTTCTTAAGCCTGCTCATTATGGACCGTGTGCATGGACAGTTTGAGAGATCTTTGCAGTGTTTTTCTTCAGCAAAGATGAGGACTAGAATTTACAAGAAATGATATCAAAGTCAGCGTTTCTCCAACCGTCGCCAGGGGGTCTGTGGAAAATGTCTGAAATGAGAACAAAAACCCTTTCTGCTTATCCATGACAAGCTTCTCCAGCAGCCTGGGTTCTGGGAGGATATTCCCATTCATTTTCTCCATATAGACATTTCAAAATAACGTATAAGCCCTGAGCCCTTGAACCTGAGTTTCAAAATGAATCACATTACAAGATCATAAACAAATTTACAAGTACAAAGTACAAGATTGTGTGCTTAAGACTGACCATTCATATAATCAAATCTGCAATGAAAAAAAAACTGTTGATTAGTTTTTTAGTCGTGGTTGCCCATCTATCAGTTTCTCAATTAGGTTTAGTTACCGCTTCTTTGTACTCTATATAAAAGCATTTATAACCCTGCAGTGGCCTGTTATCTGTCTCAAGCTCTTCACACTGTTCAGACCACATTTATCATTACCCTCTAGAGGGGCCTTTCTTTTCACTAGAAAGACGTTATACTAACAAAGATGTGAAAGAAACTTGACTTTATATGTTAATTATAGCTGGGAAGTGTAATTTCACACACATTGCAAAATAATTTAATTAATTTTAAGTCAAGTCGAAATATATTAACGTCATGTTAGTTTTGTTAGAGGTCACATATGTCTTTTGAATTGTTCCTTTTGTACTGCAGCCTCACAAGAATTTGACTTTGTATTTCATTTGGCCTGAGGTCATTTTAGACTAATTCTTACACGCTGATTTCGTCAGACGGAATATATATAATTCAGCTTGGAATAAATTACATTTTAAAGTATATCAAAATAGAAAACCGTTAGTTTAAATTATTATAATATTTCACAATATTACTGTTTTTATTTTACTTTTGATCAAATGCAGCCTTGGTGAGCATACAAGACTTATTTCAAGAACATTTAAAACATGGTAGTGACCCCACACTTTAGTATAAATATCAGTGTAAAGAGGGTATATTGTGTTCTCATTTAAACTGCAATGTTTGTGGTTAACTCTTTATTTCTGATGTTTGTAGTAATGCTGTACAGTCACAGTAAAGTATAACCAATCATGGTAGTCTGCTGCTTCCTCCACAACTTAACTCTCAGAACCGGTCTGTTAGAAGGGAGATTGCACTGTGCAAATTGTGTTAGCGACTTTCCCTTCTTTGCATAATTCCTTTAGGGAATTGGGTGCTAAAACAGCACAGTCTGCATGTGCAAATAAACGTAGTAATCATCTGGAATAATTCATTCTTAGTCAATTCCTTAATCTCTTAATCAGGGAATGTATTGTACCTCCACCTTTGTTTGAAAATTACAAACCTTTTAGCTTTCCCATTTTGTTCCTGGCAACTGACCAACCTGTTGGATTGTTCTGTGCGTTGACCGGTCTCCCTTGATTCTGCCGCAGGCGGTGTTTTAGTATTAGAGACAAAGTCATTGTAGTCTTAGTGAGCAAGTGCTTGATATTCACTGTCCGTGAGGTTAACCTTGTCAACTAAAGGGAGTCAAATTGACCTGGCATGCTGTGATTTTTTTTATATTATCAATGAAAATATTATTTATTTGATATTATACTACAGGGCCGTTGAATGCTTGAATCTGGTTGGTTGACCAACGTTCTACGGTGTGCAATTATTTTCTGGGAAACGCACGGCTAAAGTAGTTCCAGGCAGGTCTTGACCGCATTACAGTTCCATATCACTTCGCAAAGTTGACTGTATTAACGGAAAACGCTTGATCTGCGATGTTCGATGTCTAACTTCACAATCAATGGAAACATGCAGTTTATTTTTAATAAATAAAGTATATAGTCCTATCTATAATCAATAGAAAATTAAACTGAATATAGGCTAAATAAAATGGATAGTCCTGCAGCACGGGTTTTTATTGCAGATAATATAACAAATAAATAATTATTGATAGGCCTACTGTGCTTGTTAAAAGGGCTTTGTGTTTCATTTACTAGGCTAGTCTACTGTCATCTGTCAATAATAGAAAAAAAATGAACGAATTAATTAAAACTAATTGAATTAATTAATAAATAATAGTATTGACGCACATGCTATTCAGTCTCATTATTGCTCTCTCTCTCTCTCTCTCTCTCTCTCTCTCTCTCTCTCTCTCTCTCTCTCTCTCTCTCTAATAACTGAATTAATAACTGCATAAAGCCGGGGACACACTTTAAGGCCGGTTATGAATGTAATTTGATATTTATGACTGATCATGCCCAAACGCGTGTTCAGTCTGTGTTCACAGTCGGTGTTTAAAATCTGCTGCAGTCGATGGAAGCAGTCAGTCTAGAATGTGTCAGCTAGTCGTGTGTCCACAGCATTAGTCTGCTATCAGTGGCTCAAACCTCCGTTACTAACTCTAAAATGACTTTTTTGGAATTAGCAACGGAGCATGGGGATTAGATGCGTATGAAATTAGTCCTACATACAAGTAGCGCCGTGACCGCATTACCACCTCGGGTGTGCATTATTTGTCTAATAAGTCAACGGCCTCTCGTCAATTATAACTTACTTAAATAAATCCATCACACAACTCGTTTCTGACCCTCATCAATGACATTTTCATATTTCTTGGTATCAATTACCCAAGAATGCATAAAGGAATTTTGGCAGTCAAAACCGTATTTTTTGATACATTTGTGTCAATCTTTATTTTCTCGAAACTTTATGCCTTACTTATGGATTACTTAATCTGTTGTGACTTTTTTGCTCTGAGCCAAGAATTTGCCTCAGACACCAACCCTGTGTCTAAATATGCAATAGTAGGTGAAAAACAGTGTGCAAAATGAGTAGTATGTCTGAATTCACAGTATTCATAAAAGAGTTGGCAAAAAAAGTTCCGTCTTTCAAGTGTTTAACTGCTCTGCCATTATTTTATTTGTTCTGAATTTCAAATACTTTGCTGTAAAGGTTTTTAGACCAACCAGACAGGTCCTCAAGCACTGCTCTGGAATCCAGAAACCAGCTTCACACTGGCAGACACGGGAATGAGATTAGAAGTGTGTTCCCTTTTGGAGGATGCTTGAAGATGAGATGGTGAAATCTTCTGAAGCAAACAGTGAATATGCGGAGTTCCAGCTGGCAGAGGCTTATTAGTTAATTATGCACATTAACAGGCTAACCGCATAACACAGAGCCTGCCAGAGTGCACTTGGCTCTATTTAGAACTTCCTTATTACAGAATCATCGCAGCAATGCAAGCATATGCTAAATGTTATGCTGACCCTGCTGGTGCAGCAACAGTTACTACAAAAACCACAGATGAAACCGCACTCAAGAAACAGTGTTTCTTGCATATTAGAAGTATTACATATAATTAGACATGTTAGAAATAATAAGGGCTGTCAAAGTTAATGTGTCATTACATACAATAAATTATGTTTATGCATAACTGTTCCATTCTATTATTATTATTATTGTTATTATTTGTCTCATGCATGTTCTGTTTTCATTTAGTTTTGTGTTGTTTTTCCTGGTAGCCTATAGCTTCTAAGTTGTTTATTTGTCCTGTCTTTCTTTGTCCCCTGTCAGTTTGTCACCATGTTTACATTTTGATTTCTGTATTCAGTTCAGGTGTTTCGTTAATTATCTTGTTAGCTCCCTTGTTTGCCCATGTATTTAAAGCCATGTGTTTAGTCCTTTCCAGGTGTCTGTTATCGTTGCTGTTTGCTCTGTTCTTGTTTTTGAATTCTTGAGAAACTTGAGTATTTACATTAGTTTGAGTTTGTTATCAATAAAGGCTGCTGCAATTAGATTCAGTTTAATCTCGGCTGCAACTAGCCATGACATTATTATTTTTATTTATCAAATTCAAATGGGATGTATTACCAACGAAAAGACCAGCACAGATGTGAGAGGTGCATGACTTAAATGACCTCATTATGCTTTTTCAAATATTACCTTTCATGCAGTGTGCAATATAGCTGTCTGTGAATATAAATGGTCTGCAAAGTCAAAAAGTGGACAAAAAAAAGTTATTGTTTCCCAAAGGAAAGAATCGACTCTTAACCGCCTAACCGAGTCGTGATGAATTCCAGTCTCACTTCTGTGACCTGCATACTAGTGGTCACACATTTGCATAGTGCCACCTGTGGTCTTCATTGGCTGCCCGCGAACAACGTCTACATTGGCCCGCCCTCGAACGCTGTAGCTGGTTTGTGTTGTGCACATGCGGAGAAGACGCTGTTTTCAGCTCTGCAAAAGCAAATTATCTTTGTGAAGAGTCAGTGGTTAAAATTACCACAGCGATACAACAGCAGTATAACCTTTTGACGATTGCTTCTCAAATCTCCATGAGGTCTAAATGGGATTTACAAAACGCTTATACATTAAGATAGGACAGTACCCACTTTATTTGGACCAACTTGATCCTCAGAATCACAACCTGTAATTATAATTAATTACTGATGTATATTCTACCTAGTGTTCAAAATACGTAATTTTGTGTTTTATATTGTGTAGGTCTCCAGCTAACCCGCTAGCTGACGTTATCGCTGTCTTACTGAAATACTTCTGCTAATCAGCTGTGGGCCACTATCACCTAAAACTGTGTCCATTAATGCTGATTATCTGTTGTTCTTACTACTTTGAGTAATGTTAAAGGATGGATCAAGATTTGTTTTACAAACTTTAATGTTACATCAGTCATTCACGTTAAACGCTGTTATTGATACAGTTAATAATACATTTTCCTCATGTGCACTGCAATAAATTAGAAATATAGACATCAATTTGTTAATGGACATGCTGTACACTTTTTAATGCTAATTACAGTTGCAAAATCTAATAATGTATGTCAAACTAAGTAGCATATTACTGAGAAACGTCCTGCTCAAGTCGTCCTTGCGATGGAGGATTGAATTACTAGTTCTTCCAATTTTTTAGCATTGGACTCGGATTGATATGGTCAAATCGACACCATCGTTGCGGTCTTTACAGTGTGTACAGTCGCTGAGGACTGAGGAAGCCTCCGGACCTGATTCAGTTGTGGTAAATGGGCGTTTCGTTTTCTACACGTGCTGTAAACGGTAGACCAATCACAGCAGACTGGGTCATCTGGCCAATCAGAGCAGAGTAGACTCACAGAAAGAAGGGAAATTAGAGAGACTGAATCATTGGATGGGGCGTTTGAGAATCATTGAAAAATGTTGTGATGCAATGTATATTATGAGAAAATGAAAAGGTTTTTTGACTTTTGATGCGATGTAAAGATGCCGTAGGAGACCTCCAAAACTGAAATTAGGAACCTTTAAAATAGCAAATGGGGCACTTTAATTAATTTGAACCAAAGTTGGACAAATTCATTTAAAATGTTCCCTTCAGATTGCAGCCTCAAAATATTTTGATATGGTATTTTATCTAGCTAGACTAAGCATGCCACATCTGGCAAATTACCTTATTTGTTCTGGTGTGGCATATAATAAGTTTGCTGAGAATGGCTCATAATTGTTAAATTCCAGCATATGGATGCTTTCTATTATTTTGTGAATTATTTGAATGCAGTTGGCTTTAAAATGCATAAATTCAATTAAAATGCAAAGTAATTCCAATTTGCATAAAACAGTAGTTTGTGTAGTTTATAATGCAGTGTTTTAGTACCTGGCTTTTTTGGCACCAACATGATGTTTATTAATAACATTACAGACAGTGTTCACAGCTGGATCATTTGTAGTAATGGTTCATGCATCACTTTTTGATGGACGAAAATACATTGGGAATTTTTTTAATCTAAATAATGATTATTGAGACCTCTGATGATTGCTTTGTTTAACTGTGAATATTACAGTATTTCTGTGGTTTATTTAGCTAATCACGTTTCTTCACTTCACATGAAATATACCCTTCAAGTTGTTCAGCTGCCGATGCAAAAAAGCACCTGCTTTCTCACTCCATGTATTATCAACAGTCCAAGCACCTCATAAATAAAGCTGTTTGCAGGTTCTGACACTCTTTTTCATCTGATAGTCATGTGTTTTCTCAGTTAATTATCTCCTGTGCTGTGATAAATATGCCTGATGCTCTACATTTAATTAAGCATATCTATCGTTCTCTTCTCATTTGTAGTTAGCTACTATAGGATAATTTCTGAAGATGTTATGTTCTCTGATTAACAAGTGCACTAGCTGAACAAGGTTCTCACTAAAGCAGCCGTGGAACAGCAGTGGACTGGCTTACTAAATACATTGCTTTGCATAAATAAGTCTAGATGTCATTAGACTGAGCAGCTTTTTTATTCTTTTTTTTTGTGTGGTTATGATAAGACAATTTATAAGGGTCTTAATTTACTGATCTTAATTTAGTCAATTACAAATGATTCACTGGCATCTTTAAATCGTTCATTTACAAAAATATGAATCAGGAAAATCTCAAATAATTGTGTTTAGTTTTCCTCAGTATAGCCTTTGATAATTCTCATTAAAGGGATAGTTCACTTTAAAATAAAAATTCTGTCATCATTTACTCACCCTCAAGTTGTTTCAAACCTGTATTAATTTATTTCTTCTGTTGAACACAAAGAAAGATATTTTGAAGAATGTCAGTAACCAAACAGTAGTCCGTACCCATTGACTTCCATAGTATTTTTTTTCCTACTATGGAAGTCAATGGGTACAGACTACTGTTTGGTTGCTGACATTCTTCAAAATATCTTTGTTTGTGTTCAGCAGAAGAAATAAATTAATACAGGTTTGAAACAACTTGAGGGTGAGTAAATGATGACAGAATTTTAATTTTAAAGTGAACTATCCCTTTAACACTCATTTTTTTGTGTGTGTTAATATTACATGTGTTTTCTTGGACAACACAACAGAAGAATATTGACGGTGCATTTACATCGCAGTGGATTTAGTGGAGCAAAGCAGGCGTTTTCAATAAATTCCTGTAGAAGCCGAGCTCGTGGTGAATTGTGATATTGACAGCGGGTAAGAAAAATCACGGAGAGCGGCCAAGAGCAACCAAATTTTGGAAATGCTCATCTTTATGCAAATGAAAAGCGGAAAACGTCGGAGAGCATGCAGCCAAACGCTGTGAAAAGCGGGTAGTTACAAATATGCCGATTGTTCTGGAGTTTCTGCTGGATTTAGTGCACAAATCATATTGTTTACACACATTGCAGTTGTCTTATGTTGTGATTAGACTGGCTGTGTTTGCAAAAGGTTGTTAATTTGACACTGTATATTTACTTTAGGCATTCTGGAACAAAGATTGCTTATTTCCAACTGTAATCGTGTGTATATATGATATTAAACTGGCCATGTGCTGAAAAAAAAAACCATACATTAAACGCACTCAGTACCACCCCAAAGTGAAGGCGTTGTAGAGTCACAGTCAGTGGCACTGAGCAGAGATTTGATGCTGCAGTATAAGTACACCAGAAGACAACCTGTGCCTATACATGGCAAACTGTTTTACTGACAGCACACAGATTTGAACCCAATCTTAAGAGACTAGTGATCTGTCTACGCTTGAACAAATTGCTCAAATGGAGGAGCCTGGGCGTGGGACAGTAATTAGGAGTAATGCAAGATTGATTCGTACTCAGCGGCAATGCCTTGATTAATGTCAGGCTCTCTGCAAACAGAAACATGTGTTTGCGTTAATCAGAAGGTCTGGTATAATTGCTCTGTGTTTGGAGGGCTGTTTTGGTATGTAACCTGGTGGATGCTTCTGGCAATGAAAACGAGTTCCCTTAGTCAATAGCACCGGGTGCATCTTGTCATGTCCACAGCTCAAAGCTGCTACTTACCCGTTGATTAAATTTCTGCTCTGTCGCAGTTGTTTATTATGAACACACTTCAAAAATGGAATATGTCACCACCCAAGACAACATATCTGAGAAAACTGCTGCCTTGGAAAAATGAGCGAATCGACATGACAGAAGTTGAGAGGAATTGTAATTGTCTCCTAGAGCGGCAATGATGACTAGCTAAATAAAGGCTGGGGCTACTGCTGTTTTGATTAAATGTCACACATGAAAAATGAAGCTCAACAAGCGGCCATCAGTGCTCATGGAAAGTAGGATCTGCAGTATGCCTCGGGATTTACCAATCAAAATGATCCACAAATATATTCTGGCACACCAAAATGTCTGAAACATGTTGGTAAGTGGCATTCTTATTGTCTACCACCACCGACCCCCCCCCCCCCCCCCCCCCCAAACAAAGTATGCTTGGTTGGCACGCATTGCTTCATCCTGAATTAAATAGCTTTTTAATGTTATTTGACTTATTATCCAGCCTTGTAAGGGAATCAATAGAAACTCTACCTGAAGCCATGTTGTCTCATTCAACTAATTGTGAGTTGGAAACAACGTCTTCAGGATCCCAATACAATTATTGAACAGACAAAAAAAAAATGTTTTCATGATTCTTGCTTCCAATCCAGTGCGTAAATGAAATTGAACAGCTCTCTCAGTGAGTCGAATCCCCCTTGTAGCTTTGAGAAAATAAGCATGTATTTCACAATAAAAATAAATATACTACACATTCCCTTTAGTTTTTCAGTTATATAGCACTATTTCATGGTTGATTGTAATGGGTCGGTCACAACATGCTATGATCAAATATTGTTTTATAATGACCACCAGACTGCATAATTATCCATTGTCCCTGCAGGTCATTATCGCAAAGTAACAATACAATATACAAGTTAAAGGTGAAGTGTATAGTTTTTGTGCCAGTAGCATCTCAGAATTGCACAAAAAAAACACACTCTTAGATAAGCAGATTGTCGCTTGCAAAAAGTTTGTATCTTGTATTGTTCCAACACTAGAGTCACATTGTACTTGTCAGAAGTTAGACTACAGATGGATTAAGTGTGGCGTTCTTTGCATATTAAAAGGAGATAGGGAACGTTTTTTAACAGTGAATATTATTCACTTTACCTTTAACACTAGCTACTGACTTCCTGTCGAGTTGTTTGCTGATAGAATGAGAATGCAACAGATGTCTGTTCATGTGCCAAGAGAAGGTGTTTTCTTTTTTTAAATGTGTGAGGTGTGCAGGTGTGAGAAGGTGAAGGGCAGGAAAACGTTCAGATGCATCAAGGTCTTTTTGTGGGCAGATGGTGCTGATGTGCTCACCAGGGAAACGGCTATTAGTCCTGGGTGAAACAATTGAACACTGGGTCTTTTTTGCTATTAATTGCACATCTGAAAATGTTCATACACAGATTTCACACATATATTCAATTTGTATGCATGGCTAGTGAATAAGACGCATTATTCTTCATTCCAAGACCTCAAGTGGCTTTTATCTTCACCCTCAATTTTCTGGGTTCAGGTGTTTTATTTAATATATGTGACTGTTCTTCGCTCCATTTCCATGCCATGTAAGCACTGAAGCGATGCTGATCAGTGTGTAAGTGTCACTTTTATCTTGGGTCTTGGTTTGAACTGAACCTATTTATATCTGTTGGGAGGCTTCAGCTTAGCCTGTGTTTTATTCTTTTTCTTTCTGATGTTTTCGAACATCAAATATGGTTGTTTACGTACTTTCCCCCTCACGTTTGTTAACGATCTAAAAATTAACTAATCTAATTTGAGGGTGCTTCTAATCCACATCACAGACTCTCTGTTAGATGAAGACCAATGAAACTTTCACTTTACCCAATTTGAGTTGATTTCCCCGAGTGTCAGCATAAATTCGATTAGTTGATAAATGGTGTTACTTCAGGAAGAGAGGAGATGCATCTAACACTGCAATTCACTTAACATTCTTCAATCATTGCATCTATCTGCTTTAAATGCATTTTCACTTTGTCACTGTGCACTTCACTTGTGTCTATAATGGGCTGAGGGTCCTATTTACTAACTCCTATGTATTTCCCACCTGTTGAAAACTGCAGAAATTATATCATATAGCCTGAGGCTTGAGTCTCTAGACTGTAAGCTCATACATATTCATAATAATGTAGGCTAATGGAATATTAAATTCTATTGAAATTATGTAGGTTTTCAATATCAACTATTCAAAGAAAAATTAAATCCAAACACAATTTTTTTTAATGGATTGGGAAGTCCAGTAAGAAAAATGGAAGAATTCAACATACTCTGAATTCAGTTGAATTTGGATATGAAAATAATCTTGTGTAGAGTTGGAAATCTTTTCTTAATATTTGATAACTACTTCCTGTTCTGCTAATAATATGTTAACTCTCAGTGGTACTTTTAGAGATACAGCTAAATACTTTAGCATTTGTAGCACTAACCTTTACATTTTCAATCTCCGCAATGGCAGTTTTATCTGTAGCTCTTTTGAGTTATTGAAAGCAAGGAAATATACATATTTCTTCAATCAGTGCTCTTCTACGCTCTGTGGCAACACAGCAAAACAAAATGACTGATGCATGACCTGATAAATATCTAAGCTTCTATCCTGTCCTTTCACAGATGAACAAGAATGATTCCCGACATGTCTACTGACTAGGAGATGCATTTATCACCTTAAGAATGTCCTTAGCTCTTAACTGGATTTGAAGCATGGATGGCTAAAGATATTGATATCCTCCAGGGAGTAAACTTTTTAAATGATCTATATCTATGCTAGAATGGATGAATGCAGTGGTGGATTTTTGGATATCTGTGGTAGAGCCTTAAGCCTCTCCAATACAAGAGCGGTCACATTCAACTCGCATGTGGATGTTCTCCAAAAATGATCACAAAGGTGTGTGTGTGTGTGTGTGTGTGTGTGTGTGTGTGTGTGTGTGTGTGTGTGTGTGTGTGTGTGTGTGTGTGTGTGTGTGTGTGTGTGTGTGTGTGTGTGTGTGTGTGTGTGTGTGTGTGTGTGTGTGTGTGTGTGTGTGTGTGTGTGTGTGTGTGTACGTGTGTGTGTCAAGCTCTTAGATGAGGTTTGGTTGTGTGAATTATGCATGCAGAGCAAGCGCGCTCTGAATTGAGAAGCTGTCAAGTCTGTTCGAATCTGGACGCTTGCTATGAATTGGAGATGCTTTTACTCGTAAAAATGTGTCTTTTTTTCACTCTACCTCTCTTTTCTCATTTTCTCTCAACCGGAGGTATTCCATTTTCCAGGTCTGATTTGTATGCAGTTTGTTAAGCAGTGGAACTAATTAATGTAATGGGATGAAAAGAAGCGATTTAAGTGCGAATCTGTACAGATGAAGAATGATTCAGACTCGAAGGAACTGAGTAGAGCAATAAAATATTCACCACAAGGGACTAATTTGCTCTTAGTTGTGTCTGTTTTGAGGGGCTCACTCTCACTTTCTTGTTGTTCTCTTATCAAGCTAACAGATTAGATCTATTTTTGGTATATTCTTGAATCCAAAATGGATGACAGATGCAGTGATAAAATTGTTAAATTTTTTAATGAAACTAGTACCAAATCAAATAAGTCTGTAATATATGCAGAAACCTTGTATCATTCCCATTCATTTCAATGGCAGTTACTCATCTGGTTCAGGGTTTGCTGATGCTTGATGTGCTGTCTTAAAAGCATATTTGGTAACTAACTGTGAAAGATTTGATATGTGACAGCATTATGATTTAACCCTTAAATGCATACCTCGGGGATGTCATTCACTACCCTCCTCCTCATTCATTTTTTTAAAGTTAGACATCAACCTTCTTAGTAGTCCTCAATTAATTCATTATAAACAATATAACAAGAAAAAGAAAACTTTAATAGAATGCCTGTTTTCTCATTATTCTTTTTTTTTTTTGTAAAAATTGTATAGGGTTGTTAACAACCCAAGGTGTGTATCAGTGTAAGTATATCTACACAAAAATAATTTAATCTTTGATGACTGAATAAGTGCAATATCAGATACACAATAATGAAGTGGCGTTTCACTCATAATTACCGTAGACAGAAAACAAAAGAATAGGAAGTATCATCAGCAAAATTGAAATGTCTCAGTGATTTACTGCAGAGCAGGTATTGAACGCAAGTACATATTAGTGTCACTGTCACTTGATGGTGGATCTGGTGAAAAAGCTGATCAAAATCAAAATATTGATTTTTAAGAAATTGAAAACGATAGTTTTGAGAAATGTTGTACTGCGAAATGAGCTCTGACGAGGACAGTCATGATGGTATAAAACATCTGCTCAAACTGAACCCTTCCAAGCTCCAAAAGATAACAAAATATGCTTTATTTAATGTTACTCTAATATCAGGAGAGTTTTATATTATCGCGACAGGTAGAGATCCATCCGTTAGATATAGTTCTGGGTCGCTAAAAATCCAAATATGTCAAAATGATTGGCTAAACATTCATGCATTTAAGGGTTTTGCAATAAGTTTACCATAAGTTTACCAAAACTCTTCTGATGTCCTGTCACTTTGTTCAGCAACGTATTTAAAAACCTCTATTTAATTCCTAGGGGACCAAAGGGAGAAGTTTTGGAACTGACTGTGCCTTGTGTTAAAAAAAAAAAATCCAATAACTACTTTCTTTGTTCATTCCAAAACCAAACAAACAACAACAACAACAAATCACCAGACTAAAATCAATTTGGAAAAATATTTAAAAAAATGCAGAATATAACAGATCAAATCCTGTGGGGTCCATAGTAGCCTACAGTTGTTTTATTAGTAAATGGCAAATACTTCAGTTGCACAGTTTAGAGGTTTTCTTCAGCTATAGCGCCCCCTTAGCATCTGAAATGGATGTCACACTCCCTTCAGATTGTGTTGGTGTCCTTGTGTTACAGGTTTTGAACACGTATTTACAGAAAAGATGGAAAAGGAAAACCAATGATTGGTTTTGATTTTGATTCTAGCCCAAATGTTTTTAAAGTTATTGAAAATGCAATTCCGCTTATTCTAGCACTACCTATAGTGTCAGATGAATGTGTGTGCATGAGTAGAGGGTGAGATTTTAGGGAAGGAAATAAAAGTGAAGAATAAGAAAATCTTAACAAATGCAGCCCAGCGTATTATTATTTTTTTGAAGCTTTTTTAATTCCAGACTGAAAATTATGATGGATAAAATAAAAAGGTAATCACATTTCTGTTTCTTATAACCATGTCCTGAGCACACCTCAGGTATTGTGTGCACAGTACAAAGACTGCTGTCTGCTTTATTGGATATTATATGTTTTTGTCAAGCAGACATAACTCATGTCTTCACCCCCTCGTGTACCTTTTTATCCGACTCTCTCAAGTAGGCATGAAAGTGGGTCAGAGAATTCAAGGAATTATAGATTAAAGGGGTTTTCAACATGGAACTAATTTAGTTTAGCAACAGGGACGCACGCTAATATTGCAACTGTGAACATAATGAAGACTGTTTAATTTAATATATTTCATGTGCAACCAAATGTTTATTTATAGTTGAGTACTTCCATGTAAAATGGCAGGGCTACACAAAGTGTAATATGCCAGATTACTGTGTGTTGATTATAAATAACAAAACTTGCTAGTGTCATATTAGAATGACGGGACAATAAATTACATCAAGACTGTAACATTTCCTGAATCTAGATCTGCCTTGAGGAAAAATACTGTAAATGAATGTCATTTTTTTGTTGCATTTTGCCAGAAGCAGATCCTAAGTCAGCCTTTCCTGAAAAACTTAAAACCTTCTGTCTGTGTGAATGTTAGACACATTGGGGGGAATACAGTATTGTTGCGCCAATTTTTTGTGCAGTATGTTAGCACAAAAATAAATTTATTCAATAACTGGCTGCAGTTTAACCAGGCTCTATTTGCTGTATTAGTTATTGTTGTTCTGTTCAGCACAAACAAACCTTTCTATGTTCATTAGGTTTATATATTGAGCCTTATTCACAAAATTCAGTGCAATTTGGCCCAATAAACATGGGGCTATTGCCAATTACAGAAATGGTGGCATTGGCTCACTAAATTATATAACTATTATAACCAGTCATATGTCTAGCTCATATGTCTAGCATGGTGTAGAGAAGCATACTTTTGGCATTTTAAAAAGCAAATCCAGGTGACAAGTTTACGGCATTACCTGATTTGCCCAAATTCTTTTGTGTATTGAGCAATACGCATGTGCAAATGACCAGCGCTATCAGTGAGTGCAATTCATTCTTAACAAATTTCTGCATTTCACCACCTTGGAATTCTATCTGCATTCTGAGTGGTTAGGAGATTTTGAGCTTCAAAGATTTTGCGTTCCATATAGCAAAAGTGATATGGGGAAACCAGTCTCTTACATGAATATGACAGAGACCCTAAATGTATTCAAAATGTACAATATCAAAATCCTCTCAAATTTGTGAATGGGGATTTTGGGAACAGATCAAATCCAGATAGAATCCTCTAATTCTAAAAAAAAATAACTTTCCTCTTTTACTTAAGGTTATATCTTGCAAAACATTAATTGAAGCAATCATTTGAAAATAATGTATCTACATGTGAGAAATTTAAAAGTAATGCTTTCTTGTTTGTAGACAAACTTTGATGTTGGCTTGAGAAAGCCTGGGTGGATGGATGGATGGATGGATGGATGGATGGATGGATGGATGGATGGATGGATGGATGGATGGATGGATGGATGGATGGATGGATGGATGGATGGATGGATGGATGGATGGATGGATGGATAGAATGGAAGCTTAAATGAGTCTATATTGAACAGTCTTGGCTCATTGGTCCTCTTGTGTGCATTCATAATGCTGATTGGCTGGCAAATATAAATTGTATATATATATTATTTTTTTTCTAAATAAAAAGTCCTGAAATGTACACAATTTAAAATAAAATAAAAAATAAACATCACAATGTAAATAAGTTGTCACAGAGAATAAGAATATGTGACAAATATGTCAGATAGAACCACTGATCTGTATAAATGTATCTATATAGATCAGTGGATAGAACCTTATAATTCCAAGGTGACCAATTTATTATCATTTAAAACGGTTCAAACGCTAACACACCAGAATTCATTCTCTGACATTGAAGACATGTAACTGCAATTACTGGCTTAACGTCAAGGTCCTTTATTCAGACGGACTGGCTTGATTCATTGGTCTGAGTGAGATTAGCTTTGGGTTGAAGCTTCTGTGTGAAATCAAGGACATGCAGGTGTGTCATGTACGTCCATTCATTCAGGCCATGAATCTATACTTACAAAATAATGTATTATATCCATAGATAATGTATGTGTGTTGACAAAGTGTAATAAAAGAGGTCAAGTGACTCTCTTATATAATAATAAAATACCCAATGTAGTTTCTCCGATGACCTTGGTGCAGAAGCTTAGTGTTCAAGTTAGTCACACGGATTCACCACCCTGACCAACAGAAAGCTGCTTGGTTTAAGTCTGTTTGAGCTGTGCTTCATAATACATTGACATGGACAGTGGACATTGCTGAAATTTCGCTAATATGACCACATGGCTTGAGAAATTAAGCTCTTGTGTTAGGTGTATTTGGAGTCTTCTCCTGAAGTGCCATTGGTCTATATGAGAGTTTTTGGTTCTTAACCAACACTATATGAACACTCTCTCCCTGTACAAATGAGCTGCCTTTTCCTTTTTGTTTTGTGGTGTAGGCCTAGTTCAAACAATTGTTGACAACAATTCAATAATAATGACTTAACTTTGAACGAGACTGCGGCAGCCCGATGTCAAGATAAACCGTTTAAGTCTCTAACAACTTACTTTTTAGGTAATTATATACCATCAACTCACAAAGCACAAAATAATTTACATTAGTTGGTCAAGTTATCTGAAAGACGGAATTTAGCATGGCAAATAAACAATTAAAAGTACATATTTAGGTTGATTTACAAATTAGATTACATAAAGCACAACAAAATGTTTTTTTTCAGCTTTGCAACAGAAAAGAAATCTCAATAAATACAAGCGCATAAAATATTAACAAAATGCAATTATCACATATTGCTGTGGCTAGCAATCACAGTTCTGCTGAGCTGAAATAAAAGGGTACATCTTATTGCCCACTTTGCTATGAATAATTGATGATACCATCCAAACAAATTCACTGTATCTTTAGAAGTTATTGCAGAAGATAAGAGTGAAAGATTCAGGCTATTTGGGAAGTCAAGTAATCACTAAACTATCCTACTGATAAAATAACTCTTTCATTTTCTTTATGTGTGTGTGTTTTTCAGGTTGACATGCTTCGGCCAACAAAAATCACAGGCGTTATTACCCAGGGGGCTAAAGACTTTGGACATGTTCAGTTTGTCGGCTCCTACAAGGTGGCTTACAGCAATAACGGCGAGAGATGGTTTATATATCAAGACGAAAAACAGAAGACAGACAAGGTAGGATTCTTTCTCTCACAGTCGCATGTCAAAAACTCATATTTTTGCAAGACCAAAAGATTTTTTTATCTTTTGACCAAAGGCGCTTTTATCTCAAGGTTGATGTGAATCACCTTGATTTATTTTTTTCATTTTGTATGTATTTATTCCTTTCGCTTTTCTTTTCTTTTTTAACACATACTGTGTGTGATTGTTCTTTGCTAAACACTGTCTAGATAGTCATTGTTTTCTTAAGCTGGCTTCCATAGACATGTTTACGTCATAAAGTCAATAAAAGAAGCATCCCCTTGTCTGGAAACGTGGCTGTATATTCTCCTCCATCCTGTCAGCACTGTCCCAGGGTAGCTGGACAGACTCTGTCTCTCTCTCCATGGTCTGCCTACATGCAGATAACAGTCCAATCTGCCCAGCCTCAGTGAAGAGTGTGCCAGAAATGTTTGTTAACAACCCTCTAGTGGGTTAAATGTGTCCAGTCCATTGGCCTGAGCTTGTCCTCTGAGGCTTCTAACTCTATTCTGAACCTAGCAATGAAGATGTTGATTTGTGTATGTACATTCTGAAGATATTGTTCAATATAATTTTTAGTGTTTGAAAAAATTGATCAAGGAGTCAGGGCTGTTAAATGGAAAATCTAAAAGATGACTTAAACATGGATTAAGGCAGTACACAGTGTTTGTTTGTGACTAATATTTGTAATGTTTGTTATACCCTGTGTCACAGCTCTGATTTTAGTTCATTTTTAGCACTGAGATAATCTTTGGCTTCCGCAAAAAAGATGTGCAATCTTTTATGAAAAATAATATACTTTTATTTACTATATACTATACTATACTATACTATACTACACTATACTATACTATAGTACAGTATATGTGTACCCAAGTGTTACCCAACATTGTAATGCATTACTTTTAAAAGTAACTATCACCAACATTGATTATCTTACTTAACAAAACATGTAAGAATCATACACCTTTGTTGGTCACAGAGCTTGTTTTCGGCAATAATCCAAAAGTCAATGGAAAAATCCTACTGGCTTTTTGTCAAGAGATCCAGAGTTTAGGATGGCCTACAAAAAAAAAAATCCCCCCTGTAGCACTCTGTAGGAATCAGAATGGTGGCAAGATAAAGACTAACATCAACGTTTTTTTGAATGAATACCTCTTTTTCTCTATGATTTGCTTGCACCACACTTGGTGAAAAGAGACACACATTGACAAGCTGTCATTGTCCACCAGAGAGTGGCGTCAATGCATTAACAACTGGTTGTGCAGCTTGGTTCTGTAAACACTAGAAGGATTTAATTAAAATTGATTTGACTGGGGTCGTCACTCCCCACTATAACCTGCTCTGTGTGTACAGTGAACATTAAGCACTCAGAAGAGGAGTGACAACCACATTTAGCTGTAATGTGCACTCATGTGTGCCCATGATCATTGTAGTGTGTTCTTCAGATCTCACTCTGCCTTTGGCCAAAAACCTAAACTCATCTGAGTGTGCCTAACCTCAAGAGACTCATATCACAATTAAAAAAAATAGTTTGCAAACTAATGCTTACTTACCCCATAATTTCCACACAAACATCTCCTTAAAAACCACTTTTACCTGTTTCCTGTTAGAAATCATCATCCCCCTGAAGCTTTTGGTAGAGAAGACGCTGTGAGTGGCACACCCATCATTGATTATCCTGGGGTCAACGTCAAGGGGTTAATTAGCCTGTGAATAGAACTATTCCCTCGCAGGCGATGGGGTAAATAAGATCACATCACAAGATTAGCTGCCAAGTGGACGCCCTTCCCCCATCCAGGCATGTATCAGTAATGCATTGGCTTATAAGATTTATATCAGCATTTGAATGGAGAAAGAAAAGAGATTGGATTCCCATGATGGGTACGACCAGCAGAAAGTAATATATGGAAATGGATGGATTATTCTCCTGTTGTATCATCTGTATCAGTGTCGATTCATGACCAGGAAAGGTGCATGTTCCCTTGGGTCTTCTGGTAGTAGGTGCCCTTGATGTCCTTATTGCAGAAATCAATACTGTGGAAACATTGCCCAATGGGTTAAATAGAAGGCACAGACCAGAACAGATTGGAGGGGAAAAGTAAAACTCTATTTCCAGTCACTGAGCAGGAAGTTTAAGGGAGGCTTAGTGACCCACAAAGGGCGCAGTGGATATTATTAAGGAGAGCACCTTTTAAATGTTAGAGGTGCTCTTCTGAAATGCCTGCATTAATACCTGTGAAGACGCAATATAGATGGACAGGCAGTTTCTTGATGGTCAAGAGTTTTACATGATTTTTGAGATGTTTCGGTCACTCTTCTAAATGTATCACTTGGTCTGGTTCTTATCACGCTGTAGTCACGATGCAGCTTTCAAGCTCTACTGAAATCTTATCTCACCCCCTCATATCCACAATTGCTTTCAACTCAAGGGGGAAAAACCAATATCAGATTGTATCATATCTCTTTTTTAACCTTTCAGATTTGGACCTGGTCTAATGGTAGACTTAGAGTGCTATTTATCTGGTTGTTGGCAATAGGGTTCTGAGGATGATGGGCCTTGAAGATGAAATTGAATGCAATGCAACCCATAATTTACTGTCTTTAGGTGAGATGAGCTCTGGAACAGTGGTTGCATTAGCCCTAGCAGTCACAGATGTTCCTCTTAACATGAAATCATTTTCAGAATCAAATATCTTGGATACAAGATATATCAGAAACAATATCTTGATGGGCCTGAGAAAAGGTGACAATTTGGTAATATGTGAAATGGGTCACCATTAATATAGTTTTTTTTTTTTTTGAAAGGCTTTCCTACATCTTTCCTTTTTATCAACATAGGAAAATTACTAGGGCTGTCAAAGTTAACATACGGTTCATTTAACACTATTATTTTTGTTAATATCTTTAACACAATTATTTATTTTGTACAATTTTAAATTATTTATTTATTTGGTCTTTCTATTTATTATTCATTTTCATTCATTTCATTTATTTATAAAGCACAAATAAACACAACAGAAGTTGACCACTGTGCTGTACAAATTAAGAAATATAAAACAAACCACACACAATACAAGAATAACAGACAATAAAACACTATAGTTAGGGTTTAGTGAAACCAAAGTTATGAGTGATATGCAAGAGTAAAAAGATAAGACTGTAGCTTAGATTTAAATTCATAAACAGACGTTGCAGACCTCACAGATAAGGGAAGACTGTTCCATATCCTAGGACCGGCCACTGAAAACGCACGGTCACCTCGCAACTTCAGTCTTGATCTTGGAAATGACAGTATAATGCTGTCTGACGATCGCAAGCATCTTGTTGACTTTTTTACATTTATAAGATCTGACAGATAGGATGGTGCCAGACCAATCAAAGCCTTAAAAACTAGCAACAAAATTTTTAATTCAACTCTATAACACACTGGCAACCAATTTAGAGATAATAATATCGGAGTAATGTGTTCTCGTCTACAAACCCCAGTTAAAAACCTGGCAGCGGCGTTTTGGACCATCTGAAGCCGTGACATGGAGGATTTGGGTAATCCAATATACAGAGAATTACAATAGTCCAAACGTGATAAAACAAAAGCATGTGTGACAGTTTTAAGATCGTTAAAAGATAGAAAAGTTTTAACTTTGGACAGCCGTTTGAGATGGAAAAAACAAGACTTTACCACAGAATTTATATGTTGGTCAAACTTGAGAGATGATTCAAAAAGAACTCCCAAATTTCTCACAGTGGGTTTGATATAAGAGTTTAAATAATCATAATCAGTATTCGCGTTTGCTTTTCCCACAGAGGGGCCAAAAACAATTTTCAGTCTTACTCTCATTTAAGTGCAATAAATTCAAAGACAATTGTTTTATTATTACAATTTGTATTATTATATGTAACTGTATTTAAAAAAAAAAAAAAAAAAAAAAAAAACTGATTGGAGATGCAGCACAATTGTCTAACACATACACTACCATTTGAAGTTTGGGGTCTGTACGTTTTTAAAGTATTTTTTGAAACAAGTCCCTTATTCTCAGCATTTATTTGATCAAAGATACAGATACAATTGTAATATTGTGAAATGGTATTACAATTTGAGATGACTGTTTTCAATTGTAATATATTTTAAAATGTCATTTATTCCTATGATGTCAAAGCTGAACATGTCACATGATCCTTCAGAAATCATTCTAATACGCTGATTTGCTGCTCAAGGAAAATTTCTTATTTTTATCAATTGTGCTGCTTAATATTAATGTGGAATATTTTGTTCATTTTCAGAATTCTTTAAATATATAGATCAAAATAACACCTATTTGAAAATAGAAATGTATTTTTGTAACATAAATGTTTTTACTTCAACTTTTGATCTCACTGACTCCAACCTTTTGAATGGTAGTGTGCTTAAAATAATATTTGTACATGTACAGTATTAAGGATAAAAAAATTATACAATTAATCATGAATAAATATTTTTAATCAACTGACAGCTCTCTAAATCACACAACCATAATTTCAAACTGCCAACTGAAGCTTACTTCAGCAAAGGGGTAATGAGTAGCTTTGTTAAATTGGCACGCCTCTGAGAAATGGCAAAAATTCGGATCAGGCCCTTATAGGATTGCGTTCCTGCTGAGTCACACCAAATCTTCTCAGTTTTATCAGAAATAGGACAACTGTACCCATGGAGCCCTCACATCTGATATGTTGTTTGAGATTTGTTTGCTGTGCACAGCATAGCCTGTTCATATCCTCTGTTACTAGATGAGTTAAAGAATGCAAGGAGACTGACTTACGAGGTTGGTATAAATTGAAAAGGAATGTCATATTAAAAGAGATTTTGTCCTCATTTTGTCCCTGTCAGGGTGTGGGATGTCAGTCCCCTGGGTAAATCATGCGGCCTTCCTCTTCTTAAACACTTTTAGACAGTCCAGACAGTGTCAGGAAAGGGTGAGAGCTCACACAATATCTTGATCATTAGTTAGTAACATTAAATTGAGCGAGCTAGTGCACTACAGATGAGATAACATGCATAAAATGAGTTTGGCTCAGTACGACAGCAAATGAGAGGGATATTGCCAGCTGGCACACAAGATAAAGCAATATTATACCTTAAAGATATAAAAGATGTTGTACTTAATAGTTGCTCAGTTTCAAAGAGGGGGTATTTGGCTGTGATTTTAAACTCATGTTTCTGTCCTTGTACAGGCATGTGCATTGTGAGGAGCTCAGTGGAAAAATAAATTCAAGATGGCAGATGAGAGAATTGTTAGTTATAAATAATGTGTAACTAATCATAATTTTAATGAAATATATTTTTTTTAATTATTTGTTTCAGTCTAATATTTGTGTGTATGTTTACTTATCGAGTATCATGGTATGCGGTTATATTTTGTGATGGGAATTCCTTGACTCTTTTTAGCCCTAGTGTGGGAGTCAACTCCAGCACAGGAATCGACTCTCATTAGCCTCAATGGAAACACGTCAATTTCGCAAAAACTCCCATTTATCGCAAAAAAGTTTTTACGTTCACATGGGCTGGTTTTTCAGGCAATTCGAAAAATAAATATTTTGCAAAACTGCAATGGAAAAAATGTTTGCGCATTTACAGTCACCTGACTTAAAAGGCGTGGTGTGTTCGGACAGAATACGAGACAGAGTTGTTTATTACATTCATAAAAGACAAAATAATACTGGATTCTAAACCTCAAAGTAATGCCACAATCAAGACCTCAGAGCAGAAATGAGTGAGAAACACCTCATATGTGCCGAAGGGTCTTTCCTTGCCATTAATGCTTGGATAACACGCCGTGTCTCCTTCCGTTAATAATAATAATGTCTAGTGCGGTGGCTGTGATATATAAACCTACCAATGTCCGTTGCCATGATTTTTTAAATTACTTATCGCGAGAGGAAAAAATTACGTTTAGTCGCATAACATCGATTAATGGAAACACCGTCATTTCGCAGTAGTTTTGTATCGATATTTACAAAAAAATCGCTACATTTTTGCGCAAATCTATAATGGAAACGCATATATATATAATATTGTTGACTCCATTGCTGTGTCTAAAATAACTAACTTGTGTGTCGAGCTGTTGCAGAAACATGCCACAGTCACATACTTTTATCTTATGTAGCTTACTTTGCATTTTTATTTAATAAAATAACAGCCAACTTACCTCCGTGCCAGCGGTTTTGTTTGTCATGGTTATCCTAGTTTGTGTTCATAACCATTAAACAAATAATAATAATAAATAAATAAATGCATTAAAGTCCCCCTGTGGTTAAAATCAAGTTATTAATGTTGGTCATATATCTATGTGGTGTTTTTAATACTCAGTTGGTATTTTTGTGGTGTATGGATTTGGTGCCAGAGTGTTCCAAATCGGCCACTTGATTTTTTTGATTTGTGCCAACAAGTATACCTGTCTCTCTGTCCGTCCATCCATCCAGATCAGATTTGGAATCAGTCGCAAAAGTCATGCTCAGATGTAATACCCAGATCTCCACACAGACAACCTTGTTTTGCCAAGCTCCAAAAGGACTTGAGATTGCCTTGCCTCTTTGAGCATCACTTGAGGGATTTTCACACTGATTCAGCTCCATATGAAGGACCCACTTCAAAGGACGTGTTTATGAATTGAACAGTCTTGCAGCTTGAAGAGGCTATGAAGTGATAAAGTGTCCTCCCCTTGTGATCAAACTCCAAAAGCCCTCACCTCCAAATAGAATATCTGCGTTACCTGGTGTACCTACTTAGATAATCCTCCATTTGTTTCTGCATGCCAAAACACTCATTCAGTGCTTTAAAGACAACTTTCCTTTCCACGGCTTTGCAGTCATGAGCGGAGCAGTGCAGGGATTAGGTTAAGCAGTAAACACCAGGCACAGATTTATGGGATGTCTTAGAGATGGATTTGTTTTCTTTGCAGCTTTAATGCATAATCGTTCCAAATGTTCTTGGGTGCGCTGGGAGAGAAGGGTAATTGAGAGTGACTTGTTTCCGTCATTTCTTCAGAGGGTACATCAGAAGAGTGAGATGTCTCATTTGGTTACGGTCACAGAAAGCGTAAGCGTTCACTGAAGTTTTAGTGATTACTGTTGCGTGAAAGACTGAAATGGATAAGTACAATACAAGAGATGTTCACTACATGACACCCCTGTGAGTCTGTTTTTATTTAGCGGCTTTTAGCAGTCAAATAGCTACTTGTTTTTCAAGTAATTAACCTTAATGCCTTACCTGGTGAGTGGTGCTTGTTTTAATTTTAGAGAACTTCAGCTCTAGCTCTCAGAATTAAATTGAAAACTCGTGATATTATCCCAGATAGTGTATGAATTTAAAAATATGGGTTACACTTTAGACATTCTACTATACAACTACATGTCAACTAACTCTCATTAGAGTATTAGTAGACTGTTAGGTTAAGGTTAGTTGTCAGGGTTTGGCTTAGTATAATAGATTGACATGCAGTTGCAAAGTTACTTATAGGCAGTAGAATGTCTGTTGGAGGACCATTCAAATAATGTGTTAGCAGATATTAAACAGTCTATTAAAACTTTAATGAATTGAGGTTGACCTGCAGTTGAAAAGTTACTTACAGTTAGTAGAATGTATCACGTGGACCATCAAAAAAAGTGTTACCAAATCATGTTCTTAAAGTCAACATGAAATTAAACTTCTGCTTTCTAATGCATCGTAATGCAAATTATGCATCCCTGCATACGTTTATTTATTTTTAATTTGACTTTTTTTCATCAAAATGTCTTAACTTGATCTGCTTAAACCCCACCCACAATCGACAACAAGCTCACATTCAGATCTGCCTAAATTTTTCACATCAAATCAACAACTGATGGATAGAACCAAGGCTACATCCTACATTTTTTTGATAAGCCTATACACTCGGATATCTGTCACAATACAAAGGAAAATATCTGCCGCTACTTCAGTTTCATCGGGAGTTTATGTCAGATGGTAACACAACATTACAGTGTCCTGGTTACAGTTTACATTAGTTTAGCAACATTTACCTTAACCTGCAACAACAATTGTAATATTTGTAATATGGATGCTGTATTGTGACATGCTGCCAATCAGTTCAATCATGTGGTAACAAACTTAAATCTTTGCAGTTGACTGTACACATATTTGTAATGGTACAGGTATTCCTACTGAAAGATGTACGTGTACCGTTGTTTTAACCACTGCATGTGCAGAACTTGTGTATGCAGATATCGATATACTTTGATGTTAATATACTTTGATAAAAAAAAATAAGGGAGGTAACAGAGTGAGTCCTTGTGGAACAAATACACATTTTCCTCAACAAATAACTTGTTTAAAGTAAATGATTGCGAAAGTTTTGCCAGTATTTCCATTTTGCATGAAGGTCTCTGCGGACTAGATCTACGCTGCTGCCGCAGAGCACGGATGGACTTGCTAGCCTACTGCTAATAGATACTAGGGTTGTTCCGGGTTGTTCAAATGGCGAACGTAATGAAAGCGAAACAAAACTGCGCTACTCGTTATTTTGTGCTTCACAGACCATTTATCTGTTTGGACCAATGCAGCAAGAGCCGATCTTGCGACACTGTAACTACGCAGTGCTAAGAGATCCAGTCAAGAAAGCATTTGAATTCACCACTGAAGTTATAACATCACTGCGAGATCTACTGAGAAGCATTCAAATTTATCCGTTATTAACAACAGCGGATCAAACAGCGCTGACGTGGAAACCAGGAAGAAACATTGTGCTTTCAAGTAACGTTACGTCGGTTTTATTTTGACATTATGAATAAAATTGCTGCCCTCAAATGTTAATCTGAAATAAAATTAACCTTTGTTTATAACTACTACAATATTACATTTCATTTTTTTTTATAAGGAGCTGTTTTTGTTTTATATGTCAAGTATAGCTCCATCATTGCTCAAAGTAAAAAAAGTATCATACTTCATGATGTTAGTTTTAATAAAAATAAAAAAAGTAAATCAAGGAAATTTATCTGGCATTTCTTTTTTTTTTGCTGTATCGAAAACGTATCGAACCGTGACACCAGTGTATCGCATCAAGCCGAACCGTGAATTTTGTGAACTTTTACACTCCTATTATTCATATATTATTGTTTAGATTCCTACATTTATTTGTTGCACTTTTTAATACAGTTATATTGTAAAACTAAAATACCTTTGTCAGTTTACAATATTAGATGTGTGGCTGCATTTGAAGTTCTTTTTCACTTGCTGTGAAATGTATGTCAGATAATAATAATACTCTAGTTCACTGTGTGTATTTGTTCATGTTTTATTAAGGGATAAGTCTGAAGCACACCATAAAATAATTATATCAATTCATACAGGGCTAATATGAATTGCAGCTGTATAGATGCACACCCAGGTATCGGATCAGTACTCAGTCTTGGCCGATGTCTCGACTCGACCCTGAGTCCAGGTATCGGAATCGGTATTGGAAAGGGAAAAGGCGTATCGGAACATCTCACAGACCCGCTGCTGTGAGCATGCTGTTGTTCCAAAAATAGACATATATAAATGGTAGCAGATCTAGACAGGTGGAGCTGGGGGAGGTGAAGGGTTTCAGAGGAACTGATAACATGCTGCAAGGCTAGCAAACAATGAACCAGACTATTTAAATGTGTCAGCTTGTGCCATGTGGTAATGACTTGATTGCTTGCAGATTGCATGTAAAGGATATATCATCCTGCGCCCTCTAGAGTTTCATGACTGAACTAGATATTTAAATAAAAGAGAAGCTACCCATCATACTGTATGATGCCATTTTAAAAATACAAACAATGAGGATCTACTGTAAAATAGCGACAATTTAAACGTCAACTAAGAAATGTGCATTAAATACAACTAATAAAAGTTAAAAAAGAATAGAATGTTACAAACATTTTTTATCTTCAAAAAATACAAAAAAAACTCCTCATAGCAACTTCTGTGCAAGATAAATTGGTGAATAGCATCAGTTTAATCAGATGGACTCTTTGTGAACCACTTGCTATATATTTACATTTAACTCCCTGAAATGAAAACATATTGATAGTGTAAATGCTACGCTATACTGCTGTCAAGCTACCAAAAAAACCCCCAATAAAACGCATATTTAGTAGCGTTCTTCCCCAACATTGACTGCAGATGCGGTCATGCTTGATTCCGTGTACTGTGTTGCATTTGTCCATAATAGAATCACACAGGAATTCAAGGTGTCATCAGAGTTCTAAAATGTTAATATAAGACAAATGTTAGAGTCAAGAGTTGCAGTCTAATAAATCTTACTTAACACTTGTGTTTTTCCCACCATACTATCTATCCACACTCATAGCCAAAGTATGCAGACCTTATCATTATAAAAGCCTGGCGAGAAATGCTTAGCATTGAAAGACTTTCCTCTGCACATATTCCTCGCAAACACACAGGGCATCAGATGAGAAGTTCAGTGAACGAGTTCATGTTTTGAGCTGCCCTTTTACCTAATCAATTTTTTATGACATTTCCCCGCGCTCTGCCTTGGAGTGCATTGAAAACACGAGATTGGTGCCATGGTGCAAAAGGGAACGTTGATTCAGCGCGGAAGTAAGAGAGAGAGGGAATATGTCACACATTTATGTAATGCTTATGACACCAGCAATTAGACACACGGGATCTCTGTGCTCTGATTGTTTACTCTCTCCTGATGAATATGTGTTGACAGTGCTTTGAGAGCTCAGTCAAATTTGTCTTTGAAGCCCACATGAAGTCTTAGTTTCCAGCCAGCCACTTTGTTGCTTGCTGAAATTTCCCCATCTCTGAACTCTTTACACTGAACGTACTTGAGCTTTGTTTGCCTTCAGCATCAGTTCAGCTGCACACTCAAGGGTTATTCATAAATCATCAACTGTTCTTCTTGTCTTTGTATTGTAAATATGTGTCTGCTAGTAGCAAATGAAATAGTCTGACTGTTCACTGTGAATTAGCCTACAGTATGTTTACTGTATTTTGATATTTTAATTGGCTGCCTGTGAACCAAAACTAAACAATTAAAATGTCCAGTGGCAGTTTATTATGCTGATTTGTTTCTCAAGACACATTTATTATTAATATCAATGTTGAAAACAGTTGTGCTGCTTAATATTTTTGTAGAAACTGTCATAGATATAATTATTTTGTATTAAATTATAAATGTCTTTACTGACACTTTTGATCAATGTAATGCATCCATACTGAACAAAAGTATTAATTTATTTGTTTTATGGAAATGTATAAATAATGGTGTATAAAATGTTACACATCTATGTAACATTACTAAATACTACTGTGTGTAATCCTGCTAAAACTATTTCTCATGACAAAAAAATTAAAGCTATAAACAGTTTTGTTTGTCTAGTTGACAAATATTATACTATATTGTACACTGAACTTATTACAGAGTAGCTTTTTATCATCAAAAGACTGGCTAAATGTGTTTATATTTGATTGAAAAGTAAAAAATAAAAAAAAATCTTTTTGAGAAATGTGTATAATTTGAGATTTATTTTTTCTTTCAGGTCTTTCAAGGAAATTTTGATAATGACACCCACAGAAAGAACGTGATAGATCCCCCCATCTATGCCAGATTCATCCGAATTCTTCCATGGTCTTGGTACGGAAGAATCACTTTGCGCGCAGAGTTACTGGGATGCACAGAGGAAGAGTGAAGACCCCTACTTATTTTCTCTTTGGTCCATATTCAATATAAACTGTGCTTGAACATGTAAAATTTAAATTGGTTTCATCCGAATTTTCAATTTTTTTTTATATATAATTTTTTTCTTTCCTAAAGAGGTGGGGTTTAGTCATATATCATGCCCTGATTGTTTTTCCCTATGTGGTCTGTGCAATTTAGTGAATTAAATCTTGTAATCTTTTTTTTAAGAGCTAAATGGAGGGCGGGGTTATTTCACTGTGGTTTACGCAGTGGAACAATAGCCACTGTACAGTGTCACTTTAAACAAGAACAAAAAATGACATGCAATGGTTTTTGGGCCATAATCCAGAAAAGAAAAAGATCACAACACATCTAGCAGAAAAGACTAACATTAATATGTAAAATATGTTTCTACTTTCATTTTAACAGTAGGCCTGACTGAAGTTATATCACAACCAACACTGACATTGTTGTGTAGACAAAAATATGATGGTATTGTATTATATGTAAAACGCTAAATAACTGCATGATGCAAAAATGACTAGAAGTATAAGACAAATAAGATGTATAAGTTCAAATTAAAGCATTTCGTAGATCATTTTTATTAATCATTTCAAATGTTTATGATCTGATTTCCTCTACTTTTCTAAAGACACTGTTACATGCCCCATAATGTAATAACTTGCCATACAAATAAAAAACAACACTGCAGTACTGGAAGCATCCAGGTGAAACTTAACTAACGATGTCACACACATAGACAACTGATGGAAAGTTATGAAGGTAAAGGTACATTCGCTTACAGGTTATTACGTAGGCAGTCTGTAACAACGACAGGAGAAATTAAGAAAATAATGTGTGAAATTAAATGTTTAGAGGTTTTTTTTATGTGTGTACAATAATTGTTTGTGTAACTTCCAGATGTCTCATATTTTCAGGCTGTTTACCTATTAATTACCTGTACTACTGTATTTTTGTTTTTCTTGATTGTAAAAACCTCAGGATAGATGTCAATTTTACAATCGTACAAGTAAATCTAACTTTGGTGGAATGCAAAGTCCCTTTGAAATATCCCACATTTGTATGTGCTTGTTAAAAATGTGAAGGAATATAAACATACAAAAATGTGTTGTATGGACTAGGGATTAGTCTTTTTTTTTCTCCCCTTTGCATAATAAAGGCACCGTTAAATAACAGCTTTTATGTATGCAAAGATTAGATACAGATGTTTATACAGCTGTTAGGAAATCATCGAAATTGTTATAATTTTCAAGTTGATCACCATTTGGTTGTGAAATCACTGCATCAATTCGTTACTTTTTTGGAAATTTTCAGGGCTCATGACACATATGTAATATATATATACACAATAACCTGGGAGGGGGAGGGGGAGGGGGGGGGGTGTAACACTATTTGTACAGTCTTGAATGTGACATATTAAATATAAAAAAGGTCAGAGATGTGATGACATGAATGCAGCATATATCATACACCAGAATCAGCATATACATCACGTGCAGTACCATATTTTTTAACTAACAGATAAATGTTGGCATCATGTTTCTATGTTTATCATGCCTATTGACGTATACAGAGGTAATATCAGTAATTCTTGTCTAACATTTTCCTGTGTCTGTGAGATTCTTCTCTAACACTGTTCAAATGACTTGTGTGCACATTTAACAGTTTTGTACAGACCTTTTGAGGATGACTGTGTATTAAGAAGAAAAAAAAACAGTAAAATATGAGGTCCACAGGCACATTTTTAAAAGAATAACTAATATATATATATATATATATATATATATATATATATATATATATACAGCTATATATATATATATATATATATATATATATATATATATATATATATATATATATATATATATATATATATATGGGTCTGATTGTCCAGCATTTTCTTTACATGTGCTGTGAATAGTGATTGTTTGCAAACATGTATAGAGTTAAATTTAAGAGAGACCCAGTGGGCCACATAATCTTTTGATTTTGCTTTTATGCTGTCAGCTGTTCCAAAAATAAAATGTCATATTTCTTTTTTGTTCATTCCGTGTCAAGCAAGTGCTATGTGGTAAAACATACCAATTATTCACTATTAGTTAAAGCGAAGTGTACAAAGGAGGACAGCCATTGCTAACATATAGACAG
Source organism: Phoxinus phoxinus (assembly GCF_949152265.1). Lineage (NCBI taxonomy): Eukaryota > Metazoa > Chordata > Actinopteri > Cypriniformes > Leuciscidae > Phoxinus > Phoxinus phoxinus. The sequence continues at coordinate 28,983,088 of NC_136878.1, read as the reverse complement.
CTCTTTTGTTTGAAAAATAAAAAGACTTATGTGAAAAAATCTTTCGATTTTTTGTTACACCTTCTCTAATGTTTTGGTTAAAAATAAGAAGTCTCCTGTTGTTGTTTGTTTCGGTGCGTGATTTGGTATGCTGCTTGTGCTTTTCACTTTGATTGATTGCTTTCCTCCTTCTCCCAAGTCATTCTTTGTTCAGGATGGCACAAGATACATCCTATGATTGTGAGGTCCGATCATATACTGCTTCTGGCACTTCATGTGAAGGAAAAAAACAAAGAAGAAGAAGGAGTCATCCTGAGGACATGGCCAGATATGCACAACTGTGATCTCTAGCAATAAATTTATAACATCAGTGCCAAAATACTCTTTAAAGCATGAAATGTAGATTGACACATCCGCACGCAGTTTCTTGAAAAGTATATATGTTCATCATGTGCATCCCACGCAATCTTCTCTGTGAGGAAAAACTGCCAAGCTGATATCATAAAAGCTGTATTGCAGGTGCTATATATCATGTGGATAAACAGAAAGCACATGGAGTTGTAGGATCTTTCTGACAATGCCTCTAATAGACTTCACACAGCTGTCTTTGGTTTGAAACCCATGCAAGGAGAGATTGAAAAGGGCTTTATGAGACCTGCAATCTAAAATCAGCATTCTCAATCAGCCCATTTCTGAGCACAATGGTAGGAGATGTTAGCATGAGGCTATTGTACATTTCTGATTGTGCAGTTGGGTTATTAATGCACATGACTGATTGCTAGGAAACCATTCCTTAGCCAGCGAGGCGGGCATGGCGCCACAAGCAAAAAGCGAAGTGATAAGGAGGTTATCCTGCTTCGTTTAGGTTTTTTTTTTCCAAGCGCAAATTAGAATTGCTTTCAGATGTAACAGCTGATTGCTTCTGCCCGTGACATCTTTCAGTGAAGACCCAAGATTGATACACAGCTGTGCGCTACACATGCAGATCACATACTGACAGGAGATTCAAATCTGCATTCAATAGGTCATAGGTCTTGGAAGTCTCAAATGTGCATTCAGTAGTTTCAAAAGTTTTACACATTGGGAAATAAATAGTGTTTTGTGAAGAGTCTTCACTTCACTTGAAGACTGTACACATAATAGTTTTTCTATAAAAAGTGTTTTAACTATGTAAGTTCCATGTCATCTCCTCAATGTATTTTGCCATGTTTCACAAAACTCAAAAGATAATCATCTTGCTCATTGGCTCCATATGTACCTATTAAACTAGTAGTGTAGTGTAAATTGATGATGTGAAGAATTTAAAATAGACAATCGGTACCTGTATGGATGAAGAAACAGAAAGGGTATGATGCCAAAAAACAGGGAAAAAACAAGTGTAAACATTGGAACACACAAGGTGGAAATATAATATATAGAGAAAATCCTGAGAAGTCATGCTCAAGTTGCTTCTTTTTATGTAAGCGTATGAATTGTTGTGTTGACAACTCTCTTAAAATGCACTAATATCAGTGTAATTTACATCAAACTCAGAAGAAGAATTTGCTGTGCAGCATCTAACTTTTTTGTGGGTTTGGTATTTAAAAAGGTAATTCACCACTGGCAATAATAAAATTGTCTGTCTTTGCAGTAGAAAGGGACTATTGTTATATATTGATGATACTAGAGAAAACAGAGAAAAATGGCTCTATTGTTCCTTTCAAACGCCAACCTTCCGCTCTCTTTCTCTCTTAAACTGCAATTCATCGACTGGCCGCTGGAGACAGGCTCCAAAAGAGAGTCAATCCCATGTTAATATGCCCAACTTTACAGCAGAAAAAAAAACATGTTTAAAGCCTGTTACAAAAAGTGATTTTGGTCTTTATAGCTAACTTTGTCTTTCATGACAAGGGGATTTTTTTATAACTCATCCGTTTTTACATTAAGCCTTAAAGTTCAGCATAATTGGTGGATTGCTGCTCACTACTAGCTGTTTGTCTGCCGTCACTTCACCTCAGCTAATCCCGCCTCTTTGCCGATTTTTGGTTATTTACATTTACGCATTTGGCAGACGCTTTTATCAAAAGCGACTTACATTGCATTTCAAACTACACATTTTTACATTCTTATCAGTTTTTGCTTTCCCTGGGAATTAAACCGATGACCTTGGCGTTGCAAGCGCCAACGCTCTACTGTTTGAGCTGGGAGTGACGTGCTGTGAAGAAAGCGATGGATGACGTCACGGACCATACGTCCATTTTTTTTTTACAGTCTATAGTCTATGGTTCCTTTTTGCCAAAAAAGTTGGTGAAATTCAAAACCCATAATGCACTTGATCCAACTGTCCGTGGATGCAGAAATATGTTCTGTAATTTTCACAAAAGCCCTGGAACTGTCAAAAGTCTGCCAGATGACACAAAAATGATGCATTTTGCATCATCCCGAGTACTTTTGCTGACAAATAGGCTTCACATGGATATCTGGGTGCAGGTAACATGTGGAAGTCTACACATTGTTAATTTACAACTAACATTGTAACCAAAACAAATGTGTTTGAAAAATTTTCTTTTAAGGTACACAAAGAATGATGCAAAAGCTAGCTAAAGAGCTACTGAAAGCACATTTAAAAGACATGGATTACATGAATCTGCTCTGGGTAAAAATTTAGGTATTTGTCTCAGTTCTTCAAAATACAAATCTAAACGTGGATTTACAAAATGTTGTCTTATTAATCTTATAAAAAAGTCATGTGGGTTTGTGAGAGCACATGGCTTCTGCCATAATTGTCTTGCCATGTGCATTTTTCACATGGCTTTTAGTTTGTTTCTGTCTGCCATGTGCTCATCTGTCAGTCTCTGATCTTGGCTCCGCCCTCTTGTTACCTGATTATTGGTTAATTTGCCCCACCTGCTCTCCCTTGTTACCAATCTGATTTCCTTCCTTATTTATCCTTATTTTGTTTTCTGTCCATTGCCATGTTGTCATCTATCTTCCTTGTGCAGAAGTATTGCCTGCTTGACATGCTTGCTGGCCTGGTGTGTGATTTCCCCCATTAAATTCTGTTTGTTTTTGCTTAAATAAAGTCTCTCAAAGCTCATTTTCACACAATTAGCATGGGCACTTCCCACATATGTCAAAGTCATCCAGACACTGTGTAAAAATGCTTTTTGCGTTTCTTCATGGTACTTTATCAGTTGTTTTAATGCTCACAAAAGGTAGAGAATATGTTCTCATGAGAAACCACACAGTGAGCCTTCAGTCAGCTCTAGATGTTGCAGAGCTTAGATGTGAGTTTCTCAACAGGATTCCCATTTAAATGGAGAGGACTAACTGAGATCTGAGACTTTTCTAAAAGTTGAGACTGTATTTTCTTTGTTTTTCTTATCTGTGGGATGTCCTAAGCTTTGGACTGTTGGACTCTGTGTTTACTCTGAAAATCTCCTTTGAAGGTCTGTGATTAATAAATAAAGTTTGTGTGACTGCTATAAACCATCATCCAACTTCAGGGTCTTTTCCTTGTTTAACGTTTAGAAAATGTTAAACCATCATTCTTGGGGGGAAAAGGTATATGTTAAGAGGTTCATAAAAGTAACAGATTACAGGGGCTGTTGACACTGCTTGTGCATCTCTCTTGACCACATCAGTCTGTATTTCAAGGAAGAAAATATTTAGAACACTTGAGAGAACACTACACGCCTGGAGAGCCAGTGTTTAATGTAGGACACAGCATGCTGTTCACAAAAGCACATATATTACATGGTGAGAAGATGAAGAACTGATTCAAATGTATTTACAAACTCCCACAGATTGCATTTGAGGTTGCATTGATATTGGTACGAATATCTTTCTCTTCCTCACTTCCCTCCTCTTCTTCCCTCTTGAACATGTTGCTGGGATGTTGTTCTTTTGTTTATAGAGCATGAATATTCCATATCTGTTTGGAATGCAGTGTTAGTTTACTACTGTGCCGAGCCACTCTGGCAAGAAGCCACCTCTGTGTGTAAAACAAACATTTCGACAAGCTGACATTACACATGCAAATGATCCTGAGCTAACTGAGCAGAAGAAGTGCTATGCATTTGAAAAACTTTTTTTTACAGTAATATTCAGCCCACTCAGTAGCTTCCTAACAAAATATATCTGCGAGCAGTAATTACAGAGCTGAGCATGAGAATGGCAGCGTTTGCAATGCACTAAACGTGACCTTAAGAGAAGACCATAATTGCAGTCTGAAATGTTCAATATTTACAGTATATTCATATTTACAACTTTTGATTAATAGGAGGCACAATATTTTATAGCTTTGAAAGAAAAAAAGCTTTTACCAATGTTGTTGTGCTGGATTATTTGCTTAAATCACATTAGATTTAAATTACTTCACATTTGAGATGAAGTTTGATCACTTCACTTTTATAATTATTCTTTTCAAATTCAGTGAAATGTGCATGTATTATAAATACACAATAATCACCTGTATTTTACCAATTTAATAAATGGAATTTCAAATGTTCTACCTATAATTTGTTGTGCACGACAGAGAGTAGTTTTCTTTCACTTTAGCGGGCTTGATCATAACCCATGTTAAGCCATTAAGGTGTTATTATTAATTTTGAACACTAGTTCCCAAAACTGAGAACTCAGTCACTCTCAGGATTTAGTGATTTTCAGAAGGTTTAGAAGACCCACAATATCATCATGTCATCAAGTCTCAGCATGAGCACAAAGGCTAGTCCAATCCAATTGTCTTAAAGGTATGAATTATACAGTGACTTTTAGAGAGCAATTTTGCATTTATCCATGTTGATTACAATGCCATCTGTTCCTCTACCCGCCCTGCAAAGAAAATACAGTTTGACTAAATGCTTGTGGCAGGCATTCTGTACTAAACCAATGGACAAACCACATCTGTTGCACCAAAAAGCCTTTCTATTATTCCAAAGCAAGGCATTGGGGAAAATATCTTAATGTGGTTTTGGCATTGGTCGGGGCCTTTCTTCTGGAACGGCACAGGTACTAATTAAACTCTTTAAGAGCTTTCTTTTTTTCCAGCGTGGCCAGCTTGTCTCATCATAATCTACTCCCTCTTATGTTAATTAAATATGGTGAAAACAACTTGAAGACAACCCTCACCCAACAATATTATTGTATGAATTTATTTTGGCAGGACTTTGCTTTCATTTTTTGCCAATTATAGCCTATTTAAGTTCTTAAGGTCAATTAATTGAGCTTTGAAGCTGCAAAAATATAAGTATATATGGAAACTTGGACATTTAGGTTCCCTAAACTAAAGCTTTTAATTAATCTCATATACATTTACAACTGCAGTGTAAGGAATGAAAGTGACATGACATAAATATAACCATATACGTTTAACTCTGAGACCTGCACACTGAGGTGACAGATTCACGGAGACATACATGCTCCATCCAGGCTTCTGTTTTGCCCTCTAAACCATATCAGGCAACATAGAGGTTGGTGGGAAGAGTGTATTTGGAGGCCAGTCAAACTGGCAGAGCTTTGCACACTATGGCAGTAATGTAAGATTACCAGGCAGACCTGCTCAAAGACCTAGATCAAGGGGTGGTCTCTGAACTCCATATACTGTAGCCACAGACCTAGTTCTTCATGCCATCAAGCAGGCGGCCTACAATTGAGATTAGGCCCACTCCTTATCCTGAGAAATAAATTGAGCTAAGCTTGCTTTATATGCTGTTTGGCTCCCTGATATACTATTTGTAGTAGAGCTGGACAGATGTTTAAGATGACTAAACTACCATTCACATAACCTCTCCCCTGGTCTCATGGGATAGTTAAGTGTCCATTGAACGCACACTTCAGAATATCGCCGGAAGTAGTAGGTCATGCTGGTAGTTTATGCCAACTCTTTCATGAGTACTGTGAATTCGGACAGACTTCTTTTGTCACATATGCTGTAAAAGATATTAGCCTCTGCTGATATTGGAGAGACTATCGCCGCAGTTAGAGACTGAGACTCTGCTCATCCCGCCAGCGGTGAAAAGAGTACTAAAAAAATTTACTTAAGTAAAAGTATTGCTACTAAAGTAATAATTTACTTAAGTACAAGTAGAAGTACTGAAAAATAACATGACTCAAGTAAGAGTAAATAAGTAGTTTGCTTAAAAACTACTCAAGTAACTACGTTACAAAGTACTTTAGTATTATTTTTCCATTTTTACCCAAAATGGGGAGATGATAGCGATATGGAGCGCTAAACATTCACATGCCATCTGTTTCATTCATACTGGAAGCCCAGTACATACTGATTCATCCTTCGCGCAGAAAGTCCACAAGTGAAATTCATAGAAGTATTAAACTTATGACATTTCATGAAATGCCTTATATGGATATAATAACATGCAAATAGAGACTTTTTGACTGATGAAGACAAACAGATGATAGTGATAATATATCTGTGTTCATCAATCTATCTCAGGTATTTAATCTATTTTATATCTTTAAAGGGATAGTTCACCCAAAAAGGAAAAATAGCCCATGATTTACTCACCCTCATGCCATCATAGGTGTATATGACATTCTTCTTTCAGATTAATACAATCAGAGTTATATTAAAAAATCCAAGCTTTATAATGGGAGAGAATGGCTGGAGAAAATTAAAAAAGTGCATCCATCCATGATAAAAGTGCTCCACTTTTTCTCCAGGGGGTTAATAAATACCTTCTGAAGTGACGCCTTGCGTTTGTGTAAGGAAAATACCCATATTTAAAACTTTATAAACTATAATCACTAGCTTCCACCAGACGGCCGTACGCATCAATTTACGGTGGAAGACTAACCCCTGACCCCTGAATGACGAACGTGGAAGCTCATAGGAAAAAGCTAAACAAAACATCAGTCGCGAATTAGCCCTATTTGTTTATAACCGTGAGAGGCGTCTAAGCTAACGATACTCCTACGTCATACATGCGCCACAGGTTACTCTTGTGGATGAAGACGAATTGCGTAGTGTGCGTACGGTCATCTGGCAAAAGCTAGTTATTTTAGATTACAAAGTTATAAATATAAGTATTTTTCTTAAAAAAAAAAAAACATGGCTTCGCTTCCGAAGGCCTTTTTTTTTTGGAGCAAAACATGATATTAAGAAAAAAAACATACCTGTGACCAGGTAGCTAGCCTTGTTAGGCCTCCTGTGGGTGGCATCAATATTTGTGTTGGTGTAGTATGGTTCCCAATGGTATATGTTTGTAGCAGAATTGACTGGCTATTAGCTAGTAGGCCCTATTAAGCGTCCCTGAAGGCGAGTCCCCAGCAGTATGGGTAAATTGGCTGACAGAACTGGCTCTCAGGCCTAGTAGGCCTCTCATCCTTGACGTTGGTTCCGAGTGTTGGGGTACACAGCCAGCAGTGTTATTTCTCAGGCATGGGCTTAGCAGGCATCCCTAACCCTGAGTAACCCAACATGGGGTGCTCGGCTGAGAATTCTTACTGGCCAATTAGACAGTTGGATTCATTAGGCCTCTCTGAGGCTAGCCCCGATTATGATCAGCCATATAAAATTTGCCACTGTACGGTTGGCCATTTTAGGCCTCCCCAGAAGGTAAACCCCCAACAGCGTGGGTAATTTTTGCCAGCTAGCAAGACCACTGTCAGGCGGTTGGCCTTGAAATTAAGCCACCATGAAAGCTCAGTCTTTAAACAACTAGCCTGACCGGCTATAAGGTAGTAGGCTTCACCCGGCCTCCCTAGGGCGAGCTCCCAAGTATTGACTCTAGATAGCCAACCTTCTGTTATCAGGTAGCAGGTCTCTCCAAGCCTCCCTGAGGGCGAGCTCCCAAGTATGGGCTCTAGGTAGCCAGTCCTATGGTTATTAGGTAGAAGGCCTCACTAGGCCTCCCTCTGCGTGGTTTCCCAGTGATACTGGGTTCTGGCAACTGTGGCCACTCTGCTATCAGTTCCGCTGGCCTTAGCAGGCAGCTTCTTAAGGAGAGATTGTGCAGTAGCACGACTAAAGTGTTCACTTTCTGCTACGGGTTCCCTCCTGGAACCTCTATATCTAGCCTACAGCCTGGTTTGCCTACCAGGCAGGCCATGTGCTCCCCTCACTGAGGGTCACTATGAGTACTCAGCCTCCTGAGTCTGGTCAGACGGTCGTAGGCATCTCGTGAAGCCTCCCAGTTAGATCAGTCCTTAGGCCTTCTCAGGCCTCCTTAGTGCTTTGAAACATAAGCATTGTGTAGATCCATGGATCGAGCAGAGAAACTCCCTAGTTTAGCTAGCAAGGGTTGTTAACACTATGCTGATTCATGCTCTCCGGGATACCCCGTCTCTGAGATCCTGGCCGAGTGGTTCACTGCCAGCTTCGCAGTCCCTTAGGTTGGATGCCTTACTTAAAGGCAAGTGTCCAGAGGCTCTGTCTCGTTCCCCCGAATAGTGGCAGGCTGGGGTTCCCCGCAGGTAATAGCAGTACGTTCCCCCGAATAGTGACTGGCTGGGGTTCCCCGCGGGTAATCACGGTACGTTCCCCCGAATAGTGACTGGCTGGGGTTCCCCTGGGTTCCCTAGCCACATTCCCTAGAAGGGACCCCTTCTAATTTAAAGCAGTGGTCCTAGGCCCTTGGGCAGGCCCAGGTAGGCCTCCCATTAAACTAGGTTTATGGAGGTTTTCATGTGAAGCACATACCTTTGGCTTTGACCATAGGGAATGCTGTCACTGACAGCCCAGTGTAACCTATGGGTGAGTGCTTCTGGAATTTCATTTGCGTCAATCGACGCAGTGCGAGTTCACGTTTGAAAGGGAACGTCTAGGTTACGACTGTAACCTCTGTTCCCTGAGAACAGGGAACGAGACACTGCGTCTTTCGCCATGCCTCGGGGCCTGCCTGCCAAACAGTCCCTTCAGACGAAGAGGTGATTTTCTTATTCTTATTTCTTATTTTTATATACTTCCAGGTTGAACGTTAATGATCTCAGCAGCTGTCGCCGGTCAATGTGATTGCCGTGATTTGATTGTGAGTTCAGACACCTGTCACGCCAGAGGAGTTCCCCAAAGCGTCAATTGACGCAGTGTCTCGTTCCCTGTTCTCAGGGGAAAATGTTTTGACTTAAAATGTTTTGACTTAAAGCCCTATTTGCACGGGTTAAGTATTACCTGGTGACCTCTAGTAATTTGTAATAATTGCGGAGGTTGTCTGTGATCTTAATCCCATGCGAATCGGCCATGTCTGTAATTTGTGAAGAAAAAATTCCACCGCAAATGACCTACCATATTTTGCCGAACACAGAGGTCCCGTGATAATATTAGTCCTGTGCGAATCGGCATCTCTGTGATTTGGCGGGGTCGTATATAATTTTTTCAAGGTTTTTGTTTCCTGTGCGCTTTATCTATCTTTTGCGAATAATGGAGGCTGCGTTAGACTGTTTTGATAGTATTTTGGGTGCTGGGTCATATCGCTATACACCATACAAATATACAATTTGCAGAAAGAGAAAGCTGAAAACCATCAGCAGAATGATTAAAATAATGATAAAAGAATGCTTAAATGGAGATGAATGACATGTATAGCAGCATGCGGTAAGGAACATTCTTCTGTTTATGATATATCATACAGCTAGACCTATAATAACCAGACATTTCCAAGCAATAGCCTATATTGACATCATATCCGACCTGGAGTTAAGTCAGTAATTTTGAGTAAAATCACAGGCTTCGCTTATCCCGTGCAAATGTGCCACACCAAATGGGGGGTAATACTAATAATACTAGTATCCCCAGATAATACTAATCCAGTGCGAATAGGGCTTTAGACTACTTCATTAATAAACTACTTATTGGCTGGACTTTATTTTCTGAATGTTAACATGCTAGCAATACCTGTCAACTCTCCCGTATTTCACACCCTTCTCCCGCCCCCTCCCGTTTTGTTGTTTCTCCTGGGAAACTCCCGTAATTTGTATGCCTTACATTTGTGTTCATTAAACACTTGGCCATTTCAAATGTACTGTCTATTACCTCTGAACTTTTAAAAACACACGTATCCTGTCTGAGAAGGATAAAAAGCACCTGCTATGTTAAACAGCCAATCACACAGCAGGAAGGAGAGCAATATGAGAGAGACCACTGATGGAATTCATTTAATTTTCTTTTTGAATACCCACAAAAAATTAGACATGAAAAGTGCATGTAGATCGTTTCCCATTCTTTGTGGGAGCATATTCTTTCCCCAATGTACATTTCTTTGAAACGTTTCATCACAAAATGGACTGTAGTAAAGTTTAAAGTGGCAGAACAAACAAATGATAAACAGAAAACAGCTTTGTTGACTCATAAAATGCAACCCTGACCCTGTAAAATTGCTCTCTGGAGCACTTTATTATTGAAGCTTCAAGTAGAGTTCCTGTGAATGTCAAGAGTATCAATATGGCAAATTCAGTAATTGACTTTACTGTCTCAGGTCAGGAAAAGAATGCCATTTGTCAACATGATGACATTTGCAGAGAATATTTCTCTCTCCATATCTCTCCTTCTCCAGCTACTGAATATGGCTTGCATTCCAATGATCTTTTAAAGAGTCCAAAGCTTGCATGATGATTTCCAAATAATTGTTCTTAAGTTAAAAATAAATACCGGTGTAGTTGTTTGTCTCCATGGAGATGACTGAACAGAAAGATGGAGAGAAAAAAAGGAAAAGGTCCTGCACATGAATAGCCTAATCATCATCATAATTAAAAAAGCTGAAAATTGCATTAATAAATATTGCATCTAAACTAATTCTGAATCAATGAGTACGTTTTTACATACAGTATTTTACAACCAATGAAAGTTTTTCTTTTCTGATCCTTTTGTTTCTTAAACCTGGCAATATAAGCTAGAACAATATAGGCCAACACTATAAATACAAGACAAATGTTATCTGTGGGAGCAGCAGACAGATCTCTGTGCATATGCAAAATAACCCCTGGGGGTTTCTTATTCACACATTCAGCGTGATCACTGAGATGGGATATATCATTTTGAGTGATGTGCTTGTACCTTGTGTGTTGCACACTAAGATATCTCTGGACCTTGCAGATAATTCCCTCCACATCCATCTCCGATGACAGCCTATGTGATGTTTACAGATGAGATTATCATGATGTAGTCCTAGAGTTTTGGTGAAAGTTGGAACTGCATGATAATGCCCCAACACATTTCAAATGTATGATTATGAGTGCATAGTGTACTGCTTTTCATATTGCTTCATATTTTCATTTTACTGTGTGTGAGAACAAAAGCATTTATGAACAGAAAAAGTTAGAAGCACAAATATCCAGACAATTATATTATCAAATGACCTTGTCTTTTCTAGGACCCATTGACAGAATCAGGCTGAATTTGTAACAAGAATTGTAGCAAGGGAAATATTAACAATTAATAATAACTTCTTATTATTAATTATGAATATGGATCAGTTAATATAATTAACTCGATGTTGCAAAATGAATACCCAGTCAACTAACCTGTTCGTCCAGCGATTAATTATTAGCGATATTACTGTAACTATTTATTAATTTTAAGAAATGTCACTCAGAGCATGTAGTAATAATCTACATGATTAGGGACTCCAGTATATGAGCATGAAACACAGACAACTTTACGTGCGACACAAACAAGACTTTATAATTAGAACTAGACTAAACACTTAAACTACTCTGACACACACACACACAGACACACACAGACACACACACACACACACACACACACACACACACACACACACACACACACACACACACACACACACACACACACACACACACACACACATACACATTCATGCATACAGTTTAGCAATGGAAAGATAGCTGAAACAGAATACAGGAAAACAAGAAGTTGTAGCATTGTTTGAAATTCAGCAGATCAACAGCCTTGAGCAAACCATCAGTTTTAGTTCTAACATACCCTTCTTTAAAAGGGGTAGGGATGCTTAATGTATCAAATAATGAGAATAAGTTTGGTGCTTGCATGTCTCGTCCATTTGAATAAAATTGTCCTGATGCAATTTGTTGAGGCACCGGTTAATCTTTGCTTGTGTTGTCTCGATGAGAGAAAGGGCCCTATTTTAACGATCTGAAACGCAAATATCAAACGCGAAACACAAGTAACTTTTTCGGCGGATCTCGGCCTAATCTAAAATCTAAAATGGGTTGGTCTGCAGTGGCTACATCACTCATAGGTGTGGTTTGGGCTTAACGTGCAATTAACCCATTAGAGCGTCATCTCACATTCCCTTTAACAGCAGGCGTGCTTGTTCCATGGCGGATTGCTATTATAATGGCGGATTTGCCAGGAGCACACAACTTACATAATAGTAAAGGTGGTTTTGCAGTCTTCAAATTTTGTTTTCTGATTCTTGACGGACCTATGTGTCTTGCCACTATTGATCAAACAGGTTTGATCCGTCATTACTACAATTACCCTGAATAATTTGGGTAAATGTGTAAGTTAGATTTATGCCTATTTATTCACATCTTTATGGTCACCACAATGATTTCCCTCGTGTGGTAATATTTTTTCCTTTTAATTATGTATGGTTTACAAAAATGGGAACTGCTGCGTCTGTGTAGATGAGAGAAGCGTAGCGTTGTGCACACGCTACATTATGGCCAAGCATGCGCCCTGAAAAAAGCATTTGAATAACGCGCCACTGACTTTAGACTAGGTTTTTCCTGGTCTGTGACGGAATTGTTTTCTCAATCTTCAAAATAGCACCAGGTAAGGTTTGCGCCGGAAAACGCCTCCTCTTTTTGCTGAACTGCCCCCGAGAGTGCAAGTTCATTCCCTAATTCAACTTTGGCTAAGCCCCGCCCCCCTTAGTTACTGTTGCTACCTCCGACAACTTCATCTGGGCTCTGGTTTGGTATCAACATGGCTTATGCTGTGACGGCTCTTCCTGCTGAAATTTGATCAAACTTTTATAAAGCAGCAAATAAAGTGTCCGATAGAAGTAGGCAAAAGTGTCTGCAGTATGCGTTCGAAGGCTATATTCAAGACATACCGGCGAAACGCAAGCAACAACAAGGCATCCAAATAGAGGCAAAAGCATAAGTTAACGGTCACAGTCAAAAAATGAACCATCGCATATCCTACTGGAGACGGAGGCTGGGACTAACAATATCAGGAGAAACACTGTTCATGCAAAGCTGGGTAGGTCTCTATTCACTTCTATAATCGTTATTAATTACAAAGCAAACGGACTACGCGAGTATAAAGTTGTATTTATTAGCAGCGTGTGCTAGCGTATCAACAATTAGGGTAGAGAACCGAAATCATAACCTAAAACAGCATAAAACTGTCTAACTAGTATAACTTCACAGTAAGGTTAAAAGCTAAATGTATCTTAGGGCAAAAGTGTGCTTGTTGATCCTTGAGGGGTTTTGCTGACTGTGAGGACGTCCACACAGTTTAATCCAAAGACGACACTTGTCAGTATTTAACTTCGGTTTTGGGAAGGGGAAAAAACAGACACCCCCCTCCAACCTCTCTGGGAAACGCGTATCTGTGTTACAAATTCCCCAGGCACAACGCTTAACCATATTTTTAATAAAACGACGACATAATAGCCTGCCGAGACCAAAAATATGAGCCTCCTGCGTTGAAGTCAATGGAGCGCCGTGAAAAAGTGTTGGACCCTCTGTGGAGCTCGTTCTTGGCTGCGCTGTGATTGGTCAATCTACATTCTAGGGCGTGGCTTAGCCAAAGGCGAATTTACCTACATGCGTCTGTGGAGGGAAAAGTCCTCTGTGCGTCGGGTGCAAAATAGGAATGATACATGCGTCGGTGTACAAAGTCAATTATGCTGGGTGCAAGATAGGGCCCAGAGAGTCAAAGAGTCTTTGATGAATGGAAAGACAAAGCCGCAGACTTAGGGCTCCTTAAAAGACTCCTAGCTCAGCATCATCTTTACATCAGGATTTCTCAGAAAACAGGCGTGATCTTGTGATCAGTTATATTTTAAAGTGTGAAGATGTCACACCCTCAGGATTTAAGTGAGCCAATAAGAAGTTGTTCCCTTTGGAGGGAAAATGTACGATCTTTTGTGCTCTAGCAGAGCATTTGAATATGTAATTTGATTGGGTGTTTAAAGGTGCTATCAGCGATCTCAAGCGTTTTTTAGGCCAAAACTTTTTTTTTCACATACCGCAAACATCTCCTCACTATCCACTAGCTGCCTGTCCCCTGAACACACTGTAAAAAACACGGCCTCTGCAGACAGCCCAGGCTCTACGAACAGCAGCAAAAACAAACTGAGCAATAAACAGAGCAACCCGCAGCAAGAAAAATAACAAACTGTTCCAGCCAATAACCGACAAGAATGATGTGGGGTGGGGTTTGGGGGGTTATTGCGCAGATGAGGAGGAGGGGGAGGGTCTAGCTAGCCTCCATTTTGTTTGATAATAATTCAAACATCAACAAGAGGTTACGCCAACCGAGATCGCTGATAGCACATTTAAGATAAGAACCTTCCAGATTCGTATAATACTAATAGCAAAATGTAATGTAAATTAACAAATAGGGAACGGAGATTGGAGATAGATACCAAACATGCAACACATGTGATTTTGGTTAATCATAGTATGCAAGTCTGAAACATTAATCCAAAAGAATTTAAAAGAGAGAATGAATACATAGGCCAAACTTAATAAAAGGAAAACAATGAGATGGGGAAAGTGGATAGGCCTACATGTGTATACACAAGTGGTTATAGATAGAATATAGGATTAAAATGATTTATTTGTCCTTCTCAACAAAGAATTAAGTGAGTCACAACTCTCTGCAAATTCATTCTGGTCATAAACCTTATCAGTGTTCATGTGTCCTGTAACCGGATTGTCCTGCCTTTGTGGTAGCTTCATTTGGGATTTTAGTTGCAGTTTTCAGAGGATCACAGACCTTTGTTGGGATAGTGAGTTACTGGATTATTTGTTAAATATAATGCATAATTTGTGTGTGTGTGTGTGTGTGTGTGTGTGTGTGTGTGTGTGTGTGTGTGTGTGTGTGTGTGTGTGTGTGTGTGTGTGTGTGTGTGTGTGTGTGTGTGTGTGTGTGTGTGTGTGTGTGTGTGTGTGTGTGTGTGTGTGTGTGTGTGTGTTTGGTCCAGATGTAGAATACAGCTCTTAATGACACTTTGCAGCACTTACACATTGAAAATGTGTCTAATTGTCACAAGGCTGTCAAATTTGCACAGATGGAAAACAGGCAGATGAAGAAAGTTCAAACTGTCTTGAATTATGTGACTATTGTTCCTTTTTTGGCCATGTGAGGTCCTCAGTGTTTTTTGTTTTATGCCTGTCACATGGTCTCATTATTTATTTGTTTCACCTGAACCTTGTTAAGTTGCCTATTTATTACCCCTGTTGTCTTGAGTTGACATTGGTGTAGTCCTGTTGACTAAACTTGTGCGTAAATTATATTTTTTTTCCACTGTGATTGTTACCGACCTTTACCTGCCTGTTTCTTGGATTACGAGTCTGCCTCCTGCTTCTGGATTATTCACTGATTCTGACTGATATAGTGGATTTTGACCTTTGCCAGGATTGTTAGTTTTTTTTTTGTTCCATGTTGGATATTTTTGCCCCGCTTTTCAAGTAAAGCCCTTGAACTGATTGTCTCTGTCTCTGCATTCTGAGTCGAAACACACCACCTTGTGCACCGAGATAGTGCCCCCGCCTGAGACCCGGGTTCTATTCCCAGTCGGACATAACACAAACAAGATTTTTAATAAGAGTTCACAAAATAAAAACAGCGTAGCTGCAAACGCATGTAATGTAATAGTACACTGGACACTGAATTGAGGAAAATGAGGAATTAAGTACACATCCAAACAAGGCTAATTAATTAAACACAGCTGAACCAAACAAACTCATAATGATGACGACCATGGAAACAAAGGAGGAGCGGGGAAAATGAACAAAGGAAAACAGAAAACTTGTGAATAACTAAAAGTCCATTAATAGCCTACTAAAATAAACTGAACATAACTGTGACTTTAATGTGAAAGTAGCCTAATATTACATCTTTCTACAGACTGAACGAGGTATACTTGACCAACTCGTTATGTAAGGAATAATTGACGACAGGCCGTTTAATTATTATAAAAAATAATGCACACCCGAGGTGGTAATGCGGTCACGACGCGAAGCGGAGTTTTTGTCATTAAAACGCTCTTGTATGTAGGACTAATTCCTTGCGCATCTAAACCCATGCTCCGTTGCTAATTCCAAAACGTCATTTTAGAGTTAGTAATGGAGGTTTGAGCCGCTGATAGCAGACTAATGCTGGACACACGTAAGTACTGGAGACACACTTAACGACTAGAAACATTCTCTGACTGTGAATGCAGCAGATTTTAAACACCACTGTGAACACAGACTGAACGCGCTGAAAACGCGTGCATGATCAGTCATAACATAAGTATCAAATTACATCCATAACCGGCCTTAGAGAGAAGCATACGCGTCAATATTATTATTTATTTATTAATTCAATTCGTTTTAATTAATTCGTTCATTCTTTTTTTCTATTAGTGACAGTAGACTAGGCTAATAAATGAAACACAAAGCCCTTTTAACAAGTATAGGCCTATCAATTTTATTTATTTGTTATATTATCTTCAATAATTACGAAAACCCGTGCAACAGGACTATCAATTTATTTAAATATTCAGTTTAATTTTCTATTGATTATGAATAGGACTGTTTACTTTATTTATTAAAATTAAACTGCATGTTTTCATTGATTGTGAAGTTAGACATTGGAAATTGCAGATCAAGCGCATGGGCTGCAGCTTTTTCTTGTTATGAATTGTATCGTATTGTCCGTTATTACAGTTGACTACGCGAAGTGATATGGAACTGTAATGAGGTCAAGACCTGCCGGAACTACTTTAGCCGTGCGGTTCCCTGAAAATAATTGCACACCTCAGAACGTTCGTCAACCAATCAGATTCAAGCATTCAACGGCCCTGTAGTATAAGGTGCTATATTGGTGTGCCATGAGTTTGAGATGGATGCAATTATCATGTAATGGGAAAACTAGACCTATTTGAAATGGGAAATACAGGATAATGTCAGAATCATATTTGATGGTGTTCTTCAGTAAGGGACATACATCTGAACTATCTTACACAGTGATACAAAATATTTTGTGCAGAAGACACATTACCCATACTTCCATTAATGAGCATTCTTATGTTCGTTGACATTTAGCATGTGCTTTTTATCCGAAGCAACTTAAAATACAGAGACAATCCCCTTTGGAGTAACCTGAAGATAAGTTCCATGCTCAAGGACAAAATGGGAAATGATAGTAGCTGCAAAAGTAGTCATTCATTAGCTCTCAAACATCATGTCCTTCAACCTAAAACTGAATCAAACCATTTTGAAAGTCTCTTCTGAACATCTATGCTAACGTGTTATTTATTTATTTAAATATGTTTCTGGGTCACGCACATCTTTGTTTGTACAATATAATAAAATAACTTGAGCTTTCACCTCATAAATGAAATCATATGACATTTTAACACGGAGTTAGCAGTTCAAGTTCATTTCAAAGGTACAATTCTAGCATGACGTTAAATTACCGTCCTTGAATTTAGAGGTTAAAAGGGGTATAATTACAGTAATAAAAAGGAGAAAGTGCTGTGACAGTATTAGAGCAGATTTTACATTATTCACCAAGGACACACAATCTCATTTGTCAATGTCTAAGTCTTTGCAAAATTTCAAAAAGCTCCCTCCATGATTGTTCACTTATACTTGGATGCAAAGCACCATAAATATACTATGTGATCTTCAGTAAGGGTCATCTACAGATGTTCATGGCTGAACTGATCACTGATACAATGATAGAGGGCAAGCTTGGTTTGATCTAGAAGAACTGATCCAATTAAAAAGTTTAATTTAGGTGGACAGGTTGAGAAGATAAAACAATAAAACCGGCACAAGCAGAGATTCAGAACTACCTCACATAATGGCATTTAAATAGGTGATGAATGCCTTTTGTCTTTCACTTATCCGGTGTGTCTAATGCTATGCAAACTCTCTCTCTCTCTATCTATCTCTATCTTTCTCTCTCTCTCTCTCTCTCTCTCTCTCTCTCTCTCTCTCTCTCTCTCTCTCTCTCTCTCTCTCTCTCTCTCTCTCTCTCTCTCTCTCATGCATGCTGCTCCGTGCTCTCTTTGGAACCAATTAAAATCACATAATATAAAAAAAAGATACTGAATGTGGCATCTGTGAGTGCAGCACATTGTAAAATGAATGATGAGGTTTTGTATTTACATACTGTGAACCAATGGCATCTAGAAAGAATTGCATCTGTCAGCCTGCCCAAGGACATCCAAGTGGTTTTAATGATATTGTAGGAAAAAATCATGAGGCATAAAATGTAAAGTCAAAAAGACATCAAGTCTAATATTATGATAATCAAGCTCTGCAAACAACTGTATGTCCAAAATTCATATTGTTTGTGCAATCATTACTTTAGCTGTGCAAATGCAAATACTATAAATCACATTTTCAACTACATAATATGACGGAAATAAGAACCAAGTATTTAATACAACTGCGAATATTCAAGGCAAGAAGTTCCCGGTTCAAGTCCTGGCTGAGTCAGGAGGCCTTTATGGAATTTCCTCTGGGTGCCCCGGGTTCCACCCCAGTCCAAATACATGCGTAGGTGAATTGGAGACACTAAATTGTCTGTTGGTGTGAGTGTAAATGTGTGCCTGTGACAGACTGGCGATCCATCTAGGGTCTTTCCCTTTCTATGTATGGCCTGATTCATGTGGCTCCAGCATTCATATGACCCAACATAGAACAAGCCTTAACATTTTTTGTAAATGCATGGACAACGTTTTTACACACAAATGATTACTTTTTTTTACATCAAACAGTTTTGTTTGAATGACTAACGTTTGTTCTTTGTTTAAAACAGATGCAACAAAAGTGGATTATATGATTATCTTTTAATGAAAGCTCCTGGGAAATCTGAGAAACCAAAGGATTTTTAAAAGTCACGTTGATGCATCTGCTACATTTTCAAACCTTCTGGATGTGAAGGCAAAATCACTGAGCTCAAAGCTCATAAAAAAATATTGATATCACTCTGCATCCATGCACTGACATAAGCCTCAGGCATCGTAGCAG
The DNA here is from genome assembly GCF_949152265.1 of Phoxinus phoxinus. Taxonomy (NCBI): domain Eukaryota; kingdom Metazoa; phylum Chordata; class Actinopteri; order Cypriniformes; family Leuciscidae; genus Phoxinus; species Phoxinus phoxinus. The sequence continues at coordinate 28,963,966 of NC_136878.1, read as the reverse complement.
AGGGAGTCCTGCTGTGACAGACAAAAAAAGAATAGGTCGAGCGCAGAAGTGTTATCCTGGTCCCGGTGATTCCTCTCTGATTCCTGCTCTGCATTCAGCATGCTCTCATGCCCTCATTTTCCATATCACAGCCAATCCATTCTCAGCTTCCTCGATGCCCACTCTGTTATTCCACCCGTACTGCTCGTAAAGGGAATACTCCAATCTAAACCTCATTCTAAGTAGGTGTAATTAAAAGGCTTTCATGGTAATATTCCCTGCTTAGGACCCTGTTTGGATTGTCCCTCCAGCTGCAGGGAAGTCCAGCTCGCACTTTCCAGCCAGAACTCATTATAAGGCCCCATTTTCGGCAGCCAAAGGCTGACTGGAAGTACATTACAGTAGATGAATTGAAGACTAATTTTATACAAGTGGAGTTTGGAGACCTGAACTTGTAATACTCAAATGAGCTCCCACGCTTCAAAAAACATGATGGCAGCTTTAAAAAATAAGAGGCTCCGAAATAAGAATATTTCATGTTTCTTAGGTGGATGATTGCTTAGGGTAACAACTAAAAATATGGTGGCTAAGACAATAAGCATTCAGAAGAATATCAATTTAGTATAAAAAGCCCTTTTGGATTCAACAGCGTAATATGCAGTGTGGGACCAGACAACCACTTCCCAGGGACTCAAAACAATTTGAACACAAGCTTAAAACTACTCTAAACTGTTACCTTGTCTCCAAAGAAGAACTATATCTGGCATTTTATTTGACAGAGATCACAACAAAGGAAAATAAATGTGCAATGAGCCTGCATCTCACATCAGAGACCACTCAGCCTACCTCCCACTTCCCATTCGCCTTCCTCTAATCTCTCACATCAAAGTTTAATGCCTAACATTTCCAGGGCCTCTGAAATTTTATAAAACCGAATCTGTCAAGTCCTCTAATCTGTAGGGGGAAAAAACAGTCAAATGAAAGTGATTCATTTAATTTGAGAACATTTTAAATTGCAGCAGCTAATGAAATATTCACAAAGATGTTTTTTTTACAAATATATTTGTATCGAGTACAAAAAAATAAATCAGTCAGTCACTCAAAAAATCATTTTGCAGATGAAATGAAAATTCAGCCATCAGAACATTAAGAGAGCTTTGTATTACAAACTGTTCTTGCGTGATCGATAACGTGTGTTGTACGTGTACTGTAGGAAATAAAAGAGAGTAAGACTCTGTGAGATAAACTTTGTTCTTTTGAGTGGGTCCTCATCAAGCTCTTTTCAACTCTTTTAGTGTGTTTGTCTCTGTCTTTAAATCATGTAGCAAACTTTTTCTGATTGTCTCATGTCTTCATCTCCAGCCAATTCCCCGCAATGCCAGATTCATTCATCTGTCATTTGTGTCAGACATAAAGAAAAGCATCTACACACAAATCCCTTTCTGAATAGAAACCATTGAAATCAGCCGAGTTGAGCCTCTCTCAATGAGCAATCAACGCCATTTGAGCTCCTACTAAGAACTCTAATTAGGATCTATCATAATTTAAATGATTTAGAACTCTGCCATGTGCACTTCAATCTAAAACTGAGAAAACGAAGCATCGTGGTGACGGGAAGCGTGTGTTGTCGTCATTTTATTCTGTTTAGTGCTATTGAAGCTGGCACTTAATATAGAGTAAAGATCCTCTTTCCTTTCTGTATGCATGTAGACGTGACATCATCTGTGCAATTGAGAATTATTCATTACCTTCGGCTCTCTGCTGCACAGAATGCTAATGTTACAAGATGGTGGTAGCATTATTTATTTTTCAGCAGTTCTGTGCCTTGTAGGTCAGAGGGGCTGGGAATGTCTTTATATCTAACTTGAGGTGTCTGAGCTGTGATTGTAACTCGGTAGCTTGATGTGCTACGCGTGAGAGAGAGGTAGAACAGCCAGATGTGGATGAGGGGAAGAAGGAAAGGTGAGAGAAATGGTGGTTTGCAGTCTCTCCCTGTGAAATCCTATCAAACCAGTTCCCTCCAAAAATCTGTCTTATAGGACATGCCCAGTTGGAAGTATTCTAGCGTCCAAACAATATGATGTTAGCTAACCTAACTGCATTCCATGGCAGACCTTGAGGTTTGTCTGGACTGATCTCATCTTACGCTGACAGCCAAACATGACATCTGTCCTTCGCAGCTGTGATGAATTCATACTCATCTGCGAGAGCTATTTCTTGGCCCTTGTCATCCAGAATCGATGAGCAAACCTGGCAGATACCCCCATGCAAACAGACATCTGATACATCTACCCCTGCTTAAGTCCCACACAATTGTATGATATCGTCCACTGACAAGGTGTTGATCTGAAGTGTGGAGACTTTTGGATCTTTTTTTGTGGTATTTTAATGAGAAGCTTGAAGTAGTTTGATGCCTGAAGAAAAGGTGGGAATATTTGGTGGTATTAAATCTTAGTGGGACTCTAGTTGATAGCTGTAATGAGGCAGCTAAATGTTGGTGTACTGCTGGGTTAATAATTGTACTCTCTGCTGTGCTTATTGAGTTTTATTGGCTGCCTATATTGTCTTGAAGGAAGATTTGCACAATACCATACAGTGATCTGTAATCTGATTGAGGAGATAAATGCTGCAGAGATGTTTCAAAATGGTCAGTGTTCCAAGAATCACAAAACAGTACGCTAAAAAGTAATTAAGGGGTAGTATTCCTATATATTAAATGCATATTTACCAATTAAACAAATATGAAAACATAAAATAATTGTTGATTAGTGAAATTCATACATATTTTAGAATTTACCTCCATATTTCCTTAAAGCTTCCACTAAGTAAAATCAAAATTGTCCACTGCCATGTGTGAAATAGTCTGCCTAACAATGAATATCACTGAAAAAATATGATGGTTATATTAATACTTGCTACCATTGCTCATATTAATACCCTTGCAAGGGAATGCAAAGGTTTTGCGAGCGAAGGCCAAGTTTCTCGGGGGAACGTAAAATATTTGCGAGAGAACGCAAAAAGCATCGACTTATTATTTGTCCTCGCATGTAGTTTTTTTTGCACCACCATGTACCCTTTTGGGTTCCGTAGAAATACAACTTTGCCATGGAAGCCTTTTTTCTGTAAATCATTCAATATATGATATACAATATATACAATATATATATATTGTATATATATATATATATATCAACTATATATATATATATATATATATATATATATATATATATATATATATATATATATATATATGTGTGTGGCATAAGACTAATAGTTAGTAGTTTATTGAAATCTCAATTTTGACTTTTTGGGCCCTATTTTAACGATCTGAAACGCAAGTGTCAAAGCGCAAAGCGCAAGTAACTTTGTGGGCGGATCCCGGCGCTGTTGCTATTTTCCCGGCGGGATAAATGCCTCTTGCGCCTGGCGCAAATCTAAAAGGGGTTGGTCTGAAGTAGCTTCATTATTCATAGGTGTGGTTTGGGCGTAACATGAAATAAACCAATCAGAGCGTCCTCTCACATTCCCTTTAAGAGCAGGCGTGCTTGTTCCATGGCGGATCGCTACTATAACGGCGGATTTGCCAGCGCACGCCAGAAGCGGTTCACAGCCGAGGAGACCGACGTTCTCGTCAGGGCCGTAAAACACAGAGAAGTGACATTGGGGATGATGGGAGAAACCCACCCAAATTAGCTTCGGTTAAACAGGCGTATAATTTGGGTAAATGTGTAGCCTAATCTAGATTTTTTTTTTTTTAATCTAGATAGATCTTTTCCACATCTTTTTCATGGACACATCAATGATTTCCCTTGTGTGTTAATATTTTTCCTTGTAAAAATGTATGATTTGCAAAAATGAAAACTGTTTATATTAGAGAATCAAAGTGGATGCGCCTTAACACGCTACATTATGGCCAAGCACGCGCCCTTAAAATACCATATGACTAACGCGCAACGCGCCACTGTCTTTAGACTGTTTTTTTCCTGGTCAGTGGCGCAATTGCTTTCTAAAACTGGAAAATAGCACCAGGGAACTTTTGCGCCGAACCGCCCCCGCCAGCACAAGTTCATTCCCTAATTTACCGGCGTGCGTTTGTGGAGGGAAAAGTCCGGGTGCAAAATAGGAATGATACATGCGTTGGTGTTGAAGTCAATTGCGCTGGGTGCAAGATAGGGCCCATAATGTCATAATTATGACATTTATGTCATAAATATGATTTACCAAAGCAAGTTTAAAAAAAAAAATGTGTGAGGGAAAAAGGCTTCCATACATTTGCAACTGTGATGGTCATAAATATTGACAACATATCAACAATAACAGAAAAATAAAATAAATAAATAAATAAATAACAGAAATGGAACAAGAAATGTTATGTTATGAGGAATATAATTAAATATAATGTCATTCTCTGCAATAATGTATTTGTTCCCAACATCCATTTTGGAGGATAAAATACTTGGATAATTGGCAGGATGTGGTGATGACAGTAGGAAGGCTTTCCATTTCTGTGATGAGTCTACTAGAAAAGACAGACATAGAGAGACAGAGATAGAGAAGGGACAAAGAGCTCAGCTTTATTTGTTGGCTTCTCATTCGCTGGAGGCCATGATAACATATTTATATTTAATAATGGTTTAATTAAAGTAGTGCTTAACTGGCCTTGCATAGAAATGTAAGGTTTCAGCAACTGCGCCAAAAGGGAAAGATTGGGCCTGCAAGTTTTGATCTTTAGTGAATTTTTTCTCTGTGTTTATGTTTGCATCTATGGTTGATAAGCAAACATGCATTCCTTCGACGTTTACTTTTTTAAAACTTTTTATTTATATATTTCCATTCCATTATACAAAAGTGAAGAAGGTGATACAGAACATGAACACAGCCTGTAAGCACCTCTTAGGTTTCATTTGGAGATATAAAAAACCCATTTGCATGAAAATGACATGCTGAAATTGCGATCAGATGGCAGCGCGCAAGGCTGAAGTGTCATTCTCGGGAGATGAGGATGCGGCCATATCTTTAATTGAAAAGTGAATGAGGATAAAACCTTGTACTGATAAGCGGAGAGAATGTTCTGTTAACCCTGTCTGGTTTATTGTCTTCTCATTGTTCATTCTTTTATGTAGCCTAATCTCTCTCTTTCTTTCTCATTGTTCTCACGGTCTCTTCATCTTTGTCTCCTAACTGTGTTTGTAATAATCAAATCTTTTTGTATGCCTGTGTAATAAAACCAACAATTTTTTTCAGAAATATTTTTTTCTTTCTCTTTTCTTTTATAAGATGAACAATGATGCTAATGAATAATACATGACTTAGATTAGACTACGTAATATATAGCATTTGTACTGTAGGATCCTATTCCTGTTTCAAGATGCTCTAAATAAAAATTCACTTTCACTGTTTGTATCACTCCACTTGTCTGTGTTTAAATGATCCAAACAGACCGATGATCCAGTCAGTCTGTTATGAACTCATATAGCATAGGCATACAACTCTTACAATATATATATATATATATATATATATATATATATATATATATATATATATATATATATATATTACCATTGTCACGGAAACACCACTGTCAGCACCATACCTCCACACTCCGCCCACTCGTTCCATATCCCCTGAATTATAATCACCTTCACCTGTCATCGTCACCCGCCTGCAATCTGCAGTCTCATCACCAGAACCAAAAAAAATCCCACAGTTCCCTCAGTTCACTGTCTGGTCTCGTCGTTACACTATCGACTGCCTGACTCACCTTCAGTATCTCTACAGCCTGCTACTGTCTTAGCTGCTTCGTGATACTTACCCGCCGTTAGTGATGGCGAAATGAGGCTTCCTGAACCACTGAGACCTCGCAGCCCATTGCTTCACCCAAAGGTTCATTACTCGAAGCTTCATTCATTATTGCTCACTAGTGACACCTAGCTACTGTGCAACGATATAGCAGACAAATTAAGTAATTCTGAACCAATGACATGAGCAGACTTATTATGTCCGAACCCCCCCCCCCCCCCCCCACCACCTAATTTATTTATGTATTTTCTTCTCACTGTAATATCTGTAACCTTTCATTTGCAATAATAAAAGTACATGAGCAGACATTTGTCCATTGCCTGGGTATAAAATACAATATGTATCTTTCTTTGACTGAATTTACTTGCAGAAACAACTGTCACACACACAATTCATTAATTATTCATAAATTGTTTGGATAGTGCCAGTATGAACAACAAAAGTGAAACGAGTGCCGTGCTTATGTTGGAGGGAGTGTAATAAAGTAAACTGCAACAGAATCTGGGGTGGGAAAAGTTAAGAATAAGGGTGGTTTTGTGCCGTGAATGGTTACAGTTTTAGTGCAGTGTTGTGCTTATGGGACTGTGGATATAGAGGAGTTTGCAGTTTGGGGTGGGTGAAGGTAGGATTACCATTGATTTTTATTGAGAAACAGATTTTGTTAAATTTTTGGGGGGTTTAGACAATTCCTCTTCTTGGACAAAACCTCTCCAGCCTTGGAAAATATCCTTTCACAAGGAACAGAGGATTCAGGGGAACATAAAAATGCCAGTGCCAGCAGGAATAAATGAGGATACTGATGCTTCTGTTGAGCCCAGACATGGGAGGATTTCCTCTTCCTTGCTGGCTCCATTACCAGGAAATGTAACAACAAGCAAACACACTGTGGCGAGCAGGACGAGGTCGAGGGACGTGAGAGCGGCGCGAGACCGGTGGCGTGATTACTGATGAGCGACACCTGCGCGACGCACCGGTCTCGTATCTCTCACGGAGGAGCGGAGGCATATAGGAGGAGCGACGACAGTGAAGAACGAGAGAGGACAGGCCTGTGTTTGTGTTGTGTTTTGTTTCTGTAGCCAGCAGTCGTCCGCGCTCTCACGTCCCTCGACCTCGTCCTGCTCGCCACACACACCAAAAAGGGCAATCCGAATCAAAAAGCAGTCCAGTCCAGATCCAAAAATCCAATCCAAATAATGTTATCTAATTAATATATTAATAATACAGCTACTCCCTATAATATAGCTACTATAATTAATAATAACAATTTACTATAACTATTCTAACCTGATATAATTCAATAATATACAGCCCTAGCACATATATGACACAATAATGACAATGAGAGCTAACGCTCTTACTCTGACACTACTACACATGCTTCTACTACTCCTGCCAACACCCACAAGGTGGCGCGAGTTTCGAACCCCCTTTATCTGGAAGCGACACTCAGAACGAACCGATGACGTATCCACACAAACCGAGGCCTCGTTTGTCATGAGTCACGTGATTTTCACGTTAACAACACAAGCCTCGAATCGCGGCTTCATCTGGTACGCCTCATCTGTCTGGATCTCTGGTCCGTCTGTCTTCTGCCTTCAGTCCAGCTCGATCTCATCAAACCTGCATTCAGATAAGAGACAATCATCAGTATTCAAATCTGTCTTCAATTCAGCTACTCACCTGCCTTGTCTGTTCCTGAGTGTTTTGAATAAAGCTCTATTATACTTTACCTGTTTGTGTCATTCTGATCTGTGACAGAAGACCAGACCAACTATGCACGAATCAACAGATCACGGCGAAGAGGAAGCTTCGTCTCCGGTCACAGTCGCTGATGTTTTGCAAGAGATTCGGCACACCATTCATCCACCCGCCTTCAGTTCTTCGTCATCTGCCTCTGTCAGTCCCATGGCCCATGGAAGAAGATTCGACCCATCTATCGTCAACCGAACATCGACGCTGCATCCTCAACAATCTCTGTCTCTACTGTGGGACAGCAGGTCATCTTCTCGTCACCTGTCCAGTCCGTCCCCCATGACCGGCGGCGAGTACAGTTCATCTTCCGTCACCTATTTCATCCATGAAGTACACTCCTGTCTTGCTTACATATGTCCAACGATCTGTTTTAGTGAAAGCGTTGATTGATTCTGGTGCCGCTGGCAATTTCATTTCACTCTCCACACTGCAAAAACTTCGAGTTCGCCAGAGAACCATGCCTCAAACCCTGCATGTGCAGTCCATTGTTGGAAAACCGCTCGATCGTGGACGGATCCGGTATTGCAGTCCCACCATCACACTAAGAATTGGATGCCTGCATGAGGAGGAACCAACGTTCTTGGTGCTGGAGGGCTCGACTACAGACATCATCCTGGGACGCCCGTGGCTGGAACTTCACTCGCCGCACATTTGCTGGTCCTCAGGTGAAATATGTCAGTGGGGAAGAAACTGCTTTTCTCATTGTTTGTATTCAGTCAAGAAAATGTGTCCTCCATCGACTACTTCAGTTTCCGAAGTCACAATCTGCTCAACGTCTGTCGAGAGTCCAGCCACCAGTGTTCATCATGAGATACCCACCATCTACCGGGCGTTCCAGGATGTATTCAGTAAGCAACTGCCAACAAAACTTCCACCGCATCGGCCATGGGACTGTGCGATCGACCACGTGGTGGGGCTACTCCACCACGCGGAAAGATCTACCCGCTGTCCATCCCGGAACAGAAGGCCATGGAGGAATATATTGAGGAGGCTCTTCATCAGGAATACATTCGACCATCCACGTCCCCTGCCGCTTCAAGCTTCTTTTTTGTAGGGAAAAAGGACGGAGGCTTGCGCCCCTGTATTGATTATCTCAACGCCTCTACTGTCAAATACCGGTATCCCCTTCCTCTGGTCCCAGCCGCCCTGGAGCAACTATGTGGTGCTCGGATATTCTCCAAATTGGACATCCGCAGTGCCTACAACTTGGTATGTATCCGAAAAGGAGAGGAGTGGAATCTCATGAATGAGATCTTCAGAGACTTTCTCCAACGGTTCATCATTGTGTATATTGATGACATTCTCATCTATTCGACCAGTCTATCAGAACATACCCACCATGTGAAACAAGTACTTCAACGACTACACGATCATCAGTTATTCCTCAAACTGGAAAAATGTGAGTTCCACCAAGAGACGGTCCATTCCTGTGTTATGTGATTAACCAACATGGAATAACCATGGACCAAAAGAAAGGTGGAGGCCGTTTCCAACTGGCCATTACCATCCAACATCAAAGAGCTACAGCGTTTCTTAGGATTTGCTAACTTTTATTGGAGATTCATTCAAGGCTTCAGCAAGATCAGCACACCCATCACTTCTTTGCTAAGAAAAGGGGCCAAGTCTCTGTCCTGGACCACCGAAGCCACCAATGCTTTCGATTAGCTCAAAGCCTCCTTCAGTTCCACTCCTACCCTCATTCACCCAAACCCAGATCTTCCCGGCTCAGAGGTTATGACAAAAAAGTGGAACGCAAAAACTTAATCAAAAGATAACCAATTTATTTACCAAACAAAAACACAATTAAACACAAGATGCCAGCAAAAGCAAAAACATAAAGGAAAAGACGCAGGCGAGAGAACCCATAACAACAACAAATATTACTCCAAATTTCTCTCAAAACAATTATCCCCTACCAACATTAAAAAAATAAATGAATAAATACTTAACACTAGCCATTACTGTTCCAATCCTCAGCATCTTTCATACCTAGAAAGCAATTTTAAGAATCCAGAAGAGGCAGACAACTAGAGGAACAAAAACAATTACCCTAGCGGCGCTCTAGACAGCGCATCTGCAATCACATTGTCAACTCCCTTCACATAACAAACGTCCAAGCAATAGGAATGCAAAAATAATGACAATCGAATAAATCTTTGGTTCGGACACTGCAAGGAATTTCATATATTTTAACTGCTCCTCCATTTGCTTTTGTTTGTCCGTATTTACCCAATAGAATCTCTGCTTTATTGGTTTCCCATCGTCCACCTCAATGTCATGTTCTATCAGATGAGTGCACATAGGTGAATCAGAAAATAAACAAGAAAAACAACGAATCAATTCTGTCAACTGCTCCGCACGTGTCGCCGGCAAATGAGTGAACAATTTTTCCAATTCAGCCAAAGTCTGTGAGTTATTAACCCTTTCGCACGTACGTTCACACCGGTGTGATCAGTCTTGGCTGGTCCCTGGAGCGTACGATCACACCGGTGTAATTAGAACGGTCAAGCGCATCACGTGATCAGCTGCTAAATTAAAATGTACTTTCGCGCGTTGGCTGGCGCTGAGCCAGAGATGGACGTGCTCAGTGCTTGTCATATATCACAACTATTCAGTGTTTTCAACCACTTAATGTTTATTTTAGGTTTCAGGCATTTAAAATCACATAAGTATTAGCAAACCAATGAATTTGAGTTTGTAAAATACACACTGATGTCTATGGAAGCGGCAATAATAATCCTTTCCATTATAATAAGACGACACGTTTTATTCATATCAGATACACAATGTGTAAGTAGCTTTACATTTTACCCTATTCTTCTCCCAGTTAACCTGCCACTTACTTTCATGTATTTCGTGAGAAGTGGAGGAATTGACGTGTTGTAAATCCAACAGATCCGATTCTCTGAACTGTGGCACAAACTAACATGGCGCCGCCCATCGCGCATACAGCTCAACTAACGCGATCGTTATAAAAGTGTTTAAACAACCAAACACATCCACATGCACACATTTGACAATCGGAATATCTGTGTTTCATGCATTATCTAACATATTTTTTAATATTTTGAATCAAAAAGAGAAAATTACATAAAAGCAGATCATCATTCATTCAGCGCTGTGTTGTGTTTGTGCTGTGTCACGTGACAAGCAATGACGCGTCACCATGGAAACGATAAAGTGACAGGTTCTAAATAACGGTCACCTTGAAAAACTCACGCTGGGGGGTCAGTTAGAATATTTTAAACTTACGTGTGAAAGGGTTAAAACCGCCTATAGACATTTATTCTACCTCATCCAATGTTTTTTCAATGTCTCTACCATCAGCTTTCACTGAACCTGCAGAGACCGCGACACATGCCACATGAACTTGAACTACTGTAGGAGGATCACTACATGCAGAAGGCTAAAGTACACCGGTAAAATAAGGCTTTAGTAAATTCACATGACAAAGCTGTGTACTTTTCCTACGTTCAGGCGTTGCAATAATGTAATTTTGTTCTGACACCTGCTTTACTTTGGGGCCTGCAAACTTTGCCTGAAACGGAGAGCTAATTACGATTATAAACACAAAGTTGTTTTAAAACCTGACCAAACATATGAAAGGAGAAATGAGATCCCTGACCTGATTGAACTACCTTTGGAATGCCGAAAATCGAAATAAACTGAGAAAGTGCACGAACCACAGACCTAGTAGTTATCATGCGTAAGGGATATGCCGCAGGATAACAGGTGCTCTGACACATCACTGTTAGTAAATAATTTGCCCCCGATTTCGAATCTAGGCAAAGGACCTACACAGTCAATTATAAGATGTTCAAACGGCTGGCCCACTGCAGGAATAGGAAAAAGCGGAGCAGGTTTTAACGTTTGATTCGGTTTATCTGTAAGCTGACACGTATGACAAGTTTTAATATAGGCGGAAACATCCTTTTTTACACGAGGCCAAAAAAATGCCTGCTCTCTGTCATACGTTTTATTGACACCCGCATGCCCAGACTCATTATGCGCCACTTTCACAACCACCTCAAGAAATCTTAAATGGCAGCACAACCTGAAAAACAGGGTTCCCAAGGATTTTACCTTTACGATCAACCCACTTTCTCACTAACAATGAGTTCTGGAGAAAATATCCGCTGGCTTTATCCTCTATCTCAGCGTCGGGCTTCACGTGCTGAAACAGCTCCGATAAAGAGGAATCCCCCTGTTGCTCTGAGCCCAACTCACTGCAAGATACAGACAAAGGAAAATCAGCCAAAGGCAAGTACATTCTTTTCAAAGGCTTATTCGCAGTAGGCCGTACGGTAGATTCCTCATAAATTGTTATGCGCGACATGGCACGCGTTACCGCACAAGCCGTAAAAACTTTAGGAAAATCCAACCTGCCTTCATCCAGCTCTTGACCTAACCAAAGTTTTTCCTCCACCGCCACCGACGGTGGGATATCGGACCAAACCCGATCACCTGCTAGTTTGTTACCAAGAATAACAGTAATTCCTTCAATCGGCAACGCCGGACGCAGAGCCAACGTGGCTTCACCCTGAAATAGATCACATTCAAGCATCACTTTATGCAATGGCACATGCAGAACTTTAACCCCCTTCCCCGAACTGGTACTAAGCTACCCAATTCGGACTCCCGAGAAAAGGGCAGTACTTCAGCCAGAATAAAGGAATCAAATGCTCCCGTGTATCTCAATATTTTTACAGGCACTTTTATAGCACTGCCTACCAAAGACACAAACCCTGTTCTAACAAAAGGCTGGTACGAATTCAGCACTGCAGAACACAAGGTTTTAATTTGTCCAGAAGTGTTCCCATCAAGTGAACTTGCGTTAGATGAAGGCACGGGCGCCGCTAAACCCGTACCTTTAGCCAAAGCACCTGAAAAAAATGTTTGGCTTAGATTTAAGCACATAACAGTCAGTCATAACAGTCACGCAAACTATTATTTATATTTTCTGACTGTAATCCTCTACTCTGGCGCGAACCAACATCGTCAGACACATTAACATTTGGCATACTGTAACTTGGCTGGTACTCGTACTGATCAAAGATGCGTTTGTGCATTAACACATAATCGTCTGCAAGCATTGCCGCCTTGGTTCCAGTCTGTGCTTTTTGTTCACTAACACCTTCATTTTTAACCTTTCGTGCTCAATTTGCATTCTAAGTAACTCTTTTTTCCTGTTCAAATGTTAAATTTGAAGTCGACATAGAAAGTAAAGGTAACGAGACAGACGGGTTTTCTGCCAAAATCTCTCTCTCTCTCTCTCTCTCTCTCTGAAGGCAGGAAGCAGGAAGCTTTTATCAGGAAGATCAACTCTAAACACAGGTGTCCTCCATCCACCCTCAGGATTGCAGCCCGGCCCCACAGAAACACAAAGATAGCAAAGACAGGTATGCAGGCCGTCACAACCAGGAGACAAAAACATAAAAGCTGATTCCCTCTCTCATTTGTACCAACCTGAATCCACCTCCACAAATCCAGAACCTATCCTCCCTCCAGCCATGATTGTCAGCCCAATCCAGTGGAGTCTGGATGACCACTCTAGTCGACCCTGCTCCGCGGGGAGGTCCTGAGGGACGGACAATTGTTGCTCTTGCTCTTGCTCAAACCCTCTTCCAACAGCGCTACTGGTGGCCCAATATGACCCAGGATGTCTCCCGGTACGTTAGGAGCTGCTCAGTCTGTGCCATTGTTTAAGTCCCCAGATACCTTCCTGAAGGCAAACTGATACCACTACCTGTACTCACTAGACCTTGATCTCATCTCGGGGTGGACTTCATTACGGATCGTCCCTCATCTGATTTCCCACACCTGTGTATTGGTTGTAGTAGACAGTTTTTCTAAAGCCTGTAAATTGATCCCTCTACCTGGTTTACCCACAGCCTTAGAAACTGCAGAAACTCTCTAAATCTAAATCAAAACTAAATTTTCAGACATTTTGGCATACCCGAAGACATCGTATCAGACCGTGGTCCTCAATTTATTTCTCGGGTCTGGAAGTCTTTCTTCAACCTTCTGGGAGTATCTGTAAGTTTATCATCGGGGTATCACGCTAAGTCCAATAGCCAGGCTGAGAGGAAGATACAGGAAATCGGGAGATACCTGCAGTCATATTGCCACGGCCATCAGGACTGCTGGAGCCGCTACCTACCCTGGGCCGAGTATGCACATAACTCCCTACAGCAATCCACCATGGGTCTAACAGTGCATACTCTGCTAACAACTGCCCCTGTTTCCCTGGTCAGGAGAGCCTTCCGACGTTCCAGCAGTCCACCATTGGTTTCAAGAGAGCGAGAGGGTCTGGGACTCAACACACGTCCATCTGCAAAGGGCAGTTTGGAGACACAAGAGCCAGGCCGACGCTAGAAGATCAGCTACCCCCGTATATCAACCTGGACAAATGGTCTGGCTCTCCACCAGGGACATTCATCTCCGACAGCCCTGCTTCGCAATTCAGAGGCAGATCAACGAGGCCCCCTACCGGTTAACACTTCCCTCACACTACCGCATCTCACCATCATTCCATGTCTCACTTCTGAAACCTCACACTAACCATCTGATTCCTGCTTCCCCAGGGTCTGGTGTTAGAGACGTACCTCCTCCTCCTCCTGTGGATCCTTCAGAAGAGAATATCTACCGAGTCTAAGACATCCACGACTCACGGTGACGGGGCAGCCACTTAGAATATCTTGTAGACTGGGAAGGTTTTGGCCCAGAAGAAAGATGTTGGGTTCAACGTGATGACATCTTAGACCCAACATTTCTACAAGACTTTCACGTTGCTCATCCCAGTCGTCCAGCGCCGAGAGGTTGTGGTCGTCCCCGTCGTCTGTCTTTTCCACCCTCAGGAGCTGGCCGTGGAGGGGGGTATTGTCATGGAAACACCATTGTCAGCACCATACCTCCACACTCCGCCCACTCGTTCCACATCCCCTGAATTCTAATCACCTTCACCTGTCACCTGCCTGCAATCTGCAGTCTCATCACCAGCTCCAAAAAAAAAACACAGTTCCCTCAGTTCACTGCCTGCTCTCGTCGTTACACTATCAACTGCCTGACTCACCTTCAGGAATCTCTACAGCCAGCTACCTGCTTACCTGCTTCGTGATACTTACCTGCCATCCTGGAATCTCCTGTCTGTATCTCCGGTCCATCTGTCTTCTGCCTGTCTTCTGCCTTCAGTCCAGCTTGATCTCATCAAACCTGCATTCAGATAAGAGACTCAGTCAAATAACAACATCTCATCAGTATTCAAATCTGTCTCCAATTCAGCTACTCACCTGCCGTGTCTGTTCCTGAGTGTTTTGAATAAATCTCTATTATACTTTACCTGTTTGTGTCGTTCTGATCTGTGACAACCATATCTTTCTGTGGCAGAAATAGTAAGATTAGTATGCTATGGTGGGCATGATCCTGCGATACAGTGGATGTTGATGATATGAATTTATTAAATCAATAAATAGGCCTACCAGTTTGCAGCATCATGCAGCATAATGAACTATTTTTTTGCACAGCTCATGAAAGCGGCAGACATCGAAATACTTAAAAATATTTGAAATGGCTATGCTCACTTTTATGTTAATAAGATTAATTATCGTGCATCTATAGTATTTGCACTTGTTTCAGGTTGTAGGTCTCCTCTGATCGGGTGCCGTCACAAAAATCTAGGGTCCTAGAAATGCGATAAATGAAACTGCAGCATACGGTATATCTACAATTGTATGTGTTTCCAAATTCTTTAGTGGTGGGGATTTTTAGTTCTCTATCTGCAGGTTACATCGTTACACCATAAGGTGGTGACAAGTAAGTATTGTTGTGTATCATGAGTCATTGAATCATTTCATTCAAAAACAAAAGGCTCGTTTGAGATGAGCAAAATCTGCACAGAACGCATCACTGCTGATTGCAGCGAAATGCATGCTGGTTAGAAAACTCTCGTGGCGGTGAGGTGCCTGTGTTGGATTCCGCAGTCAAGCGCAGTTGCGAATGTTCACCTCTTAGACCAGTGTTTCTCAACCCTGTCCTGAAGGACCCCCAACACTGCACGTTTTCTTTGTCTCCCTAATCAAACAGACCTGATTCAACTTATCAGCTCATTAACCCATGTGATAATGACCTGATGAGTTGAATCAGGTGTTTGATTAGGGAGACAAAGAAAATGTGCAGTGTTGGGGGTCCTTCAGGACAGGGTTGAGAAACACTGTCTTAGACAGTGAGTGCTGATCAGTGTCTGATCCTCTACGAGAAGAGAGAACTGCCTTAGCTGCACTTTTTTTTACTCATCCCATCACTACAGCCGCCTACTCTCGTCTAAATTTCAGGCGAGACGACGCACATCTCAAACAAGCCTATTGATTATTTCTGTCAGGAATCAAAAGTTGTGTTCGACTTGAAGTGGCGCTGCACAGACCAATCGATGTATGACATCAAAGTACCGCAAGAGCGATAAGAGAGCAGATGGTTTCGTATGCTTTCGGATCACTCTTGTGGTACTTTGATGTCGTAAAACGATTGGTCTGCGCAGCGCCACTTCAAGTCGAACACACCAAAAGGCCGTGTGTTGCTCGGAGATACGTGAGGGATTCTGCTTTGAGTTATGCCAACGGTATAATTCCATGTTGTTTCTTAAAGAGGCTATATGCGTTTTTCTGAAATTTAAACTCGCGACTGACACCTGTGGCCAAAAAATAGAACTGCTCTTCCTTTCTGCTCGCTCGTACGTGCACACTTCACAAGTTATCTGCTGCAAGGAGGTCAGGTCAACATTATGTTTACAGAGGTAAGAACAGTCAAATACATATATAGCCTGAGATAAGTGTTCTGAGTAATCTGAAACGTTTAACATGAACGCGCTTGACGTCACATCCGCAGACAGCGCGAGAAAAATCCGACCCGACAGAAAATAGGAAAAATAGGATACAGACTTATAGGTGCACCCACTGTGAGCAGACAAGGTGTCAGTATGCTCATCAGGAGATGTTTGAGTCATGAATGGTAAAATAAAAAGGCTATTGTTACGTTTATTTTGGGGAAAAAGTTCCATATAGCCCCTTTAAGTGTAAGTTGTGTGCTTAATTGTTTATTTAACTGTATTAACAATGGTGCAACACTGCTCTTCCCTTTCTGATATTTAGTACAACAGACCTCTTTATCATGTGATAGCTTATAGCTTGAACATGGCACTAGACTAGAATGATCCAATGTTTATTTAAAGGGTAACTAAACACTAAATCAACTTTTTTTAGTTAATGATCTGTAAGAATGGAGCTTCATAAATGCTGTTCATTGATTCGAGTACTTTTTTTAACATTTGAGTATAAAGTGTTTTATTTTTCAAATATATGGTGTAAAAACGTCTGAGTGCTGCCCTCTTCAGGTTAAACGGAATCTCCTGAAGTAGGGGTACTCTCTGACGTAGGGTACTCTGTGACGCTACTCTGCCACGCCCCTGGCAGCCCCTGGTATAAAAGCATCTGCTTCCGTCAAAACCACTGTAGCGAGTCAGGAGTTTTTGGAATTACGAGTATTGAAAACGATCAGGATAGCGTATTTTAGCATCTAGTTAGCATAGCATTTATATAGTTATTTTGATTATTTCGTGTAGCCTAGGTAGTTATTTAGCATAGTTGTTAGTGTTGTTAGAAGCATAGTTAGTTAGTAGCATAGTATATATCAGTTAGAATAGTGTAGATTTTTAGCATTAGTTTTGTCTGTGTTTAGTACAGTGGTTAGGCTTGTATAGGTGTAGTGTTGCCGGTAGCAACAGCACTGCTGGACTGCATAACTTTCCCCCAGACTTGGAAATTAGCGCCAGTGTTTACATGCACTTGTGTGCCAAACGCTGCTCTTCCTGCATGGACTCCACAACCGCCGGCGCGTTTTGCTGGATATTTTTTTTCACATAGCGGCAAAATATGCTTAACGGAGGTCAATAGTAATAATAATCCACTCAGATACTGGCCCCATTCTCTCTTGCGCGGCTGCTTCGCTAGCATCGTCGGATGCCGATCGCGATGCGACACCGCAGTTTGAGCTCGCGGCTCGAATTGATATGGTTTTAGCTCTGTGTCCACAGACAATTCTTCCACTTCAGTGGAAGGTGGGGGAGAAAAGTCCTCGACTTCAAATGACCGCTCTGTTGCAAAGCTACTTTCGTCACTCCAGTCACTCTCTATCTTAGCGAGTCTGACAGCAGCTGTCCATCACTGCGTCACTGCGGGTCTGTCAATCACGCGCTCAGCCCCGCCCTCGGTTCGTCCGTTGGGGTCTGCTCACTTTTCCAGCATTTTTCAAATATTGCCAGTGGGTGGAGTCAGGCTCTGACCAGGGGTTTAGTTACCCTTTAATATGATTTTAATTAGAGTATTATGTGAAAGTGCATTATATATTTGCTTTCTTAGAATTGCTGGTTTGTTGCAGGATATTCGATTCAGTGATTTTTGATAGGCTACAGTATGTCTTCATGAGACATCTGTATCTGATCATATGCAATAGTACACTGCAGTTGTTTTGTTTGTATTCTGTAAATTTGTGCATTCAAAATGTTGAGTTTTGTGATTGTATATATGTATTCTTTGTCAGTATCCTATCTGATAAGCTATTGGTGAAGCTTTTGTCAAAATTGACAATAACTGTTTGGCTGTATGAGGTTGTTGCTTTATACCTTTTGAACCTTTTGACTTCTTATCGCATTGCATGCATTATGCAACATTGTCACCTGTGCAAGCAGATCCAGCTGTCAGAACAGCACACCCACACAAACATGACCTTACCGAGGGTCTGAAACTTTGAGTTTAAGATAAAGGAGCATTTCCTCAGTGCTGAATGGCATGAACATCCGATGAAAAAAAGACTGTTGCAGATGGTCACAGTACAGGGGTTGAAGCTCTTTTGGCCATGTCTGCTCTGAACCGTTGGTCATAAGGGAGCATATGGAAAAGAGGTGACTGTGATAAGACAAGTCTGAGTTGATCTTGATGCTTTGTCCTGAAGCCACAGGTGATCCACAGTTTATGGATGACATGTATAGCAACTAATGCGAGTTTGAATAAAGAAATGTAAAAGCAACAGAAAAGTTCAACATTGCAACACAGACCCCCACCCACCACTAGCGGTGCCAGGATTTTGATTGTAGGTGGGCCTCCAGAAAACTGTATGGGCCAGTTAAAATAAGCCAAAAAAAAAAAAAAACGGGTTCCCTTTCATCTCTGTTTCAGCGCTTTTCTGCGGCACTGAGGAGAGCGACTCAGTAGATTTCTAAATTTCTGATGTCCATCTACAGAAGCCAATAATGAATCAAAATAAGATTATTTGTATTATTTACAAACTTTTTTATCTTTTCATAGCCTACACCTCAATAGCGTACCAACCACATCGGTGTGCTCCAGTGGCGGGCCGTGCATTTCACACATAGGCCTTCAGTGATGTCCACCCTGAATTAATAACTTTTAATAGTGTAGCAGCGCACGCACATACTCTCTATAATTGTTGTGAAATTCCTGTTTTTATTTTGCACCGGCAGTTATAGGGTTAATGCGGTGAGTTCGCGAAAGGCCGGGTAGAGACGAGCGAGTGAGTTCGGCTTTTGTGTACAGTGGTTCTTGCGTTCCGATTATAAATTCAGAAACGGATCCTCATCCCTGTCTTATCCTTCAATGGCTATAGTATTAATGTTTGGAAAAAAGAAGTTGTTTCGATCATACATTTACAAGAAAAATTAGGAAGAAAATAATATTCAGCACGGACAAAAACAGGGGCAAAAAATGCATTATAGGCTACTCTCCAAAACTGATTTTTTTTTTTACACAAAATCCATCCTAATTTCTTTCCTCAAAAAGACTTGAATTACTTGGTTGTACAGGTTGTCTGTGCTTTTCGGTCCCAGCAACCTTTTCTATCGCCATCGAGGCTATAATGCTGAAAGTCGAGTCTGTCCCGTCGTATTTCTGTCATAAGTTTTAATTCGCTTTAGTGCTGAGAGTGTCTGCTCGATAGAAGCAGACGTTAAACAGGGAAAACACCGCAAAACATGACGATGTGTAACGTTACAGCCGACACAAGCTCTCACACAGATTTTTGAACGATATCATTGAGATCAGCGGGACTTTTGCCTTCAAAATCAGCCCTGGCATAACTTTACATTACAGTCTGTTCTGTTTTTACCCGGACAGATCGCTAGAGTTTCGAGACTCTGCGTAAGCTGAATAAGGGATTTTTTCCGGTAGGTTTGAACCTGCTGGTGGTCGAGGAAGGAAAGAAACATTAATTTGTGGGTTGAAAAACTATTAAATCTACAGGTATTTTAGTTTACACAGTTCGCTACAGATGCGGTTAGCTAGCTCCTCTGACTACCAGTAATAATAGTACACGCTCTGACCATCCAATCAAAGGGCGTGAAAATGCTTACGTTATTGGATGCCTGCTAGATGGCCCCGGTGCAATCAACTCGATATCTGATTGGCTGATTAAATCTGACCGATTATCTGATTGGTTAAAGCAACAGTTTCATTGCCATTCATTTAAGCTACAGGCGCCCGCACTATCGATTCTGAAGGCCTCGAAGCAGATATATTTGACCCTGGCAACACATGATGACTGAAATATGATTGGATAAAAGCACTAAAATAAATATACACTACTGGAAGCAGCGCAACCAAGAGAAAAGCTATGAAATTATGAGAAGGACTATTGGCAATAATGTAATACTCATTCATAAAAAATATATATTAAAGTGCAAGTCAGTGATTATCATAGTGTTTAGGCCAGCAGAGAAGGCCTTGCTGGCCCTGACGGCCCACCACTGGTGTGCTCAGATGTGTGTGCGCGCTGCAGTTGCTAGGAAACACAGACGCGCGTGGACATGGATTTCTGTCGCATGGGTCAACTTCTGTTTTCGGTTAAACTGAGCGTTGATTGTTTTATTAACTGCGTTGTACATAGATAATTTCTATTACCCTATAATATGATTTCTATTAAATACACTGACAAATAAAATAAATTGTTAAACTCAAACTTCATGTATAAAACATGGACTGATTTGAAAAGTTAGTAATAAAGTAAACAACAAAGTAAAACATTACAAAAAGTGTCAGGTCTATTATTTTGCTGCACAGGGGTGTGTTTCCCGTACAACGACGTAACTCGCTGCTTCACTAGAACGATGCATCGTTGAAGAAATCAACTTGCCAGTCATGACTGTTTTCCAAAACCATATTGTTGCAAAGTGGTCGTTCAACCACGTTGATTTATGACGTCACGCATGTGGTGGAGTAATAACTTATTTTAAAGAGATCATCGGATGCAAAATTCACTTTTATATGGTGTTTGCATATAAATGTGTCTTTGCGGTGTGTGGACACACACAACCACCATACAATGAAAAAAATCCATTCATTCCTTTTTTAATCCTCAAAAAGTCTAAACACTCAATAATCAGGCCGTTTGGATTTTCTGAACACTATGACATCATAATGATCATGTTCGGCCCACGACCACTGATGGACTATCCCGTATTAGCATATTTCTGCCCTCAGCCATTCAACACCTCCCCATGGAAGAAAGGGGTGGGGTGAGCAGTTGCTCATTATCATTTAAAGAGACATGCACCGAAACAGGTCACTCTGAACAAAGCTGTTTTTGAGGAGTTATTAACCAACGTATATATTACAAACTTTACATGGACACCCTAAAGAATCATACCAACTTGTGGAAAATGGGCATCCGATGACCCCTTTAATGAAACTGTTTGAGATCGAATTAATGCTAGATGGTTTGCTATAAATTACAGACATGGCATCTGAGGACTATTTCAAATTTTTCTCAGTTATTTTTCTCTATATCCAGATTCAATCATGGGCTCGTTCTTATGTAGTAGAGCATGTTCGCACATGCGCAGTCTTCAACAGTGCTTTCAATCTCTTGACAAACTAATATAAATTACATTCTTATGTATTCTAAATAAAATACAGATTGTGTACTGAATGTCAGCTTGCTTATTTTGCTCAAGATAAGGATTTATTAAGTCCACATGTCATGCAAACTAGAAACTATGCTTCTAACCACAGGTCAAGACCTGTTATTCCAACTATACAACTTTGCAATGCTGTTTCCGAATGTTCGTTGGAATGATGGTTTCGGGAAATACCGACTCGTTGAACTATGCTGAGAACGACGGAACTTACGACCATAGTTGGCTAAAGATGCTTTTGGGAAATGCACCCCAGATCATTTATCAGATTGTTTTGTTTTGTCTGATTGGCCGTTGCATTCACACACTCAAAAGATATGTTTGTGATTAGCTACAAAGCTCAACGCTGCAGAAACCATAGTCACTTTTCTGTCTTTAAATAATGCTTTCCCACTCACAGGAGTGTTTTAAAGCAGCCGGCTATCAGCGGGTACCGGTACTGAAGAACAGCAGGTATCATTACATAAATTATCAAATAAATATTTGGCAGGACAAAGATTAATTTTGGTCAACACCAAAATATTTTATATCCAGGAAAAAACCCTGGTTTTCTAATTATCTCATTGGATTTATGGATTGATTCCACTTATTTTAACATTTCTCTTTGCTGCTGCCCTGGCATATTCTTCTTTTTCACTTTAATGACTACTTGTATTCAGAATTATATCTTTTATTATTATTATAGTGAATAGGTCAGCATACCACTAAAACTAGCTAACAAGCTATCTTAAGGGCAAATTTACATAAAACATGGTCTTAACCTTCTAGACTGAAGTGTAGGGTTAGGAATTGTACATTATAATGGTCAAAGACAGATAGAATGTATGCTCCCTCATTAAACAGACTTAAATGGCTCTCCCAGTTTAAAAGTAATACATCTTCCCAGTTTGGCAAACTAAGGCATGTCAGAGTCACATCTAAAAATTTTAATTGCTTTTAGGAAAATCATAGCTACTATTGTATCCCATTTCCAAAAAATAAACTAAAATTACAACATGATTCGTCTCAAAATGCCTTGTCAAGTTACTTACCATCCCATCACTTCTCTTCAAAAGTGGAGTGAAATAATGTCTCATGGTTTAAGATGAACTTACTACTGACTTTTAGCAATAGAAAAATACTAAATAATAAAGATTATTAAGTTTAAGTATCTTGCTTATACTTTCAATGTATTCACTCTATTTTGCTGTTCCTCATAACAATTTGAAGCAGATTTCACAGAGCTTATTGTTATATAGAAGTGAGATTCACATTTAATTAATTCATGACCAACTGTTCAGTTCATTAGCAGCAAACATTGTTCATTTTTTGGTGAGATACACTTTGTGGGTGTTGAGTGGGTGCATAACATGGGGATGGATGACTCAGCTCTTTGTCCATATGTCTGAAAAACAAGACTGTCTGTTCAGATTAGGGATATTGTGTAATCAGGATATTACAACATCAAGATGGCATCGAGTCTTGATGACTGCAAGGTGTGTTTATGAATCCAAACATAAATAGAAACAATACCTCCCTTCTAATTCAATATATAACCCTAACCCTACAATGAGGAAAAGTCTGTACAATTCAGAGTGCATTTCCCATTCAAATCCAGTTGTAAAATCTTCCATTGAAACATCTTTAGAGTGTGTATGTTCAGGTGCCATATAGAAAAAACAGCTAAACAGAAGTATGAGTCAGTGTGGTGTTGGATGGTGTTGAGCAGAGACAGATGGATAGATAACTGAAACGAATTGTGTATCCTGGGTTTATATTCCCACAAAGAGACAAACACACACATATAAAAACTCTCAGTTTGTGTGGACTCATGGCTTGGACTCAAGTTAAGATTTGAATTGCAATTTTGAGGACTTGGCAAATAGGAAAAATGTCATGATAGAAATTTGTTAGGAAAACAACAGATGTGATTGAGGAGAAAAACAATATTATTAGGTATTGAAAATAAGTCTTTCAATATCGGATGTGTGGGAAGTTTAAATGCAACTTTAATGATAATCATGTCTATAGGCCATTGATATTACAGTTTTTTTTTAATTGCTCACACACTAAAAGTGGCACTTGAGGCAATCCTTTCACTCATATAGAACCTAATCATCAGACCACGACCCATGCGTGAGAACTAAGAAGATGATGCTCACGATCATTTGATGGGAAAGTGTGAAAGGTAAATCATTCATTTTGCGGCATTCACACGGCAGGATATTTAGGCCGATTTTAGTCCCGATTCACCCCTTCCGACAATCTTAAGGATGCTCCGATTATCGTAAAATAATCTGATCAGATATTCCTGCCGTGTGTGGTGTGTTAAGACTGCTCTCGTCTGCTCGGAAGGACATCGGGACCGCTCCGATCTCAAATCGGGGATATCCAACATGTTGGATTTATTTGGCCCGATTTCTTCTCGTGTGTGGTGTCCCCCGAGGACAAACGAGCACGCAGCCTGTGGACTGTGGCGTGTAGCCAATCAGAAAGCGAGGTACGAGGCGGCGAGGAAGTACCGGGAAACAAAAATCAAAACAGCCGGCGGCATGATGGCGCACCAGAAAGTCCGGTGGACGTCGGAGATGATGTAGCAAGTATAGTCCATGCTCGCGTTGTCTCCACTTCTTTGACCACCGCCTTTTCTTGTTTTTCTTATGTTTTTTTCCGCTTAAAAACAAAGCACAAACTATGGCCACTGCATCCTCTTCGTCAGCTATGATTGTTTACTCTGAAGTCATGTTTGATCTCGAGGGATTTTGCGAGATTTCCCATCTGACCTGGGAATGCTCGGGAGTCAAATCGGTTCGTGTGTGATGTGTTGATTTTGCCGTGTGGCTGCACACCACACATTGTACGACCAAAACTGTTAGACCCGTGATTTTTTATCGCCGTGTGTGGGGTCTCTCAGGTTTGGAAAATCGGCCGACAATTTTAAAATCGTGTGTGTGTGTGTGTGTGATCAAAAAGAAAAAAAATTTTATCTTGATGATCTAATCTCTGATTGTCCCACATCATCCCAGTGGTGAGAGAAAGAGTGGTGCTTTACTTAAGTCACAGGAAGATCACATGACTGCTTGTGTTAATTGCTTGGATAAAAGCATGAGAATTTGCAAATAACGTTGACTTCCATAGTCACAGATAAATAAAAAGACAGACACAGAAGTTGGCAAAGTTATGCGATTGCCTAATGCTTGTGCATATCTCATTCCACCTGCTGCAGAGAGAGGAGTCTCTGCCCTGCTGTTGTTTACTTTCTGAAGAACGATAAGCCTCTCTGGCAACATTACCCAAAGTGCTGCATGATCTAACGAGAGCACACACTTGTGCCGACAGACTCACACACACATGCATAGTATATACATGCAAATAATTCAAAGCATGCCTTGCCATTCCCTCACCCAATCTGTCTCTCAATTTCCTTGCTCTAATTGGATAACACTATATTTTGATTTCACAGGAGCCAGCAGGCCTCCATGCCGTTTTAGAGCATGTGATTCTTATTTTATGCAGCCTGTGTTTACAACATCACCTTGTAATTAATGTCACAGTGCAAAGCCGTGTATCCCTATGACCTCCTATTACTTATTCCTGAATTTAGGCCAGTGTGCAAGTTTCTCTCTCCCCTGCCTTGAATTTTGAAATACATTTTTGAAGTTTGATTATATGACCTTGCAGAGTCATTTTGTGTAGTTTTATCCAGTGTCGGGAAGAATGAGATTCTGTCTAAATGGATTGCTTGGGCTTGGTTGACTCTCTGGGTCAAGGAGATTAATTGTGCCGACATGAAAGTTTGTTTAATACAGTATAGGAGTTGTGTACGGTAAAATGTGTGTAGTGATGATGTCAAACCTCAGGATTGGTCACTCTGTTGCCTGGCTACCAATTTCTCTGTAGCTGGCTAAGCACGCTATTTGAGCAACATAAATACAAATTAATAATACAATTAAAATAAATATATAAACATCCTCCATAATGGTTGCTATTTACATCTCCTTATCATCTGTAAACTCTTGCGTTACCAAGGCAACGACTGACGCATTTGTATTACATTCCAAAGAGTTCCATTATCAGCCCCACAGTGGAAAATTAATCCATATCTATAGAGCTGGTAAGTCCCGCCCCCTCCGTAAAACCCCGCTCGACCTCAAAGTTGAAAAACCGTCAATGCAAGTGAATGGGAGAAAATTATTATTTTCTGGTCCCATTCGAATTGTGCCATGAATGTGAACATATGTTGTCTGTGAATTTTTTATATAATCTTTCGTGTGAAGAATGCTACAATTTAGCGGGTAGAAGTTTGATACGGGTAGACTTTGTGTGAGAGCACTTTGTGGACTACAACTCTTTGCTGCTTTCGACGCGTTTGAAACGTCAACACCACTAGCACACGGCTCTAGCTCACGGATCCCGCTAGACATGGCTGTGTCTTTGGTGTGCTTCACCGCCTTCTTTCAGGGAGAGGACAAAATCGTTGAGGTTGGCGAAAACGGGTAAGTCAACTTTATGGGGTGACGTCACATAGGCGACATGTAGTCTTTCTCGTTATGTCTTTTCCACAACTGCTAGCCGACGAATCATACCATATACTGTCAAACTTGTAACATGAAAGATTATATAAAAAATTCACAGACAACACATGTTCACATTCATGGCACAATTCAAACGGGACCAGAAAATAATTATTTTCTCCCATTCACTTGCATTGACGGTTTTTCAACTTTGAGGTCCAGCGGGGTTTTAAGGAAGGGGCGGGACTTACCAGCTCTATACCGGCTGGGCCGGATCGCCACTGAATGGAACGGTTAAGCAAATAGAACGGTTGTTGATACAACTATTAAGTGATGTAACCACCAATAATATACATAACATAATTTAATAAACTGAATTAAGAACTGAGTTTGATGTATTCAGAATCAGAATACTGTAAAAGTTGTTCCTGATCTGTTATAGTGTGTTTCACTTCTCACAGTATTTGTGCATTTATTTTGTGAAATTATTTTTATACCCTCCCTGTGTCCCTGAGCATATATAATAAGTGTATATATATATATATATATATATATATATATATATATATATATATATATATATATATATATATATATTAGTCATGTGAAAAATTGGTATTTTGGTATTAGCAGGTCTTAAAATTAGGTACAAGTACAACCTCAGATGAGCAACAACAAAATGACATTACACTGTGTCATTATTTATTTAAAGGGGTGGCATAATGTCATTTTCACAAGATGTAGCCTAAATTTCTATATAGCATGTTAAAATATTCACTTTTTTGAGGGTGAGCAAAAACGCACCGTTTTGTGTCTGTTCCTTTAAATGCAAATGAGCTGCTGCCACTGGTGGCACAGAGGGCGGAGCTTCAACAGCTTGCACTCACACAGACCAGGGGCCTCATTTATAAATGTTCCGTACGCACAAAACAGGCCAAGAAAGAGGCGTACGCCACTTCCGACGCATAAGTTGTGATTTATAAAAACAAACTTGACGGGAAAATGTGCGCACCTGCACGCAAACTCTGACCCATGCATACGAACGTTTTGGAGACGGAGCAGTTTGGCGACACCGATGGTGATCTGGAGTTAAATGTCTTTTTGGTCAATTTTAGACAGAAAATCTAAATTAAATTAGACATATAGGCCTACAGAAAGATAATTCAAATATAATTTCACTCACCAAGCCTATTACTTGAAGCAAATATCCACATCTTAAATGTCCGCGTCAGCGAGTGCGTTGGGCCGTTTAGTGAAACTGACGCATATCTAACGGCAGATGAAGTAAAACTGTAAATCTTCATTATGAGTCCTAATCATAATAGGCTACAGTGCGTGTTCACAATTACAGTTTAAATAAAATAATGATTTAAACTATGTTTTACTTCCGATATAAATATTTAGATTAAATTTGCCATTCTCATTAATGGAGTTAAACACTTAAACTACACGAAATTTACTGAAAAGTTAATATATAGGCCTATATATATAAATAGCCTATAAATATTTGTTGTGGATGCAATGCTTTTGAACACTTTTCCTTTGGCATGCTGTGTTTTAATGTTTTAACTACAGAGATAATTGCTTATCATGATAATAACAGATTGTGCAAATATAATGCACAACAAGGTCTATCTGTTTCCATTAAAAATATAAATCAATTAAAAATACTATTTCAGTGGAAAAGATTGAGAAAAACTTTCTCTGAAATGTATTTTACACTATTTGATTTATTTATTAAAAAACAAGGCAAGGATAGGCTACTAAATGATTTTTATAAATGTAATGTGACGGCACATCCGTATTTCATATTTTCCTAATGTCTTGTACCGTTAAACATGTTATCACGTGGATGAATAATCATATGCAAATTATATGCAGATGAGGATATGCATAGTAAAACTAGCCGTTGTAAGCTCCATATATGGTTATTTCGGGGAGGAGACACATGTGCGCACAATCTTCCGCTGAGTGGGATTTATAAAGTGAATTCTGCGCAGGTTCTGGCGTACGCACGGTTTTATAAGTCTGAATATTTTTTTGCGCACGCCAATTTTGGCTTTCAGGCGCACGTACACTTTTAGTAAGGATCCTACGCACAGTTTTATAAATAAGGCCCCAGAGCCGTTGAAAAACATATTTAACGGCTCTGACACAGACATGCACCCAAAATGTTAAAAACTTTAGCCTTTTATGTTCAAACTGGATTCAGACAATGATAGAGAGACTCAATAAGAAGTGACAACATGTAGAATGCAACAGGACATTTCTGAATGGTTAGTTGATGAATTTATGTACAGTAGCTTATGTGGAGTTAACTATCTTCTAGTCATTGATTAGCATATTCTGTCATGATAATCTATAATTCCCGGGGCAGGGTTTATGTCAATTCTAGGGTTGGTTAGTGGTGATGTCACTAACCTGGGAGGAATGTCGTGTATCAGCCGTTTGTTGTAGTCCTTAAAAAGCGATTAAAAAAAAAAAATATATATATCTCCCTTTGCTTTGAACTTTGAGCATTGTAACTTTGCAGATGTTGTTTATGCTGCCCAAACAGCAACATTACACACTAACTAAAGTAAAAAAAGTGAAATCATAATCAACCACCCCTTAATAAAGATAAAGCCAAAATGGAAAAGCCATGGGTGACAAACTAAGTACACCCTATGATTCAATTGCTTAGAGCCACTTTTAGCAGCAATTTTCTTTACAACGTTGCTTCGGTTCATTGAGGTTTGCGGGAATGTGTTAATGCTCAGCTCTCTTAAGGTCCTTCCACAGCATTTCAATGGGGTTTTGTCCTGGACTTTGACTGGGCCAGTGCAACACCTTGATTATTTTAGTTTTCAGTCATTCTGTTGTAGATTTGCTGGTGTGCTTGGGATCATTGTCCTGTTGACCCAGTTTCGGCTAAGCTTTAGCTGTCGGAACAGGCGGCCTTGCATTTGGCTCTAGAACACTTTGGTATACAGTAGGGGTGTGATGAGACGCTTATCTCACGAGATGAGGCGAGGGACGAGATTGGGTTCACAAGACGAGATGACATTTTTGCACAACATAGAAATCCTCAATGACAAAATTCATGACTGTGAAAATAGTCTGCAGGTGCATTTTGAAATGTTTTAACTAATAATCTTGTAATGAATGTCATTTCAGTTCTACTCAAGTATGAATTATCAAATGCATTGAAAGACAACAGGTTTTGAAAGATAAAAGGTTTTGCCACAAATTCAACTGACTGGATTTTCTCCTGAATGATTTCACGTGAGTCTCTTCAGACCTTAATGTGCATGAATTATGAGCTCCCACAGCTACTGATTGAATCTGTGTGTGACCTCCTAATTGAACCCTTTCCACAAATTGAACATAGAAATAAAACCAGTATAAATAACAAACATAAATAACAGTTTTTCCTTAGTCTTATTAAGTGCAACCATAATCAAAGTAGGCTACTTTCTCAATATTCAAAGTGCAAACAGAGACCACAACAGAGACCAGAGCCACAACTACACAGTCCAGAGATAGATTTGATATTGGGAGACATGCTATTCTGCCATGCAAAGGCAAAAGAAAGACTGTAACTTCGTTTTTTGGTCGAAAATGAGTTATTGATATTTTAGGCACATTCAAGACCTCCTTTATAATGTGGATAAGTATCTTAAGACAATTCCGTAGTTTTTTTTCAGAGCGTTAATATTGAAGTTACTGTGCCAGTGTTCTATCAAATAATGCTACCTATCAGATTGTACAGGTATCTGCCTTTGTTTTACTGTCCATTAAAATTTTTATTATGGTGTAGCCTTAGTCAGACACGGTCAGAACATTTTGTATGGTCTGAACCCGCTCCATCGACAAACGTGCGATATCGATTGCGAAGGATATATTCAGAGTTGACAGAAAAATGTTACACATGCCGTAGCAGATGAACACAACAAAGAACTAAAGCCCAATCACACCCAGTTTGGGTACCGGACCTGGTTGAAACTCTCATGCATCTAGCTGGAAGAGTGCAAAAACTTCGCTGGCGCCTTCAGCACCGCCTTAAACACGGTCGAGCCGACGCGGGACTAATATATCACAGGGAGCGTTAATAATGAAGCAACAAGGGTATATTAATGCATACAACAAAATGAAGCAACAATTGTACTGGTGCATACAACATCAGACCAGCTGTTACATGCGGGTTATACCTACAATCACAGCGTCCGGAATAAATCCGTGGGACGAGCGAAGTGCACAAGCACAATAATAGGGCAGACAGCTGAAACCACCGCATAGCATACTGAAAAGACGCAGAACACAGAAGTTTGTACAATAAATGCATTAGTCGTCTAGGTAGTCCAGAACGTGCTCCCCACTGAGTCTCAAAGGGAAAGCACTGCGTTTTTCATGAACGTACGAGGAGCGCGACACCTTTGAACACAAATCTTGGGAAGAGCCTGTGATGAGGGCTATCTGAATTTGAAAGTAGGCTATATGCGTCTTTCAGATCCACCGCTATAGGCTAAACCAGTCACCGGGTCGAATGTGCGTGAGGATCTGTTTGATCATGATCATTTTGAATGCGCGTTTAGCAAGTCTTGCCACTCGGTAGGCTACCAATTGAAGTAGAGATGCACCGATTACAATTTTCTAGGCCGATTCCGATTTCTGATTTTTCATTGAGTTTGACCTGCGGATTACTATTTCAGCTGATTACGATTTCATTTTTTTTTAAACCATTTTACAGCACACACAAATATTTATTTTCTATTAAAAAAAAATTATAAAACACCGTAACTGAATAATAAAAACAAGTTTAAATGGGTACATTTTCTATAAATATTTTTGAGTCTTCATTTTTTTTTCTAACATAGCCTACTCCAGTTAAAACACACTATACATGCAAATTCTAGACATGCATTTTGGGCACTTTTTGTGTGAAATCATATTTATTTTTTTGTCTGCATTCGTGTCAATCAGCGCCATATATTAAAAAAAAAAAATCCATTGGTGAAAAGTGAAGCCGCCAAAATACTAATATGGCACTGATTTGAGACCTGATTCTGCGCAGTAGTGAAGGCGGGACCCGAGTAAGCGTGAAGTGGAGCCACGATATCAACGTCCCGCCCTCACTCGCAGAAACAGTTAGTACAAAGTTTAATGCAGTTAATGCAGTTTAATGCAGTTGTGCATTGTGTAAATGTGAAATAAACTGGACATGTAGAAATTAAAGTTAAAGCTGCAATCTCCTCTTGAAAACCCCCCAAAAAGTCTATTGGTGCCTTAGTGACTACTTCGTTTAGAGAAGCTGTTCAATCACATCAGCTGCCAATCATGACCTCACATTCCCATTTTTATAGCATTAATAAATAAGACCAAACTTGTTTTAAAAAACGAACACTTAAACTTATATCATATGATAAAACATACCTAAAATGACAGAAAACATCTTTGGAAATTTTTTTTTTATTTGAAGTAGGCTACCAGTATAATTTGATTGTTTAGTTTCCATCTCGTCCCATTAAACTTCATGGGGAGGGCGGGTTTATGACCTATACTGGGACCAACCACCTGGGGACGATAGAGACGCTTTGGCTTCACTTTTCAGGACATGGCACGTAAATTACGCAGGTCAGCATGAGTTTGAAACTCACATTTCATTGTTTTTCAGACTTATGCCATCGAGAATTCATTCTCAACTTGGAATGCTGCTATGATACCAAACTTGTGCTGAGGGGAAGCACCAGTCGTCGAGAATCGTAGAAAAAACGCCAATGTTTCATGGACAAAGGAAAGGTAGCCTAACGTTAAGTTACTCCTCTCAGAAAATGTACAAACGTATTTTTAGATGTTTAATTTCTATTTGGAGCTTTCGGATCGCTAGATGAGGGCTTATTGAGTTAATTTTTCACTTATCCCTGTGCGCATTCCGACTCGTTTTGACCAACAGAGGTTGGCCATATGGCTGTAGGCTAATTTACTTACGTTATGTCAGGCTGTAGGTAACGTTAATCTCATTCACAGCTGATATCAGGGACGCGATATTGCGTTTACAACAGTTTGACGGCGCGTAAAGAAATAACGTTAAACCACAACACCAGTGTCTTTAAGAAACCGTTTGTGCAGAACTATAACGTTACTTCCGCCATATGGATTCAAATCTCAAGTTGACAGTTTAACAGTGAGCCCAAGCCTCCGTTACTAATTCTAAAACGTCACTTTAGAATGAAGGAACGTTGTCGCTTCATTGTTGTTGTGAGTATGGTATTATGAGAGATCAACTACACGAGTGTAGGCTTACCTGGATCTGATATAGGATTCATTCTTCAGGTCGATGTCCATAATTATTACATTAATATGAGGAAAGCGACATCGTCTTTGTCCTTCCATGACAGTGCTAAAATAACTTATTGTTCTGACTCACTCATAAATACAGTCTTTGCCGCCATCTAATGGCGTAATAATGTAATTTTCACTGAAGTCCATATCACAATCCTTTCTCAATACCAGATCCGGCATATTATTTATATATAAATAATATTTATTTATTGAACCACAATACTTAAAATTAACAACACTATAGCCATTATAAAATGCAATATGAAATAAACACAAGCAAACAATTCAGTCAAACGTACAAGCAGCACTCCAGTACAGGATTTAAGTGAAATATAGCCTAAATATAAAGTTATGACATTTAAATTTCCCCTCAACCTGTTTGATTTGCGCTCAGTTTATCCATAGTGTTTAGACTCATTCACTTCACACATTATCACGTATAGCTAGTGATTTGAGAGGTTTATGTATAGTATCCTGCTTTACCCTGACTCACCTGTTATCCAGCAAACACGAGGAGTGACTGTCATCCTCAGCCGAATATTATTCGGCAGAATTATTTATTCGCTTTGAAGCCCTACTTAAGGCACTACTTAAGCCATTGCTGTCTCAGAAAAACATCAAAGACAGAATGTTTTTGGAATATGGGAAGTTTGATTCAGAGGGGTTCAGCAGAGTTGTGTGGAGTGATGAATCAATATGAAACACGAGTTGCATGGTGCTGCTCTTGAGTGGTGTCTTCGGAAAAACTGCTAAGAAATATAATAATAAATGCATCTCTACCACAGTGAAGCATGGAGGAAGTGCTGTCATTGTGTGGGGAGCCTTTTTAGCTGCTGGTATTGGTGAGAAGTAAGATATTTCTTACTTCACTGTGAAAAGTTATTTAATGCTTTGGAGTACATTAGAATATTCCAGAATGGCTTGTTTCCTACAATTGAAAAGTTGTTATAAGAGGAATGACCAGATGTTATTTTTCAACATCAAGACAATGCTCCTGCTCAAATTCCAAAGACAACCAAGAAGTGGCTTGAAAACAAATCCGTCAGGCTCATATTTTGGCCAGGTCATAGTCCAGATTTGAACTCTATAGTGAATATTTGGTTTCACATTAAAGTCAAACTATCTGGGATACATTTTTGAACTGTTTGAAGCCATCACCATTGAGTGGAAAAACACTGACTCTTATTCCTGTAAAAAAGAAAAAGAAAAAAAAAATGTGTCTAAGTTTACCACATGGCTTAAACATTTAAAGAAAACAAAGGGGACGGCTATTCCATGCTAAGTTACTTTATCAAAAGTATTTGTGCAATTCTTGTTAATCTCCTGACCAGTGATTTGTGATTAAAAATACCATTTAAAAAATGGTTAAAACCACAAAATATTTTGCCAAAATTGTTATTTTTTTATAGAGTGTATACTTTATATAAAGCAGTGGTCCTCAACCATTAGGTTGGAAACCACTAGGGGGCAGCAGGATGACTCAAAAGTATTATATATATATATATATTTATTTATTTAAGAAAATACTGTTCTTTCAGAAGCTTCTGAAATCGTGGTTGATTTTGATTTCACTTTTCTAACTTTAGTTAGTGTGTAATGTTTCTGTTTGAGCATAATTAACATCTGCAAAGTTGCAATGCTTAAAGTTAAAAGAAAAGGAAGATATTTGCTTTTAAAGAAATATTTGTTTTAAGGATTACAACAAAACGTCTGGTAGGGACTACACAACACAACATTCCTCCAGGGTCAGTGACATCACCAACCCTAAAATCTGCATAAATCCCGCTCCCGGAACACAATTTATAGATTGTCATGGCAGAATATGCTAATCAATGACTAGTAGATAACTACACATAAGTTACCTAAATTCATCAACTTACAATTCAGAAATGTCCTGTTGCATTCTACATGTTGTCACTTCTTCTTAAGTCTCTCCATTATTGTCTGACTCCGGTTTGAACATAAACATTGACATTTTCAGTGCATGTCTGTTAGGGCTGTCACTTTTGTGAACATTTTTTGAGACCTAAGTGTTCATTGAATTGATTGTATAATTGATTTTCTGTGTCTAAAGATGTTTACATTTGTAAACGCCAAATATAGGCAAATCTTCGGACAACTAACAGGCATTAATACACGGGGCGACGTATCACTAAGCCCTGTTACCAGCGGAGTAGTAGTGGGAAGTTCGGATCATTTTACTGATCTCGTTCAAAATGAACAAATCTTTTTTCGAGTAATTAAATTTCACTTCAGCATAATATAATTAAAATGTCATGTTAAAGCTGCAGTCCGTCGTTTTTCCTCTTTGTCGCCATCTCTGTTAGAAATCTGCAATTGCAGTTATTCGCGGAATTATTAACTGTGCGTGGGTAGTAAATCGGCATGAAACAGCGCGGATGAACACAATGTATTGAGGCTGCCGCTTCGCTGTGGATACTGTAACGTTACTGTCATCAGCAATCTCAGAGTATACTTTATGAAAGTGTCAACATTAGAATTTTCATCGGAAAATGTCATCTGAACAAGTAAGTAACATTCACTTTTGTTCTGACCAAATTCGGGGGGTGGGGGGAAGCATTGCAGTAGCTATATCATGCTGATTAAATCTAACGATTGCTTATATCACGTCAAAACGTGAAAAATATATTTTTTCTGTAGCCACTCTGAAGTCCGAAGTCTTTGGGTTTTACAACTGGTGAATCTCCAGTTGTCCCTGGTGATTGTCGCTTTAAACTTTCGGGATCCGCCATACCAAGTGCTAAGCTAAATCTCCACCATCATCCACACACGCTAGCCGGGGACTCCTTCTCTATGTGTACAGAAGTGACGTAATGACGCAAAGACATGCTCGAAATTCCCGCGGAAATCCACCAGTACCACTGGAATTAAAATCATTATTACAAGCTTACCGTTTTGAATCGAGGTAAGGCAAGCAGATCGTTTTGAACACTGGCTGGTTAAGGTTTTTTTCAAAAATGTCTTTTTTGATATTTTTAAACCCAAAAAAGTGCCGGACTGCAGCTTTAAATAGGCCAACACATCTAGTACTTAGGAAAATGTTGATTACCTTTGAAAAGTTGGGTCCAACTTAAGTCAAGGCTATTGCAGTCTGGTAAAGGCATAGTTCACTTTGAAATTAATTTGATATGTTTTAGCTTACCTCAAGGGCATCCAAGATGTAGGTGTCTTTGTTTCCACAGTATTTTCTATTTTGATATTTTTAGGTCAAACCGTTCTTGTCTGACAGTCATATCATGCAGGTCTATGGGGTCCACCTCAAAGAGCATGCGCAGAGAAGTCCAAATTAAACATGATTTAATGACTCGTAAATGTAAGTACACATTGATGGCCTAAGACACGAAACGAGACGTGGCTGTGTTACAAGAGGTAAAAACTATATAAATACTGTTCGTTTTCTCACACAAACCGCTCGTTTCGTGTCTTAGGCCATCAATGTGTACTTACATTTACGAGTCATTAAATCATGTTTAATTTTGACTTCTCTGTGCATGCTCTTTGAGGTGGACCCCATAGACCTGCATGATATGACTGTCAGACAAGAACGGTTTGACCTAAAAATATCAAAATTTAAAATACTGTGGAAACAAAGACACCTACATCTTGGATGCCCTAGAGGTAAGCTAAAACATATCAAAAAATTATTTCAAAGTGAACTATCCCTTTAATTAACCTCACCTCCTGATCCACGGCGTTCTTTCTTTTGCAACTTCACATTTATCACGTCTACTCTGTTCCCCGCCTCTCGTGTCTGTCTTCGGGTTCGAACTTGAGGGGAGCTAACTGGTAGATTCTTGCCGTATCCGGTCGGCAAAACAGCTAGAACTTCCTTCTTGCAAAGGAATGATTCGAGCGCCGTCTTCTGTTCCTCTTTTAGAGATAAAGGCAAGTCTAAATATTTCATTGTAGCGCCCAAAGCCGTTTAAACAACTGGTGTTCATCCATAGCCATCTTGCAATGTTTACTAATGACTTCGACGTCACAGCGCTGTCGTCATCTGTTTAGCTCACCTCTGGCCCGCCTACAGTATATCAGATAACCCGATGTGATTGGTGCAGCTCAGATAGAGGGGCATATTTAATGAGCATTATTACTCGACACCAGAGCAACTCGCTGAACAAATTCAAAGTGTGCTCTCACGAGGACTCTGGAGTTCCAGGGTAGCAGAATTCACATTTTTGTTATAAAAAGAGACGCATTATGCAGAAGTATAATTTGCTGTTATGTGTGTTTGTCAGAGCCTGCAGTTGCTGTGTGACGCTAGACGCGCTCCGAGAGAAGGCCGTTAAAATCGATTTCCTATTTTCGTTTTTCGAAACTTGAGTTGGTTGGTCCGATCGATTGTGCAATCGATTTTCAAACAAAATGTCTGTGTGAGGTAAAAGGACACACGCTCTTGTAGCTCCACCCCCTGTGCTGAGAGCAGCAGCTCATTTGCATTTAAAAGGACAGACACAAAAACGTTGCGTTTTTGCTCACCCTCAAAAAGTGACAACTTTAACATGCTATATAAAAATATCTGTGGGGTATTTTGAGTTAAAACTTCACATACACACTCTGGGGACATCAAAGACTTATTTTACATCTTGTGAAAAGGGCATTGTACCACCCCTTTAATGGTGGTTAATATGTCAATAAAAAAATGCTCTGTCAAAAATTGCAGCAGAAAAAGCTTTGGAAATAAAATAATGGAGGGAGTGTTGTTATTGTTTTGGACCGTAGGGGGCATTTGAGTTAAAAAGGTTGATGAAACAGATGATGAAGGTTACTGACAGTGTGGCACTTACAAGGTATTTCAGCACAAAATCCTGTATCAAAATCATGTCGGCTCTGTCGGCACTGGTGTAGCTCTGCATAATATTTAAGTCAAAATAGGCTCTTAGAATCAGAGGGACTAAAGAGAAATAAAGCAACAAGCAAACAGAAGTAAAAATATTGTGCAAGTTTATTTCTTAATTTGTTGTAGCCTACTGTTTTTGTCTTCTCTTAAAATTGAATTAATTCCACTGTGTCTCTTTTAGAATTGGTAAGAAATGCCCACACATTTAAATTGTTCTAAAATTAAAAACGGTGACTTTATTTTAAACTGTAAAGAATAAAAATGTAACTTTAATCTTCCCCATCCTTTGAAATTATAAGAAATATCGGAAGATGAAGGTTAAATGGATATCCGGACGGACAGTGCCATGAAAACCGAAGGATTTCTGTAAGCTGTGAACTGAAATAGCCACGTCTGACTGAAACGGGCAGAAAGAGGTCAGTGTTAACCTTCTTTATGTCAGAAATGTGTGTGTACCATCTGAAACTGACACTCTTTTTCTTAAACTTCTCTCTATTCTCTCTCAATAATTCAAGGCCAGAGAGCTGCAGTGAACACATACTGTAGATGACCTCAATTGCTCCTCCTCTTCCTCCTATGAGAGGTGGTGAAAGGGACTTTGATACTGAAGAGAGGTTAACGGTGGTACCAGCATTACAGGTAAAAACCAACAGTACAACACTTTTTTTTTTCTCTTTATGGTTAATCAAAAAAGCATCAACAAATTGTTTATGCCCTTTCCAATAAAGGTCTGTAAAGCTTTTTTTGATTTTACATAATTATAGCTGAAGATAATTATAGCTCACTGCAGAGCAAATGGGTGGAGCTTACGTGTAGCTCCTCCTCGCTGGAGCTCTAGTGAGGAGGAGCTACACAAGCTCCAGACAGGAGGAACTGGACTAATCCCACCCCATTGGAGCTCTAGAGAGGAGGAGCTGGTCGTCATTTGACTCTGCAGTGAGTACCATAATTAATGTTTTTTATGTCTCAAGGAACCCGCCCCTATCATGGATCCCAGATAAAAACCAGCCAGGATTTATATCTGAAGGTTTTATCTGCTGTTTGTTTTTATGGTTTAAAGAGAAACAAAGATTTCAAACAATATACTGGGGAAGAAAGCGTAGCTCCTAGTTGATGAACTGCTCGACTGAGCTTGAGAAGTACTTGAAACATCTAGCTCAAAGTGCTGATGAAGCCACATCTTATCAAAAGAGCAGCACTTTGCCTCTCAACAGATCATAATACACTAAATGAAATGTGCTAGTGCCCTCTGCTGGTTCAAGAGAACCAGGCAACCCAGTGGGGAGCTGGGAACTTGGAAGCTGAGCATACTGTGAGCAGATTTGTGTGCTTTTTGCAGTGACCTTAAAATACCTGCATTAAAACAAAGCGTCAAAACAAAAAGTGTAAAAGAGTGTATTTTAATTGTCAAGAAAGAATAAGCATACACTTGCAGGTGGAATAAAATAGGGTACAGATAAGGACTCTCTTTTAAAAAAAATCAAACCTTCTGATATTCTGAAAATATTCTATAAATATTCTGCAGTAATTAATTAATGTCATTGTGCCTCTTTTAGATATGGTAAGAAATGCCCACAAATTCAATTTGCTCTAAAATTAAAACGTGGCTTTTCTTCTCTCTTGATTCAAGGAAACGGAGACAAATTGTTGTGAGTCTTGATGTTAGATTAGGTGAGGATTAGGGTGAAAAGATAACGCAAGGGACGTGGAACATTGCAAGCTATCTGCCCTTAACAAATGTCAAGCTTTGCCACATTATTTAAAGCTGATATCCAGATAGCATTGTACCATAAATACACCGAGTTATGTGAATGGAGCTCCCCTTACTGGCCTTGCTGTGTCAACACAAATGTTTCCGATCAAAGCAACTTTATCCACATGCAGGATCTTGGGTGTCAGATAAATGAAAGTATTAGAACAGTCTGGAGAGATCAAATCCCTAAAGACAGGGATAAATGCTTAGAGGGGAAGTACTGAGATTTACGGGTGACGAAAAAAGAAATAGCCTACTTCAGTGTAAATGCCTGTGGACTCAAATGGACTTCACCTAGAGGGTTAAAGTTAAGGGAGGATCAGCATATGGTAACATCATTACGGGAAAGATCTGGTGCCTGTGGAGTCAGTTTGTCAGTGGAAATGTGAGGCAGCAGAAAAAAATTACTCCCAAAGGCAGATTAACTAGCTGGGCCGAGTCTTCACTCTCCCCACAGGGGACAATGCTGTACACCGTGTCCCATTTTCTCAAACAAGTTTAGAAAATGTGTTTCTTGCACTACAAAGAATCCCTCTATCATATGTTAGATATATCTCATTGATAAGTAAGTGAATTACTTTTTCAAAACGTTTTCTGCATTGCCTAATAGCCGTGATAACTGATTGTGTAAGATCATTGGTTCATCAAAGACTCTCTTATCAAGAATTATTTAGTGTTTTGTTAGGGTTTTTACTTGGGTAATATGGCTTTAGAGATTTTTTTTTAAATACCTTAACACTTTGTACATTCTACTACTGTACATTCTACAATTCACATTGTACTGTGTACATTCATACACGCTGTGCCAGGCAAGTGTTTTTTGCTAGTTTCAACCTGGTCTAAAAACGAGGTGTGTTCAGGCACATTGTTGGAGCGTTGCTATTTTGAGGCAACTAAAATAGACTGCGCCATTGACCAACAAAAACTTGGTCTATAGTAACTGGTGCAGTATTTTATTATTTACCAAACACGTTTACACTCTGCTTATTACACACACAGTGACACGTTTCCACCAAAATTACCCGGAACAATTTGTCCCGGGAACTTTTTTCCCAGGAACTTTTTTTGCCTCAGACCGGTTGCTTTCTGCGTTTACACCGCGGTCTTAAGTACCGGGAAGATTATAGACTGCGCGCAACTGCTCCTCCCAGTCTGCGACGGACAGTAATCCGTTTTGAGCGCCACATTTATAATAAGTATGGAGGAGATTCAAACTGTGCTGAGGTTGTTTGTGATGTATTGGTTTACTAACGAGGTAATTAATAAAACGGCAGAAAAGAGACGAGCACTGATAAAGCGTGTTCAGAAAGCTCGTAATGCTATAAAATTGATGATGCGGACATTGACCGTGAGATGGCTGGGGCGAACGCGCAGAAAATTTCCTGTTACACAAATACGCGTAATAAAGCCTGAACCTCGTCGTCGGTCCAGCTGTGTTTCCCGCGGTGGAAACGCGGCTATAAACTAACAATTTGCAGTATTTTATAGCACTCATTAATCAAGGATAAAGTTAAATTCTATACTGTATATTAGGGCTTTGACTCGAATATATATATATATATATATATAAAAAAAAGATATTCCAACGAATATTAGGCAGCCTTTAATATTCAAACCTGTTATGGGCATTATTTTTTGTAAATGTGTTTGCTTGTAAACGTTGTTTTCAATTCAGATTCCGAGGCTTGTTCACGCCTGGTGAAGTTGTGAATCCGCTAGCTCATTAGCAAGGCTATTATTAGTCATCTGGGCTCCTGTAGGTGACGTCAGCGTCCTGGTTAACGCCTATTTTTGTATACCAAAACAATGGCCGCAATGTATTTATTATTGATAAGAACAGTGGATAAAACCTGTCGAAAGCATACTGTTTGTGTTTAATATGAAAAAAAACCCATCATTGCCTGCGAATTGATATTGACTGATACACTGCCCTCTGGTGGACAGAACATCTACAACTTAAGTTTGATACCAATATAGCCTAGGTCTTACTGAAGGCATTTAATGGTCAAAATATTATTAATAAATATTTGAATATATTCAATTATTAATATTAATAAACAAACTAACTATGATTTTTGGGCAAATGTCAAAGCCCTACTGTATAAGTCCATCTGACATGTTTTCATTTAAATGGGCTTTTTTTTTTATCAGGCTCCTATGTTTAGGTTCAGTAATTTCACTTTAATGTCAATGAAAAGGTTATTAGTCAGTTATTAAATGCCTTATTTTGACAAATGTCACATTAGTCAATTTATTTGTATTTAACAAATTTAACTGTCTTTTGTTGCAAAACCAGTCCACGCATGCTTTTTTTGCAAAAAGCTCTAAGTCCACATCTTTGGACAACAAGACATAGTAAACAAACATTGCAAAATCACTAAAGATGTAAATGGAAATATTGCAAATGATAAAAGCAGATTTCAAAATGTAACAATGTGATTTTCTATTCTTAATTTATATAAATATAAAAATATGTGTACTACGTTAGACTACACTGGGAATGGTCACAGCACTTGCATATTGTTGCCCTATTGTTATTTAATTTGCTTATGTTGCTCTCATTTGTAAGTTGCTTTGGATAAAAGTGTCTGAATGATTAAATGTTAATGGAAACAATAAATAAACGTATCAGTAGGAGGAGCTGTGATGCAAGTGACTACCACGTCCTTTTCTGTCAGAGTTACAGCAGCACACACTGACTGGTTACGACTGATGCCTTGGTTACGACTTAATCTTGGTTCCCTGATGAAAACGAGATGCTGCATCACCCTGCCATACCTCCTGCGTCTCTGTCAGTGACTTATTTTAGCCTATTATAAGCTTGTTGGACTGTATGGGCATGCTTTATAGTTTCCTGGTTCATGACGTCACCCGCCTCTGACGTCTCGTCACACCATTGAACGGACTTCACGACGCAATCACACAGAGCATTCCCACAGCATCAAACAGTGCAGCATCTTGTTCCTAGAGTTCTCAACGGGCATGAAAATTACAACCCGACCCGACCCGACCCGTGGCTTTTAAAGCCCGGACCCGAACTAACCCGACACATCAACATGAATTATCTGCCCGAACCCGGCCCGCGGCCCGACGGCCGTGTATTTTTTTTTTCTCATACACGTTATGACCAGCAGATGGGAATTCAAATCAACCTTTAATGTTCACGCCTTTTAACAATACAAACAACTGAAACAATACACTTTAAATATATAAATAGGCTATATAAATATGCCTCAGTCTAAATAAAAATCTTCACACAATAATAAATAAAATGGGTATTTGTTTATAGTCTGAAATTTTTCCTCCTTATTAAAAATTGCTTTTAAAAGCTGGGGAGAGGAGCTTGGAGAGTGTCTGTCTAGGTAGGCTAACAGGTGGCAGTAATGAAAGTGTTTTATTTTGTGATTTGCCGTTTGAAAGGAAAATAAGAAGCTTACCTCCTCGTTAAAATACACGTTTAAAATATATAGGCTATATATTTTTTTTTTAAGTGTCCAGTGTTCGTTATTCACTTATGGGACTTCCGTGTAGCTTAAGATCAGTGGTAGCTAGTTAAAACCCCAAAACGTTAACTAAAACGGCAATTTATTTGCAAAAGGAACAAATAAGTCGTCGTAACAATGAATTATTTAGATAAGTCGACAGTGCGCATATGAACGAGCAGAGACAGAGGAGCACTGGTCGCGCGCGCGCGCTCTCACCGTCTTCAAACAATACGAGCGCAATGCTCTCTCTCCCTCGCGCATATCAATATACGACAATAAAAGGTAGGAAGACCGATTGTGTTTTATATATCAGTAGTTTGTTCAAATAAAGTGTTTGATTTAGTTAGCAAGTACATGTTCAGGAAAGGCATAATACAAATTGTATGGGTAATGTAACGGTAAACGGACTGCACGAAAGCTCTTTTGAAGCTGTCAAATGGTGTTGCTATTGGACACTTAATTGTGATTATTGCTGCTCTGAGGTTTCTTATAGGCTACTGT
Organism: Phoxinus phoxinus; assembly: GCF_949152265.1. NCBI lineage: Eukaryota > Metazoa > Chordata > Actinopteri > Cypriniformes > Leuciscidae > Phoxinus > Phoxinus phoxinus. The sequence goes on along the minus strand of NC_136878.1, from coordinate 28,921,041 downwards.
TAGCTGTTTGTCGTTTTTGTTTTTTTGAAGAAGCTCTTGCCTCGGAGAAAACAACACGGGAATAGCGACAATTATGCATATATAAGTACTTATAGGGCTTGTATTACAACCTGTCGGCAATTTTCTACATCCTTTTGTGAACGTCGTTTTACACTTGTATGCTGCACAGCGGGTCATCTTAAAAGTGCCGTCGGAGCTACCGTTCTCTGTATAACGGCCGTCGTTGCCCTCTACTGGTAGGGAATCGTAAGATGGCCGCTCGAACACTTCCGGTGGCTTCACTGCCTAGTGGCAGTTTAGAACGTCATGAGCTATCCAGTCATTATATAGATCAGTGGGCTGTACATAACCTGTAGAATTTTCCATCAGAATCCAGCACCAGTCCAAACACTTTCCAGACCTCTGATTTCCCACTCCTGTAGTAGCGATGGTGAATTCACCTGCGGCAAGTTTACTTTTCACCAACTCCATCTTCTTCTCCGGGCTAAAGGCGTGCATGTAGCGGCGTCAGGTCTGCCCGCACCCCTCTCCATGATGCACGCCACGTTACACGCAGCAGCCAGACTTTCTTTACGGTGAACAGCAGCGATGATTAATCAGAATGATTTTATTTTTTTTCACTGAGCGGAAAAGATTAAGCCCGAGGTCCGACCCAAGTCATTTGCTTATATTTTCGACCCGGCCCGACCCCGCGGGTCCCGTCGGGTTTGTCGGGCCGACCCGACCCGTTGAGAACTCTACTTGTTCCCTCTTTAGGGAACCAAGGTTACAGTCGTTTTTATGCTCAAGGCAGCATGTATTTTATCAAAATACAGTAAAATAGTATTACAACTTAAAATACACGTTTTCTATTTTAATGTATTTTATTTCTGTGATGTCAAAGCTGAATTTTCAGCATCATTACTCCAGTCTTCAGTGTCACATGATCATTCAGAAATCATATTTTAATTTGCTGCTCTATAAACATTTCTTATTAATATTATTAATGTTGAAAACAGTTGTGCTGCTTAATATTTCTTTTCATGATCCTTTAGTAACTAGAAATTTCAAAAGTAGCCTACCGCACTTGTTTTAAATATAATGATTTTGTAACATTATACATCTTTGAATGTCACTTTTTATCAATTTAATGTTTTCTTGCTGAAAAAAAAAAGTAATTTAAGTGTTAACAGAGTTAGATGTTAGGTTCCTCACATCAGTGTTGGTTAAAGGTATCCTCTACAGAGGAAAAGTGATCCTAGTTCCACTAAAAAAAAAATGTTGTTAAGAACTAAAAGTATTCCTTAAAAGGTTCTCTTATTGTGTCAGGCTGCAAAACCCTTTCTGGAACTGTTATTTTAAGATCCTCTAACAATAAGCCACCAACAATAGAAGACAAATGTTCGGCATGTGTACAGTACTATTTCGAGTTTGCTCAGTTGAAGATGAATGAAGTGAGCTGTAATTCTATGGCCTGTGGGAAAATCACCTTGAACACTGCAACTTGAGCCACCAAAACACATGTATGTGTGTGTCTTGGTCAGTCGAGCAAGACGATCCCTCCTCTGATCAATCTAGGTAATATACTGTTTCAGCCTTGCTGTCCCTTTCCTTTTCGCTCTCTGATGTACAACATGATGGGTGCTCATTTGTCACTTCCATAACATCTACTGTAATGGAATGGAGAACACCACAGTCAGAGAGGAAAAACAACACAGGGAGAGTTAAAATGAATTAATAGCTTGAGTGAACTGGCAAGGACAGTGATGGCTCAATAAAAGTACTGCTTAGGAAGAATGATGGGCCCTGGAGTTTGTTTGTGTTGACTTAGAGTGGGTGTGGGGGTGCACAACAGCTCTGAGGGGAATAGTTCAGAGAGAAAGCTGAACTCCAGGTAGCCCGTTGAAAAATCACCTACACTAACATTTGAAGGTTGCAGAACAATTTTTTTTTAATCTTTTTGAAATAATTTTCTTATGCTCACCAAGGCTGCATTTATTGGATTGAAAGACAGTGAAAACAGTAATATTTTGAAATATAACTGTTTTCTAAGTAATACATTTTAAAATGTAATTTATTAATGTGATGGTAAAGCTGAATTTTCAATAGCCTTGGTCTTCAGTGTCACGCGGTCCTTCGGAAATCATTCTGAAATGCTGATGTGCTGCGCTAGAAACATGTCCTATTATCAGTGTTGAAAACAGTTTTGCTTCCTAATATTTTTGTAATATTAGGATACTTTTCCACAATTCAATTTCTTGAAAAAAAAAAAAAAAAAAAAAAAAAAAAAAAAACTTACTGACCTAAATAATGTGCCCAAAGGAATGCAAACACCATCTCTAATTATAAGGTTTGTCTTAAAGGAACATGCCGACTTTTTGGGTTAGAGTTAGATAAGTCCATACATACCCTTTTCATCTCTGTACATGCCGTAACTTTGTCTGACGCACCCACCGTCTAGCTTAGCACAAAGACTGGAGGTAAATGGCTCCAGCTAGCATACTGCTCCCAATAAGTGACAAAATAATGCCCACATTTTCCTATTTACATATTGTGATTTGTATAGTCACAGCATGTACAAATGTGATAGGATCTGGGAAAACCCACCACATGGTGAAATTTGACCTATTACAGGTTTTGATAAAATATATTAACGCTGGTTTCAAGCCCTTTCCAAATCTGTTTTTATTTCTTTCATCGTTTGTCGGTAACAAAAGTTATGGTTATCTGAAGTCGGCTGATCGCTATGATTTAACGGAATTTTGAGAAAAACAGGTTTAATTTACCTTTGGCTAAGCCCCGCCCCCCTTAGTTACTGTTGCTACCTCCGACAACTTCATCTGGGCTCTGGTTTGGTATCAACATGGCTTATGCTGTGACGGCTCTTCCTGCTGAAATTTTATCAAACTTTTATAAAGCAGCAAAAAAAAGTGTCCGATAGAAGTAGGCAAAAGTGTCTGCAGTATGCGTTCGAAGGCTATATTCAAGACATACCGGTGAAACGCAAGCAACAACAAGGCATCCAAATAGAGGCGAAATCATAACGGTCACAGTCAAAAAATTAACCACCGCATATACTAATCGAGACGGAGGCTGTGACTAACAATATCAAGAGCAACACTGTTCATGCAAAGCTGGGTAGGTCTCTATTCACTTCTATAATCGTTATTATTTACAAAGCAAACGGACTACGTGAGTATAAAGTTGTATTTATTAGCAGCGTGTTCTAGCATATCAACAATTAGGGTAGAGAACCGAAATCATAACCTAAAACTGCATTAAACTGTCTAACTAGTATAACTTCACAGTATGGTTAAAAGCTAAATGTATCTTAGAGCAAAAGTGTGCTTGTTGTTCCTTGAGGGGTTTCACTGACAGAGGACGTCCACACAGTTTAATCCAAAGACGACACTTGTCAGTATTTTACTGACAAGTAAAATAAATTTTCCCAGCGTTTTGGGAAGGGACAAAAACGGACACCCCCCTCCAACCTCTCTAGGAAACGCGTATCTGTGTTACAAATGCCCCAGGCACAACGTTTAACCATATTTTTTTATAAAACTGCGATGGTAATAACCTGCCGAGACCAAAAATATGAGACGCCTGTGTTAAAGTCAATGGAGCGCTGTGAAAAAGTGTCGGACCTCTGTGGGAGCTCGTTCTTGGCTGCGCTGTGATTGGTCAATCTACATTCTAGGGCGTGGCTTAGCCAAAGGCGAATTAACTGTCACGTTCTGCTAGCGGGACGATTGACGCTCTTTTTTTATTGCCTTTTTTTCATATCACATCTTTTAGTAATCATCATAGATTAGGTATCATTCGAAAGCTTACAAATTCAAAATTCATCCTGTGAAAACCATTTTGAAATCAGACGATTAAGAGGCGAGTAAGATCTTTCAAGCGAGCAGCTACTTCAGACTCAGTTGTTCTCTTGTGCTCCGCTCCGCATCGCACGATAACGTTGGATAATTTTTTTTTTTTAAAACTTGCGTGCCGTTGTAGTTTACACAGGACTGGCGGGAAATGCACATTGATATAGGCCTACCTTTATTCTGTTATGTGGTTTATTTTGATAGGTGAACTGTCTCTGTAGTGTTAAGAGAAAGAGAGCTATGGGTGATTTTTTTTTTTTTTTTTTTTTTTTTTGCACCTCCGCTGTGCGTGTTCTTCAAGAGAAAGACACTGTCTTTTCAGCTTGCCACTATAAATAGCTATTTTTCTGCACTAAACTAGTGAATTTTGCCAATATATATTCAGGGATTATAGACAAGATGTTATAGAAGAATAATTTAATGAAAACCCAATTTTGACAAAACTGACATTCAATCTATTTTTAGACCTTACTGAAAACGTACCAGTGTGACATCCGACGGGTTTCCCCAGATCGCATCGCAAATAACAAGGTCACATGAGACAACCATCTTCTAACCGTATACATACTGGGAACTATATTCTCAGAAGGCAAAGCACTGCTACTTCTGCGGAGTGATTTGCTTGCATGCAGTACCTAGGAAGCCCCAGAGAGTTTGCTCAGTGTTGCGCTAATCACTCCGCCCAAGTAGCAGTGCTTCGCCTTCTGAGAATATAGTTCCCAGTATGTATGCGGTTAGAAGATGGCTATGTCTAATGTGACCTTGTTATTTGTACACGCTACAACATGTAAATAGGAAAATGTTGGTGTTATTTTGTCACTTATTGGGAGCAGTTTGCTAGCTGGAGCCGTTTACCTCCAGTCTTTGTGCTAAGCTAGGCTAGCAGTGGGTGCGTTAGACAGAGTTACGGAGATGAGAATGGTATGTATGGACTTATCTAACTCTGGGGTATACAGTGAATAAATTAAAGTCCCAAAAAGTCGGCGTGTTCCTTTAAAACCAAGCATGATACAGCCATTTAACAAGATGAACTGAAACAGACTGGGAGGTGGGAGGTAAGCGGTCAATCATTGTGATGGCTTTGGCTCTAGGGTTATAGAATGACCAAAAGTAACATTTAAAATAATACAGTGCAGTATTTACTGATGATATCATACAAACATCAATACATTTTTTTTGATGGTGCAAAAAGACCCCGGGGTGAGAAACCATGCAAAAACATGCATTCATTGACATGGACCATCCCTCCATATCCAGACAGAATATCACACAAGCTTTACTCTTACAACTAAGAACATTACTGCTGATACAGAGCTACAGTAACAGAACCTTGTGCTCCAAGCGTTATGCTTACAACTCTAACTTGTGTTTGACACACTGGCAACTTTTCGACTTTTTTGTGTTCTTTTCTCCAGCTGAAGTTTGCTCAGCTGGATTTGGAAATATGTTTACTCCCCAAGCTCTGACATCCTTCATAATCAGGACCGTGTTTATCTTTCCCCGGGATAGAAACTCTTCTTTCTTTTCTTTATTCACCCTCACTTTTATTCCTCCTTGAGAATCTACAAGGTCCATCTCCTCTTTTATTACCAGTACATGAATTCACAATGGACCACACCTCCCTCTGGACAGAAACCAGGCAGTTCCAATATTGACCCCGACTAGTGCTTTGTTTGTTGTGTGTGACCTTTGATCTGGCCCAGACACCCCAGGCTGCTTAAGAGGGCTGACATTTCTCACAATATTATGCTAATAGTGTCTAGAACCACTACACAACAAAATATATTTTAGTAGATGGCCCTCAAGAACATACAAATATTTTTTAATACTATATATAAATAAAAACATACATTTTGTCGTATAAATCTCTGAACATGCAATATATCAAAAGAGAGACCAGACCCTCTGCTTAAAAAAAAAGTTGTATTCTAGCTTCAGGCATTTTTTTTTTTATGTTGATAAAATCACGTTTTTGTCAAAGACTGGGATTCAGAACCATGATCAAAACATAGATTGAGTAGATTGAGTCCATCAACACCCCTAGAGCTGCAAAGTCATATAGACCTTATTCAGAGCAGTACCATGACGGGTATTAAAGCGAGGCTGTGAGGGATAGACTTATTGTTTTCAATGGCATACACTGTAAAAATCTGTATAAAGTTCCTAGATCACTTATCATTTTACACCACTCATATTGTCGAGAGTTTTTGTCTACTGAAATTTATTGGAAAGATATATATGACCCATGCTGGCAAAATGAGTCGCAATGAGCAAACAAACTGGTTCATGGTTATTTTCACATTCTCTATTAAACAACCTTCATAGTGATATGTGATTTGTTGGAATCAGACAAAAAATTACTGAGCTACACCTGTTTGAAGTCAATAGAGTCCGCAAAGTCAATTATGAGAAAATTCGAGTTAAAGTTTTCTAAAGGTTCCAAAACAAAATCACCAAGCAACCATACCTTAAAATCCCTGGCAATACCACCAAATTTGGCACACACCAAATATCTATTTTTCATAATACCACAATTGTTTGATTAACATAATAAAACAGACAGCCTATATATTAAGACCTACTGTACAGCACGGATCTAATATAATGTTACACATCAGATGTTTTTCCCCAAGAGTTAACCAAATGTTAATTTAAAGCATAACAGATGTCTGCGTGAATACTCGCCAAGACAGATATTTTGAAATACTGTAATTCTGTGTGAATGTGGGATGTGTAATTCTGGGATTGTACGCGGTCTGAGCCGCCTTTGTGCGCTTGCTTCGGATTGTCAGTCAGTGCGAGTAAGATCCTTTTGTTTATATCAGCATGAGTTTGAAAATCACATTTCATTGGTTCAGACTCATGTCATCGTGAATTTGCTGTAAATATTTACAACTTTGGAATGCTGTGCTTTACAACAATACCAAACGTGCTGAGGGGAAGCGCCAGTTGCCAAGAAGCAGGCAGAGCAAAAGCTGCGCGCATTCTGACTCATTTTGCCAAAACTTTGCAAATTTTTTCTTCTTGGTCAGCTGAACAACCCAAAATTGCATTAAATAACAGTTCAACTCACTGAAAAGATGTATGTCTACCCTCACAGCCTCGCCTTCATTCGAAAAAAAAAAAAAAATGGCGATGCAGTGAATAAGGTGTATAGAGCCCCCCTACCGTATAACAGTGAATACATGGAAAGCCGGAAAATTCCGTTCATGGCGGGGAAGCGTTGTCTCATAAATTATGTAAATTTCCATCAATGATGGGGAAAGTTAAGTAGCTACGCTCTTATTTAAAGGGGTGGTAAAATGCCCTTTTCACAAGATGTAAAATAAATCTCTGATGTCCCCAGAGAGTGTGTGTGAAGTTTTGGCACAAAATACTCCACAGATATTTTTATATAGCATGTTAAAGTTGTCACTTTTTGAGGGTTTGAAAAAATGCACCGTTTTGTGCCTGGCCCTTTAAATGCAAATGAGCTGCTGCAGAGGGCGGGGTTTCAAGAGCTCATGTGTGTTAGCAGCTGCGATTACCTCATGCAGACACACTAAAATGATAGAAACTGTTCTGCCTTTAATGTTAAAACGGAGTCAGACAAAGATGGAGAGACTCCAGAAGAAGTGACAACATGTAGAATGCAACAGGACGTCTCTGAATGGTTAGTTGATGAATTTATGTTGCTGATGTGGAGTTAACTTTCTTCAATTAGCATATTCTGTCATGGTAATCTATAAATTGCTCGTATAGGAACTTATGTGAGATGCACACAGTGACTTTCTAGTGCATGTGAAAAGATGGATGCTATTTGAGCTGACTCACAAATGTACTCGTATACAACAACTTTTCCTCTTCTCAACATAGACTGCGTGTTCCCGGGGGCGGGGTTTATGTACATTTTAGGGTTGGTGATGTCATTAACCCGGGAGGAATGTCGTGTAGTCCATACCAGCCGGCAGCCGTTTGTTGTAGTCATTTTCTTTAAAAGCAAATATCTTCCTTTGCTTTGAACTTTGAGCGTTGTAACTTTGCAGATGTTGTTTTTATGCTCAAACAGCAACATTTCACACTAACTAAAGTTAGAAAAGTTAAATCATACTCAACCACCCCTTTAAGAGACAATATATTTAATAAAGGTTAGTATTAAGTATACTTTTATTTGTATTATATATTCTATTTTTATATTTTAAGTCAACAAATCATTAAGCTGTGAACACTAAATAACTGAACCCTATCTTTTTATAATTTTAGGGGCCAATCTTTGCAGATAATATTAACCCAAACCTTTTAAGCATGAACAAAAGGGTCCTTCAGTGGCTTGTGCCCTTCTGCTCCTTTTCCCAGGCTAAATTACCTGACAGTCTGACCGATCGGTTGCTCTGGGAATGGAGAGAAATGACTTTTTTCCTGTAATTAAAGGCTTTGCAGACATTCCCCTCTCTTTCACTTTCCTGTCCATGGCATTTTTTCATGTGTGGTCAAATGCGTGTAGTGAGGGCTCATGGGACATAGTTGTCAAGAAGAAACACAATATATATACTGTGTCATACTGTTCAGCTAACTTAATGCTGGAATTTAGATAATGGCAAGACACTACAGTTCAAATCATTGTAGTGGTGGAAAGGTTGTTCAGTGCAATGCAGGCAATCTCACCAATTGGCCATTTTATTGTTTATCTATTTTTTTTCATGTATTATAATCAATTTTACATCTTACAAACTCTTAGAACGTATGATTCATGTCATCCACTCATAGCAACACATTTTGTATAACAGAAGTGTTTAACAAATACGCTTTAAAACAAATAAATCTTTGTCCCTGCAGAACAGCTCCCCCAAAATTTCCATGCAATCATGTTTCTTTTCAGCATTTTACAGCCAGGGCGATTCCAGGGTGGGAGGGCATGTGTTAACGTGAAGGGGCTCACGGAAACCAAAAAAAGAGAGTGATCAAAAAAAGAGACTTTCCTGTGTTTATTTCACTGAGACCCCAAGCCTGACCTCTGCCATCTGTGTGTGCAGTTAACAGGCAACCTAAACCTCTCACACTCTCTCAACACAAAAGGTCAGAAATGGAGCACTGGTTAACATGTCAACTGAGCGCCTCTGTGTCGTCAAGCTTTTTAGGAGTGAAATTCATGGCCTAATTACCAAGGAGGTTTTAGATCAGCCCTGGATAGAAACCCAGCTAGAATTTTTTTGTTCTAAAACTGTTCTGAGAACATTATCTTGAAATGTTATAATAATGTTTTCAGCGGGTAGTTTTATTTAAGTTCCCAGAATGTTCTCCTAAAAGGTAGGAAAACATTCTCTAAAAACATTCTAAAAATGTTTAATGATAACATTGTTGGAACATTATTCCCTAATGTTCTTATAACATTTTTAGCGGGTAGTTTTATTTAAGTTCCCAGAATGTTCTCCTAAAAGGTAGGAAAACATTCTTTAAAAACATTCTAAAAATGTTTAATGATAACATTGTTGGAACATTATTCCCTAATGTTCTTATAACATTTTCATTGAGTAGTTTTATTAAAGTTCCCAGAATGTTCTCATAAAAGGTAGGATAACATTCTCTAAGAACACCCTAAAAATGTTTAATGATAACATTGTTGGAACATTATTCCCTAATGTTCTTATAACATTTTTAGCGGGTAGTTTTATTTAAGTTCCCAGAATGTTCTCCTAAAAGGTAGGAAAACATTCTCTAAGAACACCCTAAAAATGTTTAATGATAACATTGTTGGAACATTATTCCCTAATGTTCTTATAACATTTTCATTAAGTTCCCAGAATGTTCTCCTAAAAGGTGGGATAACATTCTCTAAAAACATTCTAAAAATGTTTAATGATATAACATTGTTGGAACATTATTCCCTAATGTTCTTATAACATTTTCATTGAGTAGTTTTATTAAAGTTCCCAGAATGTTCTCCTAAAAGGTGGGATAACATTCTCTAAGAACACCCTAAAAATGTTTTGTGATGACCTTCTATAAAGGTTTAATCATAACATTTTTAGAACATTATCCCTTTACATTCTCATAAAGTTTTTAGCAGGAAGTTTTATTTTTATTCTTAGAATGTTCTTCTAAAAGTTAGGATAACATTCTCTAAAAATACTCCTAAAAATACTACTTAACATTCTTATAACGTTTTTAGTGGGAAGTTTTATTTTTGTTCCCAAAATGTTCTCTTAAACATAAAAAATGCTTAGCAATAACATTGTTAAAACATACAATTTTATTAATCTCAAAAATAAAACACAAAAATCTAACAGGTTTATGAATGGCATCCACATAAATGATTAAAAGTTCTGCGTACAGTAGATGCCCAACATTACATGAAGAACTCCGTAAAGTCCAATGTGCAATCACACGTCTTGACAGCTGTTTGCTCAGAGCGCTCATCATCAGTCTTTGCTGGTTCTTGCAGAAAAATAATAGAGTCATCTGCATTAATAGGTGTTCTACTGTTCTTCTCTTCTTGTTTTTCAGCTGCTCTCCCAGTTAGCAGAATTGAGCTCATTTCTCTGTGTGCATGGTAGAGTTTTTCCTCATAGCCTATAAAAGAAGATCATGCAACAGTGTAAACAGAAAGAATACAAATACATATTACATATTAAGAACACAAGCAATATTGACTTTAAAGGGATACTCTACCGTTTTTTCATATTAAACTATGTTATTCCCTTAACTAAGACGAGTTGATACATACCTCTCTCGTCTCAGTGCGTGCACTTCATCGCTCTGGCGCGCCGCGACACTTCGATACCACAGTTCATTCAATATGGGCCAAGCAGAGAAGCTACCAAACACCTCCACGTTTTCCCTATTTAAATACAGTTACTCGCGTAGTGTAACTCGACCTAGGACGGTGACGCAAAACAAAACGTTGCGCTTTTCTAAGCGTGTAAAGTGGATAACTATATTGTATGGCGGAATACCATAGCAAGTGCTTGGGAGCACTTCGACTTGGCGGAGTAATATCTTCTGGGAGAGGGAGCGGAGGCCGGTGAGAGGATTTTTCACGAGTGAAGATATTACTGCGCCAAGTCGAAGTGCTCCCAAGCACTTGCTATGGTATTCCGCCATACAATATAGTTATCCACTTTACACGCTTAGAAAAGCGCAACGTTTTGTTTTGCGTCACCGTCCTAGGTCGAGTTACACTACGCGAGTAACTGTATTTAAATAGGGAAAACGTGGAGGTGTTTGGTAGCTTCTCTGCTTGGCCCATATTGAATGAACTGTGGTATCGAAGTGTCGCGGCGCGCCAGAGCGATTAAGTGCAGGCACTGAGACGAGAGAGGTATGTATCAACTCGTCTTAGTTAAGGGAATAACATAGTTTAATATGAAAAAACGGTAGAGTATCCCTTTAAAAACTTTCAAAATTAGCCAGCCTAATTATTAATCAGAAATTATGTAAAGATTAATTTATTTAAAAGTATAAATATAATACCTTATATCTATTTTGTAGATATGTTTATTTAAAACATATATTTAATCCAGTATATACATGTTAATAACACAACTAGAGGCTAAATTATGTGAACAAACTACAAACTTGGCTTGAGAAGTGTGGACCTTGAACTCAGGTCGCCTTGAGCACAGCTGCAGCATGTCACAGCACTGCCCACGAGGCTTTTGCTCTGACGTAACAGCTCATTTTCATCAGATATACTGTCTATGGATTGTTACATTTCTTGCAGATTTCTGCTTGTTTTAAATCAGATACAGATAAAGTAGCACTGCATTTGAATGCATTGGCGATAGAACAATTTCTAGTGTGATTTAATCATACCTGTGTATCGTCTCTTTACTATTTTAGTTACTTCAAAAGCATAAAGAAATGCTATAACTTCTGTTTCTACGCAGTTTCTTATTTAGAAATCACAGGACAGTGTTGACACTAACTTTCTGTGCTCCAGTAGGTTTCTGTGTGCGCACAATCTGCACGTTAAATGTGAGCTGTCTGTGCATATGAAAGCTTGTTTCCGGCATGGAATACAATTTTTTTTAAAGGTAATTGCGACTCACAATTCAAACTTTTTTTTCTCAGAAGTGCGAGATAAACTCACAATTGGCTGTTTGAAAGTCAGAATCACAGGATAAATTAGTAAAACCTGAGAAAAAAAAGCAATTCTGGCTTCTTTTTTTTTTTTGCTGTCTTTTCTCAGAATTGTGAGATATAAAGGTACAATTGCAAGTAGGGCTGGGCGATAAAACGATAACGATAATTATCGCGATATAATTTTTCTCGATAAAACGATATCAAGAGTTCGATAAATGTTCGATAATGTTTTTGCGCCAAAAGCGGAACAAATCTCATTTGAACCGCGCGCGCCACACGGACCGTTTATCCGCTCGGCTCAAAGTCCAAACGGCAGCGCGAGCGCGAGCTCACTAGAGCAGCAGACGCGTTTACTCTGATCGGTCTCAATCACGAGATCCAGTGAGAAGCGCTTGAATTCAGCGAGGAACACAAATGTCTCAGTGATTTAAACCAGTTTAAAGGCAGATGAGACCGCGCTGACGAACATGAGAAACACTGTGCGCAACGATACAGTCAGAAGCTTCTCCGTCGACACATTCCCATCATTTACCACGGATTTAACGTTACTGTAACGTTAGCCTAGTAATATTAACTGCACCATGAAATGTGCGTGGGATATATATATATTGAATTGTATAATATTATTAATGTAGACAATGTATTAAAGGACTAATGGAATATAATTACAGTTTTTAATAATGTATTTAGGCTACTGGTTTTCATAAATACCATAGAAACCATAAAGTTACATTTTATCTGTGGTTATCATGATCTAAATGCATGATGCTGGATGACCAATGGTTAATTTTAATAAAACTAAAGAATATTACATTTTACCAAATAAAAATAATGTTGTTACTTTTTTTTTAACAGATGTTACTGTTTTTGTTAATGAACATAAATTGTATAAAGTAAATCTGCATCCTAACTCCTAATATTTATTTTGTTAAGGAAAAAAATGTCAAATGTTTGAATGTTCTACCTCGGATTTGTGAATGTTCACCTGTTTGGCAAGTGTTTGTCATGATATGTTCTGACAATAAAGAGTAGTTTAAAAACACAACGCTCTGGTTTCTACAGCTTTCACGTTGGAGTAAAAATCTGTCTTTAAACTTGAAATAAATAAAGATTTGACATTTATCGATAATTATCGATATCGACTGATATAAAAAAAAATATCGTGATATTTTTTTTTGGCCATATCGCCCAGCCCTAATTGCAAGTTATCAAGTCCAATAGGCCCTTATCTCATTTCCTGGTTTTGGAACATTCAAAATCGCCAAGCAGTGCACTCGCACTTCCGGTGGTTACTTCATTACACCTTTAGATGAAAAGTAGGTCAGTAAACTTAAATAAAACCGCGATATAGACCAGTGTCTGTCAATATTAAACCGCATAAAGACCATTTAAATAGGAATCGTGCATGTTCTGTGTCTCTGTGAATGAATGGCACAGACGCGCTGTTTCATTTACCACACACACACTGAGGCACGCATAACGCTTGCGATGTTTTTAGCCTATATGAGGACATTAATGCACTTCATCAATACAGCCGCTCTGAGAGTCACTTCAGCAGCATTTTAGCTTCATTTGAGAAAAACGATCATCATATCATAAAACACAGAGAGACTCAAAGGTCTACACGGCAATCCGTCAAAATAAAAGTTTGGTCTAACCTTTGAAGAAAGTTTTGCTTAAATCGTTACATTTTAAATAATTGGTTATAGCAATTTAATTAAACCATTAAAATGGAATCAAGAAAACAAAACAAAAAATAACTTTTGGGAGATGCGAGAGCGAAGTAGTCCAGTGATAATTAAAAGACAGCCATGGTTAATGCAATTTGCAAAACTTGCAATTTGCCCTTTAGTTACTGTTGCTATGTCCAACAAGCCATGGCGCTCTCACGCCACACATCATGTTGTCATGCAATGAAAAATACATTGCGGATCAAAGAAAAAACGCTGAAACGTCTAAACGCCGAGACAAGACAGAGCAGGTTACTTTTTATATGAAACAAAGTCTCAACGTTTAATTTGTGTAATTTTTGTAAAAAAAGATTTTTTTGTAAAAATAGAATGTAAAAAATAAATACCTGTCAATCAAACTCCCTCGAAGGGTGAATTCTGAGGGGAGTAAAAAAGCCAGCTCACAATTCTGATATTTTCTTGCAATTGTGTGTTCCTGCCTCACAATTCTGAGAAAAAAAAGAGAAAAAAAACCTGTAATTTTACTGATGGAAACAGACAGTAAAAAAGTGGACTTTAAAGATTTCTTATTCTGTAGCTCCCTGTGGGATTTTTTTGATAAGTCCATAAAAATGCATCCATCCATGATAAAAGCACTCCACACATCTCTGGTAGGTTAATCAAGGCGAAAGGTGAAGTGAAGTGATGCGTTCGAGTAAGAAACATATCCATATTTTAGGGCTGAAAACATAGTCCTACAAAGCTATTATTACAAGAGCATGTAATCAGAGCAGGTCATTTTACCATTGTTGCCAGCATGACTATACCAGCTCAGTAGGGCTATTTCACAGAAGACTACTACTGAGAAATTTCACGTTATTTGACTTTGCTTTTCCAGTGCGTGATCGGTACATGATTGGAGTGTTTGGGCCGTTAACGACAGAGCAGAACGCGCAGCGCAAACACGGAGCAGAACATTGAGCAAAGAGCTCAATCTTGTGTGACACAACATTGTGTGTGTGTCAGTGCGACACACACACACGGAATGGAGAGCGCGGCGCGGAAAAGACCCGCTCATGAAAGCTGCGCGAGAATGAAACCTGATCTCCGAACACGGAGGGGCGGGATGGCATATTTTCAGCCTTTTCCGCAACAGGAAGTCATTAAAACGAGGCAAAAAAAGTGCTGCGTTAATTGCGTTATTTTTTTAAATGCGTTAAGCATCTAAAATTAACGCGTCGATTTCCCCAGCCCTACCATAAATCTTTATCAACTTAAATAACTAGCTTCCGGCAGACAGCCATATGCAAGTCAAATTACGCCCAAAGAGTAACTCTTGTCAATGTACGACGTAGGAGTAGCATAAGCTTTGACGGCTCTCGCGGTTCAAACTAACAGGGCTAGGCAATAAATTCAAGCTCCTCCCACATTTCTCTTTATATGATTCTCTTTAATGATAATTTTTCTAAAAATCTCCGTGGAAAGAAAGTCAGATATACATCTGGGATGGCACGAGGGAGAAAAAAAGAGATCATTTATATTTTGGAGTGCATTGTGCCTTTAAAATTGACTACGGTTTTATAAACTGCAGTGGATACTTACTAGTGATGGACTTGTTTCTTGTTGGTGCCTGTTCTGCTCCGTAAACATTGTTCCCATGCTTGATCTTAAGAAAATGTAAAAAGTGTGTTAATGTGTGTTAACAGACTATTGATCTGGGTCACAGGACCATTTTTTATGTGTTCCCAAAGTGTTATATCTGGAGAACCCTTACTAACATTAACCATGGTTTTGCTACACTAACTAAATGGTAATAAATTATTGTAATCAATCCACCATAAAAACATGGTTTCTACACTTTTACTATAATAAAAACCATGGTTAATTTAGCAAAGGACCCTAGAAACATGTCCTAAAAAGAACAGCTCATCCAAGAGTTCTCTCGTTATTTAAGGATACTCCATGATGTTCCAAAACTGTATGAATTTATTTTGTATAACCTTAATTAAGATATCTTGAGAAATGCATTCACTTTTCTTTTTTTTTCTTTTTATAAAATGTGTTCCAATGTTTTGGGTTCCAGTGTTGTTTTATTCCCAACATTCTTGTGTTTCACAGAAGTAAGTCATACAGGTTTGAAAATAATTTCATTTTGAAAGGACATTTATGTTTGGGTCAGCTAGGCCCGTAAACTCATATCAAGAAGACAGGTAAAATACTGTCTGGAGGGTTTGGACCAGTGTGCCTTTGAGCATAGTTTATATGTTCTGCCTCTATTTCACGTGTATTTTACTATGACAATACTCACCAACTGAAGATCGTGTGGCTGGATAATATTTATTCTCAAAATTCCTGGATATGAGGGAAACACAGACATACAGCAATATTATTAGCTATTTGTATTTACTTACTAAAAGAGACATTTGCAAAAGCGTGCAAAATTTTACTCACCAGCTCAAATTATGATGACACATCATTTTGACGGATCGGTAACGTTAGGCCGATATCCCGCGATCAACAATATTCAAAAGCCTAACGTCTGCATGTGGTTCGAGTTCCTCTCTGTATAAAGACACAATGTTCTCAGTTCACTCATTGCCAAGCTTCTATGCTGAGTTTTATTTTATTTTTTTTTATCAAAAACTAAGTTAGCTGACAACACATAGCCTGAAACATTGACATAATATCGATATTGCTCTAATCGCATTTAACATTAGATTCTCAATTTAACACACTATATTTTGATAGCAGAATGTATTTTTATATAAAATAAAGTTATTTACCTTCCGCAGATTGCATTGCAATATGTCCGTTACACACGTTGTTAAAATTCGTTGTCCATTTACATCCCGCAACTCGCTCAAAATACAAATGTAACAGCACGATGCAAAATAATCCATGTTTTAAACAATGTAAAAGCCACAGAACCGAAGGAGGCCTACTGAAGATCCCGAGCAGCACACACACACACACACACACACACTCACTCGCTCGCTCGCTCACTCACTCCAACAGACGAATATTCAAACTTGACCTGTAAAAGGCGCGCATAGCTGTCATTGGCCAGATTCCTGGATGACAGTCTGAATAACCAATCATGCTCAAAACAACTCGAAGAGACAGCCAATAATGTGGTAACATTGCAATTACAGGAAAAGATGACATGTTTTAAAAGAAAGAATATGAAAAAAATGTACACGTGCTATTTATTTAGTTGTATTTGTAAGCTGGCTTTTATATTTAATCAATTGGTTAAATGGTGTCTTCATTGCAGTGCATGATAAAAAAATTACAATAACATACAAATAACATATAAATAATAATAATAATAAATAACATAAATAATATATACCATATATAACAACATATATTTACCACTGCTCTGCCAAACAGCAATTTAAAAGAGCAAACATATTATATATTAAACAGAGCAAACATTGCATATGTAGGCTATTCATATACAATTCTGTATACCTACCTACATGAAAAACTAATGGATTGGTATCATGGTGACATTAGAGTGACCCATAATGATCCTTTTGCACTTTAACAAAATATTGACCTTTCCTTAGAAACACTCTTATGCCTAATAATGTCAACTTGCTTTTCACCCTGTGTGGCACTGTTACACAACCTGTTGGTTTAGGGTTAATCCTCTGTCCAACGCAACACTTTGCTAACATTGGCATAATTCTATACAAGTTGCAACATTTTCACAGGCAAGGTTTAAGCCTAGTCCAGACTAAAATGCACGTTTGAGCTGTTTTACCTGAAAGCAACTTGCACTGACATATATTAAAATGTGTCAGTGCCATTGTTTTGTCTCAAGATGCACACCAGTAATGTTTATTTTTTTCTTTCTAAGGCACATTTTTAAAAGCTAATTAAATGCACTAAGGCCTAATCCTGGCTTAATCTAAACTCTGTGAAACCGGGTCTGGGTTAGAAATTAAGGGTTAAGGTTAACCCTAACTCTATCCCTAACTCTTGTCTACAGACTTTTATTTAACAGCATAGATAGACTCCAAGATGTTGACTGCAGTGGTTAGGCCTTTAGCGTTGATACATGATGAATAACTTCTCTCTGTGACAGTCTAATGTATTTTAGCAAAGAGTGTTTGTATGGATTGTCCCTAATTAAGCTAGAGCTATTGGTGCATTCAAGTCATGTCATAAAGATCATATTTACAAGTTGAACGCCAACACAATGATGAGAATATGAGGACGCTCAGGATTTTCTTTAACCCCGATCTTGAAGAGTTAGGGGTGTGTCAGAGAGAAACATTGTGGGATACCACTATACAGATATTCAGCAGTGACAATGAAGTAAGCTAATGCTTGCACAAAATATGATAGCATTATAATATAACAATATAATATGTGATGATAAAGTTTACAGTGGCTTCATTAATTTAAAACATTAAAAACATTTGTAAAACCTCATGAATACAAACTTCCCAGGAGGACTTAAAAGCACCATATGTTCCATCGTGAACCCCGTTTGCCTGCTGTCTGACCAGCAAGCTCAATTTAACAATAATTGTGTAGTTTAATTACTAAATGTTACATTTAAAATGTTCTAATTGTGTTAACAAGTCGCATTACAAGAACGTTTTATAAAAAACACTCATCATCTCAGGTCTCAGTGATATCCTCAAAACATTTTACAAACGTTGATTTGATAATGTTCCTCCTATGTTATTATGGAACATTGTGCCAATGTTTTACTGAGAATATTATATAATCTGTTATCTCAACAACATCCTCAAAACATCCTCAAAATGTTACATTTGAAATGTTCTTATTGTGTTAACTCGTCACATTAGAAGAACGTTTTATAAAGAACATTCAACATCTCATCTCTCAATGATATCCTCAAAACATTTTCCTAATGTGACAGAGAGAACGTTCTTCTTTTGCTATCATGAAACATTGGGACAATGTTATATTGAGATCATTGTACAAACTTTAACTTTAACAACATTCCCAAAATATGCTCAAAATGTTGCAAGTAAAATGTTATTCTTTTGTTATCATGAAACATTGGGACAATGTTATATTGAGATCATTGTACAAACTTTAACTTTAATAACATTCCCAAAATATGCTCAAAATGTTCCAAGTAAAATGTTCTAATTGTGTTAACTCGTCACATTAGAAGAACGTTTTATAAAGAACATTCAACATCTCATCTCTCAATGATATCCTCAAAACATTTTCCTAATGTGACAGAGAGAACGTTCTTCTTTTGTTATCATGAAACATTGGGACAATGTTATATTGAGATCATTGTACAAACTTTAACTTTAACAACATCCTCAAAACATCCTCAAAATGTTACATTTGAAATGTTCTAATTGTGTTAACTCGTCACATTAGAAGAACGTTTTATAAAGAACATTCAACATCTCATCTCTCAATGATATCCTCAAAACATTTTCCTAATGTGACAGAGAGAATGTTCTTCTTTTGTTATCATGAAACATTGGGACAATGTTATATTGAGATCATTGTACAAACTTTAACTTTAATAACATTCCCAAAATATGCTCAAAATGTTCCAAGTAAAATGTTCTAATTGTGTTAACTCGTCACATTAGAAGAACGTTTTAAAAAGAACATTCAACATCTCATCTCTCAATGATATCCTCAAAACATTTTCCTAATGTGACAGAGAGAACGTTCTTCTTTTGTTATCATGAAACATTGGGACAATGTTATAATGAGATCATTGTACAAACTTTAACTTTAACAACATCCTCAAAACATCCTCAAAATGTTACATTTGAAATGTTCTAATTGTGTTAACTCGTCACATTAGAAGAACGTTTTATAAAGAACATTCAACATCTCATCTCTCAATGATATCCTCAAAACATTTTCCTAATGTGACAGAGAGAACGTTCTTCTTTTGCTATCATGAAACATTGGGACAATGTTATATTGAGATCATTGTACAAACTTTAACTTTAACAACATTCCCAAAATATGCTCAAAATGTTGCAAGTAAAATGTTATTCTTTTGTTATCATGAAACATTGGGACAATGTTATATTGAGATCATTGTACAAACTTTAACTTTAATAACATTCCCAAAATATGCTCAAAATGTTCCAAGTAAAATGTTCTAATTGTGTTAACTCGTCACATTAGAAGAACGTTTTATAAAGAACATTCAACATCTCATCTCTCAATGATATCCTCAAAACATTTTCCTAATGTGACAGAGAGAACGTTCTTCTTTTGTTATCATGAAACATTGGGACAATGTTATATTGAGATCATTGTACAAACTTTAACTTTAACAACATCCTCAAAACATCCTCAAAATGTTACATTTGAAATGTTCTAATTGTGTTAACTCGTCACATTAGAAGAACGTTTTATAAAGAACATTCAACATCTCATCTCTCAATGATATCCTCAAAACATTTTCCTAATGTGACAGAGAGAATGTTCTTCTTTTGTTATCATGAAACATTGGGACAATGTTATAATGAGATCATTGTACAAACTTTAACTTTAACAACATCCTCAAAACATCCTCAAAATGTTACATTTGAAATGTTCTAATTGTGTTAACTCGTCACATTAGAAGAACGTTTTATAAAGAACATTCAACATCTCATCTCTCAATGATATCCTCAAAACATTTTCCTAATGTGACAGAGAGAACGTTCTTCTTTTGCTATCATGAAACATTGGGACAATGTTATATTGAGATCATTGTACAAACTTTAACTTTAACAACATTCCCAAAATATGCTCAAAATGTTGCAAGTAAAATGTTATTCTTTTGTTATCATGAAACATTGGGACAATGTTATATTGAGATCATTGTACAAACTTTAACTTTAACAACATTCCCAAAATATGCTCAAAATGTTCCAAGTAAAATGTTCTAATTGTGTTAACTCGTCACATTAGAAGAACGTTTTATAAAGAACATTCAACATCTCATCTCTCAATGATATCCTCAAAACATTTTCCTAATGTGACAGAGAGAATGTTCTTCTTTTGTTTTTATGAAACATTGGGACAATGTTATATTGAGATCATTGTACAAACTTTAACTTTAACAACATTCCCAAAATATGCTCAAAATGTTGCAAGTAAAATGTTCTTTCTTTTGTTATCATGAAACATTGGGACAATGTTATATTGAGACCATTGTACAAACTTTAACTTTAACAACATTCTCAAAACATCCTCAAAATGTTACATTTGAAATGTTCTAATTGTGTTAACTCGTCACATTAGAAGAACGTTTTATAAAGAACATTCAACATCTCATCTCTCAATGATATCCTCAAAACATTTTCCTAATGTGACAGAGAGAACGTTCTTCTTTTGTTATCATGAAACATTGGGACAATGTTATATTGAGATCATTGTACAACTTGTTACCTCAGAAACATTCCCAAAACATCCTTTGAATGTTGCAAGTAAAATGTTCTTATTTTGTTTTTATGAAACATTGGGACAATGTTATATTGAGATCATTGTACAAACTTTAACTTTAACAACATTCCCAAAATATGCTCAAAATGTTCCAAGTAAAATGTTCTAATTGTGTTAACTCGTCACATTAGAAGAACGTTTTATAAAGAACATTCAACATCTCATCTCTCAATGATATCCTCAAAACATTTTCCTAATGTGACAGAGAGAATGTTCTTCTTTTGTTTTTATGAAACATTGGGACAATGTTTTATTGAGATCATTGTACAACTTGTTACCTCAGAAACATTCCCAAAACATCCTTTGAATGTTGCAGTTAAAATGTTATATCTTAGTTTACATTTAACGTTATAGGAACATTTTTTAAAATGAGAAAACATCCTTAAAATATTCGTTAAACGTTATATTCAAATGTTTTCTTCAGAACGTTAACCAAACTTGTAGGGAATGTTAGCCAAAGTTCTAAGAACGTTCCCTGCTAGCTGGGAATCCTTCTCTCTCTCTCTGGATAGTACAATAATTGTATTGACTTTGAATGTTAAACTCTTTCTGCTCCAAATAATCAATACTCATTTATTTTTTTTTATTTTTTTTTGCAAACAAGCATTTTGATTAATTAAAAGCCTGAGACAGTTTTTAAAAATCAGATTTTATAGATATTACACTATAATCCTGAATTGTAGATTAGCGCATCTGTACATTTTTGGCGTATAAATGGCACGAGAAATAACTTTTGTGGTATAGATACGCACTTTCATGAGATCGTGTTGTAAAAAACGGTTTGCTCTTTGCTATCAGAGTGACTTTTAGACCTCTTTTGCACTGTATAAACCCTGTTTTAATTTAAAGTTATGCAACTGGAACATTATGCATTTGGGTACTTTTCTTTTTTACAAGATTTTAAGTTTTTAAAGTTCAGCATATTATATTAATCTATCTTAAACCGAGGTCCTGACTCTCTGTGGTCATTAAAAATCCCAGGATGTCCTTCGAAAAAGAGTAGGGGTGTAACCCCCGGCATCCTGGCCAAATTTGCCCCTTGGCCTCTGTCTATAATGGGCATGGCCTCCTAATCATCCTCCTATATATACTAATTGGCTTCATCACTGTCTCCTCTCCACCAGTAAGCTGGTGTGTGGTGGGCGTTCTGGCGCAATATGGCTGCCGTCGCATCATCCAAGTGGATGCTGCACACTGGTGGTGGTTGAGGAGACCCCCCCCCCCCCCCCCCCTCTATGTAAAGCGCTTTGAGGTCTCAGATAAAGCGCTATATAAATTTTTCAGGGGACAGCTTCAAGCCGAATTCCTTCAGGCGAGTAAGTACTCTGAGTAAGCGCTTCTCATGTTCCTCTAAAGTGTCAGAGAAGATAATGATGTCGTCTAGAAATACAAGGGCTTCCTTAAGATTTAAATCACCCATACATTTCTCCATAAGTCTCTGGAATGTGCTTGGAGCATTCGTGACGCCTTGCGGCATCCGATTCCATTCCCAGAAACCCAGCGGTGTGACAAATGCGGTTTTAGCCTTATCGGCTTCACTCATTTGAATCTGATAATATCCAGACTTTAGATCCAGAACAGTGAACCATCTGGAGCCCGTTAATGCTGAAAACGACTCTTCAAGGTTTGGCAGGGCATAGGCATCTTTCACAGTTTGTAAATTTAATTTACGATAGTCGATGCACAACCTAACATCGCCATTCCGCTTCCGGACCACCACAATTGGGGAGGCAAATGGTGACTCGGACTCCCGGATGATGTCCGCTTCAAGCAGATCCCGCAAATGGCTTCGTACAGCTTCAATGTCGCGGGGATGGATAGGCCTGGCGCGAAGCTTGAAAGAGGTCTCATCATGTAGCTTGATATGGTGTTTTACCTGGTCCGTACAGCCGAAATCAAGGTCGTGGTAAGAAAACACTTCAGGCATTTGGTTGAGCTTAGATGTTACTCGCTCCTTCCATTCAGATGGAATAGGCGATTCTCCAAAGTTTAACTCCAAAGTGCTTCTTCGTGAACCTCCTTGGACGGAAGAAGTGTTTACAGTGTGCTGGGCCAGGATAGTAGGTGATGTACCAATATCAGCAATTACTGTCATTGGTGAAATGAGAACATCTTGTTCAGACTCGTTCATAACGAGAACAGGGACCTTGTAGGGAGCATGAGTTGGAAGTGTGATAACACAACTCTGGACACATAACCCCCCAGGAAGAGGGGACATCGGGTGTTCGATCACAGCACATTGAACTGTAGTTGGACTGTCTATTCTGGCAGAGCCTTCTAGAACAATGGTCTGACCAGAAGGAATCAGAACTGATGTCGGACTCAACAACTTCACGGATCCTGCTTGACCCAGCTGGCTTTGTTGATGCTTCAGTTGTAAGAGCTTTAGGACTGCACAGTAGCCTTGGGCCGTGGGTTGAAAATTAGAGATGTCACTACTGGTGTATCGCTCATATAAAGGCTCCAGAGTATTCATGCCAATAAGCACAATTGAAGAACCCTCAGGATGACCATCGGGTACAACTAAAGCAAGAGTCGGTATCTCAAGTTCTTCTCCTACGAACTCTTTGTGAAACCCTATGGTCACCTCTACATACCCCAAGTATGGCACTGACTGACCGGCGGCACCCTCTACCTGGAGTAAGTCGTAAAGTGGCTTCACAGGGTGATCACTGAGACTCTGGTTGTAAAAAGAGACTGGAATCGTAGTGACCTGCGAGCCTGTATCCAAAAGGCAGTGGTAGTTCTGCCCAGCAATCTGGACGACTGCAGAACATTTTGAGCCCACCAGGCCCTTTGGGAGTTGCATGGTTGCATCCTTTATCTTGGGCTGTGACATTTCTGCACACCTGACAATCTTCTTTTCCTTGGGACGGATTTGGTCCCCTCTGGCCCCTGTCTGTCCCACAACAGGAACCGGACTCAGTTTAAATGGACGGAGTTGAAAGCATTTTGTTGGTTACTAGTGAACTGTTTCTTTTTACGAGCAACCAGAGTAGAATTGGGTTCATTCTCACACTGGGGCCGGATGTGGCCATCCTCACCACACCGAAAGCAATAACCAGGTTTTGCCGGAATAGGTGTGGAACGACGGGGCTGCTGATTAGTGGCCCTGGGATGTGGCTTACTGTAGATGGAAGTCTTGGGAACAGAACTGGTCTTTGACTGGCTAGCCGTTAGCATGGCTAGCTGTCGCTGGACATCAGCTAATTGTTGAGCCAGTTGCTGGGTGATGTTGACCAAAGCGGTAACTGCGGCCCCATCTTCAGGGTTAACACGAGCAAACTGGGCATGAGATGTAGCTTTCTGCCGTGTAGACCCCAGATATTGCTTCATTCGATGTGCTTTTGCTGCCTCTCGGTCCTCTTCAGTGCGCAAGAGGAGCAGCAGCTCGGCAAAAGTGGGTGGACAAGTCTTCTTTTGTTTTAGCTGGAGCTCAGCGATCAAAGAATTGTCCCAGCATCCACGACAGAACTGGCTCAACAAATGTCGATTTATTTCAGACCCTATGACACCTCCCCTCTTCATGGCGGAATTCAGGACAACCTGGAGCCGTTGGAGATAAGCCGATGGTTTCTCACCGGTATCCTGAAATGTGTCCATGAATTTAGCAAACAGTTCATCCCCATCTTGAACAGTAGCATATGCGGAGTCAAGAGTGTCTAGATACACTGTAGGCAGCGTGCTGGAACTCAATTGCTTGACCATGTCTGCTGCTGGAGGAAGGAGGCTCTCCACTATCCTCCTAGAGCGATGGAGATCAGACACAGATGGATCCTTCAACAGCAATTCCACTCCTGATCGCCAGGTGTCATAGTCAGCTTCATTAGTGGGTCTGGGAAGCCGACCAGAGAAAACCCTGATTCTTTGGTGATGTGCTACACTCTCCCCATTCTTCACAATGTGCTCTACTACGTAGCGCTGGACCTCAGGTGGATGGACATCAATGCTGGAAGTTGAATGTCTCATCCCTGGCTGCATAGGATTAGAAGGATCAATGCGGGGCTCAGCGATGGGCCTAGGAGCAGCAGTGTCCACGAGGGGGACAGAATTGGCTGATGGGGACTGAGTTGATGGCTCTGGCAACGTGGGTGACTCCGTGACGGGTAGATCTTCCACATGAGGCACAGGGCAGAGCTCGGAGACCGAAAGTCCAATCTGAGACATCGTTGTTTTGAGCACTTCTGTGTAATCCACCCCAGTCAATTTGGCTAAATTCTGCAATTCAGACAGATATAACATGGTTTTAGCTCTAGCAAAGTGATCTGTACAAACAGAAGATAGCTTCGAAATACAACATGTATGGTTTTTTTTAGCCGAGACCCATGTGTGCGGCAAAATGGGACGCAGCGCTTCCAAAGCTGCCCCGCTAGTAAATTCAACCACAAGCACACCATCATACTCAGATTCGGTCTCAGAGATTTCCTCAATCTTATTAACTGACCCATATTGGCTTAAAAACTCAATAACTTCATTACTTTCTGGTTCTGTTATGCCCTCCAACAACACAGCATTTGGAAATTTGATACCACGTTTCAAAAACACATCCATTATTGGTACTGAACTACAATAACCCAAAATTAATAACTCAAATGCACATTAAACTCACCAAATCCTCCTGGCTGGCTCGCCAAAGTTATGTAGCATATATAAGTGCCGAAATAATAAATAAAATAGTGGACCAGTATCAGAAGATCTTAGTTTGGCTCAGGGAGGAAATGGTAGAGTTCAATGATACACAAGAGTCACGGCTGCGGTGCAATTGTGAATTGTATTACATATAGGACAACAAGTATTTACAATATTTACACGTGCACATATGAAGTATTCAGTTCAAAGTTATTAATGAGCATACAACAATCTCAGAATTCACTCAATCAATAAAAGGTTGCTTGCAGCCGCCGCGGTTCACAACACACAGCCTCGAGACAGACAGAGTCCAAAGGGTCCACGATGGAACAGTTCATAAGATCAGTACCAATATGTAGATGTATGTAGTGTCAAGGTGTGTGAACATATCTCTGAGGGTGTGTGCGCAGGTGTAGCAAAGTTAGCAGCTGCAGCGCCTCCTACCACACCGGTAGATGCATGCACTCCAAAGCATCAGGTTTGGGCCTAGTGGCTCGCCATCAATGCACAGAACCTGGCCAGTTCCCACAGCATTAAGTCACTCAACAGCAGTCATTTGCAAAAGGTAGAGGCAATCTGCAGCAGCTCAACACACCAGCTCGCGCACACACATACCAAAACAACAGCGCGCGGCCGTATTTAAAGGAAGTGACGCAACACTCCGTCTCAAGTCTCGCGCTACTTCACGAAGTCTCGCGACAACGCGAACGCAAGAGGGAGCCGCGAATAAGGAGAATAAAGGCAAAAACCATCTGGGTTACAGTAACAAATTATTATTATTAATATTATTATTATTATTATCTTGGGAACTAACCTGAGATTATGGTGATCAGACATGTACGGTTCACTAAGGCCCTGTTTACACTTAAAGGGGGGGTACAATGGTGTTTCATGTATTCAGAGTTGTTTACAGTGTTAAAGAGATGGATTCTCATGCTAATAATGGCCAAAGTTTGAAAAGTTATTTTGAACGAATAACAGAGAATTTCTGTGCTGAAAATCATACTTCCGGGTTGCAACACGTTTCGGCTGTTTTTTTTCTATCGTAGATCTAATGACGTAGACCAGAGTGGAACTCCTTATATGAGCATTGCTCTCGGAAAAGCGCGTTCACGCACACGTCGACCAGAGGAGAGAAAGACCCTCTTATATACTGTCTATGGAAAGACCCAAGCGCATATCATCGCGCTACTACCGGAAATAATCATCATCATCGCTAAATAGGAATGGTTGATGTCAAGAATGTCTCCAAAAAAGTGTGTTTTGGAATGTGAGGGAAAGTTTACCTTGTTCAGCTTCCCAAAGAACCCAGTGTTACTGGAACAGTGGATGCAGTTTGTATTTCCGGGACAGCAAAGGAGTGTGGCAAGTGCGGTTTTGTGTTCTTCTGGTCATTTCAGTGACGAATGTTTTATTAACAAGGTCGTCGCTGGATTTGCAAACCGGTTGCAATTAAAACCTAGCGCGGTCCCAGTGATAAAACACCCCATTCATGTAAGTACAACGGTATCACGCGCTCCCGCTTGACTCTATAGCTCCGCCCACGCCCAGAATCAAGGACCTCGGCTTTTTCCGGATAGAATCGGAAAGCTGTATTTTTATTGTATAAATATGATGAAACTAAAGACTTTTTGGAGATATGAAGGACGCACTATTACTCTATAGGTACTCAAGATTAACATGAGATTGACTGAAACTAAGTATTTTACCCCCCCTTTAAGAAGCGTTTTCGTTGATCGGATTACAAGTGGACAACGCTAAGTACAGCTTTAAAAGGTGTCTAAAATGTTTTGGTGATATGGCGTGGCCACAAAATAATTTTGTTGAGGTAACGACATCCTTATGTTGTGGCGTGATGTGAAGTTGAAGATCCTACTGTATGTTGAGGGAACAAAATTTTTCTCGTGGCCACGACTTATGTGGAGGGTCGGGGATGACATCTATTTATCGTGGCCTCGCGTTTAATGAGTAAACTGCATGACCATTATTAGAAATGGATAAGATGGAATTAAGAAATTATTATATTTACTAGGGTTGGGTATTGACACAAATTTCACGATTCGATTTTGATTCACAAGCTTGCAATTCGATTCGATTTCGAATCAATATTGGTTATGTTGGAAATCAGGTACAATGCATGGCTAAATTTCTCAAGGAAAGCAAATCTCTTAACTAATGCTGTAAACTATGGGAGTCAGTGAGCCTAGGCTTCATTAGCATTGAAATAAAATGTTGGTGTGTTTTAGCTTACCCCAAGGGCATCCAAGATGTAGGTGTCTTTGTTTCCGCAGTAGTTTCAATTGTGATATTTTTAGGTCAAACCGTTCTTGTCTGTCAGTATGCAGGTCTATGGTCACCACCTCAAAGAGCATGCACAGAGAAGTCCAAATTAAACAATTCCCCATCGTAAGTGCACATTGATGGCATGAAACGAGCGGTTTGTGTGAGAAAACGAACAGTTTTTAACAGTATCGTTTTTACCTCTTGTACTGTTGTACACAACCACGTCCAAGTGATCTGAGGGCACGCATGCTTCCTGGTGTGTTACGTGTTCAGATCACATATTCAGGAGTGTAATATGATGCACTTGATATGTAATATGGTGCATATATTTAGCAAATGCTCATCTAGAGTTCATTTCTCTAGCTGACTAACGAGTTTATTGTCACTGGATATGTTTTTTATGAGGTAAATGTGATGTTACATGACATTGTTTACAAGCTGTTTTACTGAAGTCTCTCCACTGTTGTAACACTGATTATGCGATTCCATGTGACATCGGATTTCGATAAGTTGTTCTCTCTCTTTTAACACACTTTTAGATGCTCATTCATGTTTTTTTCGCGCTGTAACTGGTATTAAGGCGGAAGAGGAGATTATGTGCATTCCGCGCTGCTGCTTCTCTTGAGCTGAGCTGAGCCAGAGCGATCTCATGCCAAAACAGTATTTATGTTTTTGAATTTCGTGAGAAAACAGGCGTAATTCACCTTTGGCTAAGCCGCGCCCCCCTTAGTTACTGTTGCTACCTCCGACAACTTCATCTGGGCTCTGGTTTGGTATCAACATGGCTTATGCTGTGACGGCTCTTCCTGCTGAAATTTTATCAAACTTTTATAAAGCAGCAAATAAAGTGTCCGATAGAAGTAGGCAAAAGGGGCTGCAGTATGCGTTCAAAGGCTATATTCAAGACATACAGGTGAAACGCAAGCAACAACAAGGCATCCAAATAGAGGCAAAAGCATAACGGTCACAGTCAAAAAATGGGCCACCGCATATCCTACTGGAGACGGAGGCTGGGACTAACAATATCAGGAGAAATACTGTTCATGCAAAGCTGGGTAGGTCTCTATTCACTTCTATAATCGTTATTATTTACAAAGCAAGCGGACTACGCGAGTATAAAGTTGTATTTATTAGCAGCGTGTGCTAGCGTATCAACAATTAGGGCAGAGAACCGAAATCATAACCTAAACCAGCATAAAACTGTCTAACTAGTATAACTTCACAGTAAGGTTAAAAGCTAAATGTATCTTAGAGCAAAAGTGAGCTTGTTGATCCTTGAGGGGTTTCGCTGACTGTGAGGACGTCCACACAGTTTAATCCAAAGATGACACTTGTCAGTATTTAACTTCGGTTTTGGGAAGGGGAAAAAACGGACACCCCCCTCCAACCTCTCTGGGAAACGCGTATCTGTTACAAATGCCCCAGGCACAACGTTTAACCATATTTTTAATAAAACGACGACGTAATAGCCTGCCGAGACCAAAAATATGAGACGCCTGTGTTAAAGTCAATGGAGCGCCGTGAAAAAGTGTCGGACCCTCTGTGTGGGAGCTCGTTCTTGGCTGCGCTGTGATTGGTCAATCTACATTCTAGGGCGTGGCTTAGCCAAAGGCGAATTTGAAATCTGAGACTTTGTTTCATATCAATAGTAACAAACCACAAAGATTATTGTGATTTATGGGATGCGCGCTACAATGTTCCATTCATTCATCAACTGAAAACAGGATAGCCTAATCGATTCTTGGGATTTAAGAATCGCTATCGGTTCGTAAAAATGAGAATCGATTAAAATCGAGAAATCTATATATTTTTTTTAACCAGCCCCAATATTTACCTATATTATAATATTATATTAGGCGTAAATTATATTGTTTCGCAATGTTGCCCATAAGATGTTGTTATCAATACATGTTGAAAAAAATATGTAAGAACATAAAATAATATAGGCCTTAAAGACAAAATGTGTATCCATCCCATCCCACAGCCTTTTAAATACATTCACTGATTTAGGTTCAGCCACAGACCACTAAATGCATAATAGGCCACCCAAAATCAGACTATTTAGAGGGGGAAATGTTTGTGATTCTTATCCGTATAATATGTTATATTATTTTTATTTATTTGATGTCACTTTAAACCAAAAGAACCATAAACTGAATAATATTTCTCATCAGATGTTTTTTCCATATGCATTTACTTGGAGTTACAACTGCTACTCAAAAGTACATTGTTTTATAATGCAGTTGTAATGTCAAAGCACCTTGTCAATGTCTTCGCTTACAGTGTAATGTTCTTTTAAACAGCTGGTGAGCATAAACGGAACAGCTTTAACCTCTTGGGGTTATAGCTGTGGGTGTGTTAGAGTGGATGTGTGTTAAACTTGCAGTTTTGTGGTTCAACAACAAATATCTAAATTCCCAAAGGTTGACTAATCGCATTAAGCATATTAGCAAGACAATATTTATGTCAGTTTTTATATTTAGACCATTCTATTATGCATTACAGTTCGATGGTTGTGTTTAATATATCGATAAGCTGTTAAAGTTATTAAAATGTCTCCACTGTCTGGACATCTGTTATTAAGCTGGCAAGAAAAAAAATCTAAATTAATATGGGCCAAACAGCTTTCTGTTGTTTTCATGTGTATAGACGTATTTGGACAATTAATGAAAATAGTTTATCTGGCTGTACGGGAATACTGAGTTATGTTTCCACAGAGCTTATGAAAACATCTTCTTGAGTTTAAAAACATTGGAAAACATGGTAATATTTCATGTGACAACAATACATATACAAAAGATCTACTCTATTTAGGGTTGGGTGATTAAACCATTTTCTAAATAATAGGCAAGCGGCTATTGATTTGAGGATTCAGTCATCAGTTGAACACTGTGTTCTGGTAGGCCATGACCAGTGATTTATGTGCAAGGCATTTTGGTTCTGTACAGCCACCATTGTGCTCTTCATGGCAGAAGGCCAACTTTTCTATCATATATATAATAATGCTTTTATCACCGTTGTTCTTGTCATTGACTATGAAGTAAAAACTCTACATTTATTTTGAATTGTTGTCCTTTAATCATTGCAGAAGACAATGATGACATCAGAATAAATAAAAAAAGAATAGTACAAATACAATGTAAAAAAATATACAAATAAAATAAACTACTTTTTTTAACTTATGTTTTCAGTTACAGTAGTATATTTAACAGCCGCATTTAAGAAATTTAATAAATGTAAAAATTGAAACAACATAGTCTTCACTGAATTAAATATACACTGATTCTTATTAGTGATCGACCAATTTAACGGTTTACCGATATTTTAACCGATATTTAAGCATTTTCCAATAATCGGGTATCGGTTTTGTAATATCGGCTTGACCGATAGACAGCGCCACCTTGTGGGCGTTTTGAGAATTTCCCCATTGCAGCACCGCGTCTGAGGAGAGACGAGACAACAACAACTGCGTGCACAGCACAGGTAAAGTAGATAATATGTAGGCCTACTACAGACATAATGCACGAAT
Source organism: Phoxinus phoxinus (assembly GCF_949152265.1). Taxonomy (NCBI): domain Eukaryota; kingdom Metazoa; phylum Chordata; class Actinopteri; order Cypriniformes; family Leuciscidae; genus Phoxinus; species Phoxinus phoxinus. Next base: position 28,889,557 of record NC_136878.1, on the reverse strand, counting down.
GAGATTTGAGACAAAAATGCCTGATATGTAGTTTATTTATGCAGCTTGGCGGCTCTAAAAAAAAAATCACGGAGTCAGCCTAATCCGCTTTGTTCTGTCTCAATAAAGACGTAACTTTACATTAATTAAATAAAACCGACGTGAATGAGTGCATGTTGTAAATAAAAGCGCTGAATTTAATTCTCTCTCTGTTGTATTCGCTCGCCATTAGTCGCGTAAAAAAAGTTTGTTCATATTGCTGAGCACTCACTGGGTTGATGATCAGGAATGCTCATGCACGGCCACTGCATGACACTTTTAACAAGATTCACTCGTTTAAAACACCCTAAATGATATAAACACGTATTACATAACCATTATTTAGCTAATACACATCTACATAAAAACAGCTCTGTGGAAATGAATTATTTATTATTTCCATGAATCAGCGCCGCCGCTCCCACCAGGCGCATCTCGCGCTGTGCGTAGGGCACCACCGAGTGCTGAGGGGACACCAACAAAATAGCCTTTTAAAATCTCGAATTAGTTAAAATATCCCGGAATCAAGAGCGAGTGAGCGCGCCCGCGAGACAGAGACTGTGCTCCAAACCGCGTAGCGCGTGCACGGCAGAGAGGGAGAGAGAGCAAGAGACCGTGCGCGTGTGCCTCATGAAGCGCGTGTACGACTTTTTTTTTACCCCATCAAAGCTTTTATTTTTAAACAAAGACACTTTAGTAACAGTGCACTTCATTTTTTGCCCTCAGACTTCTCTATTTATTGGTGTATAAATAAGTTTTTTTTTTGGAAACAGGAGGGAGTGATTGTTATAAATAAAATGGTTTGTACAGTTCAGTTGTGTTGTAATAATTGTGTCAAAAACAGAAGTATAACAGTAAATAAATATTGGTTCTGCATATCGGTTATCGGGCATGTAAACATGCAAATAATCGTTATCGGTTTTAAAAAATCAATATCGGTCGATCACTAATTCTTATTAAAGCTACAAAAGTTATTCAGTCAAGAGCAGTGAGAATTTTTTTCTTTTGATTTTCATTAATGATAGAGAAAGCAGCAGGTTTATAAGGGTGCCGTCACTTTAAATTGGAAATGAAGCAGTCAGTCAAGTTTACATTATTTAGTAAACTGATTTCCACTTGAATAAAAAAATATATGTATATAACAAACACGATTAATGTAACCATTTTAAAGAAAAATGGATGTTTTGTTATTGCTTTTGGAGCAAGGGCGCCGCCATCTTGCAATACCACAGCGCCTGACGTCACAGGGTTGATTGTCTTAGCTGAGGTAAATAGTATGTTTCTCAGAGTGAAAAAAATAATCGCACCGTGTATGCCAAACTTAATAGAGTAGGACCGGTTGTTACATGTATGCAAGTATCAGGGTGCTTTCCCACTATCAGTTTAGTTCGAAACAGAGCACGGTTCACATGCAAAATTGGTTATGTGACAGATGTTACGAGAATACGGATGCAGTGGAACTGTGGCACAATTTGAACTTGGGTCCGCACTTTTTCAGGAAGTAAAGTAACATGCCCTGTTATCTAAATATCGATTAAAAAACTATTGCGAAATGACGGCGTTTCCATTAACCGATGTTATGCAACTAAAACGTCCTTTTTTCTCGCGCGATAAGTCATTCCAAAAATCACGGCAACGGACGTTGGTTTATATAATCTCACAGCCACCGCATTAGACATTATTATTATTAATGGAAGAGAGACGTACGTGTTATCCAAGCATTAATGGCAGGGAAATACCCTTAGCCTATAGTCCGAACGATATATAAGGAGTTTCTGGGTGTTTCACCCTCATTTCTGCTCTGAGGTTTTGATTGTGGCATTTCTTTGAATGATGATTTACCTTGAATATGAGTGAGAGTGTGCAGTGTAATTGTGCATAGTAAGTGGTAAATGAGCGCAATCAGCTGTCTCCTCAAAAGATTAAATTTGCAAGCAGCAGAAAGCCACCTTCCTGTGACGTACATATAGTAGACACAAGTGTCGTTAATTTTGCTGTACATAATAGCACCAAATTAATGAAGAAGAAAATAACATATATAATATATTGACCTGGGATCTGTTTTCTATTATGTGCTGTGCACAGGGCTTCTGAATGTTCTGATCCAATTTGAGTTCTGACCTGTAATGCTGCCTGAATCATAATCATACACTGTTCGCTCGTTGGCTAGAGGAGAACTGGCCCATGACTGAGCCTGGTTTCTCCCAAGGTTTTTTTCTCTCCATTCTGTCACCTGATGGAGTTTTGGTTCCTTGCCACTGTTTGCCTTGGATTTTGGCTTGCTTAGTTGGGGACATTTATTATTCAACAATATTATTGATCTGCCTTACTTAAGGTGGACAATGATGCAATTTTCTTCTAGAAACAAACTTTGTGGTATTATTTTCATGTTATCACTGTGAAGCTGCTTTGATACAATCTGTATTGTAAAAAGCGCTATATAAATAGGTGACTTGACTTGACTGTCCTTAGGTGGTGCAATTGGTGCCCCACGCCCCATGGAGAATCCCCCCAATAATTCAATCATGAATGAATCAACCGCTTACTCAAACTCGCACTGGGCCGAGCCCCATGCTTGAGATGGCCCTGGCTGTGCATATTTGTGATGATGTAAGATGAACACAAATGCACCGGGTTTGATAGAATCAAATGAGTGTTAAACCAGACCAATGCAGCGGGGGACTCCAGGAACAATCACACTCATATTCGGTTTGCAGCAAACATGCCCAATGTGAATACTCCCTCAGTGTCTTTAATTAAGCCAGTTAAGTTGTGCTTTCTGAAATCCAATTGAATGCATTTGTTTTTAGTTAATCTAGAATCTGACACTGCTCTTTCCACAGCCTCAAAAAGTAGCTCAAACAGTTCGCCAGAGCAATCTCTAGTGTCTTAACTAAAGGCCATCTTGCAGTAGTCTAGTCTTGAGATGTCAAGAGCCTGGAAAAGATCTGCTCGTCATGCTCAAAAAGGAAAGTTCTGATGTGTTTCACTTAAAATTCTTCCCCACTCTTTCCCCAGTCCATGTATAGGTACAGTGGATTGTCCTCTTCAAAGAATAGGACTTAAAACTGTAATGGGAACATCTTAGGCTGATAAGACCTGACTGCTCTTGGAGTGCTGGATGACTTTGTGGGTGTTCATGACTCATCACTTTAAACATTTAGATGAAGGTCTGGTATAATTAGAGCCAGTGATCAATCAGTTTCATTTCTGAGAATAAGCCCTCATGTTCCAATCAACTACAGCCCTCCACTCTAAACTCCTTAGTAGTTATCAACAAACCCAAATGATGGCTTTGAGAGTGAGGTTATTCTTAGATATGCTCTAGTCTGTTAAGTTTCTAATGTTGTTAGAGACGTCACAGTGGAGAAGAGCTTTACGCACATCTGCTGAGTACCTTTCAAGTAGGCTGTATAATCTAATCGTTATACCTTCATCCACCCTTTTTTAAAGACCAAGTTAATGTAAGCAATTATGGAAGCATCCTTAAGCGTTAAATATACATGTTGTTTTGATTTGTGGTTTAAATAATAAAATTAATAGGGCAATTATTTATGGACTAATTTTGAGTAAGGAGTGTTGGTTCAAGGCAGCACTTTTTTAAGGCTGAACTTAATGTGACCCCAAACCTTGTTTTAGTACACAAGGAGGGAAATAATTAAAGAGATGTGTAGCCTAAATTATGACTCAAAAGGGCACATGCACATCTGCCCTGGGGAGAACTTCACACTAGGTCAACAGTCATAGGTTAGCTTTTGACAACTATATTTTTCTTTAGGGGAAAAGAAAACACTTAGAGTAGGAATTTGCAAAGTTAGAAAGACAGGAATAATGTAGCTTACTTTATCCTTTACAATATAAAATGAATGAATTTGCATAACTTGTACAGGTATACTACCCAAAATAGTAGTCTTCCACAAAACAACTAGTAGATTTTTCCATCATTCTGTTGAGTGGGTCATCTCAAGTGGTCCAAGAATTGCAAAGTTGTTTGCTTGACCATTTTTAATTTCCCTAGGGAAACCGCAGTGGTCAAATAAAAAGTCAACTCAAAACACATCTGTTTAAAACTGCCTATTCCACTTGATGTCAATTGAATGTTGTTTTATTATTTATCTATTGTTGCTTTTAAATGTTTTATGTATCCCTGTGTGCTGTCCTTGAGTGCCGAGAAAGGCGCCTTTAAATAAAATGTATTATTAAAAAGTAAAATAGAAGATAAATAATATTCTGTTTGGTTTGCAGAACCAATACATAGAGGTAATCACTCTAACCGAAGACGAGTGTTCCTCGTACTGTATATATGGTGTTGTACTAATGGATTGACTGTTCTGCGGTGGGAAAAAATAACTAAAGGGCGTGAGGGCTTAGTGACACTAAAACCGGATGGTGTGGCCAACTGATAAATGGCCTATGGCGTAAAAGTACAGCTGGATGGGAACAATCTGTGGAGGGATGTGAACATATTGGCAGTCTCAGAAACAAGTGAGCTCCCTAATGATGCATGCTGTTCATGGACAAAAAAAATGTGTATTTGGAACCATGCCATTATGAGTGCTGTACAGCATGACTGTTTTCTTGCCTCTGCTGTTTGTTGGGTTTATCGGATACATGGGGCTTACGGTTTAATCGAGTAAATCCATCTCCGTTTTCCAGAGCTCAAAGGCATACAGTTGATAAATGTGAGAATGCAAAGGGGTTTTAATACTTTTGAGAGAAAACATTTATGAAAATAAGGTGCTTAAACTGTGCTGAAAAGAACATGACATCTTGTTTAAAGACATAAGCATATAATGTCAACTTAGTAAATTAAGAATTCCGCTCATGTCTACAGGCCTATTCAAAAATCCATTCATTTTTGTATTACTGTATGCTCATTTTTCTGTCCGAAAGTATATCAGAAAAGAGTAGGCATTTTTACATTTTTATTCAGACATTTTAATTTAGTTTTATGTTTGTGAATTAAAAACAAACATTCATAGCACCAGGGATTTTATAATTGTTAACTCCAAAAGTAGCCTCTGACTGTCTTTTTTGTATATCTTAACACACACACACACACACACACACACACACACACTTAAGTGATCCCAAATGTTTCTCTGACAAACAATGAAGCACTGTTTTATTTGTTAAAAAAAAAATTGTATCCCCAAACCAGAATTTGCTGAGTTTGGTTAAGTCTAATGTCGAAAAAATGTATGTCTTGAATACATTTAGTTACAGTCACCTTCTGTGAGTTTCTTGACTGTTATTTTTTTCTGAATCAGAAGCTGAAAGTGTAGACTTTGAGTCATTGCCATTGTGAAGACATGAAAAATGTTGATGTATGCTGTACAAATATTTCACTTCTGAGATAAAAATTCCATTTTCCATTATAGTCTTTGGTAAACGTAGTTCGGAATCAAATAAATCAATGTAATAATAATTGAACGACAAACATATATCTACTGCTTTCATTTAGCTAACGTAATGTAAAGCATTTTAATTTCAAGTCTACACAGTTTATCTATAATAGTACTGAGCCATTTATTTTTATCATATAGGCAAATCTCTTTACATTAGTACTAGGAGCAGATTAGACTGAAAATCTGTGGGACTCCCTGAGAAGTTATGTAACTTTTTGCTGAACAGCGTGGGTCTCTGAGGTCCCATAACGGCTCCAGAGTGGAAATGGCCATCAAAGCCATGATTTTATTCTTCATTATTTTTATGCAGACCGTCCTCAAACTAGGATCTTTCCTAAACAAACCCACTACTCATACATACACGCACAAACAATTAGACACTAAGTGGTGCTATAATAAGAAAATGTATTTTTTTTTTTTTTACGTTTCTCTTGGTTAATTTATAACTCTCAAACTATATTTGAATTGGCTCTTGGCTTCGAATCATATTAATTTCCATCTCCTTTCAACTTTTAAAAGTTTTTTAGAGCTGCACGATATATCGGAATTACCGAAATATCACATTATGCATATTGCAACGGCTTGTGATAGCTGCTTGATTTTAAAACTCCAAAAGATTACAAAAAGTCTTACGTTTTAGGTCGACAAACCATACTGAATTGAAGCTAAATTACTATTTACACCCATCTCAGTCCGCCCAAATCTAGAGGTATCATGGGTTTTCATTTCTTTAAGAAAAACTTTCTAGCATTATGAACTTTCTTTTTTTTTACTCTTACTCTGTCATTTAATCCTCTCCTGCGGCCTCATGGGATTGTAAAGTGTCCATCGTATGCTAACTTTAGAATCTCACTGGAAGTAGTAGGTCATCTGGGTACTTTTTGCTCACTCTTTTACGAGTACTGTGAATTCAGACTTCTTTGTCACATCACTTCTTTCTGTCTTTCGCCTATTATATAGTAGGGAAGTATGAGATTTCAGATGCAGCCTTAGTCATACATGCGAACGGAATACAGATCCAAAACACAATGAAACTCAACCAGAAAAGATCATGCATGTTACAATAATTACATATATATTGCAAGTGTAATTTCCAGATTTCACAAAACTTTGTACTCATGGCAGGACAATGTCAGTGCAGCAATTTCATTAGGGGGTTAGAAAATCCACAGTTCTGCCACATTTATCAAGGAAGATTACATTTATCACACTACATCAACACATTTTGCAATGGCTAATTATTATTATTCATTTATTTTTTCCAATCTAATTGGAACCCGGTGACTGTCGCTTGTGGCTATATTGAGTCATCTTGTAATGTAAGGGTGATAATATATGACTGGAGGTCTCACACTCTAACAAGGGCTCTTTTAGCTTACATTTTATGAAATCGGAAAATTATTACCTTCCTTTTTCTTCTTATTTAAATTAAAACTATTTCTTGCGAGTAATCTTAAGTTTCAAAGCAGAAATTGCTACTTCTGCTCTAGGTTTGGATGCTGGAACGTGCATCCAGGAGGCTTTGATCCAAATTTTTGAAGAATCGTAAATGCAGGGGTAAACTCACGAAGAGGGAGAGAATAAGTCCGATGAGTTCAGTGGGGGACGTGAATAAGACAAACTGCACAATGTCAAAGTATTAGGCAGATTCAGGATACTAGACTGTCTTAGCATTCTTAGCAGGACGTAACTTGGGAAAAAAAGAAAAGTAAACTGGCTTTAGTTATGTCCAACCGTTATGGAGATCTGAGATCATGGTATGGTTTTCTGGCCAGCCTCACTGAGGTCTCTTTGTTTGGATAAGAACAGATGAAGAGTGGTGTCTAGACACTACTGCATTGGTGTTGAGGTGCATGTGTTTGCATTGTGTTTCCATAAGAGGATGGAGCAGGATTCCGAATTGGCTCCAATTCTGTTCTTGAATTTGAATTTCAAAGGGTAGTTTAGGGAGAAAACAAAATCATCATTTACTCACTGTTACAAACCTCCCTAGTCTAGAGGGAGTAAGGCGTGTAACATTAAAATATTGAACGCGCACTGGAAAACAACTCACACAAACCCAATCTAGTGTAAGGAAAGTGATAGGATTTATTACAATGAGTATCAATATGACAAGGACACTTCAAAGTAATTAATTATATAAAAGGGTTTACAAACCAAAGAAAAGAGTTCACAAAAAAAAGGAGATAAAGAGAAAAGAACTAGACCGTGCCAAATCAAAGAAATAAGCAAAACCAAACCAATCTTACTAGAAAAACAACACAATATAATCTGACTAGATTAACATTCAGCAAGAACAAAAACAAAAGATCTTCAGCGACGTCAAAGACGCCCTAAATAAACTATTCTTACTAACAAAACGAAAACTACAAACAGTGGCACAGATCGCTAAACTAGTGTTCTAGACACAATGGGTAACTCAGTGTAGCACATGTATATCACGTGATATCTCAGCTGTTCTTTTCTCTTCCCCCGCTTATAACAGATCAAACCGCCAGAACAAAATAAACGGCGAAATACCCACAGAGAAAAGACAACACTAAATGTGCCTCAAATACCGAGTTCACCAAGAACACATTTCTCAAACCACTATGACGGTACAGGTCAGGCAAACATGCATCACAAAACAGATCAATGGCTCTAGAGTGCAAATCATCTCCCGCCTCCCACGCAGGTGCGCTCTTTAAAGGCACATGGCGCGCCCTCATTGGTGAAGCCGCGTTGAATCGTCACCAGGCATTACGATGATGGACAGATGGATAAACCACTCAGGTAGCCGCATCGTCCTGCTTAAAAGTGAAAGTACAGAAAGAGAAAGGGAAAAACTCCAAACAAATAACATAGACCGTAACACTCACCCTCATCTCATTACACAACTGTATGTCTTTCTTCTGTGGAACATAAAAGAAGATATTCTGAAGAATGTTGGTAACCAAATAGTTTTGGTGACCAATGCTTTTTTCTGAAAAAAAAAAATTGATCAAAGTTAAACTGGAGGGCCACAATTTCAGCATTTGAGACTTTATGAGATGACCTAAATCCATTTCCGAACCGCATTATGCTATTTAGGTCTATGTGTCAACACACATTGGATTTATTTTCATATTGCATGTATATGTATCTATATAATATATGTATTTATTTATTGAATTTTTCATTATAATACAAATATAACAAGACATCACAAACATTTTTTATTAAAATAAAGGAACACCAATAGCTTAGGGCTGTTTTTCCCGAAACCTTCTTAACGCTAAGTTGTTCTTAAGTTACACCTTAAGCTGTACCTTATCGTTAATACGTGTTTCCCGAAATGTTCTTAGTTAAGTATACCTTCTGTAAGTCATACGTTCGGAAGGTTGGTCTGGACCACTTTTAGCTTTACCTTATCACTGTTGCAGGTCATACGAATATAATTATAAAGTTGTAATACACCCAGACAGTGTTCAATTAGGCTAATTCAATTCATTGTTTTCATGCAAAGAATAAAATTGTCATTGCACTGATTGTTGTTTTTAATTATAATATTATAATTTAATTAATTATATTATCTAAAGGTACATCAGCTGGCAAACCATTAAAGGGTTAATAGTACATTTAAAGGGAATGATTGTGGTGGGGAGTTTGCTCAAAGTATGGCAGCAATACAGCGAATAGTTGTTCTAAAACTATTCAAAAGCGCCGTCTGCAGAGTGCTTTTGAAGGCCAGTAAAAGCATACTGTCAGTTAAGTCCTATTCGGACGCTAATTGTTTCTCATGGGCTCATACGGTATTTTAAACATTTACAGGGATAAGTCTGTGATTTTATTGCCGGCCAAATCCATAATGTCAGTGTTTTTCCTCTCCCAACCCGCGTAAAAATCCCTGGCTAAATTACCTACTGTTTTTTGACAAACAGGTCGTGTGGTAATTTAATTGCCATCTGAATCCACATCTCTGAGTTTACAAAAAGAGATTAAAAACTCACTGTTTAAATCTTTTTTGACCACTGTCGAGCACCGTATGTAAGATGTACACTTGTATTACTGAAATGCTGAAATACTTTTTTAAGTATTTACAAGAACCATTTAATCGTAGCTCCACCTCAGCGAACAAAAAATGGGAAAGAGAAGAAAGCACGCAAAAATTGTGGCAGCATATTATGATACAATTTTAAAATACGTAGGCTTGGTTTGTATTATTTTTTGTAATATCCCACGAGTCCTAATAAATGCAATGTCAACTATTTCTGAATTGCTTCTTTTATAACCGCTTTCTCACATAATGCAGTGAAGCAGACCCTGCTCGAGAGAATAATTGATTCTCGAGATGTCGATATCAACAAATTCAGCACCATCGACACGGACAGCACCTGGTAACGTTGCACGTAAGAAGGTATATCTTAAGGTATATCTTCCTAAGCTTGGGGACCACGCCTAGAAATGGTATACCTTTATTTAAGTTATACCTTAAGAGTCTTGGTAGCGCGCTAAGAGACAGCGTTATCGGGAAACGCAGCCCAGATTTGTATATAAAACAGGACTACACCATAATATAATGGATTAGAGAATAAAAACAAAACAATAACAGATTTCAAAAAGATGCAGAAGAGAACAAAGCTTCAATGTCCAGAGAGTTAAACAATTACAAAATTCCTTGTAATATAATAGGACGAAGATGAGTTTCCAAATAGTCTAGATATGGGGTCCCGACTTAAAGGCATAGTTCACTTTGAAATTAAATTTTGGTATGTTTTAGCTTACCTCAAGGGCATCCAAGATGTAGGTGTCTTTTTTTCCGCAGTAGTTTCAATTTTGATATTTTTAGGTCAAACCGTTTTTGTCTGACAGTCATATCATGCAGGTCCACGGTCACTGTCTCAAAAAAGCATGCACAGAGTCCAAATTAAAACAATTCCCCATCGTCCAAATTCAACAATTCCCCATCGTAAGTACACATTGATGGCCTAAGACACGAAACGAGCGGTTTGTGTGAGAAAACTAACAGTATTTATATCGTTTTTACCTCTTGTAACACAGCCACGACCAAGTGATCTGAGGGCGCGGGCGCTTCCTTCTGTGTGACGTGTGCGCAGACTGGTGCATAGATGTATACACTAGATGTCGCTGTGGCTACGGCAGTTCATTGGAACTTAATGCGACCTCTAGTGTGTATATATCTATGCACCAGTCTGCGTACACGTCTTAGGCCATCAATGTGTACTTACGATGGGGAATTGTTGAATTTGGACGATGGGGAATTGTTTTAATTTGGACTCTGTGCATGCTCTTTGAGACAGCGACCGTGGACCTGCATGATATGACTGTCAGACAAAAACGGTTTGGCCTAAAAATATCTAAATTTGAACTACTGCGGAAAAAAAGACACCTACATCTTGGATGCCCTTGAGGTAAGCTAAAACATACCAAAATTTAATTTCAAAGTGAACTATCCCTTTAAAGGAACACTCCGACTTTTTGGGACTTTAGCCTATTCAACTTATCCCCCAGAGTTAGATAAGTCCATACATACCTTTTTCATCTCCGTGCGTGCTATAAGTCTGTTTGACGCACCCACCGCTAGCCTAGCTTAGCACAAAGACTGGATGTAAATGGTTGCAGCTAGCATACTAATCCAAATAAGTGACAAAATAATGCAAACATTTTCCTATTTACATGTTGTGATTTGTATAGTCACAGAGTGTATCTGTGTATCAAATCACAACATGTAAATAGGAAAATGTTTGCGTTATTTTTTCACTTATTTGGATTAGTATGCTAGCTGCAACCATTTACATCCAGTCTTTGTGCTAAGCTAGGCTAGATGTGGGTGCGTCAAACAGACTTATAGCACGCACGGAGATGAAAAATGTATGTATGGACTTATCTAACTCTGGGGGATAAGTTGAATAGCCTAAAGTCCCAAAAAGTCTGAGTGTTCCTTTAATGAAACTGGCATGTTTTTTTATGTAATGCATAGGTAAAACGCTCCAGGGGAATCAACTCAAAAATAACCTTCTGCCAACCTTTTAAGAGATGGAGATGTATCACTGATCCAATTAAGTAAACTATTTTTTTCTGGCAGCAAAGGATAAAATATTGGACAATTTCTTCTTAGCAGATGAAACAATGCGTCCATTAGGTATACCCAACACCAGTGACACTGGGTCAAAATCCAACTGAACTGAATATAAAATATATTTTCCATTTCCCCTAGAATCAAACACCAATACCGTTGTTACATGACCACAGACAATGTGTTAAAGTACCTATTTCAGTTTTACATTTTAAACACATAGGCTCATATTGCATTTTCCCTGTAGCCTAGCAGGGATCTGTAAAACATGTTGGAGTTTCTGTTTTGTCTTACTAAAAGAGGCCCACAGCATGTTAATGCACAAAGGGGGCTTTGGTGAATTTTGCTTCCTTTCTCTTAACCCCATTAAATGTCCCCCTCCTTCTCCCCCTTTCTCTATTTTTCCCTGACAGTATATTATCAGTAACTCTTTAATAGTGCAGCTGTACAATTTTAATTCAAATATGTTTACTTCAGTAATCTCTTTGTGACCTGCTGGTGGGAAACCAGAGACAATGGATGAAAGACAGCTTTAGTCTTCAGTAGCCAATGGGTTTTATTAGCTTGATGGGAGGGATAAAATAGACTCTATGGCCAAACCGAACTCCTCAGGTTTGGCAAAGTGGAAATTAAGTATTTCATTATGCACAACCTGCTTGCATCCGTCCGCCTAACATGACATGGTCAGAGCACAGTACATATGGGACACACAAGTAATAGGTTCCATGAAGTAACCCCATCATAGAGCCCCACAAAACAGGCGACTGGAGCAGCTGGCTCATTATACAAGACTGATGAAAGGGCTTTCATATAACGGCACCCAGGCTCCAAAGACGACCCCCTCATGGCCTCTCCTATTTTCCCACTGCCCTCCCTCCGCACTGTACATGTGGAAATTATTTGCACGTAGCCGTCCAGGACTCCTGGTTAGATGGGAACAGGACATAGAGAGGGGAGGCAGCTGTGGGCTGTTGTAATGGCAGCACAATCAGGCAGTCAGGCCAGAGCTGATTTAAACCAGCTTCCTCAGTACATGCGTTTGTCTCTCAGCTGCTCGACGAAAGCAGGAGGGACAGTCAATGTAGATGGGTGCTATGTAATATTAGAGGAAGGAAGCTTATCATGTCATAAATCAAAATGAGGCCTCAATAGTTTTCTTTGCTTACTGATGGATGACATTTAAGGTCAAATGCATGTATTATTTGCCTGAAACAATGAGTCTTTTACTAGTATGCTAATGCATTTTGCAAGGCAATCTTAACACAAAGCTTTACTAGTATTTTACAGTAGGTCGTGTGTTTTCACGCACAAATGCCATTGAAATTCTGAGACAGAAAATAGTGGAATAGTGTTTTAAGGGCCAGTAATGTAATAATGATTACAATTTTCTTGAGTCTTAAGAGTCCCACATCAAAATCTACTAATCACCCTATCATCGTACTTTATAATTAAAAACAAATGTCCTAGCAGCTCGTGGCAGTGGTGTCTTGAAATGTCTCCAGGAAGGATTTGACAGCTAATGGAGTTGTAGGGTGGTCTATACCCATGTGGTCCTCCTCTGAATCTCTTCAAGATAGTGGGGTAGTCTCTGCCCTGCCCCTGCTGTGTTTAACTTCATTTCCTTTGAGGAGCTTTGTAACCAAACGAAGATGACGAAAGATTGAGTCTAATAGATTGTTGTGTAAACTAAACTTTCTTGTTTAGAGGTTATCAAGCCTTTGTTGCTCTAGAAGGGTTAATGGTACTGTGAAAGCAACTTGTCTCATTGCAGTAAGTAGTAAATGTAAAATTGTTATTTCAATTACATTTACAATACATTTAATCTTTAGCAGATACATTTGTCCAAATTGAAGTTGAATCAACAAAAGAGCAACACTATGATACATAGATAAAAATAGAATAGTATAAGTGTTAACATTAATAGGTCCAGTTTTGATGAAAAAGATGTGTCTTTAGCCATTCTTAAAAAAATAAAAAGTGCAGCTAGTGCAAATGGATGACGACAACATTATTTTGAACATACTTATCTAAACACTATCAATTTGTAGCAGTAAATGAAAAGAGGTGTCATATCTATCAGTAGTTCAGTATAAAGAACCACAAGGTTCAGTACTAGGGCCGTTGCTTTTTTACCATTAGGATATCATTAGGAAGCATGGCATAATTTTTCACTGTTAAGCTGTTGATACTCAGCTATTTCTTCGCGCCCTGACGAAACATGCCAAATCACAAAATTAACGTAATTCATAGTTGATATAAAAAACTGGGTGACTAGTAATTTACTAGTTAAGGTTTTAATTATTGGACCAAAAACCTCTGCACCTAATAACCTAGAATACCGTCTAACACTTGATTGCTCTGTCAAGTCTCCGTCATCAGTTAGGAACCTGGGTGTGCTCTTTGATACCAAGCTTTTCATTTGAAAGCCACATTTCTAGCATCTGTAAAACCACACATTTCTCCATCTTAAAAAAAATATCTAAATTATGAAATATGCTCTCAATGACAAATGCATAAAAGTTAGTTCATGCGTTCACAACCTCAAGGCTAGATTATTGTAATGCTCTACTGGGTGGTTGCCCAGCACACTTAATAAACAAACTACAGCTGGTCCAAAATGCAGCACCTACAGTTCTTACTAGAACCAGGAAGCATGACCATATTAGCCCGGTTCTGTCAACACTGCATTTGCTCCCTATTAACATTGCATACATTTTAAAATCTTGCAAAGCGCTAAATGATTTAGCTCGTGCTTGGGTGAGCTCTTAACGCATTATAGTCCTTCACGTCTATTGCGATTTAAAAATTCTGTCCAGTTTATAAGACCTACAATATCAAAATCAACTGGACACGGTAGATCCTTTTTAGCACCCAAACTCTGGAACAGTCTTCCTAGCTTTGTTCGAGAAGCAGACACACTCTGTAAGTGTCCCCAGAATGTGTCTGTGATTTATAGCTTGCCAAACTGGTTTTTGTGTGTCCCTTTAAATGCAAATGAATTGCTGCTTCCCGCCTCCATTCAGAAGAGTCCCGATCCTTTACACGAGCTTCAGATACAATAACAAAACATCTGTTTCTGTGGGGTTTCTGTTGAAAATAAAATTAATCCACTGCTCTCTTGTCTCATCTGAGGCTGGGACTCTAAATAGTGTTCTGTGCTCATCTGTGCAGCCAACGACAGAACTTTGCTCGAACTTTAGCCATTGCGTTAGAACTTGTTACACTGTTGTTGCTTGCGAAAAAAAATGGGGGCGTTGTGGGTGGAAACTTGCAGATTAAAGTGCGGTAGTATTATAATAAGATCCCCTTCCTACGGCAGAAGGGGAGCGAAATCTGATAAGCTTATTTTTTTGACATGCTTGTAGAGAAAGGCTTAACAAAACAAAGTTACTGGGTTGTCACTTTTCACGTTTTCTGTGTTGGTAGATGCACGGCGGGGACCCAATTATAGCACGTAAATAAGGAAAAAGTCAATTTGCATGATATGTCACTTTTAAATCTAGACTAAAAACACATCTCTTTAACCTGGCATACATGTAACACATAACATTCACAATGTACTAGTTACATCATAAGAAGAATGGCATCTACACTTAATAGTAGTCTTTCTGTTTATCCCGAGGTTACCGTAGTCAGCCTAATCCAGTCCATATCCAGATCAGATGGTGGACCTATACCTAGACCCGACCACAATGCAGCTCGGAATGTCCGCAGAGATCCTATCAACTAGACAATCCCATGTGAAGCCCTTGAACACTATTTTATTTTAGAGCTCCTGTACAGCAGAAATGAATCATTTTCCTGTTATCACTCTAAAGCTGCTTTGAAACAATCTGTATTGTATAAAGCGCTATATAAATAAAGGTGACGAGAGGTGTGACAATGCTTTCTTCAGCTCGATACCACATTCTGGATCAGTTTCAGAGGTTTTACAGTACATGCTGGAAGGCCTGTCAAGAGAGCATTGCACTAGACCAGTCTGAATAGAACAAGAGCTTGGATAAAGAGTTGTGTAGCATGCTCCGATAAGAAGGACCTGATCTTCCTGTTGCACAAGGCAAATCTGCAAGACTGGGTAATGGTTCTAGTAATGCGGTCTGTGAAGTTTAGCTGCTCATAAATCAGAACTCAGAGGTTCCTGACTGCAGTCTGATATGTGAGCAGCTACCGTCGGATCATCCGGCTGGAATGAGAGGTAGTTGTGTGTCATCAGCATAGCAGTGATGGGAAAAGCCATGTTTCTGAATGACACATCCTAGTGATGTCATGTAAATGTGGAAGAAAAGTGGACCTACCTGAGATACCTGTGGACTTACCTATTGGTAGCTCTTATTTCATAATAGCTGCCAAAAAAAAAAAAAAATCACAATGCATCTGCATCAGTGGGCGAATATGTTATTGACCCTCTAAAACAATATGCGTTGTTTTGGTGATTCATCCTTCTGAACCCATCCACAAACACATGAGGGTCCTCAGCTCTTATTTAGTCATTGAGTTACCAGGAAAAGGTCTAATACATTAATACATACCCTTCAGTTGCCAGGAAAAGGTCCACCCTGGCTATAAAATTGTAATGAGCTGAGGCAAGTGTACTGCCAGTATGGGAATGGTTTTAATCCATTCAAAGTCTTTCAATAAATCCAACACACAATATATATTGGTTCTGGTATATTGGTGCTGGCATGGTTTTTAAGCTTGAAAATGAGTTTGGTGATTTTCAGTGAGCCAATGTGTTGCCTAAAGGTTTCCTAGTATACAAAGCCACATCTTAGTTTTGAAGTCTGTGTGTAATTATCAAGCCACTTATTAAGAGAGGCTGATTGAGTTAGTAATGGCACACAACCTTAGGCGAATTGACTTCAAAAGGGAGAAAATGAGAAGTAGCTACACAGAGTATTTGTGAAGACCATGTTCCTATGTTGTTATTTTATTTTATTTATTTATTGTGGATTCACAGATACAATACAAATTAAAAATCCTATCAAATATCTTCCTTAAAGGACTTTTATGTCTTAGTTTTAAATATGGTATTAGGCATTATTTATTCAGAATTTGTCTTTGATGCCTCTTTGAATGTTCTTTCACAGACCAATTAGTGACTACCCTATTTGTCATATGTAGCATCTTTATTTATTTATTTTTCATTCTGGATACTTGTTGTTGTTGTTGTAGTTTGGCGGGGGGTTTTCGGTAACGCTTTAGATTACAGCCCGGAAAGTACTGCGTAATTAAAGCGATTTTACAGTGTAACTTTCTGTAATTATATAGTGTACCTATAAAGTACTTATATGTAAGTATAAGGGAACAATATGTAAAGTTTGGGGAAGGGGTACAGTATAAACAAATATATATTTATACTGTAAGTATTATAGAACTAAGGGGTACTTATTATACAATTATGATACAAAAATCTAACATTTGGGAGCAATTTAGCAAGAACATACACTGTGTAGCTTTTTGTAGTAATGGTGTACCAATACATACTGTATAGGCTGTAAAAGTGCCGGCTATTCGGCCCAATTTCCGGTCTCCAAATAGCCGGTAAGGACGCGCGTGTTCAAGTCTCTCCAGCGTTTTAAAGGAATTTTGGTTAAATAAGACACAGGTTCTCATATGCAATTATCTCGTTTTAATCTGACTCCATGAATTAAATAAAAGTTCAATGTGCAATAAGGTTATGTTTACACTTAAATAGTTACAACATGATGTAATGAGAATTTAAACCATTTTTAACCCAGCATAAATGTTACCTGAGAGAGAAAGAGAGAGAGAGAGAGAGAGAGAGAGAGAGAGGGGGAGAGAAAGAGAGAGAGAAAGAGAGAGAGGGAGAGGGAGAGGGAGAGAGACCCTCTCCCCAGCTTGGCATCCAAAGACAAGAGACCCGATAGAGCAAGCACACCTTCCTTTATACTGTTTGCCCAGGTGATATGGGGGATGGGGAAAGCCACCCTCAAATGGCTTTCCCAGTTTTCTCTAAACTTCTATCAACCTTATTACCTTTTATCTATCTGGATATGAGATATCTGTACCACTCACTTTGAGACCTTTCAAATGACACCAAAAACATAAGTTATTGATAAACATTCACATTAAACCATGTTCTTGTGTGAGTTCTTCGTTGTTTCTGAGAGGAAGTCAGGCTGTATGGGGGAAGTCGAATGTTAATTAGCTAGCAGGGCCATTTTGTCTCAGACCAGGGCCCCAACCAATATTTTCAGTCTTACAGGGCTTTTTAAAAATTACAGGGTACATATCTACACATTTATACAGTAAACTTTTTAACAAACGTGCACTGCAAACTGTTTCATGTAGTGGTGCTTGTTACCCTCTTGTTCCATGTAGTGGTGCTTGTTACCCTCTTGTTCAATGTAGTTACAGGGTAAGTCTGACATTGCGGGCCGTAAATTAAAGTGGTGCTTGTTACCCTCTTGTTCCATGTAGTTACAGGGTAAGTACAATAAAAATACGTACACATAATCTAATATCACTGACTCCGAAACCTTTATTTGAAAAACAACTTCATTCAAAACAGATTTACAACACTTCTTTTGGCTACACTTTATTTTAATGTGTCAATCTTACAGTGTAATTATATATTTAAGTGCTGAGTAATATTAGTTAACTACATGTACTTACTATAGGGTTAGGGTAGGATTAGGATTTGGATAATTTACTGTTATTACTATGGTAAGTACATGTAACATATGTAACAAGGACACTGTAAAATAAAGTGTTAGCCTTCTTTTTCATTTAAAACTGCTTTTTTAAATCAGCAATTCATTTAAAATGCTTAAGTCTTGACAGAAAGTAACATGTTTTGTCCCTCCTTTTTTCTCTTGCTTGGGTTCTTCCTTTTGTTCCTCTTCTTTTTCTTTATTTCCACTGATGAATCTGAAGAAGAAATCTTCTCTGGTTACGTATGTAACCTTAGTTCCCTGAGAGGAAACAAAATGCTGCGTTTACGCTGTGGGAACACTCCTGGTTATTGCGTCGTGAAGCACGTGTTTAATCAGTCCAATGAAAGAGCGAGACTTCGTAGGCGGGTGATGTCATAGACCAAGAAGCTATAAAGCATCCCTGAACGCAGAGCGTGTCAGTTTCTGATAAGCCTGAAGCAAGTCGAACAGGGCATGCAGGAAGTATGGCAGGCGAACACAGCGTTTCGTTCCCTCTCAGGGAACTATTGTTACATACGTAACCAGAGACGTTCCCTATCAAGGGAACTCCCGCTGTGTTTACGCTGTGGGAACCCCATACCCACTACGCCATAATGACAAGTGCCCATGACAAATGTATGCGGCGAGGACCAGCCTGCCACATCACAAACGTCGTGAAGGGAAACTCCCGAAGTTAGAGCCATAGAGGCAGCCATACTCCTCGTAGAATGGCCGCTTCATAAACAAGTGAGAGAGCCTCAACTACTCACGTGCTCATTATCTGTTTAGATGCAGGGCAACCTATTTTAGGTAACCCAAAGCAGACAAATAATAGCTCTTATATACACCACAGGGCAGCTCTGTGGACATGAGCATCCAAAGCCCGGACAGGGCATAACAGATTAAGTTTTTCCTGATCTGGGGTATTAGGTGGAGGACAGAAGGCCTGCAGCACAAATGACCCGCAAATTTAGTAGGGACCTAGGAATACAACCCGGCCTGGGATGAAGAAAGACTATCACCATACCAGGTGCAAACCCAAGTACGTGCAGGCCTCAGCCTCATGTACCACAGAGAAAACGAAATTAAGGATCTCTCCTCAGAGATAACCCAGCAAAGAAACATTGCCTCAACAGGATATCTGCTCTGATATACGAGACCATCAGTGTGTTGTCCGGAAGGACAAGCACATGGTGACCTTTCGGATCTGACAGGAAGTATTGAGATTCTCGGAATACCGCCATCACTTCTAGCCAATTATGTGCAAAAAGGAAGATGGTGCCAAAGACCCTTCGCCGAGTGACCACTCATGATCACCCCCCACTTGTGAGGGAAGCATCCGTCGATAGCATTATGCGTCGACAAGAAGCCCCCAACACTGGGCCTGGGCGAGGAACAAAGGTTCTTCCACATGACCGAGGTACGTAGGCATAGCCGTGTGTCCTTGATCATACGAAAACGGATTTCCCCTCTGAGAAAACCCCTTGGTCCTAAGCCACCACTGCAGGGGTCTCATGTACAGAAGGCCAAAAGTAATAAGTTGGACGCAGCTGCCATGAGACCCAACAGTCTGAAACTGTTCCACAGGGAGTGACTGGCCTAGTTTTACCCCATTTACGGCGAATCGTTGTGAATCTCATAATATACCTAGATAAGTGGTCCTCTGAGCTGGGAGGAGCACATTCTTCTTGGCGTTGAGTCGCAACCCCAACATCTTTAGATGAGACAGAACGACATCTCCATGCCGAACTGCCATCTGCTCAGATTGAGCTAGGATCAACTAATTGTCGATATAGTATAATACGCGAATGCCCTGGAGTCTCAGAGGAGCCAGAGCTGCATACACGCATATTGTAAAGGTGCGGGGTGATAAACCTAGGCCTAATGGAAGAACTCAATACTGGTATGCTTCGCCCCCGAAAGCAAACCTCAGGAACCTCCTGTGATGAGGATGGATAGATAAGTAAGCGTCCTTCAAGTCTATTGTGACAAACCGGTCCTCGGATTGAATCTGTGACACAATCATATTACTGTAAGCATACTTTGGACTTGAGATTCTGAAACTTGCTGTTTAATTGACACAGATCTAGAATAGGACGCAACCCTTCATCCTCTTTCGGAACAATGAAGTAACTGCTAAAAAAATCCTGACTGTCTGCTGGGAGGAGGAACCCCTTCTATAGCTCCTTTTGCAGAAGTGTCAGTACTTCCTGCTCTATATCCAGAGCCTGCTCGGGGTCCACCACTGTGGGGAGGACCCCTAGAAATCTGGGCGGACGAGAACCAAACTGAATTCTGAAACCCTTTTCTATAGTGTGCAGGACCCACTGAGAAATATGTCAGTAGTTTCAATGCTGCCAGAAATTATACTAAGGGCACCAGTCTCTCGAGACTGGCCTCTGGATTTGGTTGAACAGTCACTTCGGTGCCCTGAAGCGGCGAACCGGCAGGGAACATCCGAACTGACCGTTCTATGACCCTCCTCGGAGGATCGTATGGGGACACTGACACCTCGGTGCCCTGAACGGCGAACCGGCAGGTAACAACCGAACTGCTAGTGCTGCGACCCACCTCAAAGAGTCGCACCCCAGAGGGCGCCGAGGAGAAACAATTTCTCAAAACCGTCCCTACCCCGGAGGGTACCACGCTCAGAAGCCTGCAGCCTCGGCGTCAGGGCTTCTTCTTCCAAGCTATTTTAGAGATAAAACAGTCCTCAGATCTTGCCTACCTCTAACTGGCTAGACTGCAACCGCCACCCAGGTCCCCCTCGATTGTGAATGAGCTCGAATGGCGACGCTCTGTTTTGCAGCACTTTATGCTGCGAGGAGCTTTAGTAGGCTGAGACTGCTCCCGCCCAGCAGTCTCAGGAACATTAGATCGGTGAGGAAGAAACCTCTGGAACGCCGATGAATAGTTTATTTCTTCGTTTTTTTGAGTGTTCAGAAGAATAGACATATTTTATCTTTATTTTTCTTTACATCAGAAAAACTTAATATATATAACTCCGTGGCCACCAGCAGGAAAAAACTGAACTGGCAGCACTGCGACCCTCCTCAGAGAGTCGCCCCCCCCAGAGGACGCAGAGTAGAAACGATTTCTCAAAACCGTCCCTCCCCGGTATAGTTTATCTGTTGCACTACGCAATTCTCGAATAGCGTCAGTGCTGACATCCTCACATTCATCCATGTCCTTATATAGTTTACCGACCAGCGCTGCCTAATAATATTTATCTATTATTTTTGATGGCTGGTGGGTAACATCGGGGTTATGATAGAGATAGCTTGCAAGTGTCTCTTTAACCCGAGGCTCTGTCATATTTCACTCAACAGACACAGCGATTGTGTCTGTTGCCGTTTGTTGCCGCTCGCATCAAATTCAAGTCACTGACGTTTGCCTACAGAACAACCACTGGCACTGCTCCCTTGTACCTGAACTCATTACTTCAAACTTATGTGCCATCCAGAAACTTGCAATCTGCAAGCGAGCAGCGTCTTGTGGTGCCATCTCAAAGAGGCACAAAATCTCTTTCTCGGACCATCTATCCATCCATCTTCTTCCGCTTATCCGGGGCCGGGTCGCGGGGGCAGCAGTCTAAGCAGAGATGCCCAGACTGCCCTCTCCCTAGCGACTTCCTCTAGCTCTTCCGGGGGGACACCGAGGCGTTCCCAGTCCAGCCGGGAGACATAGTCTCTCCAGCGTATTCTAGGTCTTCCCCGGGGTCTCCTCCCGGTGGGATGCGCCCGGAACACCTTCCCGGGAAGGCGTCCAGGAGGCATCCGGAACAGATGTCCGAGCCACCTCAGCTGACCCCTCTCGATGTGGAGGAGCAGCGGCTCTACTCTGAGCTCCTCCCGAGTGACCGAGCTTCTCACCCTATCTCTAAGGGATCGCCCAGCCACCCTGCGGAGAAAGCTCATTTCGGCCGCCTGTATCCGGGATCTTGTCCTTTCGGTCATGACCCAAAGCTCATGACCATATGTGAGAGTAGGAACGTAGATTGACCGGTAAATCGAGAGCTTCACCTTGCGGCTCAGCTCTTTCTTCACCACGACAGACCGTACATTGACCGCATTACTGCAGAAGCTGCACCGATCCGTCTGTCAATCTCCCGTTCCATTCTTCCCTCACTCGTGAACAAAACCCCAAGATACTTAAACTCCTCCACTTGAGGCAGGAACTCTCCACCAACCTGAAGTAGGCAAGCCACCTTTTTCCAACTGAGGACCATGGCCTCGGATTTGGAGGTGCTGATTCTCATCCCAGCCGCTTCACACTCGGCTGCAAACCGTCCTAGTGCATGCTGAAGTTCCTGGTCTGAAGGGGCCAACATGACAACATCATCTGCAAATGGCAGAGACGAAATCGTGTTGTTCCCAAACCAGACACCCTCCGGCCCCTGGCTGCGCCTAGAAATTCTGTCCATAAAAATTATGAACAGAACTGGCGACAAAGGGCAGCCCTGCCGGAGTCCAAGATCCACCGGGAAGAAGTCTGACTTACTGCCGGCAATGCGAACCAAGCTCCTGCTTCGGTCGTACACGGACCGGACATCCCTTAGCAAAGGACCCCGGACCCCATACTCCCGGAGCACCCTCCACAGGCCGCCACGAGGGACACAGTTGAATGCCTTCTCCAAATCCACAAAGCACATGTGGAATGGTTGGGCAAACTCCCATGAACCCTCCAGCACCATGTAGAGGGTATAGAGCTGGTCCAGCGTTCCACGGCCTGGACGAAAACCGCACTGTTCCTCCTGAATCCGAGGTTCTACTATCGGCCGTATTCTCCTCTCCAGTACCCTGGCATAGACTTTCCCAGGGAGGCTGAGAAGTGTGATCCCCCTGTAGTTGGAACACACCCTCCGGTCCCCCTTCTTAAAAAGAGGGACCACCACCCCGGTCTGCCATCCCAGAGGCACTGTCCCCGACTGCCACGCAATGCTGCAGAGGTGTGTCAGCCAAGACAGCCCCACAACATCCAGAGACTTGAGGTTCTTAGGGCGGATCTCATCCACCCCCGGTGCCTTGCCACCGAGGAGTTTCTTGACTACCTCGGTGACTTCAGATTGGGTGATGGACGAGTCCACCTCTGAGCCCTCAGCCTCTGCTTCCTCAATGGAAGACTTGACGGCGGGATTGAGGAGATCCTCGAAGTATTCCGTCCACCGTCCGACGACATCCCCAGTTGAGGTCAACAGCTGCCCACATCCACTGTAGACAGCGGTGGTAGGGCACTGCTTCTCTCTCCTGAGGCGCCGGACGGTTTGCCAGAATCTCTTCGAGGCCAGCCGATAGTCCTTTTCCATGGCCTCACCGAAGTCCTCCCAGGCCCGAGTTTTTGCCTTTCTCGGACCTTTACCATGAATGTTCCCTGCTAGTGGAATGATCTGCCTAACTCAGCCAGAGCTGCTGAGTCCGTAGCCATTTTTAAGAAACTGCTGAAGACAGTTATTTTTCGGCAGCACTTGATCCAGTAATACTAACACTTTTTTCTCTATTCTATTTTTTTTTAATAATAATAATAATAATAATAATAAATTGTGTTAGATTGAACTGTGAAGGGTCATAGCACTTACATAGTGTTGTCCTACTGCTAGTTTAATTGCTTCTATTGTTTCTCATTTGTAAGACGCTTTGGATAAAAGCGTCTGCTAAATGAATAAATGTAAATGTGACAATAAATAAGACAAGAACAGTTATACAGAGAGTGCTTGCTGAAGGCTCAGAAGCTGACACGCTCTGCGTTCAGGGATGCGTTATAGCTTCCTGGTCTATGACATCACCCGCCTATGACGTGTTGCTCTTTCATTGGACTGATTATACACGTGCTTCACGACGCAATCACCAGGGGTGTTCCCACAGCGTAAACATTATTTTCATTATACAGCTACATTTAATTGTTCAGTTAAGATGTTCTAAGCATAAAATGCTAAAAAAAAAAAAAAAAAAAACAGCATACTGTTATTCAATAATAATCCAATTTTGTCAAAACAAAACTGTTTTTAAAAAAAGGGTTAAAAAAAAAACATTTTTATAGATTATGTTCATATTATTTTTATTTTTTTTATGTTTGACAAATGTTGATATTAAAAGTTTACAACCCGCTCCATAAAGGCTGTACACAGAAATCAAACGTGGGTTAGAAAAATGTCACTTGGGATAAAACTCCTGCTACCCTGATTTGCATTTGTATAGCTCACATTTACATGTTAATTAGCTAGCAGGGCCATTTTGTCTCAGACCAGGGCCCCAACCAATATTTTCAGTCTTATAGTAGATAGATAGATAGATAGATAGATAGATAGATAGATAGATAGATAGATAGATAGATAGATAGATAGATAGATTCACAAATCTACATTCACCTGCAGTAGGCTATATTCATCTATCCATTTCATCTATCAGTGTGACGCTGCAAAAAAAAAGATCACACATGTTTTTCTGTTCACGCAAACATGCCTAATGATTTTTTATTTGTTTTGATGATTCACATTTGTCTACTGCTTTCAATTGAATGTCAGTTTGCAATTAAATTACATAACAGCAATATGAAACAAAAGGAGAACAATGGACAGCCTGGATATAATTTACATGTTTGGACGTTTAGCTAAAGAAAGCAGGTGGTGGTGCAGACCACCGCCCATGTCTTTGGCAGACACTGGAGTTGGGCTCAATAGATAAACAGATTGTTTGAAGTGTTATGACAGCATTTATGCAATAAAATAATACAAGTAAATAAAATTGTGTGATTGTAAATGTGGATGGGGCTCAGGGGTCCTGGATCAACCATTAGGTCCACCCAATTTCTCATTCATCCACGGTCCATTTTCTTCACTCAACGTAGCATTAGCCAAGCAGAACAGTGACTCCTTTCTTCACCTCAGTTGGTTTCTGACATCTCTTTACTCTGTTTCCAAACTAGCCAACCTTGCTAATAACTCGAGCAGACACTCCTAATCCTGACATCCCTGTTCATCAATTATCCCTCAGCCAACGCAATTGGCCAACTTTTTTTTTTTTTTTTTTTTTTTTACTGATTGTGAGAGCATCATCTAGTGTGACACCACAATCTACAATCTAAATCCATTTCCAAACTTTTATTCCTGTTCTCCTTGGCATCTGCATAAGCATTATCTTGTTCATCATGTTCTTATTTCAGACGTCAAAGATCCAAGTCTGTTGCCGGTTAGTCATCATCTTCTGCTTTGTTAGCTTTTGGCGCCATGCAGTATCAACAGCTGTTCTCATGGCTTGAAGGACCATTTTTGATCTTTTTAAGGGGATCCGGAAGAGCACTAGTGAATGTAATGTATACCAGTATCTGTGCCCTTGTGTTTAAACTGTGTTTAAACTTTAGAGGGACAGCAAAATGAAACAGAACATGAAGAACATTCACTAATGAATGAAAGGTGGAGGAAAAATATAGTGGGTCTAATTGTGTCACCAGAAGGGTCATTCTTAGGAAAGGTCAAACATGGATGTTGATCAGCTTTTAGTGTTCTGAGGCACAACCATGTAGATGATGATTGTCACTAATTCTCACGGTGAGGTTTCCATCAAGCATTTCTATGCAATATTAAAATTCACATAAAAGTATAAATAAACTATGTAAGAGTATGAGAAAGAGTATGTATGAGAAAATTTGACTACATGTTGCTAGGTGTGCATTATTTTAAATGGCTTCAAGCCTTTTCGATAAAGAGTTTTTGGTGTTTTTTTTTCACATAATGTGAAACTTCTTCACTACTGTCAGACTGTAATATAATAATAATAAAAAGCAAAATAAAATGTGAGTATTTACAGTCATTAATTGTTTTAGATTAAATGTTTTAGTTGGCAAAGAAAACTCTTTGCAGAAAGCAATATGTGGGCATTACTCAACTTAAGCGAGCCCTCAGGCTGGTCAGGAAATGTGCCCTAGTTTCTCTTGGATGTGACAAGCAATGGAAACACAGCCCATTGTACAGTGGAGACCATCACCTCCAAACTACAAAATACACTGCACATGTATACTGATGAAAATAGTTATCCTGCTGAATAAAAGTGACTGTATGAGGAATTTGTAATTCAAGTACACATCCAGGTCTAGTGCCAGTTAAATTCTAGTAGACACTTTAAGCATGGGTAATTTCTTTAAAAAAAAAATCAATCGATTTGGCTCAGTTCTTGAATGCTTTTTTTTTTTTCTCCGAACAATAAGTTCAGATCTCTGAACAATAATTTATTGTTCTTAATTTCTAATTGATTTAAGCATATTGCATGTGTTTTGGCTCGTGTGCAAAAGAGCAAGTACATTTGTCTACAATTTGGACAATAACTAAATGTGCATGGCTTGCTGATCAAAACTGAGTTAATTCTCAGTGAAATCTTCAAACTCTTCACAACTTCTAAACATTATTTCGTCATGTGAGCCATGCAAAATGGTCCATTCAATTATAAAAATCTGCCGGACATGATAAATACCTATAACATGAAATGTTTGTATTGTCTGTTAAGTTGGCAAACGGCCTGCAATTGTAATGAAATATGAATCACAATCTTACCAATCAATCAATCAAGTTTGGAAGCATAAATTAAGCTACAGTATATGGAGTTTGCTCAGCACATGCAATCACAACCATTTTTGAACATGCAGAAATGTCATAATGTCACATAGAAACTCTGTTAAGTTCTATTTTGGCAGTGTTTTCACTTCGCCTACTTAGTTATCTGTTTCCTGTGTTCCTTTGTTCCCACCAGTGATTAGTTATCATGGTTATTCATTTAACGATCACACCTGTTATCTGAAATCTGTCTGTTAGTTCTGACGTGTCATCGGGGGAGTTCCCTGACGAATTGGGATCACGCTAGGGAGACCAATTGCCTTCGAGAGAATTAAAACAAGCCAATGGACATTGGCATGCAAGATTTGCATTCCGCGACCCGCTTACCAGCGCGGGTATAAAAGGCGGAAGTAAACATTGCGTCAGTGCTTTTTGCTTCGGAGCCGACCGGTGGTGTCCTCTCTGAGTGAATGAGCTTTGTATCTTACGCTCTACGAGTCTGCTGTTTCGGGACGGGATCTCTCTGTGTTGGTGAGACGGCGTTTCAGCGACTGCACGATTTCCTGTCTGCCGGCTGCGTTTACACGCTGTTAATTCAAAAGCTGTTTTCACAGCTGGTAGACGGTTGAGTGCGCACAGCGGGCTTGCTTGTTGCTGCGTTGGGTCCCTGTGTGCTTCAGCACAAATAGAGAGAGTATTTTCTTCCTGAAAGAGCAACACGAGTGAAGATCGCGTCCTTTTCAGGATGACGTTTCACTCGTGTGTTTCTGGATGCGATCGTTTCCTGTCCTCATTTGACGGCCACGTTCATTGTTTCACATGCCTAATCAGTGTGTGAGACTACGTTTGTGGGTGGTTCATACACTCTCAGGAGTGTATGAACACGTCGGCACATATGTTCGTCTCCCCTTTTCAAAGGCTCGAGCTGCTCAGCGTGCCATGTGCCGTCGAGTGCCGGTTGTCACGGCAACCCAGCGCGCGTCATTCGGCGCTCCAGATGCGCGGTCGAGACTCGTATACCTCTACGAGGTTGAGTCCATTTGCTTATTTCCCAATCTAGTTCCTTTTCTAAAAAGGAGAGGACTACTTTGGCTAATGAGCATTGGTGATCTGGGGGTTACAGTGCGGAATGTCTCGCCTGGTGAAAGACCCTCACGAGCTTCCCACTCCTTTAGCGCATTGCAAACATACTGAGACTGTGTTCGTGGGTGGTTTATGCTTTCTTATGAGAGCATGACCACGTCGGCACGTTGTTCGCCTTGCCTGAAGGCTTGAGCGCCCAGCATGCCATGCCTGGTTGACGGCCACGATCACTGTTTCACATGCCTAATCGGTGTGTTGAGACTGCGTTCGTGGGTGGTTCATGTTCTCTCAGGAGTGTATGACCACGTCGGCACGTTGTTCGTCTCCCCTTTCTCGTAAAGGCTTGAGCCGCTCAGCGTGCCGTGTGCCGTCGAGGCTTCGGGTGAGATTCTGGTCCTTCTCATGGGGGACCAAGCATTTCATTCGGGGCTCCAGGGGAGGACAGATGTCGGTCGCTACATCGGAGAGAGGGCTGTTATACTCTGAAAATGATGCTGAGTTCCTACTATAATAGTGTGTTCTCATGCTAAAGTTTCAGATTTGACAGCCACACTTTCCTGGGCTATTCTAAAAGAGTGCCTGGATGGGTGTGAAAAATTTTGGCGGTATGGAAGCATTTTTGGCAAGCCAAACATGCCTATATCTGCAGAAGTTTTTCCTCTCTCACTACCCCTGCACATTCAGTGCACGTGGGTAGTTCTGACTCGGGGTGGAGCTGCGCTTGTGACTGACCGTGATTAGTTACAGTGCTGGCCCTCGGGCAGACGATGTCCACACTGGTGGTCCAGAAGCGCCTTAAAACAAGTCCGCTCGGGGTTCGTTTCCCCTCAGCAAGAGGATGGGAAACGACCCTGAGAGGAGCGACCCAGAGTATGTGATATCTGGTCTTCGGGAGTGCGTGTTATCACCACTCCTTCCCCCGGGGGAGGGCCGGGTGGAGAATTTTGTTTCTGTTCCGCCGCTGGTCATCCAGTCAGTGGTACCCAAAGTTTGAGCAGTTCACTTCCTCTGAGTCACTCACGGGCCCCAGCGCTTAGATGACAGTGAGGGCTACGGCCTTGTCACTCTCGTCTCTTGCTGGGTGACGAGGTGGAAATCAGGACTCGAGGCCCCCGGGCCTCGCTCCTCGTTTCCCCTCACGGTCGGGGCTGGCAGTAAAATAAGACCTGTCTCCTCCATCCGAGAGGGTCAGAATGGCAGTGTGCGCCGCCCCGAACGGCGACACTCCCGCTCCCCTCTCCCCAGCTCGCGGATAGCAGTCACGCAGCCTCGGCTGCGTCGCTCTGGTCTGCAGCTGGGCCTGGAGGCGCAGAGACCAGGACACGAGGAGTCAGGGCCTCGTTCCTCGCCTCTCCCCCTCACTTCGCCACCAGGCAGCCTGCAGCAGCAGAACGCCCACGGGCCTTCTCTGCCGTCTGCCCCCCGGTGGAAGCGGGTTGGTGTCGAGTTCGACACCTAGACCCCGCTCTTGGTCGCTACAACGCCACCAGAGCCGGGTCCCTGTCTTCCACCTCGCTGCTGGTTCGGGTAGGCACGTTGGGACGGTCTCTAGAAGCCTGGCTAGCGCTTCTGAGTCCGTCCCGATGGCTCATCCGCACCATCCGGTTCGGCTAGGCAATTCAGTTTGCACGCCGGCCTCCCAAGTTCAGCGGCATCCACTCACCCGTGTGCATTCAGTGGATGCCCCTGTCTTGCGGAAAGAGATCGACGTCCTGCTGGCGAAGGGCGAGGTCGAGCCGGTCCCTCCTGCCGAGATGAGGTCTGGGTTTTGCAGCCCCTACTTCATTGTACCCAAGAAAAGCGGTGGGTTACGGCCAATCCTGGACCTGCGAGTTTTGAATCGGGCCCTGCACAAACTCCCGTTCAAAATACTCACGCAGAAGCGCATTTACTAATGCATCCGTCCCCAGGATTGGTTTGCAGCGATCGACCTGAAGGACGGGTACTTTCACGTTTTGATTCTTCCTCGACACAGACCGTTTCTACGGTTTGCTTTCGAGGGCCGAGCATGTCAGTACAAAGTCCTACCCTTCGGGCTGGCCCTGTCGCGAAAGTCGCGGAGGCGGCCATTGTTCCCATGAGATAACTAGGCGTTCGCAATGCGATCACAGGGACATGGTGTTTCGGCACCTCAGCCGGTTGGGGCTTCAGGTCAACTGGGACAAGAGCAAACTCTGCCCCGTGCAGAGGATCTCTTATCTCGGTATGGAGCTGGACTCGCCTCACAGAGGAACAGGCGTCCTGTCAGTGCTCACCTGCCTCAGGCCCTTTCGAGGCAGGACAGCGGTTCCACTGAAACTATTTCTGAGGCTCCTGGGGCATATGGCAGCCAAAGTGACCCCGCACTGCCGCCAAACCTTCTCCCCATGGTTAGATCCTGCGTTTCTTCGGGCCGGAGTTCCCTTAGTCCAGGTGTCCAGGCATGCTGTGGTTTTCACAGATGCTTCTGCCATGGGGTGGGGTGCCACGTACAAAGGGCATGCAGTCTCGGGTCTGTGGACGGGACCCCACCTGCATTGGCACATCAACTGCCTAGAGTTGCAAGCAGTACTCTTTGCCTTGTGTCGCCTCAAGGGGTTTCTCAGACACAAGCACGTACTGGTCCGTACGGACAGCACTGCGACCGTTGCATACATCAACCATCAGGGTGGTCTACGCTCCCGTCGTATGCCGCGACTCGCCTCCCACCTCCTTCTCTGGAGTCAGAAGCATCTGAGGTCGCTTCGTGCCGTTCATGTTCCAGGGGCGCTCAACTGTGTGGCAGACGAGCTTTCACGGCAGCCTCACCTGCCAGGAAAATGGCGACTCCATCCCCAGGCGGTCCAGCTGACTTGAAGTGTCTTTGGAGCCGCACAGGTAGACCTGTTTGTCTCTCCAGACACGACCCATTGCCAGTGGTTTTACTCCCTGACCGAGGGGACCCTCGGCACGGACGCCCTGGCTCTCAGCTGGCCCCGGGACCTGCGCAAGTATGCGTTTCCCCCAGTGAGCCTTCTTGCACAGACTCTGTGCAAGGTCAGGGAGGATGAGGAGCAGGCCCTTCTAGTGGCGCCCTATTGGCCCACCAGGACTTGGTTCACGGAACTCATGCTCCTCGCGACTGCCCCAGGAGGAGGCAGACCCAGCCCTAGCTTTTCTCTGTCCCGTCCGCGCCCTGTGGGTTTATGTTGACAGAACGCAAAGCTTCAGGACCTCAGATCAGCTCTTTGTCTGTTTTGGAGGCCAGCAGAAGGGGAAGGCTGTCTCCAAGCAGAGGTTGGCTCACTGGTTAGTGGATGCTATCACCCGAGCGTATGAGTCTCTGGGTGAGCCTTGTCCTCCCAGGTTGCGTGCTCACTCCACTAGAGGTGTTGCCGCTTTCTGGGCTTTGGCTCAAGGCGCCTCGCTGACAGACGTCTGTAGAGCTGCGGGCTGGGCGACACCGTACACGGTCGCTAGGTTTTATAGCCTGCATGTTGAACCCGTTTCCTCCCGAGTGCTCGCTACGGCCAGTGGTGCGAGGGAATATGTTTTGTCGGCTTGCTACGCCACCCTGCGCTTCGGCCAGTTACGTGCGTTTTTTGCTCCGTTGGCGCCCAACGTCGGTGAGCCTTGTGAGTTCCTCCCATCACCCCTCCGGTGCCTGGCGTAGCGGACCGCCAGCGCCAGGTCTGCTACCTCTAGTCGAGTTTCTAGTAGACTGGGTGTTCTCTAGTGGTCTCTACTGTGACCCATCATGCCACGTGCAGTTCAGCCGTGTCTTCCCCTTGACAGACTCTTTCTGTCGTCCCTGTTGAGTTCGCTCCCACTTCCTCGGATGGGACCACCTCAGGGACTGCCATATGTTTCACTATCCCACTGGGCTAGTACATATGTGTTTCCAGGCCTTCCTCAGGCAGGCTGGGACTTCCGCAGCGTTCCCTTCCCCTTTTTTGGGGGTTAGGGCACGTTTTCCCAGTGTTATCCAATATCCACTGAGCGGGTCTTGTGGAACAGCTGTCGGATTCCTAGCTAGCTCCCGCAACTTATTACAAGAAACTGCTGCAGGGTAGCTTAGCTGGGCGCTGGAAGGGGCCAGCACCATGGCGTTTTATTAGGGATCCCAATTCGTCAGGGAACACCCCCGACGACACGTCGGAGTTCCCAGGACGAAAGGGAACGTCTCGGTTATGTATGTAACCCTCGTTCCCTGAGTACTGGGAACGGAGACGTATCGTCCCTTCGCCATGTTGCTGTACCTTCGTGGAGGACTGGACACTGTTCGGCTACTCAGCGAAAAGCACTGACGCAATGTTTACTTGCGCCTTTTATACCCGCGCTGGTAGGTGGGTCGCGGAATGCAAATCTTGCATGCCAATGTCCATTGGCTCGTTTTAATTATCTCGAAGGCAATTGGTCTCCCTAGCGTGATCCCAATTCGTCAGGGAACTCCCCCGACGACACGTCTCCGTTCCCTTTACTCAGGGAACGAGGGTTACATACGTAACCGAGACGTTCTTTATCATGTGTATTTTAGTTCATCTTCCCCTTCTGTGCATTGTCCAATATTGTCGTGCGTTACACGTTTTTTCTCTCTTTTTTTCTGTCTCCTTGTAGATTATGGAAGTTTTTTTTATTTTAAATAAATACTATTGTTTTAGAACCTTTTTGGATCTTCTTCGTCTTTATCGGACACTGAACATTACACATAATCCTAAACAGCAACAGCAGTTTATTTTTGTAGAAATGCGTTTAAAAACTAAAAAAAGAAATAGGAAGATATGTAAAAATGTGTGGTGGTGGTAGTGGTGCTGTTATGGGAAGACATAATATAGTGTGTAAAAAAGCAACTGGGAATTTTCAGTTTATAAATAAACAATAAAAATGTTTAATCCAACTTTATATTAAGTGTCTTTCCCCCGGTTTCACAAGCCTTAAGATTCGTCCCAGACTAAAATGCATGTTTGAGCAGTCTTACAGTAACTGAATGCAACTAGCACTGATATATCTTAACATTTGTGTGTGCCATTGTTTTGTCTCAAAATGTACATCAGTAATGTTTTTTTTTCTAATGCATGTTTATAAAAGCCACTTAAATGTTATAATTGAACTAAGGCCTAATCCTGGCTTAATGTAAGCCCCGTCTTTGAAACCAGGCCTTTACGTTATTTTAAATGAATATTTTGATACAATGCACTTATTGTGTACATACATGTTTTTAAATGATACTAATAGTTTAAGAATACCTGCATTGTAATTACAGCTGTAATTAAATCTATAATTACACTGTTGACCCTTCACTTCCCTTACCCCTTACACCTAACCATACCACCAAATATGTCCCTAACCGTACCATATCCAATCCACCTCAATAGCAGCAAAAATGTTTTGCAATACAAAATTTACACCGTAAGTACACTGTAATTATTTTTATACACGTACATAGTAGATAAAGACACCTAGTATAAAGTGTGACCAAATGTCCATTTTCTTTTTGTGTACTACAATATTGAGTTTGCCTTGTAAATACCGACTGCTGAAATCTGTACCTAAAAAGCTCAGTGTGATACACAAGAGTATTCAGCTAGACAAAACTGACATTCTTGTATAATGTAGAAAACAGATTGTCAACTGAAAAGTAGAAAACACATGAAATGGAATATTTCCATGGTGAAAATATATCTAAACATTTTGACCAGTGTGGCTCACACAAAACACTTTTTTATTTTGGTTGCATTGGCCAATTTACTTACACATTATAGGTTTTGAAACATGAATTAAAAAGTTTGGGTGAGTAACTACATTTTGCCGACATGTAATAGAGTTCTTATGTTCAAGCAAACAGTTGTGGCATTTGCACTTACAGTTTAGATAATGTTAAGACCGAAAAATGTGCCAAGCGATTAAGAAAAACTGTAATAGTCGGGTTTAAAGGCATAAATATTAAGTATAATTTCCTGTAGCCAAAGCCTTGAACTTAATGTGCAGTTGTTTAAATGATCAAGCTGTTCAACTATAATGAAAGAGTGTTACTCTTTCATAACAGTTTAGTGTTACTCTAGAATGCTTATTCCAAAATCTTGCTTGACCCATCTGTTTTTCATTCAGGCAGAGGCTGTATTGATTTCACCTAGTCTTTATGTGGCTGTTGCACCAAAACCACAAAGAACACAATTTAGTGACTCTGCACCACAGTGACAGGCAAGCACAGACAATTGCCACAGCATGTTTCTGGACGGTTACCTCTCAGTTACACTCTATTTCATTGGCCTCACTTTACAGCGTAAGCCTGGCAATGATCGCTTTATTTCACTCGCTCCAAAACGTGCATGCCAACCTTCACTCTCAACACCAACAGTTACATAACTACAACAAATATGTTCAATAAACTCATGAAAATAAATATAGTGTTATGCTTGCGCTCTCAGTGCAGGCTTAAAGCATTTAGTAAGAATTGGCAGAGCATGCTGAAAACCAAATTATGAGCATCACATGAATGCATGATGTAAAGGTATTACAGGTTATCAGAGGCATGATTTTATATTCTGGGCTTCAACAGTTATATGGCAAGTCGTGGAGTGCAGCCTGCGTACTGACAAAGGCTCCTAGAGACTAGATGGAGAGCCAGGCTGGAGAAAGGCAATGGAAGGGGGAGGGGGAACTTTTACTCTGTAAAGTTCCCTTTACTTCATGATGAATTTAAAATTGCATTATTAATGCAGCATGTTTGCCTGTCATGCCTTCTCATAAAATGGACCCAAATTAATTTTCTGAACCGTTCAGGGCATCCACCAATATATATATATATATATATATGAAATATTATTTAAATAATTAAATATTAACCCTATAAAGCCTGCTTTATCATATTTGATGTGCAAAATTCTAAGGCCTCAACATTTTTCAATTTTCATTTTTCAAAAGGTTGCTACTACATGCCTTCTGGCTTTTTCTGTGAAATACTTTTTACTGATTCTTATGAAGTAACTTTCATATTGTTAGTATTATTTTAAGATTATAATTTACTAAACTGAAGAAACTAATCCATATTTTAAGAAAAATCATGTGATACATCAAATGCAAAACTTCCACGAAGAAAAACTGTTTCTAGCAAGCGTATAGTGCTGCTAACTTCAGTAAGCCAGATGAGCCCGTGTTATCTGTTTCCAGCGGTTGTTATCTGGGAGTAACATACCGCTGGATGGCGCGATTGACCAATCAGCAACGGTTTAATAACCCCAAATGTCCCAGTGGTTTTACAGCTGTAGGATCACATTTCTATCATTCAGCCAAACTGTGTCTAGGCCACCCTGATGGTGGTTTTGGGCTCACACAATGACAAGTAAATGGAAGTGAATAAGGCCCCTTGAATGATGCCATCACCACCTTATACAGTATGCCAGGCATTGAGCACAGATGGTATATCCACACAATAGTACCAAACATGTAAAAGCACAACCAATGAAATGCATATGGGGATGCAATAAGTCCACATTGACATCACAAGAGATACTCCCTTCATCTCTTCTAATCTGATGATCTTTTGCTGACAAGAGTACTGCATCATCTCACACTCCCACAATCAGTCAGCACCTTCTGTGCTGCTTTCTTCCTTCTCTGGGGAGCTTTACTAATGATACAATTCACTATTGAGAACCATTTTAACAGTAATCAGTCTTGATATCTCATTATTTGTGTTTTTTGAAGTCACAGGAAAATCTGGAGCAATAAAAATCATAATAGGGCCTTTGTCTCTCATGCGCCTGTAAAGTCCTTTGAGGTGTGCTCGCACGTCACACAACTTACCCATGAGAGCAGTGCCTGTGTTTCTAATTATCGTTCAAACTATGACGTATGAGCTCAAGTTTCATGGGTCACTAGTCACAGCTCTACGTAGCTGTTTAAAGGACATATAGTGCAGCACGGAAATGTTTACAGGATATTATCTTATTCATGAGTCTATTCATGTCATTAATGCACATTTGCCTTTGTAGTTCCACCTTCTATGAATGTTATCAAACCTTATATTGCACTGATTTACATAAGAAGTCTCTGGATTGTTTATTTTTTAGCTGTCTTGGCAGAGCTCCTAAAGGCAACCAGAAAACAGCATGACGGTGATGGGAACTGTACCACCCTGCCAAATGCAGAAAGCACAGAGCATCTGCATGATATGGAAACTGCTGGCCAGCTGTTATTACGCTCAGCACCTCAGACACTTGGCTCTGAAATGGTGCAAGTTTGGGGAAGGGTCCTGGGTGGGGCAGAAGAGATTTATCTCATAGATGTTCATTGCTTTTTTTATGCACAGTATCACTACATCTACACATAAGTTTGGTTACACTCCCTTGCACGCTTACTCACACACTGAGTCAGAAACACATGCACAAATGAGTCATTTAATAACTGTACTGGTGCAATAGGAACCCTATGTTACATGGGAAAGCTACATAATTTTCCTCCACTGTTGGCTCAGCCAACACAGACACACTTGAGTGCCTTGTTTGTTTTGGGAGCTTTCCCACAGCAAAGCACCGCACAGCATATCAAATCGGGATCTCTTGCCATTGTGTATCAAGATTAATCTTTGCACAGAGGCAATTTAACTATAAGGACACCAATGCTTCTAAGGGAAAAGGGATCAGTTTGACGATTTTAAAATAATAGATCACTTACATGTTGCTGTTGTGTAATTATTATTCATTAATCATTGCTGAAACAAATAACATTAGAGGGTTAAGACTGTAATTTTAAGCCTTCAGACTTTATTTTTCAGACAAGGTGTTTCATTCAGTGTAAGGTTTTATATTTATATTCTTGATAGTTTTCCTTCGGTATGTCCTGTTACTGACAGTTCACCCAAAAATGAAAATGATGTCACAATTTACTCACCCTCATGTTATTCCAAACCCATTAGACTTTCGTTGATCTTCAAAACACAAGATAGTGTTAATGAAACCTGAGATATTTCTATCGCTCTATCAAAAGTCCATTCCAACAAACCTTTGAAGATTTAAAAAGTTATTGAAGAGATCGTTAAAATAATCCATATGAATCAAACAGTTTATTCAGTCTTCTTAAAGGGATAGTTCACTTTAAAATTAAAATTCTGTCATCATATACTCACCCTCAAGTTGTTTCAAACCTGTATGAATTTATTTATTCTGCTGAACACAAAGGAAGATATTTTGAAGAATGTCAGTAACCAAACAGTTAACTGGTCCCATTGACTTCCATAGTAGGAAAAAAAGTACTATGGAAGTCAATGGGACCAGTTAACTGTTTGGTTACCGACATTCTTCAAAATATATTCCTTTGTGTTCAGCAGAAGAAAGAAGTTCATACAGGTTTGAACCAACTTGTGGGTGAGTATATGATGACATAATTTTCATTTTAAAGTGTACTATCCCTTTAAGAGACATGATTACTTTATACGATAAACAGATTTAATTTAGGCTTTTATTATAAACATTGATAAATCCACATACATAAGACTAATTAATCAACGTACAGAAGGAAACAACACAGGTAACTCTGGTTATGGTAGTTTATTTACAGGTAGAAGAGAGGAGGCAAGATAAGCAGGTGAGTGTTCAGCATAGTACATATCATTCAGTAGACTTAACTTGAGTGATAACAGTCTCTGCGTTCCTTGCAGGTGCTGTGACAGTGACGATGATCTGGAGATGAGGAAGACGAAGGATGATGAGGAGAAGGGATCGTAGCAGGTGAGTAGTTCGGGTAATGAGGCAGGTAAGTTGTACGGGTGGTAACAACAAGGCCAGACGATTGGGAAGTGAAAGGTGACTACTTAAGAACTGTGTGTTGATGTGTGGGTGCAGGTGCACTGTGGTAAATACTCAGGTGAAGCTTATCAAGTGGGTGGAGCTGAAGGGTCTGGTGTTGATCAGGGTGTTGCATCCGTGAGAGTAAGACCGCAGGTTTCTACAGATCTCCTAGATCTTAAATTCAGTCTGGCCGTTGGTTTGGGAATAGTATCCAGATGAGAGACTGACAGAAATCCACAGAAGTTGGAAGTAGTGCCAGACACGAGATATGAACTGGAGTCCACGGTTGGAGACTATGTCTTCAGGTATTCCGAAATGACAGAAAACGGGTTGAAATAAGGATTATGCTCCCAATGCTGTGGGTAACCCTTTCAGAGGGATCAGTTTGCAAGCTTTTAAGAACCTGTTGACGACAACCAGGATGTAAGTGTAGGATTCGGAGGGAGGTAGGTAGGTCGCGAAGTCGATGCTGATGTGGGACCAAGGACGATTGGGAATGGGTAATGGAACCAGTTTACCGGCAGGAAGATGACCTGGACTTTGTGAAATGGCACAGACTGAACAGGCCTTGATGAATCTGGAGACATTTCTGGCCACCAGTACTTGTTTCGGAGAAGAGGGTTTGCTGGCTGCCTGGATGTACAAAGACGTATGGACTGAGTCCATACGGGACAGACGTAGAGCCCGTGGAACGTAGGCTCATCCCCCAGGACCTCCCGGCGGAGCGGGATCCTATTGTGAGGCTTCGGAAATTTGCTCTTTCAAAGACCATTGGATAGGACAAGATGATGGCTGGAGGGAGTATAGGTTGAGGTTTTTGACAAGTCTGGCTCAAGGTGATGTGGGTGAGAGTGGGAATCTACAGGTTTTTGTCTCCTGGACGGTAAATGGAATATGGTAAATGGACTGCATTTATATAGCGCTTTCACAGACCCAATGGCCACCAAAGCGCTTTACATGTTGCCTCACATTCACCCATTCATACACAGACGGCGGTGTCAGCCATGCAAGGCGCCATCCAGCTCATCGGGAGCAGCTGGGGTTAGGTGTCTTGCTCATGGACACCTCGACACTTGGTCAGGTGGAACCGGGGATTGAACCACCAACCTTCCAGTCTGTAGACAACCTACATGAACCACTGAGCCACTGCCGCCCACACGGTAAGTGATGATGAAATTGAATCGGGTGAAGAACAACGCATAACGTGGTTGACTGAGATTTAACCTCTTGGCCTCTTGGATGTATTCTAGATTGCGATGGTCGGTTATCGCCTCGAACTGATGATTAGCCCCCTCCAGCTAGTGTATCCACTCCCCCAAGGCAAGTTTCTGATGTTTGAAGTTCCACTCTGCCAAGGACAGTTTTTTGGAAAAGGCACATGGATGGAGTACTGGTGGATCACCCTGCTGCTGTGATAACACGGCTCCAACCCCGGTCGTAGAAGCGTCAACATCCACAATGAAGGGTAATGCTGGATCGGGGTTGACCAGGGTTTGAGCTGAACAGAAAACTTCTTGGAGTTGTTGGAAGGCTTTCGAGACAAGGGGGTTCCAGGACAGAGACTTGGGCCGGTTCTTCAGGAGAGAGGTGAGTGGAGAGCTGATCGAACTGTAGCTTGAGATGAAACGGCGGTAGAAGTTGGTGAAGACAAGGAAGCGTTGATGGTCCATAATGGTATTGGGCTGAGGCCAACTTCGGATGGCATCCACTTCTCGCGGTGGGGGTAGTACTTAAAGGTGCCCTAGAATGTGTTGAAATAATATTTTAATTTTGTCCCTGATATCTACATAGAGGGTATGTGGCTTAAAAAGCCATTTAAAATGTCCAGAAAAGGTTTTACAGGTCAATTTCCAACCCTATAAATTGGCCCTAGAATGAAATGGTCTGTTTTTACCTTATTTGGAAGGGTCATGAATAGTAATGAGGAGTTCTGCTCTGATTGGCTCTTTCACTGCGGGCTCATTACAACAGCTCAGAGAGTCACAGCAAACAGGTCCGACGTGCAAATGGAGAGACTCGGTGTACAACCGTATATGTTTGAGCCGGTTTCAGACGACGATGCAGAGTTTGAGGAACAAGCGGTTGTTTGTAGAATGCAAATGGACGTTTCGGAGTGGTAAGTTTATTCATTATTTTCAGTACGAACTTAACAGTCACGTGTGTGCGTGTGTGTGTGTATGTGTGTTCGTTCGTGCGTGCGTGTGTGTGTCTGTGTGCGTGTGTGTGTGTATGTGCGTTCGTTCGTTCGTGCGTGCGTGTGTGTGTCTGTGTGCGTGTGCGTGTGTGTGTGTGTGTGTGTGTGTTTCACCTGCGCAGCGCAGTTCTGTGTAGCACCGTATCTCTGAAAGGGCTTGGCTTGTGCAAATTTTGGAGGCGTACATATTAATGATGCCATCGGTTACGTCACAGTAGGTGTTATGTGGAGATTCGCCCGTTTTTCAGGGGTGTTTTTCAAAAACGAGATTTAAACAAGAAGGAGAAAGCAATGGTGTTTGAAACTCACTGTATGTCATGTCCATGTACTAAACTATTGTTATTTAACTATGGCAAGTTAAATTCAATTTCACATTCTAGGGCACCTTTAATGCAGCCACGGCCCAGCAGTGTTCCCAGGATGGAGTGAATATTCATTTTGTGTGAGCAGTTTCCTTTTCAGATGGAGTTGGTGAAGAAGATTAAGGGAAATTAAGTTTCAGGCTGATCCAGTATCAATGAGGGCTTGCGCTGAAACAGAGCGTTGGGCATGGCGGACGGACCAGACAGTTAGGAATCAGATATCCGTCTGATC
Source organism: Phoxinus phoxinus (assembly GCF_949152265.1). NCBI lineage: Eukaryota > Metazoa > Chordata > Actinopteri > Cypriniformes > Leuciscidae > Phoxinus > Phoxinus phoxinus. The sequence goes on along the minus strand of NC_136878.1, from coordinate 28,849,261 downwards.
CACAGTAGAGGCACAGTTGGTTTTGTATTCTACATTGACACTCCGCACAGGAAAGATGGAAAGGAGTCAATCAGAAGTAGTTACAACGGTGGTGGATGACAATGATTGGCGAACGGCTTAAACCAGTTCCATGAGCGGGTCCGGCGGGCTATTTTCGCTCGTCTCTTTCCCTTGTTGCATTTTGGTGGTCTGGTCTTCTGTCAACATACAGAAGGAGACAACACAGGTAACTTTGGCAGCCGAGATAAGCAGGTGAGTGTTCAGCATATAGATTGTTCAGTAGACTTAACTGGAGTGATAACAGTCTGTGTGTTGCTTACAGGTGCTGTGCTGTGAGATGAGGAAGAAGAAGGATGATGAAAAGAAGGGATTGTAGCAGTTGAGTAATTCAGGTAAGGAGCCAGGCAAGTTGTACAGGTGGTAACTACAAGACCAGACAATTGGGAAAGGTGACTGCTTAAGTACTGTGTGTTGATGAGTGGCTGTGGGTGCAGGTGCGCTGGGTAAATACTCAGGTGAAGCTGATCGAGTGGGTGGAGCTGAAGGGTTTGGTGTGGATGAGGTTGTTGCATCCGTGACATAATAAATAACATGATGTTACTAATAATACTTTGCTGTAATGTAAAGTATCCCAAAAAAAATCCTTAACGGTTTTGTTCAATTTGTTTATGTATTTATTTATTTAATATTTTAGAAATATGGCACAATACCAATCTCTTCCGTTGAAAGTGGATTGGGATCAGGGAAATCTCCTCATCAGAAAAACATCATCAAATGTATTCATATAACCCATGTACTAAATCTTCAATAGCCACATGATATCTTTGTTTGAGGGACATAAATTAAAATTGTAAGTATTTACTAAATATTATTTAAAAAAATGTATTGATAACCATGGCCACCATTCACTTTCAATGTATGGAAAAGAGCAACTTAGAAATTCCACTATAAACTTCTGACTTTCTTTTCAATCTTATCATGTTCCATGAAAGAAAGAAAGTCATATGAGGGTGAGTAAATGATTTTTGGGTGAACTTTTTCTTTACTGTAATATGAGGTGAGTACCTCCATGCGTCATCCATTAAACACTGGGACGCTTGTTTGGTAGGTGTTGCTATAAAAGCTTGTGTTTTTATTATGTTGCCATCACTAGGCAGAATTAGGGGCATTTCAAGTCTAAAAAATTAGTTTTTGGTGAATACTGTGAGTCTGCTGAATAAACCCGACTGAACTGTATGGTTACATGTACCACAAATGTTCCAGATGTGCACTATGGCTTATAGCCACATACAACCAGACATGGTTTCAACTCCCTAGCCTTTGGCGGCTCCAAATAAGACTGGGTTCATAATTCAATAAAGCAGAAGGATTTAGTCCAGACTTAAGTGATCTGATGAGCTCTACACTGTTTGTCGTTGATAGAGATGATAAAATAATTTATTAGTATTATTTATTATTATAAATATCCTGGTTTCCTTACTTTCATAAAGCCTTTTAAGATTTGTACAGTATATTTTAAACCTGTTCTCTTTTATCAATGCACAAGTCATTCATAGATTTAAACAGTGGTAAAAACTGTTTTCTTTTACCTTACCAACTCAAAACTACACCTCTTAAAGGGGTCATGACATGTTTTTTTTTATTTTATTATTATGTTCCCTTAGGTGCAAATATAGTATTACTATAGTTTTTTTTACAAAAAACTTTTAAAATGTAGTGATTTATGACCTTTTCCCACCCTGTTTTTCATCCTCTGATTCAAACAGTCTGTTTTGGGGGTGTTTCCCCTTTAAGAGTTCAGTGTTAACGCCCACTGTTATGATTGGCTAACGTCAGTGCCTATGCATCAATTATTAACGCCCCCAGCCAGAACGTTTGCGGATTCGGCGCAACTGTTTAGTAGCGGGTGATGCATGCGAAGCGATGGCTCTTGCAATGATAAAACCTTATTATGTTTGAGCCGGAATCAGAGGAAAATGAACGATCACCACAACAACGAAGACTGGATCAGCCCGTGTCCACATGGAAAGTGAAACTATTTTGAATCAATAAAAAAAAATTAACCCGAGACACTTGAAAACGGATTATTGTTACATAATTTTCCTATAGCTTAATTTGCTAACAGTTTAACATTATTTAACTAATTCCAATGAAATGATAGGGTGTACCACGGACAAAAATGCATGCACAGGCCATATTTGAAGATGCAGCATTGATAAAGGCAACATTTTTAATTTTCTATCACATGTAGGCCTACTAGAAAGGCGACATATTTTCAAGATTCTCTTATACAAATGTGTTTATATTAGCCATGGTAAAAAGTAAGTTTGCGTCGTCGTTGTTGAGCCCAGAATATTCGGCACGGACTTATCTTTGAGCAACAGTTTTCTGGCAAAGCCAAGCATCATATTGGGATTTTTTCCTCAAAACAGTCATCCTTATAATGTATAGAACACTGCCGTGACTGGGACGTCCGCAAAAAATAAAGTGCATCCATTTTTCCCTGACGACTGGATCTTTCAGCGTATTTAAAAAGTAGTTTAAAGTTTTAAATACATTACTTACAGTTTGCGTCGTCGATGTTGAGCCAAGAATAGTCGGCACGGACTTATCTTTGAGCAACAGTTTTCTGGCAAAGCTCAAAACAGTCATCCTTCAAATGTATAGAACACACGCTTAAACTAACACTGCCGTGACTGAGACGTCCGCAAAAAATAAAGTGCATCCATTTTTCCCTGACGACTGGATCTTTCGCAGCGTATTCAAAGATGTTGTTTGTCCACAGCCAGGAACAGCACATCTGCGGCATCGTAACTTCCCTGTACACAGACCCACTCGCTGTCCGTCGACAGAACACTTGTGAGGCGAGCGGCGGGCGCGACGATGATACGAAATGAGCGTAGCTGTCTTGCGCTTTAAGTGTAGTTGTCTTGTGCGGGAGGCGGTCATATGCAAACGCTGGTACGTCACTTCGTACCGTGACGTCACTTCTTACCATGGATCCAGAACGAGCTGTATTTAGAGCTTGATTAAATAAATGATTCGTTTATAATGGGGAGGACGTCTTAAGCTATGAAACTTGCAGGACGTTTTAATGGTACAAAGACCTCTTATATACCAAAAGATCAAGGCAAATTTGGTTTCTCATGTCATGACCCCTTTAACCAAAAATAAAATGGCTTCAAGAGCAAACAGTCAAATTGCCTAAACTAGCTTTCATAAGTGCCATTATTATTTCTGCAAATTGGTCCTTTTGTGTTTAAGTGTTTGGAAACTCATGACATCATCTGGGGTAATCAAGAATTAATACGTGTTTTAGACCCACATTTCCAGTCAGTCATGCTGCAAACCAGAGACCCTTCCTCATTTTCCATAGTGTGTGTGCGTGAGTGTGCGTGTGTGTGTGCGTGTGAGTGTGCGTGTGTGTGTGCGTGTGCGTGTGCGTGTGCGTGTGCGTGTGTGTGTGTGTGTGTGTGTGTGTGTGTGTGTGTGTGTGTGTGTGTGTGTGTGTGTGTGTGTGTGTGTGTGTGTGTGTGTGTGTGTGTGTGTGTGTGTGTGTGTGTGTGTGTGTGTGTGTGTGTGTGTGTGTGTGTGTGTGTGTTGGTTTTGGCATAACGGCCTCTATCTTCTGTTAGCTTTTTTTTCAGGGTGGGGAACATGACTCAATGGAGCTTTAGTCTAAGACAAGGCCTTGTGGGGATGAAGGGTGTCTTCTCACCTAGAATCTGTAAATCACAGCTGAAATAGCTGTGATGGGACATCATTACAGGTTACTGAACAGGTTACTCCCTTTCACCATCACTCCGAGACCACTAAGAAAACATCCTTGATGGACCACACATTCTCCTTCCACATCCCCATCCTATCTCTTCTCCTGTGATAATGAGGTCTTTTTAGAGTCCAGACATATTTTTGTTTTGGTGAAGGGGGTCATATCTTTACTTATCAGTACAACCTTCCATTAAGTAATCTGAAAAGAGGGTTATGTTAGGTGAAGAAGAGGTTTCAAGAGGAACCAAGAAGATGGGCAAATGGGAAGGTGGATGTTTTCTGGATTTCTTGGCTGATCAAAAATATGTCTGGCAGGCCTTGATGTAAAACATCATAACACAGCAGGTACAAACACATGAAAAAATCAATCAGCAAAGTCATGTATTACAAGCATGTTGAGAGGTTGTGTAATTCAGAATTTGGAAAACATGAATGGTGTTTTTGAATTAATATATTCTTAGTGGGGGGAGTACATTGTTTCCAGTGAGACATGCTCACTGTTGGACAGATTTACTTTGAAGACCTTAGACTAAATGTTGAGAAAGAAATATTTTAAGTGGGTTTCTGGTACTAATATATTATTTGATAAGATGCCTGTATAAAGTTGATCTATCAACATCTGGTTAATTTAAACTGTATTTAAACAAATGTGATGTCACAAAAGCCTTTAAAAAAATATATTAAGCTTTTTTCTTCTCATTTTAAAGACATTGTAACATAATAGTCCTTATATAAATCCTGTTAACCATACTGTAGCCAGCACAAACAACACATTGTAGTCGGCACGTCTCCCCTTAAATCAAAACGGAGAACCATGCATGGCAGAAAGAGAAGCTGCTCTTAAATGAGGGAGTCCACACGCACACACACACACACACAGACACACAATGTAGGGTGATGGGCTTCATCTCGCTCTAAGGGGAGGGGGAGTGGCTACATTTGGCCAGGGCTTCAATATAAGCCTTTTGAATGGACCTATTTGGAGCCCAATCTTTCTTGTGGCACAACTACCAACACCTACATCGACAACAACGGGAAGACAGTATTTTTCTGGACTCTCCAGTTTTATTGCCCTATTGCATTTATTTTGTTTCCCTGGTTTTTTTTTTTGCTTTTCTAGTTAGTAGGCCTTTAGACAAAGAAACAAAAAGACAAGATGATCGCTCTGTTTTCCTTGGCATTGTTTTTCTTTGCAAGCAGTCTACATGTTGAAGCACAAGGTAAGAACCACTTTTGATCCCTTCGTGCATGAATGAATTAATGAATTTATGTTTCAGAATGCATCTGTTTATGTGTCTATGTGCATATGAGAATGTGGTAATATAAATGTAATACTCAAAAACTGCACATTATAATTTATAGAAATTAGATCATCAAAGTTAAACACTAGAGAATAAAGGATAAGACAAAAAAATATTTACCATGGATGAACATAATTTCCTCAAAGCTATCACCATATTTGAATTGTATTACTCCACTATTCATCTCTAAAATACTCCAAGCCTCCTCCTACTATACACATGCACACACACACACACACCCACAAAGATTCAGCTCACCACAGTCTTTCATAAGCTTTAAAACATCTGCTGCAGGTAATTTAACAGTTGTTTTACAGTTGTTGACAGTTAGTGGAGGATGTAAGCCAACACTGAACTGACCGTGAAAAGCGGGTCGGCTGATTACACCTGAGTGCAGATCTATTACCTTTTCTTGAGGGTAAATGCAAGATCAGTTCCTGACAGCCAGTGATGTCAGGAGCATGTTAGTGGCTGAAGAGCCACACAGTGGACCTTTATATTCCCAGCTGTATGCTGGCCGTTGCCAAATCCATTGATTTTACAGTGAAGCCACTGAATGTATGTATCTGACAGGAGCTACAGCAAGATTAACAGCCTCTGAAAATGTAAAGAGCCCCTCTATGAATGCAGTTAGTTTCCTTCTGATGTAATGGTCTGTAAATTAATTTGTGTGTATGGATTGGGCTGGACTGGGGCTGATGGAGAGAAGGTAGGGACTGGAGGAAGAAGTGACAGTTTCTTATAGTTTTGGGCACTTAGCGACTGCTCAAGACAGGCCTGATTCACGGAGGCTCTGTTCAAGACATAATGCAGCCATTAGTCAGGCATGGCTGAGTAGGGGGTGTGTGAAAAAGAAATAGAATGGCTTTGTGTGTGATGGGCGAGAGAAAAGGGGAGATAATGAAGGAAGGACTTTCAAATAAACTCGCCATAGTACATGCAAATGGGGAGAAAGAGGCAGAATCTAAATGTCAATGCACAAGTAGGATGGTTATGATAGCGGGAGTGCTGTCCAGCTGTGTGCAATAATTCATGTTCATACTCCACTGACCTCTGCTTGCTCAGCAAAGTGTAGGAAGTCAAGTTTAGCCATCAAGACTGTCTGACTGTGAGGGAGCGATTCCATATGCCACTTGTATACACAGATGTGAAGCTCTAATCAGTGTGCTTTTATGCATTTAGGGTTGTGTACTTCACAACCATATAAACTGTGGGACTCCAACCTCATTTATGCAGCAGATGTGTACAAGATGCTAATGGGGCCCAAACACATTTATTACATGGCAGTGTTGAATGATTGTTTTAATTTAAATTTATATCACCCTCTCTGTTTATACTTCAGTTTGGGAATGTCTCTGATGACTTTGTTATATAACCTATTGTCTAACTACGTGAAATATTATTTGGAGTCTGCTTGCTTACATTTTCTTTTTTAATAAATTGTCAAATATTGTTTTATTTGAATTTGAATATTTTTTATTCTCTTGCTCTTTTTTATTTATAATTGTTATTTGTTGTTATCATTTTGTAATACTATTTATTATTTTAATAATTTAGATGATTACTACATTATTATGACTCCTTCAGTCACGGACCTCAATTACAGTTTTCTGTGAGGAAAAAAATAAATTTATGTTAAATTAATATCTATCCTCTCTCACACCAAATAGCTGGGTTCTTGGTGGGTGGGAAAGAGGCACTTAAATATTTACACCACCTCTGCACTTCCATTCTACCATTCGAGAGTAAACACTTTCCTTCTGTTTGCTTACAAGAGCAGGAATAAATGGTGGGTGGAGATGGGGGATGGGGTGTCACGGGAACTAGTGGGAGTTGGGTATATGGAGAACATTATGGGTTAGAGGATTTGAGATGATATTTGAGAGTTGTGCAAACCTGGTACAAAATCACACCAGCAATTGTGTACAGATAGTCAGCCAACAAAGAGAGCTCTTGTATGTGTGGAGCCCTAATCCAAAAAGCTTAGTTATAAATTTCCAAAACTGGTAGCTGCTGGAGGGTGTACTTGATCATTTGATGAGAGATTATTCATCTGTTCCACCTTGGCACTGTTGTCTCCTAAGCGAGAGTTTATTTGGAAGAAAGTGAAAGTGAGAGAGTGAATGACTCACAATGAAGTGTAAAAAGGGATCAGATGTGGTAATGATTGTAAGAAATGGGCTAGGATTTTATTACTTCTGGACGGAATAGAATATTTCATCAGTTGGTCATAATGTGAATTAAGTGCTGTATAATTAAAGGTGGAGAACAGTTTAACATGGCTTCTGATCCATGAAAAACTCAGATGTTTAGAACACAGTTTGGGCACATGTTATTATGGTTAAGTTTCCAGCTTAGTCGAGTGAGGAGTAATAAAGGACTACGGTAAAGGAAATGGTTTGATGCAGAAGACAGAAAGTCTTGCTAATGAGTCCCATATTTGTTTTGAACATATGGGAAAGGTTTTCCTGCAGATACACTTCACCTGAGTGTAAAGGTTATTTGTAGAACATGCTGGTCATTGTTTGACAGTAAAAGTGCCTTTGTCTTTGTCTTAATCTTTTTAGAGTTTACTTAATAATATGGGTTAAATTATTTGGAAAAGCACATCTGTAGACAGTTTGAACCATAGGGAAAAGAGAGACTGAATGGTGCCTTGAGCTAAATCGAATTATGTGTGCTGTGCAATCGACACTTTGATAGCGGTGTATAGCTGGCATGGAGAACTCTTGGGTCGGTTTTAGTTTCCTTGATATCTATCAAATCTTCCATCATGGAGCTGTGATGGATTAGGGCCTCCCAAGGCTCAAGCTGAGATCAGCAAACATATTGAGGAACTGAATGAGACAATTATGCCCCTAACCACAAGCAGACATAGCAACTACTACGAGAGATACAGACACAGCATCAGCTAGCAAACTGTTCAAGAGGGGTCGGGGAACATATGTCCTTATTGACACAAAAGGGGAGAATAATGTCTGTGGTAGCCCAGTTTGTGTGCAAGCGTACCATCTGATTCCATTTAATTTGAGTATTTCTTCGGATGAGATTTGTCTGGCACTGTGTTTCTTCCTGTTTTGTGAAGATTGTAGGCTTCTTTAAATCCTTAAGACAAAACATATGGATATAAATAAAATCAAACCAATAAAAGGATGGGAGGAAATCTCATATAATTAAACTCATCCTGTCCTTGTAAACGTATAAAACAAATATACTAGACCACCTGTGGTTTCAATACAAAGAAACCATTGAGAGAGAAACCTCTATTTGTTTCATTTTAGATGGTGAAAGAATCAAGGTCTACGCCAACAGAGGAGACAATATCACTCTGCCCTGCAGACTGGAAGGTCTGTCCAATTTGTTCGGAAACAGAATCAAGTGGACAAAGCTTGAGGATGACTCAACAGAGACAGACGTGTTGATGTCCATGGGGTTCCACAAGAAGACCTACGGAACTTTTGAGAACCGCGTTTACATGTTGGAGGCGGATGGCAATGATGCCACCTTGGTTATTACAAACCTAGATCTGAAGGACTATGGCACATACAGGTGTGAGATCATCAATGGCTTGACTGACAAGATTGTCGAAGTGGACCTTGAACTGCAAGGTAACTTCAGTTGTTTATGCTGCCACATAAGTAATCATTTAACCTGTAACATTTATATGTATTCATTTAGCAGGCTCTTTTAAACCAAAGTGACTTACTATTGAAAATTAAACAATCCATAGCCAACTGGTCATAAAACAGCAGAGATGTCCCATATGTGTCTGCATTGGCATGTACTGTATAATAGACTGAAAAGTTGACATGTCTCCAGTTCCTTCCACTGTATAGAAAAATGAAGCAAAATAGAAACCCAGAAATGGTCATTGCCGATTACATCAGTTGGAGCACAAGTCTGCGTCAAGGTCCTGCCCATATTCCCGCTCCCGCAGATTCAATCACAAGCACAGCTGTCAATAATGATGTTACACCCAATTTTATAGCATTAAATAACTAACTAAAACCAAACTTTTTGGGGAAAATAACAATTGAACTTACATCAGCATTATAAGAAGATTTTTTTGGCTCATGTCCCATTCGATTACATGGAGAGGGTGGGTTTATGACCTATACTGCAGTCAGCCACCAGCGATCGGAATGTTTTGGCTTCACTTTTCAGGATGTGTGCAGCACACTTGACAAATTAACTGACTGTAATCTAAAACACATTTCCATTACTTTACAAACATATTTTATTTTATTTCTATATAGTTCAGAATTTGAATTTTAACAGGTAATTTTAGTAAACAGACATCAACACATCTTACATCAACAGTAAGCTACACATTAGCACTTGAAATGTGAAGATGCTCGCTTATGCTTCTTTCAACTTTTGTATTTGCCACTTATCATTAGCTCATTCTCCTGTAATACCCTGTAGTTCTTGTCATTGGCCAAGACCACCATTGCAGACTTGGTTCCAGAGAAACAATGGGGATCTTTACACAGAAAAGTGAGGTGCATGAGCATAATGAAGCAGGCTGGCAAAACTAGCCATTGTTACATTGGAACAATGGAGTATAAGATTGAAAAGCCTAAACCCTGCAAGTAATTTTCTCTCTTTTTGAATAGCTTTTTTGTCTAACAATGTACCATGTAAATCTTTGTAACTAAGCAGGGAGCTCTGTAAAACTAAGGCTTTTACTAATATCGCTCTTATTCGTTCGTTCATTTGGCTGGTCATAAAATACATTCATCAAATCAACCTAATGTTAAACTCGGTCAAACTTTTCCTCAGGGGAAAATTCACTTTCATTCACAGGGGTTGTTTTCCCATACTCCCCTCGTTTGGGGCGGTACAACTTCAACTTCCAAAACGCCCAGGCTGCGTGTCTGGAGCAGGACGCTGTGGTCGCCTCTTTCGATCAGCTCTACGAGGAATGGAGAAGTGGGCTGGATTGGTGCAATGCCGGCTGGCTCAATGACGGAACCGTGCAGTATCCCATCACCAAACCCAGAGAGCCCTGTGGAGGCGCAAGGACCTCCGCCGGACTGAGAAACTACGGCAGGAGGGACAAGTCCAATAGTCGCTATGATGTGTTCTGCTTCACAGCCAGCCTTAAAGGTGGGTTAAACAGTTCAATTCTGTATAACATTTAGCAGTGTCTGTGTCCACAACCCTGAAACTCTTTGTTTTACATCACAGGCCGCTTTTACTACCTGATCCAGCCCAAGAAGCTCGACTATGAGGAGGCTGTCAATGCATGCGAGAGAGATGGAGCTGAGATTGCAAAGGTCGGCCATATGTATGCTGCCTGGAAGCTTCATGGATACGACCGCTGTGATGCCGGTTGGCTGGTCGACGGTAGCGTTCGTTACCCTATCTCCAGGCCCAGGAAGAACTGCAGCCCCACGGAGGCTGCGGTTCGCCTTGTTGGCTTCCCCGACAAAAAGCAGAAGCTGTACGGTGTCTATTGCTACAAACCTCAACCGTGAAGCGCTTCATGTCACGTTACCTGTCACCAACCAAAGAGCAACAATACATCGGTGTCCTCCTCCAAACTTATGAAGGACTTTTTGCATGAACTAGCCTTAACTGTGACAATGGTCACCGTGATTTTTCCAAGTAAGACATGTTCCTGGGTCAATATAGTTTGTTGATCCTGAAACGGCATTCTTGCCCGAAAGTTTTGTCCTACCCCAAAACCTAACCCTACCCATATGTTATCCCTAAAATCAGAGGGAAATTACAGGTGTATAACACTGATGTAGAAGCACCAAACCCAAATCTGATTGGTTGATTGGAATGTTGTTCCAGCACCAACTAAGATGTTGCTCCAGGAACATCTTGCATTAGGTGAAATCACGTTCATCCTGTGACAACTATTATAGAAAGCATACTGTAAAGACCGTACTGCAACATTCACATCACAATATTATTTATCTATCATTTACAATTTATATAGATTTTTACACCATTTGTATGAAAAACAAACACAAATTGCATTCAGAAAGTATATTCAGCTGGAAGGAAAGTTCAAGTCACACCATTTTGATGAAAACCCCTTTTAGTAAGTAGTAAGTGTGAGTTTGTCAAGAATCTCAATTGTGACATTGTAACAAAATATTTAAACTTAACAAAATAGTCTAAACATGACAGAAAGTTTTTGAAACTTTCCCAAACAGAAAAGCAAAGGCACCGTAAATGGACCTGACACCTTTCTTTTCCTGAAACACTTTTGTGATCTTACTCAAATTCTAATTTTCTTAATACTATATAGCTATATATTTTTCTTTTCTTGTGTTGGTGTATTATCCAGTGCTCTGAACTGTGACCTTATTTTATCTGTTTGAAATATCAAATGAATGTGTTTGGCCTGTAGTGTTGAGGCTTTGTATTCATAAATAATTCCATTGTTTCATTATTCATGTCTACCCTTTGTTTGCAATATTGTGATGTACTTTCTCACCTGTTACTTGCTCTATTTTTTATTTTCCAATCATGAGAGAAGCTATTTCTCAGTTTTGAGCTTGATGGCCTTGGGTGAAGATTTTAAAAGTTGTAAAATGTGTTCATCGAATTTTGACAAGTATTTCACCAGAGACTGACAGAATTTGACAAACTGCTGATGATGCATTGAACTTTACACACAAAATTTACTTTGAGAGAATCGTTTAGGACCTAGTTGAATTTTTGCAACACCATTTCAAGACTAGCTTGAGCCTTAGTTGCTTAAGTGTAAATGTAAATCTCAATTGAATGATGTTGTAATACCACTGTTCTCTGTAAAAAGGGAGAAACAGCACTAAAATCCACATACACACACACATACAGTTTGATTCTAATAGATTCTAACATTGGAATGTAATGACAGGCAAAGTGTGGTTGACTTCAGATAATGAGATCTGTGAACGTAGCATCTATTACTTGTCACTTTGTATTGATAGATGTTGTTTGATTATGGGATTGGGAGAGGAAAATATTCTCCACCTTTAAGCTTTGAACTGCAGAAGCCACAGTGCACATAAATTACATTTTGTATGATTTTGTCTATGCTCAAAATATAATTTTCTTTTCTTTTAATCTGAATTGCAGTGTACGATTTATGAATGAAATCAATTTTAAATGAAAAATAAAAACCCATAAAAATTGAAATGGCTTTTGTTCTATTCTCCATTAAACTGTGTTGTAAATCTACAGTGCCTATAACCATGGATGTTGAAGGTCCAGATGCTGAGTATGCAATGTTTGTTGCCGTATGAATGCCAGCTTGGCTGGGCATGGATTACATTACCCAACAAAAAACATTAAATCAACATGAACTAAGCTGATTGCATAGTATATTCCACTTCTTTTGGGAACAGAGAGTTCTCATCATGCTACTGAGTGTGTGTGGGGGCCTATAATATGAGGATTTTAAATACTTTATTCAGAGTAGCTCTGTCTCAACTTTAGATCTATGCGAATCTCTATGAGAAGTCTGGGAAGCATTTGCAGGGAAAGTTGCTGATTATACACTACTCTGTGACTAATTCAGCCTTTTTTACATGTAAATTAATACCAGTTGTTTAACATGAATAAATAAATAAATAAATAATTTTTGCAATGGAAAATGGTTGTCTTCCAAGACATAAATGAGAAAACCACAAGTATTAATGAACAATGACACTGCGGTATACCAGCAGGGAAATGCATTCATGTCAACTGAAAATAATAGCAATGGGACTTCATACACCCAAGGCACATCAGAAGTCTGTTTTTGCTTCTACATTACTTTGCAACTTTAAATGCAACATATTTATTAAACTATAATCCACAAAGATATGCAACTTGACAACAGATCCTAAGTGCAATGTCTGACTGTTATTACAATAGCAAACACAGTATCAAAGCAAATGGCATCTGCCAACAAATTATGCAAGATGTTTTTTGTCCTCAGAACTAACATTTAACTTTTTGAGAACTTGTTTATTCCCAAGGAACAGTAATACTGACGCACTATAGGACTTTTTATTTTATTATACATTTCTTTTTTTTTCTTTTTTTTTTTAAACATTTACATTTTTTTATTGACTATCATTAATATTTCAATGAAACTCAGCTTCACAAAACATCATTTACATCATTTTGCTATCTGATAGAACTATTCAGAAGCTCAAGTGTCTTTGTGTTAGTGAACTGATACCATCTGGTGGTCAACATTAGGCACTGCCGATGAACCACATACTTTATTTATTTATTTTTATAGTTATACTAAAACACATGACGTGCAATGTCTTTACTCGTGTCACAGTGCATTTCATCATATTAAAAATAAATTACATCCCATTTAAATTTTTGAGTTAATGTTTGAGAATTATTAACTATGTCTATCCTTAAGCCCTTCCCTATAGCCAAAACTCACTCTATATATCAGAATCAAAAAAGACTAGCAACACAAGTATAATATAATAAACTTTGTTTACATAGAAGGCAAAAACGTTCCTTACAATTTTTCCATTTCACAAACATTCTAGACGATCACATTTGACAATAAACAAGTTATACCATAAATATAAAAACAAAAGATATGTGCACTTTAAAAAAAAAAACAAAAAAAACATTGACAACAAGTAAACACACAAATGAAAAGATCAGAAAAAAATGCTTGGGAATAAACAAATGGATGACAAGTTCAACAACAAACTGTTACTTTGAATCCTCTTATTTTGGTCCATTGATACACCCCAAATGTCATAACGAAATCCATCTAAATTCTGTGAGTTGCAAATGTCGTCTATTAGTCACATCAACGCCAACTATTGACACACTGTCCTTTACTATACTGAATTCTGTCAATGTGCAGTTTGGCCAAGTTAAATCCTCAGTATGTTGTATTTTATTACAGCAATAAGAAGACAATGCTGAGCAGCTCAAGAAATAAATTAAGTCTTTTAAGCATCTCACAAAATACATTCTCTTTAAAGTAGTTTTAAAAAGTCCAAGAAAAAAAACATGAAAGTTGAAATTATGTGAAATACATACAGTAAGTTTCTTTGGTTTATAAAAAAATACAATGGTGGAATTATGTATGTGAAACAAGATGTGTATTGTAAACACTTGAAAGAGACATCAAACAGAAGAATATAAATAATCTAAAATCTACATGGCTTTTCAATATTGAATACCTTAAAGTCAAAGTATTAAACATATTGTGTTGACATTCAGATATCAAAACCATCCACCATAAAGGTGTTTTCATGATATTATTGACCTTTTTCTACCACAACAAACACTAACTCAATGTGAGCCATTGCTCACTCTCTCTAAATAAATATATTCTTTCACATTCATATGTACTGTATGATTTCTCATTAGTTCAGTAAGGAGCAGGATGTCTGCATACACCTGTGGTTTTTGTAAACTTGAAGAAATACTGAAAGGAATCATACGGCAATTTTTAGTGTGTTAGAAATGTACCATTATGTTTGCAGGCTAAAATGCCACAAACTTTATAATAGTATTCTGGTTGTACTATTATAGCTCACTATATCTGGATTGCGAGTTATAATGTATGAAGGCACTGTGTATTCCCAAGAAGAAGCAGAACAGATGGAGGGCAGGTCAGATAATCTTTTTGTGTTTTCAGAGGCCAGCTGAATGTGTCCTTTATATAGTTTATAAAAATAAAAAAAACATCTCTCTAACAAGATAAAAACAGAAAAAAGCACTCTTTCCAGTGATATTCCACTCTATGCTGAACCAGTTTCAGGTCCTTTTCATAATCTTTTCTTTTAATTTTTTTTCTTTCAGCCAGCAGGCAGGTCCGTCACATGTTATCAAAATACATTAAAATGGACCTTACATTATGGTTGTCACCATAGCAACTATTGTTGTGTCCGGTTGTGTTTTACACCATGGCGATGGTGTCGTCGTAGTACATCAACTGATTTTTCTGCAGATCTCTTCGGATAACTGCGAACGACTCCTCTATATGTCTGATACCGTCTTCTATATAAACTTTGGAAGTTGGAGGCTGGAAAGTAAATACAGGTACATTTAATTTGTTTTCTTTCTTTTTTAAACAACAACACATTCTACAAGGCTACTTTAAATTGATCAAAATATACTATAAAGACTTTTACACTGTTACAAAATATTTCTTTTTCAAATAAATGCTGTTCTTTTTAACTTTATATTTCATCAAAGAAGCCTAAAATTTCTTAAAATCCAATCCTAAAATCCAACTATTTCTACAACAATATTAAGCAGCACAACTGTTTTTAACACTGATGATAATACGTTTTTAAATGTATTTATATATTTATGAACCACCAGATCCACAGTTCTGATGGATCACGTGACACTGAAGACTAATGGCTGCTGTAAGTTCACCTTTGCATTACAGGAATAAAGTTCATTTTTAAATATATTAAAATAGAAAACTTTAATAATATTTCACAATACTATTAAAACTTGAATAATATTTCACAATACTATTTTTTTGATCAAATATGTAGCCTTGGTGAGCATAAGACAAAAAAAATTATATTGGGATGGATTCTTAAAAAGCTTTGTTGGATTTTCACAGAATACTTACGACTCGTGCAGGAAATCCTAGGCAAATCCCATGAGCCGTCTCCTCTGCAGCGAACGGTGGGAACGTGTCTCTGGATGAAGCCGTCCATGCACTGGTACCTGATCAGGGAGTTGATCTCATAGCGTGGGCGCAGCTGGCCAAAAGTGCGGGCATTGTGGACAAGAGGCGGCTGACTGCAGGACACTATTGACAACAGAGTAACCATCAGTGGAGCACTAAATCTGAAATTTTCTTTTAAAATGTAAGCTGCTTTAAACCACTATAGACATGACTGTAAGATGAGAGTAGTTTTAGATTTTTCTGCAAGCAACCACATATAAACCTTGACTGAAAATAAACATACTATTATTCTATATATGCTCCTCATCCAGAAGCTGAAACCTCACCTGTGCCTTTCTTGCAGGTGAAGGTGAGGTGGTAGTTGCAGGGAACATCATTCCACTGGCCGTCCTCATGCCAGATCATTACCACACAATCTTCCCCTGAGGAGAAGAAACTGTCCGGCTGGTTCGGTCTCCAGTTTTCATATTGCTGTAGGGGAAGCATACAGATAGAGATGAGAACGGCAATGTGAGGGAGACAATCCTAAAGAAATTAGTTTTAGATCTTATTGTTCTACTGTTACATTAAAACATTAAACACTGTTACATTAAAGTCACTGAACACAGTGTTAAAGGCTTCAAAGGCTTTCAAGCAGAGAATGTTCCTACTGGAGGTCATTAAAATGACAATGATACAGACACATCAGTAGGGGGCGCTGAGTACATTTACTAAACTGCAATATGGAGCTGCAGAGAGAAGTATAATGCATTTGAAAGATTAAAAAAAACTCACAAAATACAAACAAAACTACTTTTTTTCAAGGAAGGATTTGATTTAGAGGCCGTATACTACAAGAGTAGGTCTACTATACACAAAAGATAAATGTCAAAGGAGGGATTAATCAAGGTCATGCCAGCATTTGTGCACACTTGCCCTTGAACAAGTAGCAGAAGCAGACAGCTAACTGCTCTTAAATGTTACAGAGACATTTTAAAACCAGCCAGCAGTCACGGTAAGAGTAATTTACTATCATGGACACACTTTATTCGCTATATTTCTCTGCATCCTCTTTTTTCTTGTCCAACTACTATATTTTCCCCTTGCACACACCACATGATGTCCGCAGTCATCTTTCTCAGCTGTGGACAAATGCACTGTGGACAATTACATATGTATTTCAATGTGTATTGGCACTCTTCTACCTATACGGTATATCATTTTTAACTTAAATAAAAATTGCAAAGTTTGTAGATATATTAAAAATAGCATAGGCTAATTACATCTGATCGATGCGAGCGGTCGGAGCTACGATCTTTCAGCAAGCCTGTGAATATTACCTTCTTCAAACACAATTCACCTAACGTCCTGCTATTATCCTCTTACAAAAGGAATGTGCGCTCCCTGCTTGGAAATTGACGTAATGCAGTTTTTGGCCGTCTGGATAACTCCAATGGCACATACTTAAATGCATGAAGAAACAAACTCTTAATAGAGTAACTCTTCTGTAAACAGAAAAGAAAAATAGTAGAGCAAACTCCAGCGGATTTGTTTATAGTACCTCACTGATACCAAATGGATTGAAATGTCACCCACTCACATTCTAGGTCTGTATTATCTTTAGTGCAGCCTTTTCCAGGTGCTGCTCATCCTTCACACCTTCATTACCTGTCCACACCTGTAAGCTTCCTCTCAACTCGTTTTATTTTTATCCTCCAGTCCTGAGAGGACTTCCACAGCTGAAAACTCCTATCTCATGAGCCCCAGGGCTTTTTTTGGCCCTTCCCCACAAAATGCTGCCATTATCTTTGAAGTGAGAGCCCAGTCAGGACTAAACGACTGTAATTGGCCACTTTCATGTTCAATGGAGGAACACCTCTAGAACCAGGGAGCAGTTTGCATATGTCTTCTGTTGTCCTTTTTTTCACATCTACATTTTCTTTCTTAAAGTTCTCATTCTTTTTATAGTAATATCTCTTTCAAGAAAAAAAGTAAACTTTGTATTTTTGCATCAACACCATTCTTTCAAAACACATTTTAGTAACTAATAAGGACGTTTTGAAATATGTTCTTACCACAACTCTGCCATCTGTCCACCGGAAATCATTCTCAAACATCTTATCATTCAGACCGATCCACTGGTAGTCATGGCCGAGGCCTACAAGAGGAGAGAGAAACTAAGGTAAATTCACTAGCAAAGTATCCTTCCTCATAAATAACCATCATTAGTTTGCATGGAAATGTAACTGAATGCGTAAATTAGAGATGATGATAGACAGAATGTCCATAACTTGTTTTATGTATACTCACGGTTGATGTACTGCTGCTCATCATGGGACAAAACGCTAGCAAGGTGTGCCCCCTGGAGACGACATTCACGCTCTGCTGTGTCCCAGTTACGTCGATGAGGATAGTATTTGTAGCAGTGGCCCTGGAACTTGTGCCAGCCGTAGCTACATGTTTCGGTGTCTGTGGAAAAGAATGTATGCATTACTGTTGATTCACTACACATAAGATTGACATGTAGACCCTTAAAACTGAGATAATCCTGTAGTTGCAAGTCAGAAAAAAAAGGTGCTTTCTATTGTCTGCTGTCAATTTCTTTTTATTAGTCCTTACCTTTGGGCTTACACTGTAAGGGTGTTCTTATCAGAACAATAAATCAAACCTCTTTTGTTTCAGTGGCACTCTTTTCAAGTAAGAATGATTGGACCTGAGGGAATATGATATAACTCCCTTTCATCCTCATTTTAAATTACATGCCAGTTCAGCAATATCACTTAGAGCAAAAGTTACTCCCATGTGTCTATCATATCAGGAAGCCAATTCATTTTTGCATACGAATGTCTACTGTGCTGTGGAGAAGATTGGATGCTTTGCTCTGAGGCATTGTTTAAGAAAGATATTACGGTATACCAAAGTAAATTCTGTCAATAAAATAGCCACTGTAACCGCTTGGAGAGTTTTAAAGTAAACATATTATCAACTCAGAAAGTTATTAGTCTTGTTTCTAGACCAGCATTACATTTGCAAAGAAAGTGTGTCCTATCAATAACAGTAAGTATGTTTATGTACGTCGTTACAATAAAGCAATGCAGCTGGTTTTTGAGCTACAGTTTCTTCTGGTACAACTTCAGTCAGGCTAAAGCGTTCACATGATATTTTGAAAAGACAAATTATTGTTTTGGCCCAACTGAAAGCAAACTTTTAAAGTGCATGTAAACGCACTTACTGACTGTTTGTGGACCAGCCCTGCTCAACATCAGGCTGAGAGCTTTGATTGCTTGTTTGAAATCACTGTGATTACAGAAGACTTGCCCTGACAGAACCACTAATTGGGGAAATATCTAAACCTTTAGCAAATTAACACAGGAGAGAAAATGTCAGACCTGATGTGTCACTACTACACATACAACAAACATCATTCCAAAGAATAAAATCATTAAAACTCGTAAACAAATTATTAACCATTATATTATGCATAACATCAGTAAAAAAATATATGTTAAAATACACAAACCATAATTGGCTTATGAATTGAATGACATAATTACTTAATTTTGCATAGATTGCATTCAGCAGTTTTCTGCATTTATGCTTTGTCTGTAAACAGCTGTCTGCGCACTAACACTCTGAGGGGGCATTCACAGAGAATTCATTTTTACAGCTTAAAACAAAAGACAGTGGTCAGAGGAATTTAAAAAATGTGTTTTATAAACACTGTGTCATGTGCGAGACATTGCAAAAGATGCCAGGCGTGAGTGCAGTGGTCAAACATGTCTGTCTAACGCATGTGGATAGAAAAGCAATGGAAAAGAAGCACAGATCAATGCAAAAATTCAATCTGTGTGAACGGCCCCTGAGACTGAACCACTTACATTCTGAGTCACTGCTGAATCACTGACTAGTAACAGGAGGCAGTTCCTCTAAAAGAGACACTTTTTCATATATGTAATGTTGATGCTATCTCAAGTTTAAGATAAAGAGACTGTTCAGCATACTCAAGAGGGTAATGCACTCATGACGACAGTTTACAGTTGTTTTAATTCTGACAAAAGTCAGATGTGAGATGTGAGAGATTTTGATATGATTAGTATATTCGTTTATGAAGCATTTTAATGTGTATAAACACTTGTAATGGTTTGACAGGGATAAAACTCTCAAGAAGGTAATCTCACTCATGTAAAGTGTAAATCAACGTCTACAGTGTAATAAGGGAAAGAGTGATGGCTGATGGTCCTAACAGCTGTGCTCAAATGATCTGTGAGAAATGGTATCCTCTTAAATAGCGGAAAGTACAGCATCACTTTGTCTGTCTGCTTTGGAACACACCCAATTTCTTACATAAAATCAAAATCTATCAACTTTCAGAATCTACCAAACTGTGAGTCACACGCATATGTCATCTAGCAATGACCTCATTTGTAAGTTCAGAGATTCACTTGTTACATCTCCACATCAACCTCAGTGGCTACAGTAGTGTCACGCAATATCAGCAAGTTGAAAGATATAGTATTGTGACTACAGTGATTACCTCTCTTAGGTATTGAACAAGTGATTATTTGATACATATAATCTTACCTTGCTCACACAGTGCTCCTGCATAACTCGGAAGACATACACAGGTGAATGAGTTTAGGCCATCAATACATGTTCCTCCATTCCGACAAGGGTTTGTGTGACATTCATCAATGTCTGATAAATAAAGAAATATATATGATGAGTAAATAATGTACTGAAGTGCAATAAGATAAGTTCAAAAAGCCAGATGATAATAAGTTAAAAGTGCACTACCAAATATTTTTGTGTAAAAAATGAACAAAATCCGATTATTGACTAAGTACATTTTAAAAAATCAGTTTGAAACAGTTAAAAAGTTGTCTAAACTTGATTCACAACAGTGTCTATGTTTCTATCCAGCTATATTTATGCTATTATAATTCTAAAAATGCGCATAAAAAACATATGCGCTCATTTGAGTCGGATACCTTTTTTATCCAATAAGAAAACATATGCATAAACTACGATGGAAACACATTATATATTAATGTTATATATATACAAATTATTATATACAGCAGCATCTCCTACTTTTCTTAGTGATATTTAGCGCCAGTTTATCAGGAAGTGACAATTTTGTTCTCTTTGACTCGCTGGATTGAAACAGTGCTTTATTAGCAAATGTTTTATGCGATATTCCAATTTTGCACATAAGTTAAAATCACAACTTTGGATGGAAAAATAGCTGTTGGGATGTATTTGGTGGGAAATTAATGGTTTACATAACTTGCCTTGGCCTGTTTATGCCATGTCCATAAACAGAGTAAAGAAGGTCCAGCATTATAGTGACAGATATACTACTTATTTGCTCAAACTATCAGATTATTCTGCGCAGAACAGCATTGCTGAAGCACAACGGATACAAAAATAAACAAGGTTGCATGTAACATGCAATTGCATGTTTCGGCCACAGATAGCAACAGAGTGCCCAAAGTTATGCAGTGCACTTTTAATAAATAAATAAAATATCACTGCAACGTACCGATTTCACAGTATGCGCCACTGTATCCAGGTGGACAGCTGCAGATCTGAGCACTGCCTATTTTTGCACAAGAACCGCCATTCAAGCAAACATCATCAGAACAGGAGTGAACACCTGCAGTAAGAGGAAAGATATGCCATTGTGCACATGAAAAACAAGTAGGCTATATTGATATAGGTATAGAAAGTACAGTAGCCTATACAAATTATGTTAAATAAATTTTTAAAACAGTGTTAACATCCTACCTGGAATATCTACTGTTTGCCCGGTCATTGTGTATGCAAGGTCTGCCGCACTGCTTTCATTCTGTGACCATGGGGGTAAGCGTTCAACCAAAGTGGCCTCAGAAACATTTTCATGAGAAGCAAACGGTGTTGCAGACTCACTCAGAGTTGTAGGCACTGATGATGACATCTGACCTTCTGTTTCTTGAATAGGAATCTCAGTTGAAAGAGTTACAGCTTCCTCAATCTGACCAGCTGCCTCTTGTTTCCTTGAGGCAGTTTCCTTACTGACAATCTTTACATCAGTCTCAGGTGTCAGAGGTATAGGTGAAGTTGTTGCAGTGGACAGAATCACTACCTGAACCTCATGAGATGATGGGATATCTGTGATAACTGAATCCTCCTCTGAACTGCTTTTCAAGCTACTCGAAGTTACAGAACCATCATATTGAGGTTGTGTGGTGGTCCTGAATTCTGTGTCATTTTGTTTGGGCTGGGTTGTATGTTCAACTATTTCTTCTTCCAATGATTTTTCTGCATTTATAGAAACAGAACTTGATTTATCTGTGACATCAAAAAGTCTTGTTGTGATGAGATGCGTATTGGATGAGACTGTGTTAACCTCCCCAGACATGCTTCTATCTGAACCACTTGTTATACTGGTTGGTGAGCTGGTGAGTGAAGCATCACTCTCAGTTCTTGAGACACTCTTAATATCTGGTTGCATGGTTATCTCAAAGCTTTTTTCAATGTCAAAATGAGAAGTGGTCTCGGTATTCAAAACTTCTGCTTGTGTGTTTCCATCAATATTTGTTGCACTATCCTCAGGTTTTGTAGAGATCTCAATGCCAATGTACATCTTTGATTGTGAAGTGGACTGAAATCCAGTCTCAACATCAGCCTGTGAGATGGTCTCAAAGCTTGTCTCAAAATTGGGCTGTGACGTGGTCTCAAAATCAGTCGCAACATCAAGCTGTGAGGTGGTGAAGCTCTTCACCCCTACAGGTTTGGTGATGTCATCAATGCTAGTCACATCTTCTGAGCTAATGTCTAAGGCAGTCTTATTCTCAATGTCTGTTTTATTCATGAAGTCTGGTATGGACTCAACTTTGTAAGGTTCAGTTTTTGTGTCATAATCTATTACATCGTCTTTCCCTTCCTCAGAGAAAATTGGAGTTTCTGTTTTGTCACTCAGACCTGGTATGGATGTAGATGAAGGAGACCCCACTAATGTTACTATGTCCGTAGTCATGTTAATTATTGATGCAGATATACGAGGTGTGGGAATGGTTGTTGATGGCAACGGCACATCTTCATCCGTCATAGTGTCTGTGTTGGGCTTATGTGTCACTGTCATCTCAGACAAAGCTTGCTGATATGGATCCCCATCAGTTACTGTGATTGCTTCAGGCAAGGCCGGGACAAACACAATATCAGTCTCCACAGATGTTGAAACTGAATCATCTGCAGCTGTTAAAGGAGAGTCTGTTGAATCAGACAGTCCTATAAGCATTTCAATAGTTTGATCAACTGAGCCATCATCTGTTAAAGAAAATAATGCACTTGTGGTTTCCTCTGAAATACCAGATGAAATATCTGTGTTTGTTAATTCACTTCCCTGAATTACCTTATCAGAAGTGGGACTACTTGATACAATGTCATCAACATTTGTGATGTCTAATGTGTCCTCTGTGTCAGCTGTTAAATCATTAACATCTGTTACTGCTGTTTCAGTGTGTGTACTTGCAGTGGTCTTGGCAGGTTCAGCCATGCTAACACTTTCTAAATCCATAAGTTCTGTTAATGAATCTGTGACAGACATTTGATCTGATTCAGTATGGAAGGATGCAGTGCTTGTTCCCTTTCTGGTCTTGGAAGACTGTGTTGATAGGGTCTGAATGTTTAGAACATCCTCAGATTGGTGCTCTTCAGCTGAAACTATGTCTATGACTCTGTCTGTGGACACTTGAGATGATTTGGGGGTTAAAGTGGATGTTTTCACATTATAATCTTTAGTAGACAGAGTGTCTCTCGAGAAGTCGTCAGTCAGTGTCTCCCATGTAAATTGTTTGGATTCTGTGGAGGTATGACGATCTATTGAGTGTTCATTTACATCAGCATCAGTAGCCTCAGGAGTTTCTGTTTGTGTTGCTTGTGTTTCCTCATCTACATATGTTGAACTGCTCTGCAGGATGTCTGGGGTTGATGTTGTTTGTTGAACTATTAACTCATCTGTGGAGGTTTCAAATGGCACATGTAACTGGGTGCCATCCATTCCAGATCCTTCTGGTTCTTCTGTCATAATGCTTGAGGGATGTGGCATCATGAAAATTGGGGTTACTCCACCTGCTTCTTCTGTTACAATTGTAGGGGCAAAAGGTGAAGACTGCTCTGAAACAGACATAGTATCTGCATCAAGAATAATTTCATCCTTAGTGATAACATCTGGTTTGATGCTATGATCTCTCATACTCTCTGTTACAGTTGAAAAAAGCATATCTTCATCTTCCTCCTCCCCTGTGAATATTAAGACTGAGCTTGTTTGAGGGACTTGCTGATCAGCATTGTCCTTAGAGAAGACAGGTGGAGTAGGGGTGGACACAGGTCCCTGAGATGTCATTAAAGAAGGCAATACAGTGTGGCTGGTTGCCACATCAGAATGTGTTTCAAGAGGAGTAAAACTAGTGGCTGTTGACTCTGAGACAGAACCACCCAAAGGTTCCTTCTCTGTCTTTGCTGTCTCTGAAACTAGAGTACCTTCAGCATTTGTGCTTGAGAACACACTCTGCATTTGAGGTGTTGTGGTTATGTGTGAAACAATTTTGTATGTACTGTATTGTCCATCTCTGACTGAGTTAAAGGATGTAATGCTAATGGTTGTTTCTTTCATTTTTGAGAGCAAAGGTGACGATGTCACAGGAGTTGTGTCATCACCTGATCCATAATCTTCTGCTCCATCCCCCTCTGTTGAGTCTTCCCCACTGCCATCCTCTGGAAGTGAAGTTGTAAATGTTACCGTTGACAGGGTGGAGCTCAGGGATGAGGGAAATTGGGATAAAGTTGACTGATGAATGAAATCTGTACTGCCAGTGAAAGATGCAGCATTTGAGAATCCTGCTTTCTCCTCAGTTTCATAAACTTCTGCCTCATCAGTTCTTACAGTTAGGTCCTCATATGACTTAGTTGTTGCTGTTTTCGATATCTCATCAGTAGGATCTTCAGGTGAGGAAAATTCCTTGTCATATTCTGTGGTTAATAATGAAAACCCATTGAAGTTGATTTCTGGAGTACTTGGCTGTAAGGAACTATTTTGTGTCCCTGAACCTGATGAAGCTTCAGATGTGCTTGACACTACTGCAACAGGTGCAACTTCAGTTCTCTGTGGTTGTGTCTCAAGAGCTACACCAGAGCCAGTATCTTCATCAACTTCACTTTCAGCAGTGATTTCACTATTTTCAGTAGATGAGGATTTCACTGCTGTTTGGACTGTGCTAGACAGTAATGTTGATTCAGTTGTCAAGGATGTGGAATAGGAGGAACCAGAAAAACTTACTGGCTCTGAAGTGCGGTTAGCCTCACTGATTTCCACCTTATCTGTGGCCACAGTATAATTATCATAGATTTTAGCTGTTGGACTCACTCTGTCCTCCTCACCTGAACCCTCTTGGTGAGTGGTTTCCTGGTCATCTTCAACAATACCAGAGCCCTCTCTGTCTAAAAATGTAGATGTAATGGAGCTCAAACTTTGTGTTATAGTGATGTCCCTGTCAAGTTCTGTAAAGTCAGTGTTGGTTACAAGAACTGTAGGAGAACCAGGCTGCATTTTGGTGGCTGCTGATGAAACATGAATGACAGGAGACTCCCCTGATCCTTCATCATCTGTTGTGTCATCCTCTGAATCTACAGATGAGATTGTTGTGTGCTTGCTAAGGCTTTTGCTAGAAGATGGGGTAAACATTGTTCTTCTCCTGAGAGGAGCTGAAGTCGCTTCGTAACTTTCAGTGACTGTTGATGTTTGGCTCTGCTTAAAATAACCAGATGTTGTTTGGATAGCTGGAGTGTGTGTGGCAGTGTGGGCAGATTCAACTGTTGCCACTGAAGTGTGCCTTGGTTTACTTGATCCAATTGCAGTATGAATTGATTCTGTGGTGTGATTAGTCAACTTTGTCAATTCTGTAATAGTATGAGAAGGTCTGGAAGACACTGGGGCTGTCTGGGTGGCAACAACATACTCTGTGAATCTTGTACTAACAGGCTGTGTTGTTGTGTAACTTGATTCATTTTCAGTTGCTAAGGAGACCATCTCTTTTTGAGATGTAATGACCTCTTGTCTTGTGACTGATCTAGCTTCTCCACTCACAGTTGTTTTAACATATATTATAGCAGTTATATTTTCTGATGGCTGCACTTCAAAATCAGTAATTGACTCAAAACCAACAACAGTTGTCGTGTCCTCTGATGGTGTAACTTGGGGGGGAATTGATTCTACAACAGCAGAAGATATTTCACCAGAGCCAGCATCTTCAACCACTTCATTTTCAGAAAGGTCTCCACTACCTTGTTCAGAAGATGAGTCTGTAACCACTGTTTGGACTGTGCTAGAAAACAATTCTGTTGTGGATGATGTGGAATGTGAAGAACTTTCATACCTCATTGGTTCTGATGTTTGGTCAGTCTCATGAATTTCTGCCTCATCAGTGGCTACAATATAATGATCATATGATTTTGTTGTCAGTGTAATCCTGTCTTCATCACTTGAAACCTCTTGTTGAACTGTTTTCTCTGAGATGATAGAGGAAAATGTGGAGAGGGATTCTGCTTGATGTCTCTCTGTTGGCTGAATTATTGGGATCTCTGCATGAGTTAAAGTCCACACTGAGCTTGCATTTGTCATGTCAATAGAAGGTACTGTTGAAAGGGTTAATGTGGCAGCTTGCTCTGTTTGCATTTTTACAGAAGCTGTATTGCTGCTGATTTCATCATCTGATTTAATTGTAACCTGAAGCGATGAGCTTGTTGTGAACTCTTTACCGAACGTATGAGAGGTGTCATCTCCTGAACCATCATTCTCTGAAGATGGCAAAATGGAAGCTACACTTGACAGTGACAGAAAATCTTTGGATGTTGTCCTCTTTGGTAGCATTGTACTTTGTACAATATGTCCAGTCTGAGCATAGGAGAACAGAGTCTCTGAAACATCAGTGACGGTGGATTCGGATGGTTTTGCTGACTGATTTTTGTTCTCCAACACAGTCGCTGTGGCCTTATGTGATGTGATATCTTGACTTGTGACTGTTCGTCTGGTTGAGAGCCTAGGGCTCAATGTAAATGTATGTTCCGTGGTAGTTACAGTAGGAGTCAGGAGTACAGAGTCAGGAGAGGAAACAGGTTCTCTACTATAAGTCTCAATCTGACCTCTTGTAGATTCAGCATCTGTTGAGCTGGACACTGAGAATGTTTCTGCTGTGTCAGGTGTTGTAGTGAATTCTTGGTCTGATTTGGTTGTGCTGTACAATGGAGAACCTGATGTCGTAAATTCGTTGACAGAAATGTAAGAGGTGTCATCTCCTGAAGCTTCAGACTCTGTGAACAGCAAAACTGAAGCAAAACTTGACAGTGACAGTGCATCTTTTACTGTTGTTTTCTCTGAGGTCATTGTGCTTGTGACAGTGATTTCAGATAACTTCTCATTAAAATGTCCAGGCCAAGCAGAAGAGAAAAGAGCCTCTGAAACATCAACGATGGTGGACTCAGATGGTTTTGATGACAGCTTTTTGTCGTCCATAACCGTCACTGTGGTTGCTGCTGTATGTGAAGTAACATCTTGACTTGTGAATGTTTGTCCCGTTGATTGATCAGTACTCAGTGATGTCAATGTATGTACTGTGCTTGACGATGTAGAGTCAAGAGAGGAAACAGGTTCTCTACTATGTGTCTTAGTTGTCTGATCTTTTGTAACTAAAGTATCTGATATTGTTTCTGTTTTGTCAGACGGTGTTTTAGTGAGATCTTTGTCTGATATTGTTCTAGTATGAAGTGAAGAACTGGTTGACAGATCTTTGCTAAACATTTCAGAGGTGTCATCTCCTGATGCTTCAGACTCTGTTGATGTCAAGCTTGAAAAAATACTTGACGGTGACAGCAAACCATTGGCAGTTGTCATATCTGAGGTCATTGAGACAGCGCTTTCAGATAATGTCTTGTCTAAATGTTCAGTGTGAGCAGAGGAGGAAAGTGTCTCTGCAACATTATTGATGGTGGACTCAGATGGTTTTGCTGACAGCTCTTTGTCCTCCATAACAGTCACTGAGGTTGCTGCTGTATGTGAAGTAACATCTTGACTTGTGACTGTTCTTCCTGTTGAGACCCCAGTGTTCAATGATGTAAATGTATGTATGGTACTAGTTACAGTAGAGTCAAGAGTGGAAACAGGTTCTCTACTATATGTCTCAGTTGTCTGATCTCCTGTAGCCACTGCATCTGATGAGCTGGACACTGAGATTTGTCCTGTGGTTTTGGTGAGTTCTTGGTCTGATTTGCTTGGTATGTACAATGAACTTGATGTTGTGAACTCTTTGCTAAACAAATCAGAGGTGTCATCTCCTGATGCTTCAGACTCTGTTAATGGCAAGCTTGAAAAAATAATTGGGGACAGGATATCTTTAGCAGTTGTCATCTCTGAGTTAATTGTTACAGTGTTTTCAGATAATCTCTTGTCTAAATGTTCAGTCTGAGCAGAGGAGGAAAGTGTCTCTGAAACATCAACGATGGTGGACTCAGATGGTTTTGATGACAGCTCTTTGTCGTCCATAACCGTCACTGTGGTTGCTGCTGTATGTGAAGTAACATCTTGACTTATGAATGTTTGTCCCGTTGACTGCTCAGTACTCAGTGATGTCAATGTATGTACTGTGCTTGATGATGTAGAGTCAAGAGAGGAAACAGGTTCTCTACTATGTGTCTCAGTTGTCTGATCTTGTGTAACTAAAGTATCTGATGAGGTGGACACTGAGATTGTTTCTGTTCTGTCAGACGGTGTTTTAGTGAGATCTTCGTCTGATATTGTTGTAGTATAAAGTGAAGAACTGGTTGACAAATCTTTGCTAAACATTTCAGAGGTGTCATCTCCTGATGCTTCAGACTCTGTTGATGGCAAGCTTGAAAAAAAACGTGACGGTGACAGCAAACCTTTGGCAGTTGTCCTCTCTGAGGTCATTGTGACTGTATTTTCAGAAAATGTCTTGTCTAAATGTTCAGTCTGAGCAGAAGAGAAAAGAGCCTCTGAAGCATTAATGATGGTGGACTCAGATGGTTTTGCTGACAACTCTTTGTCCTCCATAATAGTCACTGTGGTTGTTGCTGTATGTGAAGTAACATCTTGACTTGTGACTGTTCTTCCCGTTGAGACCCCAGTGTTCAATGATATAAATGCATGTATGGTACTAGTTACAGTAGAGTCAAGAGTGGAAACAGGTTCTCTAATATGTGTCTCAGTTGTCTGATCTCCTGTACTCACTGCATCTGATGAGCTCGACACTGAGATTTGTCCTGTGGTTTTGGTGAGTTCTTGGTCTGATTTGCTTGTTACGTACAATGAACTTGATGCTGTGAACTCTTTGCTAAACACATC
Source organism: Phoxinus phoxinus (assembly GCF_949152265.1). NCBI lineage: Eukaryota > Metazoa > Chordata > Actinopteri > Cypriniformes > Leuciscidae > Phoxinus > Phoxinus phoxinus. Next base: position 28,820,190 of record NC_136878.1, on the reverse strand, counting down.
AGAGGTGTCATCTCCTGATGTTTCAGACTCTGTTAATGGCAAGCTTGAAAAAATACTTGGGGACAGCAAATCAGTCATCTCTGAGTTCATTGTGACAGCGCTTTCAGATAATGTCTTGCCTACATGTTCAGTCTGATCAGAGGAGGAAAGTGTCTCTGAAACATCAATGATGGTGGGCTCAGATGGTTTTGATGACAGCTCTTTGTCCTCTATAACAGTCACTGTGGTTGCTGCTGTATGTGAAGTAACATCTTGACTTGTGAATGTTTGTCCCAACGAGTGCTCAGTACTCAGTGATGTTAATGTATGTACTGTGCTTGATGATGTAGAGTTAAGAGAGGAAAAAGGTTCTCTACTATGTGTCTCAGTTGCCTGATCTTGTGTATCTAAAGTAACTGATGAGGTGGACACTGAGATTGTTTCTGTTCTGTCAGACAGTGTTTTAGTGAGATTTTCATCTGATTGTGTTGTAGTATCAAGTGAGGAACTGGTTGACAAATCTTTGCTAAACATTTCAGAGGTGTCATCTCCTGATGCTTCAGACTCTGTTGATGGCAAGCTTACAAAAAACCTTGGTGTCAGCAAATCTTTAGCAGTTGCCATCTCTGAGTTCATTGTGACAGCGCTTTCAGATAATGTCTTGTCTAAATGTTCAGTCTGAGCAGAGGAGGAAATTGTCTCTGAAGCATCAATGATGGTGGACTCAGATGGGTTTGATGTCAGCTCTTTGTCCTCCATAATAGTCACTGTGGTTGTTGCTGTATGTGAAGTAACATCTTGACTTGTAACTGTTCTTCCTGTTGAGACCCCAGTGATCAATGATGTAAATGTATGTGTGGTACTAGTTACAGTAGAGTCAAGAGTGGAAACAGGTTCTCTACTATATGTCTCAGTTGTCTGATCTCCTGTAGCCACTGCATCTGATGAGCTGGACACTGAGATTTGTCCTGTGGTTTTGGTGAGTTCTTGGTCTGATTTGCTTGTTACGTACAATGAACTTGATGTTGTGAAATCTTTGCTAAACATATCAGAGGTGTCATCTCCTGATGCTTCAGACTCTTTTAATGGCAAGCTTGAAAAAATACTTGGGGACAGCAAATCTTTAGCAGTTGTCATCTCTGAGTTCATTGTGACAGCGCTTTCAGATAATGTCTTGCCTACATGTTCAGTCTGATCAGAGGAGGAAAGTGTCTCTGAAACATCAATGATGGTGGGCTCAGATGGTTTTGATGACAGCTCTTTGTCCTCTATAACAGTCACTGTGGTTGCTGCTGTATGTGAAGTAACATCTTGACTTGTGAATGTTTGTCCCAACGAGTGCTCAGTACTCAGTGATGTTAATGTATGTACTGTGCTTGATGATGTAGAGTTAAGAGAGGAAAAAGGTTCTCTACTATGTGTCTCAGTTGCCTGATCTTGTGTATCTAAAGTAACTGATGAGGTGGACACTGAGATTGTTTCTGTTCTGTCAGACAGTGTTTTAGTGAGATTTTCATCTGATTGTGTTGTAGTATCAAGTGAGGAACTGGTTGACAAATCTTTGCTAAACATTTCAGAGGTGTCATCTCCTGATGCTTCAGACTCTGTTGATGGCAAGCTTACAAAAAACCTTGGTGTCAGCAAATCTTTAGCAGTTGCCATCTCTGAGTTCATTGTGACAGCGCTTTCAGATAATGTCTTGTCTAAATGTTCAGTCTGAGCAGAGGAGGAAATTGTCTCTGAAGCATCAATGATGGTGGACTCAGATGGGTTTGATGTCAGCTCTTTGTCCTCCATAATAGTCACTGTGGTTGTTGCTGTATGTGAAGTAACATCTTGACTTGTAACTGTTCTTCCTGTTGAGACCCCAGTGATCAATGATGTAAATGTATGTGTGGTACTAGTTACAGTAGAGTCAAGAGTGGAAACAGGTTCTCTACTATATGTCTCAGTTGTCTGATCTCCTGTAGCCACTGCATCTGATGAGCTGGACACTGAGATTTGTCCTGTGGTTTTGGTGAGTTCTTGGTCTGATTTGCTTGTTACGTACAATGAACTTGATGTTGTGAACTCTTTGCTAAACATATTAGAGGTGTCATCTCCTGATGCTTCAGACTCTGTTAATGGCAAGCTTGAAAAAATACTAGGGGACAGCATATCTTTAGCAGTTGTCATCTCTGAGTTCATTGTTTCAGTGCTTTCAGATAATGTCTTGTCTAAATGTTCAGTCTGAGCAGAGGAGGAAAGTGTCTCTGAAATATCAATGATGGTGGACTCAGATGGTTTTGCTGACAGCTCTTTGTCGTCCATAACCGTCACTGTGGTTGCTGCTGTATGTGAAGTAACATCTTGACTTGTGAATGTTTGTCCCGTTGACTGCTCAGTACTCAGTGATGTCAATGTATGTACTTTGCTTGATGATGTAGAGTCAAGAGAGGAAACAGGTTCTCTACTATGTGTCTCAGTTGTCTGATCTTGTGTAACTAAAGTATCTGATGAGGTGGACACTGAGATTGTTTCTGTTCTGTCAGACGGTGTTTTAGTGAGATCTTCGTCTGATATTGTTGTAGTATAAAGTGAAGAACTGGTTGACAAATCTTTGCTAAACATTTTAGAGGTGTCATCTCCTGATGCTTCAGACTCTGTTGATGGCAAGCTTGAAAAAAAACTTGACAGTAACAGCAAACCATTGGCAGTTGTCATCTCTGAGGTTATTGTGACTGTACTTTCAGATAATGTCTTGTCTAAATGTTCAGACTGCGCAGAGGAGAAAAGTGTCTCTGAAGCATCAATGATGGTGGACTCAGATGGTTTTAATGACAGCTCTGTGTCCTCCATAATACTCACTGAGGTTGTTGCTGTATGTGAAGTAACATCTTGACTTGTAACTGTTCTTCCTGTTGAGACCCCAGTGATCAATGATGTAAATGTATGTGTGGTACTAGTTACAGTAGAGTCAAGAGTGGAAACAGGTTCTCTACTATATGTCTCAGTTGTCTGATCTCCTGTAGCCACTGCATCTGATGAGCTGGACACTGAGATTTGTCCTGTGGTTTTGGTGAGTTCTTGGTCTGATTTGCTTGTTACGTACAATGAACTTGATGTTGTGAACTCTTTGCTAAACATATTAGAGGTGTCATCTCCTGATGCTTCAGACTCTGTTAATGGCAAGCTTGAAAAAATACTAGGGGACAGCATATCTTTAGCAGTTGTCATCTCTGAGTTCATTGTTTCAGTGCTTTCAGATAATGTCTTGTCTAAATGTTCAGTCTGAGCAGAGGAGGAAAGTGTCTCTGAAATATCAATGATGGTGGACTCAGATGGTTTTGCTGACAGCTCTTTGTCGTCCATAACCGTCACTGTGGTTGCTGCTGTATGTGAAGTAACATCTTGACTTGTGAATGTTTGTCCCGTTGACTGCTCAGTACTCAGTGATGTCAATGTATGTACTTTGCTTGATGATGTAGAGTCAAGAGAGGAAACAGGTTCTCTACTATGTGTCTCAGTTGTCTGATCTTGTGTAACTAAAGTATCTGATGAGGTGGACACTGAGATTGTTTCTGTTCTGTCAGACGGTGTTTTAGTGAGATCTTCGTCTGATATTGTTGTAGTATAAAGTGAAGAACTGGTTGACAAATCTTTGCTAAACATTTTAGAGGTGTCATCTCCTGATGCTTCAGACTCTGTTGATGGCAAGCTTGAAAAAAAACTTGACAGTAACAGCAAACCATTGGCAGTTGTCATCTCTGAGGTTATTGTGACTGTACTTTCAGATAATGTCTTGTCTAAATGTTCAGACTGCGCAGAGGAGAAAAGTGTCTCTGAAGCATCAATGATGGTGGACTCAGATGGTTTTAATGACAGCTCTGTGTCCTCCATAATACTCACTGAGGTTGTTGCTGTATGTGAAGTAACATCTTGACTTGTGGCTGTTCTTCCTGTTGAGACCCCCGTGTTCAATGATGTAAATGTATGTATGGTACTAGTTACAGTAGAGTCAAGAGTGGAAACAGGTTCTCTACTATATGTCTCAGTTGTCTGATCTCCTGTAGCCACTGCATCTGATGAACTGGACACTGAAATTGTTCCTGTTGTTTTGGTTAGTTCTTGGTCTGTTTTGCTTGGTATGTACAATGAACTAGTTGTAGTGAACTCTTTGCTAAACATATCAGAGGTGTCATCTCCTGATGCTTCAGACTCTTTTAATGGCAAGCTTGAAAAAATACTTGGGGACAGCAAATCTTTAGCAGTTGTCATCTCTGAGTTCATTGTGACAGCGCTTTCAGATAATGTCTTGCCTACATGTTCAGTCTGAGCAGAGGAGGAAAGTGTCTGTGAAACATCAATGATGGTGGGCTCAGATGGTTTTGATGACAGCTCTTTGTCTTCTATAACAGTCACTGAGGTTGCTGCTGTATGTGAAGTAACATCTTGACTTGTGAATGTTTGTCCCAACGAGTGCTCAGTACTCAGTGATGTTAATGTATGTACTGTGCCTGATGATGTAGAGTTAAGAGAGGAAAAAGGTTCTCCACTATGTGTCTCAGTTGCCTGATCTTTTGTATCTAAAGTAACTGATGAGGTGGACACTGAGATTGTTTCTGTTCTGTCAGACGGTGTTTTAGTGAGATTTTCATCTGATTTTGTTGTAGTATCAAGTGAGGAACTGGTTGACAAATCTTTGCTAAACATTTCAGAGGTGTCATCTCCTGATGCTTCAGACTCTGTTGATGGCAAGCTTACAAAAAACCTTGGTGTCAGCAAATCTTTAGCAGTTGCCATCTCTGAGTTCATTGTGACAGCGCTTTCAGATAATGTCTTGTCTAAATGTTCAGTCTGAGCAGAGGAGGAAAGTGTCTCTGAAACATTATTGATGGTGGACTCAGATGGTTTTGCTGACAGCTCTTTGTCCTCCATAATAGTCACTGTGGTTGTTGCTGTATGTGAAGTAACATCTTGACTTGTGACTGTTCTTCCTGTTGAAACCCCAGTGTTCAATGATGTAAATGCATGTATGGTACTAGTTACAGTAGAGTCAAGAGTGGAAACAGGTTCTCTACTATGTGTCTCAGTTGTCTGATGTCCTGTACTCACTGCATCTGATGAGCTCGACACTGAGATTTTTCCTGTTGTTTTGGTGAGTTCTTGGTCTGATTTGCTTGTTATGTACAATGAACTAGTTGTTGTGAAATCTTTGCTAAACATATCAGAGGTGTCATCTCCTGATGCTTCAGACTCTGTTGATGGCAAGCTTGAAAAAATACTTGGGGACAGCAAATATTTAGCAGTTGTCATTTCTGAGTTCATTGTTACAGCGCTTTCAGATAATGTCTTGTCTAAATGTTCAGTCTGAGCAGAGGAGGAAGGTGTCTCTGAAACATCAATGATGGTTTCCTTAGATGGTTTTGATGACAGCTCTTTGTCATCCATAACCGTCAATGTGGTTGCTGCTGTATGTGAAGTAACATCTTGACTTGTGAATGTTTGTCGCGTTGACTGCTCAGTACTCAGTGATGTTAATGTATGTACTGTGCTTGATGATGTAGAGTCAAGAGAGGAAACAAGTTCTCTACTATGTGTCTCAGTTGTCTGATCTTGTGTAACTAAAGTATCTGATGAGGTGGACACTGAGATTGTTTCTGTTCTGTCAGACGGTGTTTTATTGAGATCTTCGTCTGATATTGTTGTAGTATGAAGTGAAGAACTGGTTGACAAAACTTTGCTAGACATTTCAGAGGTGTCATCTCCTGATGCTTCAGACTCTGTTGATGGCAAGCTTGAAAAAAAACTTGACGGTAATAGCAAACCATTGGCAGTTGTCATCTCTGAGGTTATTGTGACTGTACTTTCAGAAAATGTCTTGTCTAAATGTTCAGTCTGAGCAGAGGAGAAAAGAGCCTCTGAAACATTAATGATGGTGGACTCAGATGGTTTTGCTGACAACTCTTTGTCCTCCATTATAGTCACTGTGGTTGTTGCTGTATGTGAAGTAACATCTTGACTTGTGGCTGTTCTTCCTGTTGAGACCCCAGTGTTCAATGATGTAAAGGTATGTATGGTACTAGTTACAGTAGAGTCAAGAGTGGAAACAGGTTCTCTACTATGTGTCTCAGTTGTCTGATCTCCTGTAGCCGCTGCATCTGATGAACTGGACACTGAAATTGTTCCTGTTGTTTTGTTGAGTTCTTGGTCTGTTTTGCTTGGTATGTACAATGAACTAGTTGTTGTGAAATCTTTGCTAAACATATCAGAGGTGTCATCTCCTGATGCTTCAGACTCTGTTGATGGCAAGCTTGAAAAAATACTTGGGGAAAGCAAATCTTTAGAAGTTGTCATCTCTGAGTTCATTGTTACAGTGCTTTCAGATATTGTCTTGTCTAAATGTTCAGTCTGAGCAGAGGAGGAAAGTGTCTGTGAAACATCAATGACGGTGGACTCAGATGGTTTTGATGACAGCTCTTTGTTGTCCATAACCGTCACTGTGGTTGCTGCTGTATGTGAAGTAACATCTTGATTTGTGAATGTTTGTCCCGTTGACTGCTCAGTACTCAGTGATGTCAATGTATGTACTGTGCTTGACGATGTAGAGTCAAGAGAGGAAACAGGTTCTCTATTATGTGTCTTAGTTGTCTGATCTTGTGTAACTAAAGTAACTGATGAGGTGGACACTGAGATTGTTTCTGTTCTGTCAGACGGTGTTTTAGTGAGATTTTCATCTGATTTTGTTGTAGTATCAAGTGAGGAACTGGTTGACAAATCTTTGCTAAACATTTCAGAGGTGCCATCTCCTGATGCTTCAGACTCTGTTGATGGCAAGCTTACAAAAAACCTTGGTGTCAGCAAATCTTTAGCAGTTGCCATCTCTGAGTTCATTGTGACAGCGCTTTCAGATAATGTCTTGTCTAAATGTTCAGTCTGAGCAGAGGAGGAAAGTGTCTCTGAAACATTATTGATGGTGGACTCAGATGGTTTTGCTGACAGCTCTTTGTCCTCCATAATAGTCACTGTGGTTGTTGCTGTATGTGAAGTAACATCTTGACTTGTGACTGTTCTTCCTGTTGAAACCCCAGTGTTCAATGATGTAAATGCATGTATGGTACTAGTTACAGTAGAGTCAAGAGTGGAAACAGGTTCTCTACTATGTGTCTCAGTTGTCTGATGTCCTGTACTCACTGCATCTGATGAGCTCGACACTGAGATTTTTCCTGTTGTTTTGGTGAGTTCTTGGTCTGATTTGCTTGTTATGTACAATGAACTAGTTGTTGTGAAATCTTTGCTAAACATATCAGAGGTGTCATCTCCTGATGCTTCAGACTCTGTTGATGGCAAGCTTGAAAAAATACTTGGGGACAGCAAATCTTTAGCAGTTGTCATCTCTGAGTTCATTGTTACAGCGCTTTCAGATAATGTCTTGTCTAAATGTTCAGTCTGAGCAGAGGAGGAAAGTGTCTCTGAAACATCAATGATGGTGGATTCAGATGGTTTTGATGACAGCTCTTTGTCGTCCATAACCGTCACTGTGGTTGCTGCTGTATTTGAAGTAACATCTTGACTTGTGAATGTTTGTCCTGTTAATTGCTCAGTACTCAGTGATGTCAATGTATGTACTGTGCTTGACGATGAAGAGTCAATAGAGGAAACAGGTTCTCTACTATGTGTCTTAGTTGTCTGATCTTGTGTAACTAAAGTATCTGATATTGTTTCTGTTTTGTCAGACAGTGTTTTAGTGAGATCTTTGTCTGATATTTTTGTAGTATGAAGTGAAGAACTGGTTGACAAATCATTGCTAAACATTTCAGAGGTGTCATCTCCTGATGCTTCAGACTCTGTTGATGTCAAGCTTGAAAAAAAACTTGATGGTGACAGCAAACCATTGGCAGTTGTCATCTCTGAGGTTATTGTGACTGTACTTTCAGAAAATGTCTTGTCTAAATGTTCAGTCTGAGTAGAGGAGAAAAGTGTCTCTGAAGCATCAATGATGGTGGACTCAGATGGTTTTGATGACAGCTCTTTGTCCTCCATAATACTCACTGTGGTTGCTGCTGTATTTGAAGTAACATCTTGACTTGTGACTGTTCTTCCTATTGAGACCCCCGTGTTCAATGATGTAAATGTATGTGTGGTACTAGTTACAGTAGAGTCAAGAGTGGAAACAGGTTCTCTACTATGTGTCTCAGTTGTCTGATCTCCTGTAGCCACTGCATCTGATGAACTGGACACTGAAATTTTTCCTGTTGTTTTGGTGAGTTCTTGGTCTGTTTTGCTTGGTATGTACAATGAACTAGTTGTAGTGAACTCTTTGCTAAACATATCAGAGGTGTCATCTCCTGATGCTTCAGACTCTTTTAATGGCAAGCTTGAAAAAATACTTGGGGACAGCAAATCTTTAGCAGTTGTCATCTCTGAGTTCATTGTGACAGCGCTTTCAGATAATGTCTTGCCTACATGTTCAGTCTGAGCAGAGGAGGAAAGTGTCTCTGAAATATCAATGATGGTGGACTCAGATGGTTTTGCTGACAGCTCTTTGTCGTCCATAACCGTCACTGTGGTTGCTGCTGTATGTGAAGTAACATCTTGACTTGTGAATGTTTGTCCCGTTGACTGCTCAGTACTCAGTGATGTCAATGTATGTACTTTGCTTGATGATGTAGAGTCAAGAGAGGAAACAGGTTCTCTACTATGTGTCTCAGTTGTCTGATCTTGTGTAACTAAAGTACCTGATGAGGTGGACACTGAGATTGTTTCTGTTCTGTCAGACGGTGTTTTAGTGAGATTTTCATCTGATTTTGTTGTAGTATCAAGTGAGGAACTGGTTGACAAATCTTTGCTAAACATTTCAGAGGTGTCATCTCCTGATGCTTCAGACTCTGTTGATGGCAAGCTTACAAAAAACCTTGGTGTCAGCAAATCTTTAGCAATTGCCATCTCTGAGTTCATTGTGACAGCGCTTTCAGATAATGTCTTGTCTAAATGTTCAGTCTGAGCAGAGGAGGAAAGTGTCTCTGAAACATTATTGATGGTGGACTCAGATGGTTTTGCTGACAGCTCTTTGTCCTCCATAATAGTCACTGTGGTTGTTGCTGTATGTGAAGTAACATCTTGACTTGTGACTGTTCTTCCTGTTGAAACCCCAGTGTTCAATGATGTAAATGCATGTATGGTACTAGTTACAGTAGAGTCAAGAGTGGAAACAGGTTCTCTACTATGTGTCTCAGTTGTCTGATGTCCTGTACTCACTGCATCTGATGAGCTCGACACTGAGATTTTTCCTGTTGTTTTGGTGAGTTCTTGTTCTGATTTGCTTGTTATGTACAATGAACTAGTTGTTGTGAAATCTTTGCTAAACATATCAGAGGTGTCATCTCCTGATGCTTCAGACTCTGTTGATGGCAAGCTTGAAAAAATACTTGGGGACAGCAAATATTTAGCAGTTGTCATTTCTGAGTTCATTGTTACAGCGCTTTCAGATAATGTCTTGTCTAAATGTTCAGTCTGAGCAGAGGAGGAAGGTGTCTCTGAAACATCAATGACGGTGGACTCAGATGGTTTTGCTGACAGCTCTTTGTCGTCCATAACCGTCACTGTGGTTGCTGCTGTATGTGAAGTAACATCTTGATTTGTGAATGTTTGTCCCGTTGACTGCTCAGTACTCAGTGATGTCAATGTATGTACTGTGCTTGACGATGTAGAGTCAAGAGAGGAAACAGGTTCTCTACTATGTGTCTTAGTTGTCTGATCTTGTGTAACTAAAGTATCTGATGAGGTGGACACTGAGATTGTTTCTGTTCTGTCGGACAGTGTTTTAGTGAGATCTTCATCTGATATTGTTGTAGTATGAAGTGAGAGACTGGTTGACAAATCTTTGCTAAACATTTTAGAGGTGTCATCTCCTGATGCTTCAGACTCTGTTGATGGCAAGCTTGAAAAAAAACTTGACGGTGACAGCAAACCATTGGCAGTTGTCATCTCTGAGGTCATTGTGACTGTACTTTCAGAAAATGTCTTGTCTAAATGTTCAGTCTGAGCAGAGGAGAAAAGAGCCTCTGAAACATCAATGAGGGTGGACTCAGATGGTTTTGATGTCAGCTCTTTGTCCTCCATAAAAGTCACTGAGGTTGCTGCTGTATGTGAAGTAACATCTTGACTTGTGACTGTTCTTCCTGTTGAGACTCCAGTGTTCAATGATGTAAATGCATGTATGGTACTAGTTACAGTAGAGTCAAGAGTGGAAACAGGTTCTCTACTATGTGTCTCAGTTGTCTGATGTCCTGTACTCACTGCATCTGATGAGCTCGACACTGAGATTTGTCCTGTGGTTTTGGTGAGTTCTTGGTCTGATTTGCTTGTTACGTACAATGAACTTGATGTTGTGAACTCTTTGCTAAACATATCAGAGGTGTCATCTCCTGATGCTTCAGACTCTGTTAATGGCAAGTTTAAAAAAATACTTGGGGACAGCAAATCTTTAGCAGTTGTCATCTCTGAGTTCATTGTGACAGCGCTTTCAGATAATGTCTTGTCTAAATGTTCAGTCTGAGCAGAGGAGGAAATTGTCTCTGAAGCATCAATGATGGTGGACTCAGATGGTTTTGATGTCAGCTCTTTGTCCTCCATAACCGTCACTGTGGTTGCTGCTGTATGTGAAGTAACATCTTGACTTGTGAATGTTTGTCCCGTTGACTGCTCAGTACTCATTGATGTCAATGTATGTACTGTGCTTGACGATGTAGAGTCAAGAGAGGAAACAGGTTCTCTACTATGTGTCTTAGTTGTCTGATCTTGTGTAACTAAAGTATCTGATGAGGTGGACACTGAGATTGTTTCTGTTCTGTCGGATAGTGTTTTATTGAGATCTTCGTCTGATATTGTTGTAGTATGAAGTGAGAAACTGGTTGACAAATCTTTGCTAAACATTTTAGAGGTGTCATCTTCTGATGCTTCAGACTCTGTTGATGGCAAGCTTGAAAAAAAACTCGACGGTGACAGCAAACTATTGGCAGTTGTCATATCTGATGTCATTGTGACTGTACTTTCAGAAAATGTCTTGTCTAAATGTTCAGTCTGAGCAGAGGAGAAAAGAGCCTCTGAAACATTAATGATGGTGGACTCAGATGGTTTTGCTGACAACACTTTGTCCTCCATATTAGTCACTGTGGTTGTTGCTGTATGTGAAGTATCATCTTGACTTGTGACTGTTCTTCCTGTTGAGACCCCAGTGTTCAATGATGTAAATGTATGTATGGTACTAGTTACAGTAGTGTCAAGAGTGGAAACAGGTTCTCCACTATGTGTCTCAGTTGTCTGATCTCCTGTAGCCACTGCATCTGATGAACTGGACACTGAAATTGTTCCTGTTGTTTTGGTGAGTTCTTGGTCTGTTTTGCTTTGTATGTACAATGAACTAGTTGTTGTGAAATCTTTGCTAAACATATCAGAGGTGTCATCTCCTGATGCTTCAGACTCTGTTGATGGCAAGCTTGAAAAAATACTTGGGGACAGCAAATATTTAGCAGTTGCCATCTCTGAGTTCATTGTGACAGCGCTTTCAGATAATGTCTTGTCTAAATGTTCAGTCTGATCAGAGGAGGAAATTGTCTCTGAAGCATCAATGATGGTGGACTCAGATGGGTTTGATGTCAGCTCTTTGTCCTCCATAATAGTCACTGTGGTTGTTGCTGTATGTGAAGTAACATCTTGACTTGTGACTGTTCTTCCCATTGAGACCCCAGTGTTCAATGATGTAAATGCATGTATGGTACTAGTTACAGTAGAATCAAGAGTGGAAACAGGTTCTCTACTATATGTCTCAGTTGTCTGATCTCCTGTAGCCACTGCATCTGATAAGCTGGACACTGAGATTTTTCCTGTTGTTTTGGTGAGTTCTTGGTCTGATTTGCTTGTTATGTACAATGAACTAGTTGTAGTGAAATCTTTGCTAAACATATCAGAGGTGTCATCTCCTGATGCTTCAGACTCTGTTGATGGCAAGCTTGAAAAAATACTTGGTGTCAGCAAATCTTTATCAGTTGTCATCTCTGAGTTCATTGTTACAGCGCTTTCAGATAATGTCTTGTCTAAATGTTCAGTCTGAGCAGAGGAGGAAAGTGTCTCTGAAACATCAATGATGGTTTCCTTAGACGGTTTTGATGACAGCTCTTTGTCGTCCATAACCGTCACTGTGGTTACTGCTGTATGTGAAGTAACATCTTGACTTGTGAATGTTTGTCGCGTTGACTGCTCAGTACTCAGTGATGTTAATGTATGTACTGTGCTTGATGATGTAGAGTCAAGAGAGGAAACAGGTTCTCTACTATGTGTCTCAGTTGTCTGATCTTGTGTAACTAAAGTATCTGATGAGGTGGACACTGAGATTGTTTCTGTTCTGTCAGACGGTGTTTTATTGAGATCTTCATCTGATATTGTTCTAGTATGAAGTGAAGAACTGGTTGACAAATGTTTGCTAAACATTTCAGAGGTGTCATCTCCTGATGCTTCAGACTCTGTTGATGGCAAGCTTGAAAAAAAACTTGACGGTAACAGCAAACCTTTGGCAGTTGTCATCTCTGAGGTCATTGTGACTGTACTTTCAGAAAATGTCTTGTCTAAATGTTCAGTCTGAGCAGAGGAGAAAAGAGCCTCTGAAGCATTAATGATGGTGGACTCAGATGGTTTTGCTGACAACTCTTTGTCCTCCATAATAGTCACTGTGGTTGTTGCTGTATGTGAACTAACATCTTGACTTGTGACTGTTCTTCCTGTTGAGACCCCAGTGTTCAATGATGTAAATGTATGTATGGTACTAGTTACAGTAGAGTCAAGAGTGGAAACAGGTTCTCTACTATGTGTCTCAGTTGTCTGATCTCCTGTAGCCACTGCATCTGATGAACTGGACACTGAAATTGTTCCTGATGTTTTGTTTAGTTCTTGGTCTGATTTACTTGGTATGTACAATGAACTTGTGGTGTTAAACATATGAGATGTCTCATCTACTGAAGCTTCAGACTCTGAAGACTGTAAAACTGAAGAAAAATGTGATGGTGAAAGCTCATCTTTTGCTGTGGTCATCCCTAAATTCTTTGTTGATGGCATCATGGATTGTGAAGCTGCCTCTTTCTGCATTTTAACAGTCTCACTCGATGATGGTCTAAGTGTAAATAGTATGCCCAGTTTACTTGTTGTTGTACTATGTACTTGAGTTGGCGGCGTCAAAGTGAACACTTCAGGTGTCTGAAACCCTATGCCTGCTTCATCTGTGTCCAAATGGTCTATATGTTCAGAAGTAAACTCTAGGGCAGAAATAATTGTGGGTGTTGTCGTTTTAGTCAAATCATCTTTCTGAGTTGTCATTCCCATGACCTGTGTTATAGCAGCTGTATCTTTGTCTTCTGTTATAGAGCTAGTACTGTGTACTGAACGAGATATAGATGACTTAGTAGAGTCATCAAGATCCAAAGGAATATCTGTCGATCCTATTGGGTGTACATCTTTTACAGAAGGTTGTTTTTCAGTTGTAGTGGTTGACATGCTTGGAATGACAGTTCCTTCAGATATGAGAATGTCCTCTTCACTAATTGTCATGGGAGGTGATGGCGGAGTGGATTCTATTACTAATCCTCCTAGACCAAAATCAATGTCTGGATCAAGGGTTGTGGAAAACAAGGGGGACACCATTGAAGATCCTGACACCAATGATTCATGTGGTGTTCTGCCAGCCTCCACTAATGAACTATCAAATTCAAATGTTGTTTCCATTTGTTCACTTAAGTTGTTTACTCTAAGGGAATCACTTCCAAACTTATCTCCTCTAACTTCTTCTGCCACATCTTTAGGATGAAGTGTTACCTGAAGCTTGCCGTTTATGAAGCTGACTGTCGGGGTCATGGAAATGGCTAGAGAAGACAAAAAATCCCCACTTGCCACAGTCTCCTGATCAACAGGAAGAAGATCACCAGGTATCTCAGGAATTTGTACCAACTGGGGAATGTGAGGATGTTGTTCTCCAAAAGGCATCAGGTTTTGATTAACTGTTGAAAAAAATGGGGGATCAAAGAAACATGGGATTAATTCCATTGGCCCTTTTCTGTGGCTGTGACAAAATGACAAACGTTTAAATGTTTTAAATGATTTTTTTTAGACTCTAAAATGCAAACTGATGTTTATTGTAATTGTTTAAGCATCAATTCAGTGTATTGCCTCTATTGTTTTGTGGTGCAAATGAGCCCCATTCAGTCTCAGTCTTTCCTGCACACATTCACACCTCTCCGGCCTGGTTATGGCTCTAATTATTATTTTCTTTTGTCTTCATTATAATTACTAACGACTGTCTATTCACGCTGTATCAATCCTAATTTCTTTGATTAATGTTCTCACTTCACATTTCACATTCACGCTTGTTACACGTAGTATCCGTTTAACTATTTTGTACCGTATCGTCCTGAAGAACCCAAATATGCTGAAATGGTTTTTGTGTTAAAGTTTAGGGTTCTTTATTCCCTAATTCTAGAATTCCCTAATTTATAGCCTACCCCTTTATTCTAGGGTAAATCTGTAACTGTCAAAGTCTCATCGCTGATTTTTTTTGGAGCTCAGCTATACAACTACAGTTATTACACAGTAACTCAACATACTCTCAACTGGTAAATTATTTCTTTCTTAAAATATCTATAAATACTAGCTTTCAAAATTGTAACAATAATCATGTATTGTTCTCTTTTAGTTTAACAGAACATGTAATGTGAGCAGCTCTGTTCGGATACTCATCTTCTCTTCTCCACAAAGAAAGTAACAGAGATATGGAATTTATAATCTTTTTTTTTTTCTATTTTATTTAAACTTAACTAAATCAGTCACAAAAAAAATATTAAAGCTATACTATGACTTTACATTACTTTTTCCTTTTAACAAAGAGCTCATTCTGTCCCCTTTTGCTCATTTTGGCCTTCATGAACATAATTTTTTGACATAATCAGATGGAAGATACGCAATGTAACTCTAAACTCAATTGTTTATTTCAGATGCTATCCCGTACCATAACCTCATCATCTACATAGATAAACTGCCACTCAGAATACACACATAATGAAGAACGTAAAGACATCAAAGGGGATTGTGAAGATATTTAACTGGAACTTGGTCTCCATTACATCTATATCGTGTTCAATGTCAATTGTTATTTATTAATGTATTCAGCTAACAACTGTTATTAGAGCAATGTCAATTAAAAAAAGTACATGAACAAGAACATGCTGTTTTTTTTTAACGTAAAACCCAAATAGAGGCAATGA
This sequence comes from Phoxinus phoxinus, assembly GCF_949152265.1. Taxonomy (NCBI): domain Eukaryota; kingdom Metazoa; phylum Chordata; class Actinopteri; order Cypriniformes; family Leuciscidae; genus Phoxinus; species Phoxinus phoxinus. The sequence goes on along the minus strand of NC_136878.1, from coordinate 28,804,927 downwards.
GATATAATACCAGGCAGATAGAGGGGTAAGAAAAAACAATATTAATATTTAATTTATAAAAAATAATTTAAATAATTATAATATTAAGAATATGAAGATAATATACTAATAGTAATGAAAATAAATATTGTTGAAAAGGTTATTTATAACACCATTAAGTTTCTATATAGCACTTTTTAAAGCATGGTTCTTTATGGAACGGTTCTATTTAGCACCAAAAAGGGTTCTGCTATTGTTACAAGCCAAAGAACCCTAATTTGGTACTGTTTAGAACCATTTTTCTTAAGAGTGTAGGAGGCAGGTGTATCTTAGGGCTCGCTAGCATGTCAGCTTAGCTCGCCATCAATACATGACAATTTATGAGATTAAAACCATGTTTTTGCTCCAAACTTACTCTATAAACAAGTCGAGTGTTTTAAATAACCTTCTGTGATTTGATTTGGCTTCGGTTAAAAAAATCTGACAGAAAATATATTATTTTATAGTATTCTGCACAATGAAAAAGGCTATATCGATTAGCATTGCATTATAAATATAATCTATTATTATGAAAATACCTGACATGGCTGAGGTGTGTGAGCCAGTACCCATGTCCATCCCAGAGGGAGTTTTGATGGAATGAGCTTGGAGTGGCTCATTGAAATCAAACACCCCCCTTTTTCAACGTATAGACACATTATAATCTCACACGATTTAATAGTAGAGGCTGTGTATTTATGCCATATTAAGTCTTGGCCCAATAAAGCCAAAAATAAATGGCAAATATTTTGAGTAAACTGCCTAAGTTATATACTGGATCCTTACAACTAAACAACACAATTGGGCTTTTCATTGCATCCACACTAACAGACCCCACAACAACTGATCCTTTCCACAAAATGTCCTTGTTGTGACTGTGTCATCAGAGCCCAGAGAAAGACAGACATCCGGTTCCTTCTTGACTTAGTAAACATGACCGGCTGCCACAAACTAAAGCCCTAAATATCTACCATTTCATATTACAGGAACGTTGGTCATATCAGTTAAACATCCCACACAGCTACTGATATATATTTCAAGGTTGGAAAAGGACCAATATTTCCCATAAGCCAAACTTTAGTTTAGTTTCCAAATTAGCTGATGTTGGGAACACCTGCAGGGACAGAGGATAATACCTGCAGACACCTGGTTAAGCCAATAGGAGGTCTGGACAGACTGATTACAGAAAAAAAACCTCCTCTCATTGTCATTTGTTTGCCTATTGCCCAACTTTCAGACACAGGGGAATGGTCAAACCCAAAGTTCCCAGCATCATTTTATGCGTCTGTTAAAACAAGCTGGAGCATGCTCAAAAAAGGGAGCAGTGCATAGGGCTGAAGGCAAGCACAAATGTGCTTTTGTACCTTAATCATTACCTCACTGGCCTAAGCATCCTGGGTAATGTCTTGAACTCATTAGTTTAATCTTTGTGTCATAATATTTTGACATAAACTGTGTAATATATCATTATTACACCCTTGCTCTCCTTTGGTCTTATGCTTATTTCTTACAAGCAAACAAGTAGGCCAACAGAAAAATGCTATTCTCACATTCTCTTCACTACCACTTACTCAGCCGTCTCTATACAGATGAGACTCTGCTGTAGAGATGACATCAGCCATGTTGTAGTGTCCAGACATCAGTGCACTAACAGAACTCCATGTTTACGCTGGTAAGGGTCCAGACTCCAAAGCCTCATTCTGCCAAGCCTGCAGTCACTGACAGAAATCACTGGGAGAACAGATTTGTCAGGGCATCCCCTAATAAACAGCTCTCTAAACTAAATGTTATCTGTACTGAAAACAAGCCAAATGGAGGCAAACAGTCTGTCATTAACAGATCAGACCTGCCAACTTATGCTTCACTTGTGGTGCAGTGTAGGTAATGGTTTCTGTCCTTGAGCTTCAAAATTGCTCAATCGTAAATGCATCCCAGCATGAATATGTGTGTGTGTTTATAAATATACATGTTTTTGTTTGACCACATATTTGTTTTTTTATTTCCTTTTTCTTTGTTTATCTAAGTCCTATCGAACACAACGTGGACCAGTTTGAATCATCATGAAAGCATCTTTTTTTTTTCTCACAGAATCACAGTGTCAAAAATTAGTTCCCCTGTACGATTAAAGTGAAGACTTCAGATGCAAAAGTCGCTAAATGCCACCTCTGTCAAAAATGAGATGATGATGATATTGAGCAAATGCTCTCCACACATAGTATACATTCATCATATACTTTCCCTTCAAACCTGCTAAATCCCAGCCTCAGCCCATTCAGAAATACAGGTTTGTTGGCAGAAACTGAACCAATCAGAAGACGCGAATCGAATCATAAGATTTCAAGATAAATTACGGTGTGTGTTTATAAACCGGCTTTCAATTTATAAAAGGTTTTATCCTGTTTAAAGAGATTTTTAACCAAACAAGATTTTAAAAAAATGAGAAGCTTATGCTATAAATGTACATTTTATGACAATGGATTGGATTTGACTAATGATCAGTTTAATGTTTACTGCACTTCTTAAAGGAGAACTCCGGTCAATTTTAACATTGAACTCATTTTTTTGTAAATTTGGAGTGCTGTCAATACAGAGAACAATGACAAAAATCAGTGTTGCCTACACTGTGTTATCCTCTTTTTAAAATTTGCACCCTGTTGACTCGAATGGGGCAGGTTTTAAACCTGCTTTTAGCCTCTTAACATCCTTGATGTGTCATACAAGTGCCCAGCCATGTTAGATGATTCCTTCAGAGTGAACACGAGTGAATCTGACTGCAGTAGATGTGAAAGATATGAATAAAAATTATGTTATTTCAGCCAGCGCACATACCTGTATTTACATCCTGTTTTCGGTCGAAGTCCAAAGTAGTCGATTGTCGAGTTCACGCGCATAGTTTTAGTTACTATGATCACGCGCGTGAACTCGACAATCGACTACTTTGGACTTCGACCGAAAACAGGATGTAAATACAGGTATTTGCGCTGAAATAACATCATTTTTATTCATATCTTTCACATCTACTGCAGTCAGATTCACCCGTGTTAACTCTAAAAGAATCACTCACATGGCTGGGCCAGGGATGGAAATTAAAAATGTTGTCCACCGGCCACTGTGGCTGGTGGATTTCAAAATCTACCAGCCACTCAATGTTTTTACCAGCCACTTTTTTGTTTTTAAATCGACAATGTGTAACTGCATGTGAAAATTGATACTAGAAGATCTACAATACTTAAGCAGTGGGCGTTTCTAAACAGTATTTTCATTTTATCCAGCTGGGCCGTCTTTAGGCTGGTAAGTGCCTTCATGGCAGCTGTATTCTCCGTAGAGATGGGAATTGATAAGGATTTAACGATTCCGATTCCATTATCGATATTGCTTATCGATCCGATTCCTTATCGATTCTCTTATCGATTCTCATTGGGTGAGGGAATAAGTACAAATTTGTTTGTTTGTATTAACTCGCTTTAATATCTGATCAGAAGACACAGCACAGAGCACATGTACACAAATTATGTGTAGCAACCTCAGAACAAATCTAAAAGTATAGGTGAGCTACTTCTCAAAGTGAGTGTGTGTGAGCATGTGTGCGTTTGTGTGTGAGTGAGTGAGCGCAAGAGAGTGCGTGTGTGAGCGCGAGAGAGTGTGTGTGTGCGCTAGTGAGTGAGCGAGAGTGTGTGCGTGAGCGCGAGATAGTGTGTGAGCGCTAGTGAGTGAGTGTGTATGTATGTGTGCGAGTGAATGTGTGTGAGACAGCACGCGATGGCTGGTCTGGTCGGAAAGCAACGTGGCATCCCGTTAAAGGCCTCATTATACTTCTGCGTCGAACTTCTGCCTCTGCCATGTTTGCCGCGTTCTGAATCAAAACAACGCAGCACGTGTGACGTCATGACACATTTGCAACGAGCGGAACCGATACGCGCAATTGTTAAGCAGGCATGCTAACGGTTCCAAGGAATTGATTCACTGGGCACCGGTTCTGAAGAAGAATCGGTTCTCGATTCCCATCCATAATTCTCCGGTTCTGCTTTTCCTTGAGCTTTCTTTATTACATGGATGTGGCATTTTGATGATTCGTGGTCTTTTATTGCTTCAATTTTGAGATTTTTTGTCCCAACAATGAAACTATTAGTTTTGGCCTCTTCATGAAGCGTGACGACGACATAACGAGCAGTGCATTGTTAGATTGGTCTCGTCATAAACTAACCAATCGCGGGACTTTCCGTTGTCTGCTTTCCTCCATCGTTCTTTAAAAAAACGTTTTTTTATTTTTGCCTCTTTGTCCACGGGCTCCTCCTGAGATGTTTTCTCTGCGGACCTCTTAACACCTGCGATGTAACGCCACATTATTTTTGAAGGTGCGCCCGCCTCTAAAGTCTCCGGGTGACACAGTATGCTATTTTTATCTACCCGCCACGGTGGCCGGTAGGTGAAGCGAGTTTACCCGCCACAACACAAAATCACCCGCATTTGGCTGGTGGCAGGTGCTAATTTCCATCCCTGGGCTGGGCACTTGTAGTGACACATCAAGGATGTTAAGAGGCTAAAAGCAGGTTTAAAACCTGCCCTATTGAAGTCAACAGGGTGCAAATTTTAAAAAGAGGATAACACAGTGTAGGCAACACCGATTTTTGTCATTGTTCTCTGTATTGACAGCACTCCAAATTAACAAAAAAATTAGCTCAATGTTAAAATTGACCGGAGTTCTCCTTTAAGAAGTGCAGTAAACATTAAACTGATCATTAGTCAAATCCAATCCATTGTCATAAAATGTACATTTATAGCATAAACTTCTAATTTTTGTAAAATCTTGTTTGGTTAAAAATCTCTTTAAACAGGATAAAACCTTTTATAAATTGAAAGCCGGTTTATAAACACACACCGTCTTTTTTTTTTTTTTTCGTCTCCCAGATAACACGTCATCAGCGTCTTACGTCAGCAGCGTCACTGTGGAGTCGTGAACGTGGATTGACAACAGACCCGGAAGAGAATACAATGCTGAATAAAGTCTTATTTTGTGTTATTTTTGGACCAAAAAGTATTTTCGATGCTTCAAAAAATTCTAACTAACCCACTGATGTCACATGGACTACTTTGATGATGTTTTTATTACCTTTATGGACATGGACAGTATACCGTACATACATTTTCAATGGAGGGACAGAAAGCTCTCAGACTAAATCTAAAATATCTTAAACTGTGTTCCGAAGATGAACAGAGGTCTTACGGGCTTAGAACGACATGAGGTTGAGTCATTAATGACATTATTTTCAATTTTGGGTGAACTAACCCTTTAAGAGTAAAATGTTATAGTTATTTATTTATTCTTTTTTATTTATTTTTGATACATCAATTTTATATTTATTTTTAAATATATGTAAGATTGTATATAGGTTATTATATTTTAAATATACATAATATTATATATTTTTATTTATTTTGAGCGTAGTGGTGTAGTTATTATATAAAGCTTTCTATTTGTCTTCTGTTTGTTGTTGTTATCCAATAAAGTGTGCTGTCATTTTGTATCATTATGGTTATACTGTGTAAATAATTATGAATAATTTTTGTTTACTATATTTTTAACCATTTTACCTTTATTCAGAAAGGACAGTGAAGAGTGAATGGAGAGAGATAGAGTGGGATTGGGAAACAACTGCGGGTCACATTCGAACCCGAGCCCCCTGTGAGCACTTGGACCTGAATACGATACGGATGTGGCAGAAGTCATTTCGCAACTGTTTATTATATATTTTCCAAAGATGTGGACTTAGAAGTTTTTGCACACAAAAAAACACGCATGGACTTAGCTGGTATTGCAGCAAAAGACAATAAAAATTGATAAATACCATTGAATTGATTATTGATTACAATTCATTATTGAAAAGGCATTTTTAAGGCATTTCAATTACTGACTAATAACCTTTCATTGACATTAAAGAGAAATTACTAAACCTAAACATAAGAGCCTGATAAAAAAAAAAAAAAGATAATCTAAAAGAAAAATGTCAGACGGACTTAGAGGTTTGTGCATCTGAAGTCTTCAAGTCCTGAATGCAATATAAAAAACACAGGACTAAATCTTTGCTGTGTGGCATCCATCCCAAATCTGACAGGCTGTCAATACACTGTGTAAAATTCTGCAAATACGGCAGACAGTTCTGTTTCGAAGAAGTGAGAGAATTTTCAGAAAGAGCTAGAACAAAATGAGTTTTGATAGTGCCAAGGAAGTGCCAAGTTCTCAGGGCTTGACAGAACTAAGGATTTTGGGTACTGCTGAATACCTCTCTATAAACATTTTCAATGTAGAGTGCCAAACTTTTTTGTACCCTGGACGATATTGTTAAGGGCCATTCACACGAAGAACAATCATTCTAACAATAATTATATAGGTTTAATAATCAGTGATTATTAAACCTATATAATTATTGTTAGAATGATTGTTCTTTTCACTAATTCTAAGACCAGGGAAGTCCACAACCCAGCTATAGAGATAACAACACAGGGGAATGGTAATGTTGGAATCAATCATTTTTTTCCAGCTGATGAATGATAAATCCATTGACAGCCAATCAGAATCTACCCGACTTTAAAGAGCTTGAGCATTTAAAGCACCAGACAGCATAACTGCAGCGTGTGCAGTGTGCACACAAAACACAGAACGTTATTTTCTGTTAGTATGGATGCTAATATAGTCATAGTTATCTTTATAGTTATTGTTCCTAGTGTGAACACTCCTTTAGCAGTTTTTGGTAGACTGGGTAAACCCAGTCCAATCTGCCGGAAATTTGATTTCATCCTGCAGCTGAGGCTGGAAACCTGTACATATATTGATCCTGCTTCCTTTCCAAATTTGCGGGAACCAATCACAAACTGGCTTATCCACCTGGCGGGTTTAACACAATGACGATAGAGAAGTGACGAATCCAATGCCTTTTAACCTCTCAACGATGCTCATATCGTTTTAGTTTAGCAAACAAATCGCTCGAGTGGGTGTAAATACCACTCACTTTCATGTTTTTTTTGCACAACCTGCAGAAATCGCTCAATGCCATTGCTGCTTCTGCAAACCGCTGATCAATGCTCCAAACCAACACGTTTGTTTTGTACAAAATGGAGTTTTCCCGTCTGGTTGAAGGACAATCCATATGCGAACAGAGTCATTTGAACTATGCCCATTGATCACGCCTCTTGTGCAGATGAAATATAGAGCAGACTCCCCAGACTAATGTTCAATTTTAAAAGATTGAGCTTTGTCTGGTCAGTGATAGCCACTTTTTGGCATATTTAAATTGAACCACAATTACTGAATAGTGGTAAATGATGACCATTAATCTGTCTGTGCTGCAAAAATACACTATAATTTGTTGGTCAATAAACCAACAATAAACAATGATTAGACAATGAACTGATAATAAATGAAAATCACTCAGGATGAGAACATATACTATTCTTTTCATGTTTCATTTATCTTATGATAGTTCTGGGATTCTGGGAATAATGGCATTTTTAAAATATGATGTTGCAGCCAATGCCTTGCCCATCTCTTTATTAAAAGTGATTAACTATTTCAAGCCACTTTCAGAAAGCATGAAAACTTCATAAAAAGAAAAGCAAATATATCATACCTAGGTCTTTAGAATCAGTGGAGGTGTGCATGGCCTCTGTTAGTGTCTCCTTGGGTGCCTTTGAAGGGCCTGAAGCAGCTTCTTCTGTGATGTTCATCTGTGATGTTTCTTGGTCAGTAAGGGAAGGTGTTGTTATCTCTGCTCCAGAAGCAACTGTGGCTGAACTAGGTGTAGGTAAACCTGGTGACTTTGTCACACGGTCAATCAATTCAGCAGTTTCGCTTTCTGAATAGCTGGTGAATGTTTGAGACACTTTTTGTGTGGATTTGGAGGTTCCAGTAGATGTTTCTCCAGGTTGTGAGCTTTGCATAACAACAGTGGGTGTAACTGTAGAATCAGTGACGGTAACTCCACTGGAGGTCTCTGAGGGTTCAGGTTCTGAGCTTGTGGATCTCTGTGTAGACAGAGGTGGGGGGTCCGCCATAACAACCCCAACCCCAGTCTCATCTTCATACTCAAAGAAAACAGTAGACGTAGCACTCTCAAGAAAAGTGGCCTTCGTTGCCAATGAGAAGGATGACTGTGTGGAAGCATCTGATTCCGCTTCGTCTTTATCATTACTGGTCTCACTAGCTGAGCGAGTCGGAATCTGGGTTGGGAATGTATCATGATCCTTTTGAGAGATGGATTCGCTAAGTGAGGGCGATTCAGTTGTGTGTCCTAATGTTACTACAGGGGACTCTGGTTCTAAAACTCTGTCTGTTGTAATATCAACCAGAATAGATTCCTCTGTTTTCCCGACTGCAAACATTGGTTTTGTGCTTAGTGAGGATGAAAGCAAAATATCAGGTAGAACGGTCCTCACTTCAATGATATTCTTATCCTCTGGTTCCTCCATTAGTTCTTCCGTAGTAAGCTCGTCACGGACCACATCTCCACGAATTTTTGCTTCATCGTCAGCCTTTTCAGTGCCAAAATCACTAATATCAAAATCTGGAACTTTTGTCGTGGGGAAGCTTTCCTCAGATTTCACAGTGACTGCAGCTGCATGTGGTGTTTTGATGGATTCTAGTCTGTCAGGGAAGTGGCTTGTCTTTGGTGGTGCCATGCTTGTAGAAAACATAGAAGGGGCGTCGGTAAGAGACAGGTCATCATCAGAGGTGTGAGAGGGACTGGCCTCAGAAGTCTGGCCTCTGGTGGTCTCTGTGGCAAAGAATGTAGTGGTGGGCTCCATAGTTGTACCACTCATGATTGTGACATCCACCCAGGAGGACTGGTTGAATAAAAGCTTAGAGGGGCCTGTAGAGAGAAAAAAATTGTCACAATATTTACCCAATATTTTGATATTTTGTATTATAAATAAATAAATCCTTATTTATGCATTAAATTGTTAAATTGCATTAAACAAGGCTTTCAAATTCAAAGAAATGCAGCCTTGGGGAGCATGAGAGACTTCTTTCAAAAACATTAAAAAAATCTTACTGACCCCAAACATTTAAACAGTAGCAGTAGTTTGAATAGAATAATAATTATTATCATTAGCCTATATTAGCTTACAATCATATAATCTGATTGTTTTTGTTTATAGAAACATAACAAAGTATTACCACTTTACTTTTTTGTTGTCAGATGGTTACTATGGTTTGATCTACTGGTATGTATTGTCTACTTTTCGCAACTGTATCAAAAAATATTGTAAACAGGATTTTCAGAGAGATCTCTGCTATGGAAATCTTTCCATTTTCACAGAGCAGCTTGCACATTCTGGACATTATGCTTGGTTGTATGATTATTATAATTAAATTATTATGAAACATTATCCCCTATTGCCGAAACAAGGCATGATTTGATTATACCGTTCTCAGAGTCCTCGAGAGACCTATATTCCTTACAATTGTTGAAACACACTTAGGTCACACAGCTTTTTAAATTGTTGCAATCTGAAAGTGATTTTCACCTTCAAATATTGGTCATTTTTACAAAGCTTTCTAAGTACATTTCATTGTATGCAATGCTTGAGTTTGGTTGACGAGAATAGCTCATTATATACCTCGGATTAAAATGGCTTTAAACTATTCAGCGGATTTATTTTATCTGAATGGTGTCAGAAGGGTTCCAACAACCTAATTATTTTGCTAATTGAATTTAATTCACACAAACAGCTTACATGCACTTAATGGCTGTTTAGCCATTCATTACCCTGTGTTCACACAAAAAAGTGTCATCTTCAAATACAACAGGCTAGGAGCCAAGGCTCCAGCTGTTCTCTATTATCTCCAGGCTCTTTCTATTCAGTCTGATGTCAGCCATGAGGTACTTTTTCCCTTAAGAAAAATGCCTGTCATTCATGTGATGCATTGTCTGATGGTTTGTGGGATGTTATAATCTGGCAAGGTGTGGTGAGGGGCGAAAACATCCTAACATTTGTCATCCTAATCCAGCCTGATTAGCTCATGTGATTTTATGCACATCTGCCACTATATCAAACATTCGAGTCATCACAGGGCAAAAGAACATGAGAACCAAACCCATCATGTAAGAGAAAACACTTGAACAGCACTCAATGCCACATGGATCAGAGAGGCTTAACAGAGTTGAAACAGACCAAACAAACACAGAGGTCACAGTGTCGAGGTTTAGGGTGAACCCCAGGTCCATTACTTATCACAGCAGTCAGTGGCTGTCATTCTGGGTGAGTGCCCTGCCTGGCAGGGGGTAGGTTGTCTAAATTAACCTCAGTTGAAAAGATAAACCCCCCAGGTCAGGGGTTAGCGAGACGCACTGATTTTAGAGCTCTGGTAGTACCGCTCTTCTTTATCCGCATGTCTGTTCAGATAAGTGCTGGTGCAAATGACAGGAAGAACAGAAAGTCTGACAGCGTAAAGAGTCAGAAAAAAAAGGAGCAGGTAACACCTAAGCACTTTTTCATGTTTGTTGATGGCTATAGGTCTGTACTGTGCATCTGAAAAAGGTATTACAGAAAAGGTCTGTATTATGCAACTAAAGGCCAGATTTACTCCAGCGCAAACTCTCTTTTGGCATTAAACACCTACTCCCAGGATATACTAAAGACACACAGTGAAAAAAAATTGTGGACATGGTTATTTTTACGGCTTTTACGGAGAGTATTTAAATTAATCATGCCGGTACGGCATTACTATGGTTTGCGCTAGTCAGTTTACTGGTATTTGCACCATTATTTAAAGCCCCCCCAAAAAGTATGTCTTAAAGCAGACGCTAATTTGTGTTGCTCTTGGTAGATTGCGTTGGTCATTATGGAAATTATACGGCTGCGCCTGTGTTCTTTAATTGTCATCAGTAGATCACACGCACAACTTTCCACTCCCATCTGCACTTTCTTTGGAATTGTGTTCTCACGCTAATTTGCCCTGTTTAGTACATCTGGCCCACAATATTCTTTGACGAATAGCTTAGATGAACATTAAAGGGATCATCATTTACTCACCCTTAAGTTGTTCCAAATCTATTGATAGAACAGTTGTTGAGCCCCATTGACTTAGTATGGCAAAAAAAAATCAATAGGGCCTATTAACTGTTTGGTTACCTTTTTTTTTTTTCTTTTTTTTTTTTTTAATATGTTCTTTTGAGTTCAGGAGAGGAAAGAAATGATTGGAACAATTTGAAGGTGAGTAAATTATGACAGAATTTTCATTTTTGGGTGAACTATCCTTTTAATGGCGACTCAAAGAAAGGAATCCTTGCCTTTCAGAGACAACTGTATATACATTAACTAGACGTGCATGATTTTTTTAATCAAGAATTGAGCTAAAGTAGGACAATCTATAATTCCATTGTTGTCACATTTTATTGTTGGTCTATAATCTTAATAAATAATTTTGGAGATTTTGGTTTTTGCCTTTTCAAGCAAGTATCAGCTGATAGTATTGATGCACTATTTAAAAAAAATTCTGGCTAGTACTGCTAAAATTATTATTTTTATGTCAAGCTCGACAACCGATGGCTGATAATAAAATGTTTTTAAATTTTACGAGTCAAATTAGGCATCAAAACATTATAATGCACAATATGAAAAATGGATATTCATTTTGAGATTTACATTTACCAGTGTTTTTAAATTATTAGTGTTTTTAAAAATTAACTTTAGGTTAGCATTTGATGACAGGAATGCTTATTAAATTGTAAAAACGGGAAAATTTAATTGTAATATTACAATTTAAATATCCAGTACTGGATTCTAAATAAATAAAGAAAAATCTCTAATAACAGTCATTCCATAATACCAATTATATATCTTGCATCCCTACCAGCATTGAAAATAGCTGCTCAGAGCCGTTAGACTAGTTAGCTCTAGACTAACTTGACTTTGACGCGTCTCAGTGCTGTTTGTCTTTTGAGAATGATGCCCCTGGTTGCATAATACTGTTCTTATGAGGTCATCTCATCTTGGCCAATGAGAACATCAAGTCTTTCTGAAGTCTCAGTACCTACAACACCACAAAGCAAAGTCTGACAAGCATCTGCCATTTATCCATGAAGCACTGCAGTGGCATAACGGACCTCTGAGTGTTTAAACCCTCTTGTTAACCAAGCCCAGTGTGGTTTCCTTAGAAACGGGCGGCAACCCAGAATGCAGTGAGTGAGGTCAGTGAATCACTGGAGAATGAGCTACTCTCATGTAAACTTTTCCATACTTGCCGTCTCAACCTAAAAGAACCTCAATTAACAAAAAGCGGTGCGCTCTAACTAATATTCCGCTTTGATTTACTGCCGTTAAAAGGCCTTCACAGTAAGTCTGGAGCTCAAGTTTACGTGTGTAATGGGGTAAGGGCTTCAGTTTTATGCCTGCTGTGAGAAATGACGTCAAAGCAGCTGGTAAAGTGGCTGTTCTTGCAACCATTCAGGTGTTCGTTTATTACACCATAAACACTTCATGAGCTCAGTGAAAAGTCTTTACCTTTGAAACAGTATGCTCCTAGCCTCATACTGGGATCTGGGAAGCCTGTTTGGTTTCGGTAGCGGTACAAGGTGCGTACACCCAGCAGGCCACCACCACACTGGCTTCTGGGAACGGAGACAGGGTGGCGGGCACTGCCGTCAGACAGCCATCCATAATCGCATCGGTCGAGGCCCTGTCTCCAGGCAGCGTGGAGTTGACCAGGTGAGGCCAGCTCTGCATTCATGCTTTCACACTCCGCCTTGGCCTCAGCAAAGGTCATCTTTTGCATTGTGGGTGCAAAGTAAACATTGCCTAGAGTGAAAACATGAAAGAAACATTATATATCTGAAATTAGCTGCATTTTGAGTTTTTCATAAAATAAGCTTACATGTTAAAAAGCAATAATCATCATTATTAAAGTTTTGCTAACACATCAATTTCAAAGTGCCAGTCAATGAAACAAAACCCCTGATCTTGGATCTGGGAGGAGGGGGGATACCCTGAATAATATGACAAACGCAAATTAATTAAATAGCTTTCAGAAAAAAATTATAATAATTTAAGCAAATGCTTTGGTGAATATAGGATGAAAATAAAAACGAGGGGGAGTTGTTTTCGTGCAGCCTTGGGTGTTGCTGTCAAATGCTAGAACTGAGGTTTTCATGACGTCTAAGTAATTTACAGCAGAACAGTAAAGACATTCCCAAATCTTCTTTCGTGAGGGAATGAGAGATATTAAACACCACAGTATACAACTGATTCATTTAATGAATCCATTTTCCATTTGATCTTTTAGATGTTAGTTGTTTTTCCATGTCTTTGTCACAACACTAAACTGAATATAGCACTCAGTATTAAGTATAGTAAGTCTCCTGACAAGATGTGAGGGAAAATCACTTTTTTGTCTTATTTATTGGTCATTCTGGCTTTTGAAAGAACTAAAATCTTTTACAAACAACAATTTCTCATCATTATTAGTAATTTACTTTAAATACATGTATGTCATCTTTAAAAGAGTACTATCATGCAAACTATCAGCTATCAAATAAAACAGTAACACTTTACATTGAGGTTCATTAGTTAACATCGTATTAACTACCATGACCTAACAATGAGCAATACATTTGTTACAGTATTTATTCATCTTTGGTAATGTTAGTTAATAAAAATCCAGCTGTTCAATGTTTGTTCATGTTAGTTCACGGTGCATTCACTAATGTTAACCTTTGATTGTAATAATGTATTAGTAAATGTTGAAATTAACATGAAATAATATTAGTTAATGCTGTAGAAGTATTAGGTAACACTTTATTTTACAGTGTCCTTGTTGTACAGTACATGTACTTACAATAGTAATAACAATAAATGATGCCTAATTACATGTAACTAACCCTCAACCAAATCCTAATCCTACCCTAACCCTATAGTATATGTAGTTAATTAATATTACTCAGTACTTACATGTATAATTACACTGTAACACAGACACCTTAAAATAAAGTGTGACCAAGTATTGTTCATTCATAGTTCAAGTTAACTAAGCTAGTTAACTAATGTCAACTACTAATGTTAACTACTGAACCTTATTGTAAAGTGTTACCAATAAAACTCCTGACAGGATGTTCTGATAAGATGATTTACATTCGGCAAAACAAGTTTATGTTCATATTAGACTTGGGATTGAAAAGAAACTTAGATTTGCTTTAAAATAGGAGAGCTTCCACTTCAATGTTTAATAACACAGATGTTCATTGCCAATATGGTTGATATTCATTTTTGGCCATAACCGCAGTTTAAAACCACATGAATTATGTCAGCATAGAGCAAGTATAACAGATAAACTACAGCTCTTTCGCATTACCGCAGGACTGTTGGACTGTCAAGAAGTTGTATTTTATTTTATTTGAAAAGAAATAAGTTGTAAGAAATAACAGAATACTAAACTCTTACCCTCAAGCTTGTCCACATAGCAGAACACGTCAAATGTCTCTGTGGGCCTGCGTTTGCCATAAGACCTGACACCAGGTTTTCCAGGCAGATTTCCAAAGCAGCCAGGCCTTGGTCTAGTGATTGGATATCTACAGATAGAAACAATCCACACAGAGAGACAAGTTTCTCACGACTGAAAAATAGTACACAATTATCATTTTGTTTAGCTTTTGCAATTTCCTTTTTGTATCAACATGTTGACATATTGTTTAAAACTTATTACTGAGATTGCCAGTAGAGAATATAGAAGTGCAGGTTGTGTGTGTGTGTGTGTGTGTGTGTGTGTGTGTGTGTGTGTGTGTGTGTGTGTGTGTGTGTGTGTGTGTGTGTGTGTGTGTGTGTGTGTGTGTGTGTGTGCGTGTGCGTGCGTGTGTGTGTGCGTGTGCGTGTGCGTGCGTGTGCGTGTGTGTGCGCGTGTGTGTGCGCGTGTGTGTGTTGCTTCTAACCTCACTGTTTGATCTGCAATCCAGCCAGCATCACACTGGTCAAATCCATCCTCATAAGCAGATCTCAGCTGTTCTGCTGTAGCAATGGTGGCTCCGACATTGCTGCAGGTCTGCACAGCTTGTGCATAGTTCAGAATGTATCTGCTGACCCTTGACCTGTAGTGAAACACCACCCCTGTTCAAAAAGAACAAATAAAACGAACAAAAATGAACATCTCCTAACAAAGACCATTCCATCCATTAACAGTTGCATTAAATAGGGGCATATTGTATTACTGCCATTGTTGTCAGTGACCGCCATAAATTTGAAGACTAATACAAACTGCTTTAGTCCTGAAGAGGTCTGCAAGTTGCTCATAAACAAATTAATAAAGCAAGCAGTGTTGGGACATTCATTTGAACGAGGGGACATTCCATCCACCCCCATAATTGTCGCTTTGAAACAAATTCAAATTAAATGAGTAATGGATCTAATTAAAATGGTAGTGTGTCTTTGCTGAGAGCAGGGTGGTGCTGCGATTCTAGAGCCAAAGCAGTTCAGGGCTGACCCATCCCATCCTTTCACATGGCCTGTGCATAAATCATCCCATACAAAATGTCTCCCAGTGTCAAGATGCATCACAGTGTATCCAAGCAGAGGGAAGACATTAAGAGAGGCAAAGTTTATTGGAGTGCATTTCACTTTTTACGCTGTAACTACAGTATAATCTGGGAGGTTCCAAAACAACCTTAAAATCCCTCAACAATTTAGATAATCTGTGCTTGTGGCTTTTCTCCCATTAACAGTTCCACTTAACAGACTGAACTTTCATTTATCTATAATTTACTTTGGTTATGACTGTCATTGATCAATTAGCTTTAAGGAATTTCCCATATTGGCAGCACATGTGCTTCAGATACAACAATGGCGTCTTTAAAATCGTAAAAATTTGAGAGAAAGCGAGAAGACAAAACAATCTTACCATCAACATTTAAACTAACTGTGTCTTGCGTGTCCTCAATCCCAAACATTACTTCACAGCGGTATGTTCCAGCATCACTTGCCCGGAGCTTCACCATAGTTAGAGAAGCATCGCCAATGTCTTCGGGGTGACTCTGCACTGATACGCGACTCCTGTACCCCGAACCAATCTTAATGACGCCGTTCTGGGTGACAAGAACAGTCGACTCCACACCCCCCTCAATTTTTGTCCATTTGATGCGCAGGTAATCTGTTCCGGAGGCATTTCTGTTTCTAGGTCCAACAGTTGGGATGATGGAGAAGTAACATGGAAGGGTCACTTTCCCGGACAACAAGCCGCTGACGGGACGCATCACCAATAATGTGCTAGAGACTGAGAGAATGAAAGGCATGAGACGTATACACACAGCTGCATCCACAGCAAAGCACAGGAAATCATGCCTCACAGTGTTTATGATAATTGAGCTAAGAATTATTTTACTGCCTCTGTGAAGCCTAAGGGTAAGTATACCAGAGACTATTTTCCTGTTTAAGGACAGATAACCTTGAATGGGGGACGTTGAAAGGAGCATAACTGTCAGAAAATCACTATATACTCGGACCAACAATGTGAGAAATGCTTTGGACAGGTGGGATTACCCCTGAGGGTAGCACACACACCGTGTGTGAGCATGGCCTCTCAGAGTGATGAAGTCAAGCCATCTGTTTGCACCAGACTACAAGAAGTTCCTAATTAAAAGGTATAGGTGACTGGAAGTAAACCATTAGTGGCAGCTAGGGGACAACAGTTTGTGGGAATGCAGGGTCTGCTCCACAACAGTTTGACCAATTCGGGAGATGCATTTAAATTAATTTTACAATTAAATAGATAGTTCACGCTAAAATTTACATTTTATCATTACTTACCCTCAAGTTGTTCCATTGATGGCAACCATTTACTTCCATAGTAGAAAAAAAACGCTGTCAACGAGTTACCAACATTATTTCATTTTCTTTTGTGTTCAACAAGAAACTAATATGGGTTTGGAAATTGGAACAGCATGAGGGTGAGTAAATGGTGACAAACAAAATTGGGGGTGAACTATCCCTTTAAGTTGATTTTTGTTGCAAGAAAGTAAATAAAGTTAGCCCTTAAAACAGCACAAAAAAGAAAGCATGCCTACATTAATTTAGACACGTGTGTAAACGTCAGTCTTGCATGTTCACCAGATAAATGCCATTGAAATATAATAGATGAAAAAAATACAAAAATAAATGAAAAGCTTACCTGGTCCAGTCGTTGTTTGGTATATGCAGATCAACCACAATATGTGTCTTATATTTAGCAACATCTTCATGGCTAGGAGGTGAAGAGAAGAATCACTGAATCTTTGATTTGATAAGTCACTAACATCTAGTAGTAAACTGAGCTGAATGACTGAGACATTTGCTATCTATTAAGACTCGCATTTGCTGAACGGCGTTACTCATCTGAATGGCGATGTGGTGGTCATACAGAGTGTTTCCTCTCAGAGGGTGGGTGGCGGAATTGAGTATTCAGTTGTTCTAATCCCCTGCGGGGGGTGAGGCACAAACTTTTGCCACCGCAACACTACAAATGTTGGGCTCGTAAAACAACCATTCTTAGATTAGAGATAGGCTATAATCAAAATATAGCTTACTGTGAAAGTTAAAATAATTAAGATTTGTTTGATTGCTTCTTCATAGGCCTAGGTACTGACTTCATGCATAGCTGTTTGTTTTCCTTTCGTTTGATCTCATACAGTGTGGGGATAATCAAATAAAAAAGTCAGCAGCTTAAAATCGCACAAGTAGCAAGTTTAATTGCCGCCTTATCGTTTAAGG
Organism: Phoxinus phoxinus; assembly: GCF_949152265.1. Classification (NCBI taxonomy): domain Eukaryota; kingdom Metazoa; phylum Chordata; class Actinopteri; order Cypriniformes; family Leuciscidae; genus Phoxinus; species Phoxinus phoxinus. The sequence goes on along the minus strand of NC_136878.1, from coordinate 28,787,185 downwards.
ATAAATCAGAGCGGTTAAAACATGCAGTGGTAAAGTCATCACGCTTTTGGTCACTCTGAATTTAACCTAGAATGTCCTAAAGTCGAGTAGAAATTGCAGAAATTGTGACAAAAATAAATGCAAACAAATGTTACATTGCACGAACACACAACAAAGTGTGATTTAGCAATATGGAACCCCACATTTTCTACCGGCACTGTGGCAAAATAATTCTTACTAGACTTAATCGCAGCTAAATTTATAAAGAAACTAACCGATTCATTTAATTACAATTCTCAATGTCATCCAAAAACTCTGAGATCATAGACCATCGAATTCTTTTCACGCATGCGCTTTGTCTGCGCGCTCTTGTATTTCACTCCTGTAGCCTATGCAACTGGAAGTTCCTCACTCCATCATAATTAGATTAGATGTCTATAGTTAATGTCTAATAGTCAAATACTAGAATATATGTAAATAGAGATTCAGACATGTCCTGGCCCTGACATAACGGAGCTGGAACCTATTAGTCACGCCCATGATGTAGCCAGCATCAGAGATGAGAACTGTTAACGAGTCTTTTGGTAGTAGGCTACTACTATTTCAGTTCAATTGTTCTTTTTTGGATAATTTTGCTCCTGTGTTCTACACTGAGTGAGGTCATGGGGTATTTGAGTTGGCTATACTTTCGTGCGACGTAGGTTCAAATATTGTAGCTAGCATTTACTCATCCACTTAGAATGTTATTTAAAAAAAGAAATTTGAACAGCAAAAAAAAAAAATATGATAATAATCATTAGAATGTTGAAAACATTCGTTAAAAATCACATCTAGTCATTTAAATTATTTTCTGATTCAAATTTAACCATATTACCGTGATATGCATAAATCGACTGCATAAGTTTAGCAATTAATAACTGAATCACTCTGACTGACGACACAATCATAAATTAATACAAAGGGGGGAAAAATGAATGAAATACTGTACCTTTCCCGAAAGTTATAATTCCAAACGAAAATAAATGTTATTTAATCCCAGTTCACAATGAGTCCACATGAAACTTTCACACGTGTCCTTGTATCAGTTTAAATCTCTTCCCTGGACCGTGTGTTGCTCGCTGTGGTCCGGACACAAAATGTGAACGCTAACAGCAAATTCAAATCCATTTTACTCTCTAAATAACTTTAGGGGATTTAGAGGAGGGGCTCACAGCCCACCCAAAAAAAAGTGAGTGGACACCACCTAGAAGGGAGGGTGCGGGGAAAGTGACTAGGACGCGCGTCACAGGTGCCCCAATTGACTGGACAAGACAAGAGCGGGCGGGCGCGCGCACGCACGCACGCACACAAACACGTACACACACACACACACACACACAATAAAAGAACAGAACATTTACAACTAGCCTAAATACGAACGAAAGTGCCACCTTTCCCTATTCGCTCAGAGGTGCAGAGCACTTAAGTAAATAAATTATACCTTGATCATATTATAGCAGTGAAGGTGATTTATGTTGAGCAAATTAAACCTTTGCCTCAAATAGAAATGAAAAATACAAATAAAATGTAACTTTTGCATCGTCACTAAGCCTATTTTGTCTCGTGGTAAAAACAAACAAACAAAGCAAAAAGCAAACAAACATTAAAACAATTCTCGTTAGCGGTTTAATAAGCTCAAATAAATTAGGCTATGTCAGATTTTAAAATGAGTCGAATAAAAGGATAAAAGTCTTAAATGTAAGTAAAACATCCAGGTTATTGTCCCCCCAAGTCATCATTTATGTTAACACACATCCAGACATGAATTATTCCCGTGTTGATTTTATCTCAACAGTTATTTGGTGGATCACATCATATTGCGCTTCTTGCGCTGCAACAGAGAGTTGCCCCTCCACACGGGGGAGAACCAGGCCGCGCTTACAGCACTGGGTGATAAGAGAGAGCAACCGGATATTTCAAAGGTTATAAAGTGACTCGCTGAACTTTGAGGAAGGTTCACGCTGCAATAAATGACAGCGCTTAATTTAAATTACTTTAATATGGACTTTGTTGATTTGTAATTAATTTGTCCTGAGAGCACAGTTCAACCTTTCAAATAAAATCCACCTTCATTTTACTTCACACTGATGTTTGTTCACTTGATTACCAAACGGATAGGCTATGGCAAATAATAACTATGTAGGCCTAATCAATATATTCACGCGCGCACACACACACACAATCTAAGTTAAGATTGAACAAGGTCATTTGAAACCATCACGCAAAACCCCTATTAGAGAAAACACATTTACATAACTGGACTCAAAATCAATAGCCTAACTGACAGACCTTGTGACAACTAACCCTTGCTTCTCCTATTTAGTACAGTGTTAGATACACAAAAAATCACTGTATAAGTGGACGGAATTTGGAAGATTGCAGCATCATTTAGATATAGATACAAATCACAGTTTTTTTACAGATAGCACTTCATGATTCCTATACCACAATCTTTTAATCCCTAAACTGGTCGAGGGGTGCGTTTCCAGGTCGGTGCTTTTCTCTGGCTACTTCCTTCCAAGATAATGGATCTCATTTTCAGCTGGAAAAGCTCACACTCCTCACCCATACCCTCACATGGGTCAGTGCCTTAACCATTACTCACTTCCATTTACTTCAAATGACTAGAAATGGACATGCCTGTCTCTGAAATAATCTTTATACGTCTTGCTGACAGATGGATGTCTATCACTTTTGACTTACATCACCTAACATACAGCACATTTCCCAAAAGCAATACTATCTACAGAACTAAAAATGTTATGGACTCGCATGACCTTTCCAAGTAATCAGACTCATTTCATATTACAATATATCAAGAGATCAAAAGAAACTGTATACAAGTAGGCCTACAGCTATATTGGGTCAGAATGGTAAGTTGTTGATGATATTTAATTATCTAAGGTGTTACACAATGGCAATTATGGCCTTATTTCCAAGACACATTGACAATATTCTTTTTTCGTCATATCACCCAGACATATCGCTGATTCTCATTCAGGTCTTACAGGTTGATCTGCCTGTTTTTCAAACAGTGCATCATAAATGTATGGAATATTAGCTCAAACTAGATGATAAATCAAAGGACCACAGCTAGAAATTCTTTTCATTCACTGGATACCTTTAAAAGAACCTTTGTAACCCTCACTGATCCATAAGTACAAGCTACATTTATGATTAAGTAGAACAGTTATAGGTATAACAAAGGTACAACAAAATGCATGTTACAACAAGCAACGAGTGATCTGTCACTTTCCCCGACAACCCTCACCTGTTTGTGTCCAGACATGCCGCATAATCACATGACTTCTGTTAGGGAAACATGGTCTTTGGAAAAACAGATCATCTGTATAAGGCATAAATGCAAAAACAATAATTACAAACTACAACTGTGTTGATACTGCCTTAAACATTCTCCTCAAGGTTCACAGAGTGTGGCAGTTGTTCCAGATTTAACTCTGAACAGGTCTGTCAGTAATGCTCTGTTAGCTCCAAATGACAATTTCCTAAGCACATTAAGGGAATAAAGTTGGGAGATGGAGAAGAGGGGGATCATTTGTACCGTCCTGTGGAAAACAGGAACTACATCACAACGAGCACATGTAGCCACAACATCTGTAAATCACTGAAGCAGTTAGGATATTGAGTGTAAAATAAAGTAGGCCAGAATGAGTGTTAGTTGTTGTTAGTGTTCAGTGTGTTGGAAGGGTGAAACAGCATAATGACCAAACAGTGTTTAATGCATTATTCTCTGGACTCTCTGCCCTCACTGGAGACATTATTCAACTTGCGTTGTCTGAGTAGAGTGGCTAACATTTTCAAAGATCCATCCCACCCTGGACATCATCTGTTTGTCCAGTTGCCCTCTGGTAGGCGTTTAGGTCTATTGCATCACGGACTAATAGATTTAAGAATAGCTTTTACCCCAGAGCTGTAAGAGAATTTAACAACACTGAACAAACTTTTGACTATAAAAATCATGATTCAGTTGCACCAATTATAATTACAGTTAAGGTCACTTTGTGACGACAATGTGCAATATTATTACATGAATCTATCAAGTTTCTGTATTGTAGTGTGTTAGATTTATGGTGTCTTAATTATTGTTGTTGTGTTGTCTTGTGGATGCACCATAAGGTTTGCTAATCAATTTCATTGTATTTTACATGCAATGACAATAAAAGGAATTGAATTGAATTGAATTGAATTCCCACTGAACGTAAATCAGACATAAAGTGACCTTAGACTTTTTTCAAATCTACAAGCACATATTGGATCTTAAATGCATACTGGGACTTTAGTTCTGGAATTTATAGAAGTAAAGGCCCATCCACACCAAGAATATAAACAATAACTAATAACTAATAACTAATAACTATATTAGCATCCACACCAATGTGTTGAGTGTAAAGTCATGCATTTTGATTGGCTGTCAATATTTTTCTGTTCATCAGCTGGAAAAATTCTGAAATTGATATAAACAATATGTGGTATAGTTGTAGTGTGGATTCTGCTATCTTAAATTGTTAATGCAATATTTAATATTATGGTTAAACTTATCATTACAGTTGTCGTTATTTGGTGTAAAAGGTCTCAATTTAACAGAAGCCCCCATATCAAATCAGACTAGTTAGCAGTTGTTAGTTTCATTGAGCCTGCTTTAAATTAAAAATGTTTGAATGCCACTCCATTTGTGTGGACACATTTAGTGTTTAATGCATATATGTATTCTTAAATGCCAAAATTACAACAATACTTTAATTGCATTCAGTAGTGCTACTTTGGATCAGTACCAAAGAAAGCTTACAATATGTATTCAAGATTCTGCATTTTGCTTAAAGGACAAGTTCAAGTTATACCGACCAAACCTTTACCTCTTGAAGCTGTTGTACAGTACATGTCTAATATAATTTATCATTTTTGAATCTCATTAAGTTTAATTATGATTTGCACTGAGAATAATCAGAGCTATTTTATATTATAATCCGTTAATAACATTTAATACTAGCCCCAGAAAGTGGGTTAATTTTCATTACAGATGCAGGACCTAACTAGTATCACTCGATTTATTAAGCTTGCAGTTGTTTTCTGTATCTTTGTTCGTAGTCCACAGTGATCATCACAAATCAACACTACATACAGTGTTTTCCTTACATTGACAAGTACTTGTGAACCTGTGTTCACTGTCTCTGTCTGGTCACGTCTGTCTTGCAGCTCACACTTGTAGGAATGTCCTGTTTGCTTCTGTCAATGTGGCCGTAAAGTAATTAAGGGGTAATTAAGAGGTTTTCTTTGTTATGGGTGGACACAGGAGAATAAGATCTTGAGCTATTGAAATGATTTAACCCATTGGCAAGATGTAAATCTGTATTACAATCTAAAATAACACATTACATTTAATAACTAAGTTAAATAAATAATGTAAGACTGTTCACCATTTTGTTACTGTAGTGTCTTCATTTTTAAAAAAAATCTAAAACTTATTTTGCAGACGAAAATATTTCCATGTACCGTGCAAAAGTCTTAGCCACATTCATATTTTTACCACAAAAAAAAAAAGGTTTTAAGCCAGTTATTTATTTAAGGCAGTTATTTAAGCCGATCTCACCATCATCTGTAATTACATAAAGAACTGTAGCAACATCTCCAAGACGCTTGTAGAATCCTACCTCCTACCTATTATATAATTATTATCATAATCATTCTTTGAAGTATCCTTTATAAGAACTAATGGGTGAAGCAAGGGTTAGCCAAAGTGTCCTCGGTTAATTTACAGCAGCTTGAACTGTGAGGAATATCGTTTTGTGATTTAAGACAGGGTGACCTGAGATAACCCTAGTGACTCCACTGACACCATTCTGCCTGTGACCTCCAATTCAAGCTTTGACACCCTTCCAGAGAAGTAGTTGATCTAACATTCCACAAATGCAGGGGTGACGGCCAATTACATTCACTTAAATTTGGCTAAGGAAAATAATTACTATCTGGTTTTGGAGCCACTGTTTGCGAGTGGGTCTATAGGAAACGTGCCATTCAGACAATTAAGTTTAAAACACAGTGTAACTGATGAGTGGACTTTAGGAGAATGTCATGTGTGCCTAAGGGACCAGTAATTTGTGGAAAATTTGAGACAACTCCATGCTGTCAGTAGACTAAAACCATGTGCATTAATGATTTTGAAAATGTGAGAACATGGTAAACACGTTTTCTTTTCATGACCAGCACAAAGATCCAATTGTTGTATTTTGTCAGAGCTATGTGTATGTACTTTGAGCATTACATCAAGTATTTCACATGAAGATGTTTCACTGAGCTCATGGAGCTAATTTCCAGGACACTGAAAGTGTTTACAGGACATTAAGTTCCACCTTGATTCCTAAAATGACTCAGAAGTAGTTTAACGTTCCCTCAAGAATATGACAAATAACAGACAAGTTGACTTATTTAGCATTTGCTTCTTTTTTTCCCCTCTTTGGTCTTTAAACATGGGGGAGGGGAGGCATAATGCCTCATAAATATTACAGTAATATAAAATATATTAAAGTATTAATAAAGAGAGTTGAATAGTATATGAATATACACCCACTGGCCACTTTATTAGGTACAGCTTGCTAGTATCGTGTTTGACTCACTTTTGCAGTCACAACTGCATTAATTATTTGTGGCAGAGATTCAAAAAGGTGCTGGTAATATTCCTCAGAGATGTTGGTCCTTATTGACATGATAGCATCACGCAGTTGCTGCAGATTTGTCAGATGCACATCCATGATGTGGAGCCGAACGTGACTCTCCTGTTCCACCCACATCCCAAAGGTGCTCTATTGGATTGAGATCTGGTGACTGAACTCACTGTCATGTTCAAGAAACCAGTTTGAGATGATTTGAGCTTTGTGACATGGTGTGTTATCCTGCTGGAAGTAGAAATCGCAGCAGAAATCGAGACTCATCAGACCATGGCAACGTTTTTCCAATCTTCTATTGTCCCATTTTGGTGAGCCCGTGCCAATCGCAGCCACAGTTTCCTGTTCTTAGCTGACAGGAGTGGCCCCTGGTGTGTCTTCTGCTGCTGTCGCCCATCTGCTTCAAGGTTCAACATGTTGTGTGTTCAGAGATGCTCTTCAGCAGACCTCTGTTGTAACGGTTATTTGAGACACTTTTGCCTTTCTATCAGCTTGAACCAATCTGGCAATTCTCCTCTGACCTCTACAAGTGCATCAACAAGGCATTTTTACCCACAGAACTGCCGCTCACTGGATATTTTCTCTTTTTTGGACCATTCTCTGTAAACCCTAGAGATGGTTGTGCGTGAAAATCCCAGTAGTTCAACAGTTTCTGAAGTACTCAGACCAGCCCGTCTGGCACCAACAGCCACGTTTTAAAGTCACTTAAATCAATTTTCTTTCCCATTCTGATGCTAACTTTGAACTTCAGCTGATCGTCCTGACCATGCCCGTTTCTCAATAAGCATCTTGCATCCTTGTTTTTTCGTACTACGTCATCATCAAATGTCAAAGCCCGGCTCCAACACTCAAGAACAAAACTATACATAACGCATTAAGTACCGAGATGTGTTCTTGATATCAAGGATGCATTGAGTGCAGACTTGAGAAAATCGAACTGTTAAAAATCCCAAAAGTCATCGCGATCGGACAATGTGAAGCTTGTAAGCTTTAAACTTCTCTTGTTCTCTTCTCTTTCCCGCTGAAAGCTTGCAAATACGTGACGGCTTCATTTATCATTTATCGTTTTGTCTGCCATCATTTTAATAAAGTTCTAATACCTGGGATAAGCCTGCAATACTTTTTAATTTGCATATTTAAAATAATCTTAATGTTAACAAAGCGTAACATTAACTACATACTCATTTACACAAATACTCAAGTAAAATAAAATAAATCTAATGATAACAATAATGCAAGTAAATACTTGGGTTACACTTTATTTTATAGTGACAGTTACTGTATACTTAAGTACTGAGTAATAGTTAACTACATGTATTTAGTGTTATGGTTAGGATCAGGGTTTGGTTTAGGGTTAGTTTGCTTGTAGTTATACATAATTTACTGTTATTAATAAGTAGTAACGTGTAACTACGCCACCTTATAATTAAGTTGCCAATATTTTGAATAGGTTATGACATCTGTGATATTATGTCTTATTTATTGTGCAATGGATGGTGCTGTCCCACTGCCTAATATGTGCTGAACGGTCCATTAAGGCAACAAGATCACAGCACATCTCAATTCTCACAAAGATGTGCTTTGTGTCCTCGTGTCCTTCCGAGTTCGTCCTTTCCAGGTAGCCTGGCATGAGGCATGAATTCTTTACGTTCTAAGAATTGAGGAACAGCCCATGTCTAGATGGCTAAATGTATTGAATTGCAGCCATGTGATTGGCTGATTAGATATTTGTGTTAACATGAGGCTGAATAGGTGTACCTCATAAAGTGGCTGGTGCGTGTTGAAAAACAGTCATTTACGTGGGGAAGCACAGATGTTACTTATCACTTATTACGATAAAATATGTGTTAATTTATATTTTATGTTTTCTGTGCACATCTGCGGTATTGCACCTAAAAGCTGCTTCTCAAACAGACCAATAACTCACCAAGCTCAAATGACTTACAAGCCACAAAAGACTTCCATTAATTGTTTGCCTATAAGCACTCTGTGTACAGTGGTGCTTTTAAACTACTGCCCACATATGCACATCCCTTTTTCAGTTTACTATGTCATCACTAAGAGAAGTTAGGCTTCTACCGTGATTAAAACGCCAATAATCATAAGCTTTTTCAATGCAAAATACACTCAATATGCGTCAGTGACAGCGTAATTTTCGATATTTTGAAATTTTCGGGGAAGCCCATGCGGTCTTAAAGCAACCACCACTTTGTATAGGAAAGACAATTAAAATTAGACAATGATCATTCAACAGCACCCCTCCCAAAATAAGACATGTTTGCATGTTGCCTTGTGGATGTAATTAAAGTCATTCACACTCATTGCTGATTTATTGAAGACTCAATGGCTCATGTAATGCGTAATTTCCAAGAAGTCATCAGCAACAGCACTAGGAGGGGTCCATCTTCAACCCTACTATAAAAGGTTTGTGTTCATCTACTCAGAATGGGTTTTCTGGGAGAGGCTCTGATCTGATTAACACTTGAAAAATCAACACAATCTCTTTCTTGTCCTCTGCATTAGTTGACATGTTGCAAAGTTTGTAGAATGTCTTAAGTGGACCATCAAAGTATTTTCATAAAACATTACCTTAAAATATGCAATTGAATCAGACATTGGGACACATGCAGTAATTGTGCATATTTTATTTTCTTCAATAAACATGACTTCAGAGATTTCGTGCGTATGTGGTCTCAACTACCAGCTCGGCTACAAACAAAATATGAAGTGTTTAGAAACTCAAACATGCTGCCATGAAATGCATCATGATTCAATGGCAAAAAAAAAAGTTGTTGGAAAATAAGCTAATAGCATGTCTTATTCCTCCCTCACACACTCACAAGTGACAACCTTGTTCTGAGATGATTGACTCCATTAAATCAAGGTTAGTTTTCTCTGTTTGTTTGTCTCTCTCACTGATCCATGTAATCCTGTCCTTTAAAATTTGACAGCTAAGACACATATTTCCATTCCCTCCCCATGTACACAGAAGACCCCATGCACACAAACACCACACTCAAGCCAGATTTTGTGGAGGTTCAGTACGGTTGATCAAAAATGCAAAACTAGAAATATTTGAGTTACAAGAGTTGACGATATGACGATTTCTGTCATGTTGTGATGGGTGCTGGGCAAGTAACATTAGGCGAGAGGACCAGGGCCTCTAAAAAATACCTCATGGTCTAAGGCTGCTTATAGGGAAATGAAGTCAGCTTGTAAGCACAGGGTGGGATTCGTTTCTTAGTCACTTCACTGTCTCATTTCAGCACATACAGAAGAGTTTCATTACAGTGAGGAGAACTAAAATTAACTGAAGACATACCGAGACTTTAAAGTTCTATAAAAAAATATATATGTATACGTAATTAAATAACTATAGTAAAAACTATACAACTACTCCTGATTTCATATATAGCTATAGAGTTCAGAGTGGTTCTTAACCTTTTTGACTTCAAGACCCCCTTTTTCCAAGACAATATTTGAAAGCCCTCCAATTTAAGATGATATGTTAATCTGGTACTTCTGTTGTGATAGAAAAAAAAAACTAAAAATATGATTCAATTGAATGTAATGCTGTAGCATTTTAATTCAAATTATGTTAATGTAAAATGTTTACTATATGCCACTCAGACAATCAAATTCCAGCACCAAAACTAACAATATTTGGCTACTCTAGAACACTTTTGAAACAGCATTTACTAAAGATTGAGATGGTGAAATCCTAAATCTTCTAAAAAGCATGTAGGTCCATTATACTTATAATAAACACTTCAGTGCTTCACATCATCTTTAAATACTGTACTTCTCATGTTTTGGCCCATGGTCAAAATGGCCAAATAGACTTGTCAGCTGATTTCTCCTTCAGCTTGGCTCTTCCCTGTTCACTTCTGCTCTCCTCTCATTCACAGCTGTGTGATGCTCATGTGCTATGACATAAGCCTGATATACTGACTTACAATACATTAGCGGGTAGACATCACGTGTGCAGCAGTCAGATAAAAGAGAAAGAGCTCTGTGATGTTTGGAAAAGGGTGTTTTAAAGTGATTTATATTGGTACAACATATACACCACCGTTCAAATGTTTGTAATTCAGTGATTTTATTTTTATAGATTAATATTTTTATTCATCAAGGATGCATAACATTGATTAAAAGACAGTAAATATTGACAATAAATAGGCCTACATTTAGAATGTCATTTCTATTTCAAATAAATAATGTTCTTTTTAACTTCAAATAATTATGATCATAGTGTGACAGTTTTCACAAGTGTTTTCAACATTGATAATAATAGGAAATGTTTCTTCAGCATCAACGCAGCATATTATAATGGCTTCTGAAGGATCATGTGACTGAAGACTGAAGCAATGACTGTTGAATACAGCTATTTGCAATTGTAAATATATTTAACAATAATACGGTTTTCACATTATTTTTTATCAAATAAATGCAGCCTTGGTGGGCGTGAGACTTTTAAACATTTAAAAAATCGTACTGAACCAAACTTTGGAATTGGAAATCGTGCTGAAATACTCCCAATAAACAGAATCAGAGAAATAAACAGAGCCTCTATCTCAGAAACATTGGACAATGGATTTCGCGAGTGACACCCACTACTTGTGAGCAAGAGAAGAAAAACAGAAGAATTACAGTGTGCTCATTACAAATACATCAAGACACGATAAACCACTATTTTAACAATCTTCTCCTGGAAGGGGAGACCACCCAGCTATACTAAAAAGTGTATTTAAGTCACTTTAGTCCAAGACCCTGTTCTCAGTTGTTCCCTCAATAACACATGCAGACTCTCATAAAAAAGGATGTATTAAGATGTCACCAAATGATGCACTACAGGACATCAGAGGAACTAATGCTCTTTTACAAGGTACGTTTCCTACAGGACAAGGTTTAGGATAACTCACACAGACTGTGATGGGCATTCTTATCAATTATATTCTGCTTAAATGTTTCCAAATTATAGTTTAAAAGCTCATCTCACTTTATTCGTGAACTTGTTCTGAAAAAACTTGTTCTGAAACAGTAAAAGAGAGAGAGAGAGAGAGAGAGAGAGAGAGAGAGAGAGAGAGAGAGAGAGAGAGAGAGAGAGCACTCATCCGAGTAATAGGAGACTCTAAGTCATCTTGTTTAAACAGAGTGAGATGTGTTTATGACTCCCTGCCTACTCTCCTCAAACAAGGCTGGCCTGGGAGGATGCACTGACCTAACAGTGCTTCTCAAGAGAATATCTAGCGCCAACACATACGCATGTTGACACATACACAAATGTGCTTATACATACAGTATGTGAATGCAAAAGATATCGTAGTAGTGTTGTCATGATGTAAATGTCATTCCTTTGTCCAAAATGCCTTAAAGTGCATCCACAGTAAACATTTTTACCGATTTGAACAGTAAACATTTTATGCTCAAACCCATAACTTAAGTATTGCTGGGTGCCATGCTCTACTAATGGAGCGACACAAATGCCGAACACAATAACATGAATAAAACTGTCAACACTTGAAAATGAAATGCTAAGATTGTGCTAACAACAAAAGATTAAAACCACTGTCAAGCAGTTCGCACGAATTCAAACCCCAATCAAGCTCAATGTGTTTGGAAGCAGGGCTGGCAGAATCAGAGTTCCCTGCTGGACATGAATGCCAAACCCTTCCCTTAAATCCCAAGTGTCTCCATCAAGACGTGTTGCAAAGCTGCATTTCATAATACAAAGCTGTTCATTCTGCGAATCAATATGCATTCTCATATCTAATACAGCCTCATATTAACTTTGTTTTCAATGTTGAATTAGACCATAAGCCATCTCAAGCTCTCCCAATCTGAACCACACCAAACTCTTGAACTGACTTATTCAAAACAGATGCACCATCTTGAATTTTGCCTTGAACACCATGGTAATAAATTAGACTCTTGTGTGACCATTGCTCAACATGTTGACAGAAACTACAGTGTCCTCTTAGATAAATTACACTATGTGTCAGTGCAGTCTTAAAGCAACCTCTGAAAATAAAATAAAAATTGCAGTTAATGTTAGTTCAAAATAGATATGTTTGTGTGTTGTAAAATCTATAGCAGACATATTGCCTCTAGAACATAAGGCTGAGTGGACCATCAGCAACAAATGAGACTTAGCACTGGGTGACGAAGGAGACTGCGCTGGGCAACAAAGAAGACTTGGAGCCTGGTGAGACCGGCGGAGACATAGGAGAAGAGAGGACTTGAGGCTGGGCTGAACCAGCGGCAACGAAGAAGAATTAGAGCTGGGTGGGACTGGCAGAGACAAAGGAAAAGACAAAGAAGAATTGGAGCTGGGCGGAACAAGTGGAAGAGGAAGGGCTTGGGCACAGGAAATCATCAGGAGATCAATCACTCCAAACTGAGGTAAACTAAGCTCCAATGGAGGAGGATGGGGGTGACAACACATTTTGTCATCCACCTCCACTAAAACTCCCACTGGCACGGATGTAGGAACCAGCTCAAACACCAGGACAGACAAACAAGGCTGTGGGCATAGGCTCTGGCTCAGTGTCTGAGGTGGGTTCGACAAAGGGCTGAATGAATTGAGAAGGATTGCCGGTCGGTTGATATCCTCCTCTCTCTCACCGATGGTAAAGGGGGATCCACATTGGAGAAGCACCCAGTTCACGTACTGCAATGTCCCTCAAGGACCATCTTCAAGCAGGCGTGACTTTGTCTGATCGTTGAGACCTGCCCGGAAAAACACACAAAGGCTGTCGTAGTCGTAATTCACAAGATGAACAAGATCTGAAAACCTCCTTGAGGGAGCGATCCCTCTTTTGGTTATGTAGTGAAGTGCTGCTGTTGGGTGGCATCCTGTTTGCAGGTGTTGACTCCGCCCTAGAGGCCCGTGGGTAATCAGCGTCTCATTTCACCTGGGTATATTAAGATGGCTGTTTTTGTTACCGCTCATGGTGTCAAGGTGCTGCGTGTTGTCTAGCGCGTCATTTTCTGCTGTTGGTCTGGTGCGCTGGCTGGAGGTGAGTGTAACGGTCGTTTGGGATTATTGTTCGAACCTACCGGACTTTAAACGGTTAACGATGTAACTCTTAGGTGCTGTGCGGCTCGTGGATAAGCGCAAGTTGGGCCGAGCGTTTGTATTGATTGGTGAACGCGCGCCGTTTGCCGGATACAAACGCACGTCATACTACTACAATAATAGTTCCTGGTGTATTGCTGTTTGGCTTTCTGGTAGGTCTCTTTCTGGCTCCTGTGGCCGTATTTATTTTAAGTAATGTATAATCATGGGGTTATCTGTGTATTTCAGCTCGCCCTGGTCATATTTGGTTCTCAATCGGTCGCTGCCGGACGAATGACGCGATCTCCGCCTGTTGGTATGTGTGGTCACTGTATAATAGCTTAAAGATGAGTCAGTACTGCGCATATTTTAGTTTACATTCGGGATTTTGCAGGTGAATGAATCTGCCAGGTATAAGAGTACGTGAAGACTGCTGCTCGGATTGGGACTTCCATTGCTGCTGTTTTGTTCCTAATATCTTTACTTTTTGTTTATTGGTTTGGTTTAATGCTCTGCTGGCCGTGGCACTCATGTGAGCACGCCCAGCATTGTTGATGTAGCTTTTGTCAATATATTTTCGATTGAGTTTGCTTTATTATTGTGATGTAAATTTATTTAATTTGTTTGGTTTCAATTTCTTTTGTTATTCTTTTGGGTTTGCCCTTATATTCTTTTTTTGTGTGTTATGAATAAGATTTACTTTTGATTAATTATTTTTGTGAGTGATCCTCAGCCTGTCAGAGGAAAGAGGGGGTTGTGAGTGTTAACCGGCCTGTGAAGTTGGGACAGGTTGGTGACTAAACCAAATTTATTGAAAACCCTACTGAAACCAATAACTGCAGAGTTGAGTGGATCATATTTTTGTTTTGTGATATTGGGTATTTTGTATGTGGTGTCTTGTAAACCAGTATTCATGTAAACCATTTTCATTTTTTTGTTTATTTTTCTTGTCTTGTAGGCATTGTGAATCCGGAGCAGGAGAGCTAGTTGCTCCATTGGGTGGTGGGTCCTGATGCACAGTGTGTGATCTACAAACTACCGCGTTTGGTCTTGGTTGATGTGAGTGTGAGTGTGCAGTGTAGTGCACGTGTGGTGGTGCTTCTCGACCATTGCTGGCGACGTTTGGCACTAGCTCATCCTGCTTCTGGGAATCACAAGCCCTGATAAGCCCGTATTGTTAGTGTGTGTGTGTGTGTGTGTGTGTGTGTGTGTGTGTGTGTGTGTGTGTGTGTGTGTGTTTGTGTTTGTTTGTGTGTGTGTAGTGATGATTGATCCCAATGGCCGTACATTTTTAATATTTTACCTTTGATCAATAAAGAATATTTTTGTATTTTCGTATACCCACGTCTCTGTCTCTGTGTAAAGAGGGAAAATCGAACCTGTGTCCTCATTAGGAGACTTCCCTGGCTTAGCGACCAGGGTGGCGTAGTCGACTCTTTTCCTTAAATCTCTCTCAAAGAATAAACCTGCTCACTGCCACATTTGGCGTATAGTCGGCAGGGTTTCCTTTTTTTGCACTAAAATTGACGTGGATATATGCATTTTCTTTGTGTTTTTGTGTTTTATTAGGTATTGGGAACAGGACAGCAGCGTGGACTGTGACTGCAGGTAACTCTATTTGGAGGTTTTTGGGTAGTTCTTCCATTGTGTTTTATAGAAATGGAGGAGGAATTGCAGGAGCTGAAAGAGCTTGTAGCCCAATTGCGAGCCGATAATATAAAGTTGCGTCAAGATCAAGCTCTGGCAGGGCCTTCTGATCTCGGCCGTGTTCCCACTGTATCTGGTCCGTCGCTCGCTCCTCCGGCTATTGACGCAGGTGCCATTTCTTCAGAAAGGTATGTTTTTATACCGAGAGACAGAAGGTGCCCTAAATTTAATGGTAGGTCTGGCGTAGGAATTAACGAATGGGTCGAGGAGGCACAGGCCTGCATGCGGTCCCGTCATTTGTCCGTAGCAGACAAGGCTTTCTTTCTTTTTGATCATTTAGAGGGAGAGGCACGTGATGAGATCAAGTATAGGCCTGCTGGGGAGCGTGAAGATCCCGAGAAGATTATTGCGGCATTAAAAGAATTATATGGATGTTCTAAATCATATGTTGCCTTGCAGGAGGCCTTTTTCTCCAGGAGGCAACATGATGGGGAGACCCTGTTGGAGTTTTCACTCGCTTTAATGAGCCTTTTTGAGCAAGCCAAACAGCAATCGCCTACAGCTATGCCAAATGCCGAAACCTTGCTTCGTGATCAATTCGTGGAGCACGTGGTCGATAGTGCTCTTCGCCGCGAGCTTAAACAGTTTGTGCGTCGTCAACCTAGTACCACTTTATTGGATGTTCGCAGGGAAGCTATTAGGTGGGAGCAGGAGGGCATGCTGGGCGGGGCAAGAGGTCGCAGTCACTCTCTTCCCTCAGCACATGGTTTTCAATACGGCGTACAGGGTGTTCGTCCAGGCGTTTGTGACTCTCCTCAACGGTCCGAGATGGGTGAGTTGAGAGAGATGTTAAAACAGCAGCAACAGCAGTTAACCCAACTTGCACACAATGTAGCTCAGTTACAGGACCCGTTTCAGCGTTCTCGTAGTCAACCTCGCCCTTTTCGCAATGCTCCGGTTATTTGTAGAAGGTGTCAAAGGCCGGGCCATTTTGCACGGGAGTGTGACGGGGAACGTGTTCCGTTTCGGGTACCCGCTCCTAGTGGAGAAGACACTAGGGTCAGTGAGGGTGAGTTGCATCGTAGAGGCCCGTTATCGGGAAACTAGCGCCCGCCGAGTTGCAGAGTCACAGCTCGGTTGGGGGGAACATCGGCTCAGATGTGTTGCATATTCCTGACACCGTGTTAAATTTGATGTCCCCATGCCCTCATATTAATGCTTTTTTGGGTGGCATTTCAGTACCGTGTTTGATAGATACTGGGTCTATGGTATCCACTCTTACGGAGAGTTGTTTTTTAAAACACTTTGAGCCATGGGGACAGGAACGCCTTAGAACCTGTCAATGGTTGCAACTTAAGGCGGCGAACGGACTTTCTATTCCTTATATAGGGTATATGGAATTAGATGTCGAACTTTGTGGGAAATTAGTACCAAAATGCGGTGTGCTAGTAGTTAAAGATCCCCCGGGTGGCATGTGTGCTAAGGTCCCTGGTGTTTTGGGGATGAATGTACTGGGTAGGTGTTATCAGGGGCTTTTGGGACAACATGGCCCCTCTCTTTTTGAGTTTCCACCAGTAGCAACTGCTCCTGTCTCCGTCGTTCAGGCATTGCAACATTGTCATCAAACTAGTACTCTTCCTCTAGCTGAGGAAACGGGTCAGGTTAAGACTCGCGGTCCTCGGGCACACCGCATACCCGGTGGTACCATTAAATTGGTAGCCGCAACTTGTTCGGAACAGTACTCCAATGGAACTGCGCTCCTTGAACCTCCAAAACTAGGACTACCTATGGGGCTATTGGTTTCTCCTGCCTTGGTTCGAGTGGTTAAGGGTACGGTGTATGTTCCAGTGGTTAATGTAGGGGTCACTGATGTTTTGCTGTTCCCTCGCCGAGTAATAGGCACTTTAACCAATGTGAATGTGGTCAGTTTGCCCTCAGGTATCACTGAAGTAAAGTCTGCTTCCTGTCGTGTGTGGTCTATTGCTCCTGCCAGTATTCCAACTGTTCCAGGCCAGATTGATGGGTTGGACTTGTCCCTCCTATCCGGAGAGGAGCAATGTAAGGTTAGGGCTCTCCTGTTGAAGTACCAGTCGGTATTTTCTGCTTTTGAAGGGGATTTGGGGTGCACGAATATCATTGCACATGACATTCCACTCACAGACGACACACCGGTTCGGCAGCGATATCGTAGAATTCCTCCATCCGAGTATGAAGTAGTGAGAGCACACATTAATCAGCTGTTGGATGCTCAGGTGGTGCGAGAGAGCTGCAGCCCCTATGCCTCTCCAATTGTGCTAGTGAAAAAAAAGGACGGTAGTCTACGCATGTGTGTGGACTACCGTCAATTAAATGCTAAAACGAGGAAGGACGCATTTCCCTTGCCTCGAATTGAGGAGTCGCTGGACGCCCTGACTGGAGCCCGCTGGTTTTCCACCTTGGATTTAACCAGCGGGTATAATCAGGTTCCCGTGTCAGAGGGGGATAAGCCAAAGACCGCTTTTTGCACCCCATTCGGGTTATTTGAGTGGAATCGGATGCCGTTTGGGCTCTGCAATGCCCCCAGCACGTTCCAGCGACTCATGCAGCGGTTATTTGGCGACCAGCAGTGTCAATCATTACTTTTGTACTTGGATGACATTGTCGTGTTTTCTTCCTCGGTAGAGCAGCATTTGGAGAGGCTGGAGGTGGTTTTGAGTCGATTGGAGCACGAGAGCCTGAAGGTTAAGATGGAGAAATGTTCGTTTTTTCAGACAGAGGTGAGGTATTTGGGCCATATTATATCAGCCCAGGGTGTTTCAACCGACCCTGGTAAAATTGAAGCTGTGGCTCAGTGGCGTCGTCCAGCTAACGTCACAGAATTGCGCTCATTTCTCGGGTTTGCCAGTTACTACCGGCGTTTTGTGGAGGGGTTTGCTAAATTGGCAGCCCCGCTGCATAGGCTGGTGGCTGAGTTTTCTCGTGAGACACCGAAGGCTAAGAAACGAAATGGGTTAAGTTTTGAGGGTGCTTGGGGCGACCAGTGCCAGTCAGGCTTTGAGAAATTAAAAGGAAGGTTAACCACGGCCCCGGTGCTCGCCTATGCAGATTTCTCCTTGCCATTCATCCTGGAGGTGGACGCTAGTCATGGGGGGTTGGGAGCAGTCCTCTCACAGGAGCATGAGGGTAGGGTACGTCCTATTGCGTATGCGAGTCGCAGTCTTAGGCCCACTGAGCGCAATATGGATAACTATAGCTCCATGAAGTTGGAGTTTCTTGCACTAAAGTGGGCCATGACTGAGAAATTCAGAGAATATCTATTAGGTAACAAGTGTGTGGTCTTTACGGATAATAACCCCCTCAGTCATCTGACCTCGGCGAAGCTTGGGGCGGCGGAGCAGCGCTGGGCTTCCCAGTTGGGGGCTTTTGACTTTGAGATTCGGTATAGATCTGGGAGGAGTAATAAAAACGCTGATGCTCTTTCCCGGCAGAATCCACCAGAGCCGGGGTTAGTAGGTGAATTCTTCCCGGGGACTGTAGTCCCAGTGTCATTACAGCATGCTGTGGAGGTAGAGCCAGTTGTTGAGGCAGTACAGTGTGCGGTTACCACAATGCCTGGTTATTCATTGGTGGATTTGTGTCAGTTGCAGGAGGAAGACTCTGTGATTTCGGAGGTTTTGACTTTTTGGAGGCGTAAAGCCCGTCCGGGGCCTGAGGAACGACGACGCATGTCCACTTTAGCCGCTGCATTACTTCGTCAGTGGGATCGGCTGGTAGAGAAGGAGGGGGTACTCTATCGTAGGGTTAGAACTCCAAGCGGTGGAGAGGAGCTCTGCCAGTTACTGTTGCCTGCTGTGTTGCGGTCTGATGTCCTCATGCAGTTACATCAACAACACGGGCATCAGGGCATCGAGCGCACCACTGAATTAGTCAGACAACGATGTTACTGGCCTGGCTTGTCGTCAGACGTAGAGCGGTGGTGTCAGGAGTGTGAGCGATGTCAGGTAGCTAAAGAGTCACGTCCTTTGGCCCAAAGTTTCATGGGTCATTTGTTGGCCTCTAGGCCTAATGAAATCTTGGCCATAGATTTTACGGTGCTGGAACCTTCTAGGTCAGGAATGGAAAATGTGTTAGTGATGACCGATGTGTTTAGCAAATACACACTTGCGGTGCCAACTAGGGACCAGAGAGCAGAAACGGTAGCCCAGACCTTAGTAACTGAGTGGTTCTATAAGTTTGGGGTTCCCAGTCGTCTCCACTCCGACCAGGGGCGAAACTTTGAGTCCCTCTTGCTCCGCCAGCTTTGCAGCCTGTATGAAGTAGATAAGTCTCGCACTACACCCTATCATCCAGCAGGTAACGGCCAGTGTGAGCGCTTTAATCGAACTTTGCATAATCTGTTGCGCACACTGCCTGTTTCCAGAAAGAGGGACTGGGTGTCTTGTCTTCCTCAGCTCCTCTTTTCTTATAATACCACCCCTCACCAAGCCACGGGAGAATCTCCACATTTTTTAATGTTTGGTCAAGAACCCCGATTGCCCGTTGACTTCCTGTTGGGTAGGGTGCAGGAACCAGTGGCAGGGACGGTGTGTGAATGGATCATCGAACACCAGACCAGGCTGCGAGTGGCGTTCGAGGGAGCACGGGAACGTTTACATATGGTAGCCGCAAAGCGTAAGGAAAAGCACGATCAGCAGGTAAAGGATGCACCTCTTGCTGAGGGCCAGTTGGTGTACCTCCGTGACTACGGAGTAAGGGGTCGTCATAAGATTCATGATTTATGGAGTTCGGTTGTCTACCAGGTAGTGAGAGCCCCTCGAGAGGGAGGTGCCGTTTACACAATAGCGCTAGTGGGAAATCGGAATACAGTAAAAACTGTCCACCGCTCGCAGCTGAAGAGTCTGATCCAGAGGGGTCCCTCTGGCCCTGTGCTCCCCAGTGACTCGAGTGATCCCTCTGTTCCTGTGGCATTGCAGGAAGAGGAGGAAGAGGAAGCGGACTTGGTGAGGGTGTGTCCTGAGAGTTTCTCGGGGGGTCCCGGTTGTGTAAGTCCAGTTTCATCCGAGCACGTTGCCCCCCCAATGGCAGCAGGGTCTTCAGACCCGGTCCCCATAGGACGAGTGATTACCCCAGAGGGGAACAGTGGGGTCGAAATTAGTTTGGTGGCTGAATCCGCTGGGTCGGAAGATGGGCCTGGGGAGAGCGAGGTTGGTCTGCGAAGGACTGGAAGAGCGACTGCTGGTCGACACTCCAATCTCCATCATCTTCCTAGGCCCCTGTTGAATGGGGTGCCTTCGGTGTCCCATTCTGTAACTGTGGTGTTCAGACCTTGGACCTGAATACTATGGTTACTGGTTGTTAGTCCATCGTCGGGGCGACGATGCAAAGGGGAGGGGTAGATTGTAGTGAAGTGCTGCTGTTGGGTGGCATCCTGTTTGCAGGTGTTGACTCCGCCCTAGAGGCCCGTGGGTAATCAGCGTCTCATTTCACCTGGGTATATTAAGATGGCTGTTTTTGTTACCGCTCATGGTGTCAAGGTGCTGCGTGTTGTCTAGCGCGTCATTTTCTGCTGTTGGTCTGGTGCGCTGGCTGGAGGTGAGTGTAACGGTCGTTTGGGATTATTGTTCGAACCTACCGGACTTTAAACGGTTAACGATGTAACTCTTAGGTGCTGTGCGGCTCGTGGATAAGCGCAAGTTGGGCCGAGCGTTTGTATTGATTGGTGAACGCGCGCCGTTTGCCGGATACAAACGCACGTCATACTACTACAATAATAGTTCCTGGTGTATTGCTGTTTGGCTTTCTGGTAGGTCTCTTTCTGGCTCCTGTGGCCGTATTTATTTTAAGTAATGTATAATCATGGGGTTATCTGTGTATTTCAGCTCGCCCTGGTCATATTTGGTTCTCAATCGGTCGCTGCCGGACGAATGACGCGATCTCCGCCTGTTGGTATGTGTGGTCACTGTATAATAGCTTAAAGATGAGTCAGTACTGCGCATATTTTAGTTTACATTCGGGATTTTGCAGGTGAATGAATCTGCCAGGTATAAGAGTACGTGAAGACTGCTGCTCGGATTGGGACTTCCATTGCTGCTGTTTTGTTCCTAATATCTTTACTTTTTGTTTATTGGTTTGGTTTAATGCTCTGCTGGCCGTGGCACTCATGTGAGCACGCCCAGCATTGTTGATGTAGCTTTTGTCAATATATTTTCGATTGAGTTTGCTTTATTATTGTGATGTAAATTTATTTAATTTGTTTGGTTTCAATTTCTTTTGTTATTCTTTTGGGTTTGCCCTTATATTCTTTTTTTGTGTGTTATGAATAAGATTTACTTTTGATTAATTATTTTTGTGAGTGATCCTCAGCCTGTCAGAGGAAAGAGGGGGTTGTGAGTGTTAACCGGCCTGTGAAGTTGGGACAGGTTGGTGACTAAACCAAATTTATTGAAAACCCTACTGAAACCAATAACTGCAGAGTTGAGTGGATCATATTTTTGTTTTGTGATATTGGGTATTTTGTATGTGGTGTCTTGTAAACCAGTATTCATGTAAACCATTTTCATTTTTTTGTTTATTTTTCTTGTCTTGTAGGCATTGTGAATCCGGAGCAGGAGAGCTAGTTGCTCCATTGGGTGGTGGGTCCTGATGCACAGTGTGTGATCTACAAACTACCGCGTTTGGTCTTGGTTGATGTGAGTGTGAGTGTGCAGTGTAGTGCACGTGTGGTGGTGCTTCTCGACCATTGCTGGCGACGTTTGGCACTAGCTCATCCTGCTTCTGGGAATCACAAGCCCTGATAAGCCCGTATTGTTAGTGTGTGTGTGTGTGTGTGTGTGTGTGTGTGTGTGTGTGTGTGTGTGTGTTTGTGTTTGTTTGTGTGTGTGTAGTGATGATTGATCCCAATGGCCGTACATTTTTAATATTTTACCTTTGATCAATAAAGAATATTTTTGTATTTTCGTATACCCACGTCTCTGTCTCTGTGTAAAGAGGGAAAATCGAACCTGTGTCCTCATTAGGAGACTTCCCTGGCTTAGCGACCAGGGTGGCGTAGTCGACTCTTTTCCTTAAATCTCTCTCAAAGAATAAACCTGCTCACTGCCACAGTTAGATCTATCTTTTTTTTTAAGCTCCTTTCTTCTGTCAGCTAGGGTTGCAGGAAGAAAGACGTCTAGGATCTAGACAGGATCTAGATGCAGCAATAGGTTTATTTAACACTAAACCAAAAACTAACTATCGAATGGCTACCCGAATGCAAAAAGTCCTTAGTTCTGCTCAAATCACATAGGTTAAATTACATAATTTGGCTTCAAAATGGCCACAAGTTGACAACTTTGAGATACTAACAATTTTGTACCTACAATAATCATGGACCATTAATGTAAAAAATATTTATATTTTGTCTTTTGGAAGTTGTATTCAAAATCCATTTGGCTCACAAATTTGAGGCGGTAAGTGCCCAGTTTAAATAGGCACATACGCCCTCATGAGGCCCTAAATATTACGTTGTGTCAATGGATCATGACCAAGGAAATGTATCATCTGTAAAGGGTTTGTACAACTGTTCAACTTTTCTCATCCAAAAGCAACACCTTTTTGGAACACATGAGAAGCCTGCATAGTTGTCTTGTATACTAATTTAACGCTAACCTGACTACTCAGACTAATAAAAGACTGAAGTAAATCACTACTGAGCAAGTCTGACCATCTTCGTTGCTTTCCATGATAGACACATTACCCTGTTATTACTCTCTCTATGTGAATACTCATAAAAAGTCCCTATTTACATTTTTCCACAATGCAGAGTAACTAATATCCCAAAGCAAAAACATCTTCCAGACTCCTTCCTGACCTATGTGATTGGGCTGGACTGGTGGCAAACTTGGGATGATTAAAGGTCTGCAGTTATATTTCTAACATAGTTATTGCGAGTTCTGGCATCGTCCACATAAACACCTACTATAACAAATGTTGACAACAGTTGCTGTCCAATACAGTTAATCCTTAGCTCCTTAGACGTTTCTGAGAAAAAAGACAGAGAAGAAAATATAAAGTCGCCTGCAGTTAGCAGCTTTAATTAAAACTACATTTTAAAAAATCTACCTTGCTAATGTTGCAGTTTCAATCACAGAGCATCACTACAGGTTCCAACTGTTTTGGATTTGTCAATTTGCAATAACAAGTATAATCATTACTCGGAAGCTTATCATATGTCATAGTGTTTGACCTTGCTCTGTTATCAATTTTGCACTGTTTCTGCAGTCTGTCAAGGAAAAATCATATGAAAGTCAAATGTATGAATCTGTTATTGTTTTTCAACAGCTTAAATTAGTCACAAGGGTGTGAAAAGTTTGTGTTTGCATGACTTCTGTGTGTATCTCTGTCTCAGTACGCATGTAGTATATCGTTTGGATTAGCTAAAAGACCAATTCTCATATGGTAATACAAGTTCATGGTTAATGCCTAACCTTATACTTCCAGCTTTAATACCATGTTAAACATTTTGTATTTCTGGGCTGTAACACCCATCAGCTAAAAGGTCATAATCAAAAAAATTGCCAAGCCAGCTGGTTGTGGGTAGATGGATAGGCCAAAGACAATTCATTCTGTGAGCTTTTAGAGGCTGAGGGAACTCCCAAAACAATGAGCTCATGATTTTATTTTGGTGCATTTTATGACTATGTAGTTTGTAGGTTTTATAAATGAACTGTGAAATCAATTAACAACAGCAAAGACATACCTGCTATGAATTACAAAGAGCTATGTATACATACTTGCTCTACACACCAAATGTGCTGGGTTTACCAATCAGGTATAATTAATCTTTAAGGAGTTATTCTAAAGAGCCATGTAAGAAGTATAAAGGAGGAGATGGCCATCACATCACTCCATCACATTAATATCGAACACTAACTGACATCGTACATTACAATCATAAAGATTTAGGGCAAATATGCTGCCACTGGATAATTAATTTATAGTACACTGCATTTTGTGCAAAACATGGATCTCGTTCTACATATACTGAGGTATATGATCTTGATTTCTTGAAGTCTTCTTGAAGTCATTAAAAAAGATGTATTAATGTTCTTGAAAGAAGTCAAGAAGCAAGGCTGCTTTCCTATTATTATCAATTGTGTTATAGCCAAATTGAGCTAATTTAATAATTTATTATCTTAACAGATGGAATTAAATCAACTCTGAAAAAGAACCATTTTAGAGCTGCTTTAAAGCCGAATTATAGATAATAAAGCCGAAAGAGAAACTCTGTTTGCCTCATTGTTTTCCTGTTGATCACTGTAAACCTGCTTTGAACAAATCTGTATTGTATAAAACACTATAAAAAATAAAGGGGCCTAACTGACATACTGATCAATGTTGAAAACAGTTGTACTGCTTAATATATTCATGGAAAATGTGATGATTTTTTCAGGATTCTTGGATGAATAGAACGTTCAAAAGAACAGCATTTATTTGAAATAGAAATATTTTGTAACATTATAAATGTCAGTCACATTTTAGACAAACTTTTGAAATTCATGCAGCTTGTATACTGACTACTTTTGAACACCACTTTAGTTCCATTAGTTTAATTTAACTTCAATAATAATAATTTTAAAACATCTTCAATGTTCAGTAATACTGAATCCCCATTCTGAAATTGAATCTATTAATAATGGAGTGAGAAAGAGAAGAGTTCTAGGAAATAGCTCAGGATGTTTGCCCACGCTGGCATAAATCAGCCTTTATCAGAGTGCAGTCTGGGGAGTATGGCGGCAAATCAATGACAATAATAAACGAGCGCACAGCTGATGCTGGCGCGCGCGGTAAATGACTTTCGCGAGCGAATAACAGATCTACACGCGAGGAAACGGGAACTCGCGAGCTCATTCAAGCCCTGCACGCGCGCAGACATCTCCTCTGCACGCAATTCAAGCCCTCGCGCGCACGCAGACATCTCCTCTGCACGCAATACAAGCGATCGCGCGCGCGCATGATCATTCCCCACGCTCTCGCGCTCGATCTGCTCTCGCCTGCTGCTTTTGCTCGCTCGAACACTTTTATTTTTGGCAGTCGAGGGGCGGGGCTTACTGTTTTAATAACCTCAAATGTCATTGGTTACATCCCTTTTCCCGGAAGTCACTTGTGATTGGACGCCTGTGACTGTCAATCAAGAGCGGCAAAGGCACGACCCAAAAGCTGGTTGTCAACCACTGTTAAAAACAAAGAAGATGAAGACAATCACTTGACTTAAGACATTATGGCTTCATTAACGGAGCAGATGCATGCTTAATTTGTTTTTATTTTATTTATTTATTGTTGTTTATTAATGTGTAATGTGATTTAATGCATTGTTAATATAGAATAGATTCTTACCAGAAACTACACTAGTCTTAGGGGTAGTGATTGCATTCTTGTGTTGTTAAGAGATATTTACAGACTGTAATGACACATTTCCATGGTTATTCGCATTGCAAATCTACCAAAATGTTTATAATTTTCTACATTTTATATTTATAACACTATTATTTGTGTTAAAATATTTTTTTTAAATTGGAGGAAAATGGGAATGCAAAGATATATATGCTGTTGAAAATGAGTAAAAATTACAAAATTACAAAAAACTGCTTGTTAACATCAGGTGTCTTCAATGTTGGCAATAACATATATTTTGTAATTTTTACTCATTTTAAATGGTTAACATTTAAGGAATTAATTTGATTAATTATTACTCAATTCTAATTTGTTAAATGTTATTAATAATATTGCTTGTAATCTGTTGCCTCATTTTTATTAATTAGATATAAATAAAATCTATGTTTTCATTTTTACAGTGCACTAGTCTTAGGGGTAGTGATTGCATTCTTGTGTTGTTAAGAGATATTTACAGACTGTAATGACACATTTCCATGGTTATTCGCATTGTAAATCTACCAAAATGTTTACAATTTTCTACATTTTATATTTATAACACTATTAATTGTGTTATTTGTATTAAAATATTTTTTAAAAATTGGAGCAAAATGAGAATGCAAAGATATATATGGTGTAGTTCACCACTACATAACCACTATGCTCCCTCCCATTCACCATGCGTTTACCCAACCAAAATTATATTGGTTCTGAGAACCTCAGAAATTTAAAAAGTGTCTATTAAATAGTTGTAAATTTAACAAGGGCTTTGGATGAAAGATAAATTATGTGTTTATATCAATAAGCAAGAGTTTCTGGTAAGAATCTATTCTATATTAACAATGCATTAAATCACATTACACATTAATAAACAACAATAAATAAATAAAATAAAAACAAATTAAGCATGCATCTGCTCCGTTAATGAAGCCATAATGTCTTAAGTCAAGTGATTGTCTTCTTCTTCTTTGTTTTTAACAGTGGTTGACAACCAGCTTTTGGGTCGTGCCTTTGCCGCTCTTGATTGACAGTCACAGGCGTCCAATCACAAGTGACTTCCGGGAAAAGGGATGTAACCAATGACATTTGAGGTTATTAAAACAGTAAGCCCCGCCCCTCGACTGCCAAAAATAAAAGTGTTCGAGCGAGCAAAAGCAGCAGGCGAGAGCAGATCGAGCGCGAGAGCGTGGGGAATGATCATGCGCGCGCGCGATCGCTTGTATTGCGTGCAGAGGAGATGTCTGCGTGCGCGCGAGGGCTTGAATTGCGTGCAGAGGAGATGTCTGCGCGCGTGCAGGGCTTGAATGAGCTCGCGAGTTCCCGTTTCCTCGCGTGTAGATCTGTTATTCGCTCGCGAAAGTCATTTACCGCGCGCGCCAGCATCAGCTGTGCGCTCGTTTATTATTGTCATTGATTTGCCGCCATAGGGGAGGCCCGTGGCCTTTAGACCGGCTGAGAAAGGACTGTTAAACTGTAGGTGTGAAAGAAAAGAAATTCAGGAAAAATGTTACCATAACACACAGTGGGTGCAAGAGAAAAATGGCATCAACAGTTTGCGATTGTTACCATGTCCCAGAGTCTCCTTTGCAAGCAGAGAAGAATGTGTCATTATCACTCTCATTGATTTCATGATTTTGAAAAACCCACTGTCTCCCCAGCACAGATGGGAGATTGTAGCAGGTCACTGATGTTAGCGTGTTGGCAGATATATATATATATATATTACACAATCTCTGAATAGCCATTATAAAGTAAATCTCGCAATGGGAAATGTCTTGTGTTTACCCAGAGAAAGAAAAACATTGTCAAAGAATATGACGCACACAAAGTACGAAATTGGCGTCCCAAATCTACAAAGGGAGCACAGACTTTGCTTCCCATTCTGAAAATAGAGCGATATCTGCTCGAGATAAACCAACAGATTTTAATGTATGTGTGGAGTGGGTGGATTGGAGGGTGGGGGTGTTTTTACCAGAAGAAGAGTATCAAAAGGAAAGTGTGCCCCCTCAGTCTGGGAACCCACCTTGCAGAGGCGTCAGGCAGATAAAGAGTGGAAAATGTCCCGATCAGCCAGGAGAACACTATCTCTCACTAGCGTCTCGTGGCTTCCGGGACCAAAAAGGTCTGTGAAGGAGACGTGTGTGTGTGTGTGTGTGTGTGTGTGTGTGTGTGTGTGTGTGTGTGTGTGTGTGTGTGTATATATGTACCAAATGTCCCCACGAAGACGGTGAAATGTGAACAGAACAATGTGAGCTGTTATAACAGCTTATAAATCATACAAAGTGATGTTTTGGGGATTTTTTCATCTAAAAAGCAGAAATGTTCTGCAATGGGTAGATTTAGGGTTAGGGCGTATAATATACAGTTTGTACACAATAAAAATCATTATGTCTACGGAAAGTCCCCATAAAACATGAACACCCAATGTATGTGTGTGTTTAAAGCAGAGCTACTGTATGCATTTTTGGGAATATCTTCGCTGTATGTATTCTCACTTTTTGCTCGCAGGTTTCTCTATAGAGCTCCCCCTACAGCTTCGGACTAGATATTTGACAACACTGTTGTAAAAACTTGTTGGGGATTCTCAGATACCAGAGGCTGGTAGATCAACGACATCAAAGCAGATGGGACGTTCTTTAAAATGTCTTCTTCATTCGGGTTCGAACAGCGTGAGGGAGTGCAATAATGACAGAATT
Organism: Phoxinus phoxinus; assembly: GCF_949152265.1. Lineage (NCBI taxonomy): Eukaryota > Metazoa > Chordata > Actinopteri > Cypriniformes > Leuciscidae > Phoxinus > Phoxinus phoxinus. The sequence goes on along the minus strand of NC_136878.1, from coordinate 28,758,698 downwards.
TTAGCTGATCTTTTTTTGCCGTAAAGCGGCCCGCCGGCCCAAAGTTGCAAGGGTGGTTTTTCCACTCACAGGCACCAGTGGGAAGCGAGACGGACACCATTCAACCCGACAAAAGTCATATAACCATTCCAATGACTTAAGTTAAGGTAAATTAAGCTAAAAAAAACATAGTTCCCCTTTACTTGTGTCTGTTTGTTGGTGTGTGCAACTATGTGTATTTGCCTTGTTATTTATATCATGTATGTATTCTGTACTAAATTTTAAATATGAAACTTTCATATGTGGGTTCATTAGAGCGCTGTGAGCGCTACGGCATCAGCCTGTGAAGCAATGTGTGAAGATCATGCAAGAAGTAATGTGAAAGCACAGAGGACTACATCAAGATTCATAACGTGCTGACGCTTATGTCAACCATAAACTCATGCATGTCTGACAGTTGGCAAGATGTGATGGTTTATAGCTTAACACGTTTAACATTTTAGTATTTTTCTCACACACACCTATCGTTTCACTTCAGAATAAATTGATTCATCAACTGCAGTCAAATGGATTAGTGTCGTTTGTGTTGTGTGCTTTTTGAAACTTTGAGGGTTCATTATGGACTCACAGAGATGAATTATTGTTCTAAAAATATTTATTTGTGTTCCACAGAAGAAAGTAAGTAATATACATATGGGATGGCATGAGGGTGAATAAATGATGAGAGAATTAAAATGTTTCCCTTTAATGGCAATTGAGCAGAAAATATTAGGGATGGGATAATGGGTGTTTTGCATTGCACACTTAACACTTTTTGACAAGCACACAAATTAACCTTACTACAAAACTGACCACTAACCTCCCTAGTCTCAGTCAGAGCTTGTGCTTCTTAGACAGGTGAGGAAGACCCGTTCAGAGATTCTGCAGTGAATCACCATCATTCAGTGTTTGTGTTGGCCTCCATCAGCTTCTGCTCACAGTGATGCTGTTGACACAGAGGCTTCTGTCACTGGCCACATGATTGGCTGTTTACTCACCCCTCAGAACATCAGTAGGAGAGACAGCCTTTAAACAAACATTGCCTGAATTCCTCAAAGTCCTCACATACAAGACCACTTCATATTTTCTTTGTAAATTGAGGACACATTTCAGATGAAATCCAATGAAAACATGTTTTCTAGTATTTTCTTAAGCGCTGACTCTGACTATTGGAGTAATTATTGCTGTGAAATGTTTGTACACGTCTACAGGCTATACTGGATCGAGGGTGATTAGTGGATAAAAAGCAGGATTTTGCATTGAAGTATCAAAGTGCTGACATGTTTTGTTTATTCGCCCCAAAAAAGAGTTATATTGGGCAGCTTACATTATATTTATGAATTGTTCATAATTTGCATCTTAAGGGTAAAATACGACATCTCCCTTAACATAAATATGCACCGCCATACAAATAGATCAAAAGAGTGCTAACAACCTGTAATTTGCTCTCAGACTTCATTGTTTTCTCTTTCCATCTCTCCACCTTTCTCTCACACCCACACAAATTGGTGTTGTGTCACACTGATGGTGGTCTTTCTTACTGTCATCACTTGATCTGCAGCTTAGCTAGGATTTGGAATTAAGAAGCAGTTCTTATTCAGAACCATTTTGTTCCATTTTCAAAATATATCAGAACTGAATGACGATCGGTACAGTTCTCGCATGTGTATTCTTCCACTAATGCTGACGGAATATGACAGTGAAATTATGTCTCCTATATTTACCATGTTATTTATTCAACAGCACCGCAAAACCACTCCACAATCTACATCACAAAAAACACAACATGAATAGAGTAGAGTGATTCCTGAACAAATGACTCTATTGAGTCAGTTCTTGTTAGTGAATCAAACGCATACAGCTTAACACTATAAGGCTTACAACAAACAAACAAACAAACAAACAAACAAAAATAATAATAATAATAATATAAATATATATATATATACATTTTGTAATTGTATTTTAGAAAAAGAAATGAAATATGTTACCAGATTTTATTTTTATTTTAGTATTGTTGACTAAATTTAAGGTTAATTACTGAACTGCATTTACTCCATCTCTAAAAAGACTGAAAAAATCCTTAAAATTCTGTGAAGAAAAAATAAATTAAATTCTCCATCGCTTTTGTCCCACATAAAAATACGAACTAAAAGAATAATTAATGGAACCGGGTAGGCCTATCTTAAATTATTTACAATTCTCAACCTACTGACCACTTATAGTCTACTTATGTTAAATAGGTAACACTTTATTTTAATGGTCACTTTGCACACTCTTTTAACTATAATAAGTAATGTTGCACCTACTTGTCAACTACCAGTCATTAAAGTATTAGTAGACAGTCTGGTTAATATATGCTAGCACTTCATTTTGATGGTCCCCAGACATTCTGACTATAAGTAACTTTACAAGTACATGTCAACATATTCGACTAACCCTAACCCAATAAGTCTACTAATACTCTACTAACACTCTAATGAGAGTTAGCTGACATGTAATGTGAGTTAGTTGACATGTAGGTGCAAGGTTACTTATAGTCAACAGAATATTTAATAGGGACCATCAAAATAAAGTGTAACCGGTAAATAAATTGTGTCCAAATGGCATCCTTAATTTTGTATTATTGAAATTATAAGAACTAATGAACATTTGCATGTGTACAAAATCCCTACATGGATAATATAATGTTTTACTTTACTTGATTGGAACATAATTGCCATTTTCTGCACCACTTGATAGCTGACACAAGATCTGCTGTGTTCTTTTACAGTCTGGGAACTGGGTCAGTGTGACAGAGTAATAATTAGACTGTGTAGTGTAATTTCATGATTGGGGTTGGGTAAGGACAGATCACAAAAGGCAAAGGTGCACATGGAGGTTGTATTTTGTTGCCCCTCCTCTGGTGGGCCACTTGCTGAGACTAAATGGGTGGCCCTGTCAGAGCAGTCACCATTCACTCACACAGTCACACTCACACATTTTCTCTCCATGCCACACACACTCTCAGAAACAAACTTAACCCTATCAGCGACATGCGTAAAAAACAGGCTATTTTTATGTCAGCCTTTGTCGAGCTGTAGTACAGCATCAGGTCGTTGTTTAAAGGCTACACTTAGCAGAGATAACAAGCCTTGTCTAAAGGAAAGACCCTTTATATATCAGTGCTACAGCCACCAGGTGCACATACACGATTAAGAATGGACAGGACACACAGGGGCTGGATTGTTTCTTGAGTTTAAAAGTTATTGGACCCCTGAACTATGAGCTGTACTGCAGCAATTATCAGCTGTATAAATTAAGCCATTAAACTATCAGTGAAAGATCCAACACAGGTGTTTGAGACACGTTTCCTATGAGCCAGGTGGCCAGATCTTCATTCTATTCCTCTTCAACAGTAACAAATCTAGACACAGACCTCTTACTGTTGATGATTCTAGAGAATATTAGAGGTCATCTTAACCAGTACTGTGCGTGTGTGCGGTTAAGTCAGGTGAGGAGGTTCAACCGGTCTGAAACAAACACATTACAAACTGTTATAAACACACAGGCCCACACGAACAAACCTACAAATGCACACATACCAGCACAAGCACTGAATTAGATGCCATGCAACACAAAGAGGATATTAGGTCAAACATTTAAAACTGATGCCTCTAAAAGTGTCTAACTGACTTTATCACCTTATTTGGACTTTAGGTTTCTCATGGGGAAGCGACCAAAAAGTCATTTTGGAGGTTTATTTTATGTGTAGAGGAATCATTTTAAACACCTGTGAGAAAGAGGCGAACCGCACATTACTCATATCAACTTCAAAGGTCATATGCATAAAATATTAATGTGAGGTTAAGTTCACCACCTGGTTTGTTTTCTTCTTTTCTCTTTTTTTTTCAAAGGGAACTTGCTTATGTCTGGATTCTACCCTAATATTAGTTCACTTTAGGCATATGTTAAACCTTTCCCTGACAGAAAAAAGAGCAAATGTAATAGGCATAAAACCAGGAATTGGTGGCAATAAGGTTCATCCAAAAATAACATTTCTGTCGATATTTACTCACTTTTTCTTTGTCTACAGAACGGAAAAGAAGAATTTTGAAGAATTTTGGAGTGAAACGACATCGACTATCACTGTATTACCCTTGTATTTCCACTGAATTAAAAACACATAATATTTTGTGTGTGTGGGTTATGTGGAAGAAAGTTGTACAGGTTTGAAATTATATGAGGGTGACTACATGACAAGTGTTATATATATTTTTATTAATTTTTATTTGGTGAACTCCCTTTAATACCCTTTTAATGCTCTTTATATTCTGATACTTCTCTAATACTTTCCCCCATGGTTAGGTCAAGAAGATGGTTAAACTAAGCTAAAAAAACTAAAACAGACATAAACTATAGGAACTCACAAGTCCAATACCACTACCAGCATTCCTATTGGTCACGTGTAGTTTTATGTATTCACTTAATTCCCTGGATTTTCACTCTGTGAAGAATTCAACTTTGGCCTGTCATTTATTATGATCTGGCCTATATTTAGTCATAATGTAAATGTTATCAGTTTATTTACTTACAGGTCCTTGAACAGATTTACAACCATTTGTCTTGTAGATTTAAGATGTGCTCAGTGTGGTCCGAAATCTAAGGTAGTACTACTTGGACCAATCCAACTTAAAATAATCATACCCAATTACAAGGATACATACTGTATGTCCTCCACTAAATGTCTGTATCATCAACAGTAACCTGTCTTTAAATCATAACTACTAGGCAATTATGTGTGTAAATAATTATATTTTCAGGTTACATCAATTTAAAAGAGCACAAATGCAGCATTGAGGTCCACTAGCACCATACAAGTCCTTAATCGTGAAGACTTGTCTCCGAGGGCACACTGAATGCAAGCTGATGAAAGTTGCTGAGGTGGGCATCAGTCGGCTCACAGCTGTTCACAAAGAGTCGCAGTAGAAGACTCATAATTACCCCTGCACACAGCAGTACACAAGATCTACAACATCTGCACGTGGGCAGATCTGTCACCAAAACAGTGCTATCTTTCATCTGGCCAATCAGAACGGGGCTACAGAGAGCCCAGGTGTCCATTCCAAGGCCAGCTGTGTAGTTCTCCTTCCTTTCTTACTCTTTCCTTACTCCTCTCTCGCTTCAGACACACAATTGTGTGATTTTTTTTGTGTGTTGTAGTAATACTTAGCTAATTCCAGGCATTGTAAATGAACAAAAGTAGAATATGGAACATTTCTAAATGTTTGTCTTTGTGTTCGCAACTGAGTGTGAGGTTGTTGGGGTTTATAATCAAGAATAGTGTGCAAAAGCCAATTAGGAGGCTCATCATTTTTGGAAATAATCAGTGACCCCCAGTAAATGAAAATAAACTGCTCACAAAGAACAAAGGTTTTGGAAAGCAGCCAAACCCCTCTCTGCATGGGATCCTATGTCAATATGTTTACACTGTCTGTAACAACAGATGTACAAAACAATAAGTAGTTAGTTGGAAAGATTCAGTAATTTAACTGCTGGCCTAGGAAAGGGTCTGTTGCATATTATGAGAAGTGCAGGTTAGTAAGACGATTTCTGGTTAATGAGGACTATTCTGGAACTATTTACCACTTTTTAGGACAAGTGTGGAGACGGGGTTGCTGCTAAACTGTCAATGGATTGAGGTGAGACTACTGCATATATATGATATATATATACTGTACCTCTTATATATATACTGTACCTCTTATCACAATCAAATTCTGTGTGCAATTAAGTAATCCTAACTAATCCTGTCTGCAGATCCCAAGCAATGCATAGTAATAAATCAAAAGACCAAGACATGGACAAACATCAATCTAAGAAAACTATGGCTTTGGATGCCCACAGAAGGACTTATTATAGTGCACGTGTGAAGAGGCAAATGGAGAGTTGCAGGTACAGTAAAGGGTATGTGTGTCTAAAGAGTCGGTGTGACAGAAACATTGACAGCTGGCACTTTTGGTCATGAATGGTGGGTAATGTTTATTTTAAAGTGAGAGCACCTTTCTCCTGCGCTACAAGACAAGGTGACATTGAAGCAGCAGAACAGATGATTCTCCCCTTCTCTAGATTAAGCCTGACCCCGCATTCTCAACTTTAACCTCATAAAATGAACCAGGCTACTCATTAGTAACAGTAACATCTGCACCAGGTAAGATGACCCCATCATAATGACAGACACGCACACAAATGAAAAAAAAATAATGTGCTGCCACCGTGGAATGGGGGACCAGTAGTTCTTCAAAGCAAATAGTCGAGCATCTCAGACAACATTACAGCTCAAATGAAGAGGTTATCAATCATCCAAACTCACTCCACCATTAGAATAACAGGGGATCTTAGTGACCTTTAGCACATAGAGAAAGTGCTTTTGGTCACTTCCAAGTGTAAACAATTAACCAAAAAAATTAAAATTAGCACAGCTTCCAAATGTCATGGTTCTGGTGCTTACATTAATTGCGGGAGGAACATGTCGGTAGAAGGGTCATGTTATGTCATCTAAACGTAATAAGCTCTCAGTGCCTAAATCTCTTTTCAGGCTTTGGCGTCAAGTGACCAATTATGAAAATGTATGAATTAGAGCAAAAACCATTGTCATAGCCAGGATTGTGAATGTGTCACACCCAACGCTATCTCACGACCAATTCGTACGAATTTGTACGAGTGATTAAAAGGTGGCTAATTCGTACGAATTTGTACGACCTCACTCGTACGAATTTGTACGATTTGTCTAAACCCACGTGATGGGTAGGTTTAGGGGCGGGGTCAGGGGTAGGTCATTCGTATGAATTCATACGATTTTGGCAAATCGTAAAATATGTACTATTTAGCACAAAACGTACAAATTCGTACGAGTGAGGACGTATGAATTGGTACGAATTAGCCACCTCGTAAAATTCGTACGAATTGCCGTGCGATCGGGTTGGTCACACCATACTGGTAATTATAAATTGTTCAACCTTTCATTGAACAGTTCTGAAAAGAAAACTTTTTTAGTGTGAAGAACATTTGAATAATCTAAAGAACCAATTTTCCACTAAAAAGGACCTTTTGTGTAATGCAAAGTTTCCATTAATGTTAAAGGTTCTTCATGGAACCATATGCCAATAGAGAACCTTTTTCATTAGGTAATTGTCAGTATTAGTCATTTCAAACATCGAAAACATCACTACAAGCTACAATGATTCAGCTCTGCCCCTTTGGTGTAATGCTCTCAAGCCTCTCTCTGTATGTGAACAGTTTTCACTAATGGGATGTTTCCTCCCACTTTTGCTTACAGCCAGTTTTAAACCAAAGTGTATGATTTTGGTCAAATGACCACTTACGTTAAAGGCACTAAAAGAGTAATAGATGTTTTTCCAAGGCCAGTCTCATAAGAAAAATGTCACTGAACCACTGTCACTTTTATCCTGCACCACCCAGCATCTAGTTCTTGCTTTATTTTAGAGGGTTCCATCACAGGCTTAGCAATCTTTGAATTATTATTAAAAGCATAGGTATACTATCTACTATCCATCATCACTCAATCCTTATTAGGGCCAATAAGGTAGAGCCATTAGAGCAATTTTTCCTGCCAGACCATTTTTTTCCCAGTGAGTAAAAATTATTTTATTTTTTTAACGACCCACTTGATATTTGATTTTCTTCAATGTAGAAATGAGTCTAAAAGATAAGATTTGTGTAAAATGGACATCAGGACTGAAGTAACTTAAAATGCAGCATACTTTGACCATAAATGAACTAGAGCTTAAACATACTGTATACAGAATGTGAACTAGTCTTGAAGACTTTGAAAATAACATACATACTGTAACCATGAGCAATGCAATAAGAATGTAGTAAAAAGGTTGTTTGAATGATAATACGTCTTGCAGTGTGTGTGTGTGTGTGTGTGTGTGTGTGTGTGTGTGTGTGTGTGTGTGTGTGTGTGTGTGTGTGTGTGTGTGTGTGTGTGTGTGTGTGTGTGTGTGTGTGTGTGTGCCTGCTATAAAGGTATGTTTTCTTAGAGTGTGTTGTGGCTCAACATGTGACAATAGAGCACTATTTATAACACTTTGACCACCGAACATATAGTTTTAAAAAATTAGCATAACCTTAAAAGGTTAGTTCACCCAAAAATTTAAATACTTTTCATCATTTACTCACCTGTCATTCCAAACCTGTATGCCTTTATATATAAGATCATTTGGAATATGGAAGTCAATGAGGTCTAAAGTTGCTTAAAAATATCTTCTTTTGTTCCACAAGTTTGATACAAGCGTTGGAACTATCCCTTGAAGCAGATTTCTATATACTGTATGAGAGCAAAGATATATAGGAACGAGAGCTTCTAGTTCAGTTTCAATATGAGAAGTTGCAATACTCCACTGAACGTATATCTTAAAATAGCTTAGAACAGTATTAAAACAATGCCCTGCATTCGCTCCATATACAATGAAGCAGGCATGATTCAGATTCCTGTCCCTGCTTTTGCTCATTTAAAAAATATTCACATCAGCTCATGGAAAATATTCAATAAACCAGAGACTACCATACATGGGCGATAAAACAGTCAATAAACTCTGATGTTTCCAAGTTAAAACTCTGGCAGATGCCGAATCCAGAGCGAGAGGTCAACCGAGGGCTCGTCCTGCGAGAGTGATTTATGAAGGTGAGAACACTGGTCAGGTTAAACATCATGTCAGTCACTAATTCAAGGTGTTTCTCTGATGAACAGCTGGTTAATGATACAGAACACGGTCACCACACATGAGCAGCTAGTCAGTGGTGTAATTAACTCACATTCTCAACATGTTCCACTCAAGTAAAGATGTCATTTGACAAAGGGGAACTTAGGAGAAAGCCATTCGGAAGCTTCGCTAATGATTTCAATATTATCAGATATGTTAAACTGTTAAGTTCTAACACAGGAAATTGTCATATTCTATTACTTCTCCCTATGTATGATTGGTTGAAGCGAACACATTGCTTTTACTTACAGTGGATTTTTTTTTCAAGTGTAATGTCACAGAAATGGTGTTTAGGTGCAGTTTATCTAAAACCATTTATAATACACAGACAAAAACATCGAAATGGTGGTCCCTCCAAAAACTATGACAAGTAAGGTCATAGATAAAAACTCTGAAATCCACTCACGTTCTTTATTTGAAAAACCTGTGGTTGCATTTGAATGACAATAAATTAAATATCAAATGTAATGTTCCTAATGATAATAATAGTATCAAAATTATAATATTTTGCTGTGAAGGTAATAATGATAAAACTTATTTGTTGGGCTCCACAAGTAAAAAAAGTAAGAACTCAAGTTTTTTTAGAATTATGGATCAATGACATAATGACATCGTGAATCCTTCTATATGATTGTCAGTTGCTTCAACATGTTTCATATGGTACAACAGGACATCATTGGAAATGAGGAGATGAACAATTCTGATCTGGCAGCAACTCAAGGTCAGTGTCACCATTACGAAACATAATGACTTATAACATTATTTTCAATCTGGTCTGTTTGTGTGCATAAAAATATTGTATCTAAATGATTTATAAGCCAAAGTGGCTTACCATTGGGAAAACAGAAAGAAATTATCCAGTAACGGAAAGCTGAGAGAAATGAACCCAATGACGGAACTGTGGGTGGGGTTTAAACCATTAAGGCTTGCATGAATGCATTAATCTGAACATGATGCTCTTTTCTCTTCTTTATTTTCTGTAGATTATCAATCTAAGGGTATATGAATTATGTGTAGGCTATTTAGTTTAATCCCTTTTGAATATTGCAAATGGAAGTTGGCCAGTAGACAAGTGAAAATCCAAGTAAATTTTTTCATGGCTTATTTTCATGGCTTATATATAATTTTGGATGATCATCAAGCCTGGATGGATGGATGGATGGATGGATGGATGGATGGATGGATGGATGGATGGATGGATGGATGGATGGATGGATGGATGGATGGATGGATGGATGGATGGATGGATGGATACCTATGATATTTTTTATGTCATTCCTACCCTCTCACCTAATTTCCTGTCTGCTCTCTACACTTCTTTATTTTTAATAAAGTGACACAAAAATTGTGCTGCAGTAATCGAATGCTTAATCTCCCAGTTCAGTTACTTTTACAAACCATTTTTGAGCTTTTAAAGAAAACACAGTTGGAACAATAACGGTTGCCTGCATGTGTGTGCACACACATTCCAGTAAATCAATGAGAAAACTATTTCTGTGGTTAACTTCAATTAAATAGGAAGTGCTGACTCACTGTCTGACAAAGTAGTCTGCGGAATCTCATGTAGGCACAAATTAAACTTCCTCCATAAATTTGAGTTCCTTTTTTTAAAAAAAAAAACAGAACAGAACACACACACGTTTGATATTTACACTGGATAAACTATTGCGTGATGGCCTCTGATGAACTTCTAAAAATTAGCCAGTCAATGAGTGCAGCTGAGGACAGAGGACTGACATGTCTCCAGAATATTAGATAAAGCACTATCACATCCAGACCAATGTAGACTTGTGTCCTTTAGAAGAGTCCAGGAAGAATATGCTAGAGAGATTCTTGAAACCAGGTCATTCACTAGAACAGTTAGGTTATGTAGTAGACAGCATCCCTTGTTTAGCAAAACAACTCTCTCATACTCATTCATACAGAAATTCAACTAATTCAGCATCACTATTTAGACTTCTAATTTCCACCAAGTGGACAAAAATGAGGATCAACCATCTTGCATTCTCTATAACCTAACAACCTCATAGCAATATGTTAAAAACCACAAACCATTTTTTTTTAATTAAAGTACCACTCACATTGTTTTTAGAAAAAGTTTAAACTACACTTTTTAACATGGGATTATACCTATATAAAACATTAGCCATATATTAACTCGAGGCTGACCATTTGACCAACTACAAAAGTGACACTAGAAAGCCAAATATGTCATTTCGTCCCCATGGAATTATAAGGTTCTATCTGACATTTTTGTAAGAATTGAGTTATTCACATATTCTTATTCTGTGACCACTTCTTTACATTATGTGATGTTGTTTTTTTAAGTTGTGTACATTTTGGAACTTTTTATTTAGAAAATAAAAAGGTTATTTCTACACAGTCGAATGGAATGCAAAAACTTTAAAGCTCAATATCTCAAAACCAGTCAGAATGCAGATAGATACTTATAATTCCAAGGTGGCAATTTTTGTATGCAAAGTATCATTATTTCATATAACTATTTAATGTCAAATGTCAAAACTTTTGAATGGTAATGATTTTTTTTTCCGAAAGGGATGTTTTTAGAATTATACAAGAAAGGTTTGTCGGAAGTAAAATCATTGACTGCAGTTCCTGTTCAAACTCACCAGTGAAGCTGAAGGTGTCAATAACAAATCCGTGACGTTCTGAATCTTATCGTGAGAATGCAGAGCATGTGTCTGATAACCTCTGCTTCCTCATATACAGTGGAGACCCTGCCGTGTTGACAGGCAATACACATCACAGGACAGATGAGGAGCCACTGTCCTGTCTGCAGCTGCACCTGTCAGACGAGCCATTTGAGCCCTTCCGTTCCAGCACATTCCAGCATGAAGGCCCAACCAGTGACCTTAATGTTAATACAGTTTATCAGGTCTTATGTAGACATGTTCCTCGTGTAGTAGAGATGTCACTTGAGCTATCATGCAGAAGAACGAATATGAGCCAGGGACAAGGTAAAGATGAACCAATGGGTATCTGTCAATTTTTCCTCTTCTTGTAGTTCAACCACAGATTTACAGGAACATCCTGCTGCAGTTTTATAAGCAAAGAGAGATCAAGAACAACGTTACCTGTTACACACTAAATCCCACCTCACCTCTTCAAAGAACAAAGCTGTATGAAATCGCATGCGATTCCCTACGGAAAATGGCTCTTATAGAAACAAGCATAAGAGTAATAATCTAAACATTCATCACATGGCACAGGGTCCTCATCAAGGCATAAACAGGGGCAGGGACATGTTCCTCCAGAAGACGTTTTTTGCAAAAACATCATCAAAGTGTGACTTCGGCAGCAATAATGTTTAAATTTTAGTACTGTTATTAGCATTAAAGGGCACCTATTATGACATTTAAAATGTTCCTAATGTTGTTTAGGGAGTCCCCAACAACAGTTTTACGTGCATGCAATGTCAAAAAACACTTTTGTTTTCGTATAATATGCATTTATTTTTACCTGATTTGCTCACCGACTCCCAAATGATTCGTTCAACGACTCATTTTTCAAACCCCTCCTTTGCGCGACGCTAATCTGCGATTGGTCAGATGACCCAGCAGTGTTTACAGAGATAATACTTATTGTTTAACACGGAGTACAATTATGCTTTTATCAATTAAATCGTGTTATAATAATGATTATAGTCCACTGCTTTGTAGTTTGTAGTAAAAAACTAAAAATAAGATAAAGAATTTAATGTTATGTTAGCGAGCATAGCCCAGAGTTCATATTGTAAAAGCACAATCAGTCTTTGTTTGCATTAGCCCGATGCATAAACATAACGTTTTTACAAAAAAAAAAAAAAAAATGCAGTTACGTTACTACGAGGTATTATTCTATTCTTTAAGACAACTCCGAAACCAACGACAAACACTTCACATCTCAATACAATTGCCATTGAAGACCTAGAAGCTAAACGGTGCTTACACAACAAACAAAATAATTATTAAGCATGCTACATAAAACATAAAAGCAAGAATTATTAATAACACTTACAGGTTGTGATACGGAGGAGGAAGCTGATGCAAATACACTTGGAACTGAACCTTCCTTCAATATCAGCCGGCTCGCGAATCCAAGTTTGATTGCATTTAAAAAGCAATCGTCTTCAAAATGGCGCGAACAAAGCACAAGGCTCGGACTATACTTCTGTGGTATAGTTGTATATGAATTGTAGCCACTTAGTCTTCAAATGCTCCTCCTTGGGCAGATGAAAAAAGTTGGCTTTTGAGTCGCACTTCAGAACACTGGCCTTTTCCCTGCTGGCCTTGGACCGCAATAAGTGGGCGTATCATATTCAAATAACTTGACAAGTTGACGTCATCTAGTCAGAGAAAAAGCTTCGGTCTTCTAACGATTCATAAAAATGACTCAGAGTCGACTCTTACTTTTGAAAGACAATAACTTTATATACGGTGCACTTTCATATTTCAAACTTTGCAGGATGTTTTTGTTCACTTAGATCTATGTTACACACTACATGAAAGGTAAATTTCAAAATTCCATAATAGGTGCCCTTTAATGTTGCTCTTCTTATCTGCTACTAACTGTTACCTAAACATATATTTTTTTTAGAAATTAATGTTCAACCCATCACTGATTTTTGATGGTTTTGACTGATTTCACACAGATTTTTTTACTTCCTAATAAACTTTAATCAAAATGAAATAACCTTGCCATCTGACTTCACTTCGGCATGCACAAGCTACTAGATAATGTTAACCAGATATTATCGAATGTTTATGTTTCAGTTTGGTATGTAACCATATTTTTCACTATTCAATCATCCTGATGGACAAAATCAAGTCCACAGTAAAAACAATCTAGCCGAATTGGCGCATTCCCACTGGGCAGCAAATAAACGACAACTAATAAGTAAAGTGAATTAAGTCAAGCAGACATTAGTTGCATTCCTGCAAAACATTAATTCCTCATCAAATTAGCAAATTCACTGTTAACTCAGCAAGAGACCAAATAGTGAGGTTATTAACTCTGGCCAGCAGAAGCCTGAGCAATAGGGTATGCATAATTTAATACAAAGGCACTGAGGGAAAATTAAACATGGGAAGAAAAAAACAGGTCTATGAATTTGTTCCCAGTGTGAAGTCTGTATGAATTTCTATGTTTTTCTCATATACTTTCTGGGAAAAAAAAATATATGATCAATAATTAATGACAACATTGCCTTAACTCGTCAAAATAAGTTAAGCAATTTTCAACTTTTTTTAAAAATGATACAAGATTCAACTTATTTGTAAGTCATTTTAATGTAATTTAAGTTGAAATTACTCAAACATCCAAGTTGATTGTACTTAAAAATTTAAGGCATCAACTTATCTTTACTATCAATGCCCTGCTTGTTTATAATGTAAAATTGCAACTATTTTAAAACATTCAAATAAATACCTTTGAACTATTCTTTTTCAGTTATTTCAGTTCACAGTTATAAAAACTACACTGTAAAAAAAAATCAACAAGCTATTTCGACCTGAATTGACTATTTAAAATAATATAATTATTGTAACCTAATGTATCCATGTGTATTCTATGATATACAGATATTATATATAATAAAAACATTTATCTGTAACACTGTTTCAATAGTCCACTTTAGACATTCTACTATAAGTAACTTTGCAAATGTCAACTAGTCTTTAGAGTATTAGTAGACTATCTGCTTAACATCTGCTAACAATTTATTGTGATGGTCTCCCAACAGGCATTTAACTACAATGAAATAACTACATGTAAACTTAGTCTACTAACTCTAACCTAACACTCTACTAATACTCCAATGAGAATTATTTGACATGTTGCAAAGTGAATTTGGTTGTCCACTTTAGACATAAGTGTAACCAATTAAACCCATATGAAATACATTCTTAGGCAAACTAATATAATATTTTTAGATTAAACAAGTGCAAAAATATAGGCCATGGCTCATCTATTTCTGATTTATGTGCACTAATGTTGAAAAACGTTTAACGCAATCTGCCTAAAACCAACACAAATTTAGTTAACTGCAAACAATTGTCTCACTGGAGACTAGCACTTTGCTAGTTTTGTCAGAATTAATTGGTAACTTTATTCAGACTACATCTAAGGATGTTCGTAACTCACTGACCCATCATGTTAACAGATGTAGCTACTGACATAAAATGAACGAGAGCATCTTCTGGGTCACTGGCCGATAGCCTGAAGAGGAAGGCTCTGCACGTTCTCTTTGAAGCCTAAACATTTTCTTCAAAACTGCCCTACTGCGGCAAGGGCTGCAGGGTAGAGGTTCTGCTAACAAGCTTTTCCCACACAGCCTGAAAGCCCACTCACACTGATAAAGTCAGCCATGGCCGCCAGCTCTGTTTCGAAGAGGAGGAATAGAGCACAGAGACCTTCAAAGCAATCTGCCTTGAAATGGTCAACCCAGACGCTCCCAAGTTGATTCAATGACACAACAAATCTTTTAAATTCTCTCCAAGCATTTGATACTGTTAAAAAACAGTGCCAGACAGTGCTTAAAAACAGAGAAAGTGAATGATACTGAATAGAACATCATAGATCATTTTCTCTTGAGAACACAAGCAGGCGTGATGCAAAGATTCCACCCAATCTTTATCCCTGAAATTCAAAAAATGAATTATGATTAATCCAAAAAGTGATTCATCATCACTATGCTGAAACAAAGTCTTTCTGTAAATGAGAGCTACATCCGTGTTTCCATTCTATCACTTAAGAGGCTCCAGCCAGCTGGAGCAAGAACTGCTGGCAGCAGGTGGATCAAAGGGATTTCTGTCATTGTGGCATTTTCCTCTTCATCTCAACTTCCACAGGAACCATATCAATAATACAGCTGTTTTACTTGACAAAATCTCAGCCTTACAGAATCAGTCAGGAAAATATCCATTGAACGGTTGTCTGTTTCCAGGTTGCACATTTTATTTATGCAAAATGGAAATAAGCTTGTATCCACTAGGAAAGTCTTTGTTTTTTATTAAATGTAATAAATTGTTTGCAGATTAGAATGCACAGACAAATCATTCCTGGAAGTTAATTATTCAGTCACATGACTTTTTTCATCAATTAATTTATTCTAGGAGCTTGTATGTTTTGTATGCACTTTAGAGAAAGTTATTTATATCTTGGTGTTTTCATCCTTCCAGCTTTTTTTAAGCAATATTCCAAAATGGATGATATTACACTAATAGTGTATTCACAAGTTCACACTTACATATAATTTGAAGGGGTAACGTTTAATGCGTATTTGGCATGCTGTCCGGAGGGAGGGCTCCGAGCTCAGAGTTCGGCCCGAACCCAGAGTACTCCCCCCGTATGTAAGTGTTTAGGACTAGAAGC
Source organism: Phoxinus phoxinus (assembly GCF_949152265.1). Classification (NCBI taxonomy): domain Eukaryota; kingdom Metazoa; phylum Chordata; class Actinopteri; order Cypriniformes; family Leuciscidae; genus Phoxinus; species Phoxinus phoxinus. The sequence goes on along the minus strand of NC_136878.1, from coordinate 28,742,541 downwards.
GTGGAGAAGGGGTGGTGGAGGGATGCTGCAAAACTGTCAATGAAATGAGGTGAGACTGCTGAGTGTATATATACCTCTTACCATTGATTGCTGAGTGCTCTCCACTTGTGTTAATTATCTGTGTTAATTATCTGAACGTGCTCCAGGATTGGACACCTCTGCCTTTATGTACAACAGAACCTGGAAACTTGGAGTAGGGGACATTAATTTTTTCTTACCTATGCTGTCTAAATATCTTCCAAGAAAATATTGGCTGATAATCTAATCAAATGTAATATCTATTATTAAGAGAAGCTAGACATACTTTTTCCAGTCAACATTTATAAAACGTTTATTATAATCATGCAAAATTCCTTCAACAAAGAAAGCTGTAATACTTTCAGAAGAAAGTTGCAGCATAGTTGGTGTATATATTATATACTGCAATAGTCACATAAACACAAAAGACTCATTGAAGAATAAGCACAAGGGCAGGATCCTGCTTGCACAGCAGTAAATAAATAGCCTTAAGCAATGTGGTATGACGTGGTGGGAAGGAAAGCCATAAACTTGGAAACAGGGTGATTAATTTATGCAATAAAATAAGTTTATTACTTCCTTTTAGTGCATATTCATTAAATAATTCTATGAATACTCAACATTCAGTATAAAAGGAACAGTCAAGACAGTTAAGACTGGTTAACAGATAAACGGTTTCAAATGTGCCAAATGCACGGCGCATTTTGCCTTGGCACCCACTGGTCAGCAAGATCACAGCTCATGTTAACCATAATAAACCCAGGACGAGCTCACCATGACATCCCTGACCCAGCACTCAATGTGTCCATCTCCTCTTTTCAGTACAATAGTGTGGTCTTTGCTTGTTTCTTCTGCCATCTCAATGGAAAGTGAGCTCTTTCATGGCACACACAAACATCCTGTTCTTATATCCTATGAGAATACAAAGCAGGGTTCAAAGGTTAGGCCAGTAGGTCATGCCACACACATAAAGGTTGTTGGCAAAAAACATACAGCATATCATTGCTCCAAGCAGTGACTCTGAATAATGTGCATCACATCATCACAATCTCGTTTCGCCATCTTGGAAGTATACAAGTGTGACTATAAATTGTGTGACTATATATATATATATAGTCACAATTTAGTTTGGCGAACATATTTCTCTATTAACTACTACTTGTGTTTTTTGTAATTGTTAGTATGCTAGTTGTTGTAGTGGTTATATTTAGGTATTGGGCAGGATTAAGGTATGTACTGTAGAATATCATAATGCCGAATAATGCATTAACATGCGCTTTATAAGTACTAATAAACAGCCAATATGCTAGTAATATGCAAGCTAATGAGTAACTCGTTAATAGTGAAAATTGGTCTCCAAACTAAAGTGTTACCATCAACGCTCAGGTAATGTTAATGCATGACCCATTTCAAGGGTGGCCAAAATTACGATTTAAAATCAGTCAGATGTAGAAGTGTATCTTCATATTTACAGGTAAATATTGGTTTGTTGTCCTTCAGAAGAGATCAAGCATTATTTATAGTGGTCAAAATAATTAGTTTAGCTGTTTGATTTAGCCAGTTATTATTGCATTAATACTCTTTGGACAGAGACAGTTATAGGTACTTTATTTCTTGCATTAAAAAATAAATCCATTAATCCATAAACACACAGGGAAACTGCTTTCTGCAAACTCATAACTGATATATATGTATTCTTCTAGTGTTTATGTACAATTTGCTGGCTAAAAAAATATATGCATCACTAGGCGCGTTTCCATTAAAGATTTGCGTTTTTTTTCTAAATGTCGACAAAAAACTATTGCGAAATTACGCCGTTTCCATTAACCGATGTTATGTGACTTAAACTTAATTTTTTCCTCTCGCGATAAGTCATTCTAAAAATCATGCCAACGGATGCAATGGCCACTGCACTGGCCATTATTATTAATCGAAGGAGACGTAGGCATGTTATTCAAGCATTAATGGCAAGGAAAGACCCTATACTTGTGAGTGGCACATACTGAGGTGTTTCTCCCTCCTATCTGCTTCGAGGTCTTGATTGTGGCATTTCTTTGAGGTTTAGAAATCCAGTAGTCCTGTAATTATTTTGTCTTTTATGAATTTAAAAAAATTATTCTGTCTTGTATTTTGTCCAAACACACTGCGTCATCTACGTCAGGTGACCTGTAAATGCGCAAAAACTGGTTCCATTGCAGTTTTGTGAAATATGTATTTTTTGAATTGCCTGAAAAACCACCTCATGCGAACGGAAATACTATTTTGCGATAAATGGGAGTTTTGGAAAATGTACGTGTTTCCATTGGGCATATTTGCAATTCACAATTTCAATTTGTGCAATTTGAAGGGTAATGGAAACGCGGCTACTTAGTGAAGTATGTTTTTGCCAAATTCAGCTGGCCAAAATGCTAAGCATTTGTATATGCTTTTTAACTGCACAGTTTCTAGATTAAGAGGCCAGTTAGAGACTAAAGCTACATGAAAAATAAAGTTGACTTATGTGAAAATGCCATGATTTAAGTGCCCTTTATGCTAACTTTAACCAATGTTTAAAAAATGTATACAGGTGACAACTAAGGATCCAATACTATCCAGCAGTACAAATAATTTATGCAGAAATGTGTTCTGCTTGCATTTTATAAATAAGAACCAATATTAGAATTCGTAAATCTACCATGAGGTTATGTCTTCCCCCAGGAGCAGTATGATTGACGCATTATTTTATTACTAAAATCACATGAAGATTTATTTAGATGAAGATTAATGAGCTAAATCACAATGAAGACTCCTTTAGGTGGTTTGTTGTTGATCATGCAGACCAAATTGCTTCTTTATGATGAGGGCCAAAGTTTACAAACATTTTACAACCCAAAAGTTGTGAATTAGTGTTCAAAGACCATATTTATTGTGTTTGTAGTTCCTGCCGCTGGCTCCCAGCAAAATAAACATATCCTTTTTTGGCTTTTTGTTTGTTGACTTTGATACAAACTGCCAATCGGGGTTGTTTTTTAGGTCAAAGAGTCGAGACCCAAAGAAATTCCCATGATTCCAAACCTTGTGCTTTAATCTGATTATGCTGCCTATTCTCTGTGCTGTGGGGTAAGTCATACTGTGAAGCTGCATCTAACAGTGTGTCCTTTGGATGATACAGGCAGAGGAAGAGCTTTCTAAAGTTTAGAAATGTGCTTGTTAGGCCAAGTTCTTATATATAAAGCTATTTTCAGTGACTGTTAAATAATGCTCAAAATAAATAATTGGTCTGAGTAGGTTAAACTTAAATTGAACTTTTTCTTTCGCAAAACCGACACATTTAAGTCATCTGAATTGTTTCATTGTTTTGAGTTTTATGAACTTGTTTCTTTTAATTTAGAAAAACTTGCAGGGGTCCTATCATGCCCTTTTCACAAGATGTAAAATAAGTCTCTGATGTCCTCAGACTGTGTATGGGAAGTTTTAGATCAAAATACCCCACAGATATTTTTTATAGCATGTTAAAATTGTCACTTTTTGAGGCTGAGCAAAAACATGCAGTGCTTGTGTGCAGTTCCCTTTAAATGCAAATGAGCTGCTGCTCCCGGTAAAGAAGGCGGAGCTTCGAGAGCTCATGTCTTAGCATCTTCGATTACCTCACACAGAAAAGCACTGAAAACTTCAGAAACTGTTAAGCCTTTAATCTTGAAACCGGAGTCGGACAAAGAGAGAGACTCAAGAAGTGACTACGTGAATGCAATAGGACATTTATTAATGGTTAGTTGATGAATTTATGTAGCTGATGTGGAGAGAACTATCTTCTAGTCATTGATTAGCATATTCTGTCATGATAATCTATAAATCACGTTCCCGGGGCAGGGTTTATGTAAATTTAAGGGTTAGTGATGTCACTAACCTGCGAAGAAGCTCTTTGTAGGCCCTACCAGCAGTTTGTTGTAGTCCTTATAAAGCCATTTCTGTAAAATACAATATCTCCCTTTGCTTTGAACGTTGAGCGTTGTAACTTTGCAGATGTTGTTTACGCTCAAACAGCAACATTACACACTAACTAAAGTAAAAAAAATGTAAATCATAATCAACCACCTCTTTAAACTTGACCGAAACTGGGCTGGGATTTCTATTTCCCAACATTCTTTGCCATGACACTCAAAAGTGCTAGATTAAAGGGCACCTATTATGACATTTAAAATGTTCCTAATGTTGTTGTGGGAGTCCCCAACAACAGTTTTACATGCATGCAATGATAAAAAACACTTTTGTTTTCGTATAATATGCATTTATTTTTACCTGATTTGCTCACCGACTCCCAAATGATTCGTTCAACGACTCGTTTTTCAAACCCCTCCTTTGCGCGACGCTAATCTGCGTTGATTGGTCAGATGACCCAGCAGTGTTTACAGAGATAATACTTATTTTTAACACGGAGTGCAATGATGCTTTTATCAATTAAATTGTATTATAATAATGATTATAGTCCACTGCTTTATAGTTTGTAGTAAAAAACGAAAAATAAGACAAAGAATTTAATGTTATGTTAGCGAGCATAGCCCAGAGTTCATATTGTAAAAGCACAATCAGTCTTTGTTTGCATTAGCCCGATGCATAAACATAACGTTTTTACAAAAAAAAAAATGCAGTTACGTTACTACGAGGTATTACTCTATTCTTTAGACAACTCCGAAAACAACGACAAACACTTCACATATCTCAATACAATTGTCATTGAAGACCTAGAAGCTAAACGGTGCTTACACAACAAACAAAATAATTATTAAGCATGCTACATAAAATATAAAAGCAAAAATTATTAATAACACTTACAGGTTGTGATACGGAGGAGGAAGCTGATGCAAATACACTTGGAACTGAACCTTCCTTCAATATCAGCCAGCTCGCGAATCCAAGTTTGATTGCATTTAAAAAGCAATCGTCTTCAAAATGACGCGAACAAAGCACAAGGCTCGGACTATACTTCTGTGGTATAGTGAATTGTAGCCACTTAGTCTTCAAATGCTCCTCCTTGGGCAGATGAAAAAAGTTTGCTTTTGAGCCGCACTTCAGAACACAGCGTCTCGTCGCCATGATGTTTTCCCTGCTGGCCTTGGAGCGCAATAAGTGGGCGTATCGTATTCAAATAACTTGACAAGTTGACGTCATCTAGTCAGAGAAAAAGCTTCGGTCTTCTAACGATTCATAAAAATGACTCAGAGTCGACTCTCACTTTTGAAAGACAATAACTTTATATACGGTGCACTTTCATATTTCAAACTTTGCAGGATGTTTTTGTTCACTTAGATCTATGTTACACACTACATGAAAGGTAAATTTCAAAATTCCATAATAGGTGCCCTTTAATGTTATGTGAGCTTTATTGAGGGCAGTCGTGGCCTAATGGTTAGAAAGTCAGACTGGTAACACAAAGGTTGGAGGTTTGATTCTCAATAACAGCAGTAAATGACTAAATGACTTGAGAAAGGGACCTAACCCCAAATCGTTCCCCAGGCACCACAGCAAAATGGCTGCCCTCTGCTCTGAGTGCGTGTTTGCAGTGTGTGTTAACTTTTCACTGCTCCTAATGTGTGTGCACTAACTTGGATGCAGTGTTGCCACAGTTACTTTGAAAAAGTAATCTGATTGATTACTCCATTCTGTAGTTATGTTACTTAGTTACTTTACAGATTACTTGATTTTAAAAGTAACTAAGTTAGATTACAAGTTACTTTATTAGTTACATTCAGCAGCTGCCGACAACACCCCCACCACCTCAACATAAAAATGACAACCGGTTAAGCCAACAATCACTTTATTGGAAGTCCATTTTTAACAGTAACGTCAACAATGTACCTCCTGATATTTTAAGTTGAACTTAAAAACTATTTCCTGAAAAAATACTTGTTTTTCTAAAATATAAAATAAAGACAGTCTTTCTTGACCTGAATCCAAATGTTTCGTCAAATTTGACGTTTTTTGTAACTAGATAGCACTTTGTCGCCACAGAACAGAGTGTACACTTAATATTGCCATCTTTAGCTGACACAAACTCAAAATAGTGACGGGGGTGATGCGGTGGTGACGCACGCGTTCATGTAACATGTAAGGGTGGCGCTGCCAATAAAGCACTGTTCTGTTTAAAAGTCGACATTTTAATATAGATATATTTTTCAGGTCTGTGATGCAAGTGGGCTACCTTATACGCTGAGTTTCGGTTCATTTATTAAGCGAGCTCCAGTTCACGCACCAGCGCCTGTGTCGTGATTAGGCTATCTATTGTCTGTTATTTATTAAATCCAGGCGATTGGTAGATGAAACATTGATTACAATTAAGATACAATTAATACAAAATGAAATTCGCTTTAAAGGAAGGATTTGTTCTTTATTTTTGAGGTCTCTGTGGATGTTTTAAAGCAGTCTTTTAGTGCCGCTTTCAGAGCGGTCACGTCCGTAACTGAGAACTGTCACGTCCGTAACATTGTTTTTTCCTTATAAATGCAAATTTAATATTTTACGTTCTGTGGAGAGCCAACCCTTCTTCATCCGGTGGGTAGTATTACTTTTAGTTTGCGCAGTGTAATTCACAGAATTACTAAAAAATATGTTGCCACCTAAAAGTTAAAAAAAAATTGTGTCACATAGCCTACATGCATGTATTTCCCTCATATTAAATGTAAAACATGTGTAGACTGATATTTTTATAATGTCTGGACTCCTTTATTAAGGGAGTATGGATTTATAAACAGACGTTTCAGTATATTGGAATTAAATGCATTTTCTGAGAATTTATATTTCAAGTTTTGACTGCAAAAGTCACGTCCATAACGCTGGAATTGCCCAATTTTAAAGAATTTATCCTCAACTAGTTTTGTGGTGTAGCCTAGGTCTACGTATTGTATAATGTTAACTTCAAATAATACTAATAGTAATTTAAAGATGTGGTAGCATTGGATCTTTACGGGACGGATAACTCTGGGAGTTGGAAGGGGTGTGTCGCGATTCTGCCTTCTCACACCGCAAGGTTTGTGGATCTGATTGTCGCGATTTCGGTTTCATATCGCATATCGTTACAGCCTTAATTTTTACTAAGGAAAATGACAAAAATAGTAACGCACAGTGACTTGGATAAGTAACTTTAATCTGATTACTGGTTTGGAAATAGTAACGCGTTAGATTACTCGTTACTGAAAAAAGTGGTCAGATTAGAGTTACCGGCATCACTGCTTGGATGGGTTACAGAGGACAAATTACGAGTACATATATGGCCTTCACGTCACTTTCTGTTGTACTGAACCTTCCTAACTCCTCCCTGGCCTCTCGACAAAATACTGCATGACACTTTCACTTTTCAAGCTGGAGATTTAGCAATGTTTAGCTATGCTAATTTATATGGGTATTACCATCAGGGTGACAAGTGGAGCATAAGCTTGTTTTGAGAACAGTATTTCTATAATGTCTCACTCATTCAGCAATTGCTGTGCTATGCTAATGTTGTAAAAGCGCTGTGTTACCAATTAGCAAGTTAACAATCACTGAATTAGCTAGTTAAAGCTAGTCAAATTTCCACTTCAAAAAATATTTAAATTGAGTTTACATGATCATTTTAAGTGAAATGTATGAGTTAGCTAACACTTTTGCTGAGCCCGCACTGATGCGCACTCCACTGCAGACTTCTCCCCTACAGTCAAAGCGGCATTACGTCACGAAAGTGCGGAATCAGAGGAAGACCGCGAGTAGGGTGCCATTTGGGACATGGCCAAAATCTCCCGGAATCTAGAGCGAGCGAGCAAGAGTGTGCATGCGTAGCGCGCGCACAGCAGAGAGAGGGAGCGAGACGTATGTATATCTATGGAGCGAGAGACCTTGCGTGTGTGTGCTAGTGTGCGTGTGTGCCTCACGAAGCGCATGTAAGGACCCAACCAATCAATTGTCAGTGCGGGCGGGCTTTTATCTCTTATAATAATAATAATTTGTTAAATGTATATAGCGCTTTTTCTGAGACCTCAAAGCGCTTTACATAGAAGGGGGAATCTCCTCAACCACCACCAATGTGCAGCATCCACTTGGATGATGCGACGGCAGCCATATTGCGCCAGAACGCCCACCACACACCAGCTTACTGGTGGAGAGGAGACAGTGATGAAGCCAATCAGTATATATAATGAGGATGATTAGGAGGCCATGATGGACAGAGGCCACTGGGCATATTTTTGCCAGGATGCCGGGGTTACACCCCTACTCTTTTTTGAAAGACATCCTGGGATTTTTAATGACCACAGAGAGTGAGGACCTCGGTTTAATGTCTCATCCGAAGGACAGCGCTCTTTTGGCAGTATAGTGTCCCTGTCACTACACTGGGGCGTTAGGATCCGCACAGACCACAGGGTGAGCGCCCCCTACTGGCCTCACCAACACCTCTTCCAGCAGCAACCTGGATTCTCTTCTCCCGAACTGAATTAATCAGAACCGAAAATTTTGGAATAATTTAAGTTAAACCTATAGATATACTTTTCATGTTGAAATTCTTATTTCAGCAAACTCATACTCTAACCAATGACACATGTTTGCATTTCCTCCCGCTTCCTTCAGAACCTGAGGGGTGGGGGGTAATTACCCGACAGAGAGGCAGACTTCTTATGCACGGTCCTGTGGGAAATAACTAAACAGAAAATGAAAAAAATCTAAATTATAAAAGGCAGGTCAGAGGTTAAACGAGCCAACTGCACATATGCAACACTGAAGATAATGTTAATGCACTTATGATTGTACCTACTGACCCACACCCTCTCAGTCTTTTTAGTGGTTAGCTGTGCAAGGCATAAACAAACAAAGCTGTTTGCAGTTTTCAGTCCCAAATATTTGTATCAACTCTGGAGACATAAGTGCGTACACTAAAACATATTCATGTGTAATGATTGACTCGTGTGCAGATTATCAAACACAGCAAGTCTTTGATATTGAAACATTTTAACTTTGATATGGATACATTATTGGCAACTTTTTGCTAATGTAGCAAAATTAGTAACATATTGCATCTAAAAGAAAGCCGAGACAAAGACAAACATGCACCATAATTACACAAAGTAATACTTTAGTTTGAGACACTTTTTCTCTAATTTAGTGTTGCAGTTTATAAGCGTTTACTCATTTGGTTTTATGAACTAACAACTGTTTCCAGTGTAAGGATGTATGTATATTATGTAGGCTGTGTGTGTGTGTGTGTGTGTGTGTGTGTGTGTGTGTGTGTGTGTGTGTGTGTGTGTGTGTGTGTGTGTGTGTGTGTGTGTGTGTGTGTGTGTGTGTGTGTGTGTGTGTGTGTGTGTGTGTGTGTGTGTGTGTGTGTGTGTGTGTGTGTGTGTGTGTGTGTGTGTGTGTGTGTGTGTGTGTGTGTGTGTGTGTGTGTGTGTGTGTGTGTGTGTAGTTTTGTCTGGAGTGTAAAGGTAATGTACATGTTCCACATTTCAATATAATTTTGTCATGACGCAATGAAACATAACGAATTCTGCGGACGTCATTACAGTTTTTATACAAACATAAAACAGATCGAAATCTCACAAAGTACGAAAAGTATGCTATACATAAAATAAACAGAAAAGACCCACCCACGCACCAGATACAGTGGAAAATATGCACTTTAAACAAAGCCATACATAATCAAACTTAAACAAAACGTTAAAAATGGAGTGAAGGAACAAAAGAGTGAAGTTATCCATATTACATATGTGCTCAAGCAAACTTGACTTTACATTTTTTAGAAGCATCGACCTTAGAGAAACGAATCCTATCGAGCTTGAGGGCAGCCTATGCAACACTTTAAACTGTATAAGTTGTAACCTTTCATTTACAGAGCAGGTATCAGTCCTTATTCCCAGCTTAATTCCCAAGATATTAATTCCAGTATCACTTTCCATTGCTATACTTTGAGGTAATCTGAAGACACTGCAAAATGAGACACAAACAAAGAAACAAACCGTCTCACCAGATGTTTGGCCATAGGTTGACCCAAAATATCATACATACAATGATCCTGAGGCACCTGAAAATATTGGTAGAATAGTGATTTGGAAAGATCAAAGGTTTTATACAAGTGTACGAAAGTGGCAAATTTATGCATCTATATAAAAATCCTTAAACGTGGTCAGTCCTTTGCCTCTCCACAGTGAAAATGCATTATCCGGCTGGGCAAGCAAAAAATTTTGATTATCACAAATGAGCAGGAGCACTGAAGGACACGTATATTCAATGCAGTCTTCAACTACCAGGGCAACACCTTGAACTCTTCATCATGTTCCTTAAACCATTCCTGATAATGTGTGCAGTGTGGCATGGAGCATGATCCTGCTGAAAGAGGACTCTTCCACCAGGGAACACTCATCAGAGCAGGTGTCCTTCATCCATTGCTCAAAGATCCAGTTCTGATGCTCACGCGACCATTGTAGGCGCTTTCAACTGTAAACAGTCATCATAAGGCCTCTGATCCATCTGTGGCTACACAGCCACATATGCAGCAGAGTCCATTGCATTGTGTGTTGTGACACATTCCTACCATAATCATCATTACAATTCGCCTTTGGCTAAGCCACGCCCTAGAATGTATATTGACCAATCACAGCGCAGCCAAGAACGAGCTCCCACAGAGGCTCCGACACTTTTTCACGGCGCTCCATTGACTTCAACGCAGGCGGCTCATATTTTTGGTCTCGGCAGGCAATTACGTCGTCGTTTTATAAAAAATATGGTTAAACGTTGTGCCTGGGGCATTTGTAACACAGATACGCGTTTCCCAGAGAGGTTGGAGGGGGTGTCCGTTTTTTCCCCTTCCCAAAACCGAAGTTAAATACTGACAAGTGTCGTCTTTGGATTAAACCAGGGGTGCCCAATCCTGCTCCTGGCGATCGACTGTCCTGCACAGTTCATTTCCAACACCTAATCAAACACACCTGAAGCAACCAATTAAGGTCTTCAGAGCACGTCAGGATCACTTGAAAATTAAAGGCAGGTGTGTTTGATTAGGGTTGGAGATGAACTGTGCAGGACAGTCGATCGCCAGGAGCAGGATTGGGCACCCCTGGATTAAACTGTGTGGACGTCCTCTCAGTCAGCGAAACCCCTCAAGATCAACAACACACTTTTGTCTCTAAGATACATTTAGCTTTTAACCTTACTGTAAAGTTATAGTTAGACAGTTTTATGCTGGTTAAGATTTATGATTTCGGTTCTCTGCCCTAATTGTTGATACGCTAGCATACGCTGCTAATAAATACAGCTTTATACTCGCGTAGTCCGTTTGCTTTGTAAATAATAACGATTATAGAAGTGAATAGAGACCTACCCAGCTTTGCATGACAGCGTTTCTCCTGATATTGTTGGTCACAGCCTCCGTCTCGATTAGGATATGCTGTGTTCATTTTTTGACTGTGACCGTTATGCTTTTGCCTGTATTTGGATGCCTTGTTGTTGCTCGCGTTTCACCGTATGTCTTGAATAAAGCCTTCAAACGCATACTGCAGCCCCTTTTGCCTACTTCTATCGGACACTTTATTTGCTGCTTTATAAAAGTTTGATAAAATTTCAGCAGGAAGAGCTGTCACAGCATAAGCCATGTTGATACCAAACCAGAGCCCAGATGAAGTTGTCGGAGGTAGCAACAGTAACTAAGGGGGGCGGGGCTTAGCCAAAGGTGAATTGTGTGTGACTTGTGCCACAGTAGACTTTATGTTGGCTCGGACCAGACGGGATAGCCTTTGTTGCCCTCGTGCAGCCTTTGGTGGCCAACAACACCCTGTCGCAGGTTTTTGGTTTGTTCTCCTCGGTCCAATGTTGGTATATTCTCACCCCTGCTTGACCCACAAGCCTTGCCGTTTCAGAGTTACTCTGACCCAGTCGTCTTGCCATAACAACTCGGTCCTTGTCAAAGTCGCTCAGATCTTTATTCCTGCCCAGTTCTCCTGCATCCAACATGTTGATTACAAGAGCTGATTGTTTGCTTACCATCAAAGGGTACGTTTATACGACAACGATAGGCTTAAAACTGAGAAGTTTTTCCCATGAGTTTTCTGCCTACAGACAACACCTTTGTCAAAACGATCCCCATTCACACGGATCCGTGAAAAGGACTAAAAACGCTATATTTTGCCAGGCCATTAGATGGCGATGAAACACTATAGACTGAACACGCACCCAAAACGCTGTTGTAGTGTAAACGAACGGCCAAAAATTATAAAACGTTTTAGAATATACCCAGACCTATATGTGGCTTTGTTCGAAAATGATCAACAATATTTGCTTCACCTGTGACTGGTCATAATGTTTTGGTTTATCAATTGACCAATCAATTCTCCCACAGTATTTAGGCTATTCAATCCAAGAACGTGCCTATTGTGTCATAGACATATCTGTGACATTTCATCATTCATAACAGACAGCATGAATTAAAAAGCAACATGGCTTTATATTCAATTTTAGGATGGTCATAAACAAGCAAGAATATTTAATTAAAAGAATGTACTTCATGCGCAATATGTGGTAATACAAGCCGAATAAACGTGTCAGATAGAGAAAATAAACCCAGAACATCTGTGGTTGTAGTTGTTTCAAAACACAGTGGCCCAGCCAGCAATGACATGTGGGGCCCAGATGAGGGCTTCATGGGCGGCAAATGTGGGCCCCATTATGGGCTTGCACCCGGGATCCACATTGGGGCAAGCCGTGGAAGCCCAGACGTACTAAAAGTGGGACCTGTAAGGGTACTGCATGGGTCTTAATTGGGCAATTCATGTCAGACCCATTTGGGCCCCACCTGCCCAAAGGGGTCCAAAGTGGACTTTGCAACATGGCTACACAGATGGGCTTTAAATTGGATCTGTAAGAGTCTTATGTGGGTCCTAACTGGGCAATTCATGCCAAACCCATTTGGGCCCCACCTGCCCAAAGGGGTTTAAAGTGGGTTTGCAACCGGGATGCATATGGGGCCAGCCGTGGATGCCCAGATGGGTTTTAAGTGGGATCTGTAGGGGTCTTATGTGGGTCTTAACTGGGCAATTCATGTCAGACCCATTTGGGCCCCACCTGCTTAAAGGGGTTTAAAGTGGGTTTACACCCGGGATCCACATGGGGGCCAGTCTAGGATGCCCAGGTGGGTTTTAAGTGGGATCTGTAAGGATCTTATGTGGGTCTTAACCGGGCAATTTGTGTCAGACCCATTTGGGCCACACCTGCCTAAAGGGGTTTAAAGTGGGCTTGCACCAGGATTCAACCGTGAATGCCCATATGGGCTTAAAGTGGGCTCTGTAAGGATCTTATGTTGGTCCTAACTGGGCAATTAATGCAAGGTAAGCCCAACCATTCATTTAAGGAAACAATCTAAGAAAAATTTAAATAAATACAAGACACTTGATGCTTTGAACTGCAAGAAATATATTAAATTGAACAACAAAAATTATCTTTAAAAAACAGTCACAACATACAGTAAACTAAAAAATATATTTTAAAAAAACCTCCAAAAATACAATACAAAATACACATTATATAATACATTGAACAATAAACATAATCTTTAACAATTTAAATTTTACAACGTAAAATGTCTGAAAAAACCCCAAAACAAAACATCTCTCCAAAAATACATCTAAAACAGTCATGGCGTTTGTGTTGATGTTCTTTTTTCTCTTAGGGCTCTAGCAGCCCTCTCCCCGCCAGGGTCACGTGCGGCTGTGAACCATTTCCCCAGTGCCATTTCCACATCCTTTCGGTTCACATTCTGTGTAATAGCGTTATTCTTCGGTGCACCTAAAAACAAGGGAGCATAAGTCAATTTAGCAAGGTTCTTTTTTGCTCCAACTTGCAACTCTTCAAATCATTCATTCAAGTAACATTTCCACATGTGGTAAGCTAAAATGTTACCCCTAGGGTGACATTTACCATGGAGTTTTATGCCAACCTATAACCCTTTTTCCATTACATGTTGAAATTTAGCCTCAAATGCACACCAGATTTGAGCGACATTAGAAACAGTTTACCATGAATATATCATGTCATATCACATAACTTCCAGTCGAATCACAGACACGACAGCTGCCAGTGAAATGTGAAGCGCTGTCAGATGTTCAACACCAGCGGAGATCATATACATCTGGAGACTCAGAACAAATTGATAAGGATGTGCGCATACATGCAGTGCTTTTTAGGTGAGATGACTCCGTATGCTGCTCATTCCAAATTACTACATTGAAGCCACCGTAGGGTGATGAACAGTTTATATTGCAAGTTTGATTATTTTATTCAATGTTTCTGTCTAACAGCTAACTTAACCTTTGGATGTGATTGCGGGGTATGTAAAGTAGTTGTTTTAAGATAAGCAAAACTTTGTCTATCACAAATTTGTCTTCGACTTGATCAACAATAGGGGATTATCACGCTGAAACGTAGTACTTCTGCTTATAGTGATGTTTGTGCACTGCCGCTTCCAGTGAGGACCTTAAGTTTGTTTACATATACTGCGTCTAGGCGATACTACTGCGATGTGGACCAAAAGTCATATCCCTATATATTTAGGCTGAATATGGCCCAGCCAGCAGAGCCATGTGGGGCCCAAATGGGTTTAACCTGGGCTACCTAACTGGGACCCAGCCAGTTTTTCACCCAGTTTCCATGTAGGCCCCACATGGATTTGCCCAGATGAAATTAACACTGCTTAGTGTGCACACTACAGGGTGTTTAATGTAACACTTAATCAGTGTTGGAGGTAATGAAATAATTAAGTGATTGAATAATGATTTTGTATTAGAGAAGAACACCTGCTGTTAACAAGCATAATCACTGAAGGAAAGAGAAACACAAGAACTACTTCCAGCCACAGCCTTGGATGAAATCAACTGAAGATAAAATACATTACATCTCTCAAGATCTGATTAAACAACTCCACAAACAGCATTACCAACTTCACTTATTACTAACCAGACTGACTTTATTTCTGTCAGACATCTACAGAAGTTCGTATTAAGAATTAAGAAGAGGCTTAGATGTTGATTACTTATTTGAAAGTAATAGTTTGATTTGATGTTACCATTGTGGCGATCAGTGTGTGCTTTAGTCAGGCTCTTGACTTTTTAACATTTGTTTTTCTCAGGCAGCTGTGTCTGTTTGTTATTGTGAGAACAGCAAGAGAAAATATAATCAGATGTTATAAGCTGATTGATGATAAGAATATAATCATCATATATTGGCTTAACTCATTGATATTATGTGGGAGGTTTATACGGGTTATTAATTCTGTTTTATTGTTATGATTCTACAGCAAGAGAATAATATAATTTAATCAGAACATCAAACTATTTATAACACACCATTTACATATTTTGGGCTCCTATGAGTTTTACTCGCACACAGACATCAAGAATCAGCATATGAATCTCAACAATAGTGATATGCTTCATGGTGCAATGCATTCTGGGTGCTTCTCAATTCTTATTTGTGCATCCTCGTTTCCTTTCCTCGCGTCTCAGCTCCACCCCCTGTAGGACGCCAGGGAAGGCTGCAAGGAAAGAAAAGGAGGGCGGAGGAATCGAATGAAAGGGTTTTTATACATTGGAATACTTGATCACTCGAGCGTCACTTCAAAGCGTCATCAGCAACGCTCAAAGGATCTGCCCTTATGTTGTTAACGTTTGGTTATTTAAGAAATTCATAATAAATAATAATAAAGCAAGGTACCCTGTTGAAATATGTGTGATGTGTGGTTTATATAAACTGCATAGGTAAAGTATAAATAAAAATGATGGTGACCGATGTGAAGGGGGAGGAGAATTGATATGTGCGTCACGTTTAGTCGATAAAACTCTTCCGCATAGGATACACCTGTGTATCCTCGCTTATGACTCCTCAGGAAGCCTCCTCACTCCTCCATCCTAGACTGCTCGTGGTGCAATTAGAGAATTTAGATGTCCTTCAAGATGGCTGAGCTCGATCGGTTTCCGAGTCATAGGATTGAGGAGAGAGGAGCGAGGAGACGAGGAGGGATATTGAGAAGCACCCTCTGAGTGCATCATACGAAACTTATCCACGGCTCCCAGAATGCATTGCACCATTGAAGCATGTCACCATTGTTGAGATTCATATGCTGATTCTTGATGTCTGTGTGCGAGTAAAACTCACAGGAGCCCAAAATATGTAAATAGTGTGTTATAAATCGTTTGATGTTCTGATTAAATTCTATTATTCCCTTGCTGTAGAATCACAACAATAAAACAGAATGAATAACATACTACCTATATAAACCTTACACATAATCAGTCAAAAGTCCTGGGCCCCATTCCAAGTAGAAGGTTTAACAAATTGTAAAACCAACCCCGATCTCTGAGCTGATTTACCCTGCAAACAAAAACCCTAGGTTGTTCTTGTGTCCGCAGCCTAAGGAAAGCTATCATCAATGGAGCTCGGATACAGCGATTCACCATGACAACGAGGGAGAAAAGGACGTGATGCAGTCATTTTTTCATCGGATGTGTCACAAGAAATGCCAAACCGCTTAGACGCAAGATAGAATGCTCGTTACTTTATTGCATTTACATTCCTACACTTGACTAGGCTATTTCAAATACAGGGAAACTGTTTGAAATGTGAGAATTCCAATGATGTGTAGGCTAAATGCAATCCCGCTGTGTTCAGGCATAATAGGTAGCAGTTGAAAATGAAATATTTTAAAATATTCTGCTTGACATTCATATTTGGTGACAACTTCAGGTTTGTGAAACTTCACAAGAACGCAGATTTTAGTAGAGCTCCAGGTCCATCCAGCACTGATTTTATGGATTTTTTTTTTTTTTACAGAATAGCAGGTTTTAGTTAATGGTTTTAAATCCAGTAAGCTGTTTTTAAACTCAGGACTCCCACAAGGTTGCGTTTTATCTCCCATTCTCTTCTCTGTCCATCTCTTGCAGCAGTGAATGAATGACTCTTTAAATATGCAGACGACATGGCCTTAGTAGCCCATCTGACATGTGCCAATGCGCTGTCTGACTACCATCAGGCAGTTAGCAATCTGGCCAGGACTTTTAAGGCAAGTTTCCTCGAGCTCAACATTGGAAAGACCAAGGAACTGTGTTGTGGTAGCAGAGGAACACCACGACACAAACACAGCTTTTCCAGCCAATCAGCATTTATGGCCAACCTGTAGAACAGGTCAAATCTTTTAGATACCTCGGAACAGAAATAGACGGATCCCTCTCTTTCTTCGAACACACAGAATATGTGTACAAGAAGGCCCAGCAGCGCCTCCACCCGAGAAAGCTCAGGACTTTTAATGTCAGCAAGGACATTTTAACCACAGTCTATACATCACTGATAGAATCCACTCTCACATTTAACATCACTTCTTGGTACAATGCACTCACCACTAAATACAAAACAAACTTCACACAAATAACACAGGCTGGCAAAATAATTGGCTCCCCCTAAACCCCCCTATCAGATATTTACACTCACTCAGTACTTAAGAAAGCCACCACCATCACACAAGACCCCACCCACCCTCTTCACCAATCCTTTCAGACAATAAAGTTTTTCTTATCTTATCTCTCCAAGACCATGAATGTTGTTTTAAAAAGTTAACATTTTTGATTTTGACTGCCTTAGTCTTAAACAAATCTTATCGAGAGTCTATGGAGGGGCTCTTACTTCCGTTACTAAATGCCATCGGAACGTCACAATGACGTAGGTCCAAAATGGGTCTATAGGCCTACATTTTATTCGCCAGTGATTTAGGTAGGAGACCTGCACACAGTATAGGCACAATGTTGCTAAAGTGTTGACGGGCCCCCCTTAGAAACAATTAAAGTATCACTGGAGTAGTTCAGTTCACTTACACATTTTTTAATTTTTTAAACAGTGTATTGGAGAAAAGTTGTAATATACTTCAAAGATAAGACTAACTGTTAAAGTGTGGATTTTGCAGAGAAGAATCCTGATTCTGCGAGAACAATTCTTGAAGTTGATTTGTCGCCCATTAAGGCAAATTAATGTAATAATTCAAGTCATAAATTTGGCATATTTTCACAAGACACGAAAATGGGCACTACACTCATGCCAGTAGAACAAAACCTACCAAATTTGAGATCGATTGGGCGAGTGGTTAGAGAGTTGCATGTGGAACAGACCAGTAAGGCTGAAATTGTCCTTAATGTTATGTTAAAATGTTGATAATCTCCAACTAAATTGTGTTTTGACAAACTACTGTATCATTTAACTTTGGATAAATAAAAGAAAGGCCAAAGACAAGTTTCATTGAGCAATTAAAAAACTGACTTTACCATAGAAAACTTCAAAAAGACGCAGATCTTTGAAGCACAGCTTGCCCATCCGTCCGGTCACATTGTACTGCCGTTGCAGTTCTGGCACCATCATGAACTTCGTCATCCTCCTAGTGGCATCTTCAAGTGAGGAACCCCCTATGTCTGCAACCATGGCAACCTTAAGAGTATACAGTAATAGAGCACAGTACATTTAAAGTCACAGGATCAGAAAACACCATATTAAGTCAGTAAATATCATAAAATATTCTCTGTCCCCATTACATAGCCAAACACCCCGCTTTAAACCTGGCATCCTTATTTTTGGCATGTCAATAATAATAATAATAATAATAGAGTGTTAAACCAATTATGTGCGTAGTTAATATTAGAGATTTTTCAGGTTAAACAGCAGACAAAAGCCAGAAGAGGGTGCTGGCCACACAAATATTTTTTAGGTTATTGTATATTGTTCTCATGTGTGTCAAGTTGTACAAGACTGTGTTTTGTAAGTAATGATATAATATTTCATTCATCATTTTAGTTTTATGCACTTAAAAGTATTGAATATAAAAATCCAAAATCACATCCCAATATTTGTCAGAAAAACTGCAATTAGGTCAAAATTGTGCACCCCGCCAAACGCTATGGCGATTTCAATCAGTAGTCATGTAATGTTGAAGTCTTGTACGACTATATTGTTTGTGATCCCTACCTAGTGCCTACCACTCTTCTTTTACACCAGTCAAATTGGTGGAAATCGGAGGATTACCAGTCAGCGACGACAATTTTGTTGTTGGGGTTATCCGGTTATTGAGGGGGTGGGTTGCTGAGAAAAAATATCACCGTGGGTCCTCAATCCTGCGTTCGGCCTATTATGCCTATTATAACACGGGAGTCAATGGGCAAATCAGCATTGTTTTCCCCAATATGGTGCACGTGGTGGGGGCGGGAGCAAGGCTGTTGGGGCGTATCCAATTTTGCCAACTGTAGCTATACAAGTATAATGGTCTTAATAACTTGTCTATTTAGCTAAGGACTGTTTTGTTGAAGACAATTACCATCAGATTTGAAATTAAGATTAGTCAATGCAGCAGTGAACTGATGTTCAAGTATACTTAAGTCTCTTCCGTATTGGGACTACATGTAGGTGAAAAATGTTAAGTTGTAGCAGACATGGTTGATTTGAAGCAACCTGGCATGAGACTTGAACTCTGCAAAGTTTAGTGATTATGCATGGGAAGGATTTTGTCAGAAGAAAGAAAAAGAAAACACAGGAAAACAATAGGATCTGGCCTCCAAAAACGTACCACTGCAGATTATTATCAATCTAAATTAATCTTGTTTTTAATTTAACTTAATTTTGTTTTTCTTTATTTAAATTTCGTTTTTTCTTTATGTAAATTTCGTTTTTTCTTTATTTAAATTTCATTTTTCTTTATGTAAATTTCATTGTTTCCTTAGTTTAAATTTCGTTTTTTTCTTTATTTAAATTTCATTTTTCTTTATGTAAATTTCATTGTTTCCTTAGTTTAAATTTCGTTTTTTTCTTTATTTAAATTTCGTTTTTTCTTTATTTAAATTTCGTTTTTTCTTTATTTAACTTTCGTTTTTTCTTTATTTAAATTTCGTTTTTTCTATATTTAAATTTTGTTTTTCTTTATTTAAATTTCGCTTTTTCTTTATTTAACTCGTTTTTTCTTTATTTAAATTTCGTTTTTTTCTATATTTAAATTTCGTTTTTCTTTATTTAAATCTACCCTTTACTCTGTCAGTAATTTGTTAGTCAGAAAAATATTAGACTACCTTAAAAGTATTGCTTAATTTAACAGACCTGTGTGTGTGCGTTTTATCACTATAGTGCAGTGTCCGCGTTCTCAGAGCATAAGCCCAGCCCGCGTTGAGGCGCGCCGCTTCCCGCTCACGCTGTTCTATAGTTTATTAAAAGTTTATTAATTCTGAACGTGTGGCGTCTCACGTGTCTATCTATATTGCACCAAATCGACACTGCACTCCCTTGTGAAGTCGATTGGATGAACGGTTCTCGAAATAATCAAAATGCAAACAGACATACAGACACAGAGATTCCTGCTTTTATTAGAGAGAAGATTATGTTCAGCACCCTCTCTCCGAAGCTTCGAATATTCGATGTTCATTACTACCGATGCTTAGAAGCTCAAAAAATGGTATTCGGACCAGCCCTAGTCATAAGCATTTGAAATTAACATAATTTGTCAACGTCTTAAGGGTTCGGGAGGGAACCCAACTCTGATGATATTGACTCAGATGAATTTGAAGTGAAATAATGATGAATATATTTTATCATATCAGTCACCATTATTGAATAAAAGTATATTGTGATTT
Source organism: Phoxinus phoxinus (assembly GCF_949152265.1). Lineage (NCBI taxonomy): Eukaryota > Metazoa > Chordata > Actinopteri > Cypriniformes > Leuciscidae > Phoxinus > Phoxinus phoxinus. The sequence continues at coordinate 28,721,893 of NC_136878.1, read as the reverse complement.
TATTGATACTGAATTATTGTCCAGCCCTATAGCTAAACCAAACCCGCTGTTTTTCCTTTTGGTTAGATTCTAACGTTACATCAAACAGCACAAACCAAAAATACAGACTACTGTACAATCTGCAGTGTTATTTTTATGGCAACATAATATTTCAACTTACCTTAATTTTATGGAAATTCGGCGTTGGTCGGAAGAAATATGCACTTCACCTCCAAGTCACAGCCAGCTTGCTTTCCGAATGGACTGTTAACGTTTTGAGCGCGAAACACGGCCTTTGCATACAGGCCCCAGAGATGTCCGAACTGCCTGACCAAATAACAATTTAATACAGTAAAATTCGTAAATTAAAGGATATGTGAGAAAATTAACAAACGACTTAACTGGGTCGCTGGCTTCATTATGAATGAGCCTAATTAGGTGTTGTTGTGCATAACAGGCAGTGGTGGAGAGTACTGAAAATCTGTAGTCAAGTACAATTAAAGGGATAGTTCACTTTAAAATTAAAATTCTGTCATCATTTACTCACCCTCAAGTTGTTTCAAACCTGTATTAATTTATTTCTTCTGCTGAACACAAAGAAAAATATTTTGAAGAATGTTGGTAACCAAACAGTAGACTGTACCCATTGACTTCCATAGTATTTTTTTTCCTACTATGGAAGTCAATGGGTACAGTCTACTGTTTGGTTACCAACATTCTTCAAAATATATTTCTTTGTGTTCAGCAGAAGAAATAAATTAATACAGGTTTGAAACAACTTGAGGGTGAGTAAATGATGACAGAATTTTAATTTTAAAGTGAACTATCCCTTTAAGTGCATTGCTAAAATATTACTCAATTACGAGTAAAAGTACCGGTGTTAGAGAAATACTCAAGTAAAAGTACAGTTTGTAAAAAAAAAATAAAAAAATGTAAACAAACTAAACAAAAAATTAAAAAGAAAATATTCAGATGTCACCGTCACTTCTCCAGACTAGGGCTTGAAATTGTATGTTTTCCTTTATCAGAAGTTAACATGCCAACAATCTATTAATCATTAATAATTGATAAGATGCTAACAAGTGTTTTTTTCTCATTTAAATTTTTATTTCCTTATTATGCAAATGTCTCCGGCAGACAAAAAACTAAATTACATGAGGAGCCACGACTATTGATTAAATATCCATGAATACATTTTTAACTGGTTAAATTCTTCATTCAGAATCAATGAAATATCAATCATTAATCCTTTTTTTGTTTTGTTTTGTTTTCCGTCCCCATGACCCGGTTTTCATCAGCTTGTTTGCTATCAAATCACCTACTGGCTACAAAAATGCAGATAAAAGGTTTGGATATGAATTAAAATTGTACTCAGTACTCAACTATGATTTTAAAGGTAATTTAGTAGAATACATGGATTAATGAATACTTAATTACAAGTAAAAGTACAGGCTTGAAAATCTACTCATAAAAGTACAAGTACCCCAAAAAACTACTTTATTACAGTAATCTGAGTATTTGTAATGACTTCCACCTACCAGAAACTGGTCCCCAATGTGCAAACTGACCAAAAGCCAATCGGGTAGCAAAATGGGTCCTATGAGACATCAGGGAGGGATTTACCCAACATCTACAGGCAACTATATGTTATAAGCAACTTATGTTAAGTTAGCAAAATATTCATACAATATGAATATTGTAAATATTCAAATTCCAGCAGTAGCAATGCTGTCTCCTTTACACTTATCCCCATAAATCTGTCCCAATCTGGGTCACTGCACCAATGAAAGTGTTTATGTGAATGCTCCATGCACTGTCGGGAGGCTTTCTGCAGCTTTATTCTTTTACTTAAATTGAAAGGGCCTCTGTCCTTACAGGCCTACTTCTTTAACTACATCAGCCCCTCTCTTTACCATCTTAAACCATAAACCATGTATATGTCAATGCATCCTGAAGATCTTCAGATAGCATAACCAAACAGATCTACTGTACCTTTTACAGCCAACACATCAGTCATTGTTGGTGTATGAGCTACAGCTTGATAGAAACACATGCTACTTCTTAGTCCAAGGACATCTAACAACACAGAAGTGGGAGACAGATTAATGATGAGGCCTCCTGCAAGTCCTTTTTTTTTCTTTTTTCCTCTTGTCCTGTCCAGCATCGAAGCAAGCAGAATGATGCTCTGTCTGCCATGTTGTGACGAGCAGATTTTGCTTTGCCAAGAGGAGCTTGAATGACAGGCTCCCCTTGATATCCTAAGTTAAGCTTATTTTATTTTATTTTATTTTTGATGCTTGTTTGTAGATGAGCTTTACATAATATTGCTGGACCTGAACCAATCACCCAAACCCATGCCCACTTGGCCCATAAATATGCCATTCAAGACCCAAATATGTGTTCCCAGTTCAAACCCATGCCCACTTGGCCCATACAATTTCTATGCAGGACCCATATGTGCATTCCCAGTTCAAACCCATGTTCACTTGGCCCATAAATATGCCATTCAAGACCCATATATGTGTTCCCAGATCGAACCCATGCCCACTTGGCCCATAAATATGTCATGCAAGACCCATATGTGCATTCCCAGTTCAAACCCATGGCCACTTGGCCCATAAATATGTCATGCAGAACCCATATGTGCATTCCCAGTTCAAACCCATGTCCACTTGGCTCATAAATATGTCATGCAAGACCCATATATGTGTTCCCAGTTCAAACCCATGCCCACTTGGCCCATAAATATGTCATGCAGAACCCATATGTGCATTCCCAGTTCAAACCCATGTCCACTTGGCCCATAAATATGTCATGCAAGACCCATATATGTGTTCCCAGTTCAAACCCATGCCCACTTGGCCCATAAATATGTCATGCAAGACCCATATATGTGTTCCCAGTTCAAACCCATGCCCACTTGGCCCATAAATATGCCATTCAAGACCCATATATGTCTTCCCAGATCAAACCCATGCCCACTTGGCCCATAAATATGTCATGCAAGACCCATATATGTGTTCCCAGTTCAAACCCATCCCCACTTGGCCCATAAAAATGTCATGCAAGACCCATATATGTGTTCCCAGTTCAAACCCATGCCCACTTGGCCCATAAAAATGTCATGCAAGACCCATTTATGTGTTCCCAGTTCAAACCCATGCCCACTTGGCCCATAAATATGTCATGCAAGACCCATATATGTGTTCCCAGTTCAAACCCATGCCCACTTGGCCCATAAATATGTCATGCAAGACCCATTTATGTGTTCCCAGTTCAAACCCATGCCCACTTGGCCCATAAATATGTCATGCAAGACCCATATATGTGTTCCCAGTTCAAACCCATGCCCACTTGGCCCATAAATATGTCATGCAAGACCCATTTATGTGTTCCCAGTTCAAACCCATGCCCACTTGGCCCATAAAAATGTCATGCAAGACCCATATATGTGTTCCCAGTTCAAACCCATGCCCACTTGGCCCATAAATATGTCATGCAAGACCCATATATGTGTTCCCAGTTCAAACCCATGCCCACTTGGCCCATAAATATGTCATGCAAGACCCATTTATGTGTTCCCAGATCAAACCCATGCCCACTTGGCCCATAAATATGTCATGCAAGACCCATTTATGTGTTCCCAGATCAAACCCATGCCCAGATGGCCCATGCCAGTCCCTTATGGGGCCCATGTAATCAGCTCATATGGGCTTCCTATGTGGGACTCGTACTACAAAACCTACATGGGACCCGCTGATTTCACCCAGCCAAAGCCCATGCCCACACAGTACCCATGGAACCCGTAGTTAACCCATCTGGGCCCCACGTGTCATTGCTGGCTGGGGGTATAATGCCTTTCTCCAAAACAGACATGACAAAATTTCTTAAGCTCTTTAAAATGACAAATGGTTGACAGGCATATGACATGCACAGGATTGATTGTTTACTGCTGTCCTGTTTCAGCGTAGCCGTTAAATTGTGGATGAAAGACTTTTGTTCTACAGACGTCTGGTATCCAACACTCTAAGAAACACAAAACATTCACATCACTTTGCATTCCCTTGATATTATTGTGCAAAAACAACCATAAGATCTATTTTCTCATTGAATTTAGCCAATTGCTTTTTTTTACTCACTGTCTGCAGTCTGAGATAGGCTGAATTAGTCATGATGAAATAATGAAACCTGGATTCACTCAAAAGGCCCCTACATCTGATATTGACTAGATAAGACTGAACCTACTCACACACATCAGCTGGGTTTTCCCCAATGAGCCACAGTGAATCAGAAGTGGTGTGAAAAAAGGAAAACTGCAGATTTATTTGAACGATAACGACTGTCTCTCGGTTGTTTTTTATCTGAAACTACTGTAAGATATACTTTTCGCATGTATCTGCTACAAATTGAATTATTTTAAAGTCTATGTATTATCTTAAATATTATTTTAAAGTAAAGTTTACTTTAAAATAATATTTTAGATAATACATAGACTTGAGTAAAGTAAAGTAAATTAGCCTCAAATAGAGTGCTGCTATTGTAACACCTGGCCTATTAGAAATCATGAACACCAGTTTACATTTTGAGTTACACTTTACAAGAACATCCCAATAGGTTAGTTAAATAATAATAGGCTACATTTGTTGTTACAGTATTTATTTATTTTTTAATACAACTACTATTCATTGTTAGTTCATGTTAGCTCAGGTTCATTAAATGGATCATCATTCACTCGCCTTCATGTTGTTCCAAATCTTTAAGTTTATTTCTTCTGTTGATCACAAAAGAAGATATTTTAAAGAATAACCAGACTGTTGAATTGACAGCACCCATTGACTTCCATACTAGGGAAAAAAAAATACTATGGAAGTCAATGGGACCCGTCAACTGTCTGGTTACCAACATTCTTTAAAATATCTTATTTTGTGTTTAAAAGAAGAAAGAAACTCATACAGGTTCGGAACAACATGAAGGTGAGTAAATTATGATTTTTTTGGGTGAACTATCACTTTAACTTCTGATTTAAAAAAAAAAAAACGTTTTAGTAAATGCTGAAAGTAACATTAACTATGATTTATAAATGCTTAGAACATATTTTTCATTGTTATAGTAAAGTCAAGTAAGTTACACACTCAAGGCCTACACTCAAGTTACTGTGGGATCTGTTTGCAGATTTCAAAATTGTACAAAGGGCTTTCTCTCCCAGGAATGCGTTATTTATGAGGCAAAGCTAGTCTATAGCTACACTTCAGTTCATCAGTTATGTTCAATTCCTAGGACCTAGCAGTTGTAAGAAAAGTATTTTGATTTCTAACAGAATTGAAAACAAAAGTAGGGATTATAATCATCTTCAGTCATAACCAGAGCAAGAGGAAATCGCTATTGTATGAATAAATTGCGCTGTAGCGCCATCTAGTGGCCATCGTCGGCAACTCTAAAGGTTTTGACTTTTGTTCAAATGTTTTATCCTCCTGAGAAACCAGATTTGTATTTTTTATTATTAAGTTATTTTTTTCCATTACATTGTTTCGAGCATAAAAAACAAATAGAAAGATGACAGATTAATCTCAACTGTTATGAAATATGTGAATTTTACTTTTTTTTGCGATAGTCCCATAGCCTATATGTATCTCTACACTGTAATTTTATTTTTATTTTTTTCAAACTCAATATGATAATGATATTTTCTTAGGCAAAAATATATGGGCTTTTTCTTTTTATTTAACACATATTACACACACACACAACAAAACATTCACAAAAAAAAAACATCAAAGAGAATACTGCCAAATATATAGACAAGACACAAACAAAAAAACAAACAAAAACAAAATCTACACTACCACAGTCTGTCGGTTATCCATTATTCCATGTAAGTTTATAATTTTATAGTCTCTATATAATTTAGTACAAATGCCCATGTGGATTGGAACTCTTGCAGTCTTGAATGCCGTTTACTTGTAATTTCTTCAATGGGCAACACGTCTATTATTTGCTCCAGCCATTGACCCAGTGTGGGTCCTGACTGGGAAATCCATGCAGTAAGTGTAAATTATTTAGCAAAATAAGAAAACATTGTAAACACACATTTTCAAGGAAACTTATTTTCCATATCATAATTCAATAAATATAACAGGGCATAGCTCAAAAGTACAGTTACACATATATTGGATTACTTTATGAATCTTCTCCCAAAAGTAAAAAAACAGCTTTACAATACCAAAATAAATGCATGAATGTTCCTAATTCAGTTCCACATTTTCTACACAGGATAATTTGTATCATTAAATTTATTAAGCTTCACTGGAGTTATATAGTATTTATACAGAAATGTATAGTTAGTTTCTTTAACTTTAATATTAACACTCAAGGGTAAGTATCTACACTGTATTTGATTTGAATATAAAAATGTTATTGGGGGCAACATGTAATTAAAAAAAAAAAAGTCTAATAATTATGGGAGTAACAATTGGCAACATTTTCACAATAATATGTAATGCTGTTGATTTATTTACCTATTTACTTGTTGTGTCTCACAAAATACCTGATAAACATGCTTTGAGTCCTGGTGTCCTCTACAGAGGTCATGTATGAAATCAATGCCCTATTTTGTAACAAAAAGGTCATATTTTGATTAGAAACTCCATAACATTTTCCTGAGATGTTGACAAACTATTTGAAAATTAGTCAGATTTAAATGATAATTACAAAATATTATCATATTTCCATAAGAGTCACTAAATTAATGTCAGTCATTTTTAAAGACCTAGGGGCCAATGAGTTGTTCTTGCGAACCCCTAAACATTTGTTATATTTGAAAAACCCTGTGCTCTTTACATCCTTCCAGACTTAAAACTGTGTCATGTATGATGTCAGAGAAATTCACTAAAATGTAATATCCACTACAGTGGACAAAAGTCTATATTCTGGGTCCCAGGACGATATGACACACATAAATGGACTGAATCAGTCTAGAAACACTGAAAGAAGCACTGTCGTTTCAAATTATAAACCTGATCTCAGAGTATCTCAGTCATTCTGACGGTTATCAAATGTAAACTAAACATTTAATGCTGCTGACATTCACAGCAATGCACACATGATCTCTGAAGGTAAGACTGGCTTTCTAATCTCTAGTCTTGTTTGCTCAAGTCCTCAGTCGATTAGAGACCTCAGCTGAAAAAAAAAAACAGTGAAGGAACACTGATGTAATTAACTGTAAAGGATTCTCTGGCAGCGCCTGTATGAATCTCATGGGTATTTATTCCAATTTTAGAGCCAGCTTATATCTCTAGAGAATGGGCTTAAAAAAGAGCCCCAAAAACCCAGTGGGTCATTCATACCACTGTATAACTTCACAAGAGGATTAGAAGACAAACATCTTACTTTATCTACATTTGTCCTTATTTTAATTCCATATTGCTGAACTGCAGGCACTGCATTTCTCTTCAGGGAAGACACACTAGTCAGGGACAAGCGGGCTAAGCTGGACACAGATTGCGCTGTCCAATGCAGGTTGGCATTTTTGTGTCTGCACAAGAGGGGGCATTTGTCTGGTGCAGAGAAATGGCCTCAGCATGTTTTACGTTCACGTGGAGTGTGACGCGGCCACGGCTCACAGGGACCAGGATGCATCTGCTGCCATTGTAAAGGTGCCATGGGAAGGTCACTGCCAGGAAGGTTCTTGCATTGGCACAGTCAGAGTGATCAAAGGTCGCCAGAAGAAGAGTATTATAAACCTTCTTTTGCCCTTGGAAAATGTTTGGGGATTTGGTAACATGCAAAAGGGCGGATGCCTGAAAATAATACTAATAAATCTAATAAAAGCAAGTAAATATGATAAATTATGGCAACAACATAGATGACAAAATTAATAGGTTTGTAAGAGGTTACAGTTCCACGTGCAATTTAAAAGACGGCATCAAAATGAAGTTGCGAAAGACTTTTCTTCCTTCACTGTAAAATCCAACTGTGATTCTAACTGACACATTTTAGTTAACTTTACTTAATGTCTTAACTTATTGTAAAAAATCTGGTAATCTGTACTATTCATATGCTTTGTTTACTCAGAAAACCCAAGTTAAAAGTAATTGATTGGTTTGAGTGCGGTTTTTTAGGCGGGAAAATTCTTAGTGGACTTTTATTTTTCTCTGTTTGCATTCACTCATTTCCCAAAGTCTTCTTGAATGTTGGATTGTCAATACAACAAAACAAAACAAAAAAACTGAGAGAACATCACATAAATTGACTTCATAAATTGATGTTGATTTTCCTAAAATGTTTTTAGTCATTATGGAGATTAGTGATCCCTTTGGTTGGGAACTTAATTTATACTTTTGTAATTATCTTCCTATTGATGTAGCGATGCAACAATAAATCAGTTATTTGGTTTCAAATGGAGAGAAGTAATATACGTATGTATGTATGTATATGCATGAATGACGTTTAACATAACTATATTAATGATATTTTATCATTTTGTTGCTAACACTTATGTCCTAACCACATTGTGAAACGTTTGATTGGGTTTATATAATCCCTCTATATTTGTGACAATCTTGCAAATGATCATGCTCGAGTCACACAGACTTCAAATTTGTATTTAAAGTAAATTATCAAGTACTCTCTACAGTTCTTTTTTAGTTAGAACTCTTGTGTAAGTGAACTATACTAACTAAGCTTTTGTCAGTACCACATACTATTCCTATTTCACTTGTTTTTTTAAGGCAATCGGTTTGTATGCTTCTTTTTTTTTTTAAGTAAGTCTAACTAATTAGATTGTACAGTGTTCTAGTGGATGCAGGACACTATAGTTCATTTATGTAAGTGAGGATAGCAAAATAAAGCAAATTGTGACATATTATATAAAATTCTTCATATAGTTGCCTACCAGTAAAATGTATAAATATTTGGGACCAAAAATGATTCAGACACTTTGACCTGACCATGTTTTGCTTAAGTGTTTTTTCTTTAATTGCTAATGTGACCCGTTGACACCACAGACTGAACAAAATTAAACATTGGTAATTGGTTGACCTAAATTGGTCTAACTAATTGTGTTAAATTTAACAGCGGATAGCTGACTGCTATTCAACCTAATTCATTTGTGAGACCGTCTAAAAGAAGGATGGCCAAAACTAGTGAAATATCATTCTTGTCATATGTTGTTACAATTTTCTAAACTAAAGTGAATAAACTGATAATGTGAGAAATGTTGAAGGTGTCTGAATGAATTTTGGTATATCTGATTGAAATAGCTTCTCGAACAAGAACAAGTGCGGGACTTCATTTTGTACATCAACTGATTGGATGGTTGTGGTTTGCTATTGCTGTGATGTCATAAGTGGCAGATTGCCCCGCCCTCGTGCCAGTAAACACTTCACCTGAGAAGGGATGTTGTTGCAAAAGCAAGGGGAAGCTATTTTAATTAAAGGGTATGTGAATTTGAATGAATAAATACAACAATATTCCATAAAAAAAAATAACAAGAATTGTCTCTAACTCTAATTGTCTTCAAATGTCATAACCAGCATTAACACCCTCCCCTTCCTCTCTCCACCCATTCATGTGCTCTGTGCCCCTATTGGTCATTGTCTCTCCACCCAGCCAATAGAGTCTCTGTGGGGACTGCAGCAGCCTAGTTCTCCAGGGGATTGGATATGCTTGAGAGAGTTTTTTACAGTGCCCTTCTATTTCTGTTAAAGTTCTGTTTGTCACTTTACTTTGAAAAGAGCAATTCCACATAAAAAAAAGTATATATTAAGCCTGAAGTGGAGGACAGTTCAGTATAGTTAAGACATCAAGGTTACGTGTTCACCAAGCACACTGAAATGAGACGCTCATATTAGAATACATCTATATCATTTTGAATTGTTATTATTCTTATTCCAGTCATTTGGCTATGTTTCTGAAGAACCTGATGGCATTTTGAGTTCATTGTTCTTACTCCTTTACAACTGTATAAAGACAAAAAAATATTTATATATATATATTAGTAAGTGAAATAACAGATTCTTACCAATTTTTCATTCTGAGTTTTAATGAAAAAAATGACTGACCTCAAGACAGGTTGGGATCAATGAAGACCAATGAAGAAGAAGCATTAGAGGCTGTGTCTGTGAGCTACGCCAGTTTTTGCTGCTTGGATAGTCAATAACAGTGGTTTGTATGAAGGTATAAGGATATTGGTTACAGACAGACATCCAGGCATCATATCTAATAACCCAGAACGAAGATATCTTTAGTCCATGCAAATGACTATAATGCTTTTTCTAAATTGAAATTCACTCACCCATTTACAAAAAAAAAGGAATGAAGGCAGAAAGAAAGAAAGAAAGAAAGAAAGAAAGAAAGAAAGAAAGAAAGAAAGAAAGAAAGAAAGAAAGAAAGAAAGAAAGAAAGAAAGAAAGAAAGAAAGAAAGAAAGAAAGAAAGAAAGAAAGAAAGAAAGAAAAATGTTTTTAAATTGATTTGCTTCCAGACTTTCCTTCAGATCTTTTCCACCAGCCATCAAACCAAATCATAAGCAGTGAAGGAATGACCAGATGAACCTATCTTGCCAGACATAATATTATGCAAAATATTGATTCAGACATCCATTATTGTCTACTATAGCTTGCAAAGGCAACATTTATTTCAGACAAAGCCACAATTAATGACTTACATATTAAATGGACTGAATTAAATTGTTTAAAATCACACTGAATTTAAATTTGACTTAAATAAATATCTGTTAAATTAATAAATGTTAATTTATCGTATTTCATAAGAATACGGATCATTTCACCCAACTGCCTTATATTAGCATTGGTGGTATATGCAACAAAACACTGTAGCTTGAATTTGTTCAGAAGAATGAGCTGACTGAATCCTCTGCTGTCCCTCATATTTAAGATATCACGATTAACACACCTGAATCTTGAACTTGAACATTAAAAAAAATGAACTGGGTATTGTGCACTACAAAATATGTGAAATAAAATACCCAAAGAACAAGACAAAACTATGATATTGACAAAACAGTTAAAGGGTTAAAGAGAGCACTTCCCCCCTGTAAAACTAAACCTGCCTTTGCAAGTATAAAACAATAAAACTTTTGCAGAGTGCTTATGTAGCTCGAGGTGTGTTTCAGGTCATGCACCATTCATAAAATATTTGCTGAGTGGGGAAAAAAAAATTGTAGTCAATACAGGTGCATCTTTATTTATCTCTAAAGCAAGCTGTGACATTTGTCAATATCAGTCAACTTAAATCTACTATTTCCAACAAAAACAACAGAGATGACACTACTAGCCTACCATTAGATCATCTATTTCAGAATGAAAATTAGGCTACATTAGAATGGTTTATTATTTTTATAATACCCTTGGGGGGGCTATGTAAATGGTACAGTGATGGTGTCAGATGATAATACCAAGGTACTCTAATATGTACATAACCACGTTTAAGAATACCATGGTATTACCATGGTACCCCATCAAAGAACAATATACTACCAAGATATAGGTAACCCTGATATAGACCCAAAAATACATGATACCACCATGGCACGTGTCCAAAAAACACACACAGCAGCGCCATGGTACTTTTGCCACTTTTTGTAGGTACATTTGTTGTCCTGAACTTTTTTATCTGCCGTCTCTACGGTGCTCTTGGGCTGTGGCAAGTGCCAACGGGCATTACAACAGCAAGCGGCCATCTGGCAGCCCAGCGAACTAGCAGCAACCCCACCAGCTGCAGTCGCAAAACGCCCTTACAAAGCAGGACATGCGAGCAGCTTCTGACGTCTGCGGCCACACTGCGCTACAAAGCGTACCAAAGCAAGAGCGGAAACCATGAGAAACTATCCTTCAAAACAGCCCGATTTAGACACCCATGAGTTTCCCGGGCGCACATGCGAGACCGTTTCTGTTGCTTTTGAATTTGCGACTAGTTTTGACGAATATTTACCCCGCTAAAATAAATAAAGGACTCATGCAGGGGCAGTTCAATACCCCGACATGGCGGCAAGAAAAAGAGGAGAGCTTTTTACTATTTTGGAAACTAGCACTGACACAGAAACGAACGCGCTCTCCGACAGCGAGGACTCCCCATTAAATCTGCCCGTCGATGTGAAGTGGTTCGAGATTCCTTTCAGAAAGTCCGAGTCGGACGAGGAAGACGAGGAACTGCAGGAGAACAAGGGGGAGTCTGAGCTGGAGAGCTCGGCGGCGGCTGCGGCTGCAGAGACGGCAGAGGGAGAAGAGACTGCGGACTCCGCCAGCTACATCGCGGGAGGCGGCTGCAATATCATTTTAGTCACTGGAAATGGGATCAAGCACGAGGACTACGAGGAGGACTCCTATTTTGCGACTTCCAATAACTGCTCTGAAACCTCTTCGACTGACTCAGACATCGATTTTTCCGATCTAGAAGAGGAGGAACACCCAGCTTTATTCAGCACATATGATGTTTTGGACGACGAGTGCACTTCTCAGGATTTCTGGGGAGAGCCTGACCAGGTAATATCAATTGAGCCTTTCACCGCTGACAGTGGCCCTCAGCACTCGCTAGGGGATGATGCTGACACTTTAGACTATTTCCGGTTGCTCTTCCCAGATTCATTGTTTGAACACATGGTAGAACAAACAAACAACTACGCCCTCTACCGGCAACGGAGAAGCGGTAGATCAGACACCCACTGGCACCCCACTGACATTAGAGAAATTAGGGCATATGTTGGCCTTAACATCCTCATGGGCATCAATCAGCTGCCAGATTGTGGCATGTACTGGGCCAGTGACATTTTTATTGGGAATGCTGGCTTTAAGAAAACAATGACTGCACGGCGTTTCGAAAAACTCAACCAACACTTGCACTTGTGCGACCGTGAGTCAGAGCCTTCCAAAGGGGAGCTGGGCTATGATGGACTTTACAAAATACGCCCCCTGCTGGATATGGTTGGAAATACCATCTGGGATTCATACCTGCCTAACCGCTGTTTGACTATCGATGAGTGCTCTATTGCCTCTAAGGGACGCTTTTCGCCAACGCAGTACATGCCGTCGAAGCCTTTGCGGAAGGGGCTGAAGGTGTGGATGCTTTGTGACTCTCGCTCAGGCTACTGCCACCGCACTCGTATTTATGTGGGTAAGCCTAGCGACGATCTGTCAGCTGCTGCGGTGGGCCACAAGGTGGTGACGTCACTGGTGAGGGGACTCGAGGGCAGACACCACCACATTTTCATGGACAGCTTCTTCACATCGGTCCCCCTGATGCAGCATCTGCTGCTTCAAGGGCTTTATGCCTGCGGCCCGACCAACCCGTGTCGCCACGGTTATCCCGACGCCCTCAAACCTCGCAACGTTGGAAAGCTAGCACCGGGCGAGTTCTATCAGTGTCAGCACGGTAACCTGGTGGCCACTGTCACAAGGGATGCTAAAATTGTAAGCTGCGTGTCTTCTAACTCTGCGCCTGGCATCGTGGGCATCGGGCCTGGTAAGCGGGATGGAGACGCGAGCGACGGAGATTGTGGACTGGCGGGGCTTGGGATACCTCGTCCACTTCCTCTGCTTTTATACCAGGAGAACATGAGGGGGGTTGACCTGTGCGACCAGCTTAGGGAGTGCTACCAGGTCGGGAGGCCGAGCAAGAAATGGTGGCGCTACTTCTTGTGGTTCTACGTAAACCTCTGCATCGTCAACGCCTACGTTGTTTTGCGCGAGAGCCGAGGAGGGTCGCCGCCGGCAGGTTTTAATGGCAAACAGTTTACACAGCGTCATTTCCGTATTCGTCTGGCGCAGCAGCTGATTGGTGACTACCAGGGGGCAAGGGGTATGGAGCGGGCGGCACGTAAACGGCACGCGGACTCGCCCTTGGAGTACGGGCACCGCCTCGAGCGCATGTCAGAACGCTCACGCCGCTGTCGGAACTGCACAAACAAAGGCCTGAGACACGAGAGTGTGTTCGGCTGTAAGATCTGCAACGTGCATCTGTGTAGAGGAGGGTGCTTCAGTGAATTCCATAAATGAGTTTTTTTTTTTTTTTTTTTACAAGAATTTCCACATTTTGTTTGTTTGTTTGGAAAATGTTTAAACAGTGGATTTCTTCTCCAAAGGCGACCACTGCAAGTGCTGTACCAATCATAGTCTGATTTGATTAGTAATCGTACTCTAGTAATAGTTGTTGTAGTAATGCACGATTTGCAAGAAAACAGAAATGATACACTTGCATTAGCCTAGATTGTTTTATCCAATTGACTTTCATATTGCCAACAAAAGGCCTTGTCACTTTTTATATTATGATGAACAAAAAATGCATTTTATGGATTAATACAACTTTTCAACACATACATTGGCACCTAAAACAGCATATGTTTTCTGTGAGAAATTATTATGCTTTTTTTTCTAAATAAATACTTAAAAAAAGAGCCTGTTGTTTCAAATTTTATTTCAGGTTTGTATATTTTCCAACAAAACAGATAGGCTATTTGTCAAATGTAAATTTTCTTTTTAGAAGGACTTTGATTTGCTCACTATTGTTTTATGTGGTAAATAAGTATTTCGATTTCTGAAAAGGCGTCAAAATCCATGCGAATAGAGAAACCGTTGCCATTTTAAAAGGCACTGATAATCACAGTCTTAATCTAAGTGCAATTAATGCGAGACATCTTTAGGGACGGTGTAAAGATTGCTTAATAAAGCTCAGTTATTTTCAGCACATTACTTGAACTGTTGGAAGCCAGAGAGATGTGATCTCAATGTTAGCTATAGATATGAGTACAGTCAACCTGTCACATTATGATTTGGATCTGTTTTGCACTGTTATTGAAGGCTTGATTATGATTATTCCTACTGTATTCATAGTTGTAAAACAATATGACTAAATCCAAAGGGTCTCTTTTATTGTACATTGTTTTTAGTAATAATGAGCACTTAAAAATTACGTAATAATTGTAAAAAAAAAAAAAAAAATCATATAACACGCAGAACAATCATCAACAAGCTCATTCACCAGCTCATAACATTGAAGTGCCATTGTTTGGTTGTTCCCTCGGCTCGTTTTGGTGAGTCAGTGTTAGGCCTCTAAGCGTAGTCCTCTTGAGGTTTTGGTTTCTCAGATCCACAACAGTGCTTTTTCCCTCCAGCTCTCTGATGAAGAACGGGTTAGTCAACTGGACGCCCCTCCTGTCGATCTAGGGGGAGTCCCGCGGGGAGTTGCTATGGCAACCCCAACATGTGAAGACAGTGAGTTGCCAGCAGGCTCAAATAGTTGTCATGGGTACTTGCCGGCTGTGAATTGGGAGATAGCTCAAACCACACCCCTTGAGCTCTGTTCCAAAAACAGACCACGTTCAAATGTGGAGAGGGACGCCGGCAGAAGCAACCAAGGGTTTGTTTTATCCCACAAATAGCTAAAAGTGGGATATTTAAATGGTTTTCGATGGAAAAGGCAGCTATTAATTTGCAGCTTATAGCTGTATTAAATATGCATGGTGAAAAAGATACTGTAGTCAGGTTTAGCTAGATTTCAGGAAAAAGTTGGAAGGACAAAATACTGAGTATTGACAGAGCATATTATCCATTTGGCTCAACAGAAAGCTGTCAGTCTAAGTTGAACCCAAATATTTACTCATTTACTCACCCTCAAGTTGTTCTAAACCATGAGTTTCTTTCCTCTCCAGAACACAAAGGCAGATATTTTTGAAGAATGTCGATAACAGTTGATGTCTGTAACCTTTCATATATATTTTTTTACATTCCATGGAAGTAAATGGGGTCCATCAACTGTTTGGTTACCCATGTTCTTCAAAATGTCATCTTTTGTGTTCAGCAGAAGAAACAAATTCATACAGGTTTGAAACAACTTGAGGGTGAGTAAATGATGACAGAATATTCATTTTTGGGTGAACTATTCCTTTAAGGACAGACTGTGCATCGGGACATGGTTTTTAGTACTAGTTTGTTTCGTAAACAGGAAAGCAACACAAACACACACAGATACATTAAATTGTTTATTGGTTTCTAAAGTAAGCAACTGGTTAAAAAAAATATATATATATATATATATTTACCTAGTATCAGCCAGTAGATGGCAGAGTTTACATGAAAATAGATGAACTTACAAACTACAATGCAACTTCAGATATAATGTGGGCATCTGGATAAATTTGATCATTTACTTTATGGCTATTTCTTCGTTGCAGGGTCAAATAATTACAAAATATATGAGCATCTCAAATCTGCACAGTACATGACAGTTTGGTCCACAATGCAATACAAATGCTTCTGTGTTTTTTTTTGTGGTATATTTTGGTATTATTTCTTCAAAAACTTCAGGGATTAAAAAAATGTCTCAGATTCAGGTCCACTGTATGGACACAGTTGGTTTTCAGTCCTTTAAATATTTGCATGCGATGTATAAACAGAACATTTGCCAATATATGTAATTGAAACAAACTTGGCAGCCAAATTATGCTTGGCAAAGCATGCATGAAATTCCACTTTACATTACTCATTAGTATGCTTGTTGAGAGGATGCAAATCTGTTAATCAGGATGAACAATATAAATGTTGAATATGTATGAAAATACTACAGAGAATACATGCCAAGCAATCTAGAGTAATACAAGAACAACTGGATTCGCTGGATATTAATTAAAAGCCAACTACATTAAAATCTTAAATTATATTTCAAATTGCTACATGCAGGGGTATTTTATTGTGTAGTCCTGTGTGTTATTTATTCCTGTTGTAAACTTTGGCTTGAATTATTTTAAATGGGACATTTCTCACTTGGTTGACCTTCGGTTTTGCTAAAGGCTGATGTGAGCTCTTCTATAAGTTAAATATACTCAATAAATTGAAGAAACCTAACAAAAAGTAACATCAATAACCCAAAATAGTGGCTATTAAAAAAACACAACAATTTATAACAAAACATCTCCCCAAAACACCAAATAGCCTAGAGCTAAAATGCTGCAATACGTTTTGCGAAATAAAACCCAAAATGTGTTAAACCCACAGAAGTTGAAGAAAAAAAAAAGAAGAATCTTCAAAATCTTCAGCAAAAGATAAAGCAATTGCTTTAAAACATTATAATATTACATTTTAGTATTTGAATTAACTAATAATAATAAATGCTGATAGTGTAAAGTCAAGGGAAAAACTATCCATCCCTCCATGCTCAAAAGTCTGTGAGTTCTACACTCTTGAAAAAAGAGTAAAGTATGGTTCTATACAAAAATGTATACTGATAATAGTAGTATGTGTACAAGCTTCAATTCATAAAATGTAATTGAAATAAAAAATTATTAAAACTAAATTAATGAATTAAAACTGAATCCATAAAAGGCTCCCATGATGTGCCTATAAATACATTTACCCCCATGCCTGACCCTGCAAGTTCTTGCTATTTAAATTTAAGTTGGGCCTATACTAAATACCCCAGATTTTGATTATTTATAATTTTGTAATCACAATGTTTTCTTGATTAGCTCAATCATATTGCCTGATAAAAAAAATGGAAGTGGACTAATACCAGATTAGATGATATTTACATAAGACAGCACTTCAATTATTTACATCAAAGTAGTGATATGAGCTTGAGTAAATTATGAAACTAGTGATAGCAAACACATATCGGCGTCATTGTAAAACAAACAATGGAGAAGTAAGAAAAAAAGGTGTCAGCTGTATGGTAGACATGACATGTGATCCTATGAAAACAATAACTGCGAGAGGAATAGAACTGTGCGTGCTGATCATGTGATTCTATCTATGAAATTAGCCTACAATCTAAAATCTAAACTGCAGCATATGAACATGATAGAATGAGTTAGGAAATATGCAAGAATGGTCTCATTCAACGTGAAATAAATAAACTACATAAAGCTAAGAGTTACAAATGACGCTATGATGGGCATTAGCCTATGCGAATGCAGGATTCAGGGAATGAGGCACCATGGCGAAAAAAAAAAGCTATGGCCAGTTCAAACCAAGCGAAAGAATGCACAATGTCCTGAGACATAGTTCAAACAAACCACATACTCGAAACATAAAATAGATTAATAACCTGATAGTTTTCATAAAATAGTCTTATAATAAATAAAATATATTGTGCCAATGATTGGAAGTGCAACAAGTGAAATGTCTAATTCATACATTAGCTTTAAATTTTGAAGCACTTATTCAATAAATTCTCTATATAAGGTGTTCAAGCATTTGGCTGACATTGTATGGTAACAATAAATGGGGGGAGGGGTTACATTTAAAAAAAAAAAAAAATCTGAATCAACTATGAAAGTAATATGAAAAATAAAGTGTTGATAAACTAAATCATATATTAATATAGATTCAACATACCCCACAGCACACAAAAACTATAAGGCAGGTATAATCTGACAAATTGAAATTAATTTCCACTGTCACATGTAGCATCATAGGGGAAATGATGGGAGGGAGTATGTAAATAACAACTCAAATTTAGGAGTCTGCCTACTGAAACACACTACTCAAAAAGCTCAGTCTCATAAAATGAATGTCACTGCATGGTACAGTACCTTGATCGAAGTGCCAATGAGAGCCAAGACAGGACCTTGATTGAAGAAAGACTCGTAAAAACAAACCAGGCCTCCAGGTAAAATGTTCCAGTAGGTGCTGAAAAGCACTGGTATAAAATCCCTTCAATTCAAGTTGTTGAATCCATGTAAAATCCATCTCTGCAATATGTTAAAAGTTATCCAGTTTAACAGTGCAGCGCATAAACACTAAAAATTGACTACACTTAAAACTGACTATTGAACACGTTGCCATCTTGAATGGGCTGGTTATGTCCATTTTTGGTGATTTAGTTGGTCTAAATGCATTATTATTCTGGAATGAGGGATTTGTAAAAAAAAAAAAAAAAAAAAAAAAATCGATGTGTACAGCCAACCACCACTGCAATATATAGAAATTGTAAAACGTGAGGTTAATGATTCATTTTGGAGTTGACACCATCTTACTGTGTTTCTTTATGCCCTGCAGGGGGAGTCGTGCCTCTGTAGCCTACTGCATTCATTTCACTCTGGTTAAGTTAAACATGTATGTATGTATTTCCCTATACTCATAATGATATAAAACAAGGAATACTTAGTTTTATTTAACCCAGAGTATCCCATTATATATACATATTGTGTCCCTGATTAATAATTTATATCAGAAAAATGCTGGAGGGTGCAGATGATTCTTTTTTTTCTTCTTTTTTGACACAATTCATTACTGTACCTTAATTAATTTTACTGTAGTGTTAAACATTGATGTGCTAGTATGCATGGCTCACTTGTTGACAAGTCAAATGTTAATAATACACAATGAATTAATTTGTATTTAAATAAATCAATGTCTAAGAAAGGGATAAAAAAGGAATGCATTAATATGATGTTTAGATTTTCCTGTTTCCTTTGTATGTTGAAACTGCAATTTAAATAATAATAATAATAAAATAATACAAATTATACATTAGCTTGAATGGTGGTTGGCTCTCTGGCCTTATAAAGTGGCACCGAACACTAATTCTTCTGAATCATTCTTCTTCAGACTGTTTACTTCCCACTGTCTTTAAATTATATTTCAGAAGCTTGAAAAAAAAGAAATGATAGCTTATTTGTAAGTCTTTTTCAGTTCTGAAAAAAGTGTGGGAAAGCTCCTTTTCAACTTCACAGGATGGTAAAAAAACGACATTCCAAAGACCAAGAAATGTTTTTATTTTGGATATGTACAGTTGCCTTGGACCATAAAAATATGCAAGGTCAAATCAGTCATTTAAAAATATGTATATATGTATATATGTGTCACATTATTGTATCCTTACTTTGCATGCCTGATCATAATTCTAAATGAAAAAAGTCACACACAAAAACACAGGTTAAATATTATTTAAAATAGATTGAAAGTAAAAAAAAATTACCATCTGTGTCTGAAAGTCTTTTTTAGTACTGAAAATAGTGTGGGAAAACTCATGTTTGCCTTCACATGGTAAAACCAATAGGTAAACCCAACATAAAACCAAGATATGGTTTCATTTTGGTTCAGGACAGTTGCCATGGATCATAAAAATATGCGGGTCAACCCACGAACATCAAAATTATGTGTGTACACTTCAAAACACATCCCTCACTTTGCATGCATGTCCATGACTCTGGAAAAAGTCACAAAATGTCATAAAAAAAATCATAGGTTAACCAGTATTTCTGACGACTCGATCGAAACATGTAGGCCTTTCTGAGGTGGTTTACTGATATAATAGTTTGACCTTGATGCTGAGACCCCATGATATAATAATCTGTCCTTTTTCATATATTCCACCTGAATATTCACCAGTACTGAAATATCTGCTCTCATATTTACATAACTGGTTACAGAGAAGCAGTGTTGCAAAAAGGCTACATTTGTAAATCAGTTCTAAAAGACTTCCATAGAATAATAGCAGTCTGTGTTTATGTTTTTCTTTCAGATTTAATAGCATAAATCTTGCTGCTAAAACTGTCTACTCTCCAGGCATCTGGATTTGTCTTTGAATGCATGGGAGTGTTAATGAGACAAAGGTTTGTACAAAACAGGGAAGAAGTCAGTGGGTCATATGTCATTCTTGGAATTTACCTTTAGTTGTTACATCCCCGTTCTGTCGCACACGTAGCATGCACAATCTACCATTAGCCTACCATTGTAAAACTACCAATTTTACATTTAAAGTAAGAATAAAATACAATATTTATTGATGCGTTTTGGTCATGGAACCATGCATCATATTGAAAAGGCATATATTGATTATAATATATATATTGTTTTAGTGTTTTCATGGACATAGTAATTTGAGCTATACCAAAATTCAGAAATGTATCAATTTGCAAGAGTGAAGATCATTTCTAATTTCAATAAATAGATGACAGCATTTACATGTAAGCATTTAGCAGACACTTTTATCCAAAGTGACTTAGTTATAGAGGAGCATTGGTTGTGGAGTGGTTAAGGGCTGGTGTAAAATGTGTGTTATGAGCTGCTTCTTGAAAGTTGTGATGGTTTCAGCAGGTCATGAGATTCCACCAGAGAGGAGCAGAGAGAGCGAAGGTTTTGGAAAGCAACTTTGTGCCATTATTTAGATAATTCCTAAATAATACCTTCAATATCCAGCAAAGGTCTATGTCATTTACAGTACATGAATTTAAATTATCTCAAAACATGTAAAAAAGCCCATCCCCTTCAAGACACATACAAATCAGTGGCTCAAGCTCAAGTACAGTAGTCAACATTTGAAGTGGATCAAAACCTTTCATCAAAGTTATACATGAATTTTGAACAATACCCGATCTTGACTTAGGACAACTTTGATGAACTTTTTTTTATCCACTTCAAATGTTGACTACTGTACTTTCATAATATTTGGCCTATGCTTTTCAGAAAAAGAAAATAATCAACCATAATGCTATTTATATACATTCTAAAGCTCTGCATGTGAATTTACATTCAGTTTTAATCTCACAATTCAGATTTTATAGTTTCTATATCGCAATTGCAATAATTAAATAATGAGATGTAAACTGAGATGTCAACGAAATCAAGACGCTGATAATTAACTTTCTCTGTCAACTCTTTCTCTGGCTTTTGGTCCTTTGAACACTTTATTTTGAAGGTCCCTTTTGAAAATGCTGTTGACTATAAGTAACTTTGCAACTACATGTCAACTTATTCTAACCATAAACCTACCAGTCTACTTGTGATGATGAACCAGGTTAATCTCATCATCACTAGAGTGCCAGCCTAGGGCTAGTTTG
Organism: Phoxinus phoxinus; assembly: GCF_949152265.1. Classification (NCBI taxonomy): domain Eukaryota; kingdom Metazoa; phylum Chordata; class Actinopteri; order Cypriniformes; family Leuciscidae; genus Phoxinus; species Phoxinus phoxinus. Next base: position 28,700,125 of record NC_136878.1, on the reverse strand, counting down.
AATTTATTTGGTGTGCTGCCTGCAGAATGGGTGTATTGAGTATAATGTATATGTGGATAGACAGTCCCAACATCAAGTATTCAATGTGTTAATGTTGTGATGGATAAGAGAGAGTCATTGTTTGTTTTAAATGATTTCTTTATTGTGTAAGTTTGCATGTTATAGCACATTTTAGATCTTACCTGTCTGAGCCTGTGTTTTGGAGGTGGGTTCTGGTAGTGTGCATAGCCAGAACGTACCATTTTACAAAATGGAGGGGGACATTAGTGCTATGAGGTGTTAAGTATTTGAGTTTTTGGTTGTATGTTATGCATGTTGGTATTATTATCATTGTATGTCAAAAATGAGTTCTTGAACAGTATTTATATTATTTATGTACTAATGTTTTGCTGGGGAAGTCAGTAATGAGTGTCACGGGGAAAGGTTCCACCCCGTGAAAATGGTTCGACCCACTAGTGTTTGGCGGGAAACTGGTATATTTAAGCCATTGTCTGAGTATGGTTAAGGGAGGTTGCAGCCTGTGTACACTGTGCAAACACTTGAACTTGTCTGAGGTGAGACATGCTGAATATTTGTGTGGACGTGCCACTAGGCATTGTTTAGTGCCAGTTTTTGCTGCTCACAGCATTTTTCTTTTGTTTTTAGCACCAGTATGTTACATTAAATGTTTTTTTTTTGTTTGTTACTTTGTTTTGTTATTTGTGCTTTGTCTGAGACTACACCTTCAGCTGTGAAATCCAGCTTCTAAAATAAACCACCACTAACATTTTTGAAAACCACTCCAGTGTGCTGAGCCTTCCTAACTTCTCCCAGGCCTCTCGACAATTCTCTACATGACACATGGTGGCAGCGGTGTTTCCAGGCCAATAGGAGGCTAGTACATGGGAAGGCTGCATGTTTGGTGGTGCAACAAACCCTTTTTCAAGTTGGTGGCAGGAGAAACTGTTGGTGTTAATCGAAAATGCCACCAAAGAAGCAAGATGCAGCAAAGGCAAGGGATAAGTCTAAAGTTCCAGATGAGTCCGAAGCTACGGGCACAATGCCAGACCAAAGTGAAGTTGTAACTGGGAGCACAACTGACCAACTTATGGATATGCTGCAAACGTTTTTACGTAGGCAACATCAAAGAGAGGATCGCTTGGAAAGAGAGGCGCAGCGTCAAGAGCATAAATGGCAGGTGCTTCACCATCAGTTTACACAACTGCAGTCGGAAGTTCATCAAGACCAACAACAACGACAGTCAGTGGCACAGGTGGCAGTACCAGCAGCTACATCAGCAGATACAGCTGTGCATCGGCCTTCAACCATTCATACAGGTCGACAACCCTTTCAGGATGAGGAATCTGCGTCGGCGGGTGAGAATCCAACTGAGGGACAAGGACCTGCAATGCCATGTTTCCAAAACCCGAGAATGCTTCCTTGGACCCATGACGAGGATATAGAACACTATCTAACAACTTTTGAACGTATTGCTCAAGCGTGCAGATGGCCAAGACAAGACTGGGTGTTGCATTTGTTACCTCTCTTATCTGGTAAGGCGAGGGCAGCTTATGTGGCCATGGAGCCTGACAACTCATTAAACTATGGCTTTGTCAAACAGGCTATTCTTGACAAGTTTGAAATCAATGTTGAAATGTATAGACAACGCTTCAGATCGTACAGCACTCAAGAAGAGGAGACCCCAAGAGAGCTGCAAGTAAGACTAAGAGACTTGTATGAGAAGTGGATGGATCCTAAGAGTCGTACAAAGGAGGAGATCGGTGACCAGATAGTGCTAGAACAGTTCCTCAAGTTACTCAATCCAGAGACAAGAACATGGGTGAGACAGAATAACCCTACCTCATCTAAACAAGCAGCAGAAATGGCAGAGACCTTTATGGCTGCAAGACGATCGGTGTATCAACCAAGACGATGGCGGAGCTATAACAACAGCTCAACCGGTAAGTCTGGGGATGGTTGGGGTAGTGGTCTGAGCAATATGGGTTCTAATACCCGCCTTTGTTATGTACCAAGATCTGCTTTGGGGTTAAAGGAGGTGGAGTCGAATACAGACACCGTAATAGAGGTAATAATCGGGACTAAATTCTTTAAAGCTTTAGTTGACTCGGGTTCAAGCCAAACGTTGGTAAGGACTGAATGTTTGGGTGAAGCTAAAGTATTGATGCAGGACAAAGTGAGAATCCGCTGTATTCATGGTGAGGAAAAAGAATACCCGAAAACTGATGTGGTAATTGAAATAAGTGGTCAGGCTTATTATCTGTCAGTTGGTGTTATGGATCAGGCGCCCTATCCAGTTATTTTAGGTAGAGATGTGCCCGTACTGGTAGATCTTTTGCAGAATGACAGGGAGATAGCAGAAGCTAGGGTGGTAACAAGAGCCCAGGCTGAGCATGATAAGACCTGTAAACAGCTGTTGCAAGACTTACCTTTTGGTGGGGGTACTAAAACTAGGAAATCAAGACATGAGAGGCGTCAGAACAAAGTTGAGGGTACAGAAATGGTCGAAAAGTTGCCTGAACCTCATATAGAGGATATTGAATGCTTTCCTCATGATATAGTGGAACTGCAAAGGCAAGACAAAACCCTGAAACCTTTGTTTGAGAAGGTAGACAAGGGAAACACCGTATCAGCTGTTCTGCAGAAAGATCATTTTGTGATTAAAGAGGATAGGCTGTACCTAGTAAGCGAGGAGGGAGAGAGGTTGGTGGTCCCTGAATCTATGAGATTGAAGGTATTGCAGTTGGGTCATTCGGTACCGTGGGCGGGGCATTTAGGCCAGCAGAAAACGCTAGCCAGAATTGCTAGTAGATTTTATTGGCCCAGGCTGTATATGGACGTAATGGATTTTTGTAAGTCTTGTCCAGAGTGTCAGTTGGTAAGTCCAGCTAGAAAGGGCGATAGAGCACCGCTAGTGAGTCTCCCTATTATTGACATCCCGTTTTCTCGTATTGCTATGGATATAGTGGGTCCGTTAGAAAAGAGTAGAACAGGGAATCGGTATATTCTGGTTGTCGCAGATTATGCTACTAGATATCCAGAGGTTTTTCCTCTTAAAAACACAAAGACGAGACAAGTTGTTAATGCCCTGGTTCAGCTATTTTCACGGGTAGGCTTACCCAAGGAGATAATTACAGACCAGGGGACCAACTTTACATCCAGACAAATTAAGCAAGTATATTCAATGTTGCGTATACACCCTATTAAGACCACTCCTTATCATCCTCAGACTGACGGTATGGTAGAACGATTCAATCAGACATTGAAAACAATGTTGCGCAAGTTTGTGTCTGATACAGGTGCAGACTGGGACCAGTGGTTGCCGTACTTGATGTTTGCCTATAGAGAAGTTCCACAATCATCTACAGGCTACTCACCCTTCGAACTGCTCTACGGACGTCAGGTTCGTGGACCCTTAGATGTCTTAAAGGAGGCCTGGGAAGGAGACCATGCAAGTGAGCAAACCAATATCTTGTCGTATGTCATTAAGATGAGGGAGAAGATGGACTCGATGGCAGAGTTGGTAAGAGTCAACATGACTAAGGCGCAACAACATCAAAAACAATGGTACGATCAGTCAAGCAGGAAGAGAACGTTAAGTCCAGGTCAGAAGGTGCTACTGCTCCTCCCCACATCTGACAGCTCATTACTGGCAAAGTGGCAGGGGCCATATGAAGTGTTACGGAAACTAAGTGCTACTAATTATGAGATCTCTCTACCGGATCGCAGGAAGAAGTCTCAAGTTTTTCATATTAACCTCTTAAGACCGTGGCACGAGAGAAAAGGCTCATGGTCAGAGCAGCTGTGGGCAAGAAAGGTGGATGAAGAAGAGGAACTGGAGGAGCAATACTTCCCAGTGGATCAAAAATCCATTACCTTTCCAGCAGTAGATCATCTTACACCTAAAAAGCAGAAAGAGTTCCTGAAACGAGTACCAGAGAATCTCTTCAGTGATCAGCCTGGAAAAACGGATCTTCTACAGCATGATATTCGCCTTCTGCCAACAGAACCTATTAGGCAGACTCATTGTAGAGTGCTCGCCCGCCAGATTCCTGCTTTGAAAGAGGAAGTGAAAGTGATGCTTGATTTAGACATCATAGAACCATCTAGGAGTGAATGGTGTAGTCCAGTGGTACTTGTACCAAAAAAGGATGGTTCACTTCGGTTCTGCGTGGACTTCTCGAAGCTTAATGCAGTGTCAGCTTTTGATCCATACCCGATGCCAAGAGTTGATGAGCTAATTGAACGACTGGGCAAAGCTAAATATTTAACAACTCTTGACTTGTGCAAAGGATATTGGCAAGTGCCACTGACTGACTCTGCTAAAGAATTGACTGCGTTCCGTGTTCCTTCTGGATTATATCATTTTAAATTTATGCCTTTTGGCCTGCAGGGGGCAGCAGCAACCTTCCAGCGCTTGGTGGACCAGGTGCTGAGAGGAGTGGACAGTTTTGCAGCAGCTTATATAGATGACATTGTCATTTTCAGCGATTCGTGGGAAGAACATCTGGAGCATCTTGCTGAAGTGTTCAATAAGATCCAACAAGCAGGTTTGGTTGTCAATGCCAAGAAATGCCAGATCGCCAAGCAAGAAGTCTCTTATTTAGGCTACGTCGTGGGAGGAGGATCAATCAGGCCTCAGGTAGATAAAGTGCATGCTATCTTGTCGTGTGCACCCCCAACGACGAAGAAGAGTGTTCGATCATTTCTGGGCTTGGTGGGCTGGTACAGGAGATTTGTTCCTAATTTTGCTAGCAGAGCTGCAGCGTTAACTGATCTTACAAGGAAGAGTAGCCCCATAAAAGTCAAGTGGACCTCAGAGTGTGAGCAAGCTTTTCAAGATCTAAAGGCTTGTCTGTGCAAAGATCCTGTCCTTCAGAGCCCAAACTTTGACCTTCCTTTTGTGGTTCAAACCGATGCATCTGGACTGGGATTGGGTGCAGTACTGTTACAGGGTGAAGGGCAAGATCGACACCCAGTACAGTACATTAGCAGGAAGCTGTTTCCTCGTGAGACTAACTATTCAACTGTTGAAAAAGAAGCTCTGGCCATTAAATGGGCCTTGGACACGTTAAAATATTATTTGATTGGCAAAGACTTTGTTCTCGAAACTGATCATAGGGCTTTGCAATGGATTAATAAAATGAGAGACAGTAATGCAAGAATTACAAGGTGGTATCTTTCCCTCCAACCTTTTAAATTCAAAGTCCAATATAGGGCTGGAACATTGAACATTATTGCAGATTTTTTGTCACGCCTCTCTTGAAGAGTGGCTGTCTTGAGGAGGGGGGTATGTGATGATGAACCAGGTTAATCTCATCATCACTAGAGTGCCAGCCTAGGGCTAGTTTGAATTTATTTGGTGTGCTGCCTGCAGAATGGGTGTATTGAGTATAATGTATAGTGGATAGACAGTCCCAACATCAAGTATTCAATGTGTTAATGTTGTGATGGATAAGAGAGAGTCATTGTTTGTGTGATAAAGTCACATTATCTGCCACCGTTGGGTAGCAGCACTGATACACACACATAAGCACATGATCATTCATCCATTTCTTCACTCTCTCTGCAATATTAATTTCCCGGTCACTTCATACACTTATAGTGCACTGTCTTGTCATTTCGTCCCTGTGTTGTTTGTCTGTGTGGGCGTAGTCAGTCTTCCCGCGGGAAAGTTGGGCCGGCCAAACCGAACGATCGAGCGACGATCGCTTATGACGTCACGGCCGGGTCGCGTCGGCGCATCGAAACCGGAAGCTGACGAAACCATTGTCTAGTGTGAATATGTGTTAGTGTGTGCATTTTAAATGCAAGAATTATGTGTTAGATTTATTATGTGTGAATGGATTATGTGTTTATTATTATTATTATATATATATAATATATATATAAGGAATTAATTATTATGGATGATCAAATAGCTTACATATTTGTATGTTTATAAATGTTATATCTCCCTTTAATTGGTCTGGCCCAAAAAAGGGGCGGGGTTTGGCCTATTTAAGCCAAAGCCAAACCTGAAGTCAGCACTTGTTAACCGAGTCGGAGCGAGAGTGCAACTGCGGTGCCTCAAGCAAACGTCAGTATACTGTGGATACCTGTTTTGCCTTGTTGGAGTATTTTCTGGTTTTTATTTTTCCCTTTTGTTGTTTATTTGGTACTTTGGGTTTTTGTGTGTGTCATTTAATGGACACTTGTATATATTTCACTATGGACTATCTTTCCTATTGGCACTGTAAATAAATTCCACCTTGCACGAAGTGCTTCTGCGAGTGCGCCATCATTTTTTTTACATCCTCACGGACTCAGTTACCCCCCTCTTCATCACATTTGGTGGCAGCGGTGAGATGGCGACTCGCAAGACAGCGCCGAGAGGTAGGAAATCCAGGACGGGTTTACGATCCAAAGTGAAGGCAGCGCCAGAGGAGGAGGATACCTGGAACTCTGGTGAGACTACGGAGGATGAAGAGGGAGCCACGAGTCTTCCCAGAGTCTCACCAAAGCCCAGTCCACAACCAACCAAGTCAATCACTCCTGACGCTACAGCTGGCGAGGGTATGGTTTCCCTGATGCGCAGATTTCTCGACACTCAAGAGCAGAGAGAGGACCGATATTTGCGGGAGCTCCGGGGTCTTGGTGAGTCCATCTTGCAGTCGATTCGTCCGGCTGAGACCTCACTTGATGCGGAGAGCATACGAATGGAGCTACCAACGCCGGCACGGAAAGTATCCACAAGACACAGACCAGCCTACTTGCAAGACTCCCCGAATAGTGCAGGACAGAGAGAGCCAAGGCAGTGGGCTGATCCGAAGATGCCGAGCTTCCAGGAGGGGGAAGACATCGAGAATTATCTTCGGCGGTTCGAGCGTCTGGCCAGGACCTGGAGGTGGCCTGAGGAGGAGTGGAGCTACCGTTTGGTTCCGTTGCTGACAGGGAGAGCATTGGAAGCATACCTAGCAATACAGAGAACAAGCTAAAGAGAACCTACAGGAAAAACAACGAGCACAGAAAAGATGGTATGACCAACACGCCAGGCTACGACAATTCCAACCAGGGCAGAAAGTATTACTCCTGTTACCAACATCGACGAGCAAGCTACTGGCAAAATGGCAAGGACCATACAGCGTCGCCCGCAAGATGGGGCCCGTTACATATGAAGTTCACCATCCGGACAAGGGCAAGACCAGGCAGACCTACCACGTGAACCTGCTGAAGGAGTGGAAGGAGCCACCCGGTAAGGGATCCGAAACATCTCTTTTGGTGAGGAAGGTGGAGGTGGAAGAGGAAGAGGAATTAGAGGATGCAAAGAGGCAGCCGTCTGTGGTGAACCTAACGCACCTAGAAGACTTCAAGAGGAGAGAGCTGCAGCATCTCCTGAACCAGTTTCCTACTTTGTTCCGTCAGAGGCCTGGACGGACTGAGTTAACCCAACATACCATTCACCTTTCCGATCCAACACCATCACGTCAACGTCCTTACCGGGTGCCTGAGAGGCTGGTGGAACCCTTAAAGGAAGAAATCAAGGTGATGAAGGAGCTAGGAGTGATAGAACCTTCAACGAGTGAGTGGAGCAGCCCGATGGTTATCGTACCCAAGAAGGACGGATCCCTGCGTGTCTGCATCGACTTCCGCAAGCTCAACGCCCAATCTAAATTCGACGCGTACCCCATGCCAAGAATAGACGATTTGCTGGAGAAAATTGGAAGAGCCCAGTACATCACCACGTTAGACCTGTGTAAGGGGTACTGGCAGGTACCCCTTAACCCTCAGTCCAGACCATACTCCGCATTCCGAACACCACTAGGACTATATCAATTTACAGTCCTTCCTTTTGGCCTGCACGGAGCCCCAGCCACATTCCAGAGGCTGATGGACCGAGTTCTCCAAGGCTGCGAAGACTGGTCTGCGGCGTACCTGGATGACGTGGTAATCCATAGCAACTCTTGGGCAGAGCATCTTCAACACCTCCAACAAACCCTAAATAGGATAGAGGAAGCAGGATTGACGTTAAACGTTTCAAAATGTGAGTGGGCAAGGCAAGAGGCAAACTACCTAGGGTATCACCTGGGCAACGGACAACTGAGACCACAGGTTGACAAGGTGGAGGCAATTCGAAGGAGCCCACAGCCAAAGACCAAGAAAGAAGTAAGGTCATTCCTAGGACTGGTGGGCTGGTACAGGAGGTTTGTACCAAACTTTGCCTCCATCGCGGTCCCCCTGACCAACCTGTTGTCCAAACCAGTGAAGAACCCTATTCCATGGACCGAGGAGTGCGAGACAGCTTTTACTATGCTAAAAGACAAGATGTGCTCCAACCCGGTCTTACAGAGTCCAGACTTCTCTCAGAGGTTCCTAGTGCAGGTAGACGCATCCGCAATGGGGATTGGTGCAGTCCTTGCCCAGGGAAGCACTGGAGAAGAGAGGCCAGTTATTTACCTCAGCCGCAAGCTACTGCCCAGAGAAACTAGATATTCGGCGGTCGAGAAGGAAGGTCTCGCCATCAAGTGGTCCCTGGACAGCTTGCGCTACTACCTCCTTGGTAGAGAGTTTGATCTAGAAACTGACCACCGGGCCCTAACCTGGATTCAATCCATGAAGGACCACAATGCCAGAGTCACTCGGTGGTACCTCGCCCTGCAGCCGTACTGCTTCAAGATACGGCACAGACCGGGCAGACTCAACGTGGTAGCCGACTACCTGTCCAGGTTTCCGGCCAGTACGCGGCTGTTGGGTAGCAGCACTGATACACACACATAAGCACATGATCATTCATCCATTTCTTCACTCTCTCTGCAATATTAATTTCCCGGTCACTTCATACACTTATAGTGCACTGTCTTGTCATTTCGTCCCTGTGTTGTTTGTCTGTGTGGGCGTAGTCAGTCTTCCCGCGGGAAAGTTGGGCCGGCCAAACCGAACGATCGAGCGACGATCGCTTATGACGTCACGGCCGGGTCGCGTCGGCGCATCGAAACCGGAAGCTGACGAAACCATTGTCTAGTGTGAATATGTGTTAGTGTGTGCATTTTAAATGCAAGAATTATGTGTTAGATTTATTATGTGTGAATGGATTATGTGTTTATTATTATTATTATATATATATAATATATATATAAGGAATTAATTATTATGGATGATCAAATAGCTTACATATTTGTATGTTTATAAATGTTATATCTCCCTTTAATTGGTCTGGCCCAAAAAAGGGGCGGGGTTTGGCCTATTTAAGCCAAAGCCAAACCTGAAGTCAGCACTTGTTAACCGAGTCGGAGCGAGAGTGCAACTGCGGTGCCTCAAGCAAACGTCAGTATACTGTGGATACCTGTTTTGCCTTGTTGGAGTATTTTCTGGTTTTTATTTTTCCCTTTTGTTGTTTATTTGGTACTTTGGGTTTTTGTGTGTGTCATTTAATGGACACTTGTATATATTTCACTATGGACTATCTTTCCTATTGGCACTGTAAATAAATTCCACCTTGCACGAAGTGCTTCTGCGAGTGCGCCATCATTTTTTTTACATCCTCACGGACTCAGTTACCCCCCTCTTCATCACAGTTTGTTTTAAATGATTTCTTTATTGTGTAAGTTTGCATGTTATAGCACATTTTAGATCTTACCTGTCTGAGCCTGTGTTTTGGAGGTGGGTTCTGGTAGTGCGCATAGCCAGAACGTACCATTTTACAAAATGGAGGGGGACATTAGTGCTATGAGGTGTTAAGTATTTGAGTTTTTGGTTGTATGTTATGCATGTTGGTATTATTATCATTGTATGTCAAAAATGAGTTCTTGAACAGTATTTATATTATTTATGTACTAATGTTTTGCTGGGGAAGTCAGTAATGAGTGTCACGGGGAAAGGTTCCACCCCGTGAAAATGGTTCGACCCACTAGTGTTTGGCGGGAAACTGGTATATTTAAGCCATTGTCTGAGTATGGTTAAGGGAGGTTGCAGCCTGTGTACACTGTGCAAACGCTTGAACTTGTCTGAGGTGAGACATGCTGAATATTTGTGTGGACGTGCCACTAGGCATTGTTTAGTGCCAGTTTTTGCTGCTCACAGCATTTTTCTTTTGTTTTTAGCACCAGTATGTTACATTAAGTGTTTTTTTTGTTTGTTACTTTGTTTTGTTATTTGTGCTTTGTCTGAGACTACACCTTCAGCTGTGAAATCCAGCTTCTAAAATAAACCACCACTAACATTTTTGAAAACCACTCCAGTGTGCTGAGCCTTCCTAACTTCTCCCAGGCCTCTCGACAATTCTCTACATGACACTACTGTTTGACCAAAAAAATATTTAAGTGATTATAATTAAGTGACTTGTTGAACACTTGCTGCTACTACAGTCAGCCAACATTATCACTGCTGTCACTCACTGCTGACATCGCTCACAATGCACTTTGAGTGCACTTTTTGCAATCACATAGACAGACCATGTGTTGTGACTGTGTTAGAAACTTTTAAAAGTTTCTAAAAGTCACCAAATAAAATGTAAACGTTGCTAAATTTGTTGCTAAGGTGCTTTTTGAAGAAAACAAAGGTAGTCTGAAAAGTGACTAAATCTAGCAACAAAATAGTTAATTTGGCATCACAAGAAACAGTGAAACTGCGATTCACATCTCCCTTTTGCTAAACATTCCGAGATTTAAAAAAATATTTAATTGCAATTATGGTGATAAACACCACTAAAAGCAGAGCCACTTTTATGGTGCCTAAGACCCAGGCACAAACTAAACTAAAACATAGCTTGCTAGCCACTAAACAGCTTCATCCGGGTATGGTTGTAACACTTTTTGCTTCAGCATCTGTAACTCAATTCATTTTTTTAGCTATAGCTTCAACTTTTATACAAATTACCCAAATTGTTTACAAAAGGTACCAATTCAAACCTCTGTGATGAGAATATTACAGCCCTTATGAATTGATGTCAAATACATGGTTTGCCTTTGTTACATTTCAACTCCACTACCGGGATATTGTAACAAAGTGCTAGACAATTAGACAAACAATTAGACAAAAGAAGAAAAAACAGCAGCCACACCATGGAATATGCTTCAAAAACAGGTTTACTGAAATAATCCAAAACAATACCTCTCGTTCTGTGATCAACCACAGCTCAAATACACTTTCTGTTTGACTCAGGAGTGTGTGCATGTGTGTATAAATCTGTTTGTAAGTCTGGAGTGCAGGCTTGGTGGGCCCACATTTCCTTTGGCTTTGAGTTGCAAAATGGCTCCATACAGACAACATAAAAGTTTTCATTGTCTAATGTCTCAGAATCCTCACCACTGGCTTTCAGCATTATTATTGTCGCAACTAATCTGACTGACCTGTCCTTCTTTGAAACCTCATTAGTTTCTTTTTTTTTTTTTAAGACTGCCAGGCACACATCTATCTGCCATTCTTTTCCACTGTCTAGGCATTCATTATTAAAAAGAAACCCCCCCTGGTGTGACCACCATTTACCTCACACAGTGCAACACATCTCCTTCACATAGAGTTGATTAGGTTGTTGATTGTGGCCTGTGGAATGTTGGTCCACTCCTCTTTATCACACAGCACAATGCCACAGATGCCGCAAGTTTTGAGGGAGAGACCAGCCACCCGGACAGCTGCTGGAACAATCGGTTTGCATAACCAAAGAATTTCTGCACAAACTGTCAGAAACTGTCTCAGGGAAGCTCATCGTCCTCATCGGGGTCTCGACCTGACAGCAGTTCGTCGTTGTAACCGACTTGAGTTGGGCAAATGCTCACATTCGATGGCGTCTGGCACTTTGGAGAGGTGTTCTCTTCACGGATGAATCCCGGTTTTCACTGTACAGGGCAGATGGCAGACAGCGTGTATGGCATTGTGTGAGTGAGCGGTTTGCTGATGTCAACGCTGTGGATCGAGTGGCCCATGGTGGCGGTGGGGTTATGGTATGGGCAGGCGTATGTTATAGACAACAAACACGTGTATTTTATTGATGGCATTTTGAATGCACAGAGATACCGTGCCATTCATCCAAGACCATCACCTCATGTTGCTGCATGATAATGCACGGCCCCATGTTGCAAGGATCTGTACACAATTCCTGGAAGCTGAAAACATCCCAGTTCTTGCATGGCCAGCATACTCACCGGACAAGTCACCCATTGAGCATGTTTGGGATGCTCTGGATCGGCGTATACGACAGCGTGTTCAATATCCAGCAACTTCGCACAGCCATTGAAGAGAAGTGGCCCAACATTCCACAGTCCACAATCAACAACCTGATCATCTCTATGCGAAGGAGATGTGTTGCACTGCATGAGGCACATGGTGGTCACACCAGGGGGTTTCCCCCTATGAAATTATCATAGGTGAACTTGGTGGTGTTACAACTCTCCCCATGTTACAACCATTCCCAGTCTGGTCCCTGGAAAATCATGGTTGTAAAGAAAAAAACAAAACAAAAAGAAAAGAAAAGAAAAGAAAGAAAAAACAACAACAACATGTTGTTAAACTCCTGATATCTTGTTTATTTAAAAATATCAATGTTTCCAATAAAGTCAAAACAATAACATACAACATGGCACCTGTTCAGATTATATCTTTTAGATTTCCATGTGTTTTACGGTGCCACAAAACACATCCAAACAATGTTCTTCCGCAAAATGCATGCAGTTTTATTTAAATGGGCCACATTTAAATTGTGTATAGCTTTAGGGAGCAACATATAAAAAAAAGGCTACTCTTTAACCGCAAACAAAATAATAATGAACTGCTTTAACTACAGTTTTTCCATCTGTTTACAATATTGGTCCTATAATATGCATGCATAAAAACAGTTTGTTAATGTCATTCATAAATAAAACAAATATATAAAATACTTATTCAGTCTATTGCAGTATACAATAATAAGTCACAGTGTTAAAAAAAACATTATATGATTATATATATATATATATATGGTTGTTTTTTCAGCAGACTTGTTTTTCTGCTTTTCAGAAAGTCATAGTAAATCCAAGGGTTTACATACTAGTCCCTGCAACTGTATAAGGCATAAAACATTTATGGAAACCTTACTCTACTTAATAATAAATAAAGCAGGATTTGTCCTTTTTAAGGGATGTAAAATGAAGGTTTAGATAGACAAAAATAAACCGTATATGATATATATTTTAGCTTAATAACAATAAACATCCCCAAGTAAAAATATAAAAGGTTACATATTAATATTACTGCTGTCAATTGAGCCCCAAAATAGCCCCACACTAACACGGTAGCATAATGAGGATCCCTACATGCAAACCGAAGCATTGAGAACTTTGTGTACAGACAGTTTAATAAGAAGATACTTTATAAAGACAGTACACTTCACGTATACAGGCAGGAGCAATCTTTGGAAAACAGTCTCGACCAGTCGAACCACGAATCCAAAGATGGCTCCTGCCTGTATACGCGAAGTGTACCGTCTTTATAAAGTATCTTCTTATTAAACGGTCTGTACACTTACAAAGTTCTCAATGCTTCGGTTTGCATGTAGGGACCTTCATTATGCTACCGTGTTAGTGTGGGGCTATTTTCAGCCTTGTTAGTGGTATTAACTAGCAATATCTTTTTACTTACTCTAAGCCCTATATACTAGCGTTATAAGCTAATCAGTGGTTCGAGCTAAAACTGGATACATTCGATTAGCATGAAAACACATCCCAGAGAACGGTCTAACTCGTCGGAATTGTCCTTTAATCACATTTTTCTGTAATTAATCACACCTAAAATTAGAGTTAAAGTTGTATTATTTAGAATTAAAGTTATTTATATATTTTTATATTGTAATAATTACACATTTAATCTCCAAATTAATGTAGAAACAACGACAGTCTCCTATATTTCAAATATTTGTTTAATTGCATCTTTTTATGATAGAAGGCCAGTATCACCGATACCAATACGGCTACTGATGTCTAAAAATAGATTTTCTTTCTCAATTCTAAGATTTTTCAGGGTGTTCTGGAAACTGTGGATATAGTTGATATTCCAGATATGGAGGTGGAGCTGAGTCAGACTGATGTGAAACTGAAGGACCAAATTGAGCAGGAAGTCCAACGTAATTAGAGGGGGCAAACTGACCCGGAGGTCCTGGGTAACCAGGAGCAGGAAACTGACTGAGAGGAGGTCTGTAGTGGCCAGGGGCAGCAAACTGACCAGATTGTCCAACAGCATTAAGTGGTGGGGCAGAGGGTGGCATAGAAGGTGGGTTGGGGTATGCATTGCCTCCTGCTGGATGATTCCGGATTTGAAAGTCACTGTTCGTAGCACTACTTGCAGCTGATAAAGACTGAAGAGGAAGAATCACTATAGGGAATTTGATCTCCGGGTCTGAGGCATATGGCACATCCAGGTAGACCTAGGAACAAAATAGGAGTGGGCAATGGCAACAGAAATGTGTCTTTGAACGAGATGAGCAATCAGCACAGCTCTTGATTTAAAAGATGGTTGTCATGTCAAAATCCAGTTTTGAATTAAAAACATTTCAAGGCTGGATTTTGACATGCCAATATATTTGTTCACTTCATTGCAATGTGACTGTTTGTTTTGCTTTAGATGCTGAAACTCACCCGGAGTCTGTACTCAACCTTGAGTATCCTACAGTTTAGGATAGAGATGGTAAGGCTGGGAGGAATGGGCAGCACTTTGGTGACGATTTTTCTTGAGTTCGGCTCAATAGGTTCCCCTTCCTCTTTAAAAAGGTCATGTGTGTGAAGTTTTCTCTTTCCTCTTGCGAAAAAACTGAGTTTTTCATACAGGCAGTATTTTGGCTTGATTGCACGGGATGAATTGTTCTGAACTTCAGCCAAAACTTTCAAGCCCTCTCCTGTAGTGAGACACAATAAGACAATTAGTTAAATTTAAATTGCATTACTTGATGAATTATCCCAAGAAACTAAGACTCTTTTAAGAATAAAAAAAATAGGCATCTTAATTGAGAATCATGTTACATATGAGAAATAAAATAAAAATACACAATTAAAAATGTACATTTATAAAGAAAACAGTACTTTTTACATTATAATTGTATGTATCCGTTTTGTGTAATGATGCTTTTCCACAAAAAGTGGAGGGAGAAAAAACAGGTAGAACCAGTTCTACAAGTGATGAGTGAGTTCAGATGGACTTACTGTATGGTTGATTTCAAGCATGAAATATGTAACTTCTTTGTCAATTATTACAATAGCTGAATCACAATATCTGAAATGACCACATTCATTATTTTAATCTACTTGCTTACACAACAGTGCAGAGAATTAACAAAAAAACTTGTGGAAAATATCCATCCAACTCTCACCTACTCCAGAGATGTTTGGTGTTTGCAATTGTTTATACATTTCATCTTCTTACAAAGATTCAGAAATGGTTGTCTATAGTAATCAAACTTTGAGTTTGAGAAATAAAAACATAAACACTGCTGAGGTATTATAATAAGAGCTATAATTTTACCGATGTAGTATCCCATTTTCTCAGTGTTTATGTTCATGGAGACACTCCCAGAGGTGAAGAGTTTCATTTGTTTATCTTTGGTTCCATACTGAGGCGCCTAAACAAGACAAAACATGTAAAAGAGAGGTGACTGAACCTCAAAACATAGTAGAGGAATGTATGATATACATTAGAAAGTCAGTGCATATAGTCGTAATCTCACCATTAGTTCAGGATTGGACACAACAGGACTGGGGACATAGTGAAACTCTGCTTTGGCTTTGCTAGAAATACGCATTGATCGGGATAGTTTTGTCTCCAAAGTGTAGACGATTTTTCCAACTGATCCTTTGAAGGTTGGTGGGAAGTGCCTATAAGAAAATAATGCCATGTGTAAACACAGAGTAATTGTACAGGCAGAAAGTAAAGTATCATTAAAAGGTTGAAATTCCTAAAAAAAAAAAAAGAATTAGCCAAATTAAAAGTTCTATTTTATTAATTCTATTTTCATATTTTAGTAATACATTTATATTAAATTGTGCAGTCAAGCCATTTTGTTTTAAGATATAATTAATATCTGAAAAAGTCCACCAAATCAAAGTTAGTGAGGCATAACCAAAACGTATGGATTTTTTTTTTTTTAGAACAGTTGTGTTCATACATACTCAAAGTGCAAAGAAAGTATTAGTATTTTTTTACTTGATGGTACACCAAAGGAGATTTATTTATGTTTGTTTGTCTTAATATAAAATATTTTATGAATATGAATACAAAAATTACTAAAAACATTATATAGGCTATAATTTTTATATATATATATATTTTTTTTACTTTGCCCTTCAAATACTTTACTTTAGCCTATTATCTCGGGCATCCTTGTTGTTAGACCCACATACACATTGTACAGTCAATTAGCCTATTTTACTAGATGCAACGAACCAACTTACTGTAGAGGCAACTGAAAGGTGAATGGATAAACATGACGGCCTGCTGCCACAACCGAAGAATCTATATAAAAAAAGTTATTATATTAAAGCAAAGAGCATGTTTTTAAATTTTATTCTCAAAGCTCTTTTTGCAATATTCATCCGCGAACAGACTTACACGGCTGTCCTGATGGATCTTTCAGCGTCTCGTGGTCATTACCTACAAGATCAAGTTACAGAACAAAATAAAGCTTTTTAAATCGACCTGATTTCCACTAACTGTACCACAAAACCCATGTAGCCTACTGTACCATGCGTGTTTTCCCCCCGAACGAAAAACTTCTCCACGGAATAATACTTCTCCTTATCCGATTCCGAGTAAACAACATTGTTTTTACAGTGACGCTCGGTCCAGAAAACCTCTGCTTTCCCTTTGATTTTCACACTCAGCGACTGCATTTTCGTGTCCTTCGCTACATCTAGAATGACTTTTCCCGATATAAAATCCCCGCTGGTGAAGGTGTTGTTTTGATTGATAGGACTGTAAATTACAGAAATGCTTTTCACGGTGAGGGACATCGTGTCCCCAGTCCAGGCAGTATCCGCTTCTGACGTTTGAACTCAATGGAATCGCTTTATCCTATGGACTGAAACAATTAGCAAAGTATGTGGACTTCCAGCTGTGGGTGGGGCATACCAAAGTTTGAGGCACTTATTTTTCTGTGTGCTGTTCGGGACAAAACATTTTGCAGCCTATCTGAATTTTTTGTATCGCCTGAGAGATTTGCCGCTTGCAGTCGGGATGAGTTTCAAAACGTTTGATAATAGATTAGATACATATCCTATATTTTCTCTAGAATAACATAACAGTTTGATTTATTCCTTATTTATTTACTTACAAGTGTAATTAAAAAATAATTAATTGAAGTGATTGGTAAATTAATATAATAGGCAGTGGGGAAACTCCCTTTCCTCGATTTACTGAGCTTAAAACGCATTTGCACTGCAGCTGCACTTCCAATGGCGAACGTAGCAGATATAACTCCTTCAGCGACAACTCCACGTCTCTGACTGTGTTTACTGAACTTCGCCATTGAACAAGCCCTTCAGCCTGAGCGAGCACCATCTTCAGCAGACTATGCCTTCCGCCGTTTTCTCCTGACTCCGTCTCACCTGTGGCCAGCGGAGCCAGACGATGTAACATTCGGGGCTTAGCCCAAACCGGAGTCCGGGGGCATACTCCACCGGGGCGATTTTTTTCCCCATTTACGTCAGCTAAATGCACTATTTTCGGGCTGTTTGAGATAATAGAATGCCTAAAAATCTATACACTATCTGGGAAAATGGTGATAGTTAGGCCTAACGTTACTCAATAAAAAAAAACGCGTCTTCATATTGACTGGGCCGTGTGTCCACCAAAGCGTTTTTTCACGCGGCTGGCGTGTTTTTTCAATTGTTTTCAATGGGAACGCCGCGTTTTTAGAACGCCAGGAGCATAACGAGGCGCTGAGAGTTGAATGTTCAACTTTGGGTAAAACCAGAGCCATATAGAGAGAGTTGCGACAACGGAAGTTCGAAATGGTTCTTCGTCACGTGATTCGCGTAACGGCGGATAGTTCCAGGAAGTGCTTCGGCGCCAATTCAAATAAAGAAGTATAGCGAGCGTGACTTCAGCGCAGCTGGAATAGTTGAGAGCAGAACTGTGATTTATGGTCATTTGTAGTCAATAAATGCATTGATTTACAATATGTATATAATACACTGACATGTGAATGTAGTATGTGTATGTAGTTACATCAATGTTGTTTTTAAAATATAAAAATCTGATAATATTTAATGATTAGTGTGCTCAACTTGCGTTGCCTGCCTTTATTAACATATTTCTAGCTAACGTTACCTTGGTAAAAGACCGTGTTGCAATTGTTTTGAAGTATTTTTGTGTTCTCAAACTTGTATGTTATTTAAGAGTATCACGTAGCCTAATGTGCTATGGTTTCACAAGGACAGGAGACTTGGTAACAGGTGATTGTCTTATGTAAAATGTAAAATTTAATTAAGTGAATTTTCAAATAATCTTAATGTTAAAACCAAGATATGGTTTCATTTTGGTTCAGGACAGTTGCCATGGATCATAAAAATATGCGGGTCAACCCACGAACATCAAAATTATGTGTGCACACTTCAAAACACATCCCTCACTTTGCATGCATGTCCATGACTCTGGAAAAAGTCACAAAATGTCATAAAAAAAATCATAGGTTAACCAGTATTTCTGACGACTCGATCGAAACATGTAGGCCTTTCTGAGGTGGTTTACCAGTACTGAAATATCTGCTCTCATATTTACATAACTGGTTACAGAGAAGCAGTGTTGCAAAAAGGCTACATTTGTAAATCAGTTCTAAAAGACTTCCATAGAATAATAGCAGTCTGTGTTTATGTTTTTCTTTCAGATTTAATAGCATAAATCTTGCTGCTAAAACTGTCTACTCTCCAGGCAGCTGGATTTGTCTTTGAATGCATGGGAGTGTTAATGAAGAAGAAGTCAGTGGGTCATATGTCATTCTTGGAATTTACCTTTAGTTGTTACATCCCCGTTCTGTCGCACACGTAGCATGCACAATCTACCATTATGCATGCACTTAGCCTACCATTGTAAAACTACCAATTTTACATTTAAAGTAAGAATAAAATACAATATTTATTGATGTGTTTTGGTCATGGAACCATGCATCATATTGAAAAGGCATATATTGATTATATTATATATATTTTTAGTGTTTTCATGGACATCGTAATTTGAGCTATACCAAAATTCAGAAATGTATCAATTTGCAAGAGTGAAGATCATTTCTAATTTCAATAAATAGATGACAGCATTTACATGTAAGCATTTAGCAGACACTTTTATCCAAAGTGACTTAGTTATAGAGGAGCATTGGTTGTGGAGTGGTTAAGGGCTGGTGTAAAATGTGTGTTATGAGCTGCTTCTTGAAAGTTGTGATGGTTTCAGCAGGTCATGAGATTCCACCAGAGAGGAGCAGAGAGAGCGAAGGTTTTGGAAAGCAACTTTGTGCCATTATTTAGATAATTCCTAAATAATACCTTCAATATCCAGCAAAGGTCTATGTCATTTACAGTACATGAATTTAAATGATCTCAAAACATGTAAAAAAGCCCATCCCCTTCAAGACACATACAAATCAGTGGCTCAAGCTCAAGTACAGTAGTCAACATTTGAAGTGGATCAAAACCTTTCATCAAAGTTATACATGAATTTTGAACAATACCTGATCTTGTCTTAGGACAACTTTGATGAACTTTTTTTTATCCACTTCAAATGTTGACTACTGTAGTTTCATAATATTTGGCCTATGCTTTTCAGAAAAAGAAAATAATCAACCATAATGCTATTTATATACATTCTAAAGCTCTGCATGTGAATTTACATTCAGTTTTAATCTCACAATTCAGATTTTATAGTTTCTATATCGCAATTGCAATAATTAAATAATGAGATGTAAACTGAGATGTCAACGAAATCAAGACGCTGATAATTAACTTTCTCTGTCAACTCTTTCTCTGGCTTTTGGTCCTTTGAACACTTTATTTTGAAGGTCCCTTTTGAAAATGCTGTTGACTATAAGTAACAAATCAAATACATGGTTTGCCTTTGTTACATTTCAACTCCACTACCGGGATATTGTAACAAAGTGCTAGACAATTAGACAAAAGAAGAAAAAACAGCAGCCACACCATGGAATATGCTTCAAAAACAGGTTTACTGAAATAATCCAAAACAATACCTCTCGTTCTGTGATCAACCACAGCTCAAATACACTTTCTGACTCAGGAGTGTGTGCATGTGTGTATAAATCTGTTTGTAAGTCTGGAGTGCAGGCTTGGTGGGCCCACATTTCCTTTGGCTTTGAGTTGCAAAATGGCTCCATACAGACAACATAAAAGTTTTCATTGTCTAATGTCTCAGAATCCTCACCACTGGCTTTCAGCATTATTATTGTCGCAACTAATCTGACTGACCTGTCCTTCTTTGAAACCTCATTAGTTCCTTTTTTTTTTTTTTAAGACTGCCAGGCACACATCTATCTGCCATTCTTTTCCACTGTCTAGGCATTCATTATTAAAAAGAAACCCCCCCTGGTGTGACCACCATTTACCTCACACAGTGCAACACATCTCCTTCACATAGAGTTGATTAGGTTGTTGATTGTGGCCTGTGGAATGTTGGTCCACTCCTCTTTATCACACAGCACAATGCCACAGATGCCGCAAGTTTTGAGGGAGAGACCAGCCACCCGGACAGCTGCTGGAACAATCGGTTTGCATAACCAAAGAATTTCTGCACAAACTGTCAGAAACTGTCTCAGGGAATCTGCATGCTCGTCGTCCTCATCGGGGTCTCGACCTGACAGCAGTTCGTCGTTGTAACCGACTTGAGTTGGGCAAATGCTCACATTCGATGGCGTCTGGCACTTTGGAGAGGTGTTCTCTTCACGGATGAATCCCGGTTTTCACTGTACAGGGCAGATGGCAGACAGCGTGTATGGCATTGTGTGAGTGAGCGGTTTGCTGATGTCAACGCTGTGGATCGAGTGGCCCATGGTGGCGGTGGGGTTATGGTATGGGCAGGCGTATGTTATAGACAACAAACACGTGTATTTTATTGATGGCATTTTGAATGCACAGAGATACCGTGCCATTCATCCAAGACCATCACCTCATGTTGCTGCATGATAATGCACGGCCCCATGTTGCAAGGATCTGTACACAATTCCTGGAAGCTGAAAACATCCCAGTTCTTGCATGGCCAGCATACTCAACGGACAAGTCACCCATTGAGCATGTTTGGGATGCTCTGGATCGGCGTATACGACAGCGTGTTCAATATCCAGCAACTTCGCACAGCCATTGAAGAGAAGTGGCCCAACATTCCACAGTCCACAATCAACAACCTGATCATCTCTATGCGAAGGAGATGTGTTGCACTGCATGAGGCACATGGTGGTCACACCAGGGGGTTTCCCCCAATTATGAAATTATCATAGGTGAACTTGGTGGTGTTACAACTCTCCCCATGTTACAACCATTCCCAGTCTGGTCCCTGGAAAATCATGGTTGTAAAGAAAAAAACAAAACAAAAAGAAAAGAAAGAAAAAAACAACAACAACAACATGTTGTTAAACTCCTGATATCTCGTTTATTTAAAAATATCAATGTTTCCAATAAAGTCAAAACAATAACATACAACATGGCACCTGTTCAGATTATATCTTTTAGATTTCCATGTGTTTAACGGTGCCACAAAACACATCCAAACAATGTTCTTCCGCAAAATGCATGCAGTTTTATTTAAATATATATATATATATATATATATATATATATATATGTGGTTGTTTTTTCAGCAGACTTGTTTTTCTGCTTTTCAGAAAGTCATAGAAAATCCAAGGGTTTACATACTAGTCCCTGCAACTGTATAAGGCATAAAACATTTATGGAAACCTTACTCTACTTAAAAATAAATAAAGCAGGATTTGTCCTTTTTAAGGGATGTAAAATGAAGGTTTAGATAGACAAAAATAAACAGTATAGGATATATATTTTAGCTTAATAACAATAAACATCCCCAAGTAAAAATATAAAAGGTTACATATTAATATTACTGCTGTCAATTGAGCCCCAAAATAGCCCCACACTAACACGGTAGCATAATGAGGGTCCCTACATGCAAACCGAAGCATTGAGAACTTTGTGTACAGCCAGTTTAATAAGAAGATACTTTATAAAGACAGTACACTTCACGTATACAGGCAGGAGCAATCTTTGGAAAACAGTCTCGACCAGTCGAACCACGAATCCAAAGATGGCTCCTGCCTGTATACGCGAAGTGTACCGTCTTTATAAAGTATCTTCTTATTAAACGGTCTGTACACTTACAAAGTTCTCAATGCTTCGTTTTGCATGTAGGGACCCTCATTATGCTACCGTGTTGGTGTGGGGCTATTTTGAGCCTTGTTAGTGGTATTAACTGGCAATTTCTTTTTACTTACTCTTAGCCCTATATACTAGCGTTATAAGCTAATCAGTGGTTCGAGCTAAAACCATGGCTAAAACTGGATACATTCGATTAGCATGAAAACACATCCCAGAGAACGGTCTAACTCGTCGGTTGGTACCCATGTGTTATTAACCCCTAGGTTCATTTTGCGCCGGAATTGTCCTTTAATCACATTTTTCTTTTCAAAGTTGTATTATTTAGAATAAAAGTTATTTATATATTTTTATATTGTAATAATTACACATTTAATCTCCAAATTAAAGTGGAAACAACGACAGTCGCCTATATTTCAAATATTTGTTTAATTACATCTTTTTATGAAAGAAGGCCAGTATCACCGATACCAATACGGCTACTGATGTCTAAAAATAGATTTTCTTTCTCAATTCTAAGATTTTTCAGGGTGTTCTGGCAACTGTGGATATAGTTGATATTCCAGATATGGAGGTGGAGCTGAGTCAGACTGATGTGAAACTGAAGGACCAAATTGAGCAGGAAGTCCAACGTAATTAGAGGGGGCAAACTGACCCGGAGGTCCTGGGTAACCAGGAGCAGGAAACTGACTGAGAGGAGGCCCTGGGTAACCAGGAGCAGGAAACTGACTGAGAGGAGGTCTGTAGTGGCCAGGGGCAGCAAACTGACCAGATTGTCCAACAGCATTAAGTGGTGGGGCAGAGGGAGGCATAGAAGGTGGGTTGGGGTATGCATTGCCTCCTGCTGGATAATTCCGGATTTGAAAGTCACTGTTCGTAGCACTACTTGCAGCTGATAAAGACTGAAGAGGAAGAATCACTATTGGGAATTTGATCTCCGGGTCTGAGGCATACGGCACATCCAGGTAGACCTAGGAACAAAATAGGAGTGGGCAATGGCAACAGAAAAGTGTCTTTGAACGAGATGAGCAATCAGCACAGCTCTTGATTTAAAAGATGGTTGTCATGTCAAAATCCAGTTTTGAATTAAAAACATTTCAAGGCTGGATTTTGACATGCCAATATATTTGTTCACTTCATTGCAATGTGACTGTTTGTTTTGCTTTAGATGCTGAAACTCACCCGGAGTCTGTACTCAACCTTGAGTATCCTACAGTTTAGGATAGAGATGGTAAGGCTGGGAGGAATGGGCAACACTTTGGTGACGGTTTTTCTTGAGTTCTGCTCAATAGGTTCCCCTTCCTCTTTAAAAAGGTCATGTGTGTGAAGTTTTCTCTTTCCTCTTGCGAAAAAACTGTGTTTTTCGTACAGGCAGTATTTTGGCTTGATTGCACGGGATGAATTGTTCTGAACTTCAGCCAAAACTTTCAAGCCCTCTCCTGTAGTGAGACACAATAAGACAATTAGTTCAATTAAAATTGCATTACTTGATGAATTATCCCAAGAAACTAAGACTCTTTTAAGAATTAAGGAAACAGGCATCTTAATTTAGAATCATGTTACATATGAGAAATAAAATAAAAATACACAATTAAAAATGTACATTTATAAAGAAAACAGTACTTTTTACATTATAATTGTATGTATCCGTTTTGTGTAATGATGCTTTTCCACAAAAAGTGGAGGGAGAAAAAACAGGTAGAACCAGTTCTACAAGTGACGAGTGAGTTCAGATGGACTTACTGTATGGTTGATTTCAAGCATGAAATATGTAACTTCTTTGTCAATTATTACAATAGCTGAATCACAATATCTGAAATGACCACATTCATTATTTTAATCTACTTGCTTACACAACAGTGCAGAGAATAAACAAAAAAACTTGTGGGAAATATCCATCCAACTCTCACCTACTCCAGAGATGTTTGGTGTTTGCAATTGTATATACATTTCATCGTCTTACAAAGATTCAGAAATGGTTGTCTATAGTAATCAAACTTTGATTTTGAGAAATAAAAACAAGAACACTGCTGAGGTATTATAATAAGAGCTATAATTTTACCGAGGCAGTATCCCATTTTCTCAGTGTTTATGTTCATGGAGACACTCCCAGAGGTGAAGAGTTTCATTTGTTTATCTTTGGTTCCATACTGAGGCGCCTAAACAAGACAAAACATGTAAAAGAGAGGTGACTGAACCTCAAAACATAGTAGAGGAATGTATGATATACATTAGAAAGTCAGTGCATATAGTCGTAATCTCACCATTAGTTCAGGATTGGACACAACAGGACTGGGGACATAGTGAAACTCTGCTTTGGCTTTGCTAGAAATACGCATTGATCGGGATAGTTTTGTCTCCAAAGTGTAGACGATTTTTCCAACTGATCCTTTGAAGGTTGGTGGGAAGTGCCTATAAGAAAATAATGCCATGTGTAAACACAGAGTAATTGTACAGGCAGAAAGTAAAGTATCATTAAAAGGTTGAAATTCCTAAAAAAAAAAAAAGAATTAGCCAAATTAAAAGTTCTATTTTATTAATTCTATTTTCATATTTTAGTAATACATTTATATTAAATTGTGCAGTCAAGCCATTTTGTTTTAAGATATAATTAATATCTGAAAAAGTCCACCAAATCAAAGTTAGTGAGGCATAACCAAAATGTATGGATTTTTTTTTTTAGAACAGTTGTGTTCATCTACTACATACTCAAAGTGCAAAGAAAGTATTAGTATTTCTTTACTTGATGGTACACCAAAGGACATTTATTTATGTTTGTTTGTCTTAATATAAAATATTTTATGAATATGAATACAAAAATTACTAAAAACATTATATAGGCTATATCATTTTTATATATATATATATTTTTTTTTACTTTGCCCTTCAAATACTTTTCTTTAGCCTATTATCTTCTCGGGCATCCTTGTTGTTAGACCCACATACACATTGTACAGTCAATTAGCCTATTTTACTAGATGCAACGAACCAACTTACTGTAGAGGCAACTGAAAGGTGAATGGATAAACATGACGGCCTGCTGCCACAACCGAAGAATCTATTAAAAAAAAAGTTATTATATTAAAGCAAAGAGCATGTTTTTAAGTTTAATTCTCAAAGCTCTTTTTGCAATATTCATCCGCGAACAGACTTACACGGCTGTCCTGATGGATCTTTCAGCGTCTCGTGGTCATTACCTACCAGATCAAGTTACAGAACAAAATAAAGCTTTTTAAATCGACCTGATTTCAACTAACTGTACCACAAACCATGTAGCCTACTGTACCATGCGTGTTTTCCTCCCGAACGAAAAACGTCTCCACGGAATAATACTTCTCCTTATCCGAGTAAACAACAGTGGTTTTACCATGACGCTCGGACCAGCAAACCTCTGCTTTCCCTTTAATTTTCACACTCAGCGACTGCATTTTCGTGTCCTTCGCTACATCTAGAATGACTTGTCCCGATATAAAATCCCCGCTGGTGAAGGTGTTGTTCTGATTGATAGGATTGTAAATTACAGAAATGCTTTTCACGGTGAGGGACATCGTGTCCCCAGTCCAGGCATCTGACGTTTGAACTCAATGGAATCGCTTTATCCTATGGACTGAAACAATTAGCAAAGTATGTGGACTTCCAGCTGTGGGTGGGGCATACCGAAGTTTGAGGCACTTATTTTTCTGTGTGCTGTTCGGGACAAAACATTTTGCAAAATGTAGCCTATCTGAATGTTTTGTATCGCCTGAGAGATTTGCCGCTTGCAGTCGGTATGAGTTTCAAAACGTTTGATAATATATAAACAACATCCTATATTTTCTCTAGAATAACATAAACAGTTTGATTTATTCCTCACTTATTCACTTACACCTAAGTGTAATTAAAAATCAATTAAAAAATAATTACTTGAAGTGATTGCTAAATATTAATATAATATAGGCAGTGGGGAAACTCCCTTTCCTCGATTTACTGAAGCTTTATGTGTAAAACGCATTTGCAGCTGCACAGCTAGCACATTGAGCATCAGACCTGCTCATAGACTGTGCTGCAGCAACTGCACTTCCAATGGCGTGCCATTATAGCAGATATAACTCCTTCAGCGACAACTCCACGTCTCTGACTGTGTTTACTGAACTTCACCATTGAACAAGCCCTTCAGCCTGAGCGAGCAGCATCTTCAGCAGACTACGCCTTCAGCCGTTTTCTCATGACTCCGTCTCACCTGTGGCTATCCGGCGACAACGCAATATCCTTTTTTATATAACTTGTGCGAGGCGTTGTTCCAAATGCCCCTCAGGAAATTTCAGAAACTTCTCGGTCTCATGGCAGCAGCATCATCAGTACTCCATATGGGATTACTGAGTATGCGCCCGCTGCAGCACTGGCTAAAATGCTGTGTGCCAACCCATGCATGGGAGTCAGGCAGCCTGCGCATCACAGTGAATCACTGTTGTTTAAGAACACTGATTCCCTGGCGGGCTCAGAACTGGTACATCGAGGGTGTAACCATGGGAGTGGTTTCCAGGAGGAAAGTGGTGTTCACAGACGCCTCCAACCTAGGTTGGGGAGGGCTGCACGAGGGCAAGCCTGCCTCTGGCCTCTGGCCGAGTACGGAGCAGAGCTTACATATCAACTGTCTGGAGATGAAAGCAGTTGGTTTGGCCCTGAAAACTTTTCTGGCAAACCTACAGGGTCACCACGTCTTAGTCCGCACGGACAACATGTCGGTGGTGGCCTACATGAACCGCCAGGGTGGCATCAGGTCAGGCAGCTTGCATGCCATGGTGAGAGACCTCATCGTGTTGGCACAGACCAATCTGAGCTCTCTGAGGGCAACGCATATCCAGGGCATTCAGAATCTGGGTGAGGATATGCTCTCACGGGGCAACACTCCCCTAGGCTAGTGGTCCCTGGACTCACAGACGGTCAGTCTGATATGGAGTGTGTTCGGAGAGGCAGAAGTCGACCTTTTTGACTCGAGAGACAACACTCATGGCACGGTGTTCTTCTCAAAGAACAGGGACGCGCTGGCCCATCCCTGGCCCAGCCGCCGTCTTTATGCTTTTCCCCCAGTTTCGATGATTCCACAAGTCATCAAACGGGTCAGGGAGAGCGGATGCCCAGTCCTTCTGGTAGCCCCTCTCTGGAAATCCAGACTGTGGTTCCCGGAGCTGGTGCAGCTGTCAGACACAGTCCCGTGGTCTGTTCCAATGCGGAAAAACCTCCTCTCTCAGGCGAACGGGACAATATGGCATCCACGACCCGACTTATAGAGTCATGTGAGGTACCTGTGGTGCTCTCCTTCCTACAGGATCTGTAGGACGTGGGCCGTTCCCCGTCCACGCTCAAAGTGTATGTGGAAGCTATTGCAGCGCATCATGCTATGGTAGCTGGCCAATCACTGGGAAGAAATGAACTGGTGGTACGGTTTCTGAAAGGGGTTAGGAGAATTAACCAGGCCGATCTCCTCCGCCAAATGGAAGAGAAGGGCCCGGACCAGACTGTTGTCACGGACCTGTGCAGTGCAACGGACCTTTCCCTTCACGCCACTAAGTCCGCAGCACCTTTGGCTAACACTAGCTGACATGAGCGAATCTGAGCGAGCTGTGTTCCTCAACGCCCCGCTCTCTCCCGCCGGCCTTTTCGGCCCAGCGGTAAGCGGGATTGTGGATCCTTTTTCGGAGGTGCAGAAAAACACGCAGGCCATGAATCTCTTCCTGCCACGACGCACGAGTTCTACTGCAGGCCGCTCTCAAACTCAGCCTCCTGCACAAAGCTCTACGTAGCACTCGTCTTAGCCTCCGTAAAGCAGGGCTAGTCACTACAGTTGGCTCGCCGTCCCCCGCGCTTTCGTGCGCAGACCGAGACGAGAGTGAACTCAGAAGTAGCACACCTACTTCGTGCAGAAATAGCAAAGCTGCTCTGCAAAGGGGCGATAGAGCCGGTACATCCTTCTCTGAGCGAGTCAGGCTTTTACAGCCGTTACTTTCTCATATGCTCAAGAAGGACGGAGCTCTCAGACCTATCTTAGATAAGAGATATTTGAACAAAGCTCTCATGAGGCGACTGTTCAAAATGCTCACAACCAGTCAAATTCTCGCACAAATTCGCCCGAGGGACTGGTTTATTTATCTCGATCTGAAAGACGCATACTTTCAGATCCAGATCATACCCCATCACAGGCCATTCTTGAGATTCGCCTTTGACGGTCAGGTATATCAAGGTATATCCAGTCGCTGTGGCGTCTTTTTGGCAAAGCAAAAGTCGACCTGTTTGCGTCAAAAGACAACGCTCATAGCCCAAGGTTCTTTTCGAAGAACTAGGACGCGCTGGCCCAAGCTTGGCCCAGCTGGCCGCTGTACACGTTCCCTCCGGTCTCACTGCTGCCTCAGGTCATCAGGAGAATCAAGGAAGTTCGCCCCTCAGTGCTTCTCATAGCCCCACGATGGGAGATCCAGACGTGGTTCCCAGAGCTGATGCAGCTGTCAGACTTAGCCCCATGGCCGATCCCGGTGAGGAGAGATCTCCTCTCTCAAGCCGGAGGGTCAATCCTCATCCAGAACACTGGTCTCCGCATGCATGGATAATCAACGAATACCCATTGCTCTGCCAGAAGGGGTTGTGAACACGATCACGCAGTCTAGAGAGCTAGACAGCCTGCTCTAGGTCTGCCTGCTACTGCACTGCGTTGACAATATATACAAAATGTAGGGTACATTTTTGGCTTCATATCTCGAGCAAAGAGGACTTTACCCTGTTGCGTAATGCAATTAAGCAGTACTCGTTCCCTCATCTAGAGAGAACCGAGGTTACGTTAGGTAACCGAGTACGTTTATTAAGCACCCCCTCAAAAGGTGTGTATATACAGTAGGCCAGGGGCGAGTGGCAATCGGGAGAGTCGGGACTTTTTCCGGTGGGCCGGTATTGTTTTGAGGCCGCGAGGGCCGGTCTGATAATAATTATACATTGCAAGTTAGCAACACCATCCGGCGGCCTGATGTGCGGCCACTGCCCGCTGGTCAAACTGTGCAGCCTCTCTCTTTTTCACAGTATACTCACTACAAAAAACTAGACTACACCACTCCCCCTGTAGGGCCGGTGGTCTACGAAATTTCCCGGTAGATTTTTTGGTCCCACTGACTCCGCCCCTGCAGTAGGCTATTTGTTTACTGTTAGTTGTAACAATATCATTAACGATAGATGATAATGCAAGAGAGAGAGAGAGAGAGAGAGAGAGAGAGAGAGAGAGAGAGAGAGAGAGAGAGAGAGAGAGAGAGAGAGAGAGAGAGAGAGAGAGTTTATGGATAAGACTTTAATGCACGCTTCTTATAGGCTACTGTGTTTATTCAGCTCTTACGCTGATTTTCTTGAGTAAAACTGACACTTCATGTTTTGTGTGATGTACTATAAACTACATTAAACTCATCAGTATATTTTTGGCCATCATTCGGACGGGCTCCGCTAACAGTAACAGCAGGCTTGTATTAGTAGTGGATAAAAGTAGATGATAAATAACATAACCGTTAACTAAACTATACCTGTTCTATACAGCATATTTGGCTCTATGGGGATTATTGTCCGACTCCGGATCAAAATGAACACCATATCATGAATAAAGAATCATCTATATCAATATGAATAGTGTCAGCAAGCATCCATTTTTGTAGAATTAATGCAATCTGAATGTACTGTGCCGTTTGCATTGTCATGTGAGCTATGTGAGTTGTGTCATTTCCCTGCAACTCACGCCTCTCCACACCTAAGAGATCAGTGACGTATATTGCATGATTCAAAATTAAGTTTTGTTGCTTTTCCATGAATATACTGTACGTAAGATGAACTAGACACACAAAGTAGCACTGCTTATCCATATTTAACCATAATTCAACCTTTTTAAATTAAACAATTTTCCCCATCCATTTTTTGTTATAAGACCTATAGTCAGAGTATTCATTTTTGACCGGAATAAAAGTGATCTGTGAGGGATTGACGTACATGTTAAATTGTTCAGCTGAGGAAAAGTCTCTCAGAAAAAGAAAAAGTTATAGTGTGTGCCATTAAAGTCACCAATAAATCAAAATAGATTTTTTTTAATGGAATATTGCAGTACCGGTATTTATTATAAATTATATTGTTAGGGGGGTAACAGTTATAAGACCCGAGACCAGATATGATGAAAGAAGACCAGGAGTCGTGAGGTTCAATCAAAAAGATAAAAATTTACTGAAGAATAGTTTGCAGTTTCATCGGTAGAGCGAGCGTCAAAGTCTCACGAGGAGGTCGCAAGCCAACTCTCCCTTACACAAAATAATACACCAATTATACCATTTTGCAAGGGCAAGCATCGCATCATCATACATCTGATTGGCTAAGAGAATATAAGACCATAAACAATTTCACACATGTGAGCAGATAAAAGGTGCCTATCGCCATTAGTCAGGATAGCTGTCGCCAATCCTTAGATTTAGGTCAGAGTTGACCTCGCAGGTTAGAGGAGAGCGCCAATAAGGATGAGCGTTGTGTCCCAAATGCCTACGTAGAAAGTCAAACACACACACACAGAACACCACCAAATAACATCGCCAAGGCCAAAGAGTGCTTGAGCTCTGCATTATCAGTTAACCAAAACATAGCTCCTCAGGAAGGAAGGGAGAGAAATGGCATTACTCTCAAGAGAAAAATATAATTTCACAAGCACAAAAGAATATAGAAATGATTATGTGATAATGCATATACTTGATTATTTATTATTATAAAAGTAATGTAAGCATTCAAAAGGATATGGAATGAAATATATATATAACTGACTGAAGAGACAAGGGATTTTGACCAACCCTTCAGTCCCCCGTTTTAGACCTATGTGGGGCCCAATACCGCCACGTCTGGTCTAACAAGTGAGGTCACTACGGAAGGTGGAGTGGTGACAAATGCTTCCCTGGCGGGTCACAAAAGTCTCTTCGCCTCTTTACGGACATGCTGGAAACTAAAAATTCCAGTCCCCATTCCGAGGCTCTCCCACCTTCCACTCACAACAGGGCATCAATGTTGTTCTTTCTCAGTTTATCGCTCAGGCGGTTTGTCAGCTTGATCAGTCTGCTTTCCTCCTCGGCAGGATTCAACTTACTGCAAGCAGACCTGCAAATATATGAGAAAAAGAAACAAACACACATACACACACAAAAACAAAGAAGAGCCAACCCACGCCTCCACTTCTATCCCACCAACCTTTTTGCATAATGAGGGTATTACAGGGATAATTTGGGGAGTGACCAAGCCAAAAGGTCACCGTCTCATTTCCGTCCAAGCGATAGCAGCGATCATTAACTGATACATGGTTGGAATTAAATTTAGACCCTCAGTTGAATTTAGGCATGGGTATTGAACCCATGATGGACGGTTATAAATCTCCTCACAATCCCAGTGAGTGGAGAACGCATGGAGTCTACCGGTCCAAATTGAAATCTGAATACATCAGGAATGATAAGGCTATTATAATCAAAGCCACAAACGAGAGAGGGAGTGCCAATCGAATGATGGCCCGCCTCACTTTCAGTCGTTTGGTATTTCGCACTTCTTCCTAAAGAATTAGCAGCTTCAATATATCGTCGGATTCCGCCATCTGTAATGATAAAACATTGTTACAGAATTTTTACACTATCACACATATAAATGACAGACCTTTTAGAGATAGTTTGTTATTATGATGCGGTGATTTGGTTGGAACCTTTATCGAGTGGTTTCACCTGTGACCAATGTCTCCAGACAGTACCTAGGACCCCTCTGTCAAGTAAAACAGATGTATTAGTTGTCAAGAGCACCTGGAAAGGTCCATCAAATTTTGGACCTAGAGGAGAAACAATCTCTCTTTGCAACATTACATTGTCACCTATTTCAGGCAAGGCAGGCATGTCTTTTCGCTCAACATTATCTCTCTCTGCTTGTCGGACACTGACACTAACTCGTGTATCGCGTAAACAGTTATCCAAAGCCTTCAGATAATTTTGTAAAACATCTTTCAATGGCCCGGACGGTCCCTCATGTTGCAGGGGAGCATCCCAAGGCAGTCGCATGTAACGACCTGTCATTATTTCAAAAGAGCTGATCTGAGTAGTTTTGTTAGGGCTGGCTCTCATACTTAAAAGAATCATTGGAACATCTGCG
Source organism: Phoxinus phoxinus (assembly GCF_949152265.1). Lineage (NCBI taxonomy): Eukaryota > Metazoa > Chordata > Actinopteri > Cypriniformes > Leuciscidae > Phoxinus > Phoxinus phoxinus. Next base: position 28,667,651 of record NC_136878.1, on the reverse strand, counting down.
TGCCCCCCCTTCCCCCACTCCAACAATCTCTTTCTCAATGACGTTTTGAGTGTTCTGTTTGTACGTTCAATGGAGCCGCTAGACTGAGGCCTAAACGGGATGTGGAAGTGTTGCTTCACTCCCATCAGTTTCATGACATTTTTCATTACCTTTCCCGTGAAATGTGTACCCTGATCTGAATCAATTTGTAAGGGTAAGCCCCATCTTGGGAAAATTTCATTCAACATTACTTTTGCGGTTGCGTCTGCGGTGCAGTTTCTCAGTGGAAATGCCTCCACCCATCTGGAGAAAAGATCAACAATCATTAGAATGTATGTGAACCCTCCACTAGGGGACAATGGACCTATGAAATCAATTTGGAGGTGTGTCCACGGACCCTGAGGTCGAGGGGCATGTCCTAAGGGAATTTTCAGCTTTGAGGAAGAATTAACCTTAAGGCATACTAAACATCTCTTACAGAAATCATTGCAAGAAGCCCTCAGCTTTGACCACCACCAGGTTTTTGAAATCATTGCATGTAATTTCTCAGGCCCTGCATGCGCCAACCCATGATACAAGGACATAAGTTCAGTTCGAGCAGAAACAGGGCAAACAAAAGCGTCCATTAAATTTCCAAAGTCCTTCAGAATTTTTCTGTGCTCCTAACTTTGTCCACTGTTCTATCTCTTCAGGGTCATCCTCTGCATAAAGTTCAAAAATGTCTCTGGAAGTTTCATTCTCCTGAAGGGAAAGAGTCATCACACTCACACATGATTCAGTCAGTTTTGCAGCCTCTCTGGCAGCAGCGTCTGCAGCGTGGTTCCCTTTGGCTTCCGGGGAGCTATCAGTAGCGTGCCCGGTGACTTTGATGACTGCTCCTTCTGCGGGAAGATCACAGGCATTCATAAGTTCTTGTACCTGCTGTTGATGTGAGATAGGAAGTCCTGCAGTAGTCAGAAATCCCCTGCGCCTCCATACGGGGCCGAAGCGTGTTCCCTGCTCATGAAAGCTGGAGCCGTCCATGAACAAGTTGATAGCATTAGACAGGGGTTCAGATTGAAGAGGGCTTTGGCTGTCCGCCTCGATCAGTCGGGCACAGTTGTGTGCAGTTCCTTCTTCATCCCATACGAGTTCCGGCCCAGAACCTTTTGACCCAGAGCAGCGGAGTAAGACCGGGTCCCCACCCATGTTCATAGGTGGAAAGGCCTGCTGGCATCGGCATGTCGTAATGCTGGGGAGGAAGCAAGAGTTTCTTTGATACTCACGAAAGCCTCCTCCATCTCCTCAGTCCAGTCGATCAAATCCGATCCAGGTCTTCCTTCTTTCAGTGCCTCTGTGAGTGGTTTAGAGAGTTTAGTCTATTCAGAAACATACTGGCGGCAGTAATTCAAAAGACCCATCACTTGCCTTAAACCAGTGACAGTGTTTGGCTTTGGAAGTTCAATAATAGCTTTAACTCGTTCGGGGGGGATGCGTCGGCCACGCACCCCCACAATCTGTCCCAGATAAGTCACTTCAGGTAATGCTAGCTTTGCTTTCTTCAAGTTCACTTTGAATCCCCCGTTTTGGAGGGCCTTCAAAACAGTCTGAATAGTTTCAGCTCCCTCTCGTGCTTCATTTCTCAAAGGGTATTGTCTTTTGGCTTCATGCAAGGGACCTGGAATGCTCAGAGGCTGAATCTGTGCCAGACCACAATCATATTTGTCTTTTGCCCATACATTTGGGAATTTAGAAATTATAAACTTCAGCGATACTCACAGAATCAGCCACTGCACATCTCTCCTCATGGTGGGGGCCAGTCTGAGATAAGCGAATTGTTTCATTGCAGCCAAGCACTAGCTTATTTTTAGAAAGCAAAACATCAGCTTCAAGGTTTTTCAAAATGTAAACACCAATAATTGTCCCTACAGTGTTTTCTCCTACCCAAAATTCAGTCTAATATACATTTTCAGAGTTAGAAATGGTTAGAGGGACAGAAACAGATTTGTGATACACCTGTTTGCCATTTAGACCTTCTATATACAAAGTTTCAGAAGTGATTTCAAGATCGATTGGTTACAACAGCCACATTCAACAGTCCGCGCACCTCAGTATAGGGTCCATCATACTGGTTCTCAGTCTGACCGGCTAAAGCTGCCGCCTGAACAGTCTGAGAAGAGATGGTGGGGGCGGAGGGAGCACGAGAGACCGTCTCACATTTCGCAGCTCTCTCAGCCTGATCACACACTGCCTTTAGACCTTCACTCAAACTGCACAGATCAGATCCTATCTCTCGTCCGATAATTTTTGTCATCCTATCACGTTGAGCAATCAAGCTGGACCACCCATTAATCATGTTAGGGATTGTTTTTTTTTTCAGGAGTTATTGGTATACCACCCATCTTACAAATCCATGAATAGGGCAAACACGGATAAAAATTTGACTTTATCAGCTTCTTTTTTTGTTTGCAGCCAGTCTAACTGCTGTGTGATTTTCCAATCAGAATCAAACCCCTGACTGACCATTTTCTTTATGAGCTGTGCGTATTTCTTTGATTTGAGCTCGTCAGAGCAGAGCTGTTTACAGCGTTCGCTCTCTTCCATTTGGTCAGGACTTTTTTCTTTATCAGTCATTCTTATTGGTCACAGATGAAAAACCACCACAGAAAAAGATTTAGCAGCCACAACAATAAATTTGGCGGAAAAATACGTTTAGCAACAATAGTGAGACTTCTACACAATGAAACTGCAAATTATGTTTCGCTTCCCAAGTCACATAAAACTGGTCTATGCCAATTTGGGTCAGACTATATATATATATTTATTTGTTTGGGACCGTTCCTGATGCATCCCTGGCAAACAACCCTATATTTTACTATTTTAATTTTATTTTATTGATTTAACTAACATCTTGTTCCCTATCTGCCTGAATCACTAACTTCGGGGATCCCCTATCTGAGATGGAAGAGATTGATCAGGTTTTGCGGTGCCACTGGACCTAATCCAGGGACGCCCTCTGCTGGGGTGGTGTACCACACCCGTATTGCCCCACTGGGCCCCCACAGAGTGCGTTTCACTTTTGCTGTTTTAAACAAAACAGCAACCCTTTATACTCTCGTAGTATAAATAATCTTCACTCGCCTCGTCGGAGTGAAGCTCTCCCGTTCCCCTTCAAAATCTCTTCCAATCAGACAGCCCTAATAATTAATAAAATCTCTTTCTACCTTGTTTGCTGATTTGCCAGAGATGTCACCACAGAATGGTTTCCCGCCAATCCTCCACCAAACTGTTAGGGGGGTAACAGTTATAAGACCCGAGACCAGATATGATGAAAGAAGACCAGGAGTCGTGAGGTTCAATCAAAAAGATAAAAATTTACTGAAGAATAGTTTGCAGTTTCATCGGTAGAGCGAGCGTCAAAGTCTCACGAGGAGGTCGCAAGCCAACTCTCCCTTACACAAAATAATACACCAATTATACCATTTTGCAAGGGCAAGCATCGCATCATCATACATCTGATTGGCTAAGAGAATATAAGACCATAAACAATTTCACACATGTGAGCAGATAAAAGGTGCCTATCGCCATTAGTCAGGATAGCTGTCGCCAATCCTTAGATTTAGGTCAGAGTTGACCTCGCAGGTTAGAGGAGAGCGCCAATAAGGATGAGCGTTGTGTCCCAAATGCCTACGTAGAAAGTCAAACACACACACACAGAACACCACCAAATAACATCGCCAAGGCCAAAGAGTGCTTGAGCTCTGCATTATCAGTTAACCAAAACATAGCTCCTCAGGAAGGAAGGGAGAGAAATGGCATTACTCTCAAGAGAAAAATATAATTTCACAAGCACAAAAGAATATAGAAATGATTATGTGATAATGCATATACTTGATTATTTATTATTATAAAAGTAATGTAAGCATTCAAAAGGATATGGAATGAAATATATATATAACTGACTGAAGAGACAAGGGATTTTGACCAACCCTTCAATATATTCTGTGCAAATCTTTTTTTATTATTATTAATGTGCCCTTGTAATCTTTAATCAAAATAACTTCCCTTCCCTCAGGACAACCTGTCACTCACACAAGATCACAGCAATCACAATGATCCAACGATCTAATCAATTCCCAATCGATAAAATCAAGTACCGTCCTACATTTTTTCTTGTTCGGGAAGCCGTTTCATATGCCACAAACAGAAGGAATGATAGACTATCGCTACTTCCGTTTCATGCTGACTTTTTAAGAGTAGCCTATAAAAAAAGGCAACTATTTTACTGCAAACTGCAATATTTATATTAATAAACTACCCATCTACTATTTTTCCATCCATTTACAAGATTGTTTCTATAATATGCAGTGGCGACTTCCGTGCCAGAATGATATTCTAAAATTATTAAATGTAAAAGTTGTCTTTTAAAAAATGTAACTGCAGTAGGCTATAGTCAGTGTTCAGTAAAACATGAAAATATATGGTCGTGTTAAGCAGACTCACTGTTGTGACAGTTGAAAATCTGATTACGATATTTTGTTTTTAATTTATGCAGAAAATCAAAAATCCAAGGGTTCACATACGTTTTCCTTCAAATTTATAAGGCATAGAACATTTCTGGAGAATAGTATACTTCATAATAAAGAAGGATTTATCTTTTTCAAGAGAATGTACACAAACGTTTAGAATATAGAACAAAAAAAAAAAACAGTATAGGATTTGTTTTTAACTTTAAAGGAAGACTGTCATTTTTCGCAGCTAGAGGTCGCTTATTCAAAACAAACGTGTAGCTTGATGATGAAAGTGATTTTGGCTCAAGAGAAGTGGAGCTTTTATTATGCCGCAGACGACCTCTTCCGCTTCTTCTGGTCATATGTGGGGTAACAGTTTAGATACATTTAAGTGTGTTGAAAGTTATGTTATAATGCTACTCTGTGCGTTCGCTACTATGCGGCTACTATGATACACTTGGTATGGTCCTTGCACATTGAGTTTGAAATTCGCGTCCGAAATTTTTGCACGTTAAAAAATAAATACGACCTCACGTAGGCCTAATGCCAATCACGCTTGCACACTGCCTCCAAAACTTTTGTCCGTCATAAACATTTTTGGATCGGTTTCGATTTTCTGCGTTTTTCGCATACATAGCAAGCAGTTCGAATTGGTGTTTGAATAGTGTTTTGACAAAAGAGCCACCGAATCACGAATACGGAAAAACGCATACGAAAATTTCGGACTCTTGCAAGGACCTTTACACACTGCAGTAAGCTAGATCGATATTAGGTATGGTAAAACATGGTACTCACGGTAAATCAAGAAAATTAGATTTAAACAATAAGACTAACTGTGTTGAGCTATATAAGAATGATTAGTTTTCTGTCAATGAATGTTTCAAACAATTGCTCACCTGCTAATAAAACAATGTTTTAAAGCGTCTTTGGTGTTTCCATGGTTTCTACAGAATAAATCCGGAAATTAAGGGTAACGCTCGTATGATGTCATTGATAGGCAATGCATTGCTTATTTCTCTGGATTTAAACATTCTTGGAAACATTTGGGATAATAAGTCAACAAAATATATAACATTGTGCTAGTGTTTTTTTAATCCAAAAATCTTACATAGTGTGCCTTTAAGGGGTCCTATTATGCCTTTCCACTTTTTCAACTTTAGTGTGTAATGTTGCTGTTTGAGCATAAAATAGATCTACAAGGTTACAAAGCTCAGAGTCCACTCCAAATGGAGATATTTTAACAGAATCCTCTTTTCAAGAACTACAATGAACAGCTCGTTCGGACTACAACGTGTTTTTTCCGGTTCTTGTGAAGTCACAATGTTACTCATTTAAATAATCTATGCCCACGGAATTCGCAAAAAAAGGGGGCGATGCCTGGTTGAGTTGCGCTAGAGAAGATGAAGAGTGTAGTCGTTGTTTTTTTCCCACATTGGGAAAAAGTTTGTCCTAAGGCAGATTAACTTAAGAGTAGTTCATTTATTTTTAAAACGGTTTCTGAACATTATAACCCCAACGTTTGTCTGTGCGCTGCAATTTTACAGAGAACAGCATCCAGAATCTAAGAGAGTAGAACGCAGGCTATGCAAAAAAGCTTCTCCTGAAAGACGTAGCCATTCCCACTTTCTCGAAACAATCTGTTAATTATGTTTAAACTAGTAAGTATGTCTTATTATTTGTAGTTGTGTTTTCTATTAACAGTATAAGTTTTACGTAGTTGCTATGATGTAAAAAAAAGGGCAAAGTTTTGCCTCCGCTAGCCTGCAAACTAACATTACAGTATTGATTTAGTGTTTACTGTAGCTTTTGTAAGCTCTTGCTTTTGTAAGGCTGTTCACCGCTCCTTAGGAAATGTCCATGGTTTTGTGATCAATTACTGTTTGTATTACCATAGTATCCAACAAATAAGATTAAATGGTGGATAACATAATATCTATAATCTAAAAAAAATTACAAAAAACATAGCACTGAGTCCTGTAAAATGTCCTGTAAAATATGTGCTTGAAATCCGTTCTGCGGGATCCTCTTGTTTGTTAACATTCTCGCGGTCTGAAGCGGGCTTGAATTGGTTTAAAATTGACGCCATCCTTAATTATTTACATTAGAGAAGAACTTGCAGTTATGGCGTGACATTTCCCAAACATGCGCTTCTCCGCTAAGTGGTGCCAATCACAACACACTGGGCCAGCTAACCAATCACAGCACAGTACGTATTTTGGAAGGAGGGGCCTCATCGAAATAGGAACTAAATGGTGCGTTCGAGCCAGACTGGGGAGAGAGAAGCTGTAATAATGAAAAAATATATATAAAAATAAGGCTTTTTTAAATAATCAAGCATGAAAACATATTGTAGTACACCCCTAAAAAAAAATCAAGCTTTTTTGAAAAAAATCAAGGGCATAATAGGACCCCTTTAATTACAGTCGACATCAATAACTAAAATAGGCACAAAATAATATCAATCATTTTAGCAATCTAGATAAAAATAAAAATAAATCAGAAAACAAACCTACAAGGTGATTCTAAAATAATTTTGTCAAGATGTTTCAGGGTGGTCTGGCAACTGTGAATACAAATGACATTCCTGATATGGAGGTGGAGCTGATGAGTCAGACTGATTTGAAACTGAAGGATCAAATTGACCAGGAAGTCCAGTGTAACTAGGGGGAGCAAATTGACCTGGCGGTCCAGGGTAACCAGGAGCAGGAAATTGACTGAGAGGAGGTCCTGGGTAACCAGGAGCAGGATATTGACTCAGAGGTGGTCCAGGGTAACCCAGAGCACCACAATGACCAGGTAGTTCAACCATATTAAATGGTGAGGCAGATGGAGGAATAGGAGGTGGGTTGGGGTACGCATTGCCACCTGGTGGTTGATTCCAGATTCCAAAGTCACCGTTTGTAGCACTACTTACACCTGATAAAGACTGAAGAGGAAGAATCACTACTGGGAATTTGATCTCCGATGCAAATGGCACATCCAGGCAGACCTAGATACAAAACATACATTTAAAAAAACAAAACAACAACAACAAATAATTCAATTAGGAGTAGCTAACAGAAACTTTTGTTTGCACAAAATGAGCTCTCAGCACAGCCCTTGTCATGATACAGCTTTAAATAAAAAATACATCACAGATATGCCGCTACAACTTAATCTCAGGAGTATTGTGTGTAGGCCTATTGGTTATTTTACTTATGTTTTCATACACACTAAAACGTACAATACTGATGTATTGACAGCACTAAAAGGTAAATTTACGTATTAACAACTTTACAGCCATACAAATGTGTACAAATTCTTATTAATGAATATTAAAATCGAGACATTAATATAGAATGTGAAGCTGACGTCACACTGCGTTGGTTAAGCATCTTGTTTAGATGTCATATAGGAAAATCGTAATACCTTTCTGCTAGAGATTTTAAAGTGCCCCATTATAAGTTTCCTAATGCTGTTTTGGAGTTTCCTACAACAAGTTTCATTTTCTCATAAAATACATTTGCACATCACCACATTTTAAATGATTCTCAAACAACTCGTCAGATGAATCAATCTCTCTAAATCCCTCCTTTCCACAAGCTACTCTTCTCTGATTGGCCAGACAAATCTTGCTCCATGCTTAGCTTTCCTCAAAGTAGTGAGAAGAACAACAGACAATCTGCATTAATAGACACAGTTTTAGGTAATAGTGGCCCACAACTGATCAGCAGAAGTATTTCAGTAAGACAGTAATAATGTGACTTTACCAGTTAGCAGGAGACCTACACAATATAAAATGTCTCTGTTACTAACGTAACCTCGGTTCCCTGAGATGAGGGAATGAGTATTGTGTAAGGCTAGCTTACGCTATGGGGAAAACTCCTTTTCTCGAGAATATTGAAGCAAACTTTTTAAAACGCAGTGCAGCTGCACTAGCGCGGTCATTGGCTATGCTGCGGCAACTGCAGAAACCTATGGCAAGGCGGCTCAGACGCGCAAACCAATCAGGCCACTTCAGTCAGAGCCTGCCAGAATGGGCGTGGCTTATTGCTATACAAGCACCCATTCAGCCAAGGAATTCAGGTTTAATCGACTAAAGCGGTCCCCTGATCGAAGCACAATAGCACGGCGGGTTACGTAATACTCGTTCCCTCATCTCAGGGAACCAAGGTTACGTTAGTAACAGAGACGTTCCCTTTCGAGAGGTCTCTTGTATTGGGCAAGGCTAGTTTACGCTATGGAAACCCCCTTCAAAACACTGTGCGTGCTTAAAACTTCGCTCCATACTATAACCCAGGGCAAGATGCCTGAAACCCATAGAAAAGTAAAGTTATGAATCCTAATAGAAGCCAGTCCAGTGATGGGCTCCATATAAGGAACCAAGGAATGGGTTCTTTATAGTATATGTATAAGAACCGTAGTTCAAATTTAACCAGAACCAGATATGTATCAGGCCCTATGGCTTTGGGGGATTGTGCTTAACACTTTTTATATTGAAAGAACCCTCGTTTGCAAAGCAGGAACTTCCAGGTTATAAAACCTCATACATGTGGACGGCGAGGCCCAGCCGGCCGCCGCACAGATATCTTCAATAGGTATTCCACTTGATCAAGCCCATGACGAGGCCATGCCTCTGGTGGAATGAGCTCTGACGCATAAGGGGCAATGAGGGGCAATGAGGGGCAATAGGGGCAATAGGGGCAATGAAGGCCCTTAGACTCATAAGCCCGTGTGTCGCGCGCGATAGCATCCACTATCCAGAACGATAATCTCTGCTTCGTGACAGCGAGCTCCTGGGTGCAGCCTACCTAGTTGAAGGCACTCTCGCTTCAGTGATTGTTTTTAGCACCCTTTCCGGGTGCTTTTTGGAGATTGGTCCGGCCTCGACGGGACTCAAACTCTCTCTCTTTCTTCCTTTCGCTGTGGCTAGGAAGGCTTACGAGGCTCGGGGTCCAACGCGATCTTGGGTCAGGGTCCCCGTCTCTCTGGGAATTGCTGACGCTTAACAGAGCGAGAGCAGTGACGGACCTCAGCCGCTGGGCAGGACTGGGAGACCGGAGGCACTGATTTTACCTGCTGAGAAGGTGGTGCCTTCCTGTGGTGGCTCGAAGCAGAGCTGGAACGTTTCGGTAGAAAGTGACGCATAGGCTGTGACGCTTTCTGGGCCTCTGTGTAGCATTCCGCGACTGCTGGGCCGAACAGACCGGCGGTGGAGATAGGGGAGTCTAGGAAAGCTGCCCTATCTGCATCCTTCATGTCCGTTAAATTCAGCCATAGGTGCTGTTTAAGCAACGTCAGGTTCGCCATGCTCTTTCTGATAGCATGGGCGGGTGACTTTGTGGCTCGCAGGGCCAGGTCTGTGCCACTGCGTAGGTCCCTGAAAGCTTCCGGTTCAGGTCCAGACTCGTCCATTGAGCGGAAAAGTTTGGCCTGAAAAACCTGGAAGACAGCCATGGTGTGAAGCGCAGATGCAGCTTGGCCAGTGGAGGCGTGTGGGCTCCTCGGGCGAAGACCACTTGAGCCCGAGGTCTTCAACGGCCTTGGTTAACACACAGAGAAGCTCTGCGTCAAGGATGGTTCTCACATTGCTCGTGCTGGCTTGTGTTGACGGTGCGGGGCCGGAAATGGAGCAGCGATGGAAAGGCTGTTATCCTCGTTTGATCCTCCAAAAGAGACAAGACCGGCCACTTGCAGAGAGGGGCGCTGGTCCACCTGTGTGAACAGGACAGGCGAGGAGGTTTCTCTAGGAGAGAGCGAGGCACGCAAGGACTGGATCGGCATGTGCTCACTTGTGTCCGTCCGCTCTGGCATCCTTTGTGCGCGGCGCTTCTTTTTGCGTGGCTCAAGCAAAGGAGGAGGAAGAGCGGGAAGGGCACAGGGTCGTCCTTGGCAAAAACAGCAAGTCGAGCTCACAGGGTGGGGAGATCCATCTAGTAACACTCAGGGCAGCCGCCCTTAGTGAGTGCAGCTTCTGTGTGGTCACGGCCCAGACAGGAAGCGCAGAGGATGTGGCGGTCTCCGCCGAAGAGCGGGCCTCAGCACACACCCCTGCTTTTCAGCATGATCAGCTTTGTAAAAATCGACACGTTTTAGAAAGGCGGGGCATAGATGAGCACCAATAATGTACGGTAGGCCGAAGTGTAAATAAAAATAATGACATTTTTTAACCTAAAACCACGTAAACACATTGCATTAAACCAAATACACAAAATAATCTTCTTTTTAGAACCATCATATGACCCCTTTAATACCCATGTATTAACAAAGAGACTAGGCTGGCCAATCTAATGTATTTGTTCACTTAATTGCAATGTTACTATTTGTCTTTGCTTTAGATGCTGAAACTCACCCGGAGTCTGTACTCAACCTTGAGTATCCTACAGTTTAGGATAGAGATGGTAAGGCTGGGAGGAATGGGCAGCACTTTGGTGACGGTTTTTCTTGAGTTCGGCTCAATAGGTTCCCCTTCCTCTTTAAAAAGGTCATGTGTGTGAAGTTTTCTCTTTCCTCTTGCGAAAAAACTGTGTTTTTCATACAGGCAGTATTTTGGCTTGATTGTACGGGATGAATTGTTCTGAACTTCAGCCAAAACTTTCAAGCCCTCTCCTGTAGTGAGACACAATAAGACAATTAGTTCAATTTAAATTGCTTGATAAATAATCACAAGAAACTATGATTCTGTCTATTTTGACAAAACTTAATTCAGAATCATGTTACATAATGAGATATAAAAAATACATAATAAACTAATTTATAAAGAACTGTTGTGACAACATGATGATTGTATGTATACATGTTGTGCAAGCTCTGTAATAAGTCTATGCTACATTGAAAAAAATCCCAAACATAATAATTCTACAAGTGGTGCGTGTGTTCAGAGACTTATGGTTGGTTTCATGCCTAAAATGTGTAACTTTTTTGTCAATTATAACAATAGCTGAATCCACCCCTCACCATCCACCCCTCACCTACTCCAGAGATATTTGCGGTTTTACATACATTTCATCTTCTAACAAAGATTCAGAAATAGTTTGAATAAGACTCCCCTTAAAATGGTTGTTTACAAGATCCAACTTTGAGTTTATTGACAAACATGCTGATTTTGCTGATCATGCAATTTTACCAAGGTAGTATGCCATTTTCTCAGTCTTTAAGTTCATGGAGACACTCCCAAAGGAGAAGAGATTAATTTGTTCATCTTTGGTTCTGTACTGTGGTGCCTAAACAAGACAAAACAAGAAAAAGAGGAAACTGAACCTTAAAATGAGGAATGTATGGTATAGATTAGAAAGACAGTGCATGGGATTTTCAAAAATGATAATCTCACCATTAGTTCAGGATTGGACACATCAGGACTGGGAAAATAGAGAAACTCTGCTTTGGCTTTGCTAGAAATACGCATTGATCGGGATAGTTTGGTCTCCAAAGTATAGACAATTTTTCCAACTGAAGCTTTGAAGGTTGGTGGGAAGTGCCTATAAGAAAATAATGGCATGTGTAAACACAGTAATTGTATAACAGAAAGTAAATTATCATTAAAAGGTTGAAATTTAATTGAAAATAACATTAGCAAAAGTCATATTTATATTCAATATGTGCTATATAATATGTGCTATATGAGCCATTCAATTAAGGCCCATATACTTAAGGGTCAGAACAATGACATCTGCTGGTTGGACAGTGCTCTGCATATGGACTATAATCAATGCGACTATAAGATGATGTAAAAGACAAAAAGTTTAAATTGTTGCCCATTTTATTATTTTTTTGGTTTAAAATATTGGATTGATGCCCTTTGCATGTTTCTTGAACAATGTTATGTGCAATAAAAAAAAGCATTGTATCACCTCACTGGAGCACTTCAAGTATCAAGTAGTGTAATAATCACTATAAAAGGTTGAAACCCTCTTCATTGTGGAACTTTGTATGGATTAATTAGTTGACATTGTTGGACTTGGTTGTTTCGGGGCATTTTTGGGATTCTACAAGCACATGCAGTTGGGACTATGACTGTGGATACATTTATGAATGGATTATTTCTAAGATGATGAATGAAACAGACTTGACTGAGGAAAGGCCTCGTAGTACGGGGAGAAAAAGTGATATGACTACAGAGAGAAAGTACCTTTCCATGAATCCTTATTGAATATTCTCAATTGAAATATCTAAACATCCAAATCTAAATATTTAGGCATATTGAGTTGAGATTACGAAATGGAGGAATAAAAGGAACAAGATGTTGCTGATGAAAGAAAAATTTAAAAATGGAATCTCCTCATTCAGAGAAAACTCTCATATTTATCTAGAAAATGTAATAGACACCCTTGAAATTAAATAGATGCTCTTGTTGAAGCAAGCAAAATTAATGAAACTGTTTACAAATATTTGGAAACATTCAAAAACTGTCTGAGTTTACGGAATTACAGGCAACTGTAAAGGGTTTAATGAAAGATGATTGCAAGAAGGGAGTAGATCATTATGATTGGTTTGAACCAAAGTTAATTAATGTCAATGGTTCCCTTTTGATACAGTTCGCTCCCATTGCATCAGTTTCTTAGCTGGCGCTATTTGGTAACTCCGTTTCTCTGAATACTGAAGCTTGATTGGATCACGTCTGTGAACCTGCACTTTTTGGGTCGCCAAAACGGGCGAGGTCAACTGCCTATGCAAGTCGGCGATGGATGCCATTTTATCCCTCATGCGTAAAGATCTTATCCCCCTGCCATGAGAAGAAGCCTCAGCAGTGGATTAACGGCGCTTCAGCAGCTGCAAAAGAGATGTTGAGCTTCCCCCACTGGAAGAGGCTACCGCCGCACACATCTGCCCTCCTACGGCTCTCGGATGGAAGACCAAAGCCCCCCACCCCTCTAAGCCGTGCAGAGCCACATCGGCCTTGGCGGCCAGTGCATATGGTGCAGCTGACAAGCTAGATCCCCTCTTCACACAATGTGAAGTTTACCAAGCCTAACTCATCTGCTCCATGGACCAGTCTGGACCCGGCTGCTTTTAAATAATACAAGCAGTATCATCAAGATGTCCTTGAGCTTGCCTCTAACGAAAAAAAAGGGTTAAGGGAGGGGTCAAGAATTGTTTACTGAAATTAATTTACATTAATATGCAGGTATTTTTTTAAATACGTACAATGTAAAAACATGCATGCACACAATAGCTGCATTGTATCAAATTACTAATTTAAATTATTAAATAGTAGTTATTAAATGTTAATAATTTGTAGTTATTATAATGTTCCATTAAATGTGAATTTTTAACATTTTGATGAATGCATTTTGATATTTTTTTTTATTTAAAATTCTCAACTGGCTTAGGCTGACACCTGCCCCGTTTACACGTACATGGTTATTTTGAAAAACAGAGACATTTCCCTTCGTTTGAGCCCTTCGTTTACACGCAAACGGAGAATTCGCCTCTGAAAATGATTATTTCTAATAACTCCGGCCAGAGTGGAGATTTTGGAAAACTTCGTTTGCACGTTTGCATGTAAACTGAGAAAAACTGAGCTTTAGGCAGCCGACGTCACAGTATGTGACTATTTTCGGAATTCTGATTTGCTAACGTGGGCTTGAGCTTCTCATGACACTGCCACCTACAGGTTTGGCATGCTCTTGACGGCATATACACGGGTTCGTGTTCGATCACTTTTCTGAAAACTGACAGGTGTGCACAATGTTATTTTTGAAAACGGTGGGGGGAAAATGTCCTTTTATGAAAATAGCCGTCCACGTGTAAACGTTCCGTTAAGCTGATTTCTTTTTGTAATCAATATAAAACATGACTTTGTTGTTATTCACATACAAATTGATTAGCCCTTTCCAGTTCCTACATTCTGAATGTGGTGATTTATTTCAATTTACTACGTTTACTTTAATACAGACTGTTGACTAAAACACTTGTACTTGCATTTTACTTTAATATATATATGTCATTGAAATTGAATTTTTTGTATAAAAATATTATTTGTCATTATTAATGATGTCAAGTGGCACAACTGATATTTATCAGGTGGTGCAACCATGTCAATTATTGATTTAAACTAGCAAATAATAGGTCAAAGTGAACAAAAGGCTGATAACTAGTTTATGAATAGACTTTTTTGGTCTTTTTTTTATTTTATTTTTATTAAAATCGGATGCTAAATATACTAAATACCTGGCCACTGCAATACTTGCAATAATTATAAATGAATGTGAATAAAATACACAACCACAAATGACATTTTTGAAGCTTTGTCATTGACTCCATGTCATTGACAACTTCAACTTTCAACTTTCTCTTCTGAAACCATTGAGACAATCAAGAACCACTTTTATGTAGACAATTGGTAAAATCTGTGGCAACTGAATCTGATGCGATTAAATTATATAAAGAGCTTGAAATGGCCTGCTCAATGGGTGGTTTTCGTCTGCACAAATGGGTCAGCAACAGTAGAATGGTGACAGCTTCCATCTTCCAATCAGACAGGGCTAAATAAATAAAGGATTTTGATCGAGTCCAACAGTCTCATGTAGAATGAATTCTTGGCATAGTGTGTAGTAAGACAAACTAAAATATGCAGTAAGCTTAAAGGGTCAGCCATGTGCATGAAGAGGAATTCTGTCAATTGTCTCATCTGTGTATGATCCACTTGTTGGATATATCACTCCATTAGTTCTTATTACAAAAAAAAAAAAAAAAAAACACACTCAAAGACCTATGCAAGCTGTAACGAGCGGGAGCTGGAGTAACAAGGCAGAGGCGAGGATCAAATTGATGGGTTTTAATAAAGTAACTAAATAAACAAATATTGAGGAACACTGTAAACAAATGAAAATTTGTGGACAGGCAACTTCCCGGATCTTAATCCCATAGAGCAGGGGTGTCAAACTCACTCCCTGGAGGTCCACTGTCCAGCAGAGTTTAGCTCCTTGAACACCTGAACCAGCTATACTAAAGGCACCAGGATAACTAGAAACTTTCAGGCAGGTGTTTTGGATCTAGTTAGAACTAAACTCTGCAACACAGTCGCCTAACAGGTGCAGAGTTTTGACATGTACAATAAAGCAGTGGTTCCCAACCAACCCGATCTCACAGCAATTCGTATGAATTTTACGAGGTGGATAATTCGTACGAATTCATACGACCTCGCTCATACGAATTTGTAAGATTTTTGCTAAAGCGTACATATTTACGAGTTGCCCAATTCGTACGAATGACCTACACCTGACCCCGGCCCTAAACCTACCCATCACGTGGGATTAGACAAATTGTACGAATTCATACAAATTCGGACGCATTAGCCACCTTTTTCTCACTCGTACAAATTCATACGAATTGGTCGTGAGATAGCATTGTTCCCAACCTTGGTCCTGGAGTACCCCAGTATTGCAAAAGCAGTTTATACCTCTCCCTAATCAAACACACCTGATTCAACTCATCAGATCATTAGTAAAGACTAAGGCCTTGTCCACACGACCCCTCAGCTGTACACTATACGTAAACATTTTGTATCGTATTGGCGTTTCGTCCAGACGGGTCCCAGAGTGAAAACGACACCCTTGCGTTGTCATGTGTACAGCCAATACGTATATCGACGTATATAATAATAAACTTCTTGGTGAAAAAAAAGAGAAAAAGAGAAGAGGCTACTGAGCCTATTAATATTGTTGTATACAGCATCCAAGGTTTATGCGTATGCTTCCAATATTCTTCTCCGTGTTTAGTGGATCTCTGTGGCAGAATTTCAGCGCCACATACTGGTCAGGCATGTATACAACATCGCTTTGAGTCGATTTTAGGAGTTTCGTGTGTACGCAGAGGTTTCTTGAAACAATTCTGTGTTTACGGAATTTTTTTTAGAGCGAGGGAAAAAAAAGATTGGATAGCGAAAGCTCTGGCTTTGTGTGGATGTCGCCTAGTTCTCAGATAGGTGTGTTAGACAAGAGAGACATCCAAACAGTGCAGGGTTGGGAGTAATATAGGAGCAGGGTAGGGAACCACTGCCATAGAGAACCTGTGGTCAATCCTAAAAAAAGGTAGGTCAGAAGATATATAGCCAGTAAGCAGACAGCCACAAAATGTGATCAACTAAGCACTAATAAGGCAAGATCGGATCACTATCAGTCAGGATTTGGCCCAAAAGCTGCTATCCAGCATGCCAGAGCGAATTGCAGAGGTTATGAAGAAGGGTCAACACGGCAAATATAGATTTTTTTTGCATATATTGTCAATTAAAGCCTTTCAAACTTAGGAAATTATCATATTTTCCTGTATACCATAGAAACATGTTAAAATAAATCTGCAGATACTGAAGCAGCAAACACAAAATGTACGCCACTGCCAACATCTGTACAAAACGAAACCTTGCAGATTGTGCATTTTTTTGGACTTAAAACTAATCAGATGTTCAGATGGTCAGATGTTTCGAGTGCCCTGAAACAAAAAGGCCTGACTTGATTTTACACGCATGCAAAAACACTTGTAGATGAACAAAGAAATTATACAAATAAAGTTTCTACTATTTTAATTGTAACTAATTAAACAGAGCTGTTGTATAGTTATTTTAAATTAAAGTATTTACTTCTTGGAAAGAAAACAAGGGTAATAGTTGCCAATGTAATTAGTACTAACGTAAAACAAGAAACCCAAGTTTTGGTGGAAGCAAAAATGAAAGCTGTTAAAAGCATGTGAATGTACAAACCCTTTCACTATACTAAAAAATAAATAAATAAATTCATGTGCAATCCCATTTTCATTCCCAAGTTGTATACCATAAGAATAGACTTCTGCATTTTCTGGGAGACTTAGCAAATTGGCAGTGCCAGAAGATAATGATTTGTTTAGTGCTTTTGTTCTTGTAGTAGATACTCTAACCTTGTATAACAAAAGATGTCAGACGTGTTAAGAAAAGTAGCCTTAGACCTTCCCCCCTTACATATGTTGGAATAGAATACTGTAAAAAGAGGTGATGACATCCAAAGGTACAGCGTTATTTCCATGCCTTACAATAATTCACTTGTAGTGCCGGAGGCAGATCAGATCAGATACAATTATTTGTTATAGGCTACTTAATAAATAATTCACAATACCCCTCACCCAAAAAAGCGATACTACCCCCAAACTGCAATTAACATCCTGGTGCAGAACAAGGCACTGGTTAACACAACAGCAAAGACACACCAGCAAGATAAAACTGTATTAAGTCCCAAAATGTTTTTGTTTTTTTAGAGAGAGATTTACTCTCACTTCGTTCCCTTTGAAACACACAAATAAACCTTCTATCCTATACAGGATAACCACTTGAGAAATGTATGCTAAACATGTAGGCCTATCCCATTTTAATTTGATGGTTGTCTTTTTACATTGTTTTGCCTATACATTTATTCAAACTCTTTTGAATGTACGTTTTGCATGCATTGTTAACCAAGATCACATATAGTAGGCCTATAGCCAACATCAGGAGGAAGAACATTTCTGGATAATACAACGGCCTAGTTGTGTTCATTTGCATTTATTTAAGAAGCAAAGGTTTTACTTTTACTTGAATGTTTACACTTCTTGACACTTTCGTTGTTGGCGTATAATAGCGAAATGCAACAAACCCCAACTTACTGTCGAGGTAACTGAAGGGTGAATGGGTAAACATGACGGCCTGGTGCCACAACCGAAGAATCTAACAAGTCAAAAATCAAAGCAGAGATCAGCATGTTTTCAGATTAATTATCAAAGCTCTTTTTGCAATATTCATCAAATCCGCGACCAGACTTACATGGCTGTCCTGATGGATCTCTCAGCATCATCTCATGGTCATCATTACCTACAAGATCAAGTTACAGCACAAAATAAAGCTGGTTAAATCGACCTGATTTCTCCTAATTGTAACACAAAAAATACAACTGTATAGTTCCTCCTACCTACCATGTGTTTTGTTCTCCCGAACGAAAAACCTCTCTACGGAATAATACTTTTCCTTATCCGAGTAAACAACAGTGCTTTTGTGACGCTCCCTCCAGCAAACCTCTGCTTTCCCTTTAATTTTCACACTCAGCGACTGCATTTTCGTGTCCTTCGCAAGATCCAAAATGACATGTCCCGATATAAAATCCCCGCTAGAGAAGGTATTGTTCTGATTGATAGGACTGTATATAACAGAAATGTTTTTCACAGTGACGGACATCGCGTCTCCTGGTGCAGTATCCGCTTCTGACGTTTGATCCCAATAGAATCCCTTTATAGCAGTCAGGCACGCGCTTCCTGCAGGAAATATAGGATAGACCGCATACATATGGCTATGGTCCTCCTGTCTGTAAAGTAAAACTGCTGAAATGTGTTCAGGTTCGCAAGAGCACAGTGGCCTCAATAATTTGTAAAAAGGTTTTTTTTTTTTTTTTAAGTGCTTGTCAAAGTGCCTAAAGGTCTCAATACTTGTCAATTAGATTTTTTTTTTTTCTGTCACAATTGTCTTTGCTTTGTCATTATGGGGTATGAAGTACTGATGTGAAATGATATGAAGTATGTGTTAAAGCATTTATACAGCCTGCACCAACAAAATATTAAAAGAAAATGAACTGGTCTGATACAGTGTTTGAGAGTAGCTAGTTTAGGCATTGTTCGCAGGCAGCCAAGACCATATGGGGGCATTATGCAAAATTGTTACAAACCAAGGACACTTTGATCTCCACCTCTCTGGACGTCATGGGTGGAGCTTGACCTAGTCCAGCTCCACCTCTGTGGATCTAATGGGTGGAGGGAAATAGTAATGGGTAGGGTAAGGGTTAGGGTGTGGTTGAACATTCTAGAATGCCCAATTATGCACAAATGACGCCAAAATTACGCCCATTATGCCCAACTTACATCCAGAGACGGGGAGCTGGACTTCACGCTCCACCCATGGCTCTGCAGTGAGCAGCCTCTTTCTTTATTACACATTACATGAAAGGTATCATATATTCAGTATATGATATTACCTTTAGAAATAAGAAATGTGACTGCCTGATAAAGTTTGCATAAGAAATCTCAATTCTTATACAATCCTAGTTTTTGTGAAACTGTATTTAAAATTGTATTTCTGCATAACAATCTTGGTCTGTTTATTTATTATTGTCCACTAGGTAGCAGCACGCTACATGTGAACACATTGGAATGTCGAACGATACCATTATTTACAAATAAATGTTGTTGCATATATATATTTTTATAACAGAACGTAATGGGATCTAAATAAAGAGCCCCTTACATACAGAAAATATCACATGGAAGTATTATGGGCTCAGAGGAGTGAGCATGTACGCTCAAAGTTATTTGACCTGTTAACATTTGGATTTTTTTTTTTTGTCTTTATCTAAAAGTTAGTGATTTGAATATGCTATATATGCATACAGTTTATATTTAGAATGAACCTTTTTGCCATACAATGAGTAGTAGAGTATACTAAAATAAATGTAAAGTTAAGTGCCCCTATTATGCTATTTTAAAGATTCCTTTTGTTTCGGATGTCTCCAACAATAGGTTTATATGTAGGCCTAGCCATAAGGTTAAAAAATATTTTTCTCATTGCCGCATTAGACGGTGGGCCGAAGGCGGTGATCGTGTTGTTGATCGATCTCCATCGATAGAGTATACGCTTATTTTATGTTCAATAGTAAGTAATTATATGTAGTCAAATAAAATTTGTTGGCAATTCTGGTTTGATCATATATTTTCGAATATTATTGGCAGACGTTAGTCACGTGACGATAGAATTAGTTTTTTGATTGGTTGGATGTATAGTACTCCCTCGCGTTTGCCTAATCCGTTTATTAAACGTAAATTTAGTTTTCAAAAAAAAATATGATCAGCTTGACACTGCCAACAAACGGATACGTGTTCAGAAATTTTTTTTTTAGTTTATGTGAAAAAAGCAGCTACCCTATCCTCGAGGATCTATCATTTCAAAAACTAGAGCAGATCGGCCCACCGTCTACATCACTTCTTTTCTCACAGCAACGGTTCAATCAAGATTCGCCGGTCTCTCTGAAATCCTCCTTTTTTGAGCCTACTCTGCTCTGATTGGTCAGATGGTCAAGTCTGTTGTGATTGGTCTACAGCTTTCAGTGCATTTTGGAAACAAAACCCAAGAACATACCACAATCCCAGACCTAATAGTACCATAGACAGTATATAAACTGGACACAGCGACCCCATAGGTTTCAACGGAGAGAAATGAAGTCAATTAGAAGCACTCACTTCCTGATCGCAAGGCGAACTGCGCAGGCTCAAACTGAGCTTGACGACGTAGATGTGACGTTAGCAACCTGTAGGTCTTCTAGTAGCTGTGCCGAGAAAAATCTGAATCATTCCCTTCCGAATCTCGCAGAGACGGAGAGCGTGAGCATTAGCTGTCTATGAGCTAGCAACGGGAGCAACTTTATCACTCTCTATGGGCTTCTCCCTTGACTTTATGCCTCCACGTCCTCCCGATTGCTTGCGAGCTTCTCTGCCTGACCAAACGGTAATTTTTCGACTTTTGCGACAGATTCGCGCGGGTATGACGCAATCGTTAGCCTATTTTTACAAAAACTGCTTCTACGGGGCCATAACGTAAGATACAAGGTAATGGAGCCTTTTATACATTTTCGTGTTTCTTTAGAAATAAACAATGGACAAATGGTGTCTTTAAACGCCTCAGATGTAAAGTTATTCGCTGTCAAAGTGACGCCAAAATGAATGGGAGTCAATGGAATGCTAACAGCAGGTGGGGGTCCGCTAGCCAATGGCGGCGCCCGGGGATGCTTCAGTGTCTTCCGAAACACTGCCCCCCTGAGTAGTACTGAAGGAAAATGAAAATTGAGCGGAAGTTCGTAGGAGGGCAGAGCCAGGCTAACTCAAGGCTCCAGGCATGAACAGTCGATGGTGTCATTTTTACTGTATCAATTCGAGACAGATTCTTCGTCTTTGGAAAGTGCATGCAAAGTGGATTAGCTTTCGCAGCACAGAAAACAGCATCTTCTCGACATGTTGACAACACAAAACAAACTCTTCCAGGCAGCTACAACTACAAGGGCGGGTAAAAGTAGACACTGTTCGCCGGCAGCCAGACCATATGCTGCATATTCGTTTGTTACAAACCAATAGAGGACACTTTGATCTTTATTACATATTACAGCAATATACACTACAATATATATATATATATATATATATATATATATATATATTATATTGCCTGGTAAAGTATCACACGATTCTCATAAATTAGCCTATGGTTATATGCAATGAAACCATATTTAAAGGGGTCATATGATGCGATTTCTTGTTTTCCTTTTTCTTTATGTGTTATGTAGCTGTTTGTGCGTATAAGATCTGCAGATTTACAGAGTCTCAAACCCAAAGAGATATTCTCTGTAAAAGTTAATTCACACCTTCCTAAAACGCTTTGTTTAAACACGCCCCCACAAATCTACGTCACTCTGTAGGGACAGTTTCATAACACCGGCCAAATGTATACGCAAAGAAAGAAGGTGTAACTTTTATTCTCGCTGTATTATTGTTGCCACCGGCACTGCCATTTCGTGGAGACGCTGTGGTTTTTGTTGCGAAAGCCAAACTACTTTGTTTGGCCTTCCAAAAGAGGACACAAATTATAAAACAGATTATAAAACAGTGTTTAAGCTTTATTCACCGGGTACACACATTGCATTAAACTAAATAAACAAAATAATTTTCTTTCTAGAACCGTCATATGACCCTAGCTTAATTTCAGCATACTAATATTGGTCTGTATATTAAAGTTTGGATTGTTTTGTTTATTAGATGGCAATGTACCATCTAGTTGACTGACGCACAAGTAGTTGTAGTACTTGTAAGTCCTCCATACATAGCCCCAAGATCTGGTACAGAATCCAGAACTGGACAGACAGTCACCAAAACTCAAGAGTCGATGATGATAATGATGATGCTGATAATGATAATAATATTAATAATAATAATAGAACTAGTTGCTTAGCATGCATATTATCTATTCTAGGACATTGGCTGTTTATTTGTAGTTATGACAAACATTTGAATGCCTTATTCTTCATGACCATTTTCTACATCCTAAATCCTACCGAGTTCATACCAACCTTACTAACTATTAATGAACAACAATTAGGAGTTTATTGAGGCAAACGTCGTAGCCTAGTTAATTGTTATCAGATACTTGTTGCAGTAGTCTACTCTAGCACATGGCCTGCAGTCTTTCCAACTATGTCCATTGAGAAAGTGTTTAAAAAGAAAAATCACTTGTCACTTAGGAATTAAGACATTTGAGGGCTTGTGAGGGGAAATATCATCAAAATACATTGGATTGTGTGCAGTCACACACTTTCTGAGTCAGACTTTATGTCGTGCTTTGTGGGGTCCGAGATCGTGCGCCACCCCTCCGATTTCACCGGATCACAGGGGGCGTGGCTGCAGTCAGAGCGAAAGAGAGAAAGGTGTTGAGTGGGCGTGGCCATTGAGGTTATTTGCTCATACATCTAGAGAGAGAGGGAAAGAGAGAGAGGGCGCCTGTTCTTCACCGCGGTCCATCCAATGGTGAGGAGCAGACTGAGTCGCTATGGTGACGAGATTGTTTCGACGGAGGCTGTGATGGGTTGACAGGTGCGTGACAGTCGCGTCTGTGCAAGCATGTACGCCAAAGGCAAGAACAGCGTGCCATCGGACAGTCAAGCCCGGGAAAAGTAAGTTATATTGAGCAGGCGGTGGAGGAGGAATTCTCGCGGTCACATCTGCCGTCGCACACACACATTTGGACAGTGAAGACATTTAAGACAGCAGCTGGCGCATGTAACGTTACGCTTTGCTCCTCAAGTTACGCGCTTTCTGCATTGTGAGAAAATATTTATATCACTAAGTGTATGTGGTCATATATTAGCTTATATGATTATCAAGAATAATTTAGTTTCCTTCAACGTTCTTGAAGCAGTCAATGGCAGATTTTTTCTTATAGCCTACAGCACGTATAACGTTAATTAACTTAGTTTGCTTCGCTTTTCCATTGTACCACACTGTTTTATGCATTTTGAGTGACCTTTCAGCTGTCCACCTGAATGTCTCTTGGCTGTTTTTCCGTGTGTTAGACATTTTGACTGATCGTAAACAAAACAGGCTTGGTTTGTGTTATGTTGTTCTTAAAAGCTTGTGCAAGGTGTTTTATCCTTAATAATAGGATGCTCAAATCATTTCATGGTTATTGGTATTGACAAATAGCATGGACATTAACTTTTTATTTTAAAAATCAAGATTTTAGGCTTAAATGTTTATATATTTTTACAGGAAATTGTTTGTTTTAGGTGCT
The DNA here is from genome assembly GCF_949152265.1 of Phoxinus phoxinus. Taxonomy (NCBI): domain Eukaryota; kingdom Metazoa; phylum Chordata; class Actinopteri; order Cypriniformes; family Leuciscidae; genus Phoxinus; species Phoxinus phoxinus. The sequence continues at coordinate 28,643,888 of NC_136878.1, read as the reverse complement.
TTAACCATTTATTTTGGTTTCACCATCTGTTTTAAGGTTTTCTTCTTTTTTGCTGTTCACTTTAATAGTCAGTGGTGTGATATATAGCCTACATATATATATTATATAAGTTTTACACATGAAGAAGTGAACATCACTTCAAATTATGTTCATTCACATGAAGACTAAGTATAGTATTAGATACAGCTTTTTTATATGGACCAATAAGCAGTCCTGACATCACAGTTCCATACTAAATGCATAGTCAAAGACAACACTAAGGCTTGGTTTCACAGACAGGGCTTAGATTATGCCAGAATTAGTTCAATTAGGACATAGCTTTCTAAAATATGCCTTACAAATAAACGTTACTGGTGTGCATCTTGAGAAAAACAATGGCACTGACATATTTTAAGATATGTCAATGCAAGTTTCTCAGTTAAAACAGCTCAAACATGCATTTTAGAACTTAAGCCTTGTCTGTGAAACCATGGGTTTAGATCTAAAGTGTGGAAGGTGGTGTCATTGGATTGTATGTTGGGTGTTGTCAATAGCAAGTTTAGACAGAGGGCCACGCATATCTCTGTCTAAACTTTAATTTTAGTTTATCCTCTAGGCCTATATTTGAACAATGAAAGTTGAATAATAAAATTGGATGGAAAAAAAATATAGGCCTATAGTAAAACTTATTGAACAGCAATCTTAAGCATCATCTTATTCTTAAAGGATAATTCCGGTATTTAACACCTTGAGTCTATATTGTAGTTTGTTTTGGATGAACAAGAGTGGTGGACAACATTTTTTTGACAATGGTTCCTCTCTCGAGTTTTTGACTATAATAGAATTGGCCATGGACCCATTTAACATTGGAGTCAATGGGCATGTCCGAAAATGTCATTAAAACAACCTTTAACATTAGTTTTCAAAACTGTGCAACTCACCGAGTGATTAGTGATGTTAGTTGATGTTCCAGAAACAAAAAGTGTTGCGAAATACAGTTTCTGTCGTGTTTTATTCGTCATTTTGTAAAATCCCATTGAATTCTGTTGAAGGACTGAGTGCTCGTTAATATAAATGCGCTACCGGAAACGGAAAGGGGGCTGTTTACATTTGGTCGATGTAACGTTAGTCTTTTTGCTCGCTTCCGTTTCTCATAAGGCTAGCGAGCAGAGCAACTGTGCTCCGGGAGAGTAAGCGAAATAAACAAACAAAACCTTCATTAATTGTTACTTGTAATATGAAGTTGAACTCGACTGTGACCGCGAGACATAAACATCAGTTATCGCTAGGGGTGGGAAAAAAAATCGATATTGCAATATATTGTTGTGCTCTCTGTCGCAATAAATAATCGATACACTAACGCCCAATATCGATATTTTATTACAACACAAAATTATTAATTTACCCGTTGTCAGTGTCACTACCCAATATCTACCATTCTGTTTGCGGGGGGCGCTGTTCGAGTAAATAGGGGTAAAGTGGCGCAAACAGCGGCCGGTGAAGAACACAAGTAAAGGCGGTCGTACACGGTGCGAGTTCGGACACTCGGGAGGTCGTGAGATATTGCACACATTACAAGTCAGTTAAACTGATAATCGCGTCAAAGCAGCTGGTACACGGCACGACTGTCCTGCACAATTTGTATCCCGAGCCGGCGGCAATCACGTGAGCATTCGCGCTAAACACAGAGACCGGAGCTTTCAATGTTGCAGGCAATAGCTTCAGATAGAAAAATGACAGAATGTGTGTGCAAATGATTTGTTGAAAAGCAGAGAACAGTAGCCATTCCGTTCAACATAAAAAATAAGAAAGAGAGAGAGAGAGAGAGAGAGAGAGAGAGAGAGTGTGTGTGTGTGTGTGTGTGTGTGTGTGTGTGTGTGTGTGTGTGTGCTTTTGTTTATATTACATTGTGGGAACCAAATGTCCCCACAAGGATAGTAAAACCTGAAATCACCTCCATTGTGGGGACCAGCCAGCGGTCCCCATGAGGGGAACGGGTTAATAAACATACTAAATTATATTTTTTCGAAAATGTAAAAATGCAGAATGTCTCCTGTAAGGGGTAGGTTTAGGGATAGGGGCAGTGTAAGGGGATAGAATATACAGTTTGTACAGTATAAATTCCCATTTTTACCATTACGCCTATGGAATGTCCTCACAAGGATAGCAAAACCCCCTTGTGTGTGTGTGTGTGTGTGTGTGACAGTGTATGCGCACGCTGTATGGTTGCTACCACTGAGGTATAGCCCCATATGGATATCGTCAAGGCAGTGAGTTATTATGCAAATGCATATTTCTTTGTACAATGTTGGAAATGTTGGCATTAATAAATGCATAAAATGTCCTTATCCTTCTTTTTCTTTTCAGTCACATATATCGTGATATATCGTTGATGAAATTTCTTCCAATATATTGAATATCGTAGATATCGCGAATCGTGATATTATCATATCGTGGACCACATATCGCCACAGAATTGAATCGTGAGGTACCTGTATCGTCCCACCCCTAGTTATCGCCATCAAGTGGTCGGGAGTGTGCTAACGCTTCAGATTCAAATATTGAGCGGAAGTTACACAGTTGTGAAGTGTCTGAAAAAATAGTTCCACTATAGCAAAATAAACGGATTGGAATCATATATTGCGACGATATATTGTTTATAATCATCAACGAACACCACTAACCACTCGGTGAGTTTAACAGTTTTGTAAACGAACATTATTGGCTGTTTTAATGAAATTTTCGGACATGCCCATTGACTCCAATGTTAAATGGGTCCATGGCCAATTCTATTATAGTCAAAAACTCGAGAGAGGAACCATTGTCAAAAAAATGTTGTCCACCACTCTTGTTCATCCAAAACAAACTACAATTTAGACTCAAGGTGTTAAATACCGGAATTATCCTTTAACTTAGAAATTGCACTGATTTTAGACAACTGAAAAGACTGTTAAGTATATTGATATTGAAATATTGATAAGCTCACCCTGTAGTCAATGGTTTGTAGGTCTATTGTTCAATCTTCACTGTCAGGAACGAGATTAAAACTCCCCTAAAAGTAGCAATTTGACCTAGCCACTGCAGTTAGACTTCCATAGTTAAGTATTCTCAAAACTCTCTTTGGTTTTAGGGCTTCACTCTATATAAAAGGTCCCAAATTAACATTTGACAGCTGCTAAAAGTGTAACATAGGAACTACAACAAAATATGGTTTAAACTCTCACTGATGTAAGTGATCTGAGCCATTTAAATCAAAGACATACAAACCGTCTACTAAAGAAAACACCTGTCACAACGTGTCTTCCAACAGCTTTTAGCTCAGTGGAAAATGTACCATAGGATGTTTATCTAGAATGCCTGAATTATTTTCTTCTCCAGAACTCCATATGTGGAAAAGTGACCTTTTATGTAGTGTATAACATAGCTCTAAGTGAATGAAAACATACTGCAAAGTGCTCAAATGTGTAAGCTGCCACAACAAAAAAGAATGAAGAATGTTTTTTTTGACAGTTTCCATATAGATAGGCCTATCCGAAAGGAAAAAGTTCAATAATTCAGCTGTCATTGAGATATAGGTTTTTTTTTTTTTTTTATGCATCAGCAGTTGTTCATATCCAAAACAATTAACACTGCAATCAAGCTTTAAAAAAAAAAAAAAATTTATGCATTTCCTGGAACTCAAACCCATGACCTTGGTGTTGCATCAGCAGCATCATACTCTTTACTGTTTGAGCACCTCAAAAACATTTTTACAGTTTCATTACAGTTGGAGAAATATTTATATTTATGACCGTCTTAAACCACTGACCATTGGCAGGTGTGGCCAAAAGTAAATTTTGAATCCTGCATACATAGCCTATACTTTAAAATTTTGTTTCACTAAATACTTTTATATACTCTACTATAAAGTTCCAGAATGATGCTTTTCAAATATATGTTCTCTTTGTATTTTCTAATGTGGTGAAAAGTGTAATTTGTTCTGCAGTTTTGCTCAGTTTTTAAGAGAATGACTGGTGTTGTTCGTTCCTGCTGCTGGAACAGTTTTTCCGCAGAGTGGTTGGCCTCTGATATTTCTCTCCATCATTGATATGCAAGCGGCATCACACCGGCCCTACTGCAAGGTTAAGCAACCGTGACGGCATGGCTTAGAATCCGGCTAGGAGTCTTTCTCTCTGTGTTTAGCCTGTGTGTTATACAGCCTTCCTTTTTTGTTCACAAATCACACACAGTCTGTGTGGTCCTTTAGTTTTTCCATGCGTCCTTTGACCTGTTTGAAATCCAACAAAGTTAAGCGGTTTCTCCCGGATTATTGTCACTTTGGTCTATTTCTCCTGTAGTTGTAAACTAGACTAAGATCTTCTGCTAAGATTGTGTGTTGTAGGCTAAGTTCTTTTCCAGAGCTGCACATTTGCTCCATGCTTTCATCTGCAAGATAAGCTGGCATTTCCTGTTGTCGTGGAGAAAGGCATTGTTTCTCGAGGTGTCGTGCAGCATGCTTTGGTCTAAACCCCTGAACTCCTGGTTTTCATTCAGACTGTTCACATTTTTTACCATCTACATGCCAGCTGCAGTCAAACGCCATTTCTTAAAAATATGAAACACATACACTTTTATTTTTTATATAATTATTTCTGTGTTCAGTTTTATTGACACATTATGATAAATAAGACAGCAAACCACATTCATATTAACCTAGTAGAGCATCCTAATTAATCCAGGCTGAGGAATGTAACATTGTTCTGTCCACACAGGATATGAGTTTCATTCCTTAGACTTACCTAGATGACCTTTTCCCCTCTGAAATTGTTCTGTTGTTCTTTCATTGCTCCATTTTTTTTTACAGCCGTGTTTTTCCAAACAGACTGATTTTTTTCTAACTGACACCATTTAAAAAAAATTAAATTCAGCCATGAACATGATTTGCTTAGAAATAAATGTACAAAACTAAATTGAGTTATTAAATCGATCAAAGGTGATATAAAGACCTTTTCATTGTTTCAAAAAAGTTTCTATTTCAAATAAATGCTGTTCTTTTGAACTAGATGTTCACAAAAATATTAAGCAGCACTGTTTTCAACATTGATAATAATAACTGTATCTTGAGCAGCAAATCAGTATAATGATTTCTGAAGGATCATGAGACACTGAAGACTGAGGTAATGATGCTGAAATTTAGCTTTGACATCACAGGGTTAAATTACATCAAAATAGAAAACTTATTTTAAATGGTTAAAAAATATATATATTTTAAAATACTCTTTTTACTGTATTTTTGATCAAATAAATGCAGCCTTGGTAAGCATAAGAGACAAAAAAAATCTTACTGACTAATTTCTTAACTCTTGTGTGTATGTAGCCTATACGGTATCTTCTGCATAAATATGCATCCCTGTATTCCGCCATTGTCTATTGGCTACACATCAAAGGTCAAAACCACCATAATGTGTATAAATGTATAATGTTTCAAAGGTTTGGTTAAAGATGTCAGGGACAGATGTTTCATGCACACTGTTTTGTTAAATAAAAGCAACTTGTAATCTGTCAGCTATTTTACAAACCATAGTTGCGATCATTTCCCCCGTTATCCTCATGTCACTCTCCTTCCTCCTTTTCAGCTCTCATCATTAATCATTTATGAGTTCCTGCTTTCCTGTCTCTCCTCTTCTACCCATCTCTATATTTGTCTTTGTGTTCATCCCCTGTTCTCTTTCACTGCACCTACAGTAATGTGTCAAACACATACCCATAGACCGATTTGTCCCAATGATACAAATGCACACACAGACAGGATCACCCTCAAACTCGATTGCTCCCCGCTCTCTAATGTCTCTTGGGAAATGAATCAGTTTGCATCTAGCGAGTGTATGGCAGCCAATGAAGATGTTGTCAGTTCTGGAGAATGGGAAAGAACGCTGTGTTGATGGGATGAGGACGCAGCATGAGGTTAATGATCCACTCTTGCTCTGTTCTGTCATTATTACCTCTCTTTATATCATTTCTCATATTGATTGTACAGCTAGTGTCTTGAGCTGTGAGGTACAAAAAAATGTTTCATGGTAGTTCATTTTATTGATTTAAATAAGTGCAATGTAGTTGTTAAAGTGCCCCTATTATGCTATTTTAAAGTGTCCTAATGTTGTTTTGGAGTCTCCTACAACAGGTTTACATGCATCAAAGGTAAAAAACTGTTTAATTTTCTCATAAAATACATTTGCACATCACCATATTTTCATTATTCTCAAACGACTCGTCAGATGAATCAATATCTCTAAATCCCTCCTTTCCAAGAGCTACTCTGCTCTGATTGGTCAGATGGCTCAGTATGTTGTGATTGGTCTACAGCGTACAGTGCACATTTCGAAAACAAAAACGCAGATGGCCATAACAACGTCAGCTATGCGTGTCCTGAGGCTTCCTACACCGTAAACTAAAGACAGTAACGAACAATGACATTGATTTTACCAAATCAATCCAAACGCGAGTCCAATGATGAAACACTGAAAGAACTATTCATTCAACCCGAACGTCCATCGCAAGGACAACTCGAGCAGGACATGTATCAGTGATACGCTCAGGGACGGATTATGACTTGCAAAGGCCCCGGGGCCAATTATCTCAAAGGGCCCCCTTCCCACATTTTTTTTCCTTTTATTTTAGCTGCGCGTTCACATTAATAGAAAGTGAAAGTTATGATGATCGTGAAACCGTTTTCACTCTGCGTCAAATGTCTGCGCTACCCCTGAGGGTTTACAAAATCGAGGCAAAGGCCTATGCTAATACATTTTTCTGATATTTTTCTCTCTACAAGTCTAATATTCTACTCAACGAATAATCTAAAATGTGGCACATTGAGGCGTAAGAAAAAACGTCTTTAATGAATTAACTACACATATACACTACACACTATATACACAATGAATTAGAATACATTTACAATTAAAATACAGTTAAAATACCAGACTGATCTCATGAAATGGCGTATGTATGACACGCCAATTCGTATTCCATTTCGCGTGCTATCAAGACGCATACCGGTAATTGCTTTTTGGCGGGTTTTTTAATCACATCTGGGGATATGGTTCGTTTCGGCGTAGACATGCACGCGGAATCACATGTGGGGTTAATGGTTAGTTTCGGCGTAGACATGCACGCGGAATCACATGCGGGGATAATGGTTTGTTTCGCCGTAGACATGCACGCGGAATCACATGCGGGGATAATGGTTTGTTTCGGCGTAGACATGCACGCGGAATCACATGCGGGGATAATGGTTTGTTTCGGCGTAGACATGCACGCGGAATCACATGCGGGGATAATGGTTTGTTTCGGCGTAGACATGCACGCGGAATCACATGCGGGGATAATGGTTTGTTTCGGCGTAGACATGCACGCGGAATCACATGCAGGGTTAATGGTTCGTTTCGGCGTAGACATGCACACGGAATCACATGCGGGGATAATGGTTTGTTTCGGCGTAGACATGCACACGGAATCACATGCGGGGATAATGGTTTGTTTCGGCGTAGACATGCACGCGGAATCACATGCGGGGATAATGGTTAGTTTCGGCGCAGACATGCACGCGGAATCACATGCAGGGATAATGGTTTGTTTCGGCGTAGACATGCACGCGGAATCACATGCAGGGATAATGGTTTGTTTCGGCGTAGACATGCACGCGGAATCACATGCGGGGATAATGGTTAGTTTCGGCGCAGACATGCACGCGGAATCACATGCGGGGATAATGGTTAGTTTCGACGCAGACATGCACGCGGAATCACATGCAGGGATAATGGTTTGTTTCGGCGTAGACATGCACGCGGAATCACATGCAGGGATAATGGTTTGTTTCGGCGTAGACATGCACGCGGAATCACATGCGGGGATAATGGTTAGTTTCGGCGCAGACATGCACGCGGAATCACATGCGGGGATAATGGTTAGTTTCGGCGCAGACATGCACGCGGAATCACATGCAGGGATAATGGTTTGTTTCGGCGTAGACATGCACGCGGAATCACATGCGGGGATAATGGTTTGTTTCGGCGCAGACATGCACGCGGAATCACATGCAGGGATAATGGTTTGTTTCGGCGTAGACATGCACGCGGAATCACATGCGGGGATAATGGTTTGTTTCGGCGTAGACATGCACGCGGAATCACATGCGGGGATAATGGTTAGTTTCGGCGTAGACATGCACGCGGAATCACATCTGGGGATGATGATTCGTTTCGCTCAGAACATTTAACAGATGGTGTGCCGAATTTTGACTCCATTTCAAATTATTACCCCCCTCGTTGAAGTCAGTACCTGATTCCCTAATCCTAACTGCACTTCTAATCCTAACCCCTCACCCACAACTAATCCTAAACCTACCCATACTAGGGCGTAGACATACACGCGGATAGCTCAAAATGCGTACAGATAACACGGCAGTATTAACAGTGATAACTTGGCAGTGGCGTGTGTGTTTACGCAAAGTCACGATGTCATGTTGAAAATACATACAATTAAAAATTAATTGAACATTACATGAATCAAAAAATTCTGTCACAATAAAAAAATCACATGCCTGCAAGAAAATGCTATTTAAGAAAACACAATATTAGACAAAATATTATAACAAAATGTGTGCAGGTCCTGGCAATTCAAGCATCCAATCCAACATATGGTTACCCAACCCGGTCACACAAAATTTACAGGAGTTTCTTTCTTGTCTTCCTCCTCGCAAAGTCATCCACCACTTCATCGAAACTTGGCCTCAATGGTCATAAGCGACAGAGAGTTGAGACGTTCTTGGCACATTGTTGTTTTCAGTTGTACACAATGTACACGTTTGGAAAAGTTGATTGTAAATTTAGATTAATCATTGTTTGGAGTATTTTGAGGGGATTTTTTTCTTCATCTTGCATAAATGATCTAAAATGGGTCAGTTCGTCTGCCAAGGTCTTGTCCAAATCCAGCGGGTATGCAGCTGAGAGCAAGTCGGCGCTTGTCATAATGTCAAAGTGTTCGGGCATAAAAAGAGCACCAAACAGCTCAGTCAGGTGTTTGTAACCCTCCAAACGATGTTGAAGACAGGATGTAAGTTTGTCAATTATGACATTAAATGTCTCAACTCTAAATTGATCCCTTCAAGCAGCACATCTGGTTCTGCACTCTCGTCTGCCATCGCTTTTTTATGCGCTGGATGTCACGCTTGTAACAATGAGAAACGCCGGACACATTCATGGCTGCTCTTTCAAATGCTTCAAAGTCATCTCGCTGCGCTGCCTGCCACAAACTCAAGCAGAGATTAAATGATAATAAAGAATAAAGGGACTGAACTAAATAAAAAAAAACTACCAGCTACTTTGTAACTATCTACAGTGTTAGTGCCAACCAAATTGAATGAATGTGCTGCACATGGCACAAAATGCATTAAGGGATTTCTCCATTTAAGATGTGCCTGGACCCCTTTATACTTTCCCCGACATGTTATTTGCATTGTCGTATGACTGCCCCCTACAATTGTGTTATAGCTCAACCAGCCAAAATGCAGTCGGCCAAGCTCTCCCCGGTGTGACTTTCTATAGGTTCGAATAGCAAAAAACGCTCCACCACATGTCCACCAGGATCAACAAAACGAAAAATAAAAGTCAGTTGATCAACATGAGAGATGTCTGGGGTGGAGTCTACAATTACAGAAAAGTATTTTGTGTTTTGAATTTCCTTAGCGATGGTTTGCTTGATTTTCTCCCCCATTAGCTAAATAAACTCTTCACACGTCGTCGATGATAAATAGGACACCGTAACCTTTCCCTTCCACCCAAACTTTCTGATATGTTCTGCTAAAAATGGATCATAATCTGCCAAAAGTTTGAGGATGCCTAGCCTAAATAATTTCCATTATGAGCTGAACCCAACAACTCATCATTTCCATTTTCTTCTGTGTGGGCCTCTGAGTGAGTTCACGTAGTGTAACAGTGAGCGCTTCTGGGTTGTACGTCAGAACGTAGGCTCACAATTGGCCGACGCTGGTCATGTGTGTGATGTGTGTGATGCATCACACATTTTAAGCAGGGATTGAACCCGGAACTTAATTTAGATCCTGCTCCTGTGGTCGAAACACACAGAGTACCAACCCAAAATCCCTAGTTCCCGGGGAAAGTTCCAGCAGAGGAAACTCGGGTTAAGTGATATTCACCATCACCAGATAATGAAACAATGTAAAAAAAAATCTTGTAAACTTTGAGGGAAGATAACTTTTTTACTATAACCACTAGTAAGCAACTAATTAGCAACTACCCAGAACCACCAAGCAATAGCTAGGCTACCATTCCGAACACCATACTCTTCGCTGTCGAAGAGTATTTAGCTAGTGAAGTGGATTCACTTGTTGTAGAGTTAACGAAAGTTATTATGAGCATTGTATTGTTTGAAGCAGATGTTATAACAAATGTATATTGTCATAATAGGAATATTTTAAAACGAGCAGTTCATTCATAAATTCATAAGATCTTACCTTCATGCTGTGGAAATACAAACCGGAAAACAGAACACAACCGGCACAGCGCTGAAAAGGGCTATTGGAGGAAAATGTAAAAATCTCATCTTAAAGTTGGTGAAGTATGCCTGTGCTCAATAACTTTTATTCTTAAACTCTTGAAGCCTAGTTTCTTTTCCGCTCCAGTTTGAAGATTTTGGTTTTTGCTCATTTGGAGAAAAGGGCAATACTGCCAGAAAGATACTCTCTCTGTCTCTCGTCATTAGAATATGAAAGTTTGCTGACACCCTCAGGAGGATTGATTCTCAGGAGCTCAGGACCCCCTGTCATTCCTCCAATCTCCAAATCTCCTCCCTCAATCTCGCTTGTGTGTGATCTTGATTTGCCAATGTTCCTCTGTCATTATTCCACTAGTACTTTCTTCTCTTGCACAAACACTGTCTTATACATTGTAGTGAATGTTTGTCATATTTTTTATTTTTGTTTTGTTTGAGTGGTTGTGTGTACTCTGAACATTTGGAGGTCGTTCTCTGCATCAAGTGTTGTGTCTGCAGAAACAAGCAGGAGAGAGAATTCTTCGTCTGCATACATGTGAAATATAATTAGATTTGACTGTGCCTGGACTCTGCTGACTCGGGTTCCCTCACACATTCATGGAGGAGACTAAAATAATTCAATATGAAAATCCTCTATACAATGAACTTTAACCAATACAAAAATAACCAAATGTTATCGCAGAGATATGGAACTCTTAAAAATTCCAAATGAGATTCTAAAACTGAAAGTGAAATGTAATGGAAGACTGAACTCAGTGTTTGCCCAAAGCTTGTCTTGATTATGATATTCAAACTAGGACTTGAGTTGCCTTATTAAAATCACATATGATTTGCTTAACCATATGAGATGATGCACATCTAGAAGGTAAACATGGGTTCAATTAAAAGCATAGTGTATCCAAAAATATATTCCCTATTGTGTCAGGAGGTTTACATTATTTTTTTATTTTTTCAAAAAGTGGGGCACCAGAAATAAAAATGACAGATGACAAAAAAAGCACCATAGCAACTACCACAGCATTAGTCCGTATGACTACATTCTTCTAAAGTCATATGATAGCTTTGTGTAAGGAACAGAGTGAAATTAAAGTCATTATTCGCTAAAAATCTTTCCCTCTTCTGTAACTCAAATCTCATTTGTGCAATATTGAAAATGCACATTGCCAGGTTCATGGTTTTGTTTGTGATTTAATTCTGTTCTGTCTCCCTGTCATTATTTGATCTGATTTCCTAGTTTGTCACCTAGGTTACCGTTAATTAATAATTCTGTACAGCTGCTTTTGATTAGTTCCCTTTGTTTGCTCCTTGTATTTAAAGTTAAACCCATGTGTTTAATTTTGTTCCTGGTCCTGTCTTGCATAAGTGTAGTTGTCCTGTTTGGTTTTCTCCTGGATAATTAAAAAGACTTTCTGCATTCATTCTGAGCCGTGTATTATACTACACGCGACACGCATACGATATTGAACATTTTCATATTTAGTGAATTAACACACATTTCAATATTTCAGTCTTTTTTCTCACAAAGACCTCTCATATGGCTTCAGGGGACTTGCTTGTCTTTGGAGTAATTCAAAATTGGACTTGGGTACTTTTATGTCATTTTTGGAGCTTAAAAAAAGTAGTATTAACACTGCTAAACATCTCCTTTTGTGTCTCGCAAAATAAAGTCAGCCATTCGGGTTTGGAACAACATGAAAACGTGTAGCCCTAAATGATGACTGAATTTTCATTTTTGGCTGAACTATCAAGTTAAAGCAACAACAAAGAAAATTTTTTACCTTAAAATAATGTTTCCAAAATCGTATCAGTGGTTCATCAAGTCGTAACCGGGTGAAAGGCACTTCTGGATTCACATTGCAGCCCTACAATATATCTGCTATAACACACTAAGCAAGTTTGCCAGACCGGGTCGCGTTTTTGTAGTTCGAATGAGACATAAGAAAACTACATATTTGACTTGCTTTACGTCAAGCGTTACAATAGTCATTATTTTGCTTTTCTTCGATTCTGATGTCGCAATACATCATACTTTCATGAAATCATGCAACATACTCTACCTTGTGGACATCGTTCATTCCAAAGCCATTGCTGGATAAACAGCGAGCGTGTGTGCGACAGTAGGCTGCGGTTGGCTAAATGATTTACGACAGCGGTAATGGACAACTCCGCTTCCAACCTGTAGGGCGACCGAAGAGGAAAAGTTATTTAGTGTTGCTATTTCAAAGAGGGCATGATAATTATTTCTCATTAATTATTTTGGGAAACTGAACATGTGAGTTTTATTTAACCATTGGATCAGGACCTAAGATAAAGGCATCCTGAAGGATCTTATACAGTATATGCCATGATGTTTTAAAGTAGGTTTCCTCAATATCTTCTTAATTTTCTGTCTCGGCAGGTTAGCTCTGTATGTGTACGAATATCTGCTACATGTGGGAGCTCAGAAATCAGCGCAGACCTTTCTGTCAGAGGTAAGTGAACCAGTTATTAGCATTTTTACTAAGACCTTTACTGTGAATAAGGTGAACAATTTAAGATGATGTACTTTTTAGGAGATAATATTTACATGTAGCCTTACAGTGCCAGTAAACGGCTCCTATGGAACCCTTACTGTTCTCTGATCCCAGCTTAATTTAATTACACTGATAGAAAAGCACACTGGCACTAGAAACTGGGCAAACTGTTTCTGTTTAATGGCACTGTCTCATGGAGATACAGCGGGGGACTGTACGCTTATTTACACAGATTCTCCTAAGCACTGAGTCCACTTGCTCTGCTCTCTAAATGAACATTGTTTATCTTCAACATGAAGTTAATGGCTTGTCATCCTCAGGAACTGTGTTTGGGAAAGCGATGTTTATATCAGTGTCCACGACAGCTCACTTACTGATGACATGATCACTGAAAAGATACAATTGAACAGTAAAAGTAAATGCAGATGCAGATGAGTGTTCTAGCTCTGAGTCGAGTAAATATTTGCGAATGACAGGGGATCAGATAAATACTGGAACAGAACAAAGAGAGATGAGGGAAAACGGAATGAGACTGGCACGATGATAGAGGTAAAAACACAAAGGCTGGCCCACCACTCAGACGTGAACATCAACAAGCCAGACAGTGCTGTCGTGACTCAGCCCAGCCTCTGTGACTAAGCCACCCGCCCCGTCCATTGTGGCCGGTTTCCTCTGCGACTCCTGTCTTTTGCCACCCTGCTCATGTAACCAGTTCCTGCTGGACTTGAACCCAAAAATAGCAGTGGCTCTCGCAGCAATGTGTTGAGATAATGTTGGGCACACCCGTGTTGTTTATGGCAGCTGTCGTCAGTGCTTTAATGTCTGTAAACCCATCTCACATGGTCAGTGACTAAAACGGATGATCTCATCAAGATGGATGGTGTTTTCTGTTCCTGTTTAGTCTTTTGAGAAAGAGTTGAGGAGAAAGGAGAAGGTCTAAGCCTAAAGTATACTTCACACACAGACTTTCAAAGTATACTCCATTTGATAGCACTCACGAACACAGGTGTTCGACACATGCACACTAGAAAGTTTCATCCTTGTTATGAGCTAAAAAAATTCCTTGTACTTGTTTAAACTAAAGCCAGCATCATGAAATCACGCAGATTCTTATCAGCATTGCCGGTAGTTCTGTGGCTTACATTTGATCAATTGATGTTGCAATTATTTTATAGTTATAGATCTGTCATTACAACTCTTTGAGTCTTTGGCATGGTAATGGGTATGATGACAATGTTGATATGTTTGGTTTGGCGGGTTAGATCATAATGAAGTAATTTTCAAGACATGCAGTTCAAATCCAATTCGACTTTCGAGTCATTGATTCTTAAGTCAAAGTCAAGTCATTTTCTTAATTTAATCATGTACGCCTAAGTCATAAATTTGCTACTCTAGTCAGACTCAAGCCATGCAAGTCGAGTCTCCTCATTCTTTTTCGGCTGTCAAACAATGGGTGCAAAAAAAAACTGTAGGTTCTTTTGGTAGTGGAGCGTACCTTGTACGCGCTGTTAGAAAAATCTGACTGTGCATGTACAGTACCTACATACTGTGCTGCCGATGAAATTTGGATCACTTGCACTGTGCTCATACCCTTGCATACATGTAAAAACCAAAGTATACTTTAGGCTTTAGTGGCTTGATAACTGACCCGTTACTGACCACTCCTACCTTAGAATCGTTGTCATCCGCCATGTTTTCAGACAAGTTTCTGCACTTTTTCTAAATCTTTGGAAGTCCTGTGTGCTTAAATAGTATTAAACACTATATTCCAGAAATTATACAACAATATAATAAATAAAATGTTGCCACTTCTTTGAAAATGTCCAATCCTTCCAAGTTAACAACCTAGAAGGATGGATCTTAGCGAAGTGTCAGTTGGTTAACTGAATTGAATAATGACTGAGTCACACTGAGACCGTTTCAAACAGACGCCAAGTTACAGTTTTATCCCTCAAATTTATTCTAGGCACCATGTTTGACTCAAAGTTCAGCTCTCCATGGCAGAATTTGCCTTTAATTATGTTTAAATCACAAAGGGAGCACAGGTCGACTTGTCACTGAATCTTTATAACTCTTCCTTTGTTCTCTGTTTAACTCGGCAGATCCGATGGGAGAAGAATATAACATTAGGAGAGCCGCCAGGGTTCTTGCACTCATGGTGGTGGTAAGAATATCTGCTTGAAAAGCAGATTTCTTTAACACTATGTGAATGGGATTAGTGTTCTAAAATACGTTTGAGATATAATTATTAGAATATGAACTTCTGTGATTTCATGGGATCTCTAGTTGATACTGAGGTGGAGTGTTTATATATTCTTGATGTGGGCATTATGGAGATCATGTTGTCTGGATGTGTGCAACCCGAAACCCATAACAAATATATAATAATATTACAGTATACTATTAATTAAGGGAATTAATTAATTAATTAAGGTAGTGTAGCTCTGTGTAGTTTGTGATCAGACTCTCTTTAATGTTTTAATTCTCAGTAGGCTACTTGACATAAGTTGTATTTTTCACGTATACGATAATGAATGGTGATAGAATGGTTAGATATGGTGATAAAGAAATATTTCTTATAATGATCAATGTTGAAAATGATAATATTATTAATGTTATTATTATCAATGCTCAATGTTGTGGTGTGCTTAATATTTGTTTTTTATGATTCTTTGATTAATAGAAAGTTCAAAAGAACAGCATTTATTTGAAATCTTTTGTGACATTATAAATGTCTTTACTGTCAATTTTGATACATTTAATTCATCCTTACTGAATAAACATATTAATTGGCCAAGATGGCAAGTTTCAAATAAAAAATCTCACTGAGCCCAAAGTTTTGAATGGTAGTGTAAATCACAGACATTCTCACCAATAATTAATTCAATTTCTCAGAGGATCCCCAAGTTACAGTATATGCTTTGTAATTTATACAATGTTGTGCAAGAAAACAGACATTTAATTCTGACAGGATAAAAAAAATCTCAAAGTATCTGTGAAACAAACATTTCCTCAGGGAGAACTAGTCCCGTCCAAATAGAGCTTTTATTAACTGAGGATGGTGATTAATTCTCACACTGCAGTATTAGTCTTTTTATATTATATTGTGCATCTTTTATCGCAGTGTTTTCTGGGACCTCTACTGTGCTGCTTCTGAGAGGAGAGAATCATGTGAACACTCAAGTGAAGCCAAAGCTTTTCATGACTATGTGAGTATACATACTTACTTGTTTACCTGCAATGAGGAAAAACAGGATGTTGTGCTGTTACCATTATTTTTTTTGGCTGCTGCTAACCACTAATAAACCAATTAATACATTTCAGTGTTTTGACTATAAACAAAACCAGTAGGAATCCACTGACCTATAGAACAGCACAGAGTGATTTAGAGCTGGTCCCTGAGAAGCCTTGCAGGATAATTGTGAGTGAGTGTACAGCTCATAGAAGGAGAGGGAAGGAGAGCAGGAGGGGAATTAAAAGCGGGAAGGATGATAAATTGGTGGTCCGTGCTGGAGGCATTAGCAATGATGTCATACATTTGCGGTCATCTTGGCTAGGGGGAGGAGGACATCTTGACCTCTGTTCTGAGTGTGAAAGAGAGAGAAATAGAGATAGCAGTAGAGAAAAATATGAAGTGTGATTAGATTAAAGGCTTGTCTATAAGAAATAATGTTCCATTTGGGTTATTTCAAAATGAGCATAATAACCTCATTGTTCCTCTAATACCGCTAACACTGACTCCAATACAAGTCGGGTGCCTGTTTATCTACCACAAATTATATTGACCTCAGGACCAGAATCATCAAGATTAACTGCTGACCAGGCACAGCTCAATACAGTAAGAGCCTCCACTTTTAGTTCATGTGTCAATCATGTGAAGTGCCACACTGATCCTCAGTCATGCATGAAATGATAAAGACATGTCATTAAATCATATAATCCTTTAAAATGAGTCATGGCTACATTAGACATATTTCCAGAATAAGTATATATATATATATATATATATACAGTATATATTAGATAGAAATATAGATGGATGGATGAGAGATAAATAGATTAAATATATATATATATATATATATATATATATATATATATATATATATATATATATATTTAATATGCCTACACTTCATTTAATTATTATTTTATTATTATACTCGCATCATTTACATTTATTAATATATTTTAAATAATAATAATTATTATTATTTTGCAAAATTGTGGTCTCTCTATTTATGTGCTTTTTAGCAATACAACAGTATTTATTTGACATAACACAAATTGTAATATTCTCACTTAATATACAAGTCCAAAATGTAAAGTAACTAAATCCTGATGAACGATCCAGTGACTCAACCCGCATTGATTTCCATTGTTTAACTGCCATTTTTAGCATGGAAATATTACTGCTGCGCTGTAAGTGCTTTTCAGATTATTCTCTCCTGCCTAAACGAGGACATTCCATTTCCCAGGCAATCATAAACGCACTCTATTTTTACCCACTCTCCCAGATCGTTTAAAAAAAGAAAAAGAAAAGCAGACAGTGACTGGTACTCAGTTGCCTTTCTGTTGTTTTACACAAATTGAATGAAGCCTGAAACTCAGGAGATCTGTTTGATTTTGTCAGTGTTATTTTGACCGAATAGGGCTACACTTTGCATGTGTACACTTTTCCCTCAGTTGCTCCAACACTCAGAGTGGGTCACCTGTCGTAGCGGAATAGTTCCAATTAGTCATACAAATAGATTTACATTTACGCATTTGGCAGACGCTTTTATCCAAAGCGACTTACATTGCATTATCCTATACATTTATACATAGGTTTATACACATTTATACACAAGTTATTTTGGCAAAATTACATTTCTTTAATAGCCTAAACTGAGGCTTTACTCCCTTCAAACAAAAATTTTCAATGTTTCATTACATCACTGTTGGAAAAAACCCTCTTATCAGAATAATTTTTTTACCTTTATAAAGGGCATTTTCCCCCTAATTTTATTAAATGTATGCTCCATCTTTCATTTCAAATTCTTAAATGTGATCAATACATTCAATTAGAATAATAAAACACTAGGCTGTACCAATCAAATTAAATAATTTACATTGTAATATTACAACTGTATTAAATGAGATTATGAGATTGTTTTAAATATTTTAAATTCTCTTTCACTTGTCCCTTCAAAAAAACACAAAAAAAACACGTGTCCCGGACAAGCGTTAATGTCGAGCCCTGATATGTTTTCCTTGATTGGTTTTCCCTGAAGAGAATTACGTTGTTGAAAACAAAAGTATCACGAGTGACGCTTGTTCATTGCGTTTTACCGTCATCCACCCTCGATTAATTTTAATGTTATGTTTTTATTACTTGGCCCGCCCGAGCCGCGGATTATTATCCGCGCAGCACCCAAACCTACTCTCATTGTCCAGTTCTTTACTAAGCTACCTGCTATAGCTCAATAAACTCCCCACTGGAAGGGTTTCAGGACAAGTACGGCGGATACAACTCGAGTCACTTTGAGCTTTTATTGCGCACACACATACACAATACTCATCCACAAACTAGGTAGCCTGCATGCTATCGCTACGTTAGCCTGTCAGTTGGATATTTTAGTGACGTTAGTTAGTTGGGTTAGGTTGTAAACCTGCAATGAAAACACAAACACCAGAATTACCTAATAAAATAACCCCAATTATGTGACATTAATTATTTATCTGAAATACTAGCAATGCTAGTTTATAGTCACTCACCGGCAAGGCATACCAGTCCTGAACATCAACTAAATGAAACTGAAACCTAAAGGCGGAGGCGCCTGCGCACTAACTAATTAAGCATACACAGACAAATAGCCTAGAAAAATAACCTGGCGACCAGTAATAATAATAAACAAACCTTTAACCTAGTAAGAAAATAACATAAACATCCATCACTTGTAATATATATTTATATTTAACACTAGTTATACCTGCTGGAAAGTTCTACACCTCCCACTTGGTCTACTGATTCTAGAATCCAAGTAGGCCACCATAACCAAAACAGTTAAACTTCTAGATATCAAATTATCCCCATGACCATGCAAATAACATTGCATACTTGGATATGAATGTACTATGTCACAACACGAATAACTATCTCTTCAAGTTAGCTTTAAATGTCCATAAACAATACACATTGTCCTTGATGACATTACAACCTCCTTTACCGAAACACACCACCAGCCTTTGGAAGGATGGTAGCGGGGAGAGTCTCGATCCTTCACCGAAACACACCATGGTGGGGATCCTTTACCAACCGAAACACACCATGGTGGGGATCCTTTACTGCTCCTCCACTGGAAGCAGAACCACCAACCTCCTAACGTCCCTGTGGAGGATGGTGGAGGGATAGTTCTCCATACCTTGGTTTTTCTTGAACCGTCCGCCGACAACTGGACAGCTTCGACATGTTCTCACTCTCACATCTCGTACTACGCCCTTCACATCAGGACACACCTCCACGACTCGACCCAGCCTGAACTGGCCCCTCAACGCGTTCTGATCAGCTAACCACACCAGGTCCCCCGCTGCAACATTTCTAGCAGGCGCGTGCCATTTCTGACGGATGTAGAGGCCCGGACCTGCCAGCTGGCTCCACCGCTTCCAGAACTTGTTAACCTCGATCTGGATTGCTCTTAGCCGCACGACGGGGTAAGTTGGATACTTAAACCCTCGGGAGTCCCCACTGGGTCCTGCTCGACCAAGCAGAAGAGAGTTGGGAGTGATGACTTCCACGGTCTCATCCTGTACCTGGGCTCTGGCACCGATTGGTCTCTCATTTGACAGGTTAGCAGCAAGGTACAGGAAGGTCTGGAACTCCAGTGCTGTCAGGTTATCTTCTTTACCAACACTGCTTAACGCTCTCTTGAGAACACGGACAGCTGCCTCAGCTGCCCCATTTCTGTGGGGAGAGTCCGCCGGGTGAAACACCCACATCCAGTCGGTTCCTACAGCTGCTGCCTTCTTCTGGACCTGATCCTTGTCAATGCCACTTAGGAACTCATAAAGCTCCTGTAATACTGGCCTGGCGCCCACAAAGTTTGTCCCTTGATCCGACCAGAGCTTCCTTGGGTGACCCCTGAGAGCTGTGAAGCGCTGGTATGCTTTCAGGAATCCTTCCGTCGACAGATCTTCCACAATGTCAGCATGTACTGCTCTCGAAGCCATACAACTGAACACTACACCCCAGATTTTCATCTTTGTTCTTCGTCTTATCGTATCTTTAACAACATATGGTCCGAAAAGGTCCAATGTCGTAAACTCGAAAGGTGCAGCTGGTTCAGTTCGTTCGAGGGGAAGCTCACTCATCACCTGTTTGCACATTCTCGCTTTGGTCTTTCGACAGTGCATACAGGAGTCAATGACCTTTCTGGCAATCCTTGGTCCCAGTACCACCCATGCTTTAGACCTCACACGGAGGAGTGTGCCAGCAACACCTTCGTGGTTAACCTTATGAGCCTCTCGAGTGAGAAGGGTGCTAATCCACGCATTGTAGGGGATCAGGGGCACACCGGTATCTCCCTGGGTAACGACCTGGACTCTACCATGGCATTTTAGGAGCCCTGAAGCCTCATCCCTGCTGACGACGAGTCTGTTTAGCGTCGTCACAGGAAACGTAACTCCCTTCTGGGCGGCTAGGCACAGGTCTTGGAATGCAGCTTTGCGTTCCTCTACTGTCAATACTGCCTCCCACTTTGCTGGTTTAGAGGCCCTGCCTACACGGGCCAACCACTTCTTCACAGCTCTGCGGACATAACCAACTACTCCACAAAGCTTAACTAGAGAACTGCACCTAGTTGGTTCCACTTGGTCTATGAGCATGGCTCCCCACAGTGTCTCTGTTTCTTTGGTCTCAGCTAAGGTCAGTTTCATCCCATTTTCTGAGGACGCTGAAACCCCGCTAACTCCATCTGTAGCTATTGGATCTTTACCACCAGGACTGTCAGGGTTCAACTGCTTCTTGGCTTGAGCTCTGGTGAGGACTGCCGAAAAGGCCTTTCTCTGGAGTTTACTCACCACCTCCCTAGCATCAGCTGCCACTTCTGAAGCGGACTTCATGGGCCAATCCTCGACTGGACTAGACAGGAACTCAGGACCTTCCTGCCACACAGAGTTCTCACCCAGCAATTCAGGAGAGCACCCCCTCGTGACTAGATCAGCGATGTTGACCTCGCCTGGTATCCACCACCAGTCAGTTACGGGTCCAGCCT
This sequence comes from Phoxinus phoxinus, assembly GCF_949152265.1. Taxonomy (NCBI): domain Eukaryota; kingdom Metazoa; phylum Chordata; class Actinopteri; order Cypriniformes; family Leuciscidae; genus Phoxinus; species Phoxinus phoxinus. The sequence continues at coordinate 28,622,596 of NC_136878.1, read as the reverse complement.
TCTGAATCTCTCCGACTCGGTTCGCAAAGAACGTTTGGAATCCGTAGCTCTCTCTCTGGATAGCCCCCAGCACCGTCTGACTGTCAATGAAGTGGTACCACTTCTCCACGCCTACCCGTCCATGCTTCAATACGTATCCCTTTAGACGTGTGGCAAAGACAGCCCCACATACCTCAGCCTTGACTGCGTCACCTTTTTGGTTGAGGGGGGTTAACTTGGCCTTTGACTCTACCAGCCGGGTGACCACGCCATTTGACGTCTCCCACCGTAAATACAGTACAGCGCCATAGGACTCACAGCTCCCGTCAGAAAACGTGATTCCCCAGGGTTTACCCCTCCAGTCAGAGGGCTTGAGGCTTCTGTGGAACTTAATGCTACTCAAACGAGCGTACTCCTTGAACAGTTCAATTGCCTTTCCTCTGAGCTCGTCAGAAAGAGGTTCATCCCAGGTGTCTTTTGTAAGCTTGCCAGCTTCCTGGAAGGCTCTTCTCACAAGGATCACTCCTTTCTGTTTTACAGGTGTTACTAGACCGATCGGGTCATACAGCCCAGCGATCTGGCTCAGTAGAACACGACGAGTCAGTGGGTTTGGTGTCTTTACCTCCACTTCTTCTTCAGTGAGGTCATTCTCAGTTCTCATTTTCTTCTTCCTTCTGGAGAAGTTGATAGAGACCATCACAAAGAGTCTGTCCTCTTGCACGAGGTAACCAACCCCCAGGGCTTTGTTATCTTCCTCACTCAGCTGGTTGGGCAATATCAGAGTCATTGGTTTGGACACTGTCCCGTCCCGCCTCCCACTTTGACCGGACCGGACCCAAGGCTTGAGGAAGAAGCCTCCTGCTTTCAGTATTTTCTCTACTCCCTCTTGGATCTTGTCTAGACAGTGTGGGTCATCGTGGGATGTGAGGAGATCATCGACGTAGGAGTCTTCCTCGATGACTCTTCTTTCCTCCGTCATCTCAGAGAACTGGGGCAACTTTGCGGTCTCTCGCATGGCAACCTGTGCAATGCACCCTGCTGGTTTGTCCCCCATGTTCACCCTCACGACAGCATAATCCTCAATCTCATCCTCCGGCGAGTCTCTCCATAGGAACCGATGCACATGGACCTCTTGTTCCTCCAGCCAAACCGAATTGTACATCTTGGTGATGTCCCCGATGGCTGCATGTTTTCCTTCCCGGAATCTGAGGAGCACCGCCCTGATGGGATTTAGGACGTCTGGGCCTTTGAGCAAAATACTATTCATGCTCACCCCCCTGAATTCCTGGCTGCTATTCCAGACGAGGCGCACCGGCGTAGTCACTGAGTGTGGATTTGGAGCGGTTAAGTGGCTCACCCACCACACAGCACCTTTCCAGCCGTCCATCATGTCCTTAGTGAGCTTAACAGCAGCTCCCCTCCCCACCATCTCATGGACTTGCCTCATGTAAGCCTCTTTCCACAGGGGGTCTTTCACGAGCCGCTTCTCAGCTCTCAGGAACGTTGCTTCCACCGCTTTCCGGTTGTTGGGAAGAGAGGCTGGGTTTTCCTTCCAGGGGTACTTCGCATCCCAGTGTGGCTGGTCGCTGTGGGCGTCTCGCTCCCTGAAGGTTAGACCTGCCTTTATTATCTCCAGCTCTTTCTCATCAGCCAGGGACATCTCCTTTCCTCCCGGTGAGCACTTTCCACAGCGACACCCTCCACAGGTAGGGTCACAGGCAGCACCGATGCTGTCCCATTTTAGCCACTCAAGGATCTCTTTATTGGACACTGCTGTCGTTCGAACTCCTACACTGCCTTCTTGCTCCAAATGGCTTCCTGGCCTTCCCACAAAGTGTTCTTCAACTTTTAAGGCTACCGTCTTCATTGAGTGAGCGAAGTGCGTCTCTGACTGCCATGTGGTCACCTCCACTTCCTCGAAGAGGTTTGGATGCACACCGCTCACGATCTTGCCCAGAGGGCCATCCCACAACACCAGGTCGCCGACCCTTTGCAGCCTTTGGGGAGCTAATCGACCTTCTCGAGTACTAATCAATAGATCGATCTTCTCTGGGCGGGCCAGCTCTCCCGGCTTAGCTTCAGGGAAGAACTGCTCTAGCCGCTCTGATCTCACCACACGATCCACTTTGGCGATGTCTTCCATCCCGTAGCAGATCATCTCGTGAAACTTCAGGGTTCCTCGTGAGGTCCACACCTTTATTGTCACAAGATACCTTTTTGTATCAACTTTCACCTTCATTGTGCCGACACCAAACACGACGAGGGAGATTGGTTCACCTGTCAGCCCGAGCCTTTCTGCAGCTTGGTGTGTAATGTAATTTGTGTCAGAAGCGAGATCGACTAAGGCCCCAAGACTGTCTCCTCTCTTTGTCGTGACAGGTACGAGCATCATGAGGACTGGATGTTCCTTCAAGCCACTCTGTTCTATCAGGCCCTTGCCAGAACACACTGTCGATGTTGCCTTGTTAGTACAGGCTCTGCGGACAGCCTCCAACTGGTGGGGAGTCAGTCCCAACTCGGCGAACACAGCCTCTTGCTCCTCTGTCGGACCACGAGGTCCCCTCTTTTCCTCTTTGTTCTCCCTCTTAGCAGCATCCTTCTTTGTTGACGCCTTAGGGCAGAGGAAATAGTGGTGGTCCACTGGAGTGTCGCCTTTCTTACACTCCTCTTTACGACAGAGGAACTTAGGAGTGCAGCCACCATCGACCCCGTGGACATCCAGGCACTTTGTACATGCTTTTGCCTTTTTTACCAAAGATTTCTTCTCCGACAGACTGGCCTTCCTGAAAGTTTTACAGCGAAACAGTTTACCTCCATGTTCTTCATCACCACACGCAGCACATGGTAACTGCTTGGAGTCTCTTTTGACTTCACTTGCCGTAGTCTTAGTGAACGACTTCTTTTCTCTCCATCTGTCACCTGGTTTCTCCCGGTAGCTTGGCCTCTCAGGAACATTAGTAGGCCATGGCTTGCTGGGCAGCAACTGCTCCAACCTCACGAGCAATGACTTTTGGTCTTCCAGGAACAGCAAGAGTCTGTCGAAACGGTTTCCTGGATTCACGTTGTTGACAGGGTTTCTCACACACATAAGCCACTCTCTTTTCATAACATCAGGGAGTTTACTCTCCAAAGACCGAATCACCAGCTGATTCTGTACAGCGTCTGCGCACCCCAGGTCCGTGAGGTCCAATGCTGCCCTCTCTACCGCTAGGATTAACTCTAACGTCTCTCGTGGCTGGTGGTTCTTTACAGCAGGTCGTGATTGAAGCTCCATCACAATCTCTTCTGCCGTTTGTGCTTTGTCACCATAACGGTTCTCCAATTCCCTGAAGATATCATTTGCATCTCTGCAACGCAACAGTCTGAGTTCACTTTTCACAGACTCACCTATACTGTCTAGCAAGTGAAGTTTCTTGCATTCCCTCGACCCCGTTGGTTCCGCTTGCGCCTGGATACTCTCCCATTCAGCCTTCCAGCGCCAATAGTCCCTCCTGTCCCCAGAGAACTTAGGCAAACTTATAGGTGTGAGTCTTATTTTTGGACGGGCCCATTGAGAGCTGTTATCCCCACCAGCGTACGAACCAGGGTTGTTATATGGTGTGCTACTACCTTGTCCCAAGCTGTGATTGACAGGCGGAGCGGCACGAACACTCATCAGTTGTGGCGTGCTGGCATGGGTTGGAGGTTGGGCGAAACTAACACCAAGCCCACCATCAGACCGTCTTGACTGCAGGTTTGGCTGTAAAGTCTGTTGGGGTGTACCGTGTGTGGTAGCTGCTACATACCCGCTCTGAGGTCGACTAGTGACAGTAGCACCTTGAGCAGCACAGGAAGAGATGCTTGCTCTATCAGATAACATGAATGAAGGAGAGCTCGTACCATATACCGTTCCCTGCCTATCAGTGGGCGGATTGATGACAGCAGGCCAGGTGTCAACAGGTGGAGTAGCAATAGCAATGCTTACTGGTTGGGTAAAGGTGATGTTATCTGCGGCTGTAAGGTTGTCGATAGCTGTTGTGACAGGCCCACCGACCGCATCATCGCCTCCGACGTCCTCATCCTCCTCACCTCCATCTACATCATCTTTTTGTTCTGTACTGTTCCTCTTCATGACCTCATTATCACGTCGGCATGTCCACTCATCCATCAGTTGCTCCTTGTCCTCTTTCAATGATAAAAGGAGCATCCATTTATCCTTTCCATGTGGCCGATAGTCTCTCCAAGTGTACACAACCTCCCTGAGTTCATGGAGTTTCCTATCCAGTTTACCACTTTCGACCCCTTGCTGCGTCCATGGCACTACCTTACTTTTCCCGAGCGCCTCAGCCCGATCAAGAGCAGACTTGAACTGTGTTACAAGAGCGTCTATATCTGGCGCTGCATACTTGGACCAAAGTATTTCCATGATCTTGCTCTCAGTTTCAAGGAACCTTTGCTCACTGGCATCTCTCTTCGCCAGGGCATCCAGTGACTCACTGTCGTCACCCATAGGGTCTATCTGGCTCAGTGCATCAACATATTCATTACTGACATCGAGAAGTTTGTCATAATCATCCTTCAGTCTTGCTAACTCTTCTGACAACTCAACTTCACGCAAACGGCCAGCACTAACATTAAGGCGGTTTATTCGTGTTGTAAAGTTTCGTTGCGCATTTGAGCGTTTCCGCTTTAAGCTCTCCAGATCTGGCTTGTCATCTGCCATTTTGTCTTTTTATTTTTTATTGCTTCTTCTTTTTCCCCTTTTCTAGTGAACAGAATCTCTAAAATCACCTTTTAGCAAAATGACTCGTTCAAAAGAATCATCCAAAAGAATCGTTCAAACGAATCGTTCAAAAGAATCGTTCATCCGCGAACAGACGTCTTTGCCAGCTGTTATGGCTTGTAGCGGCGTTGTTTACAAAGTCACTATATCAGCCCGCGGCTGTCATCATTATCCACACAGTTTTACTCACGGTTGTGGAAGTTATTCAGCCCACAACGGTCCCGTTAGCCCTTGACTTCGGCTCTTCCGTTGTAGTGGTGTTGTTGACGACCGCTTCAGAATCTGATCTCCGATCCCGGCGCGGGTCATCAACAATGGCTCTCCTCCGCTCGGGAGTCCGTGTATTCTCTAGCACGGCTCCTACCGCGGTTTACAACTGTCCAGTTCTTTACTAAGCTACCTGCTATAGCTCAATAAACTCCCCACTGGAAGGGTTTCAGGACAAGTACGGCGGATACAACTCGAGTCACTTTGAGCTTTTATTGCGCACACACATACACAATACTCATCCACAAACTAGGTAGCCTGCATGCTATCGCTACGTTAGCCTGTCAGTTGGATATTTTAGTGACGTTAGTTAGTTGGGTTAGGTTGTAAACCTGCAATGAAAACACAAACACCAGAATTACCTAATAAAATAACCCCAATTATGTGACATTAATTATTTATCTGAAATACTAGCAATGCTAGTTTATAGTCACTCACCGGCAAGGCATACCAGTCCTGAACATCAACTAAATGAAACTGAAACCTAAAGGCGGAGGCGCCTGCGCACTAACTAATTAAGCATACACAGACAAATAGCCTAGAAAAATAACCTGGCGACCAGTAATAATAATAAACAAACCTTTAACCTAGTAAGAAAATAACATAAACATCCATCACTTGTAATATATATTTATATTTAACACTAGTTATACCTGCTGGAAAGTTCTACACTCATGTTATATCCTGAATAGCAGATCGTAACAGATCGCTAATCGATACACAGACATGCTGCTGTGAGCATATAGGATACGTTGCTGCTGCTGCTGCTGCGTGAATAGACATACATAAATTCCAATGCAGATCTAGACAGGTGGAGCTGGGGAAGGTGGAGGATCCTAGAAGAACTCTGTAGTAGGGCTGTTTTTGTTTAGTCAAGTTTTAGTCTGAGCACTTTAATCTACTTTTTGTCAATGCTGCATAATGGTTATAATTATTTTAATTATAATAATTTATAATTATTTTGCTCAAAATTATAATGTTTTTAAATGGTTGTCATTTGAGAAATGTATTTTTATTATTTCACTAGGACAAACGCGCGGCATATTTTTCAAAAGTCATCCAGATCGCAGCCTTTTATGATTAGCTAAATGCAACGTTTTAAATCGCAATTGCGATTCGATTCCGATTAATCGTTCAGCCCTACTTTGTAGCATGCTGCAGGACTAGCTTAAAGCAAACGATGAACTAGACTATTTCAATTTTGAGCAAGCAATCTCATTGGCTGCAGGATCAACAGAAGCCAATCAGCTTGCACCATGCGGTAATTATTTACTTTTCACCCTTTATTTAGCAAAGCTGTTGTGTAGAAATGCAATATATTATCCACTACTAAAATCACACTGTGATGTTCCTGACAGTCATGGAATGCTCTATTAAATACTGAATATATAAAGAAATGTGTAGATATGTACTGTAGTTTGTAGCTAAAACTACAAGCCATTTGATTAATCAGCAAATCCTGAGCAAATTCTGATAAGCATCCTTCATATTCCCTAGTGCTTTTCTCCTGTCTGGTTTAGGGCTAGTCTCATCTGCACTTTTATTTTCTTTGTGTTCGCACAGAGTAGAACACAAACAGCAGAAAATTAAACATGAGAGGAAGAGGGGAAGCACGACAGCATGAAATAGCTTATAATATTATGCAGGCTATTCAAGCATGTTAATGAAGATTTTCACCCCTGAATGGAGAGGGATATTTCACACAGTGTACCCACATTCAAGCTTGGATTATTGCTGCGACACTGAATAGTATAGCCTACATGTGCTTTTTTAAATCTTTGTTTATCTTACACGTTTATCTCTTGCTAAAGAAAATTGGGGTGCTCTAGATTTAGATTTTCACTTTAAAATGTGCAGTTCAATCAATGACTTTCTTAATTCATTGTTCTTCTAATAAGATCTGACATGCATGGCTTAGTGGTCTATTTTTCCTTCCATGTTTTTTAAGCTATTTAACACATTTTAGCTTGACTTATGGATGATGATGATGATGATGATGATGATGATAATAATAATAATAAGGTTATATTTTGAATAATATTGTGACATTATTGCATGAAGTACTCAATAAAATAATATAAGAATTTAATATTTATTTAAACAGTATTATTCAAGATTACATAATATCATATCATCTTGCATTATCAAGATATGCTGAGAAATAATACATGTTCCTAGTCTAAAAAAAATAAGTGTGCCAAGTGCCCTGCTAACAGGACATTGACAATTAACAGGCTATTTTCTTATAAAAACAAAAACGAGCAAAAAACTTTGACATGTTCTCCATATGTGTCACTGTGTTGTTTGGGCCAGTGTGTAAGTGTGATTGGCATGATGGGGTGAATCCTTTTATCATTATTGTGTGTTTAATCTCAGTATGTTCTAATGCATAATATGAGCCAGGCTACTTTTACACACAACAGAATTGGTATGCACACACACATTCGCAGAGGTTCCTGTAATGTCTGGTTGGCCGTGTTCCAGAGGCAGAGAGGTGGACTCAGGATGGAGTGAGTAAGCAGCTGGGCAGGGTGTTCATTGCGGGTTAACTGAAAACACTGTTGTCCTGAAGTAACCCCCTCACACACACACACACACACACACACACAGAAGTAAACACACCGGTTGGTTAAAGTCTGCCATCTGTAAAGCAGAGAATGTTTCCAGCAGAGAGAGAGACAGCAGGAGAGGAGATGTGGTGAGGATGACCTCATCACTGCATTAGATTAGACTGCAGATATTATGGGAAAGGTTGTCTGGTGGGTATAGGACTGCATCATTACCCAGGAGGCTTCTGGCTCCATCCTTAATACACAAGTGTTCTAAGTAACCATTCTAATGTTGTGCCTTAAGGGGTCGTTTTTAAAAATGCAAAACGCAGGGCAGTGGAACCTGAAACCGCGTTTTTAAAGTCATCATGATACGGAAGTTGGGTTCATCTTTTCCTCCCTATTGTGACGTATACCAGAGTGAAACGGCTTCTTGAACAGGAAAAAATATTGAGTGGGGCATGATTCTGTTTTGGTTCATTGTGGTTTGCTATCCCTCTGATCTCATGTGAGTAACAGGTTGTCCTGCCCTCGCGCCGTAAACGTGTCATCAGAGAAGAGATGTTGTTGCAAGAGCGAGGAGGACTTTGATTAAAGATTATGATTTCATGGTGACGTTAAAATGCTAAACTTATTTTAACTTGAGCTCCACGTTTTTAGAACACATATCACATGCTAGACGTAAGATACAAGGTTTCCAGATACTTTGTTTGGTTTTTGCTCCAGCATCTAAAATAGTTCCTAACAAAGCCACAGCAGAATCAAACGTTGAGCCTCCAAGGAACAGTAGTAGCATTCCTGAATGAATCGGAGTTGATGAATGAATCGGTTGAGTGAAAGATTCAATGGCTCACTCATAAAGACAATCGGTGGCTGCGTCATAAATAACATGCTCTCTTGAGTGGGTCTTTATTTTGAGTAAGTCATTATTTAAGGTGAAAATCAAGTTTTTAATGTTGTTTTATGTCTATGTTGTGTTTTTAATATACTTTTAAGACAAACCATGTGCAAATTCTCAGGACAACACTATTGCTGAGTATTCTTTCCTTAAAACTGCAGTGAACCAAAGACACTCTCAAAAATGTGGTTTGAAATCCCTGGTGTTTCTTGCGTCAAAAACTACCTTGTAACAAATCACGTCAGCATGCGGGTGGGCTTTAGCATATTATTAACTGCAAGCAGGGGAGTCTCGAGAAGCCAGGTTATCCTGGTATATTTTTATTATACGGGCACTTTTAGCAATATAGCAGGCGAATTGTATATTATGTTTATTACGATATTATGATGAACTATATGCCTTTCTCCACTGACGTTCTATGATGTTCAATGCGTTTAAAAGTAGCCTATTAAAATGGCACAATGGCATTGCTCAGTTCAACGCGTTGGGAAATCGGGCATTTTGTCCCGCGTCAGCTTTTATTCAAAAGTTAATAACGCGCTCAACATTCAAAAGGTAAATAAGGATTTCCCACTTTCATCTGCAGACTGCTCGTGCGTCATCCTCGCGCATTCAGCCAATAAAGTGTAGACCTATGTATTTCATAGAACATTGTGTCTAGTACTATATAAATTACAAAGGTAAACGACCCGACCGACCGCGACCCAAATATCATTAAAAATATTTTTGGATGACTCGTAACCGCGGGTAACCGCAGGCACCCGCTCATTTTGGATCAACCCGCGCATCACTGGTAGGTACATGCAGCTGACTCCAAATGTGGATGCGCGTTCATGTTTGTGGGGGGGCGTGGCTTTGGACGGAGCACTGACAGGAGGGGGCGGAGCTTAGAAGAGGTGCCACTTTCAAATCTGGCTAGCTCTCCAACATTACCGACCCTAGCTTTAACAACCGTTAAAAAAAGCACGCTCTGTACATTCTAGTATAAATGTGATCAGGACGTGCTACATACGTCATGTCATTATCACGTGACCTACCAGCATCAGTTGCGGTGCTTCACTGCCATTCACAAATCCTCTTCCATGGCCTCATGGGATAGTAGTGTCCATCGTATGCACACTTCAGAATCTTTCAAGAAGTAGTAGGTCATCCGGGTACACTACTGTGAATTCAGACTTCTTTTTTCACTATAGTAGGGAAGTATGCGATTTTTGGATGCGGCACCTGTTTAGTTACTGAATGAATGAGGGTTCTAGATTGAATCGGTTGAATAAATGAATCAATGAGTTGCTTATAAGGACACTCACTTGTTGTAAACTATACTGGCTCAGCAATGTAAATGGAGTCACTGAAAAAACTCACCACTAATCACAACAGACACAGTCAGTAAAATGGAAAAAAATAGGAAACGTCTCGAATTCTATTAAGGACATGATGGAACTTATACATTTATTATCTTCTATAAATCCACATCCAATTTTGGGTTTCAACAGGAAGTGTCGGCATGACAGGGGATGAATGGATGAAGGGGGCGAGAGAGAGATTAATAGAGGACTAGAGACTTTCTTCCTGTCGGTATCATTGATATATTTCCTGTTGTTATATTGGTCTGTCTGTATTCTCAGCTGGCTTACTCTTCCCATACACATGGCTCAGGTTCAACTGTCACTATAATGTATCTCTGTTGTCTCTCAGTGGAGCTTATGTAACAAGTCACATGCTTAAAAGAGCAGATGTGAGAATGAGAGCAAAAGAGGACAGACAGTATAGCTAATAGGCATTGTTATTTGATTAAATTTAATTTCCTTATTTATAAATGTTGCTTTATTTGCTTTATAATTTCAGTTTGCGAATTTGATGTTTTTGTATTTTGATATATTTCAATATCTCAATCTCTCTCAAGTTAACTTTGGATTGTTTGGTTAGTTAGTTAGTTAGTTAGTTAGTTAGTTAGTTAGTTAGTTAGTTAGTTAGTTACATGTACGGCACTCTTTGGTTTGTTTCATTGTTGAATTCCAGTTTTGCTTTACCCCTTTCATCCTCTATACGAGTTCCTATAACCTGGATCAAATGTTTTTTGTTTCTCTAATTTGAGCTGGGTAGATTTATTTCTCTCTCTGAGTGTGAGGACTAGGGATGTTGTCCTGATGCAGCTGATGAGAAAGTCTAGACAAGGGGACTTGCCATTCTACCCACGTTTCTCTAATGAGTAGAGAAATGAGTCTCTCTACCCAGCCAGCCACTGGAGGAATCTCTCTGACAGACACACACACACACACACACGCGTGCGCGCGCAGCCTCCTTATTGCAGACAGAAGGAGCAAATCTAATAAATATGGAAATGTACTGCAGGCTTAAACCTTAAGAATCTGGAACATGTCGGCCATGTGTATAGTACAGCTGTTTCTTTACTAAGTAAGAAGTGAGAATATAAACAAAGAAATTTCATTGTACTTGTATATACTAGTTGTCACAGTTTAGTCCAGAGGATGATGATAGCATCATCAGATGCAAAAAAGATCTTAAATAACAAGAAGTGTTTATTTAATTAAACAAACTCAGATAATCCACAAAGAAAGAATAAGGGTTGGAGGTTCAGGAGGTGGATGAAAAGCCATGGGTGGAGCCATGGAGGAGATGACTGTGGACTGTCCCCAAAATGTGACTGTGTGAATATCAAGAAAACCATATTTCACCTCAAAATTAAATGACAAACATAAGAAACTATATTTTACATTAATCCTATTTTTAAATGAAGGCTAGGTTCATATTATGATATTTTCACAACAATTAAGCCCTTTTTACACCAAAATTCTCATTACTTTGTCTGGATTCTTTACTTTTTTCCCTTGTCATTCTAAATTGTTCTCGATGATTCTCATAAGATATTCATAACTGTAAACTGCATTTTTTATTGTATTACAATAACATTATGTTTTGTATTATTTTGTATTAGCATAAAGCATGGCTTAAAATACTCTTTTTTTCCCCCCACTTTTTAATATACTACCAGCGTATAAAGATACTTTTCAGTGAATAATATATATAAAAAATCACATTAAAATGAAAATGTGCAGAATCATAATCTTCCCTAATTTCTTTTCTTTTGATTTTTGGGATGAATACAGTAAGACCCAGTCATGTTCATCCTACTGTAAACTGCTGGGCACACAGTAGAGTAGAGGTATGATTGGAGGGCATCCAGACTCCCATCATTTACCACCAGAGTTCATGGTATGGTATGTTGAGGTAACTGCCATCATTGTATTTAGTGGCAAACAGGGAAAAGCAGTCGTTTCTGTTCCATTTCCAGTGAGTAGAAAGCCTAAACTGCCAGTGAAACTGTAGTACACCAACACTAGTGCTTTTAATTATTCAGTGGACAAAATGTGTTTGCCAGGAGGTGCAACTTCTCAGTGTCTATGTCTTCCCACTGTTTCATATTTCCTCCCATTGTTCAACTCTTAGGTGTGTGTGTGCGTGAGTGTGCAGTCAGTGCTGGAGCACGTGATATCAGATGTGAGGTTTTAAAACTACAGGCTAATAGGGATAGTTCACCCAAAAATTAATTAAAAGAAAAAATCTATCATGATTTGCTCACCCTCATGTCATTCCAAACCTGTATGACAAAAGATGTTTTAAAGAATGTTGGTAACTGTATGTGAAAAAAAATTATAAATACAATTGACGTAAATGGGAAAACATTGTTACCAACATTCATCAAAATAAAATAAAAATAGAAAAAGTCATACAAGAGGGTGAGCAAATCATGACAGAATAAAAAAAAAATTGTGGGCTATTTTTTTTTTTTTACTTTATGCTCATAATGCTAAATGTGGTCACAATGTGCCTGCTTATTGTGTTGTGACTTTTGTATCTGATTTTGACGTGTAACGTGTACAATAACTTGTCTTATAAGAAAAGAGCTGTAATTATTATACAGCACCAATTCTGATTTTTTTTTTTTTTTGCTGCTTGTTTATTGCACTGGCTCTTCAAAAAATACATGAATTTTCAGGTTATTTATAGAGCCTGTTATTCTCAAAGTGGAATGTTAAACGTGAAATCCTACTCCTCTTCCTCGATCTTCCTGTGTCCTTTATGTGTGGGTATTTAAACTGAGTTGTGTGTTTGTGTGTGTGTCCTATAGAGTGCAACACAGAGTCCGGTGATTGGAAGTCCTCCTGGGGACAGTATGCCTTTGCCCCCGGGATTTTTCCAGGTACACACACACATATTATAAGTATTGCAATGAGACACTGCTGATTTGAGATAAACATGAGTTTGTTTGTCTTTTTCATTATTTTGAAATATCTTATTGATAAAGGCCATTGGAAGACAGTTATATTAAAAGTCTGAAACCGGATTATACCACAACAAACGAGCAGCATGTAAAAGAAAATAGGTTTTTTTGTGGAATACTGCATACAAATGTATTATTTTCTTCATCTGTGATTGACAGTTGAGCCGGGGAGACAGTGCGGAGTCAGGAGAGATTATACTGAATGGGCAATTAAATATTTATTCAGGCCAAGAAAACTATATGTGGATGTCTATAACAGCAGATTATGCAAACATTTCCGTACTTAGATTTTTTTAATTGGAAAGAGAAATGTGTGTCTTTTCAATTATTTGTTTAATTATCTGTTATGCTGTGGTATTTTTGAAGGAGTGCATAAACACTGGGCTGTGTGTACGTCAGTTTAAAATGCACCAGAACGTACATCGATTAACTGTCGGCCGGCAGTCTGAGAGCTGCTGTCCTGCCTGATGTGTATTGACATTCGCTCGTTGATAGTCTTAAGCTCAGAATCCAGAAGAATCCAGCCGTCAGCTCTAACAATCCTTTTTTCAGTTCTCCTCTCAAACTCTCTCAGTTTGATCTGGTTTTATCTTAACCGACCCTCTGAGATCTCTGCTTTGGACATCACAAACATAGCACGGTTTACTATACTTGCCTTTTCGTTTTTGAAGTCAATGTGAAATGCTGTTTGCAAGCCATTTGACATCCATTGTTTGATGTACGAGTAAAACAGGATGTTTATTGGTATTTGGTGATAAAAAGTATGTGTTATTTTCCAGAATGGAGCCAAACCTGAATGTGAGTTTGGTAAAATAATGCCTAAATAGAATAATGAGGATCGATGAATCATTCTAAGACTAAGAATATGCATTTAAAAAGCAAATAGGCTTGTTTTTGAATCATGATTACTTGGAAAGAGATGCTGTACAATCAATCAATCAATAGACTTTCATTATTGTAAACATGCGTTTGCTGTTTTGCATTGAGGGATAAATTGAAGCCATATATGTTGATGATAAAGTTTAACCCAGAGAGATTTGACATCAGCAACATATGTAAGACTAAATAGCAGATTTAAAATAGAAACGCAGTGTTGCCATCTGGTGGTGTGATGTATAGTGCCAGTTGCTCTGGTTTGCCTGCTGGGTGGTGAACCATGAAGGATTTGTGCTCAATTCTTGAAAATGTAATTGATCAATTGTTTTCTGTCCTTGTGTTTCCTCAGCAGTTTATGTCTCCTCGATACCCAGGTGGGCCCAGAGGCTCTCTCAGAATGCCCAATCAGGTATTTTCATTCATATACCCTGCTTTCGGGAACTAGGTTTTCATTCCTCGCATTAAGACTGATACTTATATCTGAATGGTTTTGAACAGGCTTTGGGACCTGGGAACCAGCCTCTCCTTCCCAGTGGGATGGATCCTACCAGACACCCAGGTATTTAAAATACTGACAACTCTTATGATCAAGTCAACACTTCTACTTCTGCCCTTTTGTGTTTTTTTATAAAAATAAAAACTAATTTGAATGTGTGCGCAGCTGTCTAAATCCATTAAACAATTGCCAGATTTCTTACTATAATTATAGAAATTGTGAAAAAAGTTTGATTCCCTAAACAGCGATAATAATACATAAAACTATGGGATATACAGTATGAAGCAACCTCTTTGCTTAATTTACCCATTTGCAAGGCCATCCCAACATGAGTGGGCCTATGCAACGGATGACCCCTCGAGGAATGGTTCCTATTGGACCACAGGTGAGTTATCCATGGAAAATTAGGTAAAGGTGTGTAAGCATGTTCACTTGAGTGTATTGTAATGCATTATTGGGCATAATTGATGTTCCAGAACTATGGTGGTGGGATGAGACCTCCCCTAAATGCCATATTGGGACCCGGAATGCCTGGGATTAACATGTAAGTGTATTCAGATCACAGTCCATCATCATTCCCTAAATACTTCAGCAATCATTAAGTCAGAATCCCTATTGTCGTACTGTATAAATTGTTTAAAACGATATATTTGTATGCTGTTGTGTAAAGGGGCCCTGCAGGAGGAAGACCATGGCCCAATCCTCCAAATAACAATTCGGTTAGTTCTCAACATGGCATGATAATTGATCAGAAGTCTTGCATCCTAAACTATATAAATACCAGTACATTTTCTTTCTCCCTGCAGATCCCTTATTCATCTGCATCTCCAGGCAGTTATTCGGTAGGTAATGTAATGTTGTCTAAGGTTTCTCTGGTACAGTACCTTGTCAGGTACACTTTGGGTAACACACTCTGGTCATGTGAATAAGCAGAATCAGTGTGTTTGCAGGGTCCCCCAGCAGGAGGCGGACCTCCCGGGACACCCATCATGCCCAGTCCTGCAGGTAATTTCTTTTTTATCTCAGGACAAAGGGTACATTTACACGACAACAATGTACCGTACTTAAAACAGAAACATTTTTCCTTCGCGTTTTTCGCGTACAGACAACAATGTTGTCAAAACGATCCCCTTACACACGGATCCGTGAAAATGATTAAAAACGCTACACTACGCTTCATATGCTTCATAAACACTACGCTTCATATAGACTGAACAAGTAATATTCATGCGCATGACATCACAGTTTTCACAAATTTCCGTTTTTGTATTTTACATTGAGACGATAGCGGTATATCGTTTTCAAAAACGTGCCCTTTGAATCCTGTTTTCAAAGTTTGCGTTTTCATAAAGCCGTTGTCGTGTAAATGACCTGCAGGATATCAAGCGTGTTTGATATTTTGAGTTGATTTTAGAACATATTGTTTTCATTTGTCGTGCGTCTCCTAGTAATAAGCCACATTTCTGCGGGAGTTTATTTTTGAATGACTTGAAAGTTTGGTAGTGTGCGATCCTCATTCATTTAGTGTATGATGCCCAGTTTTTCTCTGTAACTATTTACAAAGTCGGCAAGTGTTTTTTTATACATAGTGATTAAAAATCTGTTCAGGCTTGTATCCTAAACAATACAATACAGAACAGATTTTAGGATATGACTGTTTAGATTTTAAAAGTCCCGTCATGTATTCCAGCCTTTAGCAACATTTGCTAACAGCATTAGCATCAGCTGTGGGGGATTAGCATATTCTTGTGAGTTGCTGCTATGATGTTATGCAGTGTTTCACATCAGTCAACATGGTTCTATTTCAGTTAGCATTAGCATAAAGGCTAGCAGCAGCCTATGTAGATGCTAGACAGCAGGAAACACTGTATTGTTTACCCATACCAAGTCGGTTCTTTTATGTTTAGCTAATAATGAAAAAACTAATGTGTGATGTACACTATTAATTTTAGAGTCAAACAATTCGAGTGACATGTACACCATGATCAGCTCAGTCCCTCCAAATGGAAACAGACCAAATGTGAGTGTTTTTTTTTTGTTTGTTTTTATAAGAACATAACAAGTATATTTTGATTTCCTTATGACATTTTTCCTTTCAGTTTCCTTTAGGTTCAGGTGCCGACGGCCCAATAGGCAGCATGGCAGGCATGGAGCCTCATCATATAAATGGTTCATTAGGTGTGACAGATTTAACTGACACAGCACAATGCCAAACATAAACATATTTTCCATCCATTTGCACATTCTCGCCTTTCATTCAATACTTTAGTCTTTTCCTTTTCCCCCCATTCAACAGGATCTGGTGACATTGAAAGCCTCCCAAAGGTATGGGAGTACATTTCTGTACTGTTTTGAAAGATATTTAAACTCTGATGTACATTTCTCTGAAATTTCAATGGGGTTGCTGTCCTCAAACTTCTTCTTTTTTTCACATTCATCAGAGCTCACCAGGAAACCTCAGCATGAATAATCAGCCTGGCACACCAAGAGATGATGGAGAAATGAGTGGCAACTTCCTCAACCCATTTCAAAGTGAAAGTGTATGTATGCAGAACTATTTGTCCATAGGATCATTTAAGTACAGCAGCTGTCATTTAAAATACCTTCTTGTCTTCTTGCAGTATTCTCCAAACATGACAATGAGTGTGTGAGAGGACAGCACAGGAGTGAAATTACGAGTTTTTACCATGTTAATTGACTAAACAGAATCTTCTCTCCACCGGCTCTTTGGTTTTCTACTTTTTGTCTTTGGTGAACTATCGTGCATTACAGTGATGGCATCCTACTTCAAATCTAAACAAACCCAAGCAAGCCATGAAAGGAAGCAGAAGACACCTAGAACAAGCTTTTTTCAACATTTTCTGTCATCACATGGTTAATGTCTGTATCTTGTTTGGATTCACACAGGGCTGGACTGGACATCAATCTTTTTTGTTTATTATTCTTGAATCTTTCCATTTTCTGTGTACGTTTTCTTTTTTTTTATATACATTTTTGTTTTCTGTTCTATGCAGTATAGCTGATACCAAGGAAGCCCTCATAATTTACAGTTACACACTGTTATGTTTGAACAGCACATGTTTTTTGTTTTTTTAGTTAAGCTAAACTAAATATGTGGTGGTTTTCCTCAAGATTTTTCAAGGCTTTCATTCAATATGTTGTTTTCACAAGTTTAAACAAGGTAGCTTCAGTTCAATGAATTTGACCGGACAACCACTACTGGCAAAATCACCTTGTAACAAACACATTTGGGCAAATCAGTTTTGCTTAATTTCCGTTAGGCTGTGGAAAAAGACTAACGTATATCCTGAACTTACATTTTTAGGACTCACCTCAGTTCTTTTCATGTTGGATTTGTTCTTGTAAATACAGCTATCTGTGAAGAATTTGGATATGCTGATATAAAAATCATTTTCACCATTTGTAGTGTTTGTGTGTGTGACCTTTCTAAGAAAAAAAAGAGAGAAAAAAAATGCACAGGGTACCATGAATATTTATATTGGTCTCACCCTGCTAGTTTATACTGGTGTTGATCTAAAACTACATTCTTTCTCACTGGTTAACTTGTCAACTGATGTGCTCTTGCTGGGTAAAAAAAAAGAGCGAGCAGGATTGGTTAATAGTTTGGAGACAACCCTACAACCAGTTCAAAGCACAAAACTAATTGGTAATTTTAGCAGGGCAAACATATTTGTTATGCCTTTATTTACATAATTTGCATAGCCTACGTTGAAAAGTTTGAGGTAAGATTTTTTAAAAGTTTTTGAAGTCTGTCATCCTCAACAACAACTGCACTTATTTCATCAAACATGAAATATTACATTTTAAAATGACTGTTTTCTGTTTTAATGTATTTTAAAGTTTAATTTATTCCTGTGATGGCAAAGTTATATTTTCAGCATCTTAATTGTCCTTCAGAAATCATAATATGCTGATTTGCTGCTCAAGAATCTATTATTATTATCAATGCTGAAAACAGTTCTGCTGCTTAATATTTTTGTGGAAACGGTGATTCCCGAATTTATGCTTAGGAGATTCAATTATGTATTACGTCGTCCCTGACTGACAGAATGCGGAAGACGCTCAGGCCGCCATTTTCACATGTTCACACTCTTCTTGGAAAGCGATGACGCACTCAAAACATCCTTAGTGTGTGTAATAAAACCGTGCTGTGCACGTTATTTTTGGACAGGCATCGATGTATGGTATTCAAATTATGTGGATCTGAAAACAGATTGATCATAAGGTAGTAATTATTTCTTTATTTCAAATACTCTGTTTTTAGTTCTAACATTCCAAATAGATGTTCGAAATCGTCCCCTTGGAATTATAAGGTTCTATCTGACATTTTTGTCAAAATTGAGACATTTTTTACATTCACCTGTCACAAAATGATTGACTTTTAAATATCAAGTTCTGTCTTGCCCCTTAACAGACTGACTCGGTTGAAAAGAAATCTAAATCTTTTGTAACATTATCTTTACTGTCTCTTTTGATCAATTTATTGTATCCTTGCTGAATAAAGTAGGCCTATTAATTTTCGGACCCCAAACCTAACAGTGTAGGCCTATATTTATTGTAACATTGTAAGTTACCTACTCAAAGACAAAAAGAACACACCGGGCAACTTCATAAATAAACAGCCAGCTGGTAGCTAGCATGTAATCAGAAATATATGTTAACAAACCATTTTAATCTTTACAAGCATTAGTATCTAATATGTAGCCTAAAGTTGAAAAAAATAAAAATCATTAGCTATTTGATATGGTCACAAATTAATACAAAAATAAAGCAAGAATCTATACATTAGCAAAGACGTTACAAGAGCACAGAAATGGTTGAAGTGCCAATAGAGTCATTTGAATACAAAAAAATTATAAAAATAATGAATGAATGCATGAATAATTAAAGAGTTCCAAAGAATGATAGTGCAAACAACCCCCACCATTCTACTGAGCTAGACCTGGTTAAATGAAATGTGATTGAAAGTCCTTGGTAACCTGCTGCAGCTGGTTTGAGGCAAATTCACTCTGGCCAGCGGCAAAGTTCTCAAAACCCCTCTAAAATCAGCCATCTGACCAGCCTGTTTTCTTTTTTAGCTGTGCTTTTCATGCCATCAGCTTCCTGTACTGGTTGCTCACGCTGCTTTTAAAAGTCTCAACCTTGCTTGACCTGGTGCTGCTGGTGAACTGTGCGCTCCTCTCCATGCCTGAGACCACCTGACACTTGAGAAAGGCTAGAACCTGTTTTTGGCACTGAGACGACCCAAAGTAGTAGATGAGGGGGTCCAGACAGCAGCTGACGCTCCCGATGCACGTGGAGACCAGGTACGCGGCGTAGGACGAATCGTTTTGCTTGCGAGCGAACTGCACGTAATGCGCCAACAGGATGACGTTTGTTGGTGTGAAGCATATGACGAAAACGGCAAAAACGGTTACCGCCATAAAAACGGCCCGCGTTTTTTTCGCACGGTTTTCCACGTTGGCTGCGCACAAGGCATGGATGATGCGCACATAGCAGACAGTGCTAAAAATGAGCGGAATGAAAAAGAAAAGTGAAGAGATGACGGGGAAGAAGTACAGGTAATACTCGCGGAGATGGTGGATGTCAAGGACGTCGTGACACGTGGTTATGCCCAGGTCAGGTAAGTGAATGGTCTGATTGGAAATCAGCAAAGGCATCACCCCGCCGATGGACAAAAGCCACATGGCGGCGCACACGACGGACGCGGTTTGAGGACTGCGCCAGGTAAGCGAGTCCATCGGGTAGACGACAGCCATAAAGCGGTCCACACTAATGCACATAATCAGCAGCACTGAGCAGTACATGTTGCAGTAGAAAGCAGCCGTGACGAAACGACACATCCCAGCCCCGTATATCCAGTTATTTCCGTTGTAATTGTAGGCTATTCTAAACGGAAGGACCAGGACGAACAGAAGGTCAGCGCAGGCTAGATTCATCATATAAATCGCAGCCGGTTTCTTTGGTCTCACTTTGCGCACAAACATGACAAGCGCAAGCAGATTTAGAGGAGCGCTGATAATAAACACTATAACATATATTGTAGGGATGACACCGGTCACCACGCGGCCTGTGAGGAAGCTGGAGGCCTCTTGAGAGATGTGATAGGTCTTTTTAGGGTGGTGATCTTTTCTGGGTTTGGATGCTTGGCCCGGACTGGAGCCGCTGCCTTCGTCCTGCACGTCCAGATAATCAAATATTGGCTCATCGGTGACGGTGAGGAAATAACCCGAAAATGTCCGAATGAACGTTCCTGAAAAAAAAAGTGTCAAATGTTTAGCAACAACCACAAAAAAACATTGTCACATAAATAACGATTCTCGTTAATGTTGTTTGTCACTGTTACACTGTTAGGCCTACACATGGAAGATATACATTAAAAAAAAGTTTAGTTTGATGTATTCTTCATTGATTGTCCCTTAATTATATCTTTTATAAATTTTAAATTCCCTTAATGATTGACAACTAGGAGGACCAATAGTCTTGATGATCCACCCGGAAAAAGAAAATCTTCCACTATACCTTTAAATAAATAAATAGGTTGCTGGGTTTAGCTCTCTGCCTGGTCATAGGAATCGATGGGAATCGAACCCATGACCTTAGCGTTGCAAGCGCCAACGCTCTTCTGTTTGAGCTACAGGTTATTTATTTTTACATTAAATGGATTGGAAAATCTAAACTAAAGAGTATACATGAAAAATAAAAATGATATTTTTCAAATGAATAAAAAATAATTTGAATGTAATATTTTAACAATATTCTACATCCTGCCCAGTGCTGTCTTCCACACAATGTGTAAAATAAAGTCTATTAAAACAAAAATGTAGCCTACCTGTAGTAGCTACATTATAAGCAAAAAAAGATTCAAATTCATTCTAAAAATCAATTTTAAAGTAGAAGTTAAAACGATTAATTAAAAATGATAAGAAACAAAAAAGCACAACATGTAATGTGTACGAGGTATAGACCTTATTTAGCCCCGCCCCTTTTCACCGCTCCGCTCGTCTTTTGTCTTTTGTTTTCCGGTCTGTATTTTCACAGCAATCTTGCGTATTTATGAACGAACGGCTCGTTTTAAAATCTTCCCGGTCTACTGACATTTGTTAAGACCTCTGATTTAAACATTCCAATCCTCATGATAACTTTCGTTAACTTTACATTAAGTAAATCTACTTCAAAAGCTATAATTACTCCTGGACAGCAATGCCATAGAAATATACAGAGCGACCACAAAAACGGAAGGACAATTTAACAAGACGCCTGTTGTCAGAATATGCCAAAAGAAAATAATACGCTGGTCTTTCTTACATTTACAGATATGTATAAGCATGCGCTTAGAAAAAAAACTTGTCAACGGCATTAAATAGCACACGCCCAAAACACGAGAGGATACCTATTTTTTTACAGTCTATGGAGGATACGCAGTAATTATGTTTTGGCAGCGCGCAGACGCGACTAATCGATAATTAAATTAGTAATTTATTTTTACAGAAGGGATTTCATGATTACTTGAATGCATTTAAATAATAGTAATGTAGTTCATTACCACTTACTAGTTTCAATAAAATAAAATGTTTTTTTTTATTACTAGTAAAAACCGCATATTGCTGACTAATAATTTATTATTGCCCCTGATTTAGATTCATTTTAACATTTAGATTAATGTTTATTATTTATATTTGAATATATATCACTCCCAATGCTCGTGGCTTCATTTTTTTTCAAATCTGGTTTAAACTTTTCCCCAGAAGAAATTAAACGATGACTTGGTAGCCTATTAAATAATAATACACAAAATGAATTACCATAAACGGAGTTGCTCAGGATTTCAACTTTCGACCAATTCTTGCCTTAAATAGTTAATTTCAAAATTAACTAAAGAACCTAGTGTGTAATAGCTCCCCTTACCAAAGAACTTTAAGTTACTAAAGTTGATAACCCTGTACGTGTTTGTCCAGTGCAAAGAAAGAGGTTGTAATGTCTTACCATTATTCTTGGGCAGCGCAGCCGCAGATCCCTCCACCACAGCCAGCATCAACAACACCACAACCCTCAACATCACGGAAAGAAACAGGGCAGCTCAAAATGCCTTGGTTTTTTTTCTCTCTTTTTATTTTATTTTATTTACGCTCTTAACATCAAATACTTTTTCCCGAATGAGCCTATAATCGCGCACGCTCTCAAGACATCAGGAAAGACTAGAGGGAGGATGCTGGATTCACTCCGTCTGGCGCGTGCAGGTCAACGCCTACTCGTGCAGCTCAAAACAGGGGAGACCAAATTTGATACAAATTTTAACTTAATTTGATATTTCGAAGGGTTGCTATTTTTACAATATATTATATTATTTATTTGTTTCACCTAGGCTAGTGCTATTACAAACATGACATTTTTGTTTTTGTTTTAAAACAACTTAAATCTGAATGTGCAATTAATATTGAATTTACACTCGGGTTTTTGATTCAAAATACAGCCCTTAA
This sequence comes from Phoxinus phoxinus, assembly GCF_949152265.1. NCBI lineage: Eukaryota > Metazoa > Chordata > Actinopteri > Cypriniformes > Leuciscidae > Phoxinus > Phoxinus phoxinus. The sequence continues at coordinate 28,599,965 of NC_136878.1, read as the reverse complement.
GTCAGATTACCCTACATAAATAAATAAACGTACACGGTTTTGATTTAAGATGTATTTAATTAAAACCAATACATTAATCCTTCTCAGTACACATTTCTTTTAACTGAAAAAGTTTAGGAAAGCTCTTTAATAGGCATATTTTAAAAGATGTACAGTTGAGCACTTAAAAATGAAAGGCACTAGTTAATGACAGGCCTGTGAAGTCTCCTCCAGTTTATCTTATTTAACAGCCACACGGTAGTAGTGCATTTTGAGTCATTTGTCTTATTCCCACATTATACATTTTTAACATATTAAAACATTGTAGCTTCCAATACATTATTTGACATCAAATATATTTCAATTATATTTGTATTTAAAAATATAATCCATACACAATTTTAAAAAACAAAAAAAATCCAGTTATCTCGCAATATTGTGAACATCTGTTTCTTTGATTGTGGTGATTACATTTAATTTCAATGCAAGTAAAATCAAAAGTATGCTATGTATGTACAGCTTGCCATGTATCATATCATTCTTAGAGTGGTGAGATCTCATTTTATATAGTTAATTAAAAACAGAAAACCTGCAAAAACGGTTGCACAAATACCCTGAATGCTCAAAGACATTTCTTTTACAAAAACATCTAAAAACCAAAGGCACGTTCCATTCTTTTTGCACAATTTGCAAAGTGTAAACTAACATTGACAGCTAGTTAATATTTCCAAACAAATCTGCACTGCATTAACTCCAAGGGAATCTCATTTTCCGTAGAACTTTTTGTTCAAAAGGAAGATCAGTAGATTGACGTTGACTTTGGCCTTGCCAAACATTTTCATGACCGCTACTCCCTCATACTGAAGCTGCAACAGGTCCTGACAAATAAAAAACACAAGACATGAAAAACATTTCTGTATTGGTAATAAAAGTAATATCCTGCATGCCTAAGAGAAGAACTTGCGCCAGGCTCTGTGCACCTGGAAACTGACCTGGAAATGCAGTTGCACCTTCTCCATTTCAACACCCATAAGCTTGGCCTTTATCTCAAAGTCACCCACTTCCTCACAAGGGCAAATGTCAAACATGACATTTTTTAACCTGAAACGTACAAAACACTTACTGAAGTACTGGAATAGGCGGGGCTTAGAGTGCAAAATGACTGGTAGTGCCTGGTCAAAAAGTATGATAAACATAATACATTCCTGAAAGAGACAACACATTAAACGACTAAATCCCTTAGCACTGAAATATAACATTATTAATATTCTTTTGATCTGCCTGAAGAGATAGCAAAAATAGTTGGCTTGTGACTCACTAAACTCCCATTTGGCCTGCATGAGGAAGAGCAAAACAGGATGGATAACTCCTCATAATGCACTACCCACCCTTTAATGCAACACACAAACTGCTGACTGTACATTAAGCATTCTCTGAAAAGCATCATGTGCATTATGTCCCAGTCACTGGTCTGGGGTCAGTTCAAATCAGGGGTGTCCAAACCTGCTCCTGCAGGGCCACTGTCCAACTCCAACCCCAGTTCAGCTCCAACCCCAATTAAACACAGCTAATTATGTTCTTACAAGGCACACTAGAAACTTGCAGGCAGGTGTGTTGTGGGAGAGAAGTTGGAGCTAAACTCTGCAGGACAGTGGCCCTCCAAGAGCAGGTTTGGACTCCGCTGGTTTAGATATTTATATGCTTTATTAAGGAACAATATAAAGTTGCGCATTATCAATGCAAAATAATGAAAATAAATGGTGTAAAGAGGAAGTACACACTGATTAGTCTGGAGGCCTTCAATCTCCAGAATGACTCCTTTCTCATGCAGTTTGGCACCCGTGTACTTCAGGGACGAGGCCTTGGTCTTCTTAGTGCTCTTCTCTTCTTCCTTTCTGTCCAGTTTAATGGACCTTCGTGAATTCCTGGTGGAGAAACAACCATTGGTGAAATATTATGTCATATAGGACACTTCCCAATTTACACACCACTAAGTGCCCCTCTTAAGCTATTGTGTATCATTGGTTAATTGCATTATGTATTGTGCCAATCAATAATCATTCGAGATTTTAATGAATCAAATGTGAAAATAACTTATGTCAACATGGGGATAAGATCAAATAAATTAAAATAAGTTAGTCATTGGGATACATTAAAATATATCAAAAGTTAATTAAATTGATTAATGAACAAATTTATATTAACAACAGATTGGTGCTGCTCCTCAAATAAGCAGGAAATCAACAAAAAGGCAAAATATAATAAAGAAAAACAATAATTAAACTGAAAATGCAAATAATGTCATAAGTTTTAACATTATTTTCTAAATTACTACATGAAATATAAAGTGAATATATATGTTTTATTACTTGATTAATTGTTTGCTAATCAAATTGCAGTCTATTTTATCTATGTATTAAAGCTAGGGTCGGTAATGTTGGAGAGCTAGCCAGATTTGAAAGTGGCACCTCTTCTAAGCTCCGCCCCCTCCTGTCAGTGCTCCGTCCAAAGCTACGCCCCCCCATAAACATGAACGCGCATCCACATTTGGAGTCAGCTGCATGTACCTACCAGTGATGCGCGGGTTGATCCAAAATGAGCGGGTGCCTGCGCCCGCGGTTACGAGTCATCCAAAAATATTTTTAATGATATTCGGGTCGCGGTCGGTCAGGTCGTTTAAAATAAAGATGCCAATTAAACCTTTGTAATTTATATAGTACTAGACACAATGTTCTATGAAATACATAGGTCTACACTTTATTGGCTGAATAACTGCGCGAGGATGACGCACGAGCAGTCTGCAGATGAAAGTGGGAAATCCTTATTTACCTGAATGTTGAGCGCGTTATTAACTTTTAAATAAAAGCTGACGCGGGACAAAATGCCCGATTTCCCAACGCGTTGAACTGAGCAATGCCATTGTGCCATTTTAATAGGCTACTTTTAAACGCATATAGCTCAGTAATGTCAGTTTTATGTATTTGTTGAGAGGGGGCGGGATTTGTGTTGAGAAAGTCGGGGGAGAGACGCACACTTCGATTAGACTGGATAAACACATGCAGCATCTTAATTGTTAAGAAAATGAAACGAAATAAATGAATAAATCAAGCCTTTATTACAAAACACTAGGCTATATCATAATGCAAGGCGGATTAGTTGAAAACATCGGTCGGGTGCGGGTTGTTTATACATTGACCCGCGCATCACTGCTGTGCATGCAGTGGTGCTCGGGCACGAGACATGAAGGCATCTGATTGGTTCTTTACATTCGCACCGAATGGCAGTGATTGGTCAGAGTTTTTACTGTCCTACAGCTGCTACAGAGGTCAGATTTTTTTCATTCCTTTTTCTGAACACATAATGTATTGACTACTATCAGAATGGAAGGACCATTTCACCCAGTATACAAAAAAAATGTTTCTGAACAGGATTACCAACCCTAGCTTTAACACAATGAATTGCTTAATTGATTTCTTATTGATTACTGGGTGGTACACAAATAGGCCCACATAATTATGAGCATGCTTGTACAAAATATGAAAAGTTGCCAGAGAACATTACATGCATCTCCACTCACTTTCTGTTGAGGTTATCCAGACATGTTTTGATGTATGTGTCATAGTAGTTTATCTGTTCTTGATAGAAAGCTGCCTTGGAATTGAGCGCAGTCAGAGTCTGCTGCAACTTCACCAATTCTGCTTTCCTCCTCTGTCTATAGCGCCGCTGGTATCGAATGTCCTGCCACATGCAAAAAAAAATCATATTTTTTTTTTTACAAATACAGTCAGACTTAAGACATGAGCTAACTAGTTGAAGGCGTTTATGGCACCCTACAGTCCTAAAGGGAGCAAGATGAGGTCATGTAATTATTTAATAGATGCATAGCAATCATTATATGGCTTAGGAAGATCTACATTCATCCCATACACAAGTATTACTCATCAGTGAGCCATGCTTAATGTGCGCCAACTCTTTTCACATAGATCCTGCACCCCTGAATGAAGTCATTAAGGCCTGACCTTGGAGATGTCATTGATGACTTCCTGGTACTTGTGTTTCGAGCTGGCCAGACCAGCCTGCTCTAGAGTTCTCAGGTTCCTGAGGATCTTCCTCTTCTTCTGCTCCAGAGGCAGCTGGCGGTCTTCCAACATGGCCTGGCTGCTCTTCAACCCTTCTGGAGTCTGAGAGTCCTGCACCACCTGACGCTCCACAAGCTTAGCGTGCTCTGCCTCCTACAACACCAGAGAGAGAGGGTTGAGGTTAATCGATTGAACATCTGAATCTGTTGGAAGACTGGCCTCCATTTAATCTTGATCATGGGGTAAAGGCTTACTGTACCTGTGCAGCAGAGGCGGGAGTTTCCAGGATATCAGTGAGTGTCTCCCCTGCTTGAATTTTCACCACATCCACTATCAGTTTCTTTGTTCTGCAAAGTGACAGGCAAACAAAGATGAGGATGCACTTATCAGAGCGTCTCAACATGTTCTCCGTTTTCTCATCTGGTAAGATACGGGCTGACATTGTTCAGCAGATAATGTAATACAAGTCTACTTCTTTGGCACTCACAATTGAGACTTGATAAAGCCTGCAATATGTTGGTGACATAAGAAAATAAAAAACAGAATTAAAATTTTTGCTTGAAATAACCCCAACTTACAAATGTCCGAACTTGATTGAATGTATGCTTGTGATTTTAAAAATTGTTTGATATTCTGACTTTTTCTTCTGCTGAGCATAAAAGAGTATATATGTCTGTGTTTTTTTTTTGTTTATACATTCAGTCAATGGGGTCCAATGTTGTTTTGCCTTTTTTTTTTAAATGGACAAGAACATTCTTTAAAATATATTATATGTTTAACAGAAGAAAGTAACAAATTCATGCAGGTTTGGAACAACATAAGGGAGAGTAAATGATACAAAAATAATATTTTCATTTTTTATTAAACTATCCCTTGGAGAAAGAGTTTGTCCAAAGTTTGTCTGGTAGTAAAAGCATACCAAAAGTGCTTGCTGGGAAAACAGACTCATTTGTGATTTTTCTCACAATGTACATACACAAACTGGCTGGTTAAAGCAATTCATGTTTGTATGGTCTGTAAACAGAAGATTACACACGTCTGGGTCACAGGGGCCTCACAGATGTTGTGTTTTTTTGGAAATGGAAAAGGAGCAGCAGGGTGTAAACATATAGACAATGATCTATGATGTCACTCTTCCTGCTTCCTCCCTAAAGAAATACTGCACCATATGGAAAGAGCCCTAGGCTAGAATTCTAGCAGTTAGCATGCAAGTTTAACGGAAGGACAATACCGGCCAGCAAATGATGGTCAACAAATGTTTCCTTTGAGTATTATTACACATTTCAAGTATTCAAGTCTACATTCAAATGTTTGTGTTGTTTTAAACAGACACATTCATATTGAAATGTAAAATGTTTGTCGCACTGAATTTTCACACTGAATCATCTTGGTATGAACAGGCCTTTACTTAACTATGCTAATTACACAAAGCGAGTCAAGAGTCCCATTTGAGAAGTGAAGATAAAACTGGTCACCAAACCACTTCCTCCCATGGGCAAGGAGAGATATGAAGACAGGAAATGAGGACAGTGAAGCATAGTTGAGTGTGGCAAGAGAGATATTTATATGTGAGGACATTAAGGCAGTTGAAGAAGTGATGATTTCTTGCTCCCTTACTTTGTCATTAGTCCCTTCATGTCTTTGTCATCTCCATCCAGCAGCTCAAACTTGTTGGTGAGGGTAAGGGAGATCTCTGTTTTGGCCAGCTGACCCAGTGAGTTCTCCTTGTTTGGGTCATTTGTGTCCACAGTTCCTTCACCTGAGTGTCAGAGTGTGTTTTACTTTCATTCTTTACTTTCTGAGAGCAGGTTTCTGGTAATTTCTGTCATTTTCTATTAATCAACTGTCAGTGAGTGAAAATGTATCTAAACTCACACACTGTTGCAAAAACATCAAATCAGTCTTTATGTCATCTAGGTGGATAATTCTGGTGATGTCTAAAAGGTGTTCCCAGTGAATTCATGAAATAATGTGTTTGTATTTGTTATCATATTACCAAGTAGAGACTCGATGTCAGGAACTTCCCCCAGGTCCTTCAGAAGCTCAAGCAGAAGATCACTGTGATCTGGAGCAATGGCTTCCTTATGTTCCAACACCAACTAGAAAAAAAATCAGCTGGATCAAGTTAACATATTACTGTAATTACTATTACTGTAATATCTACTTAAAGATGATGGTCAAAAATCAATAAAAATTAATGCTCTTTATTCTGTAAAATGCAAAGTTGAAAATGTAAAGTCTGGGACTCTATTTTTTTTAATATATATAGAATCCACAACATAACTAAGAGGATGAGTATTTGTTTCCAATCCATCTCATTGTCCTAAAATTTGGCAGAGAAACCAGGACAACACCGAACTTTAGGAGTCAATAGTTTCGATTTGAAGGGAATTTCTTCCTTGTAATGTATTGTAGGAGCCATGTAATGGGAAAGTAATGTGACCAAATGATAATGGGTGTGTCATTAATTAAGTGGGGTTAAAACACCTGTTGTGTGTGTGTGTTTGGACGGAAGAATGGGGGTGAGTGCTGGAGCACATATTTTGTTGACCGTGCAAACCTGAACAAAATAAAACAACATGCAAGCTTCAAAGAAAAACGCGTCACAGAAGTTATTCCTCCACTCAGCTCCTTAGCGGTCTTTGGATTGTTTTTATGTGCCGCTACAGTATATCTCCTAAATATCTGTTTTCAACTGCACATCACCTCAAATCACAGAATATCTCTGGTTCAATAAAATGCATATTATAGTCCTAGAGCTGAAAATGGACATCACTTCTCTTAATGTATGTGTTGCACTCTTGAAAACATACATAAATGTTAGTTCTCCAATAGAAAGAATAGGCTGAGTTGAGAAAAGTATGCAGGCTCTATTCATTATGTCTGCACAGGTCATGATGTCACTTCCACACATATGGATCAAGTTAAGCCGCTCCTCAAAGTAGATTCCTCTCATGACCCAGAGGTGGCTAATGAAAATTAGTCACAATGAGTTGCAGATCTAAAAAAAGCATTTGACATCACATGCCTACAGATCCAGTAAGTTTTGAAAATACACGTTTTGACAAGTTGTGTGTCTCTTTTTCATATGAACAGCCCAGCAGTAAAAGAGAAAAGAAGAGGTGATCTCTTCCACTGAATGATGGGCTCACAGCTGTAATGCAAACCTCTTGGTTAAAGTTGGCTTGAAATGAAAATTTACCAAATTCATTTTCTAAAAGCAAGTTATAGATCTTATTGTGGATGGTTAGTACACGCGTGTTTTATTGTTTAAAAATGTTTTGACCTTGTGATGTTAAATCTAAATGTCATAACTAGATCTTCCACTGAAAATGATAGAGACCATTGATGTATGTAGGATTTCTCGAATCATTCAGTCTGCTTAAACCTCGCCCCTGCAAGTGCTCATTCATCTGCCACCACTTTTGAGGGCAACGCCCACATCTCGAAATCCAATCAACAACTAATACATAAAACCAAGTCCCGACCTAAATTTTTTTCTTTTCCGACAATCCGTTACACTCGGGTGCGTTACAATACGAAATAAAAAAATATTTTGCTACTTCATTTCTGTGCAACTTTAGAAAAAAGAGATTTCTATTGAATTGGTTGGTTATATTATGTCTTACAGAGTGTGTGTTGATGATCTCCTCAATAGAGATGTAGATGACAGGTTTGCTGAGTGTCACCATGTCAGAGTACTCGTCCACGTTAAACTTCTCCTCAGGAGCTGGAACGTCGCAAGCTGCCTGGAAGAAGCCCCTGAAAAGCAAAATAAAAAAGTAACCAGGTCCATTAGTGTAACTTCACCGATTTTCAACCAATTTTGCATTGTCGGTAGTGAATGGACAGAGAAATTCACGTTTATTTGCCAGCAAAAGCTCCAGAGCTTGTAATGTTGACTACAAACACTGAGGTTTTTCAGATTTTCTATTGTGGCATTCTCTCCATGTTATTTGTAGCTTTTAGCCACTGCCTACAACGTGCTGGATCCTTCACTGGAAGTAGAAACCCAAAGTAACCCACTACGCTAAACGTCTACTCTTTAAATTCTTACAGATTTGCACCCAGGAACAATACAAGGTGACACTATTATGACTAAAAGTTTGCTAAGAAGTGTTCCCTACTAAAGCAAGGTGGTATTTGTTGAAGTTTTCCTACCTATTTGACAAAAGGGAAGACAACAGGCCTTTTCTGTTTGTTTTTTTTAGTCAGGTAGCACGACTTTCACTTTTTGTTTTGCCTTTCTACTGTTTAGGCAGCCAAGTTTTATTGAAAGCCAATTTTGCCAGCTTCACCCCTTTAAATCTGTTGATTATTTTGTGATTTTATAGGAAAATCTGGATTTCGGTAGAATCATGGTAAAATATGAAAACCCCATCGAATTAGCCAAAATATTTAATACACACATACGCAGGAGACATAGGAGTGTGGAATTTTGTGAGTAACAGCTGTTCAAATTCTCTGGAAATAGTTTTGAACCAAATGCATAATCAATTTACAATGCAAAGTATACTTGAATGAGAAGGTCACATGCTGTCATAAACTACAATAATCCAGATCATCAGACAGAATTGCTGAGAATCAGAAAGGAAAAGAAATCAGCAGGGAGTTTCCAGTAAGAATGACTCACCGGCATGGGAATGAGGGGCTTTGGGCAAAAGGTCATTTAGCATTTCCAGCTGCCTCACACAAGCATACACACACTAATATGTCTGAAGTGGCAACACACGTCCCCCCTCATTGCTGATGCCTTACTTTCATAGAAAAACACTTCCTTACCTTTAACCTCAATTTCCATATATCTTTAGCCTGTCCTGACTAAAGATTTGTCTGATTGTTTAAAAATTGTTCTACTCATCAGTTTCTACATAAAGTATATATGTTTTTATGAGAAGAAAACAACATTGGATATTCTTCAAAATATCTTCTTTTATGTTCCACAGAAGTAAGTCATGCAGGTTTTGAACAACATGAGGGTGAGTAAATGATGACAGAACTGTCATTTTAAGGTGAACTATCCCTTTAGATATTTGATTATTCTCAACTGTAATAGTATTTTTTTTTTTACCCTAGACAAACTAAACCTTAAACCGATGAAGTGCTCTGTTCTCCTCACCTGAACCTTTGATAGGTCTGGGAGATGTAGCTGTTCATGGGGGTGAGGTGGTCGCTCTCGTCCTCAAAAAGCTTGTTGGCAGCAGCATGCTGTAGCATCTTAGCCACTGACGCCAGGTTCCTCCTCTGCTCTGAATGCACCTGACCTCCGGCCGTCATGTCAATGATGTCAAACCCATCTGGAGCCACAATGGCAGGATTCATATAACGGTAATAGAGCAGAGTCCCTACAATCTGTGGGAAGAAGAGAAGATGCTGCTATTCAAACTGAACTTATTTCATGTGAACCATTATTTTTCTGGGTTCTTGAGACGTTGACTCAACAAAATGTGATTTAGTTCATCTTTAATCTGTTGTGGTTCATCATGTGTCAAGCAATTATAGCTACATTTCAAGTATGAAAGGAGATTTGCAGACAGGGCCCATTGAATACATATTTTAAAAGAAACATTTGTATGGAATCTGGACACACGAGTACCACTAAAATATGCAACATCTGACCTTTAATAATTCATCCTCTGTGGCGTCAGGGAATTTCTCATGAAGCGTGTCCTTCAGAACCTTAGCAATATATCTCATGCCGTAACTGCATGCAAAAGAAAACAAATATATAATAATGCAAAAAAAAAATCTGCCCATACCTTAAATTAATGAGAGGTTAGTAATGAATGTTGTGTGCAAAACAGCACACAACTCTGATTATGTATTGAAAATATTTCTTGTTTTTGGCGGACTCTGTTTTAACTACAGTGCTGCCCCCTGGTGCACAATGACACTGTAAAGTTATATTGTAAAACATTATAAAATCCTTCATAATACAAGAGGCATATTTGACAAATATAACAGGCGAAATGAAAATGGAACATCTGTTTGAAAGGCTGCAATGGTCTTTGTTCTTACGGGATGCTGTCCAGCGATGACATGATAGAGCCGAGCACTTTGTCTGTGACGGTACGGAGCACCTGATTGGAGGATTCCAGTTTAGCCCTCACTTCCTCATGTGACAGAGCCTGGTCTGGGGTGACCTCATATGGCAACTTACTATGAAGTGAAGTTCAACAACAGTAGTAAAAAATAATTAAACAAAAACAAAACTAAAGATAGAAAGAGGGGGTCGGTATTAGATATGCAATTTTTGTATGTGTATATATTTATTTGAAAGAAGTCTCTCATCTTTACCAAGGCTGAATTTATTTGATCAACCATACAGTAAAAACAGAAATATTGTGAAATATTACAATTTAAAATAACTGTTATCATTTGAATATATTTTAGTAAAGTAAAGCATTCTTGTAAATCATAATGCAAAAGCTAAATTTTCAGCTACATTACTCCAGTCTTCAGTCACATGATCCTTCAGAAATCATTCTAATATGCTGATGTGGTGCTCTAGAAACATTTTTCATCAGTTGAAAACAGTTGTGCTGCTGAATATTTTTGTGGAAACCTATTTATTTCAAATAGAACAATGTCAATTGTAATTGAATGCATCTTTGCTGAATAAAAGCATTAATTTCTTGCAAAAGAATCTTACTGACCCCAAACTTTTGGTCATTGTTTTATTGTTACAATTTATAAATAATATGTAAAAAAAAAAAAAAAATGCTAATAAAGTTGATGGATGGGAAATGGATGTGGGAAAGTGTGTGTAATATGTGAGATGAGAAAATATGCATATGAAAATATGAACCTGGCTTCTCCTGTAGCGGTCTCTAGCTGATTAACCCAGGCTTTGTAGATGTCTACAGGGTTAGTGTTGATGCCCAGGTTTTTGTCCTCAATGATCTCTTTAACCACAGGTCCAAGCAGCTGCCTGAGGGCGTTCTGTCCACGAGCACCACGGTAAAAGCTCAGAACCATCTTAATGACTGTAGGGTTTCCTGTCACTATTTCCTGGATATGATCCACCTTAGATCTGCCAGAGATGACAGCAAAGTTACAATGATATTTATTTGCCATACTCTATATTATAAAGCAAAACTATACACATTGTATCAGAGACATTTGATTCACGTTTGATGCAATAATTATGAATTGAAATATATTAGTCTCTCTGAAACAATGTTGTTTTTTCTCAAGCTAACATAAAATTGCGTAAATCTCTGTCTCAGTCTCTATATCTTACTTGATCTCCTCTCGCAGCGCTGACTCAAAAAGCTTGAGCAGCAAGTACTCTTCCCGCTGGTTAGAGGCATAGTTATACAACGTGAAGATCACAGTGTCCATGAACTTGGTGGATTTGTTCTGGGGCATCTGGAAGATTAGCTTGGCCAGGTATGAAGGATTAGTCTGTTAAATTAAAATAACTCATTGATTAATAACATTTAACTGAAATGATTTACAGTATTTATAACATTATATGCATTTTTTTAATCTATAAATGTTTTGCATATATAGTTTTACAAATAAAGTTTTAAATGCTGTTTTTTACATTTATATTATCATATTTATAAATTATATATAATATCCATTTAATGCCTTTGGTCAGCCACCAGTTGCAATTCAGCATTCCAGTCTATTTCTTAAATGATTTAAAATGACTGAATTTGGGCCAAAGGTCTCACTTGTAGAAGGTAAAAGAGATGCTGATAGGCCTCCAGTTTCTTCCTCTTGTCTTTGCTCAGGCCCTTGATGCCCTGCTTTTCCCCCATGGCCAGATCTTCTTTACTCATTTTGTTCTTTTTGCTTTTCATCTTTTTGCTGTGTGACACCACATCCTGCCAAAGGAGAAAACATTGAAGTAGTTGGAAAAATTAGGATGGGTCAAAGGTTAAACTCAACTGGTTTGAACATCTGTAACTGCTTATGAGACTCAAGAAAACATGTTTTTTTTTTGTTTTAAGTTTTTTGTCTTTTTGGGAAAACTCAAACCTATGTACATCAAAGGATAATGTAACATTTGTCTCATTAATCCATATATACAACAAACAATCCACATAGCTTAACAATCTCAGTCTTTAAATTATTCAAAGCCACCACATAAAAATAGCACCTGTAGTGTGATCCTGTTCTTTACTAACAGGCCAATCTTAATATCCATTAAATTCAGATCCTTTTCCATTTGCTGATTAGCACGAATATTGGTGACCACTTCCTCTCTGAGCCGTGTCACTTCCTGTTCCTCCTGTAAATCGAGGCTACTTTGTTCCAGCAAATGTACAAATTTACGGACCACTGAGAGAGGGGGGTGCTGGGAACCGGCTGTTTGAAAAATAATTGGAAAAACAATTATATTTACCATGCAAACCAATCAACTAACAATACAAGTATATGCAAATTAAATTACCGTACATAATACATTCAATATAATAATTGAATCGACTTACTCAAAGTCCTGTAGTCAACTCTTGCTTTATTAGCCTTAAGGTAAGCTTGAATCGTCACTATTTCCTTCTCCTGAAGACGACAGAATATTTCAGCGTCATGAGTATGCAGATGTAGAAGCTGCTCGTGCACTTGTGAGTGGGATGACTTACATGGTCTTTGAAGTACTGCATTCTCTTAATGTAGCTTCGTTTAGCTTTCCACATCTTCACCAGTGACTGCAACTAAAGTGTAGAGGAAACATGTTTTCATGCTATGAATAATTCAAGTTCTGCAATTCAAAACAACAAGGTGAATATGGTATGATGAAAAACTGTAATAAAAGAGCATCAGTGATAGAACCGTTACCTTAATCACAGTGCTCACGCTGTCTTGGAAGGTCTTTAGTCTGTCTTTATAGACTCTTCTCTGTTTGTAGCCCTTCCAGGATGCCTGCAATGGTAAACCAAACCCAATGTGAAAACTACCCGAGGTAGTATGTGAAAACATCCGAAATCGCATACTTCCCTACTATATAGTAGGTGAAAAAAAGATATATAGTATGTGACAAAATAAGTATGTCTGAATTCACAGTACTCATAAAAGAGTGTACTCGGATGAGATTCTGAAGTGTGCTGTGTGCATGAATACGATGGACACTTTACTATCCCATGAGGCCACGGGAAATGATTTGTGAATGGCAGTGACGCGACGCGACGCAACTCATACTGGTATGTCAAACGATAATGACAATATGGCAGATGTAGTACACATTCATACTATATATATATAGAACTTACTTTTTTTAGCAGTTGCAAAGTAATTACTTATTCAAAGTAAGTAGCTACTCAAAAGAGTATGCAATTTTGGACCCCTCACAAAGCGCCTCACATATGTGGAGTTTAGGCAGCCGGTACTAAACCTTTTTTTTGCTACTATACTTTCATAGTCTAGTGTGTTTTTCAGTGTTCATTTGCAGTGTCTTGTTATTGGTGCAATCAAAAAGCCCTATGACAATTTTTTGAAGTGTTAACATAAAATAATTTAGTTTTGATGTGTTGTTTTGATTCTTTTGATGTGTAAATTAAGCAAATGAAAGTGCCAATTATACAAACTATGAAATTAAGTAGTAGAAGCGCGGCAGGTTAGAGTGTTTTGGATTGCATAAAATAATAAAAGACACAAACAAATACATGGTGAAAGAAGTGGTAGACAGCAGACGAGGGGATTGGGAAGATTTTTAATGAAACTTGGGAGGCGGATGGCCATTACTTTTTCACGTATCTTTACATGAGGTGTATGTGTGTGTATGTGTGCGTGCCTAATATGAATGGACGCATTTGTATGTGTGCGTGTATGAAAAAAAGTGTCCTAAATGAAAAGTGCAACCCAGTGTCACAAAAAAGACTTGTATAGTTGTATTATACTTAATTTTTCAACTTTAAAGTGTTAGTTTCTTTCGTTCGTGATTTTTCTGGGGTTTTTTCTAAATAAAACTTTTAAAATCGGAAATTTTATTCTCATTTTTTTTATTTTTGGCTATTTAAATTCTATTTACAAACTCACCACACACAATAATGGTCAATAACTGTACTTTGTTGAAAGCTAATCTTTTTCTGAAAAAGATGACACCTTGCACATGAAGATAGCACATTGTTTTAGAATTTTACAGTAAAAAAATCTAAATATGTGAAAAACACCCATTTTAGCTTCAGGTTAGCTAAAGGGTTAATAAATAATAATTTAAACAAATAATAATAAACCATAAAAATAAAAAAAAAGTAATTCAAAATAAGTTTTTTCTTTTTTTTACAGTGGTCAATAATACAATTTGAGTCTTAGAATTTTCTAATTATATATACTTTGACATAAATAAGAATTGTATAGCAACATGCAATAAAGTGTAAACAACAACAAACAAACAAACAAAAAAAATCACAAGGCTGTTGGAGGTCTGGTGTCTGAGAAATCAGGTTAAGTATCTGTCAACAATTTACATAACACAGTTATGCACCTGCAGTTTGATGACGCTCGGCTCTTGTTCTTGCAGATACTCCAGTCTGTCAGTATGTGCCCGCCTCACCAGGTATCCACGAATCAGGGCCTGCAGTTTGATGACGAGGGGCTCATTGGCCAACCACAGCTGCTCTCTGTTATACTCAGCTGTTACACTGCTCAAAACACTCTAGTTAGGGGGAAAGAAAATATTAAATTAACTGCAGAGCTGTCACAAACAACACAAAAAACTGCAGATGTATGTTTGGGCTAAAGACATACCTGAATATCTTCTTTGGTGAGCTGTGAACTGTCATGGAAAAAATTATCTGGCTCAACCCATGTCCCTTCTTTGCTTTCGATGTTATAGAAGTAGTCATATTTATCCTTGATCTTGTGTTTTACCCATGAACTGCCACTAGTCCCTACAGATAACACAATCAAAATTAAAGCACTGTGATTGCCCAGAGGTCCTGTGAAGAAGAAGAACTTATTTATGAAGAATTGGATATGTATTTGCCTCTGTCTGAAATCAAATAAACCAGTAAATGTTTTAGATGATGCTTGAAAAGTCTGTGGAATATTTACAACTAATATCTAACAATTTATCAAATTAAACTGGCAACATTTGCACAAATTTGTTATAAAGCTTATTCTTGTATATGTTTATCATTAGCATTAACAAACCTAAGTTTGTTAATGCTAATGATAAACATATACAAGAATAGGCTTGATAATACCATGCACAATATTCTGTATAATTATATAATAATAGATATTTAATATGCATGACAGTACACTCTCCAGCCTCAAAGAGAAAGGCAGATAACAAGAGCTAAGTTAATGTTGAAATTATAGCTAGACCTTCCAGACCCCAGTCATCAGGTACCTTGTTCTGTTTGAGTGCTCTGTAACTGAGAGAGCTGGCTGTGGTAGATATGAGCACATTCAGACAGCACTGCTCGAAGACCTGCATCAGGACACTGCAGAGCACCCAGTGTGGCCGTAGCATCGGCCTCAGATACTGCCCTGTTTATGTCTGCAACGGCCTCAGCCACTGAAATCAGACACGCAATATACAGAACAATCACTTTCAATCCTTGAGAATGGATAAAGTCACAGTTCTTCATAGAAAGGATGCATTTTTTTCTTTCTTTGCATTATTGTGATTTTTTTACTATATATTTCTTTTTACAATTTTATGTATTGTGACAATATTTTTGTCAGATTTATGTTCAGTTCGTTTGTGTTTAAGGGTATGTTTACATGACAACGATGTACTAAAAACAGAAAAGATTTTCCTTTCCTTTGTCAAAACGATCCCTGTTCGCACATATGATTAAAAAGGCTGTATTCTGCTGCCAGGCCAGTAGATGGCGATGTCGCTTAGTAAGGAAACACTATGCACCTATAGACTGAACACATAATACGCATGCGCATGACGTCACCATTTTCACAAATTCGTGTTTTTGTTGTTTTCAATAACGGTATTGTTTTCAAAGACGTTCACTTTGAAACGCATTTTCAAAAGCTTGCGTTTGCAGACCCCTAAAACGGCGTTGTCGTGTATATTGACGGCCAAAACGCATAAACATTTTTCCATTTTTAGTTGAAAGCGGTGTCGTGTAAATGGAACCTTAGTTTGGTTTGCCCTAGTTAGTTTCCTTGGTTACTGATTATGTTACACAACTGTTTCTATTTTGTTGATTATCTAGTATTTAAGCTCTTAGTTCCCTCAGTTAATTGTTCGGTGTCATCTTTATATGATGTGTTTGCGTTCTAGTGTTTTCCTGAAATATCCTGGGTATCTCCGAGTTATGTTGTTAATAAAGTGTTTTTCTGTTAAGGTTCTCCAGTCATCCTTTCATTGCAGCCAAAGGTGACAATTTTATTTTTTATTTTATATAGATTATTATTAATAGCTTATATATAATATATATATATATATATATATATATATATATATATATATATATAATATATATATATATACACACACATTATAAAATATATTGTGCTCTGTAAGTATAACATTTCATTTTAAATGTCAAACCCAATTTGAAAGGTTATATGGCATTATGTGAATGTGAAATATATAATACTATACATCCTTCACAGGGATGTGTATAGGATATTGACAGAATTAACATAACAGCTAATCATACATATTTCATGCAACTTATATTTGGTTACAGACTTACATTTGAGTGCATCCTCCTGGTCCTGGTTGGCAGTGTGTACGGCCTCCTGGATCTGGTCCAGCCACAGCACAGCAGACTCATCTCCGGAGCTCTATTACAGAGCAACACACAGTCAGCGCAGGCTCAATACAATACAAGTGTATACAATACAATACACAGGCTCAATACAATACATGTGTACTTCTCACACACTGTCAGTGCAAACCAAATCATCTGCTACTACACACAGATTTATTCTGAATGTAAGCAACTATAGTACATCAAGTATTCGAGGCTGTATTACATTCTGTATACATTCTGTGCAACTATCACTGTTAAACAGGAAGTGTCTATTTGGTAAATATCTTGTTTATGCAGGTGTTTTCACAGCAGTCATGGCATCTCAGTGCATGATGTCAAATGTTAAGAGCATAGTTAACCCAAACATTTCCATAATTTATTTTAGCATTTTGAAAACACAGATGAATTGTATGAAAACAATGAAATGTAAAGAAAGGAAAAATTCCTACAAATGCATATGCAATAAGGTAAGCAGCAAAAATAACGCCTTTTCAGCGTTAATCTTTCACTCTGTGTCTTTGGTAAATCCTGACAGTAGTTTTTTAATGCCAAAAGGGGGCTTGCACTGGTGCAAGCTGTTAGTAAATCTGGCCTTAAAGTGTCATCAAATAATTCATGGTATGTTGTTTGGTAAATAGTGTGGCCAGATTGTAAGGCTGCACTGTCTTTTACACATTTTTAACAGAATTAAAATAAAAAGGTATGAACCCGCAATCTGATGATATCGACTGCTGTGAAAGAAAGAAAGAAAGAAAGAAAGAAAGAAAGAAAGAAAGAAAGAAAGAAAGAAAGAAAGAAAGAAAGAAAGAAAGAAAGAAAGAAAGAGAAAGAAAGAGAAAGAAAGAAAGAGAGAAAGAACACCAAAACTATTTGAGGACAGATGTTTGTAAATAGTTTGGTCCACGAATTGGAACCATTTGTGGGAAGTCTCACATCACGTAGCATTTCCTGACATGTCTGAAAAATGAGCACTGAGCAATTCTGAATCCAAACTCCCTAAACCCTTACAGGAAACCGTCACGCCCTTCGACGCAGACGTCTAGCTTGATGGTTATCGCAATATACAGATGACTGATTCTCAGAACAGACACTCGTAGGTCATGTTTAGTTGTTTGACAAACAATACTTTGTAAAAATTCACTGGAAAAAACCTTTCAAGCATGTGGAGAGTATTTGTGCTGCTGCTATTACCATTAATGTTTGAGGATTCACTTCAAGATTCAGGTAAGACCACTTTTCTCTAATAGTTAAAGATAGTTAGAGATCAACAGCTGATTGCATTCCACCTATTTGGTAGAGAGGTGGACATGGACTGAAGTCATGATTTTGTGACGAAAAAAAAAGAAGGGTAGTTGACTGAATCTCAGGTACTGTAGCAATCCATGATGACAATGAAAGTGTTAGTAAATCTAGAGAATTTTCAATCATCTAAAACAAATAATTCTCAAAATACAATGTGCCACAATTATAACAACATAAAGATGGCGATTTTGTGAGAATTTTTGGAAGGTTGTACATTGCTGAAAGAACAACAAGAGCCAGAGATGGAAAACAACAACAAGCTAAACTACATAATCCCGACAAATTGAAATAAATAAAATAAATGAAAAGTAAATATGTCACACAGTTAAAATGTAACACCAATGAATGAATTCAAATAAAAAAATACAAAATGGTTGATGTTGGCAGCTTGTACTGTCTCTTACCGTTAATGTTTGTCATGTGTGATTAATCTGGATAATTTGTGCCTATAATATTAAAAACTGAAACCAAAAGCATATTGGCCATAGTCAGAGCTGACATCATATTTAATGTAAAATACAGTCTGTTCAATTGATAAGACTTAATGATTTAGTCGCGTCAAATTTCCACAATCAATGTTTTCCAGATTATTCCAGCTAAAACAATTACTAAAATACGTATTTAGAATTTAGAAATAATGACTTAAAGCCATGTCTGCTACAAATGTAACTACATATTTCAGTATCAAGCTGTGTGAAACTGTATGAGAATGCACTTTATTTCAGTATTTTAACATGATGTTTTCTAATATTTTTTCAGCATCAATATATACCAGCATCAATATGCTAAAACAATCAATTCAGCCAAAAACGTTTCCTGGAACAATAGTGTTCAATAGTTCCCTGCTCTCCGACACATCTATCCAGCAGCCTGTGATAAACGCCTCTGATAAAGTCATCGATTACACCACAGGATTTGTCAGCACTAGGATCATTCCATCCGCGTACATCCTAGCCATCCTCATCGGGATCCCCTCTAACGCCTTTGTGTTGACTTGCCTCAGTGGAAGAAAGAATTTTTCCAGTGGTATCCTATATTTTAGCTTAGCAGTTTCAGACCTTCTCCTGCTACTTTCTCTCACACTCAGAGTCCACTATCACTTCAATAACAACGACTGGATCTTTGGAGAGCTGGCCTGCAAGCTGGTGACTGCCTGCTTTTATGGTAACACCTACTGCTCGATCCATGCCCACATGTGTATTAGTGTGATGCGCTACCTTGCGGTGGTCCACCCGTTCTTCTACAGGACAATGTCGAAAAGGTACTGTGCGATCTGGACGAGCTTAACCATTTGGGTGGTTTTTGCTATTGCGATGGCACCAGAGTTTCTGGTTCAGCAAAGCTACCGTGTTTTCGGGCAAGAGTTGGTGACGTGTCATGATATCCAGCCCTATAAGGAAGCGTCCTACAAACCTTTGATTCCATACAGATTGAGTCTGATCTGCCTGGGGTTCATCCTGCCATCGCTGGTCATCGCATTCATTTACGGATCCATCATCTACCACCTAAATTGTTCCAGTCGTGACTGGAAACACTACATGAAGGCCAGCACGTTGGTGTTTGGGATCTTTTTAGTCTGTTTTACTCCATGTAGTGCACTTCTTTTTGCACACTATGTGAAGTTGTACACCGAGAATCAGTACGACCTGTATTATTACTACAGAGCAGCCGTATGTCTGTGTTCTTTCCATAGCTGTCTGGACCCTTTCCTCTCTTATCTGCTCACAAAGACTTCAACTTCCCAAGTCAAGTTTAGAACCTTTAGCTCTAGACCTTTGAAACCTTTGTCCACTGCCTTCTAAATAGCAGGATGTTTTTGTTTTGCGGATCCTGCAAGGGTGGGCTTCCTTATCTAAAATGGCTGAACAGTGGATTGAGGATGTTATGGTTGGACTTCCCACTTTGTACTATAGTAGAGGCTCATTACTTTGTACAAAAGAGAAAGAAGTTGGACACACAGAAGTCAAGCTGAATACAAAGTTTTTGAGACCATGAAAGAAGTGTTTAAGTAATTTGAATAAGAGAAGAATAATTCAAGAATAATTCAAATAACAGATGTAACCTCTTAGACATTTCATTGGTTCAGTGCTGTTATTCTATTTCACCTTGCAGACGAGGTCTTTGGTGGTCAGCAGTAGATCGTGATAGTGTTTGGCAGTGTCTGGATTGACTCCCTGTAGTTTAGCTGTAGGGAGTAGGAGGGCGGCGAGTGTCTTCTCTGGATCTCCAGAATTTAGAGCTTCGTTGATCTCAGCGATAGCAATGACTCCTACGCACGGAACATGGGAATTTTATGTGATCGACAACTTGTGATGCAATGGAAGAGTCATTGATATGTGTACATTTCCATTAAGAAATAGACAAAAATGTATTTACCGGTAATTCATTATGTTTATACATTAACAAATATGTTGTTTTAAGATATTTAACTTATATATATATTCCACCTTTTATATAAGTCCACTTATTTAATTGTGAAATTCATTAAATGATCAATAAAACTGTTTTGTGTGATTTATACAGACTGGATCATTTGTTCTTAATTCATACACACACACACATCCACACAACCACATAGCGACACCAGCTTATCAGAACATTATGGAGTAACTTTCTCAAAAAATGCATTCTTTGTATGGTAGATTTGAATAACCTTCAAGGTTCAGTGAATTTAAAAGACCACCTACTGTATGAGTTAAACACATCATTAATGAGAAGGCCTTTTGCTACACCTTATTTTGATATATTATATAATATTATCATCTGAAAGAAGTCATGTAAAGAAAGCAATATTTATAAGAAAATATATCAATGTCTTTCTTTTTTTTTTTTAGAAGAGTGAAATGCACTGAAATTGGATACACTACATTTTGAAAAGAAAAATATATTTAAATACTTCCTTTTCAAACTCCTGTAAGCTTTTAAAAAAATTTTTTTGAAAGACGTCTCTTATGCTGACCAAGGCTGTATTTATTTAATCAAATCCTGATTTGGTGCTTAAGAAACATTTATAATTATCCATATTGAAAATGTTGTGCTGCTTAATATTTTTTATGGAAAATGTGATACATTTATTCAGGATTCTTTGATGAAAAGAAAGTTCAATAGAACAATATGATCTTTTGTAAAGTAATCTTTTATAGCATTATGAATATCTGTACTGTCACTTTTGAGAAATGTATTACATCCTTGCTGAATAAAAGTATTAATTAATTGAAAAAAATAAAAGTTTATATAAAGAAAGTTTAAGTTTGCTTACTCTCATGTTCCTCGTGCACCTGGATATTGACAGTGTCGATGCACTTCTGAACATCATTCCAGGTGAGGAACTCTTGACCCTGGGCGAGGGACTCTGCTCTAAGACGGATCAGTGTGTCTGCATATCTAAAAAAGCAAAACAACCACACGATCAAGTAAATTATTAAATTGTTTCTCAGATTGGCATATAGTATTCTTGGCATCGCTCTCTTTATCAATCAGTAGTGTCACTGTACCTCTGTAAATTGTCAGCATCCAGACCACTGAAGCCCAGTGGAGAGTCACTGAGCTGCTCAATGACGGCCACTGAGTCTTTGGTGTCCAGAACCTCATTTAACACAGACACAGCAGACAGCATCTCCACAGCTACACACAGCTCCTCATGAGTAAGACCGGCCTTGCTCTGAGGTGATAGAAAATGTAAACTTGTTTTGTAAGTAAGGACAAGAAAGAGCTTAACATCGGGTGGTAGGGGGTCGAGTAAGAGAGCTGACCTGAGAGCCGAGCTGCAGGCTGAAGAGCTCGGCCTGGTACAGGCTGGCAGCAGTGTGGTAGACGATGGGTAACTGGGCCTCTGGGTTTAGGAGCTCCTCCACGGTCTCTTCTGGAACGCCTCGACGAATAGCAGCATTGATCGCAACAATCGCCTCCTGCTCTGTGTCCATCAAGAGCACAATAAGCAGTAGTATCAGAAAAACAGAACAATCATATGAATAGAGAAACACAGTATATGCTGGTTACTAGGGATGCGCCGCAATCTTCGAATAGTCCAATAGTCGAACTGCATGCGAAATTCGATCATAAAATAGCCGAATATCGTTATACTTTCGCGCAATTCCAATGTGTTCTACATAATTGACGCCGCGCCTAGTGTCACAGATCGTGCAGCAGGGTATTTTCCTGTCGGGGACACAAGGTGTCGCTACTCGCTAACATGAATGAAACCCCCTACTGCGCAATCTAGGGTAAACAAACAACAGAAGAAGAGCATTGTCGCGACCGTTAACTCTGCGACCAACCATAAATCAACCAAGAAGCTCCGTGTGGGACTCGTTTAAGAAAATGAACAATGATAAAGTTGAGTGTAAATTATGCCGTGCCTGGCAAAGTTAGCAATCTCCTACTTCAGTGTCTGTGTGCCTGCGACTTCTGTGCCATCCAAGCGGGTGTTCTCCGCGGCTGGACGTTACGCTCGCGTCTCCTTCCAGAACATGCTGACATGCTAATTTTTTTTAACAAGAATATGACATATGCCTAAGCGTTAGGCTATGAATAGTTTGATTGAAACTAATTTGTTTAAAAAGTAGGCTGTTGCCAGTAACAAGGAAGGTTTGCATAAAATCATTATGTCCTACCGCATTTATTTTATTTTTTGATCTTACGTGCATCTGGTTTGGCGATGGACAAACGGACTGTCGTGCTTATTGTTTTTTCTTCTTCCAATTAGCCTACCATATGCCTACTATGTAAAAAAAAACGACGAGAACATGTTACTTGTTCAATTAATAAACAGTTTGTTTGATGACAAATCGCTAAAGATGAAAGGGCCTCCCTTTCTTTCATTGTGAGAATGTGCGTTTTTTTTTTTTGGCCGATATTCGACTTTTGCTCCTCAATTGTCGAATGGCATTTTTTGCAGAAATTCACATCCCTACTGGTAACAAATCAGTAATCAGCTGCTTATCTATATTAATCTGTATCGGTCAACACAGAATATAGGTCAGCCGATATTGTAAATTTTATTTGAATACTAATCTGATGTTCACGTAAGGAATAATTGACGACAGGCCATTGAATTATTAGAAAAATAATGCACACACGAGGTGGTAATGCGGTCACGACGCGAAGTGGAGTGGCCGTTACACCTCGGGTGAGCATTATTTTTCTGTAACGGAGGTTTGAGCCGCTGATAGCAGACTAATGCTGGACACACACTTAACTACTAGAAACATTCTCTGACTGTGAATGCAGCAGATTTTAAACACCGCTGTGAACACAGACTGAACGCGCTGAAAACGCGTGCATGATCAGTCATATCAAATTACATTCATAACCGGCCTTAGTAAGTGTGTCCACGGCTTTATGCAGTTATTAATGCAGTTATGAGAGAGAGGGAGAGAGAGAGAGAAGCATGTGCGTCAATATTATTATTTATTTATTTATTCAATTCGTTTTAATTACTTCGTTCATTCTTTTTTTCTATTAGTGACAGTCGACTAGCCTAATAAATGTCAATTATTATTTATTTGTTATATTATTTGCAATAATTACGAAAACCCGTGCAGCAGGACTATCAATTTATTTAAATATTCAGTTTAATTTTCTATTGATTATATATAAGACTATACTTTATTTATTAAAATTAATCTGCATGTTTCCATTGATTGTGAAGTTAGACATTGAAAATTGCAGATCAAGCGCATGGGGCTGCATGGTTTTTCTTGTTATGAATTGTATCCTATTTTCCGTTATTACAGTTAACTACGCGAAGTGATATGGAACTGTAATGCGGTCAAGACCTGCCTGGAACTACTTCAGCCATGCGGTTCCCTGAAAATAATTGCACACCTCAGAACGTTCGTCAACCAATCAGATTCAAGCATTCA
This sequence comes from Phoxinus phoxinus, assembly GCF_949152265.1. Taxonomy (NCBI): domain Eukaryota; kingdom Metazoa; phylum Chordata; class Actinopteri; order Cypriniformes; family Leuciscidae; genus Phoxinus; species Phoxinus phoxinus. The sequence goes on along the minus strand of NC_136878.1, from coordinate 28,576,064 downwards.
ACGGCCCTGTAGTATAATTAAAGATAATATTTGAAAACGCTAATAATTTAATAACACTGTTACATATTATCTTTAGCGGATCTCAAAATTAATTTTTCCGCATTGTACATTATCATTTTAAATATAGAATAAATTCACTTGTATCGATAGATTTCGAGTTTTTAGTGTGTTTAAGCAAACATTAAATATAAATGTTTTTATTTATTCATTTACTTATTTATATTGATAGTATAGCTGGAGAGAGGACAGGAAGCGAAGTGGGAGAGACAGAGAAAGGACCACGAGCTGGCACTCGAACTCAGGTTGCCCGAAGCGCAACATGTCAGCATGCTGCCCATGAAGCTATTGGCTCAGAATGAATTGTTCTAAGGCACTCAAAATGAATGAACTCAAAACTATATGTTGATCAATTAAAAAAGCCATTCACATTATTGTTAATTTCCCTTTTATTGTAACACCATCTAAACCGACAATGGTGACATAGAGAGCTTCATATCTACAGAGGATCTACACTATACTTTATCAGTCAGTCAAGGGTACAACATACTTTGTTTATCAGCCTCTGCAAACTCATTACAGGAAGTGATGACCCTTTGAATCTCTTCTCTCTCCAGCTGAGCACTCGCACCAGCATCCTACATACAGATGTCATAAACATGCTCATTAAATGAATTTGACCCAAAATCAAGAGTAATTTGAACTGATATAGATAGTCTGCTTCAGTACCTTAACTTTATGCTTCCTGTAGGACGTGAAGTGCTCCAGGTAAAAGCAGGAGTTGTGATCAAGGACTCCTACAAGACCAAGTGCAGGCAACCGAAGGCTGGCCAGTAGGGCTTTCTGATCCTCAGCATCAAGAGCCTGGTTTACTTGCTGAATAGCTGCTGATGCTAGAGAGAGAAAATCATTATTACTGTGAAAAACATTATATTCTCTTCAGAGAATCTCAATAATATTTTCAAAGCAGCCTACTATGCCATACAGTAAAAATTAATTGCAATATTTTCATGGATGATATATGGATTTCCCTGAAAGTGTCCAAGTGCTCTCTTAGGCTCCCCTAAATTTGAAATCATGAGAAGCAAACAATAAAAAGCTAGAAATGAGCAATATACTGTATAATGAGTTCCAAGGGGTCTGAGGCTACTAATAAACAGTGTTGTTATTGTTAACTAAAACTAAAACATTTAAAAACGTTTTTGGTAATTGAATGCTGAAATAATATAAATTATAAAAATTAGATGTAAAACTTAAATTTAAACTTAATGAGAAACATTGCCTTGGCAAAAAAAAAAACTTTGTATTTTAGTTTTAGTATTTTTAGTTATTTAACTTACATTTGTTATATGGTTAAAAAGGAAAAAAACATATAACAGAATTACTAAACCTAGAAAAATAAAACTATAATTTAAAATAATATATAACTGTATATAAATAATACTAAAATAACACCAATCAAAATTTATTTTTTTATTGCAAATCATACTGTTAGCATAACAATTTGAATGAAACGCTGCAAACATATAGGGTTGAATTTTAGATTTTTCATCAAGATTTTAAGTCATAACTGCATTGTTTTATTCTTTCTTTTTTTTTGCAATTTAAAAATCAAACTAAAATATTTATTTCCTGGATTAAGCTTAACAACAACTAACAACAAAAAAAACAAGAAACATTATTTTTTATATGGTCTCAGCCCACTTTCCTGATTAATGTCCCACACTTACTGTTCACGAGGTCTACACTGCTCTGGATCTCTTGCTGGGTCAGTAATTCTTCATACACATCTCTCTCTTCAGTTGCAACAGATGAGCGCTAAACACAAATACAATATGTCACAAGACTTTTTTTAAAAGAGATAAAAAAGCAGGATAATCAGGGGCCTTGTTCCCTTGAGCAAATATTTTAACAGCAGGTTGAAAATTAAATGAAAAAAAGAAAAGCATAATACAACATTTACCCACTTAGATGTGGACACACAACAAAATGACTATTCAATTAAGTCACCATTAGGGGATCAGGTGATACTGGAGTCAGCAGAGTGTGTGTTAAGGAGTGTTAGAAGACATCAGCATTTAACAAGCTAGGCTGATTCTCTGTTATTTTTTAATCAGAAACCTGCTGATTTTGCAACTAAAGGAATGCTAGAGCTTGTTTGAAAGGTGGCTGCAAAAAGAAACACAAACCAATTTGCTTTGCATGCAAAAATCAGATATTTGCATACACATGTCTAAAGTTTTCTGTAAATGATGAACAGTACTCCTATTGCTTAATCTTTAAGTAAAAAATATTCTGATATTCACTTGTGTGCCGTTTTTACTTTTTGCCTTTGTTTGTATGACTAAGGCTTTGTTTACAACACATAATTTAAAAAATCCTATTTAAACCAGGTTTTAATTCATACAAATGTGGTTTGCACTTAGGGCTGGTACGGTATGGATTTTTCTTACCGCGGTTGAAAAGCAAGAAATTCCCGCGGTATAATCGGTAAACCGTTTTAAACATTTTTTTTTGCGGTGATGACAGTGACGAACTCAGGTAGGCGTCACGTGACCGCGGGCGGTATTGCGGTAACCGTCCCAGCCCTATTTGTAAAACATTAGTCCTGACATGCAGATGTAAAAACATTATCATTCTTGCAGCCTATTATCCAGTTAAAGGTTGAGGCATAGTACCTGACTACTGAAAGATCTGTCTAAAACTGTTCTAAAATCACTTTACCAAAAGCATGTTGAACTATAGACAAATATGCAATAAAAGTCAAAAGTTTGGGATTAATTTTTTTTAAAACAAAATCAATACTTTTATTCGGCAAGCATGCAGCACAACTGTTTTCAACATTGTTAATAATAATAACTGTTTCTTGAGCAGCAAATCATCATATTAGAATAATAGGGGTTATGCGGAGCGCCCAGCGTTCGAACCAGAAAACGGGTATAAGCATTTCCACTTTTCACTTCCGCAGCGGTATTTGATCTCTGAGGTGCGGTGATCTCTGAGGTAACTGTTAATTTTCTGTTCATTTTTGCTTATTATAATAACATTCTTATTTCTGATCAAACTTTAGAGTAAAACTAAAAAAAAAAAAAAAAAAGGCGCAAAACTTAAATCCTTTGTCTAATAGAGTACTCGGGGCTCTGGACGTCCGTTTGGCAATACGGTGTACATCGGAAATTGACGGTATGGGTAGCTCCTGTAAACACAGGCTATAAAAGGTCGCTATTACTACGCTGTGTTTACCTCAGCTGACAGCCGGAAGTAGTTTTACCCGTTTTGTAGAATGTTGCGCATAACCCGTATTTCTGAAGGATCATGTGACACTGAGGACTGGAGTAATGAAGCTGAAAATTCAGCTTTGCCATCACAGGAATAAATTACATTTTAAAATATAATATAAAATAACAGTTATTTTAAATTGCAATAATATTTCACAACATTACTGTTTTTAATGTATTTTGATCAAATAAATGCAGCCTTGGTGAGCATAAGAGACTTCTTTCAAAATCATTAAATATATGACCGACACCAAACTTTTGAAATGAAGTGTGTTCCTAAACGTATATGAATATCTAGTTTACCCGTCCCGAGGCCTGATCCTCTTTCCTCCTCTTGGCGTTGCTGAGTGTGTCCTGGTAGGCCTGGGCCAGTGGTTTCTTTGTGTTTCTCAGTAAGGCGTTAGGGTTCTGCAGAGCCGCCATTGTGTTTTCAGCGTGCCCTTTGTCTATGGCCTCATTAATGGCAAAGACAGCAGCGTGTACTGCAGATATAAATCAGAAAGAGGACAAAAACATGCGACCATGAGAATGAGGATAATAGGTTTGTAATTTAAACAGATGTATACTTGCACAAGCATATGACTAGATAAAAAAAACAGATACTCACATGCAGCTTCATCTACTGAAAGTTCATTGGCCAGGATGCCACCGATCTTGCTGAAGGTGGGCATCTGGATGCCATATTTCTCCAGTTCTTTCCTCATGTTACTGATCTCTTCCTCTGTGGAATGAGAATATGAAATGTCATCATTTAGGTTACATATCTTACATATATCTTTTAATTCTAGCCTATTTACTATCACTGACACATTACTAATCTGTGGCATTTTGTACATTCACAGGACCTGCACCTGTAATGCATTTGAAAAACTACAATGGCAGTCTTGCCAACATACAGGTCGAACAAGGTCCTTACTTTAAATAGTTCCACAATAAGTGTGTCAACATCAAATCACTAGCTATAGTAATCTTAAATGTGTTTTCACCTCCATCATTAATTCATTACAGACCATATTATTATGACTTGAACTCAATTTCCCTGATGAGGTGTCATTATAGCTACACACAATGAATGAGATGAAGAGTTACACTCTGAACCAAGCTAAAGCGGTAATTACCTATCATAACATTCCCTTCATTAATCAAACGCAGTCAGACACGTTTCTGCAGAGCATTCACTATCATTGAAACCTGAGGCACTTTTCTGCCTTGTCCTGTAAACCGAGCCGACAGAGGATCTACTCTTCAGTTATGGATATAACTGTGTGGCTGTGCTTTGAGCTCTGTTATTGTAATGGAACACAACTATACGCTTCAAAACTCAAATGTAAGATTGCAGGATACCACATATTTTCGAAAAAACCCATATTTGTTTACCGTTAGAATAATAATGGCAACTATTGTATGTATAATTAAGTGTGCACGATCACTGTACTGTGGTGACAGCCCTGTACTCTTAGGGAAAAAAAGGTTCAATAGGGTTCTATATAAAACACTAGGGTTCTTGATTTTAAAGAACCATTTAAGGGAAAATGGTTCTATAGAAGGAGACATGTCTTAAATGATTGCATAATACTTTCATATTTGACAAGTTCAGTTGTTTCTAGTGATAAAGTGTGTTTACAAGCTTTTAAATAAAAAAAATAAAAACAAAAAATTGAAACTAAATTAATTAATTAAAACTAAATTCATAAAATTATCCCATGATGGGAAGCCCAAAAAGGTTATATGTATGAGGCATGTGGCAGAACCTTTAAAGGTTCAATATAGAACCTTTTCTTCTAAAAGCGTGGTTAGCTGAGGTAGAAAATATGAATTTCAGCAGTAAATAATGTAAAATGTAAAATAAAAATGTGTATTGACATTTTCTGGCAAAAATGGCATTCATATGAGAATGACTGTGGTTTACCTGTGAAGTCAACTTTCCCCAACAGGTCCTGGATCTGAGGGGCAATTCCCAATTTGTAGAGGTACAAGCTGCACAAAGAGAAACAAACAAAAAAACAAACAAACAAATAAATGCAATATGTCATAGCGAGGGAATGAGAGAAAATCAGAGATAGCACAGCACTTTCTGCATGAGAGCAGGGTTAAGGATTACACAATGAATTTGGAAGTCAAAATTAAAGTCAGTTTATTTCCATTTCTCTCCAAAATGGTAGAAGAAAAAGAAAAATAGAAATAAACGACTTTATTGAAACCATCATAAATGACTAAGCAGCTAGACTTGTTTTAAGTGTTGGGAGTATAGCTACACATGTTCACAGGCTGTTGTAGAGACACAACTTCAATTATCTTGGTTTTACTGTAATATGAGGGTTGTGTTGTGCCCAAAAGCCGAAACACTGTTATAAATATTTCACTAGCTTTCTTTGCAATACCGACCATTACAAATAAAAAATGTAGCTACAATTCTCTTCCACTAGATGGCAGTATACAGTTGTGTTAAGTCTAGCACTATAATTCTGGAACAGGAAAATAGCCTGCAGTAAGTGTGCAACACATGCTGGAAACTGCATTAAACTTTTATCTATCCACTGACTGAGGACAAATAGAAGAGTAATGAATTATTAAAGGTGGTGTGCAACTGAACGTTTATGCATGAGAGATAAAATTAACGTGCTTTCCTTAACCTTTGACCCCTACATCAATAGCCAGAGAGATAGACACAGTCTGGTGTGAATTTATCCTCCTAACTACAGAAGGGCCAAAGGTTAAGTGGCTTAACTGGTGTAAGAAATGTGGGCCACTATACCTCATGAGTCACAAGCTTGATTGTATTCTTCAGAGCCGACTGATACAAACATTTACTTTTATGGATATCAAAGTATAAATGCATAATGCAAAAATATTTGATTTAAATATATTATATATAAAATAATTGTGGCAGTGCGAGGTCGAGAGCCATGGGAAGCCGTGCCTTGAGTGACGACAGTGAAGGACGAGAGAAGACTAGGCCTGGGACTTTATGTTTTGTTTTCATTTATGCGGCAGTCGTCCGTGAGGGGCTGCCACTTTACTTTCGTTTTGTTAAGTAAATTTTGTTGTTTATTTTTTTTTGGATTCAAGTTTTATGTTAAACGTTCGCCGGTTCCCATCTCCTTCTTCCCTGAACACAAACCTTGTTACAATAATATATAAACATCATTGTATCATAATATACTATTATACTGATGATCTAAAAAAAAAAATTATACATATGCCAACTATCTAATGCGAATTATATGTCGATGGTGATATAATGATGTCTGAGGCATCTCTGGGCACAGTCTCAGTGATGTCTAGTCTTACTGAGCAACTTAACAACAGGGTCAGGAAGGAAGAGTGTGTGCAAGGTAAAGGGAGGAAACCAGGCAACCCACACACAAGACAAGTGAGAGAGCGAGAGAGCAGGAAGCACTATAAATCATTTACTATAAAAGAAGCCTTCCTGTGGTCATTCATTAGACACATTCCCCGGTGCACACTAGAATGACTAAAAGTTATGATTTGCATACATTAAGACACCAATGAATTACCTGGCTTTCTATTTAAAATGACTCACCATGAATGGCTTTCTACGCTTTCAGTCACTCAATGGATCTCTGATAAATCACTTAGCATAAAATAAAACGTTAACAACTGAATGCTATATGAACCTTTCTGAGAAAATGTAAGTAGTGTTTCCAATGCAAACTCATCTTTACAATTATAGGGTTTTGTGGGTGGTTGTCAGGGTGTTGCTATGTGGTCACTAAAGTTCTGAGTTGCGGTTTGGCAGAGGAGCCCACCCTGTTTGCATGATACAACTCAAGTCCCTCCTTTCATGTACACTAGTTTCAAAAGTTTTGGGTCTGTATTTTTTTATGATTGTGAAATAATGATAAATACTCTTATAAGTATTTTACCAATGCTCAAAAATACAATAAAATGGTAAAATTGTGAAATATAATTATATTTTATTACATACTTTTAATATGTAATTTATTCCTGTGATGGCAAAGCTGTATTTTCAGCATCATTACTCCAGCTTTTCAGTGTCACATGATCCTTCAGAAATCATTCTAATATGCTGATTTGGGGTTTAAGAAAAAATAGTATTATAAATGTTGAAAACAGTTGTGTTGCTTAATATTTTTGTGGAAACCATGATACAAGTACAGTTTTCAGGAATCTTTGATTAATACAAAGTTCAGAATTATTTTGTATCATAATAAGTGTATTTACTGACACTTTTGATCAATTTATTGTGTGTACTTGTTGAAAAAAATATAACTTGTATAAATTAACTTTGGTTAGTGTGTAATGATTGAAAAAATAAGCGAACAATTGAACAATTGTATATTTATAAATTAGCATTAACCTAAGAGTTGGAAATACCTAATAGAGCAATAACCTTACATACCTTAAATAGAAAAAAAGTTTACATTATAAATGCATTAACTGTCATTTTTGATCACTTTAATGCATTCTTGTTGAATAAAAATATACATTTCTTTCTTTTTTTTAATCGTACTGACCCCAAACGTTTTAACAGTAATGTAAGTTAATGCTATTTATTTGCCCATTTCATTGTTACCAGATGAATGTCCTAAGTCCGATTGTTTAGAAAAGTGAAAGCACACTTCTCTTCAGCATTAACTATTCACATTCATGTGTGTAGACCAAACAGTGTGGAACAAGTTGCATAACAACGTTTTTTGTTTTTTTTCTCTATATAATGCCTGGATGACCCACAGAGTGGATTTCTAATCAATATTTCCATGAGCTTTGATTATAAAGGTAGACATTTACAGTAGGACAGACGAAATATTGCTTTCAGATTGTGCGTAGCACATTTTCAGTAGTGGCAGACAAACAGGAAACAGAAACCTCTGCTAATCTCTGAGTATACACTTCCTGCAAGGGAGGGCGGGAATCTGATATCATAACAGTGCAGGATCACACCTCAAGAGTTCATACTTCAGAGAATTCAATCCTCGGCAGGCCATAAAAACTTAATTGTGGATTATCCATGAAGCAGATAAAAACATAAAACATTAACTTGACGGATGTGTTTACGTCCTAAAGTACTGCTCTCATGAAGTCAATGATCTGAGGATGCTCAGCACAACAGAAGAGGTGAGAAAATGAGTTTCGTCTCTGAAGCATAGTGACAGGAATTGTCAGGAAACAGTGACAGGAAATGACTTAAGACAGACAGGAAGTTAACCAGCAGGACTGATGGTTAGATTCACCATAGGCACCCCCTAGTCAACACCATTACTCCAAAAAACGGCTGCTTTTCTCAGTGGTGAAACTGCCGTGACAATGGCTGCCAAAAGGAAGCAGCAGTCATACATGCTGATGCTATACAGACATCTTGTCATAACTGAGAGATCAAGAGACCACAAAGTAACCGCCATTTTTATAATTTCAGGTTATGAAACCTGATGAAGCAAGCAAACCATGTCAGTCCACAGCTTGTAAACATTTAAAATCTTGAGTGAAAGACTAGTGTGAGGAGTAGAGAAACATCAGAAGGTCTGTAGTACCTCAGTGCATGAATGCAGTAGATCACCTTGGGCATATTCTTGCGATCATATACATCGGTGGTCTCAGGATAGAATATCTGAAAGAGAAATAGTCAAATATTTTTTTAAATAAATAATACACTACACGTACACTACCGTTCAAAAGTTTGGGGTTGGTAAGATTTATTTTTTTAACGATTTTTATTAGCTCACCAAAGCTCCATTTATTTGGTATAGTAGAACAGCAATATTGATAATATTACATCTTAAAATAACTTCTCCATTTTATTATATTTAAGCTGAATTTTCAGCATCATTACTCAAGTCTTCAGTCTCACACGATCTTTCAGAAATCATTCAAATATGATGATTTGCAGCTCAAGAAATATTTCTTATTATTATCATCAATGTTGAAAACAGTGTTGTGCTGCTTAATATTTTTTAGGATTCTTTGATAAATAGAAGCATTTATTTAAAAAAATATATATATATATATATTTTGGGATTTTTCAGCGTGAACACTACTGTTTTTTATGTATTGTATTTATACAACAAAACATCATAAAATAGTGTGCATTCATCATGTCATCATGGCCTCCATTATTTTGAAGAACGCTTGATTCCAAACATTCTTCAAAATATCTTCTTTTGTGTTCCGCAGAATAAAGAAATGCATTAAGGTTTGGAACGACATGAGGGTGAGTAAAAAATTACAGAATGTTAATTTTTGGGTGAACTAATCCTTTCTCCTTTTTTTCAAATGAAGGCAAATCATAATGCTACAGCACGAAGACATTATAAAGAATTGTGTGCAGCCAACTTTATTGCAACAGTTTAGGACGTTTTTTTTTTTTTTTTTGTCCCAACACGACAATGGCCATGTGCACAAAGCAAGATCCATATAGAAATGATTTAAAGAGTCTGTGAACTGGCCAGCACAAAGTCCAGACTTGAACCCCACTGAACACCTTTGGGGTGAACTGAATAGCAACCGTGAATCAGACCCCTAAACACCCAACAACAATGCCTGACCTCACTGATGCTCGAGTCTGAACGGTAGCAGCCCATTACCGCCATGTTCAAATCTTCCTTGTAGCAGCACAGGGAGGTCAACTCCCAATTAATGCCAATGGTTTTGAAATTAAATGTTCAACAAGCACGTACACTATAATTTTGTCCATATAGTATATGTAAACATTACCGGTATGCCCTTTTACTTATGCGGCTTTGTGTAATGCACTGCACATTGTACAGTTTTTAGTTTTTATACTTGGATGAAACTTACTGTTTTCCTGCCCTTGAGTGAAACAGAGAGCCAATGCTAATTTAAGTCAACAAGTCAAACCATGAGTAAATATACTGTACAATAATAACCTTTATGCATTCATCTTATAACAATTGTAACTGTAAACTGTCCAAACTGACAGAGTGGACACACATTGTGTACAGGACACCGTTTTGTATCACAGTTTCAGAGGCATCATGCACGTGCCCCCTCATATTTTAGAGTCAAATGGATTTGAATGCAGCTTCCAAACAACTAAAAATAGTGGGGTTTTTTTACATTAGATAATTAACCCTTTGAACAGTACGATCACACCGAAAAGTTCAGTGTGTTACATTATCAACTGATGAATTCAAATCTGAATTTGCGCTTTGGCTGGCGCTGATGGACACGCATCAAGGCTGGTCATATATTACAACTGTTTAGTGTTTTCAACCATACAGTTGTGGTCAGAATGAATGGCACCCCTGGTAAATATGATAAAAAATGGCTGTAAAAAATAAATCTGCATTGTTTATCCTTTTGATCTTTCATTAAAAAAAAAAAATTGTTGCAAAAATCTAACCTTTCATTGAAGTAAAATAATTGAATTTGGGGGAGGAAATCACATTATGAAAAAAAAGTTTTTCTCCAAAACAAGTTGGCCACAATTATTGGCACAAGTAAAATATACTCGTATATATTCCCATTAATATTTACCTTATTTTTAGCAACCCAGGATGACTAGTAACATGAAATTGTCCAGCTATGACTTCTTGTTTCACATGAGTTTAAATATGAGGAACCATAAAGGCCAAATTCCCTTAATCATTCATCACAATGAGTAAAACCAAAGAATATAGTTCTGATGTGCATCAAAAGATTGTTGAGCATCACAAAATAGAAAGTGGCTGTAAGAAAATAGCTAAAGAATTGAAAATCCCCATTTCCAATGCGGAAAGCGGCAATAATCCCAAATATAACTTGACGATGTGTTTTATTTATATCCGATGGTCTACATATTGTGTAGTTAACTATAAAGTTGACTCTAATCTTGGAATATTGTACAGTAGGTACAAAATAAAAAGTGTCCCAAAGTTGTTGTGTTTTGGTGAATTTGTTAGTTTTGAAACTAAAATTCGTGCAAAACGAATGTGTGTGATTTTGTGAATTTTCGTGGTTGGGAGAATCTGTCAAAATTTTACAAAATATAAATTTTTAGCCTTCTGTTAAAATTATTTCTACAGATCGACCGAACTTTTAGGTACTGTGTACGCTAGGTAACAAATGACGCTAGGTTTGAAGGACTTAAAAAACAGCCTCTGATTCACAAAATGGGCTGTCAAACACTGACATAAGATGCAGTTTGCCTTGCAGTGTCATTGCTTGTATGCTTTAAATTAGTTTGTTTCTATGAGCTACACGTGGAAGACTGAATTGATGCAGGACTTACAGGCCTAATTCTTAATATTCTGGAATAGCGACAGTAAATGCATTAATTATGTGTTCTTGCTTAGATAATTCAAAAGTATAATCGGATATGATGATATTGCAGTAATTATTACAGTGAAAGCTTGAGTAAAGTTGTATTATAAATATTATTAGCTGGTAAATATTTGTATTTAGGGGTTGGTTTTCCCAATGAAACATAACCTCTCAAAATTACCAAGGTCACAGTTTGATTCCAACTTGTCGCTCCTTTGAATGCAAGTCTAATAAAACGCACTGTTATCTTCAAAGAGAGAGGATGGCAAAGATATGTGTCAGTGAGTGTGTATTTCTTTAAAAGCGTGTACTTGTGCCTCACCTTGGGCAAACCAACCGACTCCATGGCTCTGAGCCACTGCACAGTGTTGTCTGTGTGTCTGAAATGTAGTCCTGAGTGCTGGGGAAAAAGTGCAAATAAATAAATAAATACAGCAGTAACGCATTATTGCAAATATTCTTTAAACTGAATTATATATAAAGCTATGTTCCTTCTGTTCTCTATGTGCAACAGAAATGATAAGGTAATGAGCAAGCATTTAAACGTTTGGGGTCAGTAAGAATTGTTTTAATACTTTTATTCAGCAAGTATGCATTACAAGTTTCTTGAGCAAAAAATCAGCATTTTAGAATGATTTCTGAAGGATCATGTGACACAGATGACTAGAGTAATGATGCTGAAAATTCAGCTGTCATCGCAGGAATAAACTGCATTTTTAAATGTCTTAAAATAGAAAACACTTACTTTAAATTGTAATAATATTTCACAAAATGTACTGTTTTTACTGTATTTTTTATCAAATAAAAGAAGTTTCAACTTCTTAAAAACTTGTCAACACCAAACATTTGTATGGTACTGTATGTACACACAATTCAGTTTAACCAGGTGCTAAATTCTCTAAAATAGTGCTAAAAAAAAGTGTCATTAGTTTCAGCACAAACGGGCCACCTTAATATGATGTGCCTTGTTAATTGAATTCAGCACAACATTTTTGTGTGTTTGCATCATTACCTGATTATTTGCATAATTTCTTTGAACAAACAGCATGTGCAAATAAACAACACTATCAGTGGGCACAATTCAATCTGAATCTGCTCTTTCTCCTCCCATGGGAATGAGACATTCAGGATGTGAGGATGTCTGTGTTGCATTAAGGAAAAGGCACATCCTGACAAAGCACTGTAACATTCTGGCTCCGTTCACACAGACAGTCAATGTTTGGGACTGACATCTGTATTTACTAACAGGTGTGATTTACAAAATGTACTTTTTAGGAGTGTCTGTGTGAACGTTATGGGTGTCAAAATTAATTGTTTCTACGGTGCATCGCGATGCAGACGAGGACGATTCGGTTTCGGTTCAGTAATAGCCCATAACCGGTTATAATGTACTGACGCATTTCTGACGTCAGCACCGCGTGCTTAGTCGCGGCATACAATAGGGATCTTCGTCTGCTGCGCAGCGCAAACACAGAAGAAAAATGGTTGTATCGTGCTGTGTGATCGGCTGTGTTAACAGGTTCGATAAGAGTTAACCCCAAGAGCTTCTACCGCGTACCTAAACAGCCTGAATCAAGAAGAAAGCTTCGGATTTCTGCAATTAGGCGTCTAACTAGAACCCAGCGGAAAACAATGGGAGCCAGCGGACCACGATCGCGTCTGCTACCTACATTTTGCCTTAAAAAATAAAACTAATTTTGTAAATAAATGTTACTAGTAGGTTCTATCGCATTGATGGATTAATTAATGAATGAATAATTACAAAATACCTCGGAAGACGTGTCAAAGTCAAAGTGTTTGTTTACATAACTTTTTGTGTGCAAGCTAGTGTGACTGAGCAATGGAAGTATAATAACATTGACATACCCTTATAAATTAAGGGCAAATTATTGTATTTTCATTCATAAATTTTATAAATTTTTACGTATATGTTAACCAATGTTATATATCAGAGGTAAGATTGACTGCTTGCTACGACGTGTTTTGGTTCTTTCTGCCAACCAGTTTGCGCCCACGCCCATATCGTGACGTCACATTTGACTCCGGCGAACATCCCTATAGCAGAGGGGGGCGAAACGCCAGAGCGTGCAATAAAAAATGCTCCAACCACTTTAAAAGCCGACATTTGGGCACATTTCGGCTTTTATCAACAACACGGTAAGCCCGACCTTGACAAGACACACGCTGCGTGCAAATCATGTCACGCAAAAATAAAACATGCAGGGGGTAATACCACCAACATGAGAAACCACGTCAGTCGTTTTCACCCCGAGCTGCAAACGCCTATCAGTGCCATTGTGGATCCAGCTCAGCCAAAAATTTATCAACTTATTATATCAACGTTGCCGCCAAACTCAGTGAGAGGGCAAATATTTACCAGAGCAGTGGCATCTTTTATTGCAAAGGATATCGGCACATTACATTAGCGATGACTGGAAGATTTTGTCTCATGTGCTGCAAACGAGAGCCGTTTATGAGTCTCACACGGGTGCTCATCTGGCAGAGCTACTGTCTCATGTCGTGGATGAATGGCAGCTATCACATAAGGATGTACCGGTAGTGCTTGTAACAGATAATGCGTCGACAATTATCGCTGCAGCTCAATTCGGAACATTCCCTCACGTAAAATGCTTCGCGCATACGCTGAATCTGGCATCCCAGCGCGCGCTTAAAGTGGGCGCGCTCTCCAGGCTTTTGGGCAGAATCCGACGAGTTTTATTTGATGTTTGATAAATTCAAGAAGCGTGTTTTCAGGTAAAATTAAAGGTTCAGTTCATATATCTGACTGCTTGTATTTATTGACAAATTTGTATACATGTGAAGCAAAATTTAAAAATAAGGATGCAGTGCATCATCAATGCATCGTGATGCATCGAGATAATCGAATCGAACCGAACCGTGAGACCAGTGTAGGTTCACACCTCTAGTGAACGTAGGGTAACATACAGTACAGCATTTGTGTGCTGAGCTAAAGAGTTCCTAAAAAAAACATTTTAAAAAGTGAAACATCAGAAAATCAGTACCTTATACCGAGATTGGTCCCTGTCATAAATCATCTTCTCTGTCACCAACCGCGGGGCAAAGAACTTGGCCAGTTTGCCAAGGTAGACACCATTCCTCAAGCCGGTCTCCAGTTCTGTGGTAGGAGGCAGCTGCTCCTCCAGACAGGCCTCCATCCATCTGAAAACAAAACAAAAATACGTTTCAGCTGCTCTCACAAAGACGGCATACTGAAACTAATAGACTGATAGACTAATACACGTTAAATGTTTTAACTAGCAAGTTTTTCACTACAGTATAAAACCAACACTTTCAAATGACAGCAACCAGCTTTAACATGCATTATATACTGAATATACTTCCAAGACAGAGATTTATTCTAGGAAAAAAAAGTGTTCTGCTTTAGAAATTACAGGTTAAACCTTTAAATGAATTACAGAAAAAGAAGGGTAAAATAAAATTAAACTTAGGCACACGATCAATTAATAAACACGTTGCACCATGTTAGGAAAAGTTCAATGCACCATTATGCTTACTGGCATCAACAATTATTTTTCTCAGCATCATAAAACATGAGTCAATGATGGTATTTTTAAACTTGTTGAAAAAGCAAAAATTTAGCAATCAGGACATGCTTGTATAAATATATAGTTCAGTAGTTATTCAGTTTAATAGATGACTGTGCTTCCTTTCTAACAGCAAAATCAATAAGTTTGTCCTTCTGATATACTGCACTTTTTAATTAGGCTATTAATATTAATTTCAGATATAAAGTCCCTAAAGCACACCCAAATGACAAAATCTCAGTTCCCCCAAAAAGTGAAACCAAGATGACCACAAACTGTTGGTGTGATATTCTCTAATTTCTTTACAAAACCCTGTAACGTCTGTAATACCTGGAGAAAGTAATCTGTCAGTATTTCCATTCCTCTCAATGGCAGTTATTTGTCTTGTGTAAAACTCCCTATTTGTTTGCTCGGGTATTTTGGCCAATAACCTGAGCTGTAAATACCTTGTGACTAACAACCAGTCCAATTCTGACCCACTGGCAAAAAGTTGTTGTTTTTTCTACATAAAATAATTGGTGAAATAATTTTTATTTTTAATTTTTTTATCTAACATTGGAATAAAGAATGAGAGCCAAAAAGTGAAATTAGTGGTTTAAGTCAAATGTTAAATACTGGCTTTTCTGGCATGAACAGTTAATACGTTACTACAGTCACACTTCATCCTTTGAGGTGTCAACATAGAAACTGAAAATTCATTCTTGTCATCACAGGAATACATTTTTTTTGTATTCTATTAAAACAGAATACAGTTATTGTACATTATAATAATATTTCACACTATTAATGTTTTTACTGCATTTTTTTATTAAATAAATTAAGCCTTGATGAGCATAAGACTCCTTATCTATGTGTATATGTTTTATCATTTGAATTAAACATTGTTTTCTTTTCTTTTTTTAAGTTATACTACAAAAACAATATTAGGTTTTTAATGTGCAATAACAACTGAAAATTATCCAGTTGCAATTGCATTACCGGTACTTTATTATGGAATAGTCTATTAGCCTGCAGTCGCAATAAGCATGCAGCCACTTCAGTTCAGTTTTCCAGATCACTGAATCACTGAAATTCACCTGGATCATTCAGCACAAGAAAATACATTTCAAACTGGTTGCTAGTCAGTGACCAGCTGACACAAGTGACCCTTTGACATTTTCAGAGAAAGCTATATTGTCATGGCACCTACATTGACGTATCTTTTCTCTTCCCAGAGAGAGAATCTGGCGTTGGGCCCTGTAGAGCTGCCCAACAAACAGCTAAGACAGCTAAGTGTCCCACATTCAGCTCACAAACATGGATCAGACTACATTTAAAGTGCCCATATTATGCTATTTTTAGGTCACATTTTGAACGAGGGGTCTATTACAATAGGATTACATGCATCCAAGGTCAAAACACACTTTACTTTTCTCATAATGTACATTGCAGCATCACCTCTTTTTTCACAGTGTCTGAAATGGTTTTATAAAGGGTTCGGTCTCTCTAAACCCCTCCTTTCCGAGAGCCTACTCTGCTCTGATTGGCCAGATGGCCCAGTCTGTTGTGATTGGTCTACAGCTTACAGCGTGTGCTGGGAGCTCCAGAGGCTTCCTTATACCCACATTGATACAGACTGTAACTATTGCGTCGGTTTTACAGGATCAATTTAAGCCTGAGTCATTGTCCTTTGGAAGTGCGTGCGAAGTGTATTTGCTTTTGCAGCGCAGAAATAGCGTCTTCTTGCCATGTCGACAACAAAAACCAAACTCTTCCAGGCCTCAGTTACAACTACAGTGTTTATGTGCGGTTCGAAGTAGACGTTGTTCGTGGGAAACTGCAAATTTGTTTAAATCCTACAAAGGTGCATGCAGGAAATAAAACTTGAATTACTGACGACTCGTTTTAGGCAGTTCAGAATCGGTTCTTTCTATTGGGAGACATAACTCCATTTATCAACCATTTTGATCTCAGAAGCAGTGCAGACATTTTACATTGACGAACAGCTATGCAACACATGGCATGAAAGATAATATTAAAAAAAGCATGATAGGGACACTTAAAAAAAAATCCAATATCTGTAAATCAGCGGTAATCTCTTTTAATGATTTATGGGTTATCTAACCTTACACTAATACACTGAAGAGAGTCAATCAGTAAAAATGACAAAAAATGTGCTGTTATTTGCAAACCTTTGGTTAATCATCTATTAAGTCACTCTAAAGTTGGGTGGCTTAACTGAGTTCATTAGCAATTTAGCATAGTCAAGAGTTAGTCGCGGGGGTCATAGGTGAGGTCACGGGCACACTCTGTTCATTTTGAGGTACAGCACAATCAAGGAGGAGGTACTTGTTAGAACGTAGTGGGTTAGCCTACATCGTTTTATTTTTTATCAAAGAAACCCTCTCTGATTATTTCTTTAAATGGGCCAAACGATGACATTCCTTGCATGTTCATCCAGCTCTTTAGGATGATTTAATTTAAGACAACATGAAAATGGCAAAGAAAACATTCTGCCCAGACATGTGCCAGCAATTCCCCAGCCTCCCACAAAACCTGCTCTGTTTCAACACAGCCCATCTGCTAGAGTGCCTCTAAATAACACTTGCACATGATATTGCATCAGTGATATCTAATCAAAATTGTGACATAGTTTCAACACAATATATCATGAATATGTAAGGAGAATAACAGTAAAATGTCAAACAATCGATGTGTATATGACAGCTTGTTATAGTATTAAGAGGCTAAAACTGAGTATTTGCCAATATAAACTGTGCCTTTCAAAGCAGAAAACATGTTTATATTCTGTCACTTGATGGAGTTTGGGTTTCTTGCACACTGTTGCCACTGGCTTGCTTAGTTGGGGACACTTAATATTCATCAATATTATTAATTTCTCTCCACTGACACTATTATGTTTTAATATATTATAAAAAACATATGCGCTCAATTGAGTCGGATCAACTTTTTATATTAGAAAACATGTGCAATCCTCGATGCTATAACCTTAAACTTACCCATCTTATTTATTTTTGTTGTTAAAAGCTTGTATATAAATAGTTATGTTGATGTAGACACTTTTTGTTGCTGACCCCAACTGTTAAACTGTTTATCTGATGTTTCTCTTGTAAATATTGTACTTAGACCAAACTTGGAAGTTCTAGGGAGTGGGGGCCATTTTGTAAGTGTAGATTGGATCCCTGCAGTTAGAGGTATTTTTATTTATTTTTGGCTTTTCCCACTACTGAAGTTATTTAACACTTCCTATACTTGTGTTACACCAATAAACCTTGTTGTACCATATTTCTGTTGTTTTTTGGTATGTAACTTTTGGAGCCAAACATTTGTTTTATGTTAATATTTACCTTTAATGTTGCCTCCCCTATCCTAGACTGGGTGGAACGTAACAGCATCAAAAAAGACATTTGAGATGGGACGGCATAACTGGACCAACCAGCAGACCGAACTAGTTGAACAGCATCTGAAATGGTGGTTTGGTCATTCTGGTCGTTGCTCAGGTCTGTCGTCAAAGTAGTTTGGTATAATTCCCTTCAGAACTGTACACGACTGTGTTCCCAAACACCAGGCATCTGAAGCGCCTCAAGCAAGATAACTTTATTTTGTTTCGTCTGCGCGCTTTGAGACTTAAAATAATTTCGTATAGCTATAATAAATAACTTATGCAGTGGCTTCTCCTACTGCAGCAACTTCCATTTTTCTTAGTGATATTTAGCACCACTTTATCAGGAACTGACAATTTTGTTCTCTTCGACTCAATGAATGGAAACGGTGCTTTATTCGCAAATGTTTTATGCGATATTCCAGTTTTGGATGGAAACATAGCTAATTACATCATTTTCTTTTACAGCTGAATTGAACACATCAATGTATTATTTTGCTGTTATCACTGTAAAGCTGCTTTGAAACAAACTGTATTCTACAAAGCGCTATATAAATAAAGGCGAGTTGACTTTATATTTCACAGTTAATATGACAGAGGTCTTTAACTTTAAATGAACAGCACTGATAAAGAATCAGTGAAACAGTTCAGTTACCATACCATTGTAGAAATGCCCTACTTGCAGATCAATTTGTCACCCATGATTAATGAACTCATTATTAAGCTGTGACATAAAATAAGTCATTTCAAGCTTTTAAAGCCCCTCCAGCCATTCTGACAATGGTAAAACATCTACTACACTACAGAGCAGTGGTTTTTAACTGGTTTTGTTTCAGTTTACCAAACTCAGCAAACCATGTTTATTGTACAAAAGTAAACAACAATATTTCAGTCCTTAAATACAAACATTAAATGGTTTATCATATATAATATGACAGTATATTATTCACATTTAACAGTTTTTTTCCCTCTGCCATCAGACCCTATAAGAAAGGACAAAGCACTTTTAGGTCGTGACCACTATTATTATTTAAAAATATATATATAATGTGTTCAAAAATATGTTCTGAATGGCCATCAGTGAAGAAAGTTGTTTATTAGACTAC
Organism: Phoxinus phoxinus; assembly: GCF_949152265.1. Lineage (NCBI taxonomy): Eukaryota > Metazoa > Chordata > Actinopteri > Cypriniformes > Leuciscidae > Phoxinus > Phoxinus phoxinus. The sequence goes on along the minus strand of NC_136878.1, from coordinate 28,556,494 downwards.
AGTACAAGAAAAGGCTAACTAGCTTATGCTAACCGACCAAATCTTGACCCCTTGGAAGCAAGCGTGCCGCACAAGCCCTGAAAAGTGAAGCCAAATCGTCTCGATCGCCCTACGGTGACTGGTCTTAGTATAGGTCATAAACCCCGTCCTCCCCATGTTATTTAACGTGCCGTGACACCAACTAAACAATTAAATTGCACTTCAAATATCTTTTTTCCAAAGATGGTTTGGAGGGCGGTGCCTCGATTTTGCGGCTTTACTTCCTGCTCACTACCGTGCAGATCAGGTCCCAAGATCGCTACTGCGCAGACTCAGGCCCTAAAATGTCAGCACCATATCGGGACACTGGCGGCTTCACTTGTCACCAATGGAAGAGAGCGAAAGTGCGTCGTCCATCTTTTTTTTGTATCAAAGTGGTCATGTGACCTCTTCATTTCCTGTGAGCATCATTTTAAACTTATTTGTCAAAACAAGTATTTATTTATTTAGGTGCAAAAGTCACAAAAATTGATATTTTGAATAATGTTGGAAACCAAACAGTTTCAGTTCCCATTGACTTTCATTATATGTGTTGCCCATACAATGAAGTCAATGGGAACTGAAACTGTTTGGTAACCAACATTCTTCAAAATATCTTCGTCTGTGTTCCGCACAAGAAATAAAGTCATAACGACAGTGAGGAAATGATCATGTTGGTGGACTATTCGTTTAATCTAAAAAAAAAAATGTAGTGCACCTTTTACAATGAAAATGAATGAGTGTTGCTGTATCAGGATATGTGTTGCAGCCCAGATCATAAGAGGAGTATCCGGCCGTTGTGCACACCTCTCCCTGTCCCCGCTGCTCTCTACCAAACAATGCAGCCGTCTGTTACACTGTCTTAGAGAGATCTGACTGTGTACAGCATTCAGGAGACACTTTCCTGTGATTGTTAGGCTGCAGGGGTTCAAACTGAAAGAAACATTCAAAGCTCTGCTCCAAACTGGCAATGAATCATAATAAACAGCTTTGACTAATATGTTGCTTGAACAGTTTAACAAACTGTGCATTTAAAAAACACACTCTTGAGGTGAGTGCTCTGACAGTGAAACTAGAACACACTGTGGGATAATATTGCTTCAGCTGGGGAAGGAACAAAGCAATGGACCAAAAATATCTATTTGGTCTGGTAGTTTACTGTCAGATAAATAAATGGACTGAGGCACAGAGGTCAATATTCTTTTCTATGACTTTTCACCTGTTTTTCTGATTGTATATGTCTGAAATGCTACTGAACTGGAAATCATTACCTGTACGAAACACAGGGTATGTGTGCTGAGTCTACTTCATTTAAATAATTTTTATATTTTAAAATGTAATTTATTCCTGAGACGCAAAGCTGAATTTACAGCATCATTACTCTAGTCTTCAGTATCACAGGATCTTTCAGAAAATATTATAATATGCTGATTTGCTGCTCAAGAAACTTTTTTTTATTATTTTATTGTTTATCAATGTTGAAAACAGTTGTACTTCTTAATATTTTTGTGGAAACCATGACTTTTGGAGAATTCTTGGATGAATGTAAAGTTCAAAAGAACAGCATTTATTTGAAATGAAATTATTTTGTAACAATATAAATGTTACTGTCACTTTTGATCAATGTAATGCATCATTACTAAATAAAAGTTTTAACTTCTTTAAAAACACCAAACTTATGAAACCCTACTGTATGTTATTGAAAAATAATCTTGATAAACCAGTTTTGGAGGGTTCCATCTTTCTTAATTCAGGTGTGCCTGTTAGCAACACAGAAAATAGCTGGCCAGGGGCATTAAGGCAGCCAAAGTGTGAATTGCCTTGTCTTAAAATTACGTTGTATAGTAAATTAAAATGACTTTGTCAGTGAATGGAATTATGACAATAACACATAATTTGCCCTATTTTCATATAAAGAGTTATGGTTTCCCATTTTCCAGACTTGGCAGACGAAGCAGACAAGAAGTGACAGTATAACCTGGAAAGATGAGAATGGAAAAAGTGTTACTGCAGCACTAAAGTAAACTCTAAAAAAGTCTATAATCTTGACTCAGGGAATGAAAATTATAAGCTGCTAAAAAGGAGACAATTATCTAGAAAACAAAAGGTCTCTGATGTATGATAGACATGTTACTCACATAAATCTGTTGTGACTAATGTGGTTTAGGGGATTACACAATGACAAAATTAGAAATGGAAAAAGTCTCACAACTAGGTCCCCCTATCTAAAATAACGCATGTTCTGTTTGCTTAAATCAGCGGGTACAAAGTTTCCCAGTCACAGTGCTGGAAAGGGGTTGGGATTGTGTAAGAAGGTATTTTTTGTCAGCTGCAACAACAGTCCAATAGATATAATATACAATTATATAAATTATGCAGATCAGTTGACAGCTGTATAAAAACCAGGGATGAGGGGTTTTCAATTTGGGGTCCCGGGAGGCCACAAAGGCATGCTGAGGGGTTTGAAGAAAAATTCAGAGAAATTATATATATATATATATATATATATATATATATATATATATATATATATATATATATAAAATGTACTTCAATGTGTACACTACTGTTCAAAAATGTTTGGGGTTAGTATGATTTTTTTGTGTTATATCGTGAAATATTATTACAATAAATTATTTAAATAAATAGGCTAATTTTATTTTAATGGTAGTTTATAAAATTAACAATTCATTAAAATATAAGATAAATCTTTATCAGAAATTAATTAGAAATGATTGTGATTATTATATTTAATTCAAATGAAATAGACAAAAGCAAACATGTGGTTATAAAAAAATTATGAAAACATTTTACTGTGTTTTAAAAGATATAACTTGCCAGGTGTAATGAAGTCTGAGAATAGTAAGGCTAGTAACATCTCTTTACAGAACTGCAAAAAAATGCTTTTACCAAAAACCACCACACTAATTGGCTGTTTTGACTGTTACAATCTGCACAGCAGGCATCAGATATTTAGTGAAACTGTGGGCCTCTAACGGTGAATCCTGACGTCTGAGTGGAACACAGGGACGACATGTTACTCTATTACTAACAAGCAGATTAGTGACCAACCTTATAATCCTGATTCAACACGACAGGATTACCAGAACAGAGGCTTTGCATTAAAGTCATGGTCAAAAACTGCACTGCCAAGAAAATCAGGATGTGTAACAACTGATTCATTAACTCATTAACTTGCACACTTTCCTCTGATTGTACAATTTTATCATCCTGTCATTCAGACAAACAGAATTTTTAACTATTATATTGAGAAGTGAAAAAAATGCCCTCATCTCAGAACAATGCACACTGCAATACTCCCTCACATTCTTTCATGCTTTCATCAGATTTGGGTCAAGTTCCCAGAGATACAAATGACCGCTGATGCATTTAACTGCTCTCTGTGTCTTAACAGCAAAACGAGTCTCAACCCTCACAACTGGAAATGTGCTAGCCATGCACACAATATGCCTGAACCTGAACATACACTAACACAATAAGATTCTCTGTCTTTTTTAAAGAAATTAATACTTTTATTCAACAAGGATACATTACATAGATCAAAGTATAGGCTAGTACAGACATTTAAAATGTTGCAAAAGATTTCTATTTCAAATAAAGTCTGTTCTATTCATCAAAAAATCCTGAACAAATATCAGTTTCCACAAACATATTAAGCAGCACAACTCTTTTCAACATTGATAATAATAACTGTTTCTTGAGCAGCATATTATAATGATTTCAGAAGGATCATGTGACACTGAAAAATGGAGTAATGATGCGGAAAATTCAACTTTGACATCACAGGAATAAATTACATTTGGAAAGTATATTTAAATAGAAAATAGTTATTTTAAACTGAAATAATATTTTACAATATGTTATTACTGTATTTTTGATCATATAAATGTAATAAATGTAGCCTTGGTGAGAATAAGAGACTTCTTTCAAAGACATTTACAAATCGTACTGACTGCAAACTTTTGAATGGTAGTGGACACATTGAAGTAAATCATGTTTAATTTAATTTAGTTAACATTCAAAGTTATGTTTCCAGTTTAGTGATTGCTAGTGATGTTTTGACCCATAAAGGGCTGTGACGCATGCTGACACATAATGGCCCTAAAATACACTTAAGAGTTGCCAAACAAATGATATGCTTCTAACCCTCCTGTAAAAGTGTATTCCAAGCCTATTTATTTTTGCCATCCTGTTCAAAATTATATTGACCAATCAGAAATAGACTACAATATCAAACTGATAAGTTATCACACTGTGAGCACAACCACATGCTACAAAACACACCCTCTGAATAGGGCTGCACGTTTTTGAAGAAAAAATGGGATATGCCATAACTTGTTAAATAATGCCACATGCGGCAAAAAAACGAAATATCGACTTTATTCAGTCATTTCTTTTCTTCTGTTTCAGTCTCCAACGTGCGTTCACGAGAGCACCACCACGACTGCTTTGGAGACTGATACAGAAGAGAAGAAATGACTGAAAGTCGATATTTCTTTTTTTTGGCGCACAAAAAGTATTCCTGTCGCTTCATAAAATTAAGGTTGAACTGTAGTCACATGGACTATTTTAACGATGTATTTCCTACCTTTCTTGGCCTTCAAAGTGTTAATTAAAAAGCTGTAAATGGAGCCCACCCTGAGCCATCGAATTTCATCAAAAATATCTTAATTTGTCTTACGAAGATGAACGAAGTTCTTACGGGTTTGGAATGTCATGAGGGTGAGTAATTAATAATTTTAATTTTTGGGTGCACTATTACTTTAAATTTATTCAGCCTAAATATAATTTAAAAAAAATTCACACACTTAGAGCATTATTGCATCGCATATCGAGTAACGCATTATTTAACAAGTTATTGCATATCCCATTTTTTCTTCAAAGTCCTGCAGCCCTATTCAGAAGGTGTGTTTTGTAACATTTGTGGGTGAACTAACCCTTTACAAACTGAAAATGATATGACCAACATATGTTTCAAATTCATTTTGTGAGAAGAAAGCATCCCTAAAACTTCTGAAAGTGAACAGCAGTTTTACTGTACCATTTAGGGATGGGTATGATTAATCGACGATCGATAATTGATCATTAAGAATTTCTGCGATCACGTTCATTTGTTATCGATAAAACTAATGCAGGTTGCGTTGCGTAGTGTGAGTCTTGAAGCAATGAAATGAATTTTACTGTGTGGCAGCAATTCAATATTTTACCAAATATTTTACCCCGGTCTTAAAGTAAAAAGATGACTATGAAAAATAGTAGCTAGTATTTAATTAAATGCTTTTATGATGAAATTACATTCTGACTAGCGCGGACCTGTGCATCCCGGCAACGTCAGTCCCCTCAGAGCGGGTGTTTTTGGCGGCTGGACTGACGGTCACCAGGTTGCGGTCGTGTCTGACCCCAGATCATGTCAACATGGTTATCTTTCTCAACAAAAATCAGCAGACTGGTACAGAAGTTGTATGTGAGTTACTAGTTATTTTTTATGAGGCTTTGTCAAAGTGTGTATGATATATCTTTTTTTTAGATATATTAAATAATGTTTAGATGTCTGAGTGAAAATGTAATTATCATTCAAATTATTACTGTAATTGCCCTACAATAAGCTTTAGGCCTATAGCCATTTCTGTCAAGATCATATTTTTAAAACACAGCTGAGCTGTGACATTTAGAAGAGGGAGACGTGCCAAAAAAGTTTGAAAGAGTTTTGAGTCTAGGGAGATCCAAAATCCCCCTCAAACCTACGATGGCCCACAGCCATACAATTTTGAGCCTCCCAGGTGTGAGACAGATGAGGAGCCAAACAGAAATTTAAATAATTCCTATCGAAGAAACATAAATATCTGGTGTGAAGAGAACCAGTGGAGAGTTGGTCAGGTGTCTGGTAAGTATAGGCATAACTTAGAGGTGAAGCGGTACATGTATTGAACCGAAACGGTACGGGCATCACGGTTCGGTGCATGAATATACACGGAGAATACACAGTATAAAAATAAATAAAACTCGCGTGCAAATTAATTAATGCGGAACTACTGTTAGATACGCAGGTTATTTAGGGACACCTTAGCCTTTAGCTCTGAAGGTTATTTAGGGACACTGACGCCTTAGCTCTGAAGCTCCGTGGCTATAATGAACAGGCTGCGATGTCAAGATTGCAATGCTGGAATATGTTGGGGGGTGTGTGTGTGCGTGTGTGTGTGTGTGTGTGTGTGTGTGTGTGTGTGTGTGTGTGTGTGTGTGTGTGTGTGTGTGCTTCTAGAGGTCGACCGATTCATCGGTTTTGCCGATTAATCGGCACCGATTGTTGACTGGTGGAACTATCGTTATCGGCAAAAATATATACCGATAGTTTTTCCTGGTTGCGTCCATTGCTGGAGCGGCTGAGAAGCGCGCGCTGTCATTCAATACACAGTGTAAGAGTTGAGAAGGGTCTGCTGGCACGATGCAGTACAAGAGCGACCTCTAGAGGTGTAATAAAAACTTGTGCCTCGTGTTGTTTATTTCGACACGTGATTCTGCGTGCTGCACTGAGAGCACATGCTGCGTGGAGAGCGCTGACATCAGACGCGCGTTTAAAGCACCGACAGCTCAAATGTATGTAGCCTATACAGTACATTTTGTCATATCATTATAAAGTGATTAATTTGTTGACTAAATGCTGCATTAGTAGAGACAGTAGGCGTTTGTTTGCCTTCGAGGCTGAGAGGACGCTAACATTAGTAGTACCTCAAGCGGTTAAAACACTGACAAACATAAACGTAAGTCCGACCCGAATGTTTAATGTCACAATTGTTACCTCTATTTGCATTAGTTCATATACAGCTGGTCACTTTTATGCATTACATATGCAGATAAGTTGCATATTTAAAGCTAGAGACGTAAGCAAAATGATATGTTCATACAGCCGACAGAAACATAAACGAATCAGAAAAGCATTCGATTTCGGTAATTTATTTTTTTCATCTTCACTTTAATACAAATTTAGTTACTTTTTAATTAATTAAGTTGGCTTGAAAAGAACAGTTAAATAGTTACATTTTGAATGTAACTGGTTTTATTTGTTATTTAGAGTAGGCCTATTACTTTTTGTTTCAGTTTGAATGAATGTCTTTTATTGACTTAAATATTTATTCACATTTATATATTTATTTCATTTAGCATGTTTTCATGGTTCAATACAGTTTTTTTATTTTTATAATAAAGTTCAGCACTGTTTTACTTGGAGTGTTATGTGTGTTTTTATCCAGTATCAATTTTAAAAAACTATCGGTTCATTAATCGGTTATCGGCAAGTATGGCCCAACCTAGCTATCGTTATCGGTAAAATCCACTATCGGTCGACTTCTACTACAGTAGCATACACCGTAGGCACCGCATCAGCTACCACTCTCACTCGGGTTGTAAATCCCATTTTATAACTCATGAGATCTCCAACCGCGTAGTCCTTCTCAGTGAAATGGGCGCTGCAAATGACCGAAGTCTTGGATACCGAAACAGCACTGAAGTCAGCGCGTTTGGTCCGAACAAAGTTGATCCAGGCACGGAACACAGACCTGCTTTTTGCAAAAAAGTGGACTCTGTGACCGGTTTTAACAGTGTTTTTGCACCCAGCACAAACGCAGTAATTGACCATCGTGAAAATACGCCTGCGTATACTAACTACCTAACTTAAATAACTAACTAAATAAATAAATGTCCTAATCACTAATTCTCTCGCTCTATCACTCGTACAATTATCAACACAGCTCAGCGACCTGGGGAGACGTCTCCCTCGTATGACGTCAATCGATTTGTTTGGGGGGAGGAGCAGTTTTAAGTGAGTACTGAAAATAACGAACTTTTTCATCTTATATTCTGCCTTTAGGTATCGAAAAACATACAAAACAATACATCAACTTGTCAAACGTGTATTTCCCCTAACTATTTTGTGTTATTCATAATTACAAATTTAACTTGACATACACACTTTAAGTAGCCTATTTCATTGTTAGGTAGGCTAATCTCTCTCACCCTCTTTCTCGACTCCGTGCCTTGGATAGTTTTGAGTTACATTTTGACAAAACCTGTCAGATCTAAGTATTATTATGTTTTTGGTTAAGTTATTGTTTAACATGATTCTGTTTTTATTATTTATTATTTTGGAACAAACGAGGGTCTCTGTTTAAGAACGCCGGCTCACAGCTGCAGGTTCCGCTACTTTAGTTTAGAGCGCATATCTTCAAGTTTAGCCTAACTGAACGTCCAGTTTAACTGCCACAAGTTGATCTTCTTGTAATAAAGAGCGTATCGAGGAAAAACGCTGTATTTACGCTTGTATTTTTTTAAATAAAAATCAAACTCAGCTTAGTCTTCATTGTATGAATTCAATATATAGGCTACTGATTCTGATTAAAGCTACAAAAGTTATTCAGTGAGTGATTTTCTCTTTGTCTTTTGTTGTTTGTTTGATTTACATTAAGCACACAGATTATTAGGCTACTGTCACTTTAAGAGCTGAACGAATCCAATATTGTTACATGCATGCTTTCTTTTTCAACTGTTTAGTCCACTTAAAACATAACTGTGTTTACGTGAATACTCACCAAGATGGCCATTTTGAAATTATTTTGTGGGTATTTGACCATATAAACTGCGGAAGAGAACTGAATTGGGGATTACACACCACCCGAGAGGTTTCTGTGCGCGTGAGTACTTCGGTTAATGGGCCCTATCATACACCCGGGCACAATGCAGTGCGGCGCAAGTGTTTTTTGCAAGTTTCAGCCCGACACAGCAGGGCTCAAGACTGCGACCAAATGGTAGCATTTTGCAACCAAAATTTGAGAGTGTGCGACCAGTAAATTTGTCCTTTTTTTTTTACACGTTAAAGGTTGTGTAGGTAAGAATTGTCTAAAGAACTTTTTTTCAAATTGGCTTAAACTGTCTTTATATACCAATACATTATTAAAATGTAAGTACTTTGAAAAAGAGAGTATAAAAATTGAGTGACTATAGTGTATTTAATCTTCAAAAAACACAGCTCATTAATTCCATTCGGGATGAAACACGTGATTGGCTTGCGCGACTGTCACTCTCCGTCGCCATGACTACCGCCGCTATTATTGGCTCTGCCCACGTGCGCGCAGTCGCGCACCCGTTTTTAGGTGGGAGTGAATGGAATTAATGAGCTGTGTTTATTGAAGATTAAATACACTAGAGTCACTCAATTTTTATACTCTCTATTTCAGAGTACTTGCATTTTAATTATGTATTGGTATATAAAGACAGTTTAAACAAATTTGAATAAAAGTTTTTTTTGACAATTCTGACCTACCCAACCTTTAAACGTGGAAGGGGCTTATCAATGAATCCGGAATAGGCAGGCCAATGAGTGTGAAAAGAATAGGGAATGGCGTTTAAACGTCTGTGGGAAGGAGACGGAGACAAATATCACAACCTGCTATGTGCGTCTGAGCAACGAGCAAGCGAACTATTGACTCGTTCTTCCGACCTGCGGCTAGTGTGCCAGTTAAATTCACTTGCTGGCTTCCCAACTAATACATTACAACAGCGATAATAAAAAAAAAACGCGAACAAAACGATTACTCTTTGTAAACACTGTTCAATGCGAGTGCCAAATGCTCAAACACAACCTGTCATTTACGCCGTCATCACCCGGGAGTTGATCGTGCACGAGCGCAGGCGAGACCTGAACTGCAGACGTTACCATCGGTGTTTAAACTAAACTCATTTATGTTTTGCCAATGTAAACATTCAAGAGCAAAACGCGAAAGAGAACTCGCGTCTAGATTTGTGCGTGTGTGTGTGCGCGCGCGTCTGTGTGTATGCATAGGCTACTCATCTCAGACAGTGTGCAAATATTGAGTTATCTTTCAAGTCTTGCACTTCAATGGACAAATTCACACAAAAAGTATGTCAACATGTCCGTCTTGATGAGTAGCCTATCCTAGCAGACATAGTATCTGTTATGCCTTAAGTGAACATGTATGGTCAAGAAAGACACTCACAGTATAGGTGTAGGCTTACTGAATCAGCTCTGAATTGAATAGCTTTTGTAACTTTAATAAGGATTAATCTTTAATTTATACAGTCAAATATGCAATGATTATTTTATTCAATTTCTGTACCTGAAAACTAATTTTAGACCTACCTTAAAAGCATAGTTAATATTATTAGTAGGCTATCTTTGCTCTATTGTATTTATTTGTGCTTTTGCTTGTGGTTAGATTATTTGTTCTTATTTTCTTATTTTCTGTATATAGCACATACCGAATCATACCGAAACCGTGAACCTAAAAACGTGATACAAACTGAACCGTGAGCTATTTGAAACTATTAGAAGACAAGAGGCTGTAACGTTAAATCAGAGCGCAAAGGCATTGCAATTTCTGCATCTATTATCAAAGTATTTATTAGTAATACACTGGAAATTTGTAGAAATGTGAATATTTGGTTAGTATGTTGATTTATGGTGATTGCTCCTAAATTTTCTGGTTGTGCCCCTAATATTTTCAGTTGGGGGCCACAGTGCTCCTAGTGAAAAAAGTTAGTCTGGAGCCCTGCACAGTTATCATTTTCACGTCCTGCGCCACATTGTTTATTAAATAGCAAATGCATTTGCGCCTATCTGTTTGCCCATTGACCAACTGAAACCTGGTCTAAAGACAATGGCACAGTATTTTTTTGTTATTTAAAGAGCGCGTTAACAAATAAACTTGCCTTGTAAATGTGCTATATAAATAAAAACTTGCCTTGCATTAGTAATGTGCACCAATAGGCGGGTCCAACACGCATGTACACTCTGCTTATTACACACACAGGGACGCTCAGCAGCAAGCAAACATGCCAAATATTACAAATAAAAGGATTATAATGTAAAAGATTAATATTGTGTACTTAAATATATGGAGGAATCCGGCTTGTCCCGTAGATAGACTGTTTTTGCGCGCTTTAAAATCACGCACGAGTAGATCCGTTTCCTCTCTGGAGACGCGGTCAGTCTTTCTGCTTGCAAATTCCGCCATGTAGCAATCCGCTATGGCGCGAGCGCAACTGGCTTTTAAAGGGAATGGGAAATTACACTCTGACTGTTTTTTGCACGTTACGCCTAAAACATACCCATTACTCATTAAGAGAATAGGGACAACCCTTTTAGACCGCACGCCAACCATTTATCCCATCGTTAAACTAGCAAAAGTAGATTCGGACACGACCTCAGTGCAATTGCGCCTTGCGCTTTAGACCATGCGCTTAGATCATTAAAATAGTTCAAATATGAGTTTCTTTCTTCTGTTGAACACAAAAGAAGATATTTTGAAGATTGTTAGTAATAAAACAGCCATTGACTTCCATAGTAGAAAAAAATACTATGCAAGTCAATGGTTACCGTCAACTGTCTGGTTCCCAACTTTCTTCAAATAAATAAATATTCCAATAATTCTGATATATCGTGCAGCCTTACCTCTGAATAATACCTTACTTAAGTGCATGTCCATAATAAAATCTTCAACGTTTTACAGTAGAAGGACCCTGAGTATCATAAAGTTACTGTAGTCCATATGACGGGACCATATTATAATGTGCCTTTAATGTACCTAATCTTCCCTATAAGTTTACGTTAAGGCAAGTCACCCAGTAACCATCTTTGAAACTCCTCTCTGGCAGCTATTTTAGTCATGCAAGTACAGCTCCCATCTCTGTGAATGAGGAAACATCAAATTCTCCAAAGCTGTTCACTAAGCTTACAATTAAATTTCATATTTGAAATCACCAATGAAATCTGACAACAACTGTCTCAAAAACTCAAATCATGACAAAGTAAAAAAAACTGCATTTTTCAGGCTGGACCAGGCAATGCACGTGTGCAGTCAGAAGCGCACATCTCGGAGCACTGACTGATTCTATATCGACCAGAGCTTCTAAAGGCAGCTGCAGTGATGCAATAACTGTACCAATAGGCGATTGGCTCTTTTTTTATTTAGAAGGCGGGGCTCATTCTGCCATAAAGTCTTTGGTATACCCAACATTGTATTTTTATCTGGTCCCATGACAATGACTCTATATGTATCTGTGGCGTGACAAACTTCTACTCACTGTTTGGCTTCCTCTAGGTGACAAAGGTATTCATATGCAATATTCTGCCTCCTCCTCTCGTCCATTTCTTCCGCCGACAGCCTCTCATCGTCCACAATGGCTGTAGGATAAACAAAGGAAAATAACAGTTGGAGAATGCAAGAATAGCTTTTTCCATACTGGTGGAATAACACATCAGAACGCTGAGAGTGACATTTTCCTCTCCAGTTTAATCAGCCAACTTTAGCACAGCCAACACAACAACCATTAGACACACTATAACAAAGGGTATTGAATGAATCTGATGGTGTGTAGCCAAGTTCCATTCTGCTGATTGTATTTTATTCAGACTTTGTGTGTTTCAGACAGCTGTTGATTTAAGTCACACTGGAATGAGATTTTAGCAGCGTGAACTGGAAAAAGTGCTCAAGCAATTTGTTATGAAGGAGAGAAGTGAATCAGAAACACACCACACTTAAACCCCTATAAGATCAACTAGACAAAACACTGAATGTGTGTGCAAGCTTGAGTAATTTTATACAATATACACATGCAGAAATAATCAGCATCTCTTTCATCACTGTCAGCGGTACATGAAAGCATTAGGAAGTGACACGCTTACGACAAGCGGCTGTCAGCTGTCAGTTGCATAACGAAACCATTTGTGGCTGACCTTTACGTGATTGCTACTACTTTTTCTCTCCGCCACCTTCATCATCATCTCACAACACTGCCGAGTTCAATGCAATCGCTTTATTTCTGCTTAAGCAGAGCTGACATCATTTTACACACGACACGAAGAGGTTGATCAATCCTCACTGTCCTAGCTCTCAACTTGTAGTGACTCCAAAAAGTAATTCCAAGACACTTAAAGGACAAGTTTGGCATTTTACACTTAAAGCCCTGTTTTCAGATCGTTTCTGATGAAATAAAACGGTTAATAGAACCCCCCACCTCCACAATGGCTGCATAGGTGCACTGGAACAATCCTTCCTAAAACACATTAAACTTTCGTTTACAAAGACGTGAAACTCACCGAGTGGTCAGGGGTGTTCACTGATATGCTCACAAAAAAATCGCTGCAAAAGATGCTTTCCAACAGGTTTTATCGTAGTTTTTGTAATACCGTACCTCACAGCACATCCAATACAAGTCAATGGAGTTGGACAAAAACTACGATAAAACCTGTAGTGCTACCACAGAAACCGAAAATTCTCGGGCCAGCAGCATGTGTCCAAATTTCAATCTTAACCGTTCTATTTCATCAGAAACGATCAGAAACCAGGGCTTTACGTGTACAATACCGAACTTGTTCTTAAAGTCACATGGTGAATATCATTGCATTAGATACAAAATATAAAAATCAAGTGGCATCTGAAAACAAATTATACTCATTCCGTGTCAACTCAACCAGAGGTCACCGGCTACATTTTTTTTTATTTTGATCATTTCTTTTCTGGTGAAAGACATACATAAATGAAGAAGAAAGCCAAAATATGAAATGTCATGAATGAATATTTATATACTCAATGAGTAATCCACTATTTTGTAGAGGGGACTGAAAATTACCATTTTAATTTGGAGCCAAATTACAAGAGGGGTAAAAATGACTTTAAAAAGATGGTAGCCTCATTATTTTATTTTAAGGTATGTATATTACTTAACTTTTGATTGAGCAATCTTTGTTGCATTATATGCCAACGATGAAAGTTGGGATAAAAAGATGGGAAGGACCCTGGGAAAAAGTGTGCATGCCTGTAACTCAAGAAGTATTAAAGATATTTGAATATCCTTTTCGATTTTTGTTCTTAACAAACTTTCCTCTTTATATGTCAATTTTTAAGGCCCTACATGGTTAATTTCCAGATATATAGGGATTTCAATGTGGCTCTTTGAGTAAATTGTTATTATACACATTTTCAGTGGTCAAAAAACAAATGTGGGCCACATTTGTACAGCCGATACTTTTTTATTTTAAAGAGGAATGTCTGAATAACACATTGTTAAACCTAGAAATGTTTCCCTTTATCAAAACAATTGCATATAACATTCCTGTCTGAGTACCATAAATATTATTTTTCCATAGTTTGCATGCCTGTAATTCTAGAAGTATTAAACATATCTTACATCCTTTTTTTAAATCTGGTTCCTAATAAACTTCTCTTTTGGAATCTTAATGTTAAGGCCCTATATGGTTCAATCACAGAGATATGGAGATCCAAAATGTGATTACGTTCAACATGTTAAATTTTACCATTTTCACTGGTTGCAAACCAAATGTGGGTCACTATATGCATACAGCTAATACTTATTGTATTTAAAGAATAATCTCTGAAAAACAAATAATATTAAAAAGTGAAATATATATTGTTTCCCTATAACATTCACTTGTTATTTAATAATTTATTTGAATGGCATGGAACACCCACTTACTGTACAAACACTCACCAACCACATGATGTAACCAACACAATAATGTCAAAAATCATGTTAAAATCAGGACTGGATTTCAAATTTGGATTCTATTTAGAATTTATACTGCTAAAAAAGTTTGTGAAGCCCTTGTTTGACATGCTGTGACACAACACATTACCATTTACAGATCAACTGTCAACCACATCTCACCATCACAAGACCATATATGAAAGCAGCACAGAATTTCACAATCTGTTGCTTTTACCACAGAGCTCATGATTGATTCTGAGAACCCTAGCAGATGTAGTGGCACTCACGTCAATTGGTTTAATAAGTTATTTGATTATACAATCGCCCATCCCATGACTGAAATATATGATGTATCTCCACAGCCTGGTGGAGCCCAGGTGAAACATCAATAAAATAGTAAAATATGACACTTATTATGACTCTTAGTAAAGTAGGCCACATCCATTCTCAAAAGCAAAAGACAAAGACCAGTTCAGTCAAAGATAAACCTAAACGCACCTAAAGAGAACTTGTGATGCTCTGACACACAACAAGAAGCTCATTTTTACCTCTGATAAGATCAGACTGAGCACAAGACTGTCCAACTACTACGTGTTTTCACAATCCTCACTCATCTAGTAATAATTAAGCTTGCTGACACACGGTCACATGCTGGCCTTTGTTCGAGTAAATGAGATTCAATCCTGTTATAGCAAACAACACTGCAAATTTCTCACCCTGTCGCACAGGCTCAGGCTTGCCAGTTAACCTCTGTGGGGATTCATTACGTATACTGTAGGTCAGCTTTATCACCTTAAATCTGTCGCAGACAATAACTCAATATTTTGAAAACATGGCAACAAAAGTGGGTTCTCATAAAGCATCTGTGCATTTCAAATATTATAACCAAAGGAAGAACAATCCAACGGCCACTTGAGGAAACATCAGAGATTCAGGAGCCGGATGACTAAGATCTGATGTTGCACTTGCACCATTATAGTAAAAAATAATTTTAGAAGATATTTATAAATGCTGTCCTTTATGAATTCTTCAAATAACTTTGAACTGTTTCCAACACTGATAATAATAAGAAGAAATATTTCTTGAGCAGCGAATCAGCATATTTGAATAATTTCTGAAGGCTTATCTCAAAATCGTTCAAACATCTTAACACTTTTGAACAGTAATGTACATTGTGCCAGCAACCGCACCACACTTATTGTGGTTGTGAGGGGAACATCTGTTAGTAAACTGTGGCCATCCAATCTCTCAAATCAATGTGTCACTCACAGCTACCTCACATGATAATGAGATGCACTGTTTGGAATTTCAGTTTTCATTGCTCAATATGATATCATTTCCTGTATCCTGCACAGTCCTCATAGGATGCCATCACTTGATGCACACTTTGACCCAACCATTTATCTTCAAACAAACAGCATAAGACACAGGGAATAGTTGTACAACAGCTTTTTGAGGTAAATGCAACATGAGAATGTGTTGTCATATCTAAAAATCTGCTTTTTATTTATAAAAAAGCAAAAAATAACAAAAATGCTAATGTAAACACACAAGATAAATCAGCAGAATGAAACCAGCGGCCTTGTCAGCAGTTTAGCTGGAATGTGATGTCGGTGCCAGTGTTGACACGAGTTAAGTAAACTTAATTTAAAGAGCCGACAAAAAGTGCTCAAGTACATCTTTCAACCTTGATTTGATATGGTGGAGTTAATCTCAAACTAGCAGGTTCTGATACATAGCCAACTAGCAGTTCAAACCAGAATCGAATGTGTGCTACGCAAACAGCATCTTGAACATTCTTCATCATTCTAGATATACACAATATAGACATGGGGCCCTATTTTGACGATCTGAAACGCAAGTGTCAAAGTGCAAAGCGCAAGTAACTTTGTGGGCGGATCCCGGCGCTGTTGCTATTTTCCCAGCGCGATAAATGACTCTTGCGCCCGACGCAAATCTAAAAGGGGTTGGTCTGAAGTAGCTTCATTATTCATAGGTGTGGTTTGGGCGTAACGTGAAATAAACCAATAAGAGCGTCCTCTCACATTCCCTTTAAGAGCCGGCGCGCTTGTTTCGTGGCGGATCGCTATTAACGGCGGATTTGCCGGCGCACGCCAGGAGCGGTTCACAGCCGAGGAAACCGACGTTCTCGTCAGGGCTGTAAAACACAGAGAAGTGACATTGGGGATGATGGGAGAAACCCACCCAAATTAGCTTCGGTTAAACAGGCGTATAATTTGGGTAGTAAATGTGTAGCCTAATCTAGATTTTTTTTTTTTTTTTTTTTTAATCTAGATAGATCTTTTTCACATCTTCACGGACACAACAATGATTTCCCTCGTGTGTTAATATTTTTCCTTGTAATAATGTATGATTTGCAAAAATTAAAACTGCTGCATCTTTTTATATTAGAGAATCAAAGTAGATGCGCGTTACTATTATGGCCAAGCACGCGCCCTTAAAATACCATATCACTAACGCGCAACGCGCCACTGTCTTTAGACTGTGTTTTTCTTGGTCAATGGCGCAATTGCTTTCTAAAACTGGAAAATAGCACCATGGAAGTTTTGCGCCGGAACACGCCTTCTCTTTGCGCTGAACCGCCCCCGCGAGCGCAAGTTCATTCCCTAATTTACCGACGTGCGTCTGTGGAGGGAAAAGTCCGCTGTGCGCGGGTGCAAAATAGGAATGATACATGCGTCGGTGTTCAAAGTCAATTGCGCTGGGTGCAAGATAGGGCCCATGATGTCTTGTCAGCATGGCGCAATGTGTGTGTTTAATAGAACCTGCACAGATAAAGTCCTCAAACAGAATTCCTCAAATATCTGAACTGTACAGACTGTCAGGTGCTTTTACAAAGGGCAGAGGTAATGTTTAACTGGAGAAAACTATCATGGAGCTTCTCTTTGCTCAGGCCACAGCATGAGCACCTTTCTGAAGCAACATACCACCAGGATATGTCAGGAAAAGATCTGGGATCTAGCTCAGGACAGAGGACAAAATAGTTGCATATTTGTAGGGTTCAAAAGACATTTGTAATGTTTCAGAGAAGTTCTGTCATCATTTACTCACCCTAAATTTGTTCCAACCCTCTATGAGTTTCTTTTTCTCCCATGGATATAGACTGATAATCATATAATTTTAAACAGTTTTCAAACTTTTCTACTTTATCAGTTCAGTCTACCTCTGAACGTTAGTTTACCCAAAAATCAAACAGTTGATGGACCCCATTGACTTCCATAGTATTTTTTTGTCCTACTATGGAAGTCAATGGGGTCCATCAACTGTTTGATTACCAACATTTTCAAAATATCTTTTTGTGTTCAACAAAAGACAGAAACTCATACAGGTCTGAAATAAGTTCACAAGTAAATGATGACAGAATTTTCATTTTTGGGCAAACTATCCCTTTAAACTTTACTAAACTTTACTTTAAACGAAACACTAATTGAATGTATTGTTTCCCAAAAAATACTCAACTCTTTACCAACCACCAGATCTGCATATAAGTTATTGAACACAGAAATAATCAGTATTGTTCGTATATCAATATTTCATCTCTAGATAAAACTTGCCTTTGTGTTAAATACAACTAGTGAGAGGCCTTCAGTGGTAACTTCAATTACACATTTCCAGCACTCAAAAAAAAAAGCATGTTCATGTAACCTAATAAAGGTTAACTGGCTTTATTCAAGTCCAAAATATGATTTAAAATCATCAATGCATTAGGTTACACCATTGAAAATAATCTTTTAAACATCAGGTCAGGTAGAAATAGATCCTAAGGCAAAAACTACATGCTACCAGTCCACATTTTATAGTCTGCTTCCAAATAATTATTGAGAAAATATAGCCATAACCATATAGCCTATATATTGAAAAATGTTGTATTGCTGTTGCAGATAGCCTACTCTTGCTGGCCAACTGTCATGGACAATGAACTACAGTAAATTCACATTCAAGTTATACTCATTTCGTTTAATAACATTAATAGAATAGTTTCATATAACTGACATGAAGTGGCTCTTACTTACATCCATATCGTGGTCTGAGAGAGCTCGCACCGTCTTCATGGTACATCCTGCTTCCTCTGAAACTCTGCTGAGCCTTTACCATAAACTGCGCGAGGACTTTCTCACACTTACTTCGGACTTTTTTCTCAAGAGAGCAAAACAAAATCTACTCCTTTTGTCAGCATTGGTGCCCAGAAAAGCGCCGTACCCATTAGCGCTGAGAAGCTTTCGCTTACTGCGTCTCTTCCTTTGCCTGTCAACCTGATGAAACCCCCTGTGAGCTCGCGCTGAAACTCTGATGACGCGGCTCCACCTGCTGGCGCGTGACGCATTTTCTGTGGACTCAAACACTTATTTTGCACTTATTTTCCAATATTATACAACAAAACGTGATCAGTTTCTATAATAAATATAGAGCATACACTTTTTAAGCAAAACAGTTCTGAGGAAAATCTCAAGTTATTTGTCCAGATGCCTCCTGGTTTTATATTATGTATCTAATGCAATGATATAGAGACATTTAAGTGTGACTTAAGTTTTAAAAAGTGCCCAAATACTTCCATTTACTGTACATATCCATTTTGGCCTAATACGATGTATTTGAATGGTATCTAATTTCATAGACGCTTTATTTTAATACTTTACAGATATGTTTCTAATCAGAGACCAAGGCCTGGTTTCACAGACAGGGCTTAGATTAAGCCAGGGTTAGGCCTTAGTTCAATTAGGACATTTAAGTAGCTTTTATAAACGTGCCTTAGAAAAAGACATTACTGGTGTGAATCTTGAAACAAAACAATGGCACTGACTTATTTAAGATATGTCAGTTCAAGTTGCTTTCAGTTAAGACTGCTCAAACGTGCAATTTAGTCTGGGACTAGATTTACCCCCGGTTTGTCTGTGAAACCAATGTGACAGATGGACTTCTCATTTTAGAATAAAAAATCTATAATATTTTCATGAGGTGTGCAGAAACCACACCTCCTGCAGATGTCAGTGTTGTACTACATTTGAAGACCAATCCAGAACACAACATAAAATAGGGTGAAAGTAAGGGAAATTTGGCATATTTTGACAATTTATCTTTGCAAGAAAGGCTCAGTTCCTTAGTGATGTTTGTGTGTGTTGAAAACTGAAATTATGTCCTGCTGATGAGTAGGGCCCACTAGGGTCCTCCACTACGTGTCCAGAGGAGAGGGTAAAATTGTTGTTTTCAGGATTGGTGTTAAACTCTACTTACAATATTTCCCTATGAAGTCTGTCATAATACACTTTTAGAAAACATAATTTTCTCAATTCATGTGCCCTCGTAATCTTTAATCAAAATAACTTCCCATCCCTCTTGCAGCAACATCTTCTCTTCTCTGATGACGTGTTTACTGGTGTGAGGGCGCGACAACCTGTCACTCACATAAGATCATAGCAATAGCAAACAACCATCCACTCGGATATGTCACAATAGGGAAGAAAAGATGATCACACCTTCCATTTCATGCTTATCTAGCTAGCCTAGCAGACCTGACTAGCCAGGTATAGGCCTAGGCTAAATCCCAGTTGCACAAGTGGGACGTAACCCATTAACAAACTACAGGTATATGCGATTAGTGATGTCATCTGAATTCCTTTATAAGTTCTATTTACTGCAGCATTTATCTGTTCATATATTTGTATCCTTCTGCCCTTAAGAAAAATAATTATACCTCAAGTTAATTTTATGAAGTATACTTGTAATGTCATTTTCAAGTATATTTTTAAGTCTACTTTAGGCCTATGTAGTAAGTAGCCTATACTAATATCAATGTGTACTTGTAGTAAACTTGTACGTGTACTATTTCAATCATAGACATCATATAGATAGATCAATTATTAGATCAACCTTCTCAATTATCTGGTAATATTCTATTCACAAAATACAACCAAAAGTACGGTAATGTTAAAATTTACTTGTGAAAAGTAATCCCGGGCCCTATTTGCGCTGGTCCGCCGATTAGAACAGGAAAATGCTCCACAGTGCTCTGGAATCTAAGCAACGAAACTAGGAGTACGACCGGTTTAAGATGGCGGCCGTATTTCTCAGTGCCCAGCGGCCAATAGGGCATCTAGTCTCTGTATAATATCTATGATTTCAATACTGCTTGGGACTAAATTGGACCACTTTTAGTATATATATAAGTAGTAAACTTTAAGTACACAACTAGGTTTCTCATTTGTAATGCATCTGTACTAGAAGTGAACTTATATAAGCACACTAGTAGTTTACTATTTTAAAGGGGTCATGACATGAGAAACCAAATTTGCCTTGATCTTTTGGTATATAAGAGGTCTTTGTACCATTAAAACGTCCTGCAAGTTTCATAGCTTAAGACGTCCTCCCCATTATAAACGAATCATTTATTTAATCAAGCTCTAAATACAGCTCGTTCTGGATCCATGGTAAGAAGTGACGTCACGGTACGAAGTGACGTACCAGCGTTTGCATATAGACCGCCTCCAGCACAAGACAACTACGCTTAAAGCGCAAGGCAACTACGCTCATTTCGTGTCATTGTCGCGCCCGCGCGCTGCGCACTCCACAAGTGTTCAGTCGACGGACAGCGAGTGGGTCTGTGTGTACAGGGAAATTACGATGCCACGCAGATGTGCTGTTCCTGGCTGTGGACAAACAACATCTTTGAATACGCTGCGAAAGATCCAGTCGTCAGGGGAAAATGGATGCACTTTATTTTTTGCGGACGTCTCAGTCACGGCAGTGTTAGTTTAAGCGTTTGTTCTATACATTTGAAGGATGACTGTTTTGAGAACAAATCCCAAAATGATGCTGGCTTTGCCAGAAAACTGTTGCTCAAAGATAAGTCCGTCCCGACTATTCTGGGCTCAACAACGACGACGCAAACTGTAAGTAATGTATTTAAAACTTGAAACTACTTTTTAAATACGCCGAATCCGCAAATGTTCTGGCTGGGGGCGTTAATAATTGATGCATAGGCACTGACGTTAGCCAATCATAACAGTGGGCGTTAACACTGAACTCTTAAAGGGGAAACACCCCCAAAACAGACTGTTTGAATCAGAGGATGAGAAACAGGGTGGGAAAAGGTCATAAATCACTACATTTTAAAAGTGTTTTGTAAAAAAAACTATAGTAATACTATAATTGCACCTAGGGGAACATAATAATAAAATAAAAAAACCCATGTCATGACCCCTTTAATACAAGTAGTAATTTTTTCGTTTATGGAAGTACACACTGAAGTGCACTCTCAGTAAACTACTACTAGTTTAGTAGTATACGTTACTGCAAGTATACATCTAAGTTTTCTTTAAGTGAACATAATATTTTACTTATAGTTTACAATTTATATATTATTTTTGCACTTGCAGTATACTACTATGTTCAAATGTATCTATAATTTGTTATACTTGGAAAATAAATGGTTAGTTCACCCAAAAATGTAAATTCTGTCAGTAATTACTCACCCTCATGTTGTTACAACCCCCGTAAGACTTTCTTTCAGAATTTTTATTTTTGGGTGAACTAACCTTTTAAGTGTAACGTTACTTTAAGTAATACAAAAAAAAACAAAAAAAACATTGTATTAGCTTCATGCATCTTTTTTTTATCAACACTTAAATCTCGTTTCATAAAAAAGTCAACATTTTAAACAAAAAAGTGGAGAAAATCACATTTTTGTCAAAGACTACTTACGGCTTGATCAGATTCAGAACGATGATCAAAACAGGAGTAGATCGAGTCCAACAACCCCAAAGCTTCACAGTCGTTTTCTCTTCATGTGTTACGCTTCATTTCATTCGGTGACATTAAGCAGTTTTGATTTACACTCTGTTTAGTGTTTGATGATCACGCTATTTTACATTTGAGTGAACAATCTTCTATCACTTGTTTCAGCTTCTTCTTCTCCTGTGTTTACTTTTGAGGCGGAGATTCTGTACTGGAAGATGTGTCATAGCGCCCCCTACCGTATAACAGTGAAAACATGGTGGGGAAAGAGTAAATTCAGTCAATGGTGGGGAAAGAGTAAAGTAGAATTAAAGTAAATTCACAACACTACCAGTAGACTAGCCTACACAAACATTCAAATATGCAGAATTATAAACATATTTATTTTTGATTAATATTTTGATCAATATTTTAAAACAATGTAAGTTTCATAAGACTGTAGCCTATATTAAAAATGTGTTAAAAAATAAATAAATAATAATAATAATAATTAAAAAATAAAGTATTGGCCTATTTAAAAAGCTACTCGATCAAAAGAGTTAACACAACGTCAAGCCAATTATACTTTGAATACTTAATTATACTTTTAGGTATATATCAATCAAAAGATTGGACTTTTCTCTTAGTAAAGTCTATAGGATACCACATAGGCCTAACTGACCGCTTCAGATATGGGTCTTGATAGTGCTGCCATAGAAACATATAATTGTGAGTCATCCCATAATTACGGTAATTACAACATGGCGTGAACGCAGCCTTAGTTTGCAAGAGAGTGATTATAAACACAACGAGTCTGTAAAAGCGGACTAGTGTGTAGATGAGTTACCCTGTTCGATGTGAAAACGTTTTAACGTCCCAACAACCTCTTTAGTCCCATTTAGGCACTTATCAACCGCCTTTTTCAAGACATGTAAAAGCTTTAAAAAACACAAGGAGGTAGGCCTATTACTGATGTATTTTATGTTGTGGAGTAAAATGTGAAATATATTGAGCTTGTGTTAACAAAACAGACCTTATATATCAGGCATTTAACCAAAAACCCATTCAAAAAGCCCACTGACTTCAGGAGGATGGAACCACAACTTTCTCTTGCCTTTTCCTTTTCTTCCAGGCCAAGAATATTCAACATTTGCTACAGAAATAACAGCTGACCATTACAACAGTTTTGAAAAAAATATATTCAATGCAATGACCTTCATGTCCAATAATTTTCTGTGACACTCTTTTCTTTTTTTCCACAGAAAGAGTGTGGCGGTCCCCTCAGTTGTTACATTATTTGAGACTAAACTAGCCATTGCATGCCTTCATGTAAAAAAAAAAAAAAAAGATTTCCTTTTAATGAAATGAAATGAAATCTTTATTTCGAACAATTAAAATAAAAAACAGCAACACGTATGAAATATCCATCAATAAAATAAAACAAAAACAACAAAAAAATAGCATAATAATCAACCAGTTCGAAAAGGGATAGAAGCCTATAGGCTTATCAAGACCAACCCAGTAATACCCAAACCAAATAACAATCGAACAAGATAAATCAAACATAACGTTTTAGATAATACAGAAAACCGACTAAATTAAATAATGCTCTATCTTAATATTAAGATAAAGATTTTTTTTGTAATGAAAAATTATGTTAATTATGTGAACAAGCATGTATGTGCAATGCATGTATAATCATTCACATACAAGATTGTCTCTGTCAGACTCAAAACACTGTCAGAATTCGTTCAGTAGATGCACAACACACACAAAAAAGCTCTTTCTCAGGCCGCACTTGAGTGCTATAGTCAGTTTCTGGAAGCAGGAAAAGTCACCAACCCATTTATGAACTTCAAAAAGAAGTTCAGTGTCACTGTCAGTGCAGGAATCGATCACTTAAAATATGGATTTAACACACAGATATGTCAATGGCCATGAAACACAGAGCAGTTCAGAGCAGTTCCTAATACTGGCCTTATAGACACCACTGCATACAGAAGGGGAATTTATACCCTATATAACTGTGAATGACGATGATAATGGTGATAGAGAATCATATAGTACATGTAACATAGAGCTTATGCTGCTCTAATTGACTTACTGCTGATATCAAGAGTTGTTTACATTTAAATGAGCCTCAGCATTCTAACAACACAGTTGGTACAGCAACTGGAGTTGACATTTGAAATCAAAACAACTGTCCCTGAAATCTTGAAGTCTGATCATACGTGCTACACGCTCTTCACAACTCTTCAGTTGGGTAAGTTTCTTCAATTTGTCGAATTTGTTGAGTTGTTCTTGAGTCATCAGCATGGAGCAGCGTCGCTCAAGAAGAACCAGGGCTCGTCCCACACACCTGAGGGGATTCTTGGTGGAGGGCATCTCTTCCATTCAAGACCTTTCACAGCTGGCAGCTGTAGTCAAGCTAGATCACAATTACAGCTGCACCCCTGTGGAAGTTCAAAGACCCAGCGGTTTAGAAGAGCGTTACCTACAGAACGCTGCTGTCCTCCCCGACATCCATCCAGCAGCCTCAGTCTCTTCAGTGGACGTGGTGTGTCAGCAGGAAGAGCCTGTCTCCATCCATGGCTTCAGTGTGCAGGGCTACCAGGACATTTACAGTTCTGTGGTGGGGCCCATGGTGAAGACACGGTCTGGTCGGCACCGTCCCTACAGCCTTGATCTGGGACTGAAGATCAAGCAGCGGCTGTGGGAAACCCTCAACTGCCCTTCACTGGTGGAGACGGAGCAGCCTGACGGACGCGTCCTGATCACCGAGAGCTTCTCCACACCCAGCAGAAGCAGCTTCGCTCCACGAATCCATGTGGACATCAGTGAAGAGCCCCTGCCTGAGGAACCCAGAAGAAAGAAGCCCAGACACTGAGTGGTCAGTGTCACATGGAGGCTGGAGTATCACACAGCAGGGCCTGCGCATGTAAATATTGTGTAGGCTATTATAGAGTAAGTTTTATAGTTTGATGAGTACGTTTTTTTTATTTTTATGAATACGTTTTTAGCAGACTGCTATGAGATGGTTTGGATGCTTTTGGTGATTTTGTTGTTATGCGGCTCCTCCTAAGTTGTTCTAAGTGGTTTTTAACGCATTGCTACATGGTTGTCACAATGTTTGGGGTGGTGTTGACGTGTTTGGCAAGGTTTTCTGAGAGGTTGTTAGCTTGTTGCTGTGCAGTTGCTGGACTTTCGGAGTGGTTTTGTTGCATTGATACGTTGTTGATAGGATGCTTCGAGTGGTTGGTTGATACGCGGTTGCCTTTAACAGTTAGGTTAGGGTAGGTTAGGGTCCCTCACACGGTTTGCAGCTTGACGTGCTGTGAGGGCTTGTGTGCATCAGTGATGCTGAGAGCTACGCCACTGGTACTTCACAACTACTGGTAGGGTCACCCATAGTGGACAGGTCTCAGCTGAGGTGCCAGACGGAGACAAACCACCTTCTGGACAGGAGAGGATTGGCCTGATGTTCTTGGCAGAAGATCACAGTCTTGTGACAGCGGCAACAACACCAGAATTACTTGTATGGAAGAAACTTTAAACTGATTATGTGGAAGTCAGCGTTGGATCGATCAACACAAGAAGCAACTGTTGGAACAGAAAGAGGAAACACAGAATGGTAAAGGTGTACGACAAGGCTGCATTCCTTCTTCAGCACTCTTGTAACAGCGTCCAGCCAATCAGATTTGAGGCCCGGTAATTATATTATATTTTATTGCTTCTTAAATGCTTATATGCGTGTGGTAAACATTACAAATAAATTACTTCTGAAATTGTTTCTAAATTTAGGCATATGATCACGTAAATTGGTTGGAGCAGTGAAAATTATGTAGGCTAAATACAACTATTTACTGTGTAACAGGTAAAACAGTAATCTAATATTCTTAAACCAGAGCTTAACAAAGCAGGTGTTTTGTAACGTAGCCTAATTATTAACTGATTATTATGAATAATCAAAACATGCATGTAAAACTTAATTTGTGCTATCAGTCAGTATTTAATCACAAACGAACTTTTTATCATTAAATATTTAATCACAAACAATCACATATTTTGAAAGTGCTGAAATCTGAATTTAATTATGTTCCTGTCAAAATGCATTTAGTTTCTTCTTAATGAAAGAACAGAGAATATGTAACAATGTTTTATTAAAATTTTTACACAAAGCCTTACTAAAACTAACATAAAAATAAAAACTAAAACTATAAAACACTCAACTAAAACAATCACAGTGTGAAAAACAGCATTAGAAGCTCAAAACTATTACACTGTGTTGTCGGTACACAGCGTCATTTCAATATGTTGTTGCATATAGGCTAGGTGAGAAAATAAATAAATAAATAAAATGCATTTTATTCAAGCTGTACTTGTTCTGAGTTTCATTTCTAATGTCTGATTGTATTTTAATATATCTTTATGCATCAAGAAATATAAATATATATTTTACAAAAATATATATATATATATATTTTGTTTTGGTACTTTTATTGCATGGACAAAACAGTTGAAACGGTCATCAAAATATCTTCTTTTTTGTTTATCAGAATAAATAAAGTAATATATGTTTGTAATGACGTGAGGGTGAGTAAATTATGACTTTTTTAAGTTACTAGGCTATATCCCTTTAATATCTGTGAGCTTGATTTCCAGAAGGCCGAAGAACAGAAACCTCTCAGATTTCATTAAAAACATCTTAATTTGTGTTCCGAAGATTAACAAAATTCTTAGGGGTTTACTCACACAGCTTTAAAGTTGACTTTCTCTCCATGTCCTGCTCTGCTTTAACCAGTTTCGTTTGCCTTTTCCTTCACTTCCAGGCCAAGAATGTTTCCATACTTTTCCATACGTTTTTTAAATTGAATCTTTTGACACAACAACAATCACATCTGGCCAGTATTTTCTCATGGCCAGAATTCACCCTTTTCACATTCTAAGGATTTCCTTCACATTAACAGGCTCAGACACCTTTCAACACTTCTTTATTACCTTGACAAAATATGACAGTTATGTTCTTTTGAATTTATTTTTCTGTCATGAAACACAACAGTGACATTCTTGGAGAGATGAGCACACACACCCAAAAAGTTTAATACATGCAATTTTGATTAGCGATGGCTGGATCTTAGGGACAGTGTGCTGCAATGACAAATGAACAATGGAAAGTTTCAGCAATGTACGTACATTAAAGCTTCATCCATTGCAGTCACCAAAAATGTGTACACACAGTATTCAGCTTTTGAGTCGATCACTGTAACCATATGTACAAAATATACACGGATAAGCACACATTTACCCATACAAAGATATACACACAAACAGTATGTACTGTTCACAAAGCATACACACATCATTTTAGACAGTGTTAACACTAAAATATATGCACAAATAATAAAAAAGGTTTTCAGATTAAGACAGGCTTAGATCAAGGACAGTAGGCCTACAGCAATTATCATTTATATCCTCATTTATAGGCCTAAATAATGCCTTCAAGAAACTGCATAGCTTTGCTGAGACTGAGACAGCATTAAGCCGGTTAGTTGGAAGCCAAATTAGATAAAAATAAAATAAAATAAACATCAGTGATACTTTATGAGGTGTATTTTTCTTACTTTTTTCATATTGTAGACCTCTCAAAACATTTCAAAAGCTAGACAATATACATTATTGATTTATGTTATTCAGAGAACTCTATTTGGCACTGACTGCAAAAGCTAAACTGTAAAATGTGACATTGAAATGTGGCTTGACAAAATATTTTACTGCTGAGGCTTGTAAGAACTTTTCATTGTAGGGGCAAATATATAGATATTATTATGAAGACATTATCTATGGGCTATAAAATACAACTGTATAACAAAACCGTTCCACTGCATTCAAAAGTTTGAGGTCAGTAAGATTTTTTAAATGTTTTTTTTTTAAATACATCTCTTATTTATTTGATTGTAAAACCGTGATATATTATAAACAATTTTTTCAAAATAAATGTTTTCTATTTTTAATATATTTTAAAATGTATTTTATTCCGGTGACAGCAAAGCTGAATTTCAAAGAGTCACATTATCCTTCAGAAATCATTCTGTTATGACGATATGCTGCTCAAGAAACACTTCTTACTATTATCAGTGTTGAAAACTGTTGTTGCGGAAACAGTGGTACATTTTTGTTCAGGATTCTTTGATAAATAAAAAAGAACAGCATTTATTTGTAATAGAAATCTGTTGAAACATTATAAACGTCTTTAACTTTTGATCAACTGAACGCATTCTTGCGGAATTAAAAAATGGTAATTTATTTTAGGATTTTTTTTTAACTCACCACAAACTTTTGAATATATATATATATATATATATAGGCCTATATATATATATATATATAGGCCTATATATATATATATATATAGATGTATGTATATAAATCAATAGTCATTATGTGGAATCAACCAAATAACACATTCTTCTCTTTTTACCGGTACATGGAATTCTCATTCATTTACATTCGCATGTAAATGATACTTGTAAATTAATCATGTGTCATGTGGTTATCAAACACATCTCTCTTCCCCTCTCTACAGATTGTAGACCCCATATGTTGAGGCGGGCCCTCTAAACTCCCTCTGCACCAAGTGTCAACAAGATGAGTCTTTGACATTGTACATAAAAGAGGTTTATCACCAGTCTGATTCTTATCAGTCCTTTCTGTCAGATTGTAAGACGGTTTTCATAAATGACAGTGGCAGAAACACACTCTGATATCAATTCCAGCATTTACCTCATGTTCATATGTGATAATGATCGTATGTAGGAGAGGCACAGTTTCAAAAGGCCATTCGCTGTTAGACAAATCACAAAGTGGCAGAACAAGTCAGATAACACATGTCTGTTGTATATGAAATCAAATTGACTGTTAAGCAAACTATACTCCCCTTATAAGTATCTGCAGAGCACAAAATAGGATTTTGGATTTTCATAAATCTGGCTAAAGGGAATACTATACATGTACTTAAAGCATGAGTACAGTGCACATCTGTGGCCTTTTCATCAGAGGTTGGAGTACATATGCAAAAGGCGTGATTATAAAAATACTGATGATAGTTAAAAAAATAACCCCCCAAAAATAATACTCAATGAAATTGTTCTAATAACAAACCCTACTCTAATAATGTTTTCAGTATGTATAGGCCTAGTCAAATTCTGAAACTAGGCACTGAATAAAGAGTTGTTTACCAGTAGACCAGTCTCAGTCTCTCATCTCTTCAGTACCTCTCTGGGTTCAGTCAGCCAGCTGTGATGCAGCTGTGCCGCTGAGCTCTCGGCGTATCTGATCATCCTCTCTGCATATTTGCAGCAGGTTTGGACGGCTCATTAATAGCTTGTTTTGCTCAAGTCTTAATAAGGGGACATTAATATTTATGCTCACGTCCACTCCTAGGCCGTTACAAACCCTTGAAAAGCCACAAGGAAACAGAAGGGTTTTTGGTCGAATCAACCGTACAGTATGTGGGTGCACAAGTTGTATTATTGCGAAAGGAAAGTGTAAAGATTGTCAAAATATTTACCCACTGTTTGATGACTAATTAAAAAGGATCTTGTTTTGAGCCACCAACATTCACCAGACTATATAGAAACACCACTGAAACAGTATATGCATTTATGTAAGTACGCAATGTACCGTTATGATGAATGAGGGTTAAGTCGAGCCTTTTGAGTTTCTCCAGACCTCTGATACAAGGGTTACATGAGGACATTAGACCTGGTGTCAGGTAGTCGCAATCCCACCAGACCGCCGCCGACAAGCACTGAGGAGGCCAGAAGAATAGGGATAGCTTTGGTGATGCCAACTAAAGATCCAAAAATCAGATTTCCCATCGCCGCGGCTAGCTTGCACAAGGCATTACAGAAGCCAAATCCAGTACCTCTGAAATAGAGAGGTGGAGGGAGGGAGGATGGATGAGGAAAAAAAAAGGTACAAAGATGGTGTTACATTGATATTTAATTGGCTTTGAGATTTGGGAGCTTTGTTGTGTGTCTGTTAGCATATTTGATTATGCATGAGAACAAGCCCACCTTCTGTCCGTAGGGAACAGCTCGACTGTCACAACGTCCAGGGAGTTCCAGGCAGAGATACTCAGCCCATTGTATAGGCACAACATCCCAATCATCATTGACTCACTGGTGCCAAACCACAGGAAGAAGCAGCTGATACCAGACAGGATCATGGAAAACCCTGACAAAACAAACTAAATACTTACAGACTATTCTTTCACACAATGATAAAAAGTATACATCTCATATACTTCGCATAGACTTTTCGGTCTCACCTAACATAGACAAGCGGCCAATTTTGTCCATGAGAAGCGCAGACACGATGTTGCCAGGCAGAACAGCCAGTGTTCCCAAGAAATTGACAAAGTAGACCCAGTATGCACTATAATCATCCTCAAACGTCATTTGACAGCCTGTTTTGTTGTGGTAAAATGTGCCGTTTATGACGTCTGTATTTATCAGTTTGGAATCGTCAATATCTGTCAAATGAATGAATTCATTTCATGAGATTTAAACCACAGTGGAAAATGATGGTTAAGTATGTCTGTTTTGCATTTAAAAATAAATTACAATTTTACCAGTGTTGTAGAAGACAGCATCAATAAATGTGCAGTTTCGAAAGAAAGATCCCACCGATGTCACATGCTTAAAAAGGCAGCTTTGAAAGGTGGAATTGATGAAAGTGACGGACTTGAATTTCATACTTAAGAACCTGAGTAACAAATATAGGAAATGAATTACAGTGTGTAATAATATGCAGGCATACACAAAATAAGATTTAGTACATTTATAAGAAGATTACTGTGACATAAGCATTTGAATAAGTCACCTGTCATTTATAAATAAGCTATTAGTGTGTATCTGGTTCTCGAGGGTGAAATTGAAGGTGAAGTCTTCAATGCGTTCGCTGTTATGCCTTTGTACTTTGGAGGCGTATTCATCAGCCTGAAGGTGCTTGATGACGTCAGGGAACCACACAGATAAACCATAATACCTGCAGAAGTATTGGAGTTCTTTAAAGACTGGATGGATGGATGGATGGATGGATGGATGGATGG
The DNA here is from genome assembly GCF_949152265.1 of Phoxinus phoxinus. Taxonomy (NCBI): domain Eukaryota; kingdom Metazoa; phylum Chordata; class Actinopteri; order Cypriniformes; family Leuciscidae; genus Phoxinus; species Phoxinus phoxinus. The sequence goes on along the minus strand of NC_136878.1, from coordinate 28,525,095 downwards.
ATGGATGGATGGATGGATGGATGGATGGATGGATGGATGGATGACACAAAAAGGAAGGTCTTACCCAAATGACAGTGTAAGCCACACAATAGCAAGTTGCACTGTAATGTCTTTCAGTGGATAATTAAAACATTTCAAGAAGTTCAACCAAATCTGGAAGGACAGAAAAAAAAATTATTTTCATTTGCGACATAAAAAATATCACAAGTATCCTGTAATTTATCGTGAATCTCACCCCATGAAGCTCTGTCTTTATTCTGAAGATCGCTTTTGAGAAAGAGTTGCTGGATTCATTCTGCATCTCGACAAACTCATCAATATGCTTTGGGATCTTAATTCTGTTCACCTACAAAAAGAAACAAGACTAAGGCATATGGGCTTTATTCTACAGAATGTCTGCCAAAAATGTATATTTTGTTATGTAATGCAATTAAATATTTTCTAAATTGGACTTAAAAGGAATAGTTCACTTATAAATTCAAATTCTGTTTTTAAGTGAACTATTCCTTTAAGTATCCGAATACGTTTTAAGACCACCGTAATAGAAAAAAGAAAGAATATGTTTAAGAAGGTATAAAAGTGTCAAATTTATGTGACAGCTTGATCTTCATCATTGGGCTGCTCACAAAGCCTTGATGCAGTCTGCAATCTGTCTCTATTTCTGAAGCTCAGTAAATGACACCAAACACATCCATGAAGAAGCCCACATACAGGGCAGGATGAGACAATCATTCATGAATTCATGCAACTTTAAAGCATAGTTGGTGCTCTAAGCAGCTTAAAGTTAGTGCAGTGAGGGAATCGACTCACGGTAAAGACTTTCTCGGGCTGTCCACGGGCTCGCATGTTTGTGTCATGAATCTGCTTGAGGATCATCCAGGCCTCGTCGTGCTTCCCCACCTGAAAGGATAAGAAAAAATCCCTAAGAGATTAACTGGATTAAATGTAAAGATGACAGCCGCCCACCTCTATTGCAACGGCAGGCCCGGGAGAGGGGCGTCGTAGGGAGTCACGACAAGCACGCGTCATTAGCTTCAAAGAGAGTCGTGTTCCCTTAAGTCAGGCTGTTTCCTCAGATTTTTAAGGCATTCAAGTCATATAAACTGAATTTATGTTCTTGTAAACATGCAGTTAGCAATAAAACAGTAGTTCAATTTACAACAAAATATCTCAGTTACTTTTTTAAATAAAGCAAGTTATATAGTTATCCCATTTATTGACTTAAACCTACGAAAGCCCTGAACCGCAACCTAAAAAAAAAAAATCTAAAGATTTCAACTTTAATCTCAAAATATTTTGACTTTTTATTTTTTTCGTAGCGGTTCAGAGCTTCCGTAGAAACCTCTGCTGTCTCTCATGTTGAGAGAAATTGGGAGTACTGTGCAGAGGCGTTATCTGCGTTGTGTGCGATGTGTAAACTTGATGGATATTGTAGTTCAAGACTAAATGTGAGAATGCATTCACTCATCTCGCTTGCACAAAAACATTCAGTATTCTCAAAAATAATAAAAACAGTAAAAAGCAAACTAAGAATATTACGCAAATCTGCAGTAATTCATGTTAAAGAATACACTTTATGTATTTAATCTCACCTCATTAAGCAATGTCTTTGCTGCTGACCTATGATGATCCAATTCAACCATACTAATAAGCAAATGACTAGACAAACATCACATTTTGTGTTTCAATAATTCCCAATTTATTTATTTATTTTTGTTAAAATAAGATTTTTGAACTTTCTTCTCCTGCATCTTACCTATTCTTCAGCAATTTAGAATGGCAGCACTTCTGAAAGGTTTGTTTGAGCTGTGCCCTCTACTGTACAGGTGGGAATTTGCATTTTCTTCAGCCTGAGGCTTATTCATCTTTTGACTTTTGGTGTGAAAGAGCCTTTACATTTGCCAAAAAATTACTTTTTGTTTAAAAATACAGACAAACAGCCCAGCCCAGGAAGTAGAACAATTAATTACACAGTAACGCAATATTGTGTAATGCAGACTGAGACTGCTTCTGAAAATTTAGGCAGCTGACTTGTTGCCAATGCCTCGTTGCCCTGTTCAGGGAATGACTTTGCAGGCAACGTTTGCGCAAAAGGGTACCTACCGAAACTGATTTCAGACAAACTTCTGAGGCAGCGTAAGAGTTTAATGATCTACAGCTAAATAGAATGAGCTTTGGTGAAAACTAAGATAATATTTAATGACTACAATGTAATTTCTCACTAGAAATGATATCATAAGTGGAAAACGTTGATCAAAAATTTACTTTTACACACAAACTTATGACCAGCCGCAACTTTCAGATGTCATCTTTATTTTTCTAGCGCAACTGTCACAGAATGGAAAGCACAGGACTGTGGGATATCAAAGGCAGTGAAGGATACACCTATGTTGCCTTTAAAACCGATCAGATGAAGGTATCTCAGGAGACAGGAAGTAAAACTAACATTGCATTCGGACGTGCCTTGATGCCTTCCAACCTTGGAAAGCGTCATATAAAGGCAGCATTTATCAGTTTCTTGGACGCAGACAATATCACAACTAAAAAGAGGTTTGAGTCTTCTTTAAAGTTCAGGTACAAGTGAATGCAGAGACTTTTTCTTTGTTCGATTTGCACTCTGAATTCAGGTTGGAGCTCTTAATTTTGAACTGCCAAATTGCACCAGATTGATGAATTTAACATTAAAATTTCCAAAATATTCTTAAATACCAATCATCCACCACATTTTCACAAAATCCTGTGGGAAACACTGTAAATGCACAGGGGTGCACATCACTTTTTGGGTCTGGTTCTCAAGGGAGTACCTGGAGATGATGCTTGGTACTCACACTTTGCTTTTCAACCTGTCGTCACCACTTTCCTCCTGACTATCTTCTTTTCTCTCGAAAATGGTAGATAATGTTTTATTTTATTTTATCAACATTAATGGCACAGCCAACAGCAGGAATATTAGGCTGCTGTCACTTCATGACAGAATGCACGGACCGAAAATACTGACATCCGGCTTCTTTCTGAACTGTTCACTGATGACGTAACCAAGAGAATACTTGCCAAGATGGGTATTTTGACTTTGTGTGTCCGTTTAAACGTGCCTCTCTCTCTCTCTTTCTCATCTCTCTTTCTCTCTCTCTCTCTCTTTCTGCGTGCGCAGATTTTCGCCTCTTCTGCCACGTTTAAAATCGTTTGAATGAGTAAATTGGCAAGACAAAATGTTAAATTGATAAACTTTCACTCTATAATGGTTAAACTTAGCAGTTAATCTGCGAATCACATGTGTGCCGAACCGTGGGGCCTGGTCTGTACGGATCAACTGCGATCCGTCGCACCCCTAGTAGAACACACTTATCATCATGATTGCTATCTTACAGAGATTGAGAAAAACCTACTACAGTAAGTAAACGTGTCCCTGTCCCAAAAAATGTACTCAAAAGCGCTTCCCTCCAAGTTTTCTGCTGTGCATAGTTAATTTTACCATGCATTCGCACCTGTGCACTAGTTATATGTGCACCCCTGGTAATGCATTACTTTTAAAAGTAACTGTCCCCAACACTGACGATAACGATAAAGATATAGTTCTAAAAATCTTTCTAAATGTAAAAGAATAGCGAAGTCCACACCACAACTATAACGAAAATGTTCCTACCTCCAAGTAGAACCTCGGGCTCTCCGGCATGAACATTAAAGCCACCACGGCACAGAGGCAGGGAAGAGCGCACACCACCACAAACACCCTCCAGCTGTGGAACTGATAAGCTGAGCCCATACTGAAACTCCAGCCTAAAAAACAAAAACAAAAAAAAACAATTTTTCATGTTATTGATCCAGCACAGAAAAGGGCTTGGCTGGTAGCACTTCAAGGCGTAAGACTGTAGGATTTGAACTGGCAACATTTGTCAATAACTGCTGGCATGTCACAGTGATTATGGTCTGTGTGAACACATCCATTTCATTTGTCCAATGCTGATTGATTACATAAATAGTGAATCTAGTGTGTTTGTCTTTTGAACTGAAAACCATCAGAATTAATATGTGTTACAGATTGGGTTTCCTTTTATAATGCAGTCCTGATTTTATAAAATACCATAAAATAACAAAGAAAATAAAAAACCTGAATCTTAAACAGTGTTGTTATTGTTAACTAAAACTATTTAAAAAAAATGTGTTTATTTAAATAAAGCATCATTTTAAATTATTTAAATGTATGTGCAGAAATCATTTAGAATCTGTAGAAAATCGAATTGCTTCATTTACATTATCTTGTCTTTATCTACATGGCAAGACAGTAATGTTTTGGTTAAGTGTATGGAGCATGATATTCATCATAATATGTAGGCTAGAAGAGAACAGAGAGCCCACTGAGCTACAGGGTTGCACTGTTATAATATTTTTAAGTGCATGTGTATAAAAGGACCAATCAACACACACACTATCCAAAACTATTCCACATTTCTAAATTTAAGTGGTGTCAGGCAGGTTTCTGAAATCAAGTAAAGCAGCTTTAAGACTGTCATGGAATATTTTTGTCTCATTACTTTACAGTTTAAGTGGTGCATTTCTACTTCTCCACCATATGCACCTTTTTCTTTACAGTAATGTCTGATGCGCTGAGCTGTAAAACTGTGTGGGGTGCTAATGATGTCATTAAAGTTGAAATGTCCCATTGAAAGGCAGAAAGTACCTTTTATTGCTTCAAACGCAAAGAGGCCATTAAATGAATTATTTATGTTTTATGCATGATGCAAATAAGATCATAAAAAAGTTTAAAATAAAGTTTTTTTGGGTGGACGCCCTCTGCCAATTTCGTATGCCCCCAAAACCCCCCACCCCATCACAAGGACCCAGGAGAATGTTTGTAGACATTAAATACCATATGTCTAAATAAACACTGTGGTATTTTAGATCAAATTTAGCTGTCATTTGGTAGATGCTAGGCAAACTAGACATATGCCAACATGCCCACATTCCTAAAAGTCACTAACATAACAGCACAAAGTGTATTAAATATGGGTAACATAAAATTGTATAATATGCAAAGTAAATATAAACTGAGTTTACAGTTGATGATGGTATGATGATGTTGGTTTACAGGAGTGAAATACACTCTAGAAATACAGCATGGTAAAACCAGTCACTCAATGTGTGTGTTCATTTGTGCATCTCGGTGAGGACCTGTGGGAAATGATGACGGTAACATTACACTGCAGCACAAGTCAGAGGAAGATGTGATTGCGGCAACAGGCAAGCCCAGAGGGTTAATGTTTCGCCATGTCATTGGAAATCTCATTACATAGATTATGTGCATAATTGACTGAGGAAACGAGTGACTGAGTCAGCAGCTAGCAAACCTACGCGTTTGAACTCATGCACAGTGACTTGCCAGCGGCTCTACTATGGCCGGCTTTAATGCAAATAAAACAACACACTCACAAACACACTGAGTGAAAGTAAAATGGAAAAAATTCCAATTCTATGTACATTCACACTTTTGCTCTGTTACAAAACCTAGCATGCTGACTCCAGAGGCACTGAAATGTGCTAATGTGTTTGTATCTTTTACTCATATTAGCATATTGTTGTGTTAGCTTAGCAACTTGCGAACATCAAACTATTGTGTTTCAAATCTCTTGTGATTCAAGAGTTCACTTACATACAATTAGAGGGGGTAAAGTTCAATGCATATTTGGCGTGCTGTCTGGGAGGAGGGCTCCGAGCTCCGGCCCGAACCCAGAGTACTCCCCCCGTATGCAAGTGGTTGGGACTAGAAGTGGAGAAGGGGTGGTGGAGGGATGCTGCTAAACTGTCAATGGATTGAGGTGAGACTGCTTAATATATATATACACCTCTTATCATTGATTACTGAGTGCTCTCCACTTGTGTTAATTATCTGAACGTGCTCCTCCCGAACTTTGTTAATAAAACATCATTTTGTGATAAATACATCACTTATGAGGCTGTTTTACATGCATGCTTCCTTAGAAGGGAGCTGATGTAAAATGTGTTTATGTACAAGCTCTTGAAATTAACTCAAAGTAAAGAACCGAGTAACAAATGACAAAAGAGCTTTTAAAAGTGTCAGGCAACTGATGTATTAGCCATAGTGCACACATAGTATACAGCTTCGTAACTCACATATTTGCATTTATATTCCATTTATTATTAGTAGTGCTTGCTAAGGCATATTATAACTATTTGATTCAGAGATTTAAACAAACGCCAAACCATATTATACTCCAGACTGTCTGCACAACAAACATGAATGATACCTCAAATTGTGCCGCCTCTTCAGGAGAAGTGCCATGTCACAGTCTATGTTTACATGCAACGAAATAATAATCTATTTAAAATTGGAGTGATGGCTCAATCGGATAGAAAAGCCTTTATGTAACCCCCCAACAAAGTTCAAGTTCAGGGAAGCAAGTCCCCCATTCCCTTGTCACAGCCTCGGACATCACGCCTACAGACCGTTAGCTGAACATCTGATATATATGGTACACTTTACTGGAAACACTTCAGTCACCACATTTGTTTTTTTTTTTCAGGCACAGAGTCCCCCCCTCCCCAATAGACACACTCAGACTCCCAATTTACTGGGCCTATGATTGTTTCCCATTGATTCCCAGAATACAGACTATAATAAAGTCTCCCTAATACTCTCCTAGCCACTGTGTCTGACAGCTTGTCCCCAGCCTGGGCTCCACCGAGGGCCATTCATAAATCAAGCACCCCTTTCGCTTTGTCTCACAAGGCAAGGAGAAAAACCTCATTATGATCTCAAAGAACAAAACAGAGCGAACCCCCCCCCCCCCCCTAAATAGGTGTGAAAACGGTCAGCTCTCGTCATCGTTTTGACCGAAAGACTCCTCTCCAGCTCCTTTCCTCAACCCCTTCCCCTCTATTCCATCATTTCGCTACTGATGAGTGCAGCTTATTTCCAGAGGTTCTCATAAATCATTGGGCTATGTCTTCCCCCACAGGAGCCACTTCATCCTTTAAATATCCCTGCAGTGCTCTGTTTCTGCATTAATCACTTAACCTAAAGCTCTGCTGTTCTCCGCTCCCTCACAGTCGTCCGTCTGTGAGAGGACAGCACACACATGCCGGAGGAAAAGCAGACACCTTGACCTAAGCTTGCCGAGTACCTTGTTGTAATTGGACTGTCGGCCTACCTGTGTCATGTGATACTTGATTTACAGGTTTATACAATCGCTAAAACACATGATTTCCGATTTCTCAATACTTGAACTGTTAAAACTGTTAAACTTAAGTTCAAAACCTAACATAATACAAAATTGAATAAGACAGATATTTGCAACAGTTCTACAGTAATACCATAATTCAAATATATTACGAATGCAAAAAGTGAAATACAATTCGATGCAGCTGAACTCCTACACAAGTTTTAGTCTTTCAATTTCTTTACCATCTATACAAAAGATGAAAACTTGGGTATAATTTTATGTAATTTAAACATGGACAAAGTTACATATACTGTAGTGAATTCTAAACAGCAGAGTGTCATTCTTGTTTTGTAAAGAAATTTTACAAAAGCAATCATTATATAATGCTGGCTGTTGTTAGTGGTTTTAGGTCATTGTGTGTAAGTTTGTTGGTTGACAACCTTTGCCAGTGTTGATTGAGACTTGATTTGAAGTGATTTGGTAGTTTTAGTGCATTTTGAGTGTGAAATTAACTGCTATGATAAGTTAGAAATAGAAATAGAAAGTTCAAAAGAACAGCATTTATTTCAAATATAAATTATTTGTAACAATGTAAAAACCTTTACTGTCACTTTTTATCAGTTTAATGCGTCCTTACTGAAAAAAGGTCATCATTTTAAATATTATTTGTTTTATTTAATAGTGTAATATTATTACATTTCACTAATAAATGAAAATGTTTGCTTGTGCATGATCTGGTTCTCTTACCGTAGTGAGGTATGATAGCCCAGGCCATGGCAGAGGCATAAATCTCCCCTATCATCCAGAACATGCAAAGCCAGCTCAGATGTTCTCCACGCTTCTCTCTTGCCAACACCTCTGCAAAGTATGAGAAGACAATGGGAACAGCTCCACCAATCCTGAAGGACAAGAGAAGGAAGAATAAAGCAGAGAATCACAACCTCAAGGCCAGTGCAGCGGGTATAAGTGCTCAGCAAATTAAGACCGCTGTTTTCTTTTTTATGTACTTTCTATTTGCATAATTTGAAATACAATAACAAGTATGTATCGGTGGACCTTTTTAAGTTTAATTGTGCTATACAGTTTTTCTTAATTGCTAACACAATTCATTAAGCAATTTACCATTTTCTCACACCTATAAACACATTCTTAAAACTGCACACCAACTTGCACAAACCTCAAACTTCCATGTCAAAATAAAAAAAAATGTGTCAAAAACATATTCTCTCTTGTCAGAATCAAACTTTGGTTTGGATGACACACAAAAATCTAACAAATAAACAGAGACTGCTTTACTGTTACATAACACTGAAACAAAAACCTTTTTTTGGGATTCAGGAATTATTTTGCTGCTCAATGTCTACAGTATGCAACATGAACAGAGGGGTCCAGATACAGTATATACAACAATGAGCTTAAAATAAGTTTATTTGTATTGCACTGTAAATCAGACTTTCTCCATTGACCTTCCCAAGGTAGTAATTTCTCAGTTTTGCAAAAATACAGAACATGTAAAAAAAATAATTGGCTAAAAATAAATTTGACAACCACGAGTTGGATGGTATACAAAGTGTGCTATACAGTTTACTGTTCAAAGGGAAATTTCCCTCATCTAAAGTACTGTTTCTGTGTTCTGTCATTTCACTGTATGTGTAGGTAATATAAAATCCCTGTAGATGATTATTTCAGCTCTCTCTCCAGTGTTAGGATGCATTTTCTAAAGCACACTCACTTGTGCTCCTATATTATCCTGCGATTCTGATGTGTCATCAGTTTTAATGTTTACACAAGGAGGAATTTGTGTTACTCGAGTAAACATTGTGTGATGCCTGAGTTAATTATATTACGTGTTTGTTTTCTGAATGAGGTTAAGCCTGTGTAAAATGAAGGCATTTTTGTGTAGAATTTTGAAGAAATCGTAAGAAAATTGGTATGTGTGCGAAAACAGGTGAAATGCGTCTTTGTTTTGAGAACTGAATGAATGGTTTGGGAAACTGTCAACTGAATCAGTTATAGTGTGTTAGTAATCGAGAAAAACTGTAAGTGTAATTTCTGTGTTGCTACCGTGATCAAACTGAATTGCAAAAATTTAAAGATGGTTTCCAAAACCTTTTTTATTTTTTTATAATGTTACATTTTTCAGGGAAATCAACCTAAAAATGTATTGTACTGCACACTATGTTAGGATAGGCAAACAAATAAAGACTGAAACATTACAAATGAAAAATGTGAAAATTAGCTTTAACTGCTAAAAAAGAATCTACTGAGGGCTATGAAGAGCACTCCTCCCTTAACAAGTCAATTGTAAATCATTATTATTTTAGATAGATATTTTAAATCTTGAGAAATTTTCATTTGATTTGACGATCAATCAGGAAAACACTACCTGTGTAAAGCAATATACTTGATTTCTGTGTCCACTCAAGAAAAACAAAGTAAGTCTTGTCTGTGAGATTTCATTTAATTGCTACTACTGAGTTAATTAGTCCCCGGGTTCTTCTTTAGATCAATATTCGAAGGAAAGAAACTGAAACACAATGTAAAACAGAAACTTCCAAAATGTTAGCATTTAAAAGAATCAAAGATTATTTAAACCTGGACTTTACCGACCTTCTCTAAAACTACCATTTAAAAGTCATTAAGATTTTGTAAAAAAAATATATAAAAAATATATATATTTAAAAAATGCTGTTCTTTTGAACTTTCTATTAATCAAAGAATCCTGCAAAAAAATCCTGATTACTGTTTCCACATATGAACTGTTTTCAACATTGATCAAATTAGAAATGTTACCAAATCAGCATATTATAATGATTTCTGAAGGATCATGTGACAATGAAGACTGTTAGTAATGATGCTGAAAATTCAGCTTTACCATCGAGTAAATTACATTTTAAAATATATTTTAAAAGAAATCAGTTGTAAATTATAATAATTGTTACATTATTACTGTTTTTACTGTATTTTTGATCAAATAAATGCATCCTTGGTGAAGAGATTTCTTTTTAAAAAAAATGGCCATTCAAAGTTCTGTATCAGCAAAAATACCTATCTCTGTCTTCAAGGTTTGGGTGAACACTGTAAACCTGTATGACAGCGACCTTGTCCTGTATTATTTTTAAAATATGTAATTAAAACTGAAACGTATATTATTTTATACAGACATGATACTACTTATCGTTGTACCCATATTGACATTTTAATTAGCAACAACATCCTGTGAAATGCTCATTAGGAGGCGCAGGCTTCAGTGCAAGTCATTACAGGCTGAATGTGTTCAAAGATTCACAAGAACTCCATCATCAGAGAGACAAGTGCTTTAGCCATGGACCAATAGACAGTGTCCGCCAGCAATGGAGAATCAGAGACCCAAGAAAGCAGCACAGAAGAGGCTATTGATCCAGCCAGATGTAATGTATTGTCTGTCTGAAAAAGACTATTATCTAAAGAATAGGGGAGACATTCTCGTTTTAGAGGAGGGTTGATAAAAGATGCCCATTGTATAGTTTCTCATGATACCAGCCAAAATCGCTTTCCAGAAACACATGTCAAGGTGCAGGTGGAGACTATATTTAGGTAGTGTGTTGAATGGATCATTTCCAAATATGTCTGTTTACACATGGGAGTAGCAGATATATTTTTCAGTGTTGTGTGTGGAAGACTTCTTTACAAACATCAGAATAATCACTGTAGGATGTATGTTCTGAAAAATAACCTATACTGAGGCATGATCATGTTATAAAAAATACAATCTAATATCAGTAGCCTATAAACTATCTACATAAACAGTATTTTCTCACTTTATACATATTTATACTTCTTTAATTTAATCAAAAATACAGTAAAAGTACTAATATTGTGAAATATTATTATTATTTAAAATACATTTTAAAATGTAATTTATCCCTGTGATGGCAAAGCTGAATTCTCAGCATCATTACTCCAATCTTCAGTGTCACATGATCCTTCAGAAATCATTCTAATATTCTGATTGCTGCTCAAGAAACATTTCTTATTGTTGTCAATGTTGAAAAGAGCTCCACTGCTTAATATCTTTGTGGAAACCGTAATCATTTTTGTGTCAGGATTCTTTAATGAATAGAAAGTAAAACAACAGCATTTATTTTAAATATAAATATTTGGTAACCATGTAAAAGTTTTTACTGTCACTTTTGATCAATTTAATGGATCCTTGAAAAAAAGTATTAATTTCTTAAAGAACAAAATCTTACTGACCTCAAACATTGGTGTATATATTTTTAGCAATATTTTTTTGATGTACAGAATCTAGTCTTTATGAAGATCCACATTTTGGACTTGACAAATTTAATGTAATTTAATGTTGAAGATGCAGAAACGTACTCACCCTAAGCCAGCTATCGTGCGACATAGCAAGAAGACGCCATAGCCCTGCACAAAAGATGATAGGAAGGCGAAGAAGCCATTTATGGACATACAAAGGAGCAGACACTGCCTTCTGCCCAATTTGTCGGCCAAGCCGCCCCAGAAGAAGGCCCCTACCATCATCCCAAGATACACAATGCTGCCTGTAGTGAATAAGAGGGGAGAAAAAAAAGAACAAAGTGAAACAGTAGGAACACACACCTCAGGCAGAGAAACACACAGACTGAAGTTGTCATATTCAGGATAGATTGTTTTTGTCTTCATTCTTGTTTGCGTGCTGATTTATATGAACATAATTGTTTATATGCTGCTTCTTGGAACAGGAACTCCATTAAACTTTCAGTTGACTGATGTTTTCACCTGAGGACTTTGTTGCTTCCAGGCGAAATGCAGGAGACTTTCCATGATGATGCTATTAGCACAAGGGACGATGAAAATTGTGATTACATAAGAAGTCCAAAGGAAAAACAAATAACCATGAAAAATGTATCAGATTTGAGTGATCTCAGAATTCTCTGCAGAAGCTTTCTGATCACTGTCAAATATGCTTTACTATATGCTGCACTTTCAACGTCTACTCCATCTGTGCAAAAATATCAGCATCTAAATGATTTAACTGAAAAGGATCTGCAGTGATTGTTTTTCGCCTACTATATAGTAATATAGTAGGCGAAAAACAGTATGTGACAAAAGTACATTCAAATTCACAGTACTCATAAAACGGTAGGCAAAAAGTACCCGGATGACATACTACTTCTGGTGAGATTCTGTAGTGAGCATATAATGGACACTTTACTATCCCATGAGGCCACAGGAAAGGATTTGTGAATGGTGGTGACCCGACACAACTGATGCTGGTAGGTTACATGATAATGACAACATGACAAATGTAGTACGGATTACATTCATAGTACACACATTCATACGATATAGAACGTACTTTTTTGGAAATTAGGGTTGGAATCATTTATGGTTAATGACTTATTTAAAATAATTAGCTTACCTACTCAAGAGAGTAAGCGATTTTGGAAGCAGCCTAAACGGCAATTCACACAGCACAGACAAACATTCGTCTGATCAGTGTTACCCCTGTCGGCGTCCATGGCTGACCATGTTCAATCAGTGTTTGTTGGTGTCTGTTGGGGCAGTGTGAACATGACAGTTATTTTTCATAAAATTCTAAATCCAACGGCCAACTTGTTTGTTGGTGTTTGACTGGGTGGTGTGAATTGGCCATAAGAGTCCACAAACAGAACATGCCCATTAGTTTTGTCAAATAGATTATTATTTGCAGAAAAATCTGTTTTTCGATGCATGGGCAAAAAAGGAAGAGCTTAAATGTTAATACAAATGGTTAATAATGGTTAAAAAAATGAATATAGAGTAAATAAAATATTTGTAGCAGACAATAATTCATAGAAAAAGGAGAAGTTAAAAAATATTACATAAGACTGATTATTAGCCGTCTTATCAGACATAGAGAGCATGGTAAAGAGAAATTGTGAGAAACAGGTGGATATTGCATTTGACAGAAGGGACAGTAGATATGTACAGAGCTTCAGTGACACTTTTTATAGAGACCATGTGTTGCAATGCACAAAACGTTTTGGAGATTTGCTGATTACTCCGAGTGTAAATTTTCATCTGATACAGCAGCTTTCTCTATGACCAAGCATTCACACAATCTGCTGCTTTAGAACCAGCACAGCAATTACCAATGTGCAGTAAAACTGCTTTGCTGGTACAGTATAAGACCGGTACATAGATTTACTTTTGAAGTTGACTACTTTAAGACTTGTGTGATTATGCATTTTGTTTTGTATAATAAAGCAGAAAGTGTGTATGATAAATGCATGTCTCACATTTCTTATAATAATACAAACTCATTGAGGCATAAAAGATGCATTTATCTCCAAAAGTTCATTATTTATAATGAAGACTCCAGAGATCATGCCAGGCATTGCGCTTTTCAGCAAGGTTCTTGCTTAAAAAGGTCAAACATTTCTTATTATTTTTCCCCTTTAGGTCCATTTTTACCTTAAAGTTTTATGCCAAAAGCATAATTACCTTAATAAATCTTATCACCATCCATTGTAAATGCAAGAAGGGCAGCCATTATTATTGCGATTACCATTTTAAATATATATTTAGGTTTCTATTATTTTACTGTAGCATTGACAGAGTAGCAACTGTTTTTTTTTTTTTTTTGTAGGCTTCTAGACAATGAAAGTTATATCATTCAAAATGTTCCACACAAATAGTCATACAGGTTTGGAACAACATTAGGGTGAGTACTTTTTTGGGTTGAACTATCCCTTTAAGCATGCAGTGATCAGCAACAATTAATACAAAAAGTCTGAAGTTAACAAACTATCAAAACTGTCTGCCTGTGTCTTGGCTTACTGAATCTGTAGTGTGCAAAAAAGCTGATACAGAGTATGTCTGCTGTATAAAAGCAGGTTAGTGAAGACTGGGGCTGAAGACACAGCAGGGAGTGATGGTGTATGGAGTCCGTCAAGAACGGATGACTGTTGCAGAGAAACGCACATTAGAAAAAGGTAGGAGATTAATCTGTTGCCTTGCACATGCGCAAACAGCCCATACGTGTGATTTTAACAGTTACTATAATTTAAGAAATATCTCACAGCAATAGTCCTGTTGTGATTACCTGTGACATTGTGCTACTGCCGATTCAGCTCAGTGATTGAAAGTAGACATTGCTTTTATACAACAGTTCAAAACAAGAAGGTTATATAGGCTGTGTCCGAAATCACATTCTCTTTTGAGTAGGTAATTATTTTAAATAAGTAATTACTTTACAACTGCTAAAAAAGTATGTTCTATATAGTATGAATGTGTGTACTATGAATCTAATCCGGACGTACTACATTTGCCATGTCATTGTCATGTTGCGTCACTTCACTGTCATTCACAAATCATCTCTCGTGGCCTCATGGGAAAGTAAAGTGTCCATCGAATGCACACCTCAGAATTTTGCCCGGAAGTAGTAGGTCATCCGGGGACTTTTTGCTTACTCTTTTATGAGTACTCGGACATACTTATTTTGCCACGAACTGTTTTTCGCCTAGGGAAGTATGCGATTCCGGATGCAGGTTTACATTTTACAAACAATATTCAAAATTACTTTGTTGGTCTTTGCTCTGCTAACGAAAATAGTTCCAAACAAAGCCAATGCAGAATCATAGTAGTATCACATCAGTGTTTTGAACAAATCAAATAAATGAATGATTCATAAAGATATTGTCACCACCTACTCGCGTAACAATGTAACCTACAGTGTAAAATCTTTCCATTAAAGTCACTATGAAATTAAAATGGACAATTCCTATTTTCTTGTTGAAAATTGCAGTATTTATTATGAATGATTTATCTGAGCACATTATTATTTTCTTAAATTCATGTGCTGAATCTACTTATAGAAACCACAATAATACAACGATCCAATAAAAAAAAAACCCCGTTCTGTTCTACTTTTTTTCTTGTCCAAGAAGTCGTTTCAGATATAAGTCACAATACAGGGAAAAAATTGCCTACTATCACAACTTCAATTTTATGTCGACTTTAATGCAAAGTCTGTATGGAAAGTGAAAACACATTCAAGCACAGTGACAAAAAAAACATTTGTCCATAATTTAAAAATACCATAATTACAGCAAATAGTGTTGCCTCTCAAAAGCCATAAAACATTAATACCGGTTATGTTTCCAACTGTGTAAGAAGCTTCATGAATCTTAGTTTCATTCCTTTTTAATGTCAGTAATGGCTACTACACCAAAAGTTTGGCGTTCCACCGAGAAATTTTGCCATTTCATATTTTTGGCCATCACCATGACCTCTTATGGTCTCTGTCAGTTACAACAACTTTGTGTCATGGTCTGTCTGAATACTCGATTCTGACTGGTTGGAACGTGCACATTAAAACCGTTTAATGCACAAGTAGTTCCAATCAGTTTAATCAACATTCTATATTAATGCGCTGCTTTTATTGAAGCACAGACACATCACTTGAAGAGATATGAGATCGCACTGAGCACAGAAACTTGTTAGAACCCTGCAGAGCAACTTTTATTTAACTTCTATTCAGCTTATCTGCTGAATCGCTATTTTATATTACTCAGCAAGGAGGTGGTAATGTTGCTGTTTTTGAAGCAAGTAAGCTCACAGCTTCATTGTTAGTAGAGAGAGATGCTGCAGACTCATAATTCTCACAAGCATCTCTCATCTAAGCGTCAGAATGTCAGATATAACGAGTCGTAGGCTAACGAAAATAACCATTATGTTTAACCCTTCGAGTCAAATTTAGTGCTGCAAACATCAATGAAAGTTTTAACTTGTCAATGCTGGCAAATTACCATGGTATACGTGGGATAAAGCTGTGCATTATTTTGCTGCACGTCATGCATTAGGCTAAAGTTTAATGCACAGTTAGCTGTGGATTATCCTTTACAAAGTAAGTATGGCATTTTGTCAGAAGTTATGGTTACCATGTTTTTACTTGTTTACTAATATGTTCACTATAATGTTGTACCAGTGAACTCAATCTATATAACCTCACACAAAACAGTGATAACAGTCAAGAACATTCACTGCCAATCAACATTGATGATTGTGGAAGAGGAAAGCACAAGCTCCTTTATTCATGGCTTTCAAAAAAATGAATTACCCACATTAGGGCAATGACTCACACATTTTTACTACCTGTACTTTTGTTATTTTTCCATTGTCAGCTTGTCTTTATGATCTGCACTTTAAAAACCATATGGATCTCACATGGCTGATATTGCAATAGCAGTGTGATTTATATTATGTTTAATATCTGGGCCATATAATTTAAAAGAGAGTGTTTAACAGAGAAATGAAAGAGAATAAAAGGTTTGGGAAAATATCAGAGTCAGGAAGCCAGGATTATTTTGAGAAAATGTTCTCAGTAAGAACCGAGTATATCTTTCAATTTCTCTGTTGCACAATTGAGAGTCTGCATGTGCAGGTCTTGTAATCTCTGCAGTGGGGTGATTTTACTGCAGTTTACCCAAGCTCAGCGTCTCCTAGTCACCAACACATGAAAAGAGACAGATAAAGGGAATAATGAGAGGACAGAGAAATAGAGAGAATGGGGGTTGTGACAAGATGTAGTAGATAAAACAGCCACAAATTAATAGACAAAGGTGGACTCCTGGATCTAAGCCAAACGTAATGAAAGACACACCACACAAAATATTCAAAACACCATCCATTACTGTAACTAGGTGATGCAGCAATTTTCTTCAAAATTTCCACAGAACACTCAATGCCCCTTTGGTATAAATAATAGATTTTTTTCAGGATGAATAGACTGATAGTAGTTGGGTAATTAGGAAAGCCAAGACTGTGAGACTATCTTTAACTAAATTGCTCTGTACATACGGCAGGAAACAAAAATGGATCAAATAAACGGAAATAAAATGGATCATGCATAAACACAAAAGTCAATTTTCCTTTACTAACGCATGATAGCCTTGAGTTCTGCCTGGAACTATTATGACAGAAAAGAATAGTAAATATCAAAGTCATATCATAGTCATATCACTACATATCAGTCAAACTTACTCTCAAAATTGGGTTACAAATCCTTAAAATTCACTACAGCTAAATAATGTGGTCAGCCATTTTAGTAAAAGCTCAAATATCATTCCTTTATATCCAGCATCTGTTTAAACACCACAACTGTACAATTTAAACAAATTTGACAGAATCACAGATCTCTGTTGTCTTTCCAATATTTGCTTAAAAGACTAATATATACCATCTATATGTAATATAGTTGTTACAGATCGGGCTCCCGCACCGCCTCCTCTCCACCGCCAGAGGGAGCCTTCACCGGAATACTAGTTCTCTCGGGAACTCCAATCCCCATAATGCTTCATACCTGGGACTGATTGCGCACACACCTGCACCTCATTCAGACTCTCTATTTAAACCACACTCAAATAGAGGATCAGTGCGAAGTATTGCATTGCCACGGCCTGTAATTTCTGAGCGTTTACCCTATTCTACTGATCCCGTTGCCTACCTCGGACTGTTACCTCACTTCTACCTGCTTGCTGCCTGTCTTGACTTGGATTGCCTTTGGATTATTACCTCTTGCTGCCTGCCCCGACCTTCTGCCTGTTACCTGAGTACTCTCTCTGTGTTGACCTCTGATTTCCCCTGTTTGCTGTTCTCTGACCCTTGCCTGTTTGACGTTCCTTCAATAAAGCTGCAAATGGATCCTTCTCAATCTCCCGTATCATTACAGAATACTTCGCCATCACCTGATCCAGCAGCTGTACAGCAGATATCCACTGAACTTACCTCTCAGGCATCTCGTCTGGATCTACATCACCATCAACTTAGTCATTTGACTTCACTCACCAAGGAACTGGTTCAGGGTCTGCAAGAACTACGAACTGCGATCACAAATCCTCCTGTTGCACCTGCCAGTCCTTCCCTAGAAAATCCTCCACCGGCTGCCACTTCCTCAGTAAATCCACGGCTGGCTTTCCCCGAGAAGTTTGATGGAAACCCCACGAAATGCAAGGGATTTCTGCTTCAATGTACTCTCTTTGTGGAGCAGCAACCGTCATTATACACCACCAACGCAAGCCGGATTGCGTTTGTTTGTTCACTGCTCACAGGGCGAGCGCTAGAATGGGCTACAGCTGTTTGGAGAACTGATGGGTCTTCCTTCGCTTCGTTTGGTGAATTTTTGCAACAATTCCGCCATGTTTTCGAACATTCTACTGAGAGAGGTGACGCCGGGGAACAACTACTATCTCTCATTCAAGGGAATAAAACTGCAGCCGAATATGCTCTAACTTTCCGCACACTCGCAGCACAAACTGACTGGGTCGAGAGCACTCTGAAAACTCTCTTTCGCAAGGGTCTCACCACGGAACTCCAGTCCGAACTAGCCTGCCGTGATGAAGGGAGAGCTCTGACAGAATACATTGATCTAGCCATCCAAGTGGATAATCTAATTCGCTCACGACGATCAGTTCGACCTTTGCCGCTATATCATCATGAAACACCCACTCAACATGAACCCATGCAGATTGGTTTTACCCACATCACTCCAGAAGAGAGAGAGCGCCGCATACAACACCGATTGTGCTTGTACTGTGGTCAATCAGGACACATGAAATTTGCATGCCCAACCCGTCCTTCTGCCAGCTCCCGTGCGGTGAGTCCACGCATTAAAATTTCGATGAATCCATCCAGTTTTCAATTGCCAGTAATTATCACGATAAGAGGAAAGATTTTTAGAACCATAGCTCTCATTGACTCCGGGGCTGCTGGAAACTTTATGTCCCGTACTTTTGCTGAACAATGCAGACTCAATCTAACGCCTTGTCTTTCCTCCTTGGCAGTGGAGGCGTTAGACGGCCGACCCCTCGGAGAGGGAAGGATTCAGAACACCACCGAAGAGATTAAACTTCACGTTGGCACATTGCACACAGAAATCATCAGTTTTTATGTCATCCAATCACCCCATCATTCCATCATATTGGGGCATCCCTGGTTACACGCTCATAACCCACATATTTCCTGGAAAGAGGGTCAAATCATACATTGGGATGCTTCATGCCAGAACCGCTGCCTGACTCCTGTGACTCGCATATCGCTTCAAGAGACGAAAAATGAGCCCTCGAATCTCAGCAGTCCAACTCACCGATTACCTAGGGTGAATCACATTCCTTTGCAAAACACAGAGCCTGAATCCTCCGCTAACAAAGAACCTAACATACCTGCTGTATACACAGACCTTCTCGAAGCCTTTAGCAAGAAGAAGGCGTCCCAGCTCCCCGAACATCGCCCTACTGACTGTGCCATAGACCTCCTTCCGGGTGCTTCTCCATCTCGTGGACGGATATTTCCTCTATCCCAACCTGAATCCGAAGCCATGAAGAACTACATCCATGAGGAATTATCCAAAGGTTTCATCAGACCCTCAACTTCCCCTGCTGCCGCTGGGTTTTTCTTTGTCAAGAAGAAGGACGGTGGTCTACGACCCTGCATTGACTACCGGGCATTAAATGATATCACAGTCAAGTTCCGCTACCCCCTACCACTCGTGCCCGCGGCACTCGAACAACTCCGCAAAGCCCAGTATTTCACTAAACTGGATTTACGCAACGCCTATAATCTGATCCGTATTCGTGAGGGGGACGAGTGGAAGACGGCGTTTTCCACCACTAGTGGGCACTACGAATATCTGGTCATGCCTTTCGGTTTATCCAACAGTCCATCCGTGTTTCAATCCTTTATGAACGACGTCTTCCGAGACATGCTGGACAAATGGGTGATCGTTTACATTGACGACATTCTAATTTATTCCAATTCCATGGAGGAACACATTCAACAGGTCAGGCTGGTCCTTGAACGACTCATACAACATCAACTCTACGCCAAAGCTGAGAAATGTGAATTTCATCAGACAAGAACGTCCTTCTTGGGTTACATTATCGGTCAGGAAGGGGTCGCTATGGACGAAAGAAAGGTAAAAGGAGTTCTGGACTGGCCGCTACCTCAAACCCTTAAAGAATTACAACGTTTCCTGGGGTTCGCCAACTTCTACAGAAGGTTCATTAGAAATTTCAGCATCATCGCGGCTCCTTTAACCGCAATGACCAAACGTCATTCGACTAGATTAAAGTGGTCAGAGGAGGCAGAACAGGCTTTCAAGGAACTCAAATCCCGATTTACATCTGCACCCATCCTCCATCATCCAGACCCTGAATGCCAGTTCATTGTGGAGGTAGACGCTTCTAACACAGGAGTCGGGGCTGTACTATCACAGCGACGGGGTAACCCAGAAAAAATGTATCCATGCGCCTTCTTCTCCCGCAAACTTACGCCAGCTGAACAAAATTACGACGTGGGGAACAGAGAATTGCTCGCAATGAAATTGGCACTGGAAGAATGGCGACACTGGCTGGAAGGAGCAAACCAATCCTTTGTCATCCTAACCGATCATAAGAACCTGGAGTATCTGCGGTCAGCTAAACGCCTAAATCCACGACAAGCCAGATGGGCACTATTCTTTACCAGATTTCAATTCACCGTCACATATCGACCAGGAACCAAGAATATCAAAGCAGATGCTCTATCACGTCAAACAGAGGGCACAACTCAGAATCACACTCCAGAGAACATAATTCCGACAAATCTACTGGTAGCCCCAGTACAGTGGGATTTGGTCACGGAGATTCAACAAGCGAACAGTCAGGTGAGACCCCCTTCTGAATGTCCGGATAATTTACTGTTTGTCCCAGAGATTCTCCGCTCCCGGCTCCTTGATCATGTGCACTCCAATCCCAGTTCAGGGCATCCAGGAATCACGGCTACCATTCATCTCTTGCAGAATCGCTTCTGGTGGCCGACGCTACGGGTCGACACCACTATACATGTAAAGAACTGCGTCAGCTGCAATACGTCCAAATCACCCAGACAATTACCCGCTGGGCTGTTAACACCACTTCCCACACCTCGCCGCCCCTGGTCCCATATTGCAATTGACTTCATCACAGATCTACCTAAATCGCAAGGACACACCACCATACTCACCATTGTCGACCGGTTCTCCAAAGCATGCCGCCTCATACCTTTACCCAAACTCCCCACTGCTCTAGAAACAGCTGAAATTCTGTGCAACCAAGTGTTCCGCTTATATGGTTTACCTGAGGATATTGTTTCCGACCGGGGTCCTCAGTTCACATCCAGAGTTTGGACTGCATTCTTCAAGAATCTGAATGTCAACATCAGTTTGACCTCAGGGTACCATCCACAATCCAACGGACAGACAGAACGTCTGAACCAGGATGTTACACGTTTCCTACGATCCTACTACCAGAAGGAACAAGCCGAGTGGAGCCGGTATCTATTCTGGGCCGAATACGCACAAAACTCACTGATCAAACCTGCCACAGGTATTACTCCTTTTAAATGCGTCTTGGGCTTTCAACCACCATTGTTCCCTTGGTCAGGGGAACCAACGGAACTACCATCTGTCACAGAGTGGCTACGCAAGAGCGAGGCGATCTGGGATCAGGCTCATATTCATCTCCTTCATGCAGTCAGACGACAAGAGCAACAGGCCAATCGTCATCGGCGCCCTGCTCCGAAGTACAGCGCTGGTCAGTGGGTGTGGCTCTCCACAAGAGATCTGAGACTTCGACTTCCCTGCCGCAAACTCAGCCCCAGGTATGTTGGACCATTTCAGATATTAAAACAAGTTTCTCCTGTATCTTTTCGTTTGGATTTGCCTACTGACTACCGCATTGCTCCCACATTCCATGTATCTCTGTTGAAACCTGCCGGTGGGCCAAGAGGAGCGTCGGAAGTGGGAGCTGCAGCTCCAGACCCCTCATCCATCCTGATTGACGGCGAGGAGGCGTATCGGGTGCACGAAGTGCTGGACTCCAGACGCCGGGGTAACGTCCTCCAATACCTGGTGGACTGGGAGGGGTACGGTCCGGAGGAACAATCTTGGGTCAATGCCGGAGATATCCTGGACCCATCACTCACTGAAGAGTTTCATCAAACATACCCGGGAAAACCGGCCCCTAGACCCCGTGGAAGACCCCGGCGCCATCTGCCTTCTCGCCTCAGGAGCTGCTCGCAGGAGGGGGGCTCTGTTACAGAGCGGGCTCCCGCACCGCCTCCTCTCCACCGCCAGAGGGAGCCTTCACCGGAATACTAGTTCTCTCGGGAACTCCAATCCCCATAATGCTTCATACCTGGGACTGATTGCGCACACACCTGCACCTCATTCAGACTCTCTATTTAAACCACACTCAAATAGAGGATCAGTGCGAAGTATTGCATTGCCACGGCCTGTAATTTCTGAGCGTTTACCCTATTCTACTGATCCCGTTGCCTACCTCGGACTGTTACCTCACTTCTACCTGCTTGCTGCCTGTCTTGACTTGGATTGCCTTTGGATTATTGCCTCTTGCTGCCTGCCCCGACCTTCTGCCTGTTACCTGAGTACTCTCTCTGTGTTGACCTCTGATTTCCCCTGTTTGCTGTTCTCTGACCCTTGCCTGTTTGAAGTTCCTTCAATAAAGCTGCAAATGGATCCTTCTCAATCTCCCGTATCATTACAATAGTGCATGAGTTGTATGAACTACTGATGGTGCCTTTTGAAGCCTGAAAGCATAGGCTAAATCCACATAATAAATCAAATAGGGTTTTGAATGACTTAAAGATTAGTAAATGGTGACAGAAATTGCATGTGTGAATGGTCAAAGTGATCAGGTTTAAAGATGAAATGTGGAATATGAAGCTGTGCAGTTTCACTTGTTATAGCAAACATAAAATGACTCAAAAGCTGCAGAAAGTTCACATTCCGACTGGCAACACTGCATCATATCTGCACTAAATTACCACTGCACCACTGTGCTGGAAAGCAGCCATTATCTTACTCACCGGGAGATATTCAGTGTTTAGCATGAGTCAGCAGGCTCTGAAAATCTAGAAATATTCAAATAAATAAAATAAATATAATTTTAGCAAGAATACCTTAAACTGATCAAAAGTGACATTTTTTTTTTCCATTTTTTTCTTGAATGTAAAAGACAGAATTTTACATTCAGCATATTATAATGATTTCTGAAAGATCATGAGACACTGAAGACTGGAGTAATGATGCCGAAAATACAGCTGTATACATTTTAAAGTATAGTTATCTTAAATTGTAATAATGTTTCACAGTATTATGATCATATAAATGTAACCTCAGTAATAAGATACTTCTTTCAATAACATTAAAAAAATCCACTGACCTCAAACTTTTATATTTATATTGGCTTTGACAATGTCTGAGATGTAAGAGCATTTGAGATTTTTTATATAAATGTCTTTTGGTCCCTACATGTTTTAATCTTTCTGGCTAAGGAGCAGCAATTTCTTCAGCTGATGACCGTATCCGATCTCAAAGGCCAGTACAAAGGCTGTACCGACAGTCACGGCCGGCCACGTGCGATTATGTCTTAAAAGCCATTGACAGAGTATAAGGACAAAGAGAGAGAGAGAGAGGGAGGATGAAATAGGGAAGCAGAGCATGCCACACAATGCCCTCAGGGCTCTCCAGATGAGTGCATAAGTGAAGAAAAAGCAGGATAAAAAAAGAAGGATAGAAAGAAAGAGAGATGCTCAGACTTGATTCAACTGATAAAACACATAAGAATGTCAATGGATATCAATTGAACCCGGTAAAACAGAACTACAAGACTGTTTAAATAGCAGTATCACACACTTGCTCTAGAAATAACAATTATAATATTATTATTATAAAATGAAGAAGAAAAATTTGATGAAAACATTTAAAAAAAAAATATTTCACTTTTTGTCCAACATAAAAAAAATGGCTGGCTACACTAGATATCAATCCCTCAGATCTATACGTTCAATGTTGTTGCGACACTTTGATAAAAAAGGACATTAAATAAGAAAAAAATATCTCTTTAAAAATAGCTCATCAGGGATGCATTTATTTGATTTTTTATTTTTTTTATTTTTTTTATTAAATAAAATATAGATTTGAACATTTATTCTTTCTAATGGCAAAGCTGAGGTTTTTTTTTTCAAGATTTTTTGATGAATAGAAAGTTAGAAAAAACATTGCTGAGTCATTGCTGTTTTAAATATTTAAAATATTGTAATGGGTGTCTGCTTTGGCTGGGTTTTGTACATGTTTTAGTTTTGTTTCCGTGTTTAAGTTCGTTTCTATGGTTTAATTTTTTTTTATTATCATGTGCACCTGTTGTTCTTTGCCTTGTGTTGTTAAACCCTAGCTGTGTTAGAAATGGCCCCCTATACCCTCATTCATTATTCCCTAGGAGTGAATGAATACGAGTGAGATCATTTGGACACTAGTGCGCCGGAAGCGCTGCCACTGTTGCATGCTTGCTGTTTAATAATCATTTGAAACTTAGCAAACTGGCAGCTCCAGTAATAAGATGAAAAGATTGAACTCTGTCATGGAAACTAGCATAATTAAACAATTTAAAAATCATATTAAAAAAGGAATTTATTATACCTATTATGCTGTACCCACATTAGACCAGAAGTTTGGGAAATGAATGGATGGATGATTCAACTGTGGGCGCCATCTTCAGGTCAGATGCAGGAATTAATTTGGTGCCCGACTCTCATAATGAATTATGGGTATTGGCCCTGTCCCAAATGGCACCCTAAACACTCGCGGTCTTCCTCTAAGTCTACACTTTCGCCACTTTGACTGTCGGGAAGAAGTCTGCTCGGCAAAAGTGCGCATCGAGGGCACAAATCGACCGCAAAGGGGCCGTTCGCGAGTCACCCTTCTGAGAGCTAAAATGACAAATGGGACACCCTACAGTCTCACAGACTTAACAAACAAGCGCACGCAGCAGCCATTGTAAGTCCACAAGACCGAAAGTACATATGAAGTGTGCCATTTGGGACAGGGCCATTCTTTAGCAGTTGAGCGTACATCGGTTGTACACTCGTTATTGCGGTGCATTATGGGATTGAATGAGTGCACTCGATAACGTCCATTATGGTTTTGGACACCACTTGGATGTCCTTTCAAATAGTGCCCTAAGCTATTTAAGGGTAAAGGGGGTGATTTCCAACGCAGACCCTGTCTTTGTTCAGTTGTCCGTTCTCGTCCGTTATTCCGTTCCTGTTCTGGTATTTCACTGAGTATAGATTGATGGAAGAAATTCTAGTTTTACATTTTTACAATTCTACTTTTTTTATTTATTGTTTTACCTCTATAACAGCGTGTCCTAACCAAACGGGTTGCGATAAGATTCCAGCGACAAATAATTGGTCAGTCAACACTAGACACGACACGACTGCAAGACCGTCAAAATCAATCAAAACCCACAGCCAATCAGAACAGCGTGTGGGCTGAGTCTCGTGGCAAGTGTAATCTTGACGCCACTCGCAAGAAAATGGATAAGTAGGCTACATAATCAAATTCACAAATAATACATTACATTTGAACATCATTCAAAATACAAAGGCTACTGAGTTACTAAAATACTATTTGTCAAAGAATACACTTGTTTGTTCACAGTTTGAACGTTCTTGTTTCCATTTGTTTAATTTCACTGTTGCTTTTACAACTATAAAGCTGCGGGCAGGCACTAAATGATATTCAAAGTCACATTGCATGCTTTTAACATTAAATAAAGCACATTAACCGTACCTGAGATTATCATTGCCTCACTTTGTGCTTGTTGTTCAAGCCGTGACGTCGCAGAAAAATAGAAACCATTTCTAAAAAAGAATCGTCGTGTGTCACCGCCGTGGCTGGTAAGGACAAAAACTATGATTAACATGGAAAAGATACCTTTTATCGCGCGTCCCGGCGCGTGTAGTTAGGACACGATATAAAGGCCACCTACCCCAAACAGTTGTGCATGGTGCTGACAAAACCAAGCTCATGGGTTTGATTCCCAAGGAATGTATGAACTAATAAAATGTATAACTTGCATCCAATGTGCATTGGTTTTAATAAAAGGATCTGCCAAATGCATAATATAGTGTCAATGTGTATTTGTTGTTATTCCTCTTATTCTTACCTAGCCATCCAGAGCTTGAGTCAGGCGCACACATATCCGTCTCTGCACTAGGGAGAACGAAGCCCACCACGAAGACCTCCACACCATCGGACATGAGCGCCAGCCCCAGCGTGAAGAACAGCTGCCACTGAAACCTGCCATGTCCACACTCCTGTATGATGAGCTCGTACTGCTGGGCCAATTCCTCCTCGTCTGCCTGCCTCTCATTCTCCAGCTCTCGCCGGTCCTTCAGGCCATCCGTCAGCGGCTGTCCCAAAGCCACCTGCCCATCCCTGGGCTTTGCATTCGAGGGGATCCCCTGGTACTCCCCTTCATATATCTCATCCTCATCATCATGACCCTCAGTGGCGTCGCTGGATCCCTCTTCATCATTGGCATTGTGGCCTGTGTAGTTTCCATCCGGCTGGCTGTAGAAGTCTTCATCTTCATCCTGGAAGCGTTGGTAGGCGCGACTGTGGGAGTACTCATTTGAGGCATGGTCCACAACTTTGTTGACTTTCTTAGCGGCTTGTCTTTTGGCCACCTTAGCAATGTCTTTGGCCCCCTTCATGAGAGAAGATGTGTCTTGTTGAGCTGTATCATCCATGATTAGATGATGGAGGGGAAGAGGTCTGCAGTCAGCACAGAATAAGAGATTTTGCCTTTATGCCTCTCATGAATCTAGGGGAGAAACACAGGTTCAAAGTTATACTGTGAGTTCTAAAGTTTTGGGCTTCATATAGTTCATAATTAATCAAAGTTTGGAAAAGCCACCATAATGTACAAGTACTTATACTGCAAAAACTATCTGGGTCTGATCATAGATGGCATTTTGTAAATATATATTGATTTCTGAAAGATTATGTGACACCAAAGATTGGAGTAAATGCTGCTGAAATTATTTTAAATAGCAATTATTTTTAATCAAATAAATGCAGCCTAGGTAAGCATAATAAGAGACTTCTTTCAAAAACAATCTTTCTGACCCAAAACCTTTGTATGTTATATATTATATATACAAATAATGTAAATGGCAAGTCAATGATTTCATTGTTAAGATGAAAACAGATTTTAGGGTGATGCTCGTAATTAAAGCAATCAGCAAGCATCAGCCCACTTATACAGTATAATATTTACTTATATTTTAGAATCATTGTCCGTATGCATTAGAACAGAGGTTTTTTTTACAGTAATTTCCAGATAAAGTAAAGAGTTGTCAAAATAAAAATGAAAATCAATACAATACCTTACATGTAGTAATTTCATAAAGTGTAGAAACAATCAGGTAAATCTTAAGCTGACTTTCAGCAGTTTGCAATGAACAAATCAAACAAAAGTCATTGAAATAGCTCAACACAACAAATGTTTCAAGTGGTTTCCCAAATTCAACTGAAAATGCAACTTTTAATGACTTCTGCAGTCTCATAATTATTCAACCCTCTAAATAGAATCCCTCAAACAGGTGTTGTCTCATGTACACCTGATGCAACTAATCAAGGGCGGGCTTCATTAGTTGCACCAGGTGTGCTTGAGCTAGAACACATGAAATATCTGAATGGGCCAGGTTTGTTGAGTGTCACGTTTGACTGCATGTTTAGAAATATGGCTGAGTCAAAAGAATGGTCCAAAAAGTTAAGAGAAAATATCAATCGCCTATCACGAACAAGGACAGGATACAAGAAGATACATATTCTTTTAGATAGACATGCACTACATGTTCCAAGAGACACCGTTGGAAGCATAGTTTGCAAGTTCAGAGTTAAAGGAACAGTGGTTGCTCTACCTGGACAGGGCAGAAAAATGAATGCTATCAACAGCTGAAACCAGATATCTGAAAAACCCTCGATTGACTGCAAAAGACCTGCAGCAAGACTTGGTGGCAACAGGCACTGAGGTTTCAGCATACACAGTTCCGTGCGTACTAAACGCATGCCCAAACTCAAAGACGTACACAACTACTGACCCAAAAGCCCAAGAAAACTCGGCTCCAATTTGCTCAAAATCATATAAATAAGCCACAGAAGTTTTGGGATTCTGTTCTGTGGAGCTATGAAACAAAACTGGAACTTTTAGGCCCCATGTCTAGAGGAAGAAGAATTAAGCATTTGCTGAAAAGAACACACTTTCTACAGTGGTGGTGGCTCGGTGATGCTCTGGGGCTGCTTTGCATCCTCTGGCACTGGAAACCTGCAACCTGTGGAAGGCAAGATATATTCATTTTTGTATCAGGAAATCCTAGGAGAAAAGTGTCATTCCGTCAGTGAGGAAGCTGAAGCTTGGGCGTCATTGGATCTTCCAACAGGGCAATGATCCCAAGCATACCTCAAATTCCACCAAGGTTGGGTTGCAAAAGAAGTCCTGGAAGATTCTACAGGGGCCATCACAGTCACCTCACTTGAACCCCATAGAAAATCTCTGGTTGGATTTGAAGAAGGCGGTTTTGAAGAAGGTGGTAATACCCAAGAATATTACTGATCTGGAGGCCATTGCTCATGAGGAATGGGCTAAGATTCCTCAGAAACGCTACCAGAAGCTGGTGTCTGGTTATACATTTCGTTGTAGCAGGTCATAACAGCAAAATGGTGTTCTACACTACAGTACTAAAGATGCTGTAAATTCTGCAAAATTCCCAAATAAAAAGTCAAAAGTCAGTTATAGCATATACTGTATATGGTATCTGGTGTGTCCCCTGTAGCTTTCAAGACAGCAGCACTCAAGCAAAACTTGATGATCCTGTTATCCAACTCAAGACTGTTCCAAAGTCAAAGAGCATCTTGTGCTTCACTGGAAGCAAATGTGACCTTTTTATATCGGTTTACATTTGATTAGTGACCTAAAAACAGTGAGAAGCAGAAACATTTTGGTTTATTTCCAGATTTCAAATTCCAGATTTTCATTGTGGTCTCAGAATTTGGGACAAAACATTTCATAGGCTGCAACAAATTTTAATAAGCGCAAATAAGATGGTATATTTTAACTGAACAGTTGTTTAACGTCTTATATTTTGTATGACGTATAGTAATCAAAATCCGCAACATACATAGCCTACTCAGAGCCGTACACATCCCTGAGAATGAGTCTGTGAGACTTTACAACAGCTAATGGATCAAAAGAGAGCTTGTTTCACTTTCATTGTGTTTACATGCCGTTGGGTAGCTGAGTGCTCAGGCTGCGGAGTAATCCATTATTGGCCGACTGAATGGATGTGGACCATGTGTCTGTCTGAGAGGTCTGGCAGCCCCGTTGAACTGCATGATTGGCCCCTAGGTGAAGAGACAGCACTTCCTCCAATCTACCTGCGTAATGCTGGGGGAATCTGACAAGCCTGCTGCTTACAAATGATGGACGCAACATGAATATCATCAGATATAAATCCAATAACTATGGAAAACACTTTTCCAGTTCAAATACATCTGATCGAAGTCATTTTCCTGACGAATGAAGATCTCAATACAAGTCTGAAATTATATTGAAAAGCACCATTCTCAAAGTTTTACTGATCTGACTGGAAACAGCTTAACCTAAGTGCACAGTTTAGGTACAATCAGTCGCAAGTGGACTGAAAATAGGCCCTGCACTCTTGATAGCCTCTGTCGAGATGATGTATGGTGTTTCTGTTCTCTATGCGTTCTCTGGTGCATTGGGAGTCAGCAGGTCAAGTTCTAGTATATGCAAGAACATAAGCATATTTGGCAAACTGGCATGAATAACAACGATTTTAAGGGGTGAGCTGTAAATTTGCCCGTCGATATGTCAAGATATGGTGAGGTGGAAAAAGTGAAAAAAGTTAAACATGGCATTTCAGCCTAAGAACAAAATCATTTTCAATATTTCAGTCAGTGTATTTAGTAATATTTCTTTAATTTTTGTGGTGTGATACTGGTTTCATTTCTATAATACTCTCAAAAACAACACAAAAAATCCCTCAATAACAAATTATATATAAAATATAATTTAAAGTAAAAAAGTAAAAAAAAAAAAAAAAATTCTTTGTCAGGATTGACTTTGACTGACAAACAGGAACTGAAATGCAGACATGAGAAAAGTCAGGCAGTGTGAATAAGCCAGGTTCAATCTTCTAATGGTTTGGAGAGGTCATAATTGCATTATAACAAAAAAGCAAATGACCTTGTCTATAAGAAGGACGCTAGGGCATCTTGTGTTAAGAGATTGCTTCAGATGATATTATGGGGCAGGAGGAAAAGAAGAACACTGTTGGGGGAGGGTGAATTAGCTGGCTGGAGAAAAGATTTTTGATTATGTTCTTTTAAAAGTAACATGTCTAGCACTAAACGTTTAGGCTATAAGACTCAAATTGCAGAGGAAGAAGCACAAATATCACTGTTTTCATATTTTGCCCTGAATGAACTTGCCCTGAATGGCAAAAACATTTTTTACACACATTTTTTGGGGGCAAAAAATACAAAGGAAGGCATTTACTGTATAACATGCTGAGGTCTTATCCATGCTCTGTCTATGTTAATTATGTCATAATTCTCAATTAAAAATCAGTCTTTGATGATTGTAGACATTTATATGATTCAAAACATTGTACATGTACCTGCCATTAGTTTTGAAAAAGGCAACATTTCCATATTAAAATTAACCAGAGACGAGTACTAGAATGTTCTTTACACAAATACAATATTTCCTTGAATTGTCACTTAATCAAAAGTATGGCATCACAATATCACATTATTATTCACTACCTCTAAAATCACCTGTTATCAGACCACATGCTTCATGTAGATCAAAATATATAGTAAAGTTAAGAAAAACAGAATTTGAATGTATTCATATTGATTTTTTTTTCTTTTTCTTTTGCGAGTTAGTATACGCTGTCAGCACAATATTTTCTGTCTGACTGTGAATCAGGGTCAGCTGAAAATCAGTTTGAAATAAGTAGTCTTGATTTATTTGTAATTCTACCTGAATGCTTAGGCCTATTTGCAAATAATAATATATGGCATGACAGCATATTATCTGACAATGCTGACAGTTAAGTTATTAGGAAAACACATTTGGAAGAAGCATGCATCATCTGCACTATAGTGTATAGTGAATCTCTCTGAACATGTTTAACAGATTAATCTAGTAAAATGCCTAACGTTAATCTTGAGATTACATTTCCTACATCTCCAGAATCAGTGATGCATCATGGTATCATAATATGACATATTGACATGCATTGCCATGCACATTAAGAAAAAAAAAGAGGGCTCGGATTATGAGGCTTGTCACTCTCAATCACGCACGGCCGGCTGCATCACTCTGCAGGTAATTCAATAAAGCCTTTTCTCAATGGGCAGAGCGATGGGCCAGCAGAACCTTGAACACTACAGCAGCAGATTCAAATCTTAACTTTGAACATGTGTCCAGTCATGCACAATAACGCAGCAGAGAAGAAACAAATCTTGTGAGATGCCAATCTTTTTAAAAAAATAATTATTGCATATTTACATAATGCCATATCAAATAAATGGTTTATCTTTGAATTGGTCAGAGCATATAATGCACCCTAATGAGGCTAATGCAGCTCAACTTTATGAAGGCAAAGATAAAAGACTGGTCAGAATGCAGCATTGTTGATGAAGAGCTGCACTGTTCTCAAGAATACAACCTTGAAAGTATTGTAGTTGAATGAGTTTAACGTGACTGGAATTAAAATCTGCATTGGTCTCCACTTTTATAGAAAACACTGGCCACAATTGTTCTACAACATTTTCTTTTTAAAAGTGAAAATTTCAGCCAGTGGTCATCCATAATTTTAGAGCAGAGTTGTCTCGGTTTAACCCTTTAACTTTCAACCCTAAAATGTGCCAATGGAAATTTTGCTATTGGAGAATTAAAATGACCCTTTTTTATCTAAGATATGAAACTCAATGAAAATCAGCCATTAAATGACACTCCTCGATGTTTAAGTGTCAATTTGGCTCAAAATAACGAACCAAAATGGATTTGGTTGTAAGCCTAGATGTTTAAATATAAATAACTTTTATATTATAAATAAATAAAATAAATAAATAAAAATAAATAACTAGGTGAAAATACAGTCTGGGTTCTGTCAAAACAATACTACTTGCAACAAATTAACTAAATAAATAAATATAGATAAAATAGATAATAATAAACTTAGATTTTCCATAAAATGGACCTAAAAATATTTGTTTAATGTTTTCATTACATTAAAAAGGAAATTCAAATTATGTTACTCCTTGGGTGTCATACATTTTTGTCTCTCCTCAGTATCTGTCTCTCTGCAGTGCTCGTATCGCCCGCGGCGCGCACTGCGCTCTATTCCAGCCACCGATCAGTCGCTTTCGCTCATGTCAAAACTGACTCCAGAGCAGCGCTCATCACCGGACACCCCCCTCTAATAGTTCAATAAATTACTGAACATAATTTATTATAAATAAATGTTTCAATTACACTCCTTCAATTAAATCACTTTTAGTTTGTGTTCCTGCAAGTCCGAATAAATAATAAACTTTTGTTTCCTGGAGAGAAAAAAAACTGAGTTGTCCACCATGCGGATTTCACAGTCTTCTATCAACTGACAAACTATAAGTGCTAATAAGACGACCGAATAGATTTGGATTCTTTTTTATTATTATTTCTACCGTAATAGAGCAAACTGGATTGTTATAAGGTGATTTTAAGGTGAAATATTTTACTCACCCTTTAGGGAGCGGAGCAGATGAGATGTCGATGTTGGTTCTCCATTACGAGACTGCCGCCGCTGCTAATGAATAAACGTATGGATCCTAAAGACATCCGGCAACTAAAGCAAGAGCTGACGGTGTTAGTGCTGCAGCTCTGTCTCTGTCTGCAGTAGCTACTTCAAGAAAGAGGAGAGAGAGAGAGAGAGAGAGAGAGAGAGAGAGAGAGAGAGAGAGAGAGAGAGAGAGAGAGAGAGAGAGGTAATAATGCTATGCGGGGAGAACGAATCACCACGGTGTGACGTAAAGAAAACCCCTACAAGAGTCCGTGCTGGATTAATGACGTATGTCCTATTGAAAACATAGGTGGAAATAGGTGCACTCTCTCTCAGCATATTTAGCTAATTAAGAAAGTTTTACGCATCAAGAAATGAATGGGGCTTTTTCAATTTTAAATAAAGAACAGAGAAGCCGTTTCTATTTATTGCTGTTTTATTTAGCCTATCCCAAAGGAATAGATATATTGCAAGCATGTGAGCTTTCCATTTAGTTTTCATTATTGCTCATTTCATCTATAGGCCTATTTCATGTTCACTAAACATGACTTGAACGACTGCCAAAACTATACTTTTTAATTAGTTAATGGACCTGATCTATCAGCTAACATGGACTATAATGTATTTTTATGAACTAATGTTAACAAAGATTAGCCTATTATGCATTAGCTATGTTAACTATGTTAAGCTTATTGCAAAGTGTTACCCATATTTCATTTAGTTTATTTTACTATTGAATCATGGTCGGAATTGTGTGACAAACACTTGTAAACATTCATTATCTCAGGCTTTTTCATAAGCCACCCTTACTTTCTGGAAGAATTAAAAGATAGCATAATATGTATGTCTGAATGTAAACCAATCTGACGAAAAACATCCAATTAAACAAATTGGGCCGCATTATTATAAATAGGCTACATAAAGTTAGAGCTTCGTTTCAATCAGACTTCAAGAACACAAGCTTTTCAAATGGAGGACTGTTTGTTCACAACACACATCAGATTGGGTAGAATTTATAAGATATTTGAGTGCATCCAATGCATTTTATTCTTTTGTTTGTTGTCCTCTGATTTCTTCTGTTGTATGACCTTATGCTTCTGTTTCTCATTTATGACTGAGCCAAAGAGGATACATTCATTTATAGCATGAATGACTGAAAGCCAAGGAGCACTTAACTTAATGAGCCACTGCGCAATTTGGAGGTCCTGCATTAGATCAGTGTGTCCTCGGTTGAGACTTCATCAGTGCAATTTCAGCCAGTTAAATCTTTAAGAGTAAATAAATGGAGTAAAAAACTAAGAAATACAGCTTGACATAAGATTATTTACATCAAGACAAGTCAATCACATAGGCTATCTATTTCATGCCACTTATGACAGAACCATATTGAATAGACTGTTTTCATGCATGTGAGTCACCAACTTAATATTCTTGAAATCTTTATAACTGTTCTATGTCATTATGTCAATGTTTTCATTGTATTTTTTTTTTACAAAGAATAGCAGAATCTTCAGATTCAGTGTCTAACTCCTTAAGAATTAAAGGGAAAAACAATTATTATATCATAATCAAGTTGTTCTAAACCTGTATGAATTTCTTTCTTTTCCTGAACACAAAATAAGATATTTTGAAGAAATATGGGTAACCAAACAGTTGATCGGCCCCATTGACTTCGACAGTATGGAAAAAAGGCTAGCAATAGCAAGCTAGCTCCCACCCTGCCTTCCGAGCACCCTCCGCCATGCCCCCTTCAAAAAGACATGAGCGCGCACAGCAGAGTCTGCAAGCGCCACAAGAGACGCAGTTAGATAAACTCATGTCTCAAAGCAGGGCTCGACATTAACACCCCCAACCTGTCAAATGCGGGTGGATTTCAGCAGTGGCATGTAATTCAGTCACTCCAATACTAGCTACTTTGGCGGCTTGAACTTTATAGGCACACAATCCCGCCTCCCCTCTCTCACTTGTTTCATTTGCTCCGGATGACGTATATATATTGTGTATTGTCAAATACACACAAAATAATGTCAAAATGCCGGTCTTGGCGAGTATTCACTAGTCAGTTATGTTTTAAGTGATGTAGCAATAACGAGTCTCGGGGAATAATTAGCTCAAATTGAGTGGATATTCATGAGTCTATGAATATGATTTGCTTGTTATCTACAGATATTAACCTTCCCAAAAAAGGGAATATTTAATCATGTACAAGTAACCTTTATCAAATTAGTTTCAGTTATCTGACATTTTTGTTTGTCCTGTAAGAGAGCTCTGCAGCAGACTTCTTCCCGACAGTCAAAGCGGCGTATACGTCACGAAAGTGCGGACTCATAGAAGTATGCGAGTGTTTAGGGTGCCATTTGGGACGGGGCCACGGCCAATTGAACCGGCCACAAATGAGACATCTATGACGTGAACAGCAGAACGTCACGGGTAGCCATACTTTTTTGGTCATGAGCCGTCCACAGAAGATACATGTTTTAATATTTAGATCACTTCTATTATTGATTGCTATCAGGATGTAAAGAGAGTTTCAACCTAACCCAACTTTTAATAAACGAGCTCGGCCACAAAAGACTCATAATAAAAACTAAGATGGATTGTGTCATAATAACAGCAGTAGTCATTAGATTGGCCTCTCCATCTTACAAATTGAAGTATAACCATTTTAGCTAAAACTTACAATAATACATCATCTATGTACACCAGAATCATGTTTCCTCTTATAGCAAATTAATACAACTGATGCTGAATAAGAATTCTCTTTGCACACCATTGCTTCATACAAGAAATCATCCTTGAATTTGAAACAGAAATGAAGAACTTTTAAATAAATCCTATAATTCACAACCTGTCTGCCTGTCTTAGTTTTGAGCAGTTCCTCAAAGGCATTTTCCATTGCTGCATTGCTTCAGAGAGCGGCTTTATGACAGCTGTTGATGCCTATGAAGGATTCCCTGCATAATAATAGGGGAGTTCTGCATATGCTCTGCATATCTGATCACATTTTTCAAATATCAAAACTGTTCAACGTGCAAACTATAACATGAATCATATGTGCATTGTTTTCTCTGTTAAATATCCCCACAATTTCTGGGTCCCCATGAAGAAAACAGCTTATTATCAAATTATGTTTTTTTTTTAATGTAAATGCAGAACATTTTCTGTGATGGGTATAGTTTAGGGTTAGGGGATATAATACATAGGTTATACAGTATAAAAATGATTATGTCTATGGAAAGTCTCCATAAACCATGAAAACACAACTTGTGTGTGCGTGTCCCAATTAGATGATTCATCGAAATTGTCATGACAATTTTGAGAAATATTAAGGTGTTCGGCAATTTTTTAAATGTCAAATGCAATGATTAATTTCATTTTAAAGTTTCTAAAGGAAAATGTGTCAAAAATTCGAACTGAACTTATGACATGGCTCAATCTCTTGATTCATTTTATGCTCAATCATGCAGGAAAAAGAATCTGTCCATCTAAGATCAAATTCTGCGAGAAATATAGACTTATTTGTACAACAAATCTTGAGAACCAATAAATGTAATTGAAACTGCTAACAGAAAAAGCGTTTTGCTACTCGATTAACCTCCTAACTCAACTCGACTTCTGTCCTTTGTCTACAGTTTCTGCATCCTGAAGCCCGCAAATACAGAAACACCACAGGGGAGAAAGTTCATTTAATAGCTCGAGACTATTGTCCTGGAACAAATTGAACCAGGTTGTGGGTAAAGAATGTGGGCTGACTTTCAAGTGAGGGAAAACGCAAACATGGTTGTGCTTTAAGATTCAGAAGCTGTATTTAAAATCAAGCTGCACATTTGATCAAGGTGCTGCAATAGAGCAATTTACACAGATTATGAGCCAAACTCTAAATAGCCTGCATGCGTCCCTGTGTTATTCAATGCTGTAGGCTGAGTGTTATAGGCTAATCCACTGGGGTCGGTGCCAATGTTCTATGCAATTCATTAAACAAAAGCACTTTAGTACATTATATTCTAGTTCCTTTCAATTCTCAAAGCAAATGTCAGAACTGAGATGATATTTTTTATGGCAAAGATAGTATTCTTTAAGCTATAGGCCTCAGAACATCAGTAATTAGGGTACATATATATAGGCCTATATTGTGTTTTTGTGTAATGTAGTGTATTACAGTACATGTCTAAATCTAGTCTACCTTTTGAAATCAAAAAAGCCTAGGAGATATTGTAGTCATCAGAGAGTAAGTAAGTATCCACTCAGAAGGCTCTTCTGGTGGCCGAATTATGAAGCACTCCAACACAAAATTCCTGCAGGGTATAGGATGAAACAGTGCAGTGCTTTCATTCATGAAGGTCATTGTGTTATTAGGTCTGAATCAGTTGCCGTTATGATTCTTTATGCTTTAATGTTAACTTATGATATAGGCTAAGCTATCTATTTGGCCTTAGAATTTCCCGTGATTTTCTTCTCTGATTTCCTTTATTTATTTCTAAGTTGATGACTAAATTAGAAGAGTCCAAAAGTCTGAGATCACATTGCAAATCTGGGATTCAAAATATATATTTGAAACCTGGAAATAATCAGAAAGTTTATGGATTAAAACAAAATAATGTAACATGAAAATAAATAAATAAATGATGAAGAAATGTATGAATATACACTATTCCAGGTTGCTATTAAATAAGTGATATTTAAAAAAATTGCAATTTTACCCTTTTTATTGCAATTTTTTTTTTAGAAAAGAAAAAAAGAAACAAAAAAATAGTTTAGGCAACTGTCAACTGTCTATCTATGGATACAACAGAGTGGATACAACAGACGCTTCCGCGTATCTGTTACCACGGAAACAGTCTACCCAATCACAATAGCCAAGATAGACGTGCCACATTTTCAACCAATCAAATAGACTTTTACTCTAGCGGCTAGCAGTTTGAAACAGGGCTTTTAACAGTAGAGTGGGCACTTGCAGATTGAAAGCATTCGTTGTCTTAACAGAGGAACAAATACCTTTAAAACTCTAGCCGAGAAGGTAATGATCGTACAGTTTCATATCTTTACCGCAACGATGCTTTGTACGTTAGATTTAGCCTAGGAACTCAGTAAGAGGCTAACAAAGTGTTATTATTATGAAGCTTTAGCAGGAACTTAGGTTGCACTTTTGCTTTAGCTCAGGGACTGGTTGTTTAACGTTATATCTCTACCTGCGTTTTATTTACTGTACAATATAATAGAAGAACATTATAATAAACAGTTAACGGTTAATAAAGTTGACGGTTTTCTTGCCTAACGTTAACTTAGTTGATAAATGAATCACTGCTGCTCAAATAAACAAAAACGTAGCAAAGTTTGTTAGTCTTTCGACGTAACTGTTATGTATCGTTATATAAGTTAAGTAACGCTACATGATTATTAATAGTGTTTTAAATAGCAAAATTAATATATGTATTAGCTGACAGATTTAAGTCGTTTTTTTAACAATGATAACTTGGTAGAGTTAGACAGGTTTGAAGTAGCCTAATGATGAAGTAACTGTTAATCAGGATTCTTATCTTTAAGAGGAATCGGCTATTTTGGTAAATTTAAAGTAAAATGAGTCATCCAAACATTGTCATACATCACAAG
This sequence comes from Phoxinus phoxinus, assembly GCF_949152265.1. NCBI lineage: Eukaryota > Metazoa > Chordata > Actinopteri > Cypriniformes > Leuciscidae > Phoxinus > Phoxinus phoxinus. Next base: position 28,486,600 of record NC_136878.1, on the reverse strand, counting down.
TCCTCGTTCATTCTGTATTTCAGATGTCATCAGATGAAGGGGAGCGCAATAGTCCAGATTTACCAAGAGATTCAGACAGAGGCAGCTCAGTTTCCTCTGTGCTTCAGGTGAGTTATTATATCCACCGTTGCAAAAGTCACTAAGATAAGTGACTGCTTTTCTGTCCTGTCTGTTTAAAGGACACTTTGGTGTTGTTCCTTCTCTTTTAAATTTTCAGGATGAATACGAAGAACTTCTTCGGTATGCTGTGGTGACTCCTAAATATGAACCGAGTCTCCCATCACAGCTCAACTTGAGTACAACTCAACTCTCCAGTTCACAGCATACTATTAAAAGAGACACACCAGCTCAACCTTCTGCAGGTAGACTCCTTACTGAATGGATTCCATACTAAAATGTAACATAGTTAGGAGGAGATAATAATGCTAGATCATTCCAAGTTGTAGAGTGCAGACACACTAATGTTGAAAGGTTTATAGGTGTAAAGCAGTGATTCTCAACCAGGGGGGCCAGGGTCACTAGGTTAGGGGTGTCTACACCTGTTCCTGGAGGGCCACTGCTTCAAAACACCTGCCTGGACGTTTGTAGTATGCCTTTTAAGATTTTGATTAGCTGTTCAGGTGTGTTTAATTGGGGTTGGAGCTAAACACTGCAGGTCAGTGACCCTCCAGGAGCAGGATTGGGATCTCAGCACACTTCCAAAGTGGCCACAGGATAGCTTAAAATTAGGGGTCTGCAAACTCGGTCCTGGAGGGCCACCGTCCTGCAGAGTTTAGCTCCAACCCCAATTGAACACACCTGAACCAGCTAATCAGTGTCTTACTCGGCCTGCTTAAAATGATTTCAAATAAGACAAAACAAGGTTTATACAATCTAGACAGCTAAAAAAAAATTTTCTTAATTTAATTTGCTTCATTAACAACTGCCTTTTTTATTTTAAAACCAGGGTTCTTAGGATATTTGACAATCTGGATATAGTGAATGTGAGAATTGTAGTAATTTCTAGAAATGAAAAAGTTATGGATTTTTTTTTTGTGTGGAATATTTTTATAATTGATATATCAAATGTAAATATAGCTCTTAAAATATTCAATTTGGTAGAAATTGCTATTTATAAGTAAACTTAAAAACTAGAAATGCCATCTAAGTTCATTGTAATACAAAATGTAAACCATGAAGAACGTTCAGTTACGGAATAATGGAGTTTTAATTATTTGGAATATTTTGCCACTCCTAATTTCTGTAAATAAAAAGTTTGAATTTTGTATTTATTTATTTTTCATAATATAAGTATCAGAAATATTTTGGGGGGCCTTCAAATATTGTCTTGGAGTCAAAAAGGGTTAGAAAAGTGTTGTTTCCTTTGTTTTATTTCAGATAATGAAGGGCACCCAAACAACGGGGCTACACCAACTCCTCCATTAGAAGAATCCAGACCGCCAAGTCGAACATCTGAGGGTAACATCATGAAGCCATTTAAAAATGAATTTCTTAGTCCTCTTTCTTTCTTTTGATTAGGGTGTGTCTCGTTCAATCAGAATTTAGGGTGCTTTACACTTGGTTCGATTGCCTGGTCCGAACCCGAGTTAGATTTCTCCCCTATCCCGCTGGATTGTGTTCACATCATATTATTTGGGTCTGAACCGTGATGCGTTTGTATAATCAGAGCAGCAGCTGTTTACCAATGTTTCCTTAGTAATGATGATGAAGGAGAAGGCGGAAACATGTTTTTTTTTTTACTTTTAGTTTTGTTTTCTAAGCATTAGCACATGACGCCATTTTTGTCTATCTGCTGCGAATGTACTGCAAATGTTCTAAAGAAAGGCGAGCAGAAATTAAAGATCCATTCTCTCTGCTTGCAGTGTGTCAGTAATGCTTGTAAGGAAAGTACCCTTAAGAATCGGAACTATCTGATATATAATATTGCTTTTACTTCAGGTGAGTGCATGGCAGCCAGGTCTGTGTCATCTGAGGAAAGATCAGACATATCAGGACAAAGCAGTGCTGATGCTCTGATCACCGTCATGACAGAGATGTTCATCTCGGATGAGAATCTGAACAGGATGGAGAACATTTTGGACACCTGGAGCACAAACCTTAAGGTTTGTCTTGCAATTGTACGTTTTGTACCATTTTGCTGCATACCGTAATACATTATAGGAAACCGTTTCTTGGTATGTGTGCAGAGTAATGTGATGATGGAGCTGAGGAAGTGGAAACTGGCTTTTGTGGAGCAGCACAGACTGGAGCTTAAGAAGGAGAGGGAGAAACATGCAGCACATATGGCTACTGTAAATGCTGAGATGGACGGTCTCAAACACCTGGTCAACACCTACCAGATCTCTAACCTGAGGAAAGATGAGGTGTGCACAGATATTGAGACTGAATGCCCATTCACACCAAGGACGATAGCTATAAAGATTAAGATATAGTTCTAAATATAAAAGGCTAACACCAAGTCCACACCACTACAGCAACCACGCACAGAGAAACAATATTATTGGAATTGCACTCCAATTTTTTTTTATCCTGCTGATGAATGATAACCTTGACAGCCAATCAGAATAACATGACAAAACTTAACATGGCAACCTTTCAGTCTCTCTCTTGAATCCAACACAGAAGTGACTTAAACTGCAATTTATCGACTGGCCGTTAGAGACGGGCTCCAAAAGAGAGTCAATCACATGTTAACTTAATATGCCCAACTTTACAGCAGAATTTTTTTTTTACAGTCTGGTACAAAGTGTTTTTATGTCTATATACGGTAGCTAATTTTCCCCATCATGACAACTGTGAGGGGGGTGAATCCGTTTAAATTATATTAAAGGGTAACTAAACCCTAAACAACTTTTTTTAGTTAATGATCTGTAAGACTGGGGCTTTATTAATGCTGTTCTTTGATTTCAAGTAAATTTGTTGACATTTGGGTATAAAGTGTTTTAATTCTACAATATATGGTGTAAAAACGTCTGAGTGCTGCCCTCTTCAGGTTGAACGGTGGCTACTGCAGTTGAATTTTCCTATTGGATGTTGTAGTACTGCGTGACGTAAGCAGGTACCAGCTCATCACGCCCCTTCCCTACAGAGAGATGTGTGTCAGGTGCACACCCCCCTCTGCTGGGCTCTGCCCACTTTTCCAGCATTTTTCAAATATAGCCAGTGTGTGGAGTCAGGCTCTGACCAGAGGTTGAGTTAACTTAAAGTTCAGCATAATTAAGGGTGTGGCCACTTGAGTGACAGGTGGATTGCTACTGCTGTCATTACTTGCCGTTTGTCTACTGTCTGTTAGCCGTCACGTCACCTCAGATAATCCCGCCTCTTTGCCCATTTTCGTTTATCCGGGAATGATGTGCAGTAACGGGCTGCCAAGATGGCAAAAACGCTCTTCAGAAACCTACGGGTGACGTCATGGACACTAGTACGTCCATATATTTTTTACAGTCTGTGGTTTGGACGCTAATATAGTTATTGTTATAGTTATCATTCTTGGTGTGAAAATGCTTTAAGTCAGATGTTATTTATTGAAACTAATTGGCTGGTCCTGCAGTATTAAGCTTATAAACATTTCGATATATTGGTATTGAATATAATAAGATACGGGTGCAAAATATTGGGAAATGGTATATGAAACAGCAACACAATTTATCATTCAAAACACAAACACATGTGGCTCTGACTCCCAATTTTCAACAGGCTGTAAGTCTGTGTTTTCCAGTCTGTCATCTCCTCCTTGGCCTTTGCCTTCTGCAGGTGATCGTGAATCTGAGCAGAGCGGTTGACAGGCAGAGGGAGAAGCTGGAGCTGATGAGGAGTTTCACCCAGTGGAGACTGCAGCAGTGTTCTGCCAGAGAGGAGGTGAGACGGCCCGGGGCAGCTCTGACTGACTGACTGCACGCACACACACACACACACACACACACACACACCGGGCTGTTTACTCATGTCAGATTGAGAGTTAAGACAGGCTTGTGTTTTGTATTCATTTTCTCATTTAAAATTGCAGACTATCTGCATTTAAAGGGACAGTTCACTCCAAAATGAAAATTCTGTCAGCCTTTTCTCACCCTCATGTCATTTCAAACCCATAAGACTGGTTAATCTTAAAAACGCATATTAAGATTATTTCAATGTCCCTCCATTGAAAGTCCAGGTTACCAAAAATTACAAGATCAAAGGCATCCTAAAATGAATCTGTATGCAATTGCGTGGTTTAATCCAAGTCTTGTGAAGAGATATGATTTCTTTATATGATTAGGTTTAGGTGTTATGGGTCTGAAACAACATGAGGGTCAGTAAATTATGACAGAATTAGTTATTTTTGTGTGAACTGTCCCTTTAAAGATGTAATGAAGCCAAAACAACAGCAGTGACGTTCGGTATGAATGCAGCATCACGCAAAGTTTTCAGATAAATTGTAGAAATACCCTTATTTTTTGCCCAATGTTTTAGTTTGTTTTTTTAATTTATTGCCTAAGAAAAAAATGTTTCATAAAAATATTAGGCAGCACAACTGTTTGATAATACTAAGAAATGTTTCTTGAGCGCCAAATCATCATATTAAAATGATTTCATAAGGATCATGTGACACTAAGGACTGGAGTAATGATGCTGAAAATTCAGCTTTGCCATCACAGGAATAAATGACCATTTCAAATATATTTACAACAGTTATTTTCATTTGTAATAATATTTCATATGACTGTTTTTACTGTATTTTTGATCAAACTGATACAACCTTTGTGAACATAAAACTTCTTTCAAAAACGAGCCTTATTTCAATCTTCTGAATCTGATCGAAAGCATTTCTCTGTGTTTTAGGCACAGGGGCGCAGACTGGCCGAGGAGCACTATCATTTGCAGCTCAAGAGGAAGGTGTGGGCAGGCTGGCGCTCGCTCATCCAGAACAGGTGGCGGGAGCGTGTGGAGAGAGCGTGTTGTGCCAGAGCAGAGGACGTCTGCATGCAGCTCTCTACAGACTATGAGGCCAAGATGGCACAGGTGAGTGAAACCCACACGGAAATTTGAGTGAAAGTGCTTTTTAAAAAAATTTTTTATCTTGGGTGTTAGTGATTCCAGTAAGTTACTGAATGTGGACATTATATGAAATAATAACATAATAAATATTGTGTTTGTCAGCATGTAGAGGAGCTCCAGAAAGCTCAAGCTGAGATCCACAGGCTGCACACGGAGCGCGATCGCTACGAGGACTCTATGAAGAAAGCTTTCATGCGTGGGGTCTGTGCACTCAACATCGAGGCCCTTAGTATGTTTAACACTGGAGAAGCGGGTAGACTGGACCGTGGTAAGACAATAGAGAGATTCAGCTCAATTTCTCCAGTGGGAATGATTACATTTATGAAAGGCATGATATAGTAGTTTAATATGATTGATTTTTACATAATTGAAGTGTACGTTATGACGGATAATCCACTAAACAAAAACATTTTGAATGTAAAAAAAAATCCTCCTATTTTGACAAAAGGTCATTTCTAAATAATTGAATACACTCTAGGCATATAATGTTACATGAAAACTAAATCAGATTGATTTCAGTAGCAGTTTTCTAGCCTATGGCTTTATTAATCAAAAGTTTTATATTCCTGCTTCATAATCAACCGGTTTCCCTTCAGTTGTCCCACCTGTAGCTCATATTATTGAATGAAAAATGCAGAAAGGGTAGACAACGGTTTACTTTAAAGGTGAAGTGTATATTTTTGTTGTTGTTGTTAAAATACTTTGTCATAATCCAGAGTGTACAGATAACTATACGCCAGCCATTCATATGTTGAGTTTGGGGTGAGCAAAAGGGTAGTGTTTTGGAAGCTGATTGTAAAAAAAATAAAAAAAAATCATGTTTTCTGCAATACCAATCAGTGTTGCAGTTTGGTGCTGAAATGACACACTTCGCTTTGAAATTCCCTTGTAGAAATGGCAAGTTGACATATGTGATGTTAACACAAAAAACAATGGACCTTATTTGCCTATGAAATTTCACTAATGCACCCTTATTTAAATTTGAGACAGAATTTTGATATTAAAAGAATGAAATTGAATCCGAAAGAATAATTTAAATAAAAGTAGTAAATGTCTCAAAGATCAAACCTTAAGCAGTATAATCAGTCCAGCCTTTATTTCTGTGTGTGTAGATGTTCCACCTCCAGACGACGAGCCAAGCACCAGCTCAATGGCTAATCACCCTCCACGAACCGTCTCGTCTGCACGGCTCAGTCCGATTGTCATGGAGAGTCCAAAACAGCCGGGCCCCTCCCACAGCAATACAGACGATGTAGAGGCGGTAAGACATGCAACAAACACTTGTTGAATCTGGAAGATTCTAAACGATTTCTTGAAACCAGCAGTCATGTTTTATACAATGTTTTCATATTGATATGCCTTTGTATTCACCTTATTCCGCCCCGCCCACTTTTAATACTTCGCTCTTCCGCATTTTGTCATCCGACTTCCGCTAAACTGACACGGCACATCCGGTAGCTAGTTCAGTAGTTAGAAGATTGTTTAAAGCTAGCTATAACTTTAACAAAATGACAAATAACGTTAATACCGTTAATGTTTTAAATTGGGAGCACATAGAAAACTTCAAATGTTCTATCCTCTTAATCTAATTGTTATGGCAGCCCCTTACGGAGCATAGATATAGTACTTGACATATTTTACAGCTAACGTAACGTTATAGAATTACGTCTAGCAACTAGCGTAGGTCCCTCTCAGCCGGAAGTAAGATTACAAAACGAATGCAATGACGTCACCCTTGTTGTCGTGGAAAATAAGGTGAATAGGATGCTCTTCATTTCAACATGAAGTTTGGAGCATCAGTCCAAATTCTTAATGTTTTTTTGTGTTTTTATGACAATTGCCATTAACTCAGCCTGTCAGCCTATAAAATTAAACTTTGCATGGCCAATATTACTGTTGATGTTTATGTATAGATAATGATTTACAACAAATTGTTGTATTTATTATAAAGGATCTTTCTATGTACATTATCATTTTCAAAATGTATATGCCCTCGTAATCTTTAATATCTTCTCTGATGACATGTACTGGCGCGAGGGCGCAACAACCTGTCACTCACAAGAGATCTCAGTAATAGTAAACCACAACCATCCAACCAGTTCCCGATGGACAAAATCAAGTCCTGCCCTACATTTTTCTTGTTCAAGAAACTTTCACTCAGATATGTCGCAATAGGGAAGAAAAGACTTTCACAACTTCAGTTTCAGTCTGACTTCAATTTGTTTTTAAAGGGCACCTATGACATTTAAAATGTTCCTAATGTTGTTTTGGGAGTCCACAACAACAGTTTTACATGCATGCAATGACAAAAAACACTTTAGTTGTCGTATAATATGCATTTATTTTTACCTGATTTGCTCACCGACTCCCAAATGAATCGTTCAACGACTAATTTTTCCAAACCCCTCCTTTGCGCGACGCTAATCTGCGATTGGTCAGATGACCCAGCAGTGTTTACATAGATAATACTTATTGTTTAACACGGAGTACAATGATGCTTTTATCAATTAAATCGTGTTATAATAATGATTATAGTCCACTGCTTTGTAGTTTGTAGTAAAAAAATAAGATAAAGAATTTAATGTTATGTTAGCGAGCATAGCCCAGAGTTCATATTGTAAAAGCACAATCAGTCTTTGTTTGCGTTAGCCCGATGCATAAACATAGGCCTAACGTTTTTACAAAAAAAAAAAAAAAAAAAAAAAAATGCATTTGTTACTACGAGGTATTATTCTATTCTATAAGACAACTCCGAAAACAACAACACTTCACATATCTCAATACAATTGTCATTGAAGACCTAGAAGCTAAACGGTGCTTACACAACTAACAAAATAATTATTAAGCATGATACATAAAACATAAAAGCAACAATTATTAATAACACTTACAGGTTGTGATACGGAGGAGGAAGCTGATGCAAATACACTTAGAAATTAACCTTCCTTCAATATCAGCCGACTTGCGAATCCAAGTTTGATTGCATTTAAGTTAAGCAATCGTCTTCAAAATGGCGCGAACAAAGCACAAGGCTCGGACTATACTTCTGTGGTATAGTTGTATGAATTGTAGCCACTTAGTCTTCAAATGCTGACTTCACTTGAGTCGCACTTCAGAACACAGCGTCTCGTCGCCATGATGTTGTCCCTGGCCTTGGAGAGCAATAAGTGGGCGTATCGTATTCAAATAACTTTACAAGTTGACGTCATCTAGTCAGAGAAAAAGCTTCGGTCTTCTAACGATTCATAAAAATGACTCCGAGTCGACTCTTACTTTTGAAAGACAATAACTTTATATACGGTGCACTTTCATATTTCAACTTTGCAGGATGTTTTTGTTCACTTAGATCTGTTACACACTACATGAAAGGTAAATTTCAAAATTCCATAATAGGTGCCCTTTAATAACTTTAAAACGACAATTTTATCTTTGTTAAATTATTATTTGTATTTATTGCTCTCTTTTCAGGACCAGTTTCTCTCTCAGTCTAGCTCAATCACAGGCCCAAGAGCAGAAACCCTTCTCTCCACCACAGTTGTGAACTCTTCCGTTCCACCAGGGGGCAGTACAAGCTCCTTCAGACAGGTACCATCACTGCAGGCATATTGCTGAATATTTTATATCAGCCTGCTGAACCTGTTTCTAAGCTGCTTTTCAAAATGTTTGTGATAACATTTATACACGTATGTTCTGGAAACTAAAATGTTCTCCTCTTTAGGTGAACGCACGAATAGTAACCGCTGGCAAGCAGAAAGCCTCTAAGACAGTAACCGCTCGTTTGACAGGACGGGCAGAGCATAACCGGACGGGCCGCCCCCCTACGGCCCTGCATGTCTTGGGTGTGGCTCCTCCCATGAGCTCAGTTGTAGTAGAAAGACACCACCCTGTCACTCAGGTATAAAGGGACATCCCTGCAAATGTCCAAGTACATGTGGTGATATCAGAACATCAAACGCAGTAGTGCTCATTCCATTTCCCTCTTTCCCCCTCATATACAGCTCACTGTTGGTCAGGCAACAGCAGCTAAGTTCCCTCGCGCCGCTCTTCAGAGTCAGACTGTCTCCAGCAGCAAGAGCTCCTCCAGCCAGCCCAGAGGCCCCTCCTCCTCCTCCTCCTTTCACATCCACTCCATCAAAGTTGTGGATTAACACACACACACTTGCTCATTTTTGTGTCAGGTCTGAATACTGTAATTCGCAGTATTTCATTTGTCAGGTTTAGAGGCTTTAAATTAGGTTAATAAATTTTTAGTACAAATTTTTATTTATTTTTATCATAACATGGTGGAAATGAAGGTAAGATGTTTATTTACTAAATTTGCCAATGAACACTTTTAATTGAAGAAACATTATTTATTACGTGATATGGTTTCTTTTATTTAAAGTCTTTGTATAAGTGTCACCTTTTACTTTATAATGTTTTACAAAGCCATAAACAAAATCCATAACAGTTTCCTGATTGTTTTAGATCAGTTAGCTTCTGTATTAATTTGTACTGCATCTTAATTCACAGGTTTTATTAAAGTTAGCTGCTAGATCTTCATGCGTCTCAATTAGGAAATAAAGCACAATTTTAGTTCATAGCATCTTTTATTTCTCGGTAGCAACTTGGATTCATGAAACTGTGCATTTCCTTGTGTCAGCGTTTGTTCCCTCCATTCTTATTTTTTCTGGGGATGAGACAGAAATGTATGTAATAATGAGATTTCATTCTTTCCTTTCTGCTATTTTGAATGTAAAGGACTGTGTAAAACTCACTCTCTAATAAATGTACCATTTAAAAGATGTTGCAAAAACTATACAGTTTATTATTGATCAAGACATTGAAAACAGATAACGGCATAAAGTAAAGATAAGTTAAAAACATCCTACCAGCAATCTTTGTAATCCCAACAGAAAGCAGCCCCTCGTACAGGCCTTTGGCTGGGTTGCTCCCTTCAATCATGATTCCATGAAGCCAGATCAGAAGCATCCTGTTCCCATGCTCTTGGAAACTGTTAGGACCTAGATACAACAAAGGGGGAGTCTCTGATTCAGGTCTATCTGTAGTTTAATACATTTGAGTACTTTTCTTCCAATGGAATTTAGAATTATATAATATATATACACACAGTTGTAATCTAAATTATACAACGCCCATTGCAAATCAAGTTTATTGGCAATTTACAGACTAAACAAATCAAACAAAAGTAATTGAAATAACTCATCACAACAAATGTTTCAAGTGGTTTTCCCCAAATTCAGCTGAAAATGCAACTTTTAATGACTTCTGCAGTCTCAAAACTGCAGGGTTGAATGATTTTGAGACTGCATTATATTATATTTAATATCTGAACGGGCTAGGTTTGCTAAGTGTCACGTTTGACTGCATGTTAGAAATATGACCCAAAAAGCTATAAGATATCTTTGCCCTACACAAACAAGGAAGTCAAGTCCTAGACTAAAATGCATGTTTAAAGGGCGTGTTGCAGGTTAACCACCACTGTCGATTAATGGGTACATAAAGCACTCAAGATATGTATATCATTTTTAAAATGTCTCAAAAATGGTCTTAAAGACCAGTTTTTTAAGTTTTTGGTATTAACGGCGTTTTTTTCACGCAATTCGGTGATGACGTCACGTTAACCCGTAAAAATTAACCCTGCAACACGGCCTTTTAACCGAAAGCAACTTGCACGGGCATATCTGAATATGTCAGTGCCATTGTTTTGCCTCTAGATGCACACCAGTAATGTGTTTTTCTTCTTCTAGGGGAAATTTATAAAAGCTACTTAAATGCCCTAATTAAGCTAAGGCGTAATCCTGGCTTATTCGAAGCCCTGTCTGTGGAACCGAGACATAAAGTAAATATATTTAGTATTTCATTATTGCAGATTTGCATAATATTCTGAGTTTGCATTTCACGGTTTTTATTCATTTTTAGGAATACTAAATCTATTTTTGTGCAAGTGAGATGAGTAAATGAATGTTCACATTTGTCTAGAACTACAATAACCTAATAATAACCAAATACACAACGCCTCTGTGATTTACAAACAATTTCTCTCATCATGGGGCAAGAGAAGTGTCAGTCAATAAACGTGAAAATGTAACTTGCATTACTTATTTGAAAAAGTAAAACATTTTTTGGGGGGTAAATTTAAAAGTAATGCATTACTAGTTACTTGAAAAAAGGTAATCTGATTATTTAACTCATGTGACTTGTAATGCGTACCCCCCAACACTGGTGGTAGTGTGCATTTTAGAGTAATATTATTAGTTTCAACCATCAGTTATTGGTCTAAGATTGTCTGTTGGTGCTGCTGAACTCCCTGTTAGGGGTTTATTTTGAGGTTCTTCTGAACATAAAGATAAGATTATATAGAAGATAATGACCTGTCCACTGCTCCTCGATGGCAGCCACCTGATCTTCAGTGAACTCCCAGAGCTCTGCCAACTTCTTCCAGTCATTGCGCTTGAGGTGCTTGCATGCGAGCTCCCATATTATATCACGCAGCGGATTCGTGTCAGGGGAGTGATCTAATTTAAACGTCAATGGTGATTCGCTGTGAAGGCTCTCAATAGCATCTGTGTTATTCTGAAAGGGTAATCAAATAACATCAAGCTCTGAGAAAGGCCAGATTCGCCAGGTGCTGAAATTAGCACAGGTATATACAGCACACTGAATATTATTAGTCCATGTTCACCGTTGTTAAGATGATCATTTTTGACACATGCAATCCTTGTGCAAATAAATGCGCTGTGGTGACCTTTCTGAATGGAATTATACATGCTTTAAAATCGAATTACACTTCCGGCACTGGGTTTAATAGAGAGTGGCTGAGGTTATAGCAGCACGTGTCATTTGTTGGGAGGAAAATGTTCTTCCCACTCTTTTACAACACACAATACCATTTATTTCATGGTTTGCTTTGATCAATTTGGAAATCTGAATACCCACCATTTGATAATTGCACTTCCATCTGAAATATCTCTCAGCTTTGATGATCATGTCCACAATTATAACCATATTCCCCCTCGCCGCCACTCCAAGAACTGTTTTATTTTGCTGTAAAAGAAAATAATACATAAACAATTTATTTCTCGACCACATTTGTAAACCTTTATCAGGCACTGTAATATTTCAGACTCGGTCCGTCACCCTGTCCTGAATCTCCAGATCCACCTCGGCTTTCAGAATCATCTCGACCACATCCACCTTCCCCATCTCAGCAGCGATATGGAGTGCAGTTTGTCCCATCTGAGTGTGTTGAATGAATAAAAAAAATACTGAAACACATGAATGCAATGACAAATATCATTTCATAAATGATGGATGAAAGTAGGTGAGTAAACGCACATGATCTGTTATGTTTGGATCACAGCCAGCCTCAAGTAGGGTGTGGATTACAGGAATATGACAGTTCTTCACTGCTAGATGGAATGGAGTATGCATATGCTGAAACAATCAATAATCAATCAATCAATCAATCTTGATGAATCTAGCATTAGTGTATTGGTTTGTTTTGCTATACTTGTGAGGACATTCCATAGGCGTAATGGTTTTTATACTGTACAAACTGTATTCTATCCCCTTTCACTGCCCCTATCCCTAAACCTACCCATCACAGGAAACATTCTGCATTTTTACATTTTTAATAAAACAGTAGCTAACATAAAAAAAATATTTAATTTATTTACAGCATTCATTATTCTTTGTTAATGTTCATACACATTTAAAACATTTCAAGTAAAACATCAGTTAGTGTTTTATAAATGAACATTCATTGGTGTTCAAGAAACATTTCTTGTTATTATCATCAATGCTGAAAACAGTTGTGCTGGTACATTTTTTGTTCCATTATAATATGTCTTTACTATCACTTTTGATGATACATCCTTGCTGGAAAAAATATATACATTTCTTCCTGACCCCAATTTTTTTTTTTTTTTTTACAATAGTGTACATTAAAGGTAGCCTATCTGAAGTAAATGTAATCTTTATTTGACTAAAATATACTGATCAGTTATTGAAAGCAGATCTCTTCAACTAGATACGTTAATGACAATTTATTACACATTTGAACGATTCTCATGAAGAGATAAGTGCGAGATACAGAGAATAATGTGAATAGCATCAAAAATTTCAGGCAGCAGAAAAAAACTTGAAATTATATTTCTCACCTTGTTTTGAGTGTTTATTTGGGCTCCACTATTCAGGAGGAGTTTTACAATTGGAAAGTGTCCCCTCTCACAGACTGGATGCAGAGGGCTGCTTCTGCTCTGAAAATCATCACAGGTAACAATCCTCTAAGACACAATGCTGAATTTGTTTTAGATTTCATGGTTAAATTCATTCATTCTTAGTCTGTCATTATTATCTAGTAGTAGCTTTCAAAAGGAGTGTTTAAAATTATCCCCCAGTACATACTAAGGTACAGATGTTTGGGTCACATTGGGCCTCCAGAAGGGCTTGTACAGAGTCCTCATGAGCTCCATCTGCAGCCAGATACAGAGCGGTCTGCCCCGCCTACACACACACAGCAGACGAATCAAATCAATGTGTGTGTCACTCATGTATTTTCTGAGTGATTCTGGAACAAGTGTTGATAATGCCTAAAAGGACAGATTATTACCTGGTTGACCTCATTACGAATGTCAAAGTTGTCTAGAAGTAGGTGCAGTGTTTCATGTTGACCGTGCTTTGCTGCCAGATGCAGAGGTGTGTCTCCAACCTGCAACCAGAAAGGAAAAGAGGTGAGAATTACAGTCAAAATCAGGTCTTGCTATAATTAACATAATAATAAAAAAAATACATACAGGTTTTGACATTGTACTTATATTTTAAAAAAAATACCTGCATGGAATTACAGCTTTAATTCATTTCTGTAATTACACCGTTGACCATTCCCTTACCTCTTAACCTACCCAAACCTTATCTCAATAGTAGTGAAAGTGCTTTGCAATAATGCATAAACATAGTAAGTACATTGCACCTAACAATTTCTTTGGTGTAAGTACATAGTAAAATGGTAAATGGTAAATGGACTGCATTTATATAGCGCTTTCACAGACCCAATGGCCACCAAAGCGCTTTACAATATTGCCTCACATTCACCCATTCTCTCACTCATTCATACACCGACGGCGGTGTCAGCCATGCAAGGCGATCCAGCTCGTCGGGAGCAGCTTTAACATAGTAGTTAAAGACACCTTATAAAGTGTGACCAAAAATATGATATATGCACCTTTTTGTATTAAACAAACATCTATAAACTAAAGTATTCAATAAATGAACCTGATTTTCCTCCATGGTGGCCATGTTGTAAGGTTCCTCCATCAGCATCTGTAGCATGCGAACACAGCCGTGTGCTGCGGCCAGGGCAAAAGGTCTGTTACCATTCTGACAGAAGAACAACACACTTTATCTTTGTGTGTATTGAAGGTCTCTAATAGGGACATTATCTTTATATTATCTAACTTTTTTTATTTTTATTATAGTTGTTTTTAATATTAGATGAGCTGCTGTTTCCTTACTTGTTCTTCTTTGTCAAGTTCTCCCATTTGCAGGTCATCAACGATGTATCCTACAATATCAGTGTGATTGTTCATGGCAGCGCAGTGCATCATGTTCAGGCCCTCCTGAACACACAATGATTTACATTAAGCTCTAAAATGTCCTAAATATTTGCCTTTATGAGTAAGCTGTATGAGATGTTATACAATTGCAATGACACATGCTGTCTCTCACTTTTAATGACATTTGCAATGTACACAATTATTATAAAAACAAACCATATCACAAAAACAAATATGGTTTAAAACACTAGAATAATATTTACAATATTTAAATCTGGTTGAGAAGAGACAATTTTCCAGCTAATAAAAAAGGTAAAAGTGAAATTAATATCACTTGTTAAATCAATGTATGGTAATTCACATAAATGTAATAGTTGTAATGCCAGTTGTGTTACAGCAATATACATCCATAATAATTATTATTTTTTAGATGAAAGGTCAAGGGGGTGGGGGTGGGGGGGGGGGGGGTGGGGGGGGGTCATGTTTCTGATAAATGATTTTGAGAAAATCTAAAATAATTTAAATAAACAATTAAAATGTTGTGTCACTGGTGTTGATTATGTAAAGAATAATTGAGGGCCATTGAATATTTCAAAGGCCCATCCTCAATTATTCACACTCTCTCTCTCTCTCTCTCTCTCTCTCTCACACGCACACACACGCACGCACGCACGCACGCACGCACACACACACAGTAACTGAAATAATCAATGGAATGAGTCACTCTGTGCAGTAACCGAACACCTCACCATATTTTCAACGCTTTGGTCAGCTCCACCTTGAACAAGTAACTTGAGGATTTCCAAACTCCCAAACCATGCTGCCAAGTGAACAGCAGTCAGTCCATGCTGCAGAAACACAGTACGAGTACCATATTGATCTTAAGTGTAACAGGGTAAATCATTAATGCTTGGGCAAACGTACCTTATCTTGTAAATCTAGTTTGGCTCTCCTTCGAAGGAGCATATCAACAACTTCCACATTTCTGAAGGCCACAGCATAATGAAGAGCAGTTCGACCGTGCTAACAGGAGACACAAGATTCATAAGAACCGCTCAGATGCTGAACAAACATATCTGTATTTGCTACAGCAAAAAATTGCACACCTGCATAAGTTAGATGTTTATTTACATACCACATTCTTGGCATTGACATTAACGCCTCTCACTAGAAGCTTCATGCCCTCCACGTCGTTTCTCTTTGCTGCTTCTATGAAGTCTTTCTCAACCTCCAGCACTGTATGGGTCGAATCACCAGTTCAATAGCACTGACAAGTACTTTACAAAAAGCACCATGGTATGAGTGACGTAGGCTATTAGATGGCATGATTATCATCTCCATATTGGTTCAACATTTACATATTTACACTGGAGTACAATGGTATAACATGGTATTTTTTTGTAGACTACAGGAAAAACAAGTAAACTATTCAAGTATAAACTACTATTCTATCTGGTGTACACAGAGATGTGTAAATATCACTGAGTACAGTTTGTGTTTTGGGCGTTCACTTTAAGGATAGCTGGAAGACATGATGTCAAGTGATAGATGAACACTAGCTGTGTCACACAGGCACATTTGTGTTAAACTGTGTGCTGAAATTCGAAACTGATTATTTAGGAACATTTCAGGGTCAATACAAGTGAAGCCCAATCGACAGAATTTATGGCTTTAATATTCAATACAATAAAATAAAAAATTATTTAAAGCAGCAGAATGTCACTTTTTGTGTTCAAATTTTTAAAAATGTATATAATGATGTATATAAATACATCATGGAGTAGCCCAGTACCTGCGTGACTCATCATAGAAATTTAGACATGGGTTGTCATGCAAGAAGGCAAGAAAGTTGTACAATTTTATGTAACTACACAGAAAAGGTTCATTTTTTCCCCACACGAAATTCATGATAACACACTGTTTATGTCTTGTTGTTTTACTATTGAAACAGTGAGCAATTTAACGTTCACAGATTGGCCCCATTGTAAATATCTCACTGTAACCCATATTTTTTTTAAGACAAGTGGAAATTGTGGTAATCACCATTATGCCACAAATGCTGTAGATTGTGTTTATATTGTACTAAACCCAGAAAATTCCTTGAAGTTAAAACTAAAAACAAAAGTCTTTTACATGTAGCTCATAATTTAGAAAATATAGGCTATTCAGATCGAATACAAAATTGTTTCTCAATTTTCTTGATAATTATTAACATGTAAATAGGACATTTTATCAGCTAATAGTACAGATGAATCATCATAAGTGTAAAACAGAAGAAATATCATTAGGACATTCAAGCAGGATGGTCTATACTCACACATCTCCTTACTATCATAACCACCATCTTCACCAATGTCCTTTGGCAAAATAAAGTCAGTGAAACCTTTGACGTGGTCAGATTTTAACCATGCTTTGGGATTAAGGTTATCCTTCTTCCAAACAGGCTGCTTCAGTACGTAGTCTTTTAAGGCTTGAGCTCTCCTCTCCATAGTATCGTACTGGTTGCACAAGCTCTTTGCTTCAAAGACTTGTGTTCTGTAAAATACATCAGCTGGATGGTTTTGTTTGCATTGAGAGCTCACGCCCAAAAACATGCGCTCTCACCCAAAGGACATTCAGTTAAATGGCTTCAAGCACTGATTGTGTTACA
The DNA here is from genome assembly GCF_949152265.1 of Phoxinus phoxinus. Taxonomy (NCBI): domain Eukaryota; kingdom Metazoa; phylum Chordata; class Actinopteri; order Cypriniformes; family Leuciscidae; genus Phoxinus; species Phoxinus phoxinus. The sequence continues at coordinate 28,469,356 of NC_136878.1, read as the reverse complement.
GTATGTACAGCTATAGTATTAGGAATAAGGGTTATATTAAGTTATTATGTATACAGTATACACTGTTGAAAAGTTTAATTAAAGAAATTAATCCTTTTATCAAAAATGACAGTAAAAACATTTACACTGTTACAAAGTATTCAAATTAATGTTTGTTGTTTTGAACTTTATTCATCAAGGAATCCGGAAAAATAATGGTTTCCGCAAAAGCATTAAGCAGCACAACTCAACATTGTTTTCAACATTGATAAATATTTCCTGAGCACTAAATGGCCATATTAGAATGATTTCTAAAGGATCATGTGACACTGCAGACAAAACAGCCACTTTAAATGTGCAATATTAAACAATATTGCTTAAAAAAAAACAAAAAAACGTATTTTCAATCATAAGAGACATTTTAGCGACCCTAAACTTTTTGAATACTTTTCATTCCTTCTTGGATGAAGGTTAAACCTGTTTAAATGGTTTCCAAAGTAAGAAAAACACTGATATATGTCCATCCTTTAAAACACAAAACACCATTGTAAGATTAAGATTAAAAGGAAAATGTTTAATTATTTGTTTTTTACATTAATTTGAGGTGCAAATTAGAAGATACAATTACAATTCTGCATGTGTACAATTATGATACTTCTGTATATATTTGTTATTTAGGTGGTAAATATTATGTCATGGTCTAAAAATTGCTTTACACGCCCATACAAAAATAAATGCTAATTTCTGTTTATGCAAAGAATAAAATTATTTAAAAAATATTTGAGTCATCACTCATATATTAATGTAGAATTAACATCAATGATTTACATAAATATAGAAAGAGGAAAGTGCAAAAGTATAAATACGAAGCATTTTTTTCCACCACACAAATACACGTTTCTATAAATAGAAAAATACCCAAATATGTCACCAGCACCATCTCTTATCAAGTGCCATCTTATTAAATACCTGCTTTTCTTCAGTTTGCATATTTCTTACTCGCTCCTTCAACATATTCCCTGAAGTCCTTAAGGATTATCATGTCTTTTCTTCATAAATGAAAAGATCTGTGATCTTTCTGGAATTGTAACAGAATTAGACGTTTTGTCTGGTGTTGCCTTTGAAGAACTTGTCGATTGTGTGTTTTGTGCTCAACACTTTGCTTTTCTTTGCGGGAGGAAGAAGAGATGATCCTTGCCTGTAGTTAAAATGGAGAATACATAAGAAACAACAATAATAAGATACATTAGAGTTTAAAAGTTTGGGGTCGGTAAGATTTTTAATGTTTATGAAAGAAGTCTCTTATGCTCAAAATTAAAATGAACAGTAATATTGTGAAATATTACAATTTAAGAGAACTGTTTTTAATGTTTTTCCCTGTGATGCAAAGCTGAAATTTCAGCATCATTACTCCAGTCTTTAGTGTCACATGATCCTTCAGAAATCATTCTAAAATGCTGATTTGCTGCTCAAGAAACATTTATTTTTATTATCAATGAACCAAACAGTTGGTTGCTGCTTAATATTATACATTTATTTTTGTGGAAACAGTGTTCAAAGTTGTTGTTTTTCCAGGATCCTCTGATGAATGGAAAGATAAAAAATACACACTTATTTAAAAAAAAATTCTTTCAACATTATACAAATGTCTTTGTTACATTTTATCAATTTAATCCATTCTTGCTGAATACAAGTTAAAAAAATAAATAAATAATATTACTGACCCCAAACAGTATGCATGTACAGTACATTCAAATGATGTTCTTACAATATAATACTGTATTATCGTCTTTTACAGTTAAATACCTTTTGCTCTTTTCTCTCACTTTAGAAACTCTGCCCTGGTCCCCCAATTGGCCTGCAAAAGACAAAACAACAAGTGTATTATAATAATTTCCCTTGATTTACCATTTACTTGTCATAGTATCACTGTTATTTCCAAATGCGATTTCTTGCATTCTTCAACATTTGCTTTTGACTGACCTCTTACGCTCTCGAGTGCAGGCGTGTCTGAATGATCCACAGGAGGATGAGATCCTCTAAACTCCAGCAGAACTTCTTGGTTGAGACACATATCCACATGGCGGTTGAAGAGAGCGAGGTCACCGGTGCTCTGCAGCTGACTGCACACGGGACACGTCAAAGACGAGCCTTTCAAGTCAGATGACAACTCTGTGACGACAGCCGCAGGATTGTGTTTTGTGTGTGAGGCTTTAGAACTAGATTCAGAAAGAGGCCTTTTCTTATTAGGAACAACTGAACGCTTTTCATTTATTTTTGTCCTGTGACTAAAAAACGGAGTCTTGAAATCATTTCCGTCATCAGTTTCCACCACTGGCAAAGAGATGCTAGTGGACGGATTCTCTTCATCACAGGACAGTTTGTGGCTTGATGCAGGTGGTTCACTGTTGAGCTCTTCCTTTCGCTCACCTGCATCCGAATCTGTGTGTTCATTATCCATTGCACTGCCCTTCAGACATTCATCAATATGGTGGTTGAAGGCTGTGAGGTTTACATCCTTCATCTCTCTGTTGCAGACGGGGCAGGTGAGAAACTGCAGAACCTGGGTTGAGATTTTAAACGATGGCTTTAAAGTTGCATGTTTGTTTATGTATCCTGTTGCGTCTGTCCCCGAGTTTGTGTTTGTTGATGTTGTGTCTGATTGAGGGTTTGTTATTGGCAGAGTTGAAGCAGCCGCGTCAGCACTAATGTTTGTTGTGTCTGTACCAGAGATGATGATTTGCTCCTGCTGCTGCTGAAGTCGTTTTGACTGCGCTCTTTGAAAAAAGGACTGCTGCTTAGGTCCTGTTGATTTGGGTATTTGCTCAGACACAGAAGGTACTTTTATCTCAGTGGACTGCGGCTTTAGGAAACTGGCACTATCACTGCCTCCTCCTGCTTTGAGAGCAGATCCAGGACACTGCGTGAAACTGCCTGGATCAGATCCACCTTTCTGCAGGAACCCCATTATACTCCTCTGAAGAGGCTTTTTATTTTCAACGCTGATAAAGCCAGACACTCGAACGCCTGTTGAAAATCACACATCTCTTCATTAGCATGAGCATTTTATAAACAAATCTGAAACAAATACACAAAGAAGCTTCAGATAAAATAAAATAAAAAAATGTATCACTGTATTGTCAGATTCCTCATGCATGGTCAAATAAACCATTTTTAGATTGATATGCTTTAAGAAAAAATAATGGTACATTTTGTGTAAAGTTATGAACATACAGTACCGTCTCAAAAGTTTTGGATCAGTAAGATTTTTTTAAATATATATTAATTACCAATGATACATTCAATTGATCAAAAGTTACATTAAAGACATTTATTATGTTACAAACTATATATATTTTTATAAATATAAACTATACGTTTATAGTTCTATAAACTTTCAAAGAATGCTGAAAAAATGCATCACAAAAATATTAAGCAGCACAACTGTTTTCAATAGATAATAACAAGAAATGTTTCTTGAGCAGCACATCAGCATATTATAATGATTTCTGAAGGATCATGTGACACTGAAGACTGGAGTAATGATGCTGAACATCAAGCTTAGCCATAACAGGAATAAATTACATTTTGAAATCTATTCAAATAGAAAACCTTTATTTTAAACGGTTTCACAATATTCCTCTTTTACTGTTTTTTTTTTATCAAATAAATGCAGCCTTTGGTGATCATTTCTTTCAAAACAAGCAAAAAATCGTACAGACATCAAAGATTCGAACAGTCGTGCACACACACGTTACATATTTTATGAGGACTTTACTTCGACACAATGGTTTTTATACTGTACAAACTGTGTTTTCTACCCCCTTACACTAACCCTAACCCTACCCCTAAACCATTTTCAAAAAACATCATCATCTTAGTATGACGTATAAGCTGTTTTCCTCATGGAGACCAAAAAAATGTCTCACACACACACAATATACCCATGAGTCTTAGCTTTAGTGGCGGAGGGCTGACACTGTCAATCTCAGCTTTGAGAAGGTCTTTGGCAGCAGCAAAGATGTCCTCCTCAGTGCAGACAGCATACTGCAGTGTAAATGCTTTAGTCTTCACTTCAAAGTTGACATTCTTCAACTTTAAAGTAACAGTTTTCCCCTATGACACAAATAAATGTCATCGCATGTTAGACAAATATTTATGCACTTACTAATTGTTTATGGAGTCCAGATGACATTTCCTGAACTATTTCTGCACATAATAAACTTTTTTTTTAAATCTTTTAGGGGGTCATACAGACATATTTATAATATGTATCAACCAACTGTTTAATACATCAAGCAACAAAAAGTAAAATAATTGAAAAGTTTCCTCAACTACACAAATATGCAATACACAAGCACATGGTAGTTCAATGATGCTGATATTTATAACAAAACATCGTAAATGAATGAATTACTTAAAGGGTTAGTTCACCCAAAAATGAAAATAATGTCATTAATGACTCACCCTCATGTCGTTCTAAGCCCGTAAGACCTCCGTTCATCTTCGGAACACAGTTTAAGATATTTTAGATTTAGTCCGAGAGCTTTCTGTCAATCCATTGAAACTGTATATACAGTATACTGTCCATGTCCATAAAGGTAAAAAAAACATCATCACAGTAGTCCATGTGACATCAGTGGGTTAGTTAGAAGTTTTTGAAGCATCGAAAATACTTTTTGGTCCAAAAATAACACAAAATAAGACTTTATTCAGCATTGTATTCTCTCCCGGGTCTGTTGTCAATCTGCGTTCACGACTCCGCAGTGACGCTGCTGACGGAAGACGCTGATGACGTGTTATCTGGTGCGCCCGAGCTTCGTTTACAGTCTGAGGGAGACGCACGCTATATTCAAGCTATTCTACATTGTTTGCGTGGATATCATTTTTTTAATGGTGCGTAAATGTGCATGTCGCGGATGAGACACTTTTACAGCGTGCGTTTCCCTCAGTCTATAAATGAAGCTCGGGCGCACCAGATAACACGTCATCAGCGTCTTACGCCATCAGCGTAACTGTGAAGGATTGACAACAGACCCGGGAGAGAATACAATGCTGAATAAAGTCTTATTTTGTGTTATTTTCGATGCTTCAAAAACTTCTAACTAACCCACTGATGTCACATGGACTACTGTGATGATGTTTTTTTTACCTTTATGGACATGGACAGTATACTGTATATACAGTTTCAATGGACGGACAGAAAGCTCTCGGACTAAATCTAAAATATCTTAAACTGTGTTCCGAAGATGAACGGAGGTCTTACGGGCTTAGAACGACATGAGGGTGAGTCATTAATGACATTATTTTCATTTTTGGGTGAACTAACCCTTTAAAATAAACTTCAAACCATCTTAATTTTCACAGTGATATGCACGTTATCACTGGCTATATATGTGGTTTGGTATAAAACTGGGTGAAGCTACTTTTACTTTAATTTAGCCCGACGACAAGAGGGCGAAACACAGGTACCTTAAGGCCCTCTCGCTGTAGGTCCTGTGCTAGGTCATGACAGAGCTCCTTACACAGGGAATATTGCTCTTCTGCATCACTCATCTCCCCAAACGTCCTAAAAGAAAGAGTGAATATCAATGACACAAATTAAATAAGGGATGGAGGAAACAGAATGTTGATTTCAAGTTTATTGATTTACAAATTACAATAATGCTTGGGACTGATGCATGTGCTAAAGCCTTTATTGAGCAGATTACCTCTCAGTGCTCATGCTTTTTCTTTCTGAGTCCCTGAAATAAAAGACCAGATCGTCCATGAAATATTAAAATAGTAATCTTATTCCATATCCAACAAACCAGTTGCCCATGTAGTTTATTGATATTACTTAAGTATGTTTGATGCTGTAACATATACATTAATACTGCACACCTCTCAATATATGTGGAGCCCAAACCCAAAGATATGTGAAGGAAATGATGCCAAGAGGTTTCGGAAAAAAGCAGGGAAAGTAATGCCATCTGCTGGCCAAGTTGAGCACAGCTGACAACACCCAAAGCAGCAAGCATCTTCTCAGTCACCTTTCCAACACCAGACACCTGGAATAAATAAACAATAATATTAGGCCACGTCAATGAGCTATAAAACAGCCCAGGATAAGAGGGGTCAGGCGGACCTTTCTGACAGGAAGATCCTTCATAAACTCCATCACAATTTGTCTCTCAGGAGGAATTCGGTACTGGCCATTGGGCTTGTTCTTGTCACTGCATACTTTTGCAAGCATCATGTTTGGGGCAATACCTACAACAGAGAATAATTAGAAATTTCGTACATACAGTATAAAAACTGGATATACTTATGTTTTCAAGTTAAAGGCACAGTGTGCAAGTTTGTTCACGTCTCTGGTCGTCTCAATTCTGGTCTGTGTGTATTCATGTGTATTGGAGGAGGCGTGGCTTTAGACGGCATTTTGCAGGGAGGGTGGATTAGTATGCTTTCAATGCTAGCAGGCTAAAGTTAGCTTTTTCCAGATCACCTTTTGCACCTTTAATGCAAAAATCTTACATATTGTACCTTTAAGAGTAAAAACCAAATAAAAATCTCCACTCCCTCACCTGCACTGGCAGTAAGAGTCGTTTTCTGCTCAATACGGAAGCGCATCTCCCTCACAGCCTCCTCTACACTCGTCCCAAACACCTCAGCTTTCCCTTCAGCTCCTGACAGAGAGGTCGAGGAGCCGGGACTGTCCTCAAACAGCACAGGAGACAGTCCATCTTTTTCCGATTCACCCGCAAACCTTCCTGCATCATCTTCTTTTAATCAGAATAAAGAACAAACATCATGCTAATATAATTGTTCATATTAAAATACATTTTAATACATAATTAAAGCTTTCACAAAATAAAAAGTGGACCTCTTTTCAATCTTTTAGATGCCAACGACTCCGAAAAATGATCATCCTTGTGCGAGTGAATTTAAAATGCAGCTATAATTTTTATGAATAAAGACAATGCATCCCATGAAACATTTTTTTTTAAACTTAAAGGAGAACTCCGGTCAATTTTAACATTGAGCTCAATTTTTTGTAAATTTGGAGTGCTGTCAATACAGAGAACAACGACAAAAATCGGTGTTGCCTACACAGTGTTATCCTATTTTTAAAATCTGCACACTATTGACTTGAATGGGGTCTAATTTTAAACCTGCTTTTATTTCTCTTATCATCCTTGATGTGTCATTACAAGTGCCCAGCCATGTTGAGTGATTCCTTCAGAGTGAACACGAGTGAATCTGACTGCATTAGATGTGAAAGATATTAATAAAAATGATGTTATATCAGCCAGCGCAAATACCTGTATTTAGTTCCTGTTTTCGGTCGAAGTCCAAAGTAGTCGATTGTCGAGTTCACGCGCATAGGTTTAGTTACTTAGATCACGCGCGTGAACTCGACAATTTTGTCATTGTTCTCTGTATTGACAGCACTCCAAATTTACTAAAAATTGAGCTCAATGTTAAAATTGACCGGAGTTCTCCTTTAATTACATATTTGGTCTCAATTTGATTTAGGAGTCTTTACTACGAACTTACATAAAAAAATGTTGGGTACAATGTACTTATTGTGTTCATGTTGTATTGCAAAACACTTTCTGCTATTGAGGTGGGATACGGGTAAGGTTAGGGACATGCTTAGTGGTACTGGTAGGTTTAAATGATGGGTTAAGGTAAAAGGGAAGGATAAACAGTGTAATTATACATGTAATTACTGAAATCAATTACAGAAATTACATGCAGATACTCTTTAAATGCAAGTACAATGTAAAAATGTACACAATAACAGCATTGTATAAAATTATTAATTTAAAGATTAATAGTAATTAAAGACACTTAATATAAAGTGGGACCAGAAATTGATTTAAATTATAAATCTGTGCAAAATATTATTGGAAAATATCTATATTATGTTAAATTACTACTTTTTTCTACTTATAGTACTATAAGGTGTTTTTTAAAATTATTATTTTATTTTTTAAATAAATCATTATTACAATTACAAATATTTATTTATTTTCAATGTCTTTTTACACTGCTTATCTCCAATCTTTTCGACAGACCACAAATCTCTTCCAGTTTAAAAACCCCTGCACTAGTCAGTTGACTTCTGTAACACACCTGTCTTGGCATCACACATGTGATGTGTTCGCATGCTCTCCGGCCAGAGCTTCCGCTGCTCCAGATGCTCAGTGATGTCCAGATAAGCCTCGTCCAGACTCACAGTCATGAAATGAGGGTCATACTCTGAGAATATCTCCCGTACCTTAAAGACAGACCCAGGCATGAGGAAACGACAGCAGCTATGACTACTGAATGTCGCCGGCCTAACATATAACATACCTGGGCACTCACTGCTCTGTATTTGTCAAAGTTGGTGGGCATGATAACTAGGTTTGGACAGAGCTTCTTCGCAATGAACCCTGGCATGGCAGCACGGACACCAAACCTCCTGGCGTGGTAATTGGAGGTAGACTGGAATTGATAAAGACAATGTCAACAATGTGGACATGTGATGATGTTCCGTGAGGTTTCAGATTCTCACCAGCATGCTCATGGATCCCACTGCCATCGGTTTGTCCTTCAGCTCCGGGCAGTCTCTCATTTCTACAGCAGCATAGAACGCGTCCATGTCCACGTGAACTATCACACGGCCCAGATCTCGACCCCTCTCCAGTTCACATTTTAGTTTGTCCACCTATGGTGCGAAAACTCTTCAACAACTGAACAGGTATGTGGAAGTAATGCATTTCATTTTATATTTTGGGTAAAGCTCACAAAAATATGTCCAGCTCTTCGTTTCACTCCAGTTTATATTTTGCATAAAGACAATGTAGCTTATCTTATGACCATTAAGATTTAAGATTTATTGCATTGTAACAATAAAGCACAAAGAAATAATATCACGAAGCAATTATCATGACTATAAGGCATAATACACACGGTTCCTACAACTGTGTAAAACATTAATAAGACTCATCCGGTCCAGACAAAATTATTTCAAATAATGAATTCAAATTATTTAAATAATACATCCTATTTTTCAATATGATAGCATTTCAGTAATAACACTCAGGGTGAAATTGTCATAAGATTTATGACAATCATTAAAGAGTTGATTACCTCTGCTTGTGCTTGCTTCATCTGTTCTTTAGTGATTCTTGCTTTTTGCTCCATCATCTTTTCAATGCGCTGATTCACCTGCCGCTCCTTCTTAAGTTCATTCTCATAAAATTTAGATCCCTGTTATTCAAAATAACAAATTTATTAAAAAAAATTTCAACTGCATTATAAATGGGTCAATGTCATCACTGACCAGAACTGTAACTTGCTACTGTTAACTTCATATAAAGGCATTTAAACATTTAATTCATTTATAATATTAACCCTCGGTTTCACAGACAAGGCTTAAGCCTAGTCCTAAACTAAAATGCATGTTTAAGTTGTTTTAACTAAAAGCAACTGGCACTAGCATCTAAAAATGTGTCACTGCCATTGTTTTGTCTCAAGAGATGCGCACACCATTATTATTATTTTATTTTTTACTAAGGCACATTTAATTTTTTTTTTAACTAATTCAACTAAAGCCCAATCCTGGCTTAATCTAAGCCCTGTCTGTGAAACCAGGCTTAATTAGTTTAAAACACACATTTAACTTAAATGAAAATGATCATATTAATTGAGAGATTAATTGAGAATCTATTTTTTTTTTAAATGTCAGGACTATTGATGAATTAAAAGTTTACTAAAATAACTTAAAATTTGATGTCATGTTATTTATTAAAAAATGTATGTAAATAAATGAATAAATAATAAATCTAACAGAACAGCAATATAATGATACAGCATAACAATGTAACTTGATATAAACTTAATGACAGGCCAAACTTCACCCATACACATTAATATAGCCTAAATATTAATTGTATTTTTGTCTGATCTGCTTAAAAAAAAGCTTTATGTCTACGTTATTTGTCAACTACACATATACAAGTATAATACTGTATAACTTAAGTAAATAAATAGCTGACCTTGGAGGTTTCCAGAATGACCTTGTTGATCTTGTCTCTGTCCAGTCCCTCCATGCCAGCCTTGTTATCATTGAGAGCGATCCTGGAGAGAAGATCTGCTCCAGAGCAGCTCACACTCACAGCAGCATCTTGATGATGATCCTCCATTCCTGCTACTAGTAGGCTACTTTCACTTCATTCACCAAACTAACACCTGCGACCCAGTAAGCGACCTGCCATGGATGCTAAACGTCTAAATATTGAGGTCTTATTATGATAGCAGGCAAAATAATGTAGTTGTTTTTTTCTATTGACAGCTTTCCCTGTGCTAATTAGATAGCCTAGTTATCACTGAATGCATTGCAAAGCATTTGGTTTTAATTTAATTACGTTACTTGACTGTCTTACAGATACATTGCTAAAGAAACATAAACTAGTCAAGGATCCATGGGTTTACAGTCAACTAAAAAATTAAAACGATATAAAAGCGTTATTTGCCAAGCCATAGCTCCCATTTTTGAACGTCTTGTTCTCGAAAAGGATAAAAACTCACCACCATGAACGTCTTTATCGCCACCTGCTGTACTGGATTGTGAACATACACCATTCGGGGTTTATTGCTTGCTATGTGACATTTTGTTTATTGTGAGGGAATTCCAAACGACGTTTTTGCGCCATAGGCCACCCCGAAAAAGAGACGACATTTGTTGCGTTGTTTATTTCGAGTTAAAAATCGTTTTCGGTAATCAATGAAATCAATTATTATTAAGGAAAGGTTGAATGTAAGGTGGAAAAAACAATGGGATATGGAGAAGAAAAACAGGAGATTTGGACATACAAGACTAAACAGTACACTTTATAAAATGGGTAAACATGATACTGGAGGGTGTGAATTTTGTGGGCAATAAGAAACTGTGGAACATATTTAGCTGTACTGTCAGAAATAAGAGCCTGAAAGAAGGATTCTAATGCAAAATCTAGAAAAAATAAAATTTCAATTTATACTAGAAGATATTTTAGAAAATAACTCGGGAAATGATTGTTATAGTTTTATTTTTCAGTATAGAATAACTATTTTGTGTGAGAGGATATAAAAATGTAATTTTGATCTACACTTCATACCAGTCGGTGGCGGTAATACATCATTTTGTTGTTTGTCAACCGCCAATAAAATCTCATAGAAGAAGAAGAAGACAAGAGTCGTGGGCGGAAAAAGGAAACTAACAGACAGAAGCATCTGATTCAGCCACTGATTGCAACATAACGCTTACAAACGGGATTTATAAGTAAATAGGTAGTAAGAAAACAGTTATGTCGCATTTATTATTGGGTTTAACCGATATCTATGTGCTTTAATTTTATTGTGCGAGATCCTCTACTGACCTCGGTAGATTACGCTGTATTTATGCTGTTTACCGTAAGAGCCTAAGAGGAACTAGCGTGTTTCAACAAGAAAACCAGAATGGCGCTTCATCAAAAAGCCCAGCTTTCATGGTGAAAATATGGATACAAAACCGTAGAAATGACCCGCTACCTTCACGTATTTGCAGTTTTGATACTGATAATCGACAACATCGGTAAGGACTCAAATGATATGATTTGTGGAATTGCTTATTTTAAACAACGTGTCATTGCTTTCATGTCCTTAAAACAGCGTATAACGTTATCTGTTTTTTTTTTCAGAGAGGACATTCGGCTTAAAGCCCCCTCACGATGTTAAGATGGACGAATCAAATCTGCAGTGGGATCTTTCCAACGATGACAACGTGCTGTGTTCACTACAGTACAACCCTAAACGGTAAGTTATATTATGTTAAATGGATAGTTCAACCACAATGAAATTGTCATCATTTACTCACCCTCATGTTGCTCCAAACCCTTTTGATTTTTTTCTTTCTTCTACGAGTTATACAGAATTTCAGTCACCGTTCACTTTCCATAAAGTTAAAAAGTGAATGGTGACTGAGGTGGTCATATAAAACATCTCACTTACCTGCGCTATCATCTTGGCTTTAACTTATTATGTATTATTTTGATTTTAGCAAATCAGAGGATGAATGGCTCAATGTGTCGAGCCATACTGGAACAAAATTAAGAACATTTCAAATCACTCCTGAATTTTATGGAGCGGTATTTCGAGTTCGCACAGAGAAAGGAAACAACGTGTCAGAATGGCAGTATTCAAATCCGGTTCAGTGTGTAAATGGTAAAGATTGCTTTATGTGGTTATATGTACCTTCCATTTTAAATGTTTGTTTATCACCTCTAATATCTCTAACACAAATATCTATGTTCTTTGTGTTTCACAGTTAAATCTTGTTCCCCTGTGATGAATCTGATTGTAATCAATGAAAGGGTTTTCCTGATTTTGACACATATGGACCAGAGCTTGGAGAAAGAATATGGAGAGCACATTGAATTTAATATATCATACTGGAAAGTAGAGAACGGAAGATCCTCTAAGGTCTCTTGCATCCTTCACAAAAAAAGAAAAAGAAAAATGTAAACAAACATTAATTTCCTATTTCTGAAGGAGGAGTAGTGTAAAGCTGACAAGAGTTTTTTGTTCCTACAGCTGGAGTCTATTATTACGGATAGAAAAAAGGAACCCTTACCTGACCTGGAATCAGAGCAAAACTACTGTTTCCAGGTTGAATATTTGAAGTACAATAAGCCTTATGGAAATGCTAGCGAGGAAAAATGTAAAATCATCCCTGAAACATGTAAGTCTTATTCACTTGTGCTCTTACTAGAGCACAAACTGCATCAGCTTCATTCATAGTGTGTGTGATTAAACCCAATCAGAAATTCATTAACTTTTAGTTACTTAAATGAATCACATGCTGCAATACATTATTCATTTTGCTCAAGTGCATTAATTGTTTAACTGAAATGTGTTCTTTCATTCTTCCTGTGTAGCTGAAGCTGTAAGGAGACGTGCTTTGCTCTATATTATTATGACCACACTTTTTGTTTCGGCCATGTGTGGTATCTGCATTTTTGTACTTTTTAAATACCACAAAAAGGTGAAACGACTATTGCAGCCAGTCCAACTGGAAATTCCTTACCACTATCGAGAGGTACACATCCATATTTTATCATTATTAATCAATTGAGATAAAGTAAAGTAACTGAATGGTAGCTCTAATATGGAAACCTGTAACAATTAACTACTTTTATGATAAACATTGTTTTGGTGCATGTTGTCGGATTTGAGGCCTGCTATCATCAGGCAACACATTTTTCTTAAATCATCCATCAGTTTAAAGAGTTAGATGTAAATTATTTTTTAAAATTAGGATTTATGTTCTTTCCCTTTATGTAGGTTCTGAATGATGGGTTTCCTCTGCAAGCATGTCCAAGTCCCAGCAGTCAGAGTCTACGGTCATGTGACTTGATCACAGTAATAGAGAACAGCAATGAGGAACAAGAGAAAATATATTTGACTTAAAGATTGTGACTTTACATACATATTCACATTTTGTGGTATTTTTTATTTGCAATTAACATACTTTGCACATCACTAACAAGCTTACAAATTGAGATCTTTCCTCTCTAAATGTATCAGAAAAACGGTTACATGAGCATTAATATTATTGTTGTTTAATGTTTATTTGGTTTAGATTAGATTGCAATGATTAATATTTCTAGCACTTTTAACACTAAATCTGAAAATAACTTTTTTTTTTGCCACCATTTTAGAATGATGTAATTGCTATCTATATTTAATCTGCACTAATATCCATGATGGGCTAAGTAGAGATTCAGCTAAAGAAAATAACTAAATTCTGACCATAAACATTAAAATAACTTAATTTTTTTTAAGAATTCTTCAAATCACTGTAATATATTTTAGTTGTTTTTGTTTAGCCATTACAATAAATGGTTGCTCCATTTGACCCTCTGATTTTCTTTCCCTATTTCAACTCCACTCCACCAGCTCTACACAGTTGGTCTTCCCTCAGAGCATCGTTTCTTGTATATGTCCCTCATTATTTACATTTCATTCTATGTTTTTAAATGTATAGTTTTGTTGAATGTCGTTATTATTGTGAAATTCATTTGGTTGCCAAAATGTAGAAATATATTCAAGCATTTCATATAGCAACTATACACTGATAGAGTTAATTAGGTAAGTAGAGTCTGTGTCAGCTTATTTTAATTGCGTTCAATTGGGCTGCTTTTGGTAAAAGCTTGCCCTTTGTGTTTTTCTATGTTCTGGAAAGTTTTGGTAAGTGCCTACATTTCTGCTAGTGGCCATTTAACATGCGATACAAAGTTAGTAATTTTGGGAGCTTACTATTTTTTTATACTGTGAAATTGAAAAATGATAGTGTAGTTTTAAATGTTTGAAAACTACTGCTAAGCTCTCACTATGCTCTTAGTTGAGAAATTAGACATTTGTCTTTTTTTGCACAACTGTGAAATTATGCTGTTAAAGCTGTTTATTTTTTTTACTTTTTGATTTATACAGATAACTTTTACTGTAAACCTGCTCATGACTATATGTGCAAAGTTTCTCAGTTGAGAAATGGGTGCCATAAAAAAGGTAAATTATAAAAACAAAAAAAACATTAGTGTTTCCTCATTATTCCTGTATTATTTTCAGTTATTAGCATGAGTTAAGTATGCTAATTGCTTCATAATGCAGATTTTACCTAAAAAAAACCGACTTTGTCCAACCACAAGAGGGCACAAGCCTACTTGACATAAGCACTCAAGGAAAAGCCAACCACAAACTTCCTAAACCTTTCTGCTTTTCGCAGAAAACCTAATATTTTGCAGCATTAGTAATATTTTTTTACCTGATGAAAAGACACATGTTATTCCATAAGAAAACCAGGAGTGAAATGCCAGGACTGGTTTAGTTTGAACTGTGAACTTTTGCACCCTGTTTTCTCCACAGAACATCCGATCTTTGCATGAGACTGAAGAATGAAACTAAGAATGTGCCAGCGGCATACAATGTGTTGGATAGCTTTAGAGATGATAGGGAACAGACTTAAACCCCTTAACTGTTCCTCCTGAAGCCGTTGTCTCAATATCTCCATCAAAGGAATGTTAAGCCTCCACGCAGACCCACTGTGAGGAAAGAAGGGCTTCAAATACTTGAAGCAGACAGGTGTTTACTCAAGTGATGCTTGCTTTGACACATGGATGTTAACTTTGTGTCCTGAGAAAAACTGTCAAAGAGTTTGTTATTATCTAAACACTTTAAACTACCATGAAAAGAAGCACCTAAAACCAGCCTCAGAAGTTGGTCTTGGATGGTTTAGCTGGTTTAAGCTGGTCTTGGACCTATATCTTGACTAACAGGCTGGCCAAGCTGTTTAGTTGGATGGCCAGTTGGTCTTCCAGCTAAGGCTGTTTTAGCTATAGCCTACATTTTTGCTGTTAGTTTTTCCTTTAGAAAAGATCGGAAGACTTTTAATGAAAGCAAAAGCTGTAGAACAACTGATATAGTATAACCTTCGGTCTATGGGTCTAATAAAGCCATTCTTGTGTGCAAAAGGTCAATCTCTCAAGGTATGATTTAAAGAACGGAAAGAAGTACTTTTGATTCAAAAGGATGTTTTAAAAGTTGAGGTGATCATCAGCTTGGAGTCGCAACAAATGCTCAAATTAATTTAGAGTTGCATTCATTCATCGTGTGCATTCTTTAGTCATTTTAACAGGATTGACTTCTATATGAGCATTAATTCTCGTTACATAATTATCAGCAAGCTAACTGCATCCTCATTACTACAACATGCTAGAGTCTTTTTAAAAGTTTGGAGTCAGTAAGATGTATTTGAAAATAAATTAATTGTATGCATGAGGATTAATTAAATTGATCAAAAGTGACAGTAAAGACATATAATGTTACAAAAGATTTCAATTCTAAATGCTGTTCTTTTGAACTTTCTATTTATCAAAGAATTATATATATATATATATATATATATATATATATATATATATATATATATATATTATAGAGAAGTAACATTTTTTTCTTGAGCAGCAAATCAGAATTTCTGAAGAATCATGTGAGACTGATTGACTTGAATCATTCAATGTTACATTTGACAAAATTAGATTTTACAATAGGCCTATTAGGAATTTTTAAATTGTAATAATATTTCACAATATTACCATTTTGTACAGTACCTATTTGTACTGTATTTTCAATAAAATAAACGAAAAACAAAAACATTTCAGAAATCTTCAGAAAAAAATTCTGAAAAAACCAAGCTCAAACTTAATTTGAACAGCATTAAACATGCATGTATTTAGCCAATGTGCAACCCATAGTGAAATATTTCAGAATCAAAACATATTTTTAAGCTGAAAACCACATTATAACTTACTACATATTCTTATCTATTTATGACAAGCTTATTTGTTATCGGAATGGACTTTCAAACAAACATGGACAAGATGTAAGCCAAGACCTGTCATGTCCGTGCGTGACAGCTAAGATTGAAGAAGTGCATTCCCTCAATGTCACAGTGTCTGGTGGTTCCCTGGGTTTAACATTAGAGGTCTCAGTTTTCACGGTGTCTAGGCATTTTCACTACATTTCCCATAATCCTGTCTGTCACTGATTGTTAATTTCCTTCAGCTGTTTCTCCTCACCTTGTTTGCACTTGTGTATATATACCCTGTCTGTTTAGTGTTTGTCACGGAGTCCTTGTTGATTGTCCCCACACTTCCGTTCCTGTTGCTGCCCGTTTCTTGTCCTTGTTCATGTCTTGTGTCTTTGGATTGCCCTATCGGATTTTGACCCTTGCCTGGACTGGTTTTGTGAGTACGGATTACCCTATTAAAGAATACTGCTTTTGGATCTTCGTGTCTTGTGTGTGTGTCGTGACACTCAATTACTAAACTATTATAAACCCCAAGAAGAACCATAACAGCGACTAGTGGGATTTTGTTCAATTCTGTTTGCAAAAGAAGACTCCGATTCATCCACTGATTAAATCTGTGACTTTCTGTAGATTGCAGCATTGCACCAGTATGTGGCGACCAGTGAATGTTTGAGTATTATGATCCCATCTTGGTAACACTTTATAATAATTGCACACTAAGCATTAGTTAAGCATTAGTAAACAGTTAATTCATCATTTATAAAACATTAATAGACATTAATAAGCAGATTATAAAAATGCAGCAAAAATGCTTTATTCTTGATTTTAAAAGCATATCTATAATATGTTTTTGTTTAATAATTGTATTTTCATACTTTATTAATGATCAATCTATCATTTCTAAATGAAGTATTGCAATTATTTACAAACCAGTTATTTAAGAGTTGTCAGTGGTTCATAAGATTACTTAGAAAGTGTAAGTAAAGTATTAATAAACTATGTAAATGTACATTCATACATCTTATGCATAATAGTTACTTAGTGTTTTAATAAATGCTTTATTAACATGCATTTCTACTGTAATTCAGGGTTAATTCAGGTATTTATAAAGCATTTAGTAGTGGTCAGTTAACTATTTTTGTGAGCTCATCTAAAGTGAGGACTATTTATGCCTTGTAAAGTATTTATGAAGGAGATTTAAAGGCTGTTAATATTTCTGTTCTGTATCACTGTGTTGTGTTTGTTTCCTTTTTCGGCTTAGAAGACAAATGAGCCTTTAAATCTCCTTTGTAACTGCTTTACAAGGTATGAATAGTCCTTACTTTAGATGAGCTCACAAAAATAGTTAACTGACCACTATAAATGCTTTATACCCGAATTTACTCCATTTACTTACACTTTCAAAGTGATCTTATGAATCACTGATCACTCTTAAAACTCTTACATCTGGTTTGTAAATAATACTATACTTCATTTAGAAATTATAAATGGATCATTAATAAAGTATGAAAATACAATTATTAAACCCATTATAGATAAATCAAGAATAAAGTATTTATTTACATAGCCTATATATATATATATATATATATATATATCTTTAAAAAAATAATAATAATAATTAAGATATCTTGCCGTTTCCTATCAATAGTGTAAATCAGTGTTTCTCAACTGGTTCTGACTGCGCTGCGGAGTGTGCAGTCAAAGAAACAACAACAACAAAAAAAACGTAATTCTAAATGTTTTTTTCTGATGCAATACTTTTATTTTGAAAGACGTGTGTGAAAGCTGTTGACTCTTCTGTCAGACACAGTATAAGTAAAGAGTAAAAAACGTAAAAAAAGTAAAAACGTTGTCCCGATTCAGTATCTGCAGTCAGATTAGATGTTGCCAAGCAGGCTATATGTCAGTGTCATTATTCTAACATTATTTTCATATCTTCTTAAAAGTCTCTCACCTCAGTCATTACTGTGCTCGTTGCGTGCACTCTTCAATTGCACGTGCAAATGTGGCCGCGCGCGTTGTATATCTCTCCACTAGCGCAAAAGAAACTACAAACATGCAATGTCGTGGTCTTGTTGTCAATTAGTAAGTCATATAATAAAAGTAAAGTACGAATAAATCAGTGTAATCTTCATGTATGTTAATACAACCAGCCACGTGACAGAACACCAAACGAACAAAGTAAATAGCGGCGTGTTTTCTAAGATTATCTTTTCTGTTTTCGTGTTCAGTGTTTTTGTTCCATCTACACCCCTGCTTGCACCATGGACTTTCCAGTAATGAAACTATTGTGCCTTGAACAGGGAGCTTCGCAACATATTTGGAATGGGTGCTGGCTGGCTTCCTGCGGATCAACGTTCACCATCGAGGACGGTGCCAGCCCCACTGCCCATCCAGCGCCCAGCCAGAACGACGAGGATCGATGCCCTGACCCCACCGCAGGTAGCTTGACGGAGATCGCCGCGATGTATGAGCCCGCGCCCCAAGAGCGTCAAAGGATCACATCGCCACAGAGCCCGACCAGCGCGCATGACCAGGTGTGTGAGCCGGCCGAGCCATTCATCGCCAAGGGAGTGCTGGTGGACTTTGAGGGTTCGGAAGTGAGACCCGCAACACCCACCCCCCGCCACTGAGATTGAGTGTTTGGCCAAGACACTTTTTGATTTTGAGTTTGGAGAGGACATTATTCTAGCCCCGGTACTACTTCCCAAACCAGTCTGTCTTCTGTCTGTCGCCTAGCCCCCTTCTCCCACCACCTTTCCAGAGAATTTAAACCGCAATTTTTTGGGGGGTTTCTGCCTTGGCCATCAGTCTTCCGTCGCTCTGGCACCCGCGCTCCTTCTGCCCTCTACCTCAGCGTGGTTGCATGGACTCCCTCTGCATGTCGGCTCCACCTTGGTCAGACATCGCTTCACCTGTCTGCTGCTCTCTGGTCCTCCACCCCTTCAGCTGCAGCTCGCTCCGCTCTACCTCAGGCTCCGCCTCCACCCTCGGTCACTCCAGCTTGCCCTCAGACGTCCGGATCCCCACCACGATCTCGGGAGGTTGTCACTGAGGCTCAGTCGCGGCCACAGTTTTTTGTAATCTCTCCACCACCTCGGCTCATCAGCTGCGCGGTGGGCTCCATTCACGCCGTCATTGCCTCCTGTCCTGTAATCCCCATGGGGGCCCTCATCAGTGTTCCTCCATGGGTCCTCCCACCTCCATGCCGCCATGGGGCACTCCTCTAACCGTGGCCTGGATGAAAAGACATCATCCCCTGCTCAAGGTCATCCCTTGGCTCACTTCACCTTCATCACCACCCTGGACTTTGTTATTCGTCAAGGTCGTGCCTACCGGGAGGGGGTGTTCTGTCACAATCACGTTAGTTTGGACTTGTGTGTTTGGTCATCATCTGCCAAAGTCATTTATTTGTTGTCACAAACACTTATTCTGTTCGGCTGTGCACTCATCAATCACCATCATTATCACCTGTATATAATATCAACATATTATGTTCAGTTCTGTTTCAGTTCAGTGTCCGGTGTCGTCTATTGTGGACGTGTTGTATGTTGGTCTGTTCGTTTGGATTACCCGATGGATTTATTAAATATTGCCTTATTGCCTTTACCTTCATCTTCATTTATGTTTATACAAGCAGCCCCATGACACTCACATACTCAAAATGATCAAGATGAACTATGATAATGATAACAGTATTGGGTGCAAAATTCTTTCTCATGCTCCTACAAGAGTCTAAAGAGTAGCCTATGTATCTTGATGATGATACCAACGAGTTGATACCACTTACAATATTTCAGCCCTTTAAAAACACAGTATTTAATTATATTAAATTAGTTTTAATATAGATTTTGTGATGATTGGTTTTTGAGTTCACAAACGGTCAAGTGTTTAGCTAATAGTATGCTGATGGATATTTGTATTTTGAGAGCTCTTACTGGAAGTCTAGAAAAAGCAGTTATATAACTTGAGGCAATACACAGCAGTCTTTACGTGACATGATCTCCCTGGAGTCAATGACAAGATCCTCTCTTGATCTGAGTGTCTGTGTGTGTGTGTATTTTCCTCTTGCCTCAAGATGAGAAGGTGAGTGTACTTGTCTTGTAAGTATAGTATTTATGAGAAGGAAAAGAAGAGGGATGAACTGCATAGATTCCAGGAGTCTCCTAAAACAAGAAACATCAAAATAAGACTGTCTGGATCAAAAGTGTTTAGAGACAGTTGAAACTTTAAAACTGTTGCATGCCATCATACAATAAATGCTTCAGAAAGCTCTCAGAGTGATGTTTTAGTTCAAGAGAAATGGATTAAGATTGTCTGCCAAGAAAAAAAAAAGTCAATAGAGCAACAAGGCCTTCAAAATCCCTTCAGTGGTTTATTTTGCTGATTTAAAACCTGCAGATAACACCATACACATAGCCTACTTCTGTCCTTGTCTGTCCACATAACTATAGCAACCTCCAGTCTGTCTGAAACAGTTTGAAGGCAACTCATAATGTCTTCATTCTTTTCTGCATACATATGGGCAACATTTAAAGAATATTTTCCGCTACAATGAATAGTGCATTTAGAAACAATCAAAATAACTTCACCTTCCTCTTGCAGCAACATCTCCTCTCTTCTCTGATGACTTTCCTTTTTACTCGGATACACGTCACACTAAGGAAGAAAAGACCATTGCAACTTCCGTTTCGTGCCAACTTAAAAAACATTTGCAATGTTACGTAACACAAACTGCAACAGTTTGATTTGTCAATCATTTATAGTCATCATTTAACCTCTAATTAGTTAATTAATTAGAATGTGTAATTTATGTTGTTGAACAAAACAGGGAATATTTTTGAATGTTAACAGATCCTTTTAAAATGAAAAGCCATACGAAATTTCCAAGGGTTCGCAAGGCTAGTAAATGCTAAATCTCTTCTGAGTTTTATAGGACTACAAAATGCATCTCTATGAAAGCAACATAAATTCTTCTAAATCAAAAACATAAATGGTATAAATTGTAATGCTGACAATTTTCATTACGCTCTGAAAATAAGATCTTTGAATCCATCCATCCATTCTCCATGCAGCTTATGTAGTAGACCTGTGAATCATTAAAACAAATTTATTCTAAAAGAAAACTATTGATATTTCTAAATTATTTAATTGAAACTAGACAGAAGTTCAGCTACAGTTCAAAACTCAAAAGCGGAAATATATATATATATATAAAAAAACAGCTATTAGGCTACTTTCCACCACCATCAAAGTTTCATTCACCCGCAGTATTTGATGAAGTGTTCTGCCTAATGTGATTCTGACAGACAGACAGACAGACAGACAGACAGACAAACAAACAAACAAATAAACGTAGAGAGTGTGTAAAGAAACTAAACACAATGTGCATACATTTAAATATTACTGTTTTTGTTTACTGTTACAACCATTATTTTTGCCTACAATATCCTCTAACAAATCTGGACTTGAGTCCACTCCCTTTGCACATATGGCTTTTATTCCTACAGGGGAGAGCAAAAGAATGGCTGACCTTCAGAGAGGCTCTCCGACTGAGCATTTAATAATGTATCATGTACTAGACAGTGTTTGTGTGTAAATGTGTATGTGTCCAAGGCATTGTGTTCTGTTTGGTTTCTTTTTCATCCAATTGAAACCTAACATAACATAATAACATAACATAACATAACATAACATAACATAACATAACATAACATAACATAACATAGGCTATAACAAAATAAAATAAAATATCCATCTTTCAATAAATCTTATTCCAAAAAAGTTCCATTAAAACAAGCCAACATTCTTCTAAGTTCAACATGAAAACATTTCACACGGTTTAACTAACGTGTATTTTGCATCTAGACAGTAGCCTATAGGATAGGGTATTTTTACTTAGCCTACCTAAGTAACCATGTTGTCTGTGTGAGATTTCTTCAGAAGGTGTCGCTGTGTCTCACGTGAACGTGAAGCAGCCACAAGGTGCGCGCGCGCGGAGTACCTGCTTTCTTTCATCCCTCCGCCAAACTTCGGGTCCACTTTGAATCCGTTGATCACATGAGCGCACATTAAACTAGACACGCGGGTTACTTATGTCTACACTGAGGCGTGTACCATATCCAGTCGTCTTCTTACGTTAGTGAATTGCCGTCTTCTCAGAGAATTATGTGTTAGTCTCATCTTACTCAAGGTAAACTTCTTGACCTCCCACCCCACTCGTGCTGTGACGTGACTAGCAGCGGCTAGTAATAAATGAAACGCGCATTTTGAAGCGTCCAGTTGTTCTGCTGCTTCAGCAGACCCGCGTCTGTCACATGCGGTGGGGCACATTCAGGCAGAACTGGAGGTATTTTTAATGTTCTTTACTTTGTCACTTTTTTTCTTCATACTATTAGAAAAAGTTATTCTAAGGAGTAATTAAAAGCATTGTTGTCAATGTTTTGAGAGCGTCGAGTAACCGGACAGTTGAAACGTTTGCCGTTTCAGTGTTTCCATTGATCGCGCTGGACTGAAACACCAAACCACTGGAATAAATTATCAGCTATTCAACTTCACAAAATGAGCGCCGGGAAGAGGTAAGTTAAGAACCCCCGAAAACTGTTGCTATATTTACCGGTTCTGTGATTCGGGTTACAGTTCCGTTAACAAACTCAAATTATAGCAGAAGAATAGCATCTGAAAGCCCCTATACAATAACAAACCCTAAACTGTTTATTTGAATGAGTCTTCACACATGGGACTAAACAAACCACACAACTTTATCATACCTTTTACGTCCCTACTTTTTTCCAGCACCGTCAGACAATGCACGAAAACCTTTATAAAATGAATATAGCCTAGCTAGAAGTCATTCTGAAGGTCCTCTTTCCATATCTAATCTGCTGTAAAATTCAACATCACAAGCTCTGTTTAACTTTATAGTGTTTTTGTTGTTGCAGTTTTGCAGGTTTCTGCCATAGTCTCTATTAGGTCAACTCCATCTTAGAAATTATGAAGACATTCTGTTGTATAGGCTATTTTTTTTAGTAATGTCCCTCATTTTAAGTTATTACTAACTAAATTGATCAACACCTTCAGCTGTCAAAACTTTAAGATTGTCTTATTAACTAACAGTTCGATTGGAACTAAAGTCGGCTTGATTGATTGATTCATGTGAATGAAGCATAGGCTATAACCTATAGCCTATAATAAACATGCATTAGTTCAACAGCCAAACTCAGGTCAATGCTTTTCATGTTCAGCAGATAGTCTACATCCAAAACTATTTATTTACTAATACAACTTATTTATATCTATATTTTCCTCCTTTTTAGCCTGCTATGTCCCAGTTCTCAAAAATCAGCTATACAAAAACACAACCTAAAAATATTGGAGAATTATTCTCTCAGTTGAAGCCAGATATGTAATCCAAACTGTTATGCATAAAACACTAAATAAATCGTTAAAAGAGGAGAACTAATGTTGATTTTATTTATTTATAAATAGTTGAAAATATTCTGTTACCACTTACCAGTCCTGCTTGTGGGTGTAGTTTAGTATGCTAGTTTGTAATGTTTCCCATGCATTTACCTTCAAATACTTTTAAATGTTCTTAATTCTGGTCAGTCGCCAGTTGCTCAAGACAGCAATGCTAAAATTATACTTTACCCAATTGACACCTAAGTGTTTTTTAGGAAACGTGAGGTGAACCCCTCTCATGTGAAGGAGCACCGTGTGCCTGCTGTGTCAATATCTGTTCCATAGGTGGCAATGAAGATTGGGGGAGGAAGAGGGACAGTTTTAATTTGATGGAACAGAGTGTGAAGTTCCAAAAAAGCAATTTCAATCTTTAATTTTTAATTTTTGGATCTTTAATTTTTCCTTTTTTTTGAATTTTACTTCCCATAATGGTCGCAAAACACTCACCGCACTCTCCCAGCTAATTAGGTGCTGAGACCTACATCAGTACAAACATGCAAAAAAGGTCTGCACTCTCGGAATACTTTATTTGTTACAGACCTGAGATAAAGAGACGTATTAAAATGTTTGTATATCTTTATCTCCTGTTTGTAACAAATAAAGTATTCCTAGAGTGCAGACCTTTTTTTGCATTTTTGTACCTTTTAACAAACCCCGGGTTAATCGAGAGCCTATACCTTTGCCTCTAAGATATTTTTTTCCCTACAATTTGCGTACAAGATTACTATAAACAGGATTGTTTTGTAGAAGTCTGTGATTTATAATACGGGTTATCATTTTTGACAGTGTCTATAAAGCTGGTATTGTTGATGGTTGCTATTAACAGCATTAACCATGCTGTGTGTAAAGTCTAGCTGTTAGAAAAAAGGGTCATGTCCACAAGCTCTGTGTTAGCCAATATTCATTGACCTTTTAACCAGTCGTCTAGTATTATATCACGTCACGGATAACCAAGTGCTATACAATAATTTACACCTTGTTTGGGTCACAGTTAACCTACCGTATAGGCTAGTTATTGTTTAACAACATGTATAATTGTAAAACTCCGACAGGCCTCAATGATATAGTTTTTTTAATGGTCGTTAGCCTATTACTAACTGTTAGCTTTTAACTTTCATAAAAGTTAAATGGCCCTTTGGATGACATAGCTTGACGTGCTGTAGACTGTCACCTAGGCTCATTGGAAAAACGTGCCTCTATCTACATTTTTGCAACACTCCAAAAAACATGCAATTCATTGTGGTTTCTAGCTGAAATGAACACTCGAGGCAGTAACATACTAACAATTCCTTTTAAAGTCAGCACGAAGAGTCTTTTATTCCCTATTGTGATATATCCCAGTGAAATGGCTTCAATCATGAATGAGAAAAAAAATGTAGGGTGGGACTTGACTTTGTCCATGGGGAACTGATTGGATTGTTGCATGGTTGTGGTTTGCAATAGCTGTGATGTCATGTGAGTGACAGGTTGATCCCGCCCCCGCGCCAGTTAACACGTTATCAGATAGAAGAGATGTCGCTGCAAGAGGGAGGAGAAGTTATTTTGATTAAAGATTAAGGCACATGAATTTAGTCAAAAATAATGATACAGATAAATCATTTATAATAAACACTACAATATGCCATTAAAAAAAAGATTTTTGACTTCATGGTGACTTTAAAACAAATTATGATTACAGGTGAAGATTATCGATTAACAAAGACGTATTTTCGTGCGGTTTCTTGCATAATACTTTATGATCTTAAAATACTTTTACCATAGTGCATGATTTCTAAACTGATGCATGTTTGCGTTTGTATCACATAATCCTCTCTATGTGCCACCACTCACAGGCCATTTCATTTCATTTGACAACCAACTAAATAAAATGTTCATCTTTTCAGATAAAACTGAACACACTTCTAGCGCCACTCATTTGACATTTCACTGAAACATGCAAGAAGCAATGTAATATTGTGCAGAAATGTCACCACAGGCACGCTTTTTTCAATGAGCCTGGCCTGGGTTACAGAATTGAGTGGTTAAACTTGGCATCTTTTCAGCATGCCTGATTGCATCTAGTCGTGATATACAGTGACACTGGGCTCTCAGGGAGCTCTGTGCTCTTATCAGAGGGAATAAGCTCTATCCTTCCTGTTTGTGTTTACATTTTGGTTTGTTTTTATGGTTTTGTAAACATTCAGTGACAATTCATGTTGTAAGGAGCCCACAGAGGAAATCATTATCTGAGTGTGTTCTCCAGCCAAAAAAAGAAAAGAAAAAAAAGGAAGGTTTTAATGGATTATAGAGGTCAAATTCACTTCACTTTCAAACCTGAAAAGATGATTGTGATCAGAACAAATAACATCCTATCCATTTTCTGCACACCTTTAGTCTCACCTTACCGTAGAGGAATGTCAGTGCCTGAATTGTTTCAGTCTGGACTTCTTCCTAAAGTGACAAATAGCAGTCGCAAAAATCTTTGTCCCTATAGTGGACAAATGGCTACATTGTCCCCAAGATGCAATTGTAAAGCACACCGCAGAGTTTACAGCATACCTTTTACATGCAGAGTGTGATGAAGTCTGGAAAAAGACATTCCTTTGATGTGTTAATATTCAAATTAGTGTTATTGTACATGGAAGCATTGTGAAACTCACATCATACTCTTTAGTAAATAGCCAACAAATTAATTATTCTACTTAGACACATACACATTTACACACAAACACTCTAGTACATGATACATTATTAAATTCATATTATTGTGATATTCACAAAATGTATAGGTTGCTTCTCAATACACAAATAGATGCTTCCTCGTTTCCTCGCTCCTCCGTCTGAAGGCCGGTGACCCGGAAACCAATCAAAGAAAGCCGTCTTAGAGAAAGGCATCTCAATTCTCTATTTGCACCGTGAAGAACGAGGAGTGGGGAAGATTCCAGAGGAGCTATGAGCGAGGATGCACAGGTGTATCTTATGCAGAGTTTTTTTTTTTTTTTTTTCGAAAAACCTGACGCACATATAAATTGCACATATACTATATATAAAAATACTTTTAGTGTATACTTTACATTTTCAGTTGAAATACATGTCACATATTTCAACAGGGCCACTTGCTTCATTATTTATTATGAATTTCTTTCTTAAATAACCAAATTTGTCTCATTTTCTTTCTTTGCATCCTTCCCCTGTATTCCTCTCAATCTCAACAATGCAAATTTGACCTGGTCTGACTTGCAGTCAAGTGTGATTTATTTTCCAGAAACATACAGTAAACATTGATTGTTTATAAAGTTTCCCATCTCAGGACTGATTAGGATATTTCATTATTGATTTAATGCCACAAGGGCATATAATAATGCCCCACAACCGTGTGTGTGCGCGTGTGTGTGTGTATCACTAAATCCGATTGTCATAAACAGTTTTGTGTTCATGCTCCGTGTTTATTCCACCCACGTGTAACTTGTTGTATTAGCATTAGTATCGCTCTTTAG
Organism: Phoxinus phoxinus; assembly: GCF_949152265.1. Classification (NCBI taxonomy): domain Eukaryota; kingdom Metazoa; phylum Chordata; class Actinopteri; order Cypriniformes; family Leuciscidae; genus Phoxinus; species Phoxinus phoxinus. Next base: position 28,442,077 of record NC_136878.1, on the reverse strand, counting down.
GTGATCTGAAATCTGTGTGTGGCAGCCTGGCTCACACCTCCTGGACATCAGACTCAATTAGCATCTTACTAGGCTGTCCAGCCCGCCCCATCCCCCATAGACGGGATTACCCTCCCAATATCTACCTGACCGCTCCTGCGTACCCTCAAGGGCAGCAGCCTCAGAACAGGACTGTGTCTCATAAGTTACGCCACATATCTACTAACCAGGGCTGGATCCAGAACCAAAGACTTCCCCCTTGTTAGCGGTACCTGCTAACCTGGGAAAATGGCTAGTACTAGCAGAAACACACTGCAAGTGAATGAACCGCGATGCTACGGCTCCACGTTGTCTTTAGAAGAGAAGTGTGAACAGTCTTTCTTCCTCTTTTACTACTATAGGGTGGAGGATGAGGCCGTGCTGGACAGAGGGGCCTCGCTACTCAAGCACTTGTGTGATCAGGAAGAGGTTGAAGGTAAGTACCTCATTTTTAGCCTAAAGTCACTTATTTTCATTGTTTAATTTGTTGTTTTTCAAAGTTTGGAACCAAGAACATGTTCTAAGTGTGAAAGAGTCGTTTGGTTTTGCTTTGATACAGTTTGATTTGAGTGGAACGTTTAGTGTTTACTTTAAGGTGATGAAGATGTAGGGCACAAATACCAGGTGATTTTGTGTTTACCCTGTCAGTTTCCTTCCGGTCCAAAGATAGATTTAAATGAGTGTTAGTGTGTGTTGTTTAGTGTGCATGTTTAGGAAGGTACTTAGAAAAGTACACAATTTATTATTTAATAATTTTTTTTAAAATCTATCTACAGTAAGTCAAGACTACTAGAATCAGAGTTAGAATGATACTGAGTGATAATGAAATGTATTTGTCACAATGAAAATAGAAGGTCAAGTCAGGCACATTGGATTGTAGGATACAGTATTTCACATTGTATGTTCTGTTGTAAACTGTTCGTTTTGAAATGTAGTAGGTCACCTGTGCTGTGCATACTGAATATTTTCATACTAGTATTTGTCAGTATGCTATTCTAAACATAACCAGAGAAACGTTGTATTACAATGGCATTTTTCAAATCTTTGAGGGACACTACTACTATTTAAATGGAAGTACTATTACTGCTGTTTAAATTGGAATTGGATGGAGTGGCTTAATAATAAGTAATCATTTAATTAAAAAAATTTTTAAAACATCTTACTGACCACAAACTTTACTGTTGAAAGAAGAAACATTAGTCTTAGAAATCCCCAAAACAAACAAAAAAATATGGCCTGCCCTCAAAGTACAATATAACAACATGTGCCTTTTGAGACAAAGAGCCTATATGTCACAGTTCTTTTAGATATGGCCTAGAGCTTTATTAGCATCTATATTAGCATGCACAGTAGCGTGTCGCTATCTTCTGTACTTGTACCCTCCATCTCAACAGCTCTGTTACTGCGGTAACACAAGGTGCTCAGATGTTGAAGCCCATAATGTCCCAGCCAGAATCAGGGAATACGCTTTATCCAGTGACGAATTGCGTGCCACTCCAATTCAGCTCTCTTTCTATGGTCGCATAGAAAAGGGTCCCTCCGAAAGAACAGGAAGCTTGGCACAAAGCTGGCTCGACATTGTGTGGTTCCTCCCTCCCTCTTACCTCTCCCTTTCCTTCTCTTAGTCCTTGCTCTTACTCCCTTTTCCTTATTTGCTCTCGCCCATCCCAGCATAGGTGGGAATGGGATCCCTGTTCATAAATGGTTCTCGATGATCTTTCTGCACCGTTTGTTTGTTTAAAAGAAGCAAATAAAATAGCAAAATGTCTACAATTTACAATCATTTCCCAGAATGTTTGCAGAAAAGATGCTGAATGTGCCCGTCACTTCCCTTAACCTACATGATTTATACCCATGATGCCCCCCCCCCCCCCCAGATAAAATACTGTTAGAATTTTGTATTTATCAAAAGGCTTTTGTATAAGTGATTACCTTTTTTGCTAAATAATTAGTAAATCATACTATAAAAATCACAGTAATTCATAAAAAGTAATTCATACTATGACATTGTGACAAATTATTAAATATGATCTATTGTGAACGTACTAATGAAGTTACGCATATTGGTAATGAGATAAGATAAGAATAAGATGAAAACATGAGATTAACACACTCTATAATTACAAATGCATGTCACATTTGGAAAGACAATTTGGACCGCATCCAAATGCAGTGATCTCTCGCTGACTGTGAGAGTGTATTATCCTGTAAGAAAAGAGACAGCAGGACTGTGAATCCAGTTTAAACGCACTCTGCATAATTTATAAGAATGGGTGATGTTTTACAAATACAAACAGATATTTGTGTTAAGGTTCAGTAGATAATCATTGTCATTTTGCTTTGTTTGATATTTGTCAGGGCCTTAGAGGACCGTAGTTCAAAGTCCCGGAGACAGTTTTGACTTGTATCAAATGCAGGTGCATTTGTCTGTTTCAGAAGAAGAAAATCATTATAAGATCATAAAAACAGTAGCAGTCGTATCTTCACGATTGAGTCAAATATAATAAAGATCAACTGTTTTAGAAGAAATCTCCACTTAAATTCAGGATTGAATTCAGGATTGACACTGGATTGAAAACCAAGTGATTTTATTTTCTGTTTAGACATTATGTACTTTTCTTATTGCATACAATTTATTAATTTATTTGCAAAACTTTTTTTTTTTCAACTCATCGGAAAGTAAGTAATTGTAGGCCAAATTTCGATGCAGAAAATAAAAACAAGAAACAAACAATACCGAATGTGCGACACAATACAGACAAAGCGACACAATCTGATTCATTTCAGTGGAGAGCTGGCGATTCCTGGCGACATGTCCAGCGTAGCGTCAAAGTTGAGACATGTTTAACTTTATGCGAATGAAGAGTGACTTTCTGGAGCGACAACCAATAGGAGTTAATTCAGTGGGGCGTTGTCTACAATATGGAGTAACATCCGTGAATGTCATTCACAAACTTTACTTGAGAACGCCCACTTGCGACCTTACCGCCAGCCAAGTGCAACATGCAAAATGCTGGTAGTGTGAACGAAGTGTGGGACATGTTGCCACTGCTTCCAGTGGCGTCGTCTGTCGCCTAATGGCGGTGATTGTCCTGCGTTTAACCTCGTCATGCTTGATTATGTCATGAGGCTTATAAATTCACTGTGGTGGTATATTAGTCTCTCTGATGGGGTGAATCATGATCACTATGTGACCTGTGGCACTACAGCTGGGCTGAAGATATAAAGACAGCCTTGTAATTGGCTGTGGATAAACAAGTGCAGATGCACCTGAATAAATCCTACATGACATGAATATGACTTCGACTTAGTTTTACTGTACTAATTTTTTTGTCATACTTTTAAATTTAATCGGTGTATAAAACCTTCATTTGAGACGTGCTTTAGCACTGTAACCCTTTAAATTCTGATCGATTTGAGTCTCTAATACTTGGACTGAAAGTATTCAATTTAACATTTTTGACACAGATTGCCACGTTGCAGGCTAGAATCTAATCCTTACTATTTTTGACCTCGAAATGTTTTGTTGTCAAAAGGTTGTGCATCAAAAGCTAATAAGTGTTTATCTTTAAGTAAAGCAGTTTATTATGGAGTCAGAGGTTGCAGAACACTGGCTTTGTGAAAGACCTTTCTAACTAATATTGACATGCATTTCATTTTAGTTTAATTATAGATGCACAGTGCACTTTAATATAAATTGCTTCTTTGACAACTCATGTTAGATTATGGCCTGGTTAATGAAACCTCTCAGTTTAGTTGTAGCGCTAGCCTGAAGAAGTTTAGAATTCTGGGATAGATTGTATCCGGTCTTGTTTGCAGATCTGCACTGATGTCACTGGTCTAGTTAGAGATGCAATACAGAATATTTCAATAAGTTACACAGTAACACAGGATGTAGTTTTAACAGATGTACTTCATGTGACTGGAGGAGAGACATGGAAAGTGTCTGCATGATATGGATGTAAACATTGCACGTCACGCACTACCTGCTAGCTGTTCCAGCCAAAATATTTAGTTTGACAGTCTGCTGCAAACCCCTCCGGTGAAATCCACAATTTCCTGCATAAATTGCGTAGAGGAAGTCACGCCATTTGTTTATGTCTTTACTCCTGTTGCATCATATGCCGTAACCAATGGGCCGCAAGGAAACAGTTGGCATTCAGCTCCTGACCTCAGTGATACTACACATTATTTATCTTACAGATGTTGAAGTGTGTAGCTGTGGGATGGTCACGTGGCTTGTGCTATCTTGACAGAAGGGAGCCGTTTATCTCATGACAACAACAATGTTAGGACTGACATTATTGTATTTACTTGACTTGAGTCAATTAATTCTGTAAGTGTTTATCTACGTCATCAAGGGCTTTTTTGATAAAGTGAGGGGAATTCACTCAGAACGAGCTGCAGCCACTGATAGTGTTGTTTTTGCACATTTTGTCTGAGATGCGTTAGCCCGCGATTCACTAAAGGAAATGCACAGCATCATTCCATCATCCAGGCACCTGCTTATTTCTTTAAAATACCAAAAGTGCTCTCAACCTCACTGTGTCTGGATTCAAACCCTGTTAATTTCTTATTCGTTGTTTAACCATCATTTTATAAATAACTGCTGTGGTTTTAATATCATAGTTGTTGAAAATGCTGAAGATTGCAATTGTTTTCTGGAGTCTTTTTGTGTTTGGGTGGTGTCATGTGGTCTAAATAGCCTGACTTATCTTCTCAATTTTACTCTCTCAGGTCACCACACCATATACATCGGTGTGCATGTGCCTAAGAGCTACCGGCGACGGAGACGTCATCGCCGGCGCACCAGTCACAAGGACAGAAAGGAGAAAGTGACTGAGAACACTTCGGACAGGTCAGACGCAGAGAACAATGAGGAGGCCAGCAACAGCATCCTCAAACCACTCAGTAAGCGCTTGCCAAAGAGCCATCAGTTCACATTAATGCTGAGGGCTCCTTCACAGAGCCACACACACACACACACACACACACACACACATACATACACACACACACACACATCCACACACACACAGCTACAAGCCAAGGCTGCTGCTGACTCTACTTTGTCAGAATAGATATCCAGAGCTGCCTAGCCAGCGGATGAGTGTGTTTGGACAGACAGGGCTAGGGCCCCTGCGTGTAAGTAATAACCATCCAAATGGGTCACGATTGCCTGACGTGAGCCGCTGAAGGAGGGAAGTATGTGTGTCTCTGAGATTTCTAATGGTGAGGTATTATACGCCCAAGGGAGGATCACTTAGGAGGCGTTTCTGTTGATTTGGATGCCAGGACTTTGAATGCTCTCTAATGATGTGATAGCTGAAAGGGAGAATGAGGAGGAAGAGATGAGGTGAAAGGGATCACTTAAGCGAGGCAGAGGCTGAGAAAGTACATGATGACTCCAAGGTCATATGAGGAATGTTGCCTTAAAACCGTGCAGTGGCCGTGTAGACTTTTTCAAAGTAAAAAAATTAAAAAGTGGGTTTAATTTTTTTTGTAATTTACTCACTATTATAACAAATTTAAACCTTCATTCGGTTTTATTCATTTATTTTTCAGTGGAACACACAAAAGTGATCTTCAAAAGAGTCTTCACGCAGAATGTTTCCATACATAGAGACCGGCTTATAGTAAACACAGGGTTGTCAATCTCAAAAAAGTATTACCTGTGATTTGTGCTCTATATATTTTAGTTTACAACTTTATCTTCACCTCCACTGCAGGTTTCAAATTAAATATGGCACCTATAGTATACAGGTTTGACGTCATTATTTCTGGTTGACATTTGAGAACTAATGACGTTTGATGCTGTGTTTGATTTGAAAGAAATTTTGACTGTGTGCCACTGAAGACATAATAGCATAAGGGTTTGGAACGACATGAGGGTGAGTAAATAATGACGCAGTTTGGGCTGAATTATTCTTATAAATTCTTAAATCTGCTGAGGTTTTAGTGCAGTTTACTGTGCTGACTCTGCACAAACTCGGTTATTGACCTTAATCTGAAATGTATTCAGCTCCTAATGGAAACTCAAGAGCAACCAAGCAGAATCAAGAACTTGACAGTGATGTCGACCCAGAGCTCACCTGACTTACCATCTCTGGGCTTTCAATTTATCCTCTGAATTCCCTTTATCAAAAAACATGTTTTACAATACACTTTACAATTTGGTCCCTTTAGTTAATGCATTATGCAATATATATTAATCTTTGTTAATGTTAGTTAATAAAAAAATATATATATTAGCAGACACAACTGTTGGTTTAATAATATATTAAATTAACATTAAAGCTAGGGTAGGTAATCCTGTTCAGAAACATTTTTTTTTATACTGGGTGAAATGGTCCTTCCATTCTGATAGTAGTCAATACATTATGTGTTCAGAAAAAGGAATGAAAAAAATCTGACCTCTGTAGCAGCTGTAGGACAGTAAAAACTCTGACCAATCACTGCCATTCGGTGCGAATGTAAAGAACCAATCAGATGCCTTCATGTCTCGTGCCCGAGCACCACTGCATGCACAGCAGTGATGCGCGGGTCAATGTATAAACAACCCGCCCGCAACTCGGACCGCAAAAAAAAAGAAAGAAAATATTGTACCTGACCCGCTTCCTGACCCGCGTTTTTTAAAGTAGCTATAGTAAATGCTCATCGCGTCATGGGCCATAGACGGAGGAACTAGGGGTGCGCATTTTTCAGAATGCTGTATGATATAGCCTAGTGTTTTGTAATAAAGGCTTGATTTATTCATTTATTTCATTTCATTTTCTTAACAATTAAGATGCTGCATGTGTTTATCCAGTCTAATCGAAGTGCCCCTGACTTTCCCAACAAAAATCTCGCCCCCTCTCAGCAAATAGGCTACATAAAACTGACATTACTGAGCTATATGCGTTTAAAAGTAGCCTATTAAAATGGCACAATGGCATTGCTCAGTTCAACGCGTTGGGAAATCGGGCATTTTGTCCCGCGTCAGCTTTTATTTAAAAGTTAATAACGCGCTCAACATTCAAAAGGTAAATAAGGATTTCCCACTTTCATCTGCAGACTGCTCGTGCGTCATCCTCGCGCATTCAGCCAATAAAGTGTAGACCTATGTATTTCATAGAACATTGTGTCTAGTACTATATAAATTACAAAGGTAAACGACCCGACCGACCGCGACCCAAATATCATTAAAAATATTTTTGGATGACTCGTAACCGCAGGCACCCGCTCATTTTGGATCAACCCGCGCATCACTGGTAGGTACATGCAGCTGACTCCAAATGTGGATGCGCGTTCATGTTTGTGGGGGGGCGTAGCTTTGGACGGAGCACTGACAGGAGGGGGCGGAGCTTAGAAGAGGTGCCACTTTCAAATCTGGCTAGCTCTCCAACATTACCGACCCTAGCTTTAACTAAAATTTTAATTAAACTAAATGCTTCAGTAGTATTTTTCATTGTTTGTTCGTGTTATATAACGTAGTTAACTAATGTTAACAAATTGAACCGTATTGTTATGTGTTACCATTTTAGCTCCATAGGAACGCATTAACCCAAAGATTTTTTAAATAATTTATTCTATTAATCATCTTCCTTATCCTTAAAAGGGATGCGTGTCATTTTTTCAGTGTTAAAATACCTTCTCCTATTCCATTTCAATGTGCACACAACTATAAGTAAGCTATCTGTAGGTAATTTGGACGTTCACTTCTGGCTCAACTAATGGTGTGAATTTGGGGCGGGACTTCCTGTTTAGGTCTTCTTGCATTTATGTAGAAGTTAACTGAAAGGGAGAGTGAGCTCTCATACATTCTTACACAAAGAATCAAACCTAATTTTTAAATGCATATATGTTTTGTACATGCAAAATTGTCCACATATATTGTTGTAAAGTGTGTCAGTGTTTGCTTTTCCCACGCAAGGGATTTTCTGATGGAAATTGATATAATGCAAAAGATTAGGGCAGTCCCACATGTAACAATCTTCTGGCTCCTTGCCTTTTGACCCTGAGCAGCGCGAGTACTGACCTTTGTCTGTAGATGGATTACTTCCTGATTGTTATCCCTAATCCGGATGCATGTTTGTTAGTATCAATCTTCCTCTTATAGGCTGCAACAAATAACACCGTAAATCTTCTTTAAATGTGAACAGTATGATGTAAAATAAATAAATAAATTGCAAGCACTAAATGTTCTGAATGTGTTCATATCCCTGCTTCTTAAAGGAGAACTCCGGTCAATTTTAACATTGAGCTCAATTTTTAGTAAATTTGGAGTGCTGTCAATACAGAGAACAACGACAAAAATCAGTGTTGCCTACACCGTGTTATCCTCTTTTTAAAATCTGCACACTATTGACTTGAAGGGCAAATTTTAAACCTGCTTTTATTTCTCTTATCATCCTTGATGTGTCATACAAGTGCCCAGCCATGTTGAGTGATTCCTTCAGAGTGAACACGAGTGAATCTGACTGCAGTAGATGTGAAAGATATGAATAAAATTTATGTTATTTCAGCCAGCGCACATACCTGTATTTACATCCTGTTTCCGGTCGAAGTCCAAAGTAGTCGATTGTCGAGTTCACACACATAGGTTTAGTTACCTATGATCACGCGCGTGAACTTGACAATCGACTACTTTGGACTTCGACCGAAAACAGGAACTAAATACAGGTCTGTGCGCTTGTTGAATTAACATCATTTTTATTCATATCTCTTACACATCTAATGCAGTCAGATTCACCGTGTTCACTCTGAAGGAATCACTCAACATGGCTGGGCACTTGTAATGACACATCAAGGATGATAAGAGAAATAAAAGCAGGTTTAAAATTTGCCCCATTGAAGTCAATAGAGTGCAAATTTTAAAAATAGGATAACACCGTGTAGGCAACACCGATTTTTGTCATTGTTCTCTGTATTGACAGCACTCCAAATTTACAAAAAAATGAGCTCAATGTTAAAATTGACCAGAGTTCTCCTTTAAAGGAATAGTTTACCCAAGAATGAAAAATATGTCATTATTTCTGTGGAATACTAAATTTGATTTTTTTTTTGTGAAAAATATCCCTTTCAGTATAATAAAAGTGAGTCAATCTTCAAAATTACAAAAAGGCAGCATAAAATCTGACCATACTTCATGAGAGAATGCATGATGCATGCATGATTTCGGTATGTGTCGTTCTTTTAGTGTCATGTCTTTTCAATGAATTGTTGATTCACAAAACTGAATCAACAGATTTGGTTGCAGCAGTTAACCAGGAGGGGAAGATTATTTGTCAGTAAAAATTTTATTTTAAATGTGGTCATCTCTCAAAGTTTTCAATTGACTTTGATTACAGCTCACCAGTCATATTGACCACTTTTAAGGTAATTTATGAAGCTAGAAAGCTCCTGGCCTTGTTTTTTTTATAATTGCATGAAAAAGATTGACCAGCACATTGATTGCAATCAAAAACCTTACAGACTTGGAATGACATACGATTGAGGAAATAAAGCCAGATCTCTTAGAAAGCCAGATGTAGGCCTATCTCTTTAAACTGGCCTTGTTTTAGGATGAATTCTGCTTCAGTGCTCTGAAGTCATAGTCTTTCGAGCTGCCGTCACCCTTAACTGTATTTTTTTAGTGCTGAAACTCCAATTCAGCACTATGGTTAAGACTTCTAAATGTTTTTAAAATAAGTGTCTTATGCTCACTGTGATGCATTTCTGTTATGACAACTCTCTGAGAGATTGGCATGTAATGGTAATGGAAATGGCAATGTTAATATATTTGGTCTTGGCGGAATAGATCTGCTACCCTGCAGCCGCTGCAGTGCAAATACTGAGACTTTCTATTGCAGCACATTCACAGAAATTGCTGTGAGCATGTAACATACATTAAATAACCCCCCAACAAAGCAGGAGACAAGATATGAGAAAAGTGCAGACCTCTCCCCAACACAAACATCTTTCCAGATAATTAAAGGCTGTACACCCAATACCACAGTTGAGCAGCTTTTTCCCATTCGCTCTATATTTTTGACTTTGGAGCCCAGTTGAAAAACAGCTGAAAGAGACACTTGCTATACATTTGTGAAGCAACTTTTCACCCTGCACAGTTGCACAGGTTAGTGGAAGAAATAAACAATACAAACACGTGCTACTGAGTAAGAAAACAGGCTGCTGCATGCAGATATGCATTTGTACATATGAACACAGAACGAAATTGGACACCGGCACCGCCAAGACAAGTGATTTTTTTTAAAGAGCCATGAGACCGCATGTTTTAATATCTATATGTGCCTGGGCTACCTTCCCGACTGGCTTAACTCTAGTGGCCTATGTGTGCCTGAGAGAGCGTGGTCTGAAGCGACGTGCAGCTGAAATCAACCGCACACATAAACATAGCTAATGAAAAAATTCCCCCGGAAATACATTTGATGTAGCTAAACATGGTAACCCTGTTGAAAGCGCAAATTCTTGTTTCACTTGAACCTTTTCTCATATCCGTAGCTTAGATGGCGTATCCTGACAGCATTACAATAGACCGCTTGCTGCGTCATAAACACAATTGCGTAAACGCTGCAGCTTACACAAGACCGTTAAGATAAGACCGAGGACACACTTAACGACTGTAAGGCTGATTATAAATGTAATTTGATACTTACGACTGATCATGCCTAAACGCGACGAGTCAGAGACAGATGCGCTTAGTCGGTGTTCACAGTCGGTGTTAAAATCTGTACAGTCGTTGAAAAGTCTGTTAGTGTGTTCAGTTCAGTCTTAGAATGTTTCAGCTAAGTGTGTCCCCGGCATTAGATTAAATGTAATAATTGCTCATTTAGGAATTAATAAACAAACCACACAAAATGGACAAAGATGGTTTAATTCGAATATGGTTACTATAATTATGAGATTGATCGCATTAGTTTGATCGAAGTATTGCTTTTACATGAGGTAGTTTAAACTTCAAAATCCCATTATAATTGCAATAATGAGGATGCATGTAAACTCACTAAGTGATCAAATACTGCGTAAGATTGCATTTATTTCAGTGAATGAGTTTGAAATTATTATAGAGAGAGAGAGAGCGAGAGATGTGTGATTTTCTTGTGTCTGTTCAGGGTCTCTCTCTATTAACAATTAAGCTGTGAGTATAACTTCTTCAAAACCAGCAATTTTACCCCCTTGTTAATGAGAAATATAATATAGTGATTCAGTAGCGCAGCTATTTTATTAATAAAAGTTGCGGGGCAGTGTGCTCCTGAATGCTTCTGTGTGTGTGCGTGCAGCGTGATCTCAGAGTGACGTGTGTGCGCTTCAATGAAAACAACCTGAGTGATGTGAGTGATGTTTTATTCAACAAAAGTCACAGAAACGTTCTCATTACACCACTGATTTTTTATTTATTTTTTATTACATCAAACTTTTAAGATTAAAAGATTATTTTTAGTTTTGACTTGATTTATAACGGATGCTCTGTCCATTCTCTTTGTCTCTTGATCATTTTAAACTTCACCAATGGGAGCCAGTCAGACCCTCTGCTGAGTAGGATATCCCACAGGAGATCTCTTAAACCCAGAGGCAGGAGGGCTGGTGCACTGTAATCCTCTCAACTACAGTTATTCTCTTCCTCCACGGCAGGTTATAATTAGTTAATCTTACCTTCCTAAGTCAGACCCACATATGTGATTGCCAGCTATAACAAATCTTTATTTTCTTGACTAGTTAGATAATATCGGACATGAACAAAATAATGGTCTTCTTGCCATTACGATGGTAATGGATAATCTGATCTGCATGTGAATGTGGAAACATTGGTTAGTTTAATGTTGTTTTGGATGGATTATCACATTCTAGTGTATACATGTTTGTCAGCTTTGTGTAATATTGGGCAGCAGTTGAACATGTATTACTGAAGCAGAGAGTGTCTGGACATGCTGCTTCCTCTGACTGTGCTTTGGGGGATGTTTGGGATTAAAGGTGCTTATAGCTGACCACATGTCTACCCACACACTATTCCCAATGACCAGGAAGTGACCAGATCACACTCGGGTATGTGTGAACACAAATGGACCGACACTGTGTATTATCACTACTATGATGCACAGTGATCTCTGTCTATTATGTGGTCTAAAAATTGCATGTGATTTATATTCCACTCAAAGTTTTGGTTCTCAGTTTTATTCATCTGCTATAATTAAGCCTCATGACACCACCGTCTTGAGTGTTTTATATTAAGCACTACATAATTTAGTTTTCATTAAAGTTGTATGCATTTTATTTATTATTCTGTCAATCAAATTCAAAAATTTCTATCTTTCCACCAGATGTAGTTCCTGGCATGTACACTGACATTTTTTTTGGGAGAAATTAGGCCTAATACTTTTATTCAGCAAAACTACATTAAAATGATCAACAGTGACCGTAAAGACTTTTAGAATGCGACAAAGATTTAGATTTCAAATGAACTGTGGTCTTTTGGACTTTCGATTCATCGAAGAATATTGAAATGTATCACGCTTTCCACATTAAGCAGCAAATCGGTTTTCAACATTGATAATAATAAGAAATGTTCCTTATTAAGCACCAAATGAGCATGTTAGAATGATTTCTGAAGGATCATGTGACACTGAAAAGAATGATGTGGGAAATTCAACTTCCCAACTTGACCATCACAGGAATAAATTATGTTTATAAAAATATAAAACAGTTAATTTAAATATTAATAATATTTCACAATATTAATGTTTAGACCCTGTGTCTGTAAGTATATATACATTACAGATATTTTGCATCTTAACTGTGTCAGGTGTATGTTCAGTCCATTTGTATTTTAGTTTTTGTTTTCACTGTCTGCCTGCTCGTCCGTGTTCCTAGTTAGTCTCCATGGTTTATTAATTTAGCATGAGCTTCCCGTGTGTATTTAAGCCTTGAGTTCTCACAGTTCTTTGTTCGGTGTTGTTTCAATTTATGTTGAAGTACGTGTATTCTTCAGCATTTTTGAATGTGTATTTCCAGCATTTTCCTGTCCATGTGTGCTTCTTACCGCACCAACCGTAACAGAACACTGAACCGCAAATAGGGATTATAATTTATTACATCATGGATTTACCTGCAGTCCATTTGCTCTGTGTGGAGCAAGAGCAACGTTCGCTCGAGGACCACACGAGAGACTATTTTGTTTTTGGCTAGTCTGAACAAGCCCACTATGGAACGCCTGCCCGCCAATGGTCCTCGAGGGACATTCGCAGAATTTGTGGAGTAGATGCTGGTGAGCTGCTCACCGTTCACTCTCTGCCTAGCTGAGGAGCCCTAGTCCAGACCCAGAGCGCAGCCAGTCTTTAGCCTCCTCCCTAATTGGACCAAAAGCCTAAACCCACAGCAGACTTGGAGACCGAGCCCGCCACAAAGACTGCGCTGGAGCTGTAAACTGAGGTCATCTTCGGTCTGGAGTCCGAGCCCCACAGAGAGTCTGACCAGGTGTGTGAGCCAGTAACAACGTACTGTGAGGAAGGTGTTTTAGTTGAGTATACTACAAAATCATGGGATGGAGCCCATCGCTGAGGGTGAGCTGTGCCAGGTCCCTATTTGTTTTGAGGAACCGGAAGAGATAATTCCCAGAAGTCTCTCGTCGCTGCTGGTCCCACCCAGCCTCCCTGTGCCACCTTCTCTACCCACGATAGCAAGTTCTTTGACCCTGTATCAGCTGGCTCTCTCCAGTTCCTCTACCTCTCCTCAGTTTACTCCACTTTGCTGCGCGGATCCTCCTTGGGTCTTCCGGTCGCCAGCTCCGCCTTTCAAGTGGATCCTCTGTCTCCACCTCAGGCTCCCAAGCCTGTCACTGCACCTTGGCCCGTCGACCAGTCTGGTCCCTCTTGCCCCCCAGTATCACTTTGCCTGCGGCATAGACTTACGGCCCTCCAGCTGTGCTTCGTCTTTCCACTGCTTCGGCTCACTGGGGCTCCACCTTCCCTGCGGCTCCACCTAGGTCCTCTGTCCCACTGGCTGCGCCCATCGTTGTATCTCGGCCGCTCGTTACTGTGGCTCCGATTTGGCTTCCAGGATCTACGGTGTCGCCCAGTCTCATTGTTGTCTCCTCTGGCTGGCTCTCATGTCTTCGCCTCCTTTGGTCGGTCGCCAGGTGTCGTCCGGACTGTCCACAAAGGGTCTGTCATGGCTCACAGTTCTTCTTGGTTTATTTTGTAGCGTTTGCATTTAAATTGACAAAATTTTTTGATTGAATTTTTCTCCAGCTTTTATCTATATTAAACGCTTATCTATATTAAAATAAAATTAAAATCTATATTAATATAGAAATCTATATTAAACGCTTATTATAGTATTCTCCTTTTTGTGCGTGTGCCTGTTTTTGTTGTGAGTACCATACCAACCATAACAAACTATTGCTATACTGTAGGTTATTGTGAATTTAAACATACCTAAGAATGTTAATTTAGAAATCCAGGGCCATAACTATCTGTTTTATAAAGTTAATTACTTTTCTTTTCTTTCCATTAAAGGAAGATACTGTGTGTGAACCGTAAAATGTATTTTGGAGTATGTGTGAATAAAAAGTTGGTCACCGCAGGTCTTTAAAAAGTCTTAAATTCAGGTATAAGAATCTTAAATGGTTAAACAAATTCTTAATTTTAGGAGGTCTTAAATTCGAGTCAGGAAAACAGGAATCTTGACACGGTTTTAATGTGATTGTTAAATTTCAAAAGACAACTTAAAGTCGGCAAGAAATCAAATTTTACAATTCGTATTTTTATATCTAATGTTGTAGTGTTTATTATAAATTATGTATCTGTGCACTTCATTATTTTATTTTTTTAATTCATGTAAACTTATAATCTTTAATCAAATACGTTACCCTTCCCTTCCCCCTCGAAACGACTTCTCTTCTCTTCCAGTAATGTGCTATGGCGCGAGGGCGTGGCAACTCCCCTCAAACCGTTACTCTGCTATGAGCGAGAGATGGAGAGGAGGAGCGCTAAAGTAAAACTCTGCCCTCTATTCAATTTTCCGTTTCACTTGGAAATATGTCACAACACTGGAGAAAAGTCGTTTGTAACTTCCGGTTCATGCCGACTTTAAGTTTGTTTCCTTGAGGTGATTGATTTCATTAAATAAATATAAGAGCTGCACGTTCAAAGTGAAATGTGGCCCTGTTGCCTGAAGCTTTTTGAAATTGCTCACGGTTTCAGAGCAATTCGCAACAATTACTGCAGATTTTTTGCCAAGCGATTGCTTGTTTTAGACAGTTACAAAATAAACTGTATCTGGCATTTAATTAAATGTTTAGAATATGCATTAATCCATAATTATTCAATTTTGCTTGTAAATTTTGTATCCTTTGTTTCCTTGTAATCCTTTCAGAAAAAAACGAATGATTTGAGACATTAGAGTTCTTTATGGGCTCCTACATTTTTCAAATTGGGAGCAGACGTGCTCCTAGAGAAAAAAAAAAGTAAGCGTCAATCCCTGATCTGGTGACATATTTCTCCATTCATCATTAGTCTCTCAGGGCTACCATTATGGAATCCCTCTCAAAACATCAATTTTAAGTCAGACCCAGATGTATTCCTGGTCTTTTGTTGACTCCGCTCTAATCCTGACATCTGAGGAGGGTCAAGTGTTGAAATACATTTTCAGATAACAAAAGAGTGATTTCACAAAATTTTTATTGTATCTATAGAGACTAGAGAGCAACACAAGCGTCATGGTAAAATTCCCATGAGGTATGTGACCGGCACGTAGGGTAATCGGAGAGTGTTAAGTGGCTCAATCTAATCACTTACTGATGAGAAAGGGAGAACAGACATAAGGGTCCTGCATGTGAGGCTTCTTTTCTGATTAGCGGGTCATCGATGATTCTGTCCCCTTGTTGTCGCTAACAATTGCATAATCACATACTGAATAACAATAAATGTTTATCTGACATAATGTGTGCTAGAAAATGTTACTAATAGGGTAGGAAAGTCCAATCTAAAGAGGAAGATGAAAACTCAGGCAGTTAGCTGTCCCAAACAGCTATTCAAATAATCATTAGGATGTGGACGTTCTCCATGATGTGGGAAAGTTGTTGTGAAGACGGTGGTAGTTGTGCTCTGGTGTGCTCAGGGTATCAGTTACTCTCAGGAAGTCAGTAGGAGATGGCAGGGGAGGCAGTCAAGTGAAAGAACAATCGCTGTTCTGAATAAAACTCTTTTGTGCCTCAAACAAAAGACAAGAGCCACTCATCACAGGCATGTGACGCCTCAAATGTGTCTAATCACTGTTGTGCTCATCACTGCTGGACTGATGTGAAACAGACAGCAGTGATAACCAGCATTTGACTTCTTTTTTACTGGCTAAATGTATCATCTGACTTAAAAGACTGAGAAAACATCACACTTCACACGTCATTTTGTCATAAGAGTTAGTCTGAAAGCTACAAATTAAATATTTATTAGTGGTAAACCAAAGTGTTGAAAGTCATAAGTTTTTATAGTAGTTCTTAACCTGACAATGGGTAAGACCTAGGCACAAACCAAAGTATTAGAGGTACAAATCCCATATTTTTGTTTTGAGAAACTATTAGATAACCTATATTGAACTATTTTGAGTTATTGCTGGTTTAAGTGTTACCCCATTTGTGCATCCCATTTGGAAGTTGACTTGAAACACTCTTTGTTTCTTGATATGTGGCAAGTCATGTGTTTCCGCCAAGCATCTGTTGCTAGGAGAAAATACAAAAGACAGCCTCTTATCATGCCTTTTTGTGCCAGTAAACTAGTGAAGTGTAAATCTACTCGCACATAGCACGGCTGTCAGGTTTACAGAAATGTTTAAAAATATATACTGTATGTAAAAAAACATTATTCATATGGAACACACACATTAGTCCAAAAACTATGTGAAAGTGTTACATACATATAATTGTTTGAAAATGGATTGCTAAAAAAAAGATTACTATTGCATACAAGTCTTGAAAAGTGAAGCCAAAACGTTTAGATCGCCCTAAGGGGCTGGATGCAGTATAGCTCATAAGCCCCGCCCTCTTCATGTAATCGAATGGGACATAAGCCAAACTAAACAATCAAATTACACTTCAAGATTGGAGTTTTAACTTTAATTTCTACCTTTCCATAGCTGTTTATTTCACACCGACATAAAGAGTTGTTTTGCAGTAAACTGTACTAACCGTTTCTGTGGGAGTGTGGGCGGGGCCTCCACTTCACGCTCACTACTGCGCAGACTCGGGCTCCGAGTTCGCCACTGCGCAGACTCCGCAGACTCGGGCTCCGAGTTCGCCACTGCGCAGACTCGGGCTCCGAGTTCGCCACTGCGCAGACTCGGGCTCCGAGTTCGCCACTGCGCAGACTCGGGCTCCGAGTTCGCCACTGCGCAGACTCGGGCTCCGAGTTCGCCACTGCGTTTGAGAGAAGCAGCTGTGAACTGTAAACTGAGCTGCACGGTATTAAAAGATAATATTATCTTCTTTTGTGTTCAACAGAACAAAGAAACTCATTCAGGTCTGGAACAACATAAGGATAAGTAAATGATGACAGAATTAAAATGTTTGTGTAAACTATTCCTTTAATATTGGCCTCTTTCTGGAAAGCACCATCACCATCAGCAAAAGAATAAGATAGCAGGACTTCTGATGTAAATATTGTGTATTCTGAATGATTCTCTTTGAAATGCCCACAAGCTGCCAAGCCTGCAGTTTAATTTATGTCTGCAAGTATACAGGACTTGCAATGCTCCAAAGGCCATTAATTCTACTACAGACAGACGTGGGAAGCTTGTAACTGCCTCAACACCACAATTCACAGACCCATGAGCATTGAGAATTATTGTTTTCTGGTCTGTGCATGGCGCAAGAATGTCATTGAATACTTGCTCTCAGATGAAGTGAGAGGAATGTGGATTGGGATACTGCTGTTTGCATGTGGGATGTTGCACAGTTTTGCTAGTGAAATTGGGACTCTCCAGCATGAAGTGGCCGCTCAGCTAAGTCCCTTTTTGGACCCTGGGCATACTTCCCCCTCGCTTTTCCCATAAGCCCCTGGTGCATGGACAAAGTTCCCTTTGTGTGGGTCGTAGCTCTTGGCGAGAGAGCCCACAGCTTTGAAACTTTGTTTGAACGATGCGATTTTCATTTCTATCTGTCCTTTGCGCTCTCTCCCATACTGAACTCACCCATGCCTCTTTCTCTCCCTCCCTCGCTTGTTCCCTCTGTCCCGGCCCTGCTTAACAACAGCATGAAGTGAGTGTCCGCTGAGGCTTAGTTACTTGGTATCCATAGCAGAGTTGTCTGTATGCATCGCAGGGTCACTTTGTGTGTGGACTTTAATGAACAGTCGGGCTAACGAATTGGCCCAAATGAGTTAAACAGTACTGCCTAGTCATTTCCTGTGAACATATCTTAAAAATAATCAAATAATAAATAAATGTATACTTTAAACTTTGAGATAAAACATTTTTTTTGTACTTTAAACAATGAACATAATGTACAGTATTACAATTTCTCGATACATACCGTTTTTAAAGGTTTAGAGTCTGTAAGATTTGTTTTAAATTATTTTGAAAGTAGTCTCTAATGCTCACCAAAGCTGCATTTATTTGATCAAAATACAGAAACATTATTACAACTTATTACAACTAATAACTGTTTATTTTTGAATATATACAATTTAATTTATTCCTGTGATGGCAAAGCTGAATTTGCAGCTTAATTTCCATTCTTTAGTTTCTCACGATCCTTCAGAAATCATTATAATATACTGAATTGGTGCTCAAGAAACATTTCTTGTTATTATCAATGTTTAAAATGGTTGTGCTGCTTATTTTTATATATTTTATTGAATTTTAATATTTGTATATTTTTATGGAGACTTTGATAAAAAAAATAGGATTAAAAGACAGAATGTATTTGAAATATAAATATTTTGTCTCATAATAAATGTCTTTACTGACCCTTTTGATTAGCTTATTGCATCCTTGCTGAATAAAAGTATTAATTTCTTAAAAATACTGACCCCAAACATTTGAACGGTAGTGTATATTTTAAAAAGTGTGTATTGAATTCTTTAAATATCTTAGAAATTCTTAAAATTCACCAGAGATAAGAGGAACTCCTATCAAGGCGGACTATCAAGGCAAAATCTCTGTATATTAGTTGGCACATTTTTATAGTCTGTTACAGTGTTTGATTTGTAAACTCGTGATAGTGTTCAATATGAACAAAGGTGTCGTAGGTTATGGTATTAGGCTATATAAATGTTCGAATTACTGATGTTTTGTGGCTAGTGTAGTTTTAATGTTTCTTCTCATTCTGTTATCACTTTTGCTGTTTTCACCAGGTGCTGATAACATCTCTGACCTGTCTTTCACCATATCAGAAGCAATAAAAGTTGAGGGAAATACTGGCTTTAGAAAGCTAGTGTTATATCCAGCACTTCTATCCACTCAGATACTGTAGTTTAATAACCTTTTCAAAGAAACTCAAGCGCTTTATGGTTAGTAATTCAGTCTCGAGGTTTCGTCACAAATCAGACTGGTTCAGTGCAGAACTGTACAATCAGATTACTCATTTACTCAAACAGCATTGTATCCATGATGTTTATTTTGATGTTATCAACATTAGAAGACGTCAACTCGAGCCAATGACATCAGCAATGGACGTTGAATCAGAGGACACTTTCTCTTTTTATTACAGTATATGAAATGCCTATGACAGTTTATTCACACTGAGCTAGTGCTACATACGTCACTTTAATACAAATTTTTCCTGAGCATATATTTCTTCAATACCTTTCCCTATTATTCATAGTCACCATGACCTTTCACCTTCAAATCTCTGAAAAATATTACAATGTCCAGTTCTATTTTGTTTGATTATGCAAATTATATAAAAACAGTGTTTATTCCATAAACTGTATAAAACAATGGACGTAGTGTCCGTGATGTCACCCGCAGGTTTCTGAAGAGCCTTTTTGAAGCTCAAAGTGGGTGGAACTGGCCGTCGCCATCATGGCAGCATGTCACCGTGCGTCACTCCCGAATAACCGAAAATGGGCAAAGTGGCGGGATTAGCTGAGATGACGTAACGGCTAACAGACAGCAGACAAACGGCTAGTAGTGAAAGCAGCGGCAGTCCACCCGTCACGCCCTTAATTATGCTGAACTTTAAGGCTTAATATAATTTAAACAGATAAGTTATAAAAAAAAAATCACCCCCCTCACAGTTGTCATGATGGGGAAAATTAGCCATATAGACCAAAACCACTTTTTGTACCAGGCTGTAAAAAATAAATCTGGTGTAAAGTTGGGCATATTAACATGGGATTGACTCTCTTTTGGAGCCTGTCTCTAGCGGCCGGTCAATGAATTGCAGTTTAAGTCACTTCCGTGTTGGATTCAAGAGAGAGACCGGAAGGTTGCCGCTTGGTTTATTCACTTATCTTTAGTGTTTGTTAGCCTATAGCGAGGATTTTAAGATGCACTTCATGGGGTAACATCTGTGCATTTGTATAAATAAATCTATAAATAAATGTTTTAAAATAACTAAATGTTTTTCGTAAAAAAAATTGTAGTAGTAGTGTGTATTATCAAGGATGAATCAACATTAATAAATTGGGCTACACCAATTAAAATACATTTGAAATGTTAGGTCAGAAAACAAACATTTTCACTTTTACAGTGAATTTTAATTCCAGATTTTGCCAGTTTTAATGATGAACCTTTAATGATGAACTCAATTTAGAAAAATGAGCTTTATTTAGATTGAACATTACCCCTAGTGAAAAATATACCAAAATGTTTTAAAAAAAATAAAAAAACTTTATTTTATGCTAAGTATACTACAAATAAATTTACATATTTATACACTTAAAATAAATACCCTGCAATTGTACTGTTGGTATACTAAACTGATATACTTAAAACCTGCTAAATTGGAACAACTAATTTTGTACTTAAAGGGTCAGGGGCCTCATTTATAAAACTGTGCGTAGAATCCTTACTAAAAGTGTGTGTGTGCCCGAAAGCCAAACATGGCGTGCGCAAAAAAATATTCAGACTTATAAAACCGTGCGTACGCCAGAACCTGCGCAGAATTCACTTTATAAATCCCACTCAGCGGAAGATTGTGATAACATGTTTAACGGTACAAGACATTAGGAAAATATGAAATACGGATGTGCTGTCAAATTACATTACAGTTTTTCTCGATTGCTAAGACACATTTCTTGAAAGCTGATCTCCTTTTCTCTAAACTGTGAACACAAAACCCAATTTTCAAGCTACATTCACAAAACCTGACTCTTCTTGCAAAACCAAACTTTCACCTCAAAACAGTTCAATCTGTGCTCAAAACTGAACTATGTTGTCAAATCGTGCCCCGAGTCAATCAAAATGAAAAACACTACGGAACAGTCACTAAACACTACGTAGAAAAATAGAAAACACAATGCTCAGGACATGAAGCTGGAGAAATAAATGTTTATTGTTCACTGTAGGCTAAATGCATGTTGCCAAACAAAAAAAAAAATTGCATTTACACGTAGCACTTGTAAAAACGAACAGAAATGCGTTTGCCACTTGTGTACAGTAAGCCCATGTAAAAATAAAGTACACAAATATACAAATAAGTGCATTATTCAGCCACATTTTGTCTGGCCAAAATGTTTTGATTTACCCTGGTGTAAGGTTGGCGTTCATATACCTTCCACCGCCATGAGGAGAAGAATTCCTCACTGGGGTTTAGGAAAGGGGAGTACGGTGGAAGGCAAAGATTGATAAAACCTTGGTTCAGTCTTTCAATTCTACAAAAAGAGAACATGGAGTTACAAAAAATATACATGGAATACTAGGCCTACAAACAGTTAGACCAACCCTCCATTACAATACTACAGTACATTGGTACAGTGATGTACTGAAACATATTTACTTACAGTATACTGTCTGTGGTACAGTATATAGTATGTCATACAGTAATTGCTGTCAACATTTACATACTGTACTATAATGTCAAAAAAAGGTAACTACCTGTTCTCTTCTCTAAATCTTCGGATTATGGTGGACACAGTGAATCTACTGATGTTTGGTTGTACCCTTTGTCCAGCCTCCCTCAAGTTCATACCATGGACAAGAACATGGTCAATCACAGTAGCTCTGATTTCATCAGATATTACTGTTCTTTGTCTTCGCTGACCACCTCGACCTCCTCTCACACAAACTCTTCCTCTCAGATTTCTATCCATTATAGGGCCTCACAAACCAGTGGTCTCTGAACTGGCTTACTGTATATGTTCCCTCACATCTTTAGCCACAAGTGTGATCAATTTTGAGTTGTTGTGTTCAAGTGGTGACAACTGTGCTTTAATTGTGTTTGACTTTTGTCACCTGTGCTCACCATTATGCAGCACGGGTGCATCACAATGAAAATGTGTTGGCAAGTTGTGTCTAAACAGGTGAAAAGTGCTTATGGTTTTGCCAAAAGAGTGACTGATTCAATCAGTGGGTTCAGGCAACTGAGCATTTGGTTCAGACAATAGGGTTTAGTGTTTTAGAAATTGACAATAGGGTTTAGTGTTTTAGAAATTGAGAACAACTGTAATAAAAACCATTTAGTAGCCTATCCTTGCCTTGTTTTTCAATAAATAAATCAAATAGTGTAAAATACATTACAGAGAAAGTTTTTCTCAATCTTTTCCACTGACCAAATAGTATTTTTAATTGATTTATATTTTTAATGGAAACAGACCTTGTTGTGCATTATATTTGCACAATCTGCTATTATCATGATAAGCAATTATCTCTGTAGCTAAAACATTAAAACACAGCATGCCAAAGGAAAATTGTTCAAAAGCATTGCATCCACAACAAATATTTATAGGCTATTTATTGAAAATTTTTCTTTCTTTTTTTACTTTTCAGTAAATTTCATGTAGTTTAAGTGTTTAACTCCATTAATGAGATTAATCTAAATGTTTATATCAGAAGTAAAACATTGTTTAAATAATTTTTATTTAAACTGTTATTGTGAACATGCACTGTTATGATTGGGACTCATAATGAAGATTTACTGTTTTACTTCATCTGCCGTTAGTTGTGTCAGTTTCACTAAATACCCCAACGCGCTCGCTGGCGCGGACATATGGATATTTGCTTCAAGTGATAGGCTTGGTGTGGTGAAATTATATTTGTATTATCTTTCTGCATATTTCTCATTTTCTTTAGATTTTCTGTCTAAAAGTGACCAAAAAGACATTTAACTCCAGCTCACCATCGGTGTCGCCAAACTGTTCCATCTCCAAAACGTTCGTACAGTACGCATGGGTCAGAGTTTGCGTGCAAGTGCGCACATTTTCCCATCAAGTTTGTTTTTATAAATCACAACTTATGCTGTTTTGTGTGTACACAACATTTATAAATGAGGCACCAGATCACCCAAAATTGACATTTCTGTAATTAATTACTCAACCTCAAGTTGTTCCAAACACGTAAGACCTTCATTCATCTTCGGAACACAAATGAAGATATTTTTTTATGTAATCCGAGAGCTTTCTGAACCGGCAGCAACATTATTGCGACTTTCAAGGCCCAGAAATGTAGTAAAGACATCGTTAAAATAGCCAATGTGACTTCAGTGGTTCAACCTTAATGTTATGAAGCGACGAGAATACTTTGTGTGCGCAAAAAGCGCAGTACAGCGCTAGTTTCTACGTTAGAACACCGGCTCATTATTGGCTTGCGCTGTTCACGTGAGCACCACGACGCATACGTGTGCTGCTGACACAGGAGCTGGCCAATACTGAGCCGGCGTTCTGACGTACAACCCAGAAGGGTTGCACTGTGTTTACATGACATTTAAGAGAAGAAATTGTTGAATAAATCCGCTATTTTTGTTTGTTTTTGAAACAAAAAGTTTGGCACAAAAAGTATTCTCGTCACTTCTTAACACTAAGGTTGAACCACTGAAGTCACATGGACTATTTTAACAATGTCTTTACTACCTTTCTGGGCCTTGAAAGTTGCAATAGCATTGCTATGGCTATGACGAGTTCAGAAACCTCTCAGATTACAGTACATCAAAAATATCTTAATTTGTGTTCCGAAGATGAACGTCGGTCTTGCGAATGTCTTACTCAAAGTCAATTTGTTCCAAACCCGTAATTAATGACAGAAATTTTATTTTTGAGTGAACTGACCCTTTAGTTATCCGGAAATAGTGCTGAGGTCCAACTAAAGATATACTTATTTGATTGTGCTAAAGTGGAACTATTGCCAGTATACTTTAGGTACACTTTAAATATCTTGCATTTAAAGATCTTATACAGAGATCATTCTATCCTTATTAAGAGTGACATTTAAACACATTTTATTTTTAATATTTAGTAGTGCATTGTGCAATACAAAAGTACTCCAATTAAATTTTAAGTATAATATTTATATCAGTAAGTCGGTCAGTAAATATGTCAATGCGTTTATAGTATACTTAGTATGAACAAAAACTTATTTTAAATATGTGTTGGTATA
Source organism: Phoxinus phoxinus (assembly GCF_949152265.1). Classification (NCBI taxonomy): domain Eukaryota; kingdom Metazoa; phylum Chordata; class Actinopteri; order Cypriniformes; family Leuciscidae; genus Phoxinus; species Phoxinus phoxinus. The sequence goes on along the minus strand of NC_136878.1, from coordinate 28,417,558 downwards.
TATTCTTTTTCCCTGGGGACTGTTTACTCTTTTCCACAAGAACTAATAAATATTCAAATTAGAAAACAAGAGAGAAGGAAAGCGAGGCCCTCTTGTGAAGAATGGACAGTTTGTGAAACATTTCCTAATTGTTAATGAGGGGCTCAGGGCAAGGTGCCAAAGTCGGAGGGCCAATGGCGAGGGGGTACAGCCGGAGCAGCCGATGGGCGGGCTGTTGCTCTGGGGTGACAAGTGGGACCCCCTTTTAACTACCTAGGTGTCACTGTGTTGGAGTGGGGTGTACAGGATAGCAGTCAACACGGAGGATCTCTAATGACGGTCTGAGTGCTGCTTGTCTGCGTGGGGTCTCGTGTCTTTGACCTCCCTCCCACTCACCAGCTTTGATCGTGTTCTGGCGAACAAAAGTGTTTTTAAAGAGGGTTTTTTAGGATGGATGCATCAGATAATAACCTGGAGAACATGTCTGAGAACAATAATGTGGAGAAGAGTGAGGCTGGAGAGGAGGTGAAGATGGAATCTGAGTCCAATCAGGATCTGGACCCAGATTCAGACCTGTCTGTGGTCAAGATTCCTCCTCCACCTGAGCCAACTCCCTCTGGAGAAAAACTGGATATCTGGCCTAATGGCATAAGTGATGGCAAGCTGGAAATATGCAGGACTGTACCTGTGCCTCTGACCCGCAGTATTTTTCCTGTTGCAGTTTCACCTGCTGCGGAGCGCATCCGATTCATGCTGGGAGAGGACGATGACAGTCCAGCGCCTCCTCAGCTCTTCACAGAGCTGGACGAGCTACTGTCTGTTGATGGCCAGGAGATGGAGTGGAAGGAAACTGCCAGGTAAGAGCCTCGTGACTTTGCTGGGACTCAAAAAGGGCCCAGAGCTATTAGAGCCAGTATTATTAACTAGGTGTTGAAAAAAAGCTAAGCTTCCCTGAATATTTATTTGTTTCTAATAGTATTATTTTATCTCATGTTTTGCCCAAATGTTATTAATTTTACATTTGAAAACAGTTCTCCTAAAATGTACTAATTTGGAGGAATTATAAGTTAATTTATAAGTTTGGGGTCATTTTAAGAGTTTATAAACAAACAAAATTATACTTTTCATTATTTTGATCTATTCAGCATTTTAGAATGATTTCTGAAGGATCGTGTGACACTGAAGTAAGTTGTAATGGCTGCTGACAATTCAGCTTTCCCATAACAGGAATAAATAGAAATATTTTACAATATTACCTTTTTTTGTTGTATTTTTGATCAAATAAATGCAGCCTTGGTGAACATAAGCATCTTCTTTCAAAAACATAATTGTTCAGATTCCAAACTTTTAAATGGAAGTGCATTTTTAGAGAAGATGGCAAAAATATCACTCTTATGTTCTGTTTGCTTTATAGAGCGCTTTAATTACTCTTGCAGACTTGTTATACAGGCTCCATACAATTCATCAAAAGAACATTCAAGTGTACTGGCTCTTTGCCAATGACTGCTTGGTGCCAGTATCTGAAGACATTTTAAATGCTTGACAGTGTCTAAAGGAATGTTTCCCACCTGATTATTTTTTAGGGAATGGTGTAAAGCAATTTAGAAATATTACATAATGCTTTCAGCTGACACTCAAGCATTTAACACAGACACTGTTGCTTTAAATCCCTGTGATCGTGAGTTCATTTGAGCAGAAAACTTGGTCTCTGATGAAGGACGAGTCTTGCATGAAGCACACATCAATTATGGAGCTGTGCTGCTCTTGAATGGGTTTGATCATTCAATGAGAGGGGCAGTTTCATGTTAAATTTAGTAGCACTCCAGGTGGTCCCCAATCAGTGGCCATTATCACATGCCACAGCGGCCATTTAATAGATCACTACGAATGAGTACAGGAATTATTACTGCTGATCTTTTCATTTTCAATCAAGACTTTATTTGAGAGATTGTTTTAGAGATGAGATTACAGCCTGTTTGTGTATTTTAGGATTAGAGATTGCATATTTAATCCTTTCAACCAGGGTCGTCAATTTGAATAAACAAAGTTTTACAGGAGGAAAGATTAGAGTTCAATATGAGGGCTGTTTTAGACTCTAGTTTTTAGACTGGATTTTGTCTCTGATACAGTAGATTTAAGAATATGTATATAGTTTGGGTTCAGTTTTTTATTAATACTATTATTCAGCAAGGATACATTTAAATTGAATGCTTTTGTTTTAAACTTTCTATTCATCAAATAATCCTGAAATGTTTCTCTGTATCTTCATTTTCTGTATCTGATTATCGTAATATTAACAAGCACAACCGTTTTCAACTGTGATAATAATAATAAATGTTACTTGTTGGGCACCAAATATATTTTTAATCAATGATCAGTTTACTTCCGCATTGCTCTTTTTTTTTTATACAGAACTGTTCACATGAGACTTGATTTGAGCTTTATTACCTTCAAGTCTCTTTTGTGTCTTTTACTTAGGTGGATCAAGTTTGAAGAGAAAGTGGAAAAAGGTGGGGAGCGATGGAGTAAACCACATGTGGCCACTCTGTCCCTTCATAGTCTCTTTGAACTTAGGACGTGTATAGAGAAGGGCACCATCATGCTGGACCTAGAGGCCTCCACACTGCCAGGGGTCGTTGGTAAGCTTTTCCTCTGCAGACATTTTGGGCTTTGACTTTCATGCTTACTCAGAGGATAATTAACTTCGACTGTTGTGGATGCTCTGATTACAAATGTAAAGTCTCTATGACACTCAAATACCCCTTTTCCACCGAAATGGAACCAATGTGAACTCAAATTGAGTGACCCAGTGATTTAAGAGCAGAGCGATGACGTAACTGACTGCATTATAACATCATAACGAGTTTTGAAAACAAATCTTTTCTTTAACTTTTTATAACTTCCAAAATAATCCACTTCAGTTTCTTCATCACAAACAGCTTTTGATTCAATAAAGTAAAATGTATTGCAGTCGGTTCACACGTGATGTTTATGTATAAGCCTATCATTTTATTTTAGACAGACAAGGGAAATAAGGCTGAAAGTACACATTTTTAGAAAATAATTTAATATGATGATAACATTTTGAGCTGCCTTTTCTGTAATGAAAGCATGCAGAATGATTTCTTGTAAGGCACGATCTCTGGCACCAGCACTGGCACCCTGTCAGTGGACAAAGAGCAAAAGAAAGATCATAAAGATAACACTTGAGATCAGATCAGACTCTGAGGAAAAAAAAGCTTTTCCAAATGTACTGTACGGACTGAGATATAGCACGTGAGATATGCATTCACTGTCTTGGCCAGCACAGCCCATCTATTTATTCGCTTTCCAAACGCTCACATGTCAGGATGCATTCATTGCTCTGTTTAATACACTCCTCTCTCAACCTCCGCTGTAACTCTGGGTTCAGATGCACGGGTGGTTGCATCCATTCAGGGCGGCCATTTCTTTTATACTGAATTCAGACAGAGCGTGAGGAAGATCAGGTTGAAAATTGTGTTGCCGTTAAACAACCCTAGTGCACTGTTAGCAAATTATGTGAATCTGGTCATTTTTTCATTAGAGCTTCCTTAGAGGATTGATTGGGAAAAAAAAGTCATTTACTGCAGCTGTCTGGATTTAAGATGGCTGGTTAGAGATCATAACCACTGCCACCAATCAAGTGAGATTTATTAATTCATATTCTTGAATATCATACCCGTATCTCTTACTCAGAGCATGATGTGTCAAGTCCTATTATCAATTTGCAGTAAATCTTAAGTTTGGCTGAGTTAAGCTCAGTCAACCTCATAGAGCGCCTTTTGAGATAAAAAGGAATTGAAGGATCAGCCATTAAGGGCCAAACCATTCACAAAAAGGGCCTGAGGGCCCAGGCCTCGTGTCTTTGACCCTCTTTTATAAAAATAGATGCTTACAGGAACCACCAGACAATCTTATGCACAAGCCACTGCCTCATTAGAAGTCCACTTCTAAAGGCTAAGAATAGAACGCAATGTGTCGCTTCACTGACACTGACTTCAAGTTCCTTCAGAGAGTTCAATTTCAAGTTCTAGTTAAAAGTTTTATGAACAGAGTTATGTAAAGTTGATATTTAAATTTAAAAAAATTGCTCTGTTGTGATGCGGTGCAATGAGCTCCTCAAAATCTGTAGAAGTGAAATAACCATTAGGCAGGACTCTTCTAACCTTCATTTTGCTTTCTCACGGTCTACCTGTCTCTGTTTGCTATTCACTCTGTTTCTTTCAGAAATGATCACTGACAGTCAGATTGAGAATGGTCTCTTGAAAGCTGACCTGAAAGATAAGGTCATGTATACCTTGCTGAGGAAGCATCGCCACCAGACCAAGAAGTCCAATCTTCGCTCTTTGGCTGACATTGGCAAGACGGTCTCCAGTGCAAGTAGGCTGTTTTCCACCCCGGATAATGGTAATATGGGTGCCAGTTTGGTGCAGTTATTCCTCCTTTTTCTTTTTAAGCTATTAATATATATGTTTTATTCTTTTTTATATTTTTTATACAAATTTTTGTGGATTGTTTTTATTCACACTTTTAAGTATTTTTGCCTTTTTTGTTTTGAATTTTATTGTGTTATTCACAAAGACAGCTGAAGAACCATAAAACCAAATATTTTTCAGTTTACTTTATTTTGAAGATTTACATCACAACCGTTTACAAATTTGATAGCATCTGTCACAGAGTTTTCGAATATTAAAAATGTGTTTCTAATGAATGTTTTACTAATTTGCTGATTTGTTTAAGTAGTTGTCTCCATGTTTTAAAGACTCCATGAAATCACTTGAAATTGTGATGACATATGCTACCATTCAAAAAAATTTTTTATATAGCCTATATATATTTTGGAATAATTTAATACTTTCATTTAGCAGGGATGCATTTATATGATCCAAAGTGGCAATAAGGGGATTTAAGATACAAATGATTTCTATTTTGAGTAAATTCTGTTCTTTTGAACTTAATCAAATAATCCTGAAAAAAATTTGTGACAAAATCACAAATCAGCACAACTGTTTTCAACATTGATAGTGATTTCTGAAGGATCACGTGACACTGAAGACTGTATAGAAATGCCTGCTGAAAATTCTGATATATTTAAATTATTTTAAGTTGTTGTAATAGTTCACAATATTACTGTTTTTATTTATTTTTTGGTAAAATAAATGCAGTCTTGGTAAACATAAGATACTTTCATAAACATAAAAAAATATTACCAATCCCAAACTCTTAAACAGTAGTATATGTTCTGTTATAACAGTAGGTTTGGGTATGGCATTAAAGGGATTGTATATTTTGTAATAACCAGCAGGCTTTAGTTTATGTCATAGCTATTAACATGAGTTGCCACTTGCTAGTCAGGTACAGGTCGGATTAGGGGGAGGGGCATTCTCATTCTGGAGAGCGTTTAATTAGACAAAAAACTGTGTAGGTAAGGATGAGTTATCAATATTACAAAAGGTAAATGTTGGCTTTGGTACAAATGCATATAGACAAAGCTAGTAGACATGGAAAGAGTTCATGGGGTCTTTAAATAGTAACTCGTTCCTTGTCAGTCCTTGATATTGTTTAGTCTGTCCTGTCTCTGTCTCCATGTTTTTCACTGATGCACACAATATTGTGTTGCGTTACATTGTTGAGAATCTAAACCGTTATGAACTGTTGAACTAATGATCTAATCTGAGAACTAATCTAATGATAAAGATAAAATGATACAACACGTTTTTGGCAGTAATATTCACATTAATTCAGTTAAAGGTAGGGTAGGTCAGAATTGTCTAAAAAAAACTTATATTCAAATTTGTTTAAACTGTCTTTATATACCAATGCATAATTAAAATGCAAGTACTCTGAAATAGAGAGTTTAAAAAACCGAGTGACTCTAGTGTATTTAATCTTCAATAAACACAGCTCATTAATTCCATTCACTCCCACCTAAAAACGGGTGCGCGACTGCGCGCACGTGGGCAGAGCCAGTAATAGCGGCGGTAGTCATGGCGACGGAGAGTGACAGTCGCGCAAGCCAATCCTGTGATTCGTCCCGAATGGAAATAATGAGCTGTGTTTAATGAAGATTAAACGGTCTAGAGTCACTCGATTTTTATACTCTTTTTTTTATCAGAGTACTTACATTTTAATTATGCATTGATATATATAGAAAGTTTAATCAAATTTGTTAAAACGTTTTTATATAAATCATACCTACCCTACCTTTAAGACAAATAGTGCATTGATAAAATTGTACACAAACATCATGATTCGATTGATGGTCATAGGCTACAAATGCACAGGTTTTATACTATGAATCCTGTGATTCATTGACCAATGAGCTTTTCGAACGTGACAAATGTTATTCACTAGAACTTTTATATTCCCTTAACTTCCCTACCTTCTTAACAAATGTTTCTTTTCTTTCTTCTCTTTTTCTGAGCAATGTGAGATTTTACTCCAGTCTCACACAATCTTTTACAAAATTAGCTAAACTTTATACCTAACCACTGGTATGACCTCTATCACCTTAACAATCTTTCTTTTCACCCTTCTTACCATCTTTTATCCTCTGGATGCTCTGCTGCACTTGTCACTAAAAGCACGTAATCCACTTGAGAGTTCAGTGCCTTGCTTAATGACTCGCACCTCTGAGGAGGTGTTGCGAGTCCCTGGAAGTCCAAGCATGGGATGGCCTAGTAAGTTCCAACTTACCAGTTGCCAATGTGTGTATGTGTCTCACCCCACGTAGTGTGTTAAGTCCAAAGTATACTTAAGTTTGTATGTGTAGGGTATGCTTACAGTTCAGTTGGTGTAAAGTTTCATCATCAGCTTAGTACAAATGATTTTGTCCACAAGGTGCAACTCTACCCTGACCCGTTGTTTCACAGTCGAAAAAGAAATGGCTGAGATGGAACAACAACAAACTACTCAAGATGGCAACAACAATAGATGGCCGCGTTGACGATTGCTTGTGTGAGGGGGTTTAAAGAAACCCACAACTTTAGTTTTAATGGGTACAAAGACATTTTATAGGACACCGGACAAGGATTAAACGTTCTAGTGCGAATGAGTTTGACCGCCTATGTTCGCTTACACTATTAAATGGAGTATACTTTAAAAGGCTATGCATTTGGCTGATTCTCATACACTAACCTTCACAGTAATAAACTGGAGTATACTTTGGGCTTAACATTGATGTGATAGAATAGCATAGCATGGTAGATTAAAAGGGTCATATCTTGGTTCTTTTGAAGAGTTCATTGAACTCTTCATTCAACAGTGAGTTTTCTCAGCGATGCCATAGAAGATTCATTTTTGGTTCCTCAAATAACCTTTCAGTCAACGGTTCTTTAAAGAACCCCTTTAAGTCTAAAGAATATTAACATCTGAATAACCTTTTTTTCCCACTATAATAATAATAATTTGTTACATTTATATAGTGCTTTTCTATGCGCTTTACATATGGAAGTGGGAATCTCCTCAACCACCACCACTATAAAGAAGCTATTGTACAATGGAAAGGTTACATGGATGTTAAAGGAACTGTTAATGCCAATAAAGAACATTAATTTTTAAGATTGTATGAAATGACCCTTCTAAAGTTTTTACCATGTTACCAATTTTTTATTAGGGCCCAAGCCTTGAAAAGGCGAAGGCCCTATTGTTTTCCAAAGGATTATTCTTCTTAACTATTATTAGGGCCCAAGCCTTGAAAAGGCGAAGGCCCTATTGTTTTCCTCCGGATTATTATTATTATTATTATTATTATTATTATTATTATTATTATTATTATTATTATTTTTCTTACGACTATTCGGGCACTTTTGGGTCTCTTAACGTGCTCAAAAACTCTTGAAACTTTGCACAAATGTCAGAACCCGCGGCCATTAGAGCCGGACTGAAGCTGGTACCCGGGCGTGGCAGGGGGGCTCGGCAGCGCCCCCTGGAACGCGGTCCGAAAACTTGGTCCATAAATCAAACACGCTTGCGTGTAATAATATGAAACTCGGTACACTTATAGATCTCATCGGTTCATATATCCTTCGTGCTCTGACTTTTTACCCCAGCCCAACAGGAAGTCGGCTATTTGGCGTAGTTTAAAAAACACATGCAATGGAATTTAAAATACTCCTCCTAGAAAATTCAACCAATCACCACGAAACTCGGTGTGCATGAAGTCAAGACATGGAGGATGATAAATTGCGAGGGGATTTTTGATATCTCGAACGGTTTGGCCGTGGCGAGGAAACGAATTTATGGCGAATATTGGAAACAGGAAGTGTGTTATAACATCCTCATACATTAACTGATCTTGATGAAACTTCAGCAGTGTGTTCGCTGTAAGAGGCCGATCACATGGATGTGACTATTGTGAGTCAAAGTTATAGCGCCACCAACTGGCAGCAGGAAGTGTGTCACTTTCAAAATGCTTTGAATTCACCCTCTTATTTTTACCCGATTTGCTTCAAACTTTATGTGTATAATGTAAACACACGGCAGATGTAGACATGTGAAAGAATTATTGATATCTTAAATACTGTTGCCATGGCAACGCTTTAAACTTTTATATTCTTTTTGGGTGCATTTGAGGCTCTTAACATGCTTCAAATTGCATGAAACTCAACATGCATATCAGATTTATTAGGTACTAGGCATGTGTGAAGTTTCAGAAACGGGCGCGGTGGAGGGGCTCAGTAGCGCCACCTTTAGTCAAAAATGGGGTATTAGTTTTACCTACAGTAACAAAAATCGGTATTTATATTTATCTCCCCGAGCCGGACAACTTTCTAATTTACAGTCATTAGCTCCGACCAACAGGAAGTCAGATATTTTGGTTTGAATGTGATTTGATGGGAATTTTGCCAGTCTCTCTCAGTGTCTGTGTGTGTGAGAGAGGAGGGGGGCTTTATTTTAACCCTTTCTCTGCTGTGTGGGACTTCTCGGGCACTTTTGGGGCCCTTAACATGCTCGAAAACTCTTGAAACTTTGCACACAGGTCAGAACCTGCGGCCATCAGGGCTGGGCTGAAGCTGGTACCCGGGCGTGGCAGGGGAGCTCAACAGCGCCCCCTTGAACGTGGTCCGAAAAACTTGGTCCATATATCAAACACGTTTGCATGTAATAATATGAAACTCTGTACACATATAGATTTAATCGGGCCGAACAACTTTCGTGCTCTAAGTTTTACGCCAGTCCAACAGGAAGTCGGCTATTATGGGCTGTATGAAAATGCATGCCCCTGGAATTTGATATACTCGTCCAAGAAAAATTATCCTATCGCCACCAAACTCGGTCAGCATGAAGTCAAGACATTGAGGACGCTAAATTGCGGACGGATTTTTGATATCTCGAACGGTTTGGCCGTGGCGAGGAAACGAAGTTATGGCGAGAAAAGAAAAACACAATGTGTTACAACGTCTTCATACATTTATTGATCTTGATGAAACTTCAGCAGTGTGTTTGTTGTAAGAGGGCGATCACATGGATGTGACTATTGTGAGTCAAAGTTATAGCGCCACCAACTGGCAGCAGGAAGTGTGTTACTTTCAAGATACTTTTGACTAAAGTGGGTGGGTTATTTTTACCTACAGTCACAAAACTCGGTATGTAAATTGTGCTTATCGATCCAGACAACTTTCTAATTTACAGTCATTAGCTCCGACCAACAGGAAGTCAGATATTTTGGTTTGAATGTGGTTTTGTCTCTCTCTGACAGAGTTCCCCCTGCCATTCTCTGTGTGTGTGTGGGGGGGGGGGGGGGGAGGGAGGGAGGGAGGGCACACACACAGACAGCCCCCCCCTTTTCTGTGTGTGTTTGGAGGGGAGCAGAAAGACTCACACTGATGCAAGCTCTAAAGCAGACTTCTTCTCGACAGTCAAAGCGGGGTTACGTTATTGCCCGTCGTGCACAGGAACCCGAAAGGCAACGGGGTGGCGGCTTTTTATATATATATATATATATATATATATATATATATATATAAATAAATATAGCTGCAAGCAGCGATGGAGGGCCCAAGCCGGTGGCAGCGCCAGCCCGGTGCCTTTAGTGTAACTAAAGGCCCCAGGGTGGCGGTGCCACCGGCTTGGGCCCGTAATCGCTGCTTGCAGCTATATTTATTATTATATTACTACCTTTTGGGCACTTTTGGGGGCCTTAAGGTGCTCAAAAACTCTTGAAACTTTGCACAAATGTCAGAACCCGCGGCCATTAGAGCCGGACTGAAGCTGGTACCCGGGCGTGGCAGGGGGGCTCGACAGCGCCCCTTGGAACGCGGTCCGAAAACTTGGTCCATAAATCAAACACGCTTGCGTGTAATAATATGAAACTCGGTACACTTATAGATCTCATCGGTTCATATATCCTTCATGCTCTGACTTTTTACCCCAGCCCAACAGGAAGTCGGCTATTTGGCGTAGTTTAAAAAACACATGCAATGGAATTTAAAATACTCCTCCTAGAAAATTCAACCAATCACCACGAAACTCGGTGTGCATGAAGTCAAGACATGGAGGATGAAAAATTGCCAGGGGATTTTTGATATCTCGAACGGTTTGGCCGTGGCGAGGAAACGAATTTATGGCGAATATTGGAAACAGGAAGTGTGTTATAACATCCTCATACATTAACTGATCTTGATGAAACTTCAGCAGTGTGTTCGCTGTAAGAAGCCGATCACATGGATGTGACTATTGTGAGTCAAAGTTATAGCGCCACCAACTGGCAGCAGGAAGTGTGTCACTTTCAAAATGCTTTAAAATCACCCTCTTATTTTTACCCGATTTGCTTCAAACTTCATCTGTATAATGTAAACACACAGCAGATGTAGACCTGTGAAAGGATTATTGATATCTTTAATACTGTCGCCATGGCAACGCTTTAAACTTTTATATTCTTTTTGGATGCATTTGAGGCTCTTAACATGCTTCAAATTGCATGAAACTCAACATGCATTTGACATTTATTGTGTAATAGACATGTGTGAAGTTTCAGAAACGGGCGTGGTAAGGGGCTCAGTAGCGCCACCTTTAGTCAAAAATGGGGTATTAGTTTTACCTACAGTAACAAAAATCAGTATGGATATTGTTCTCCTCGAGCCGAACAACTTTCTAATTTACACTCATTAGCCCCGACCAACAGGAAGTCAGATATTTTGGTTTGAATAGGAGAATATCTGAGAATTTTGCCAGTCTCTCTGTGTCTGTGTGTGTGAGAGAGGAGGGGGGCTTTATGTTAACCCTTTCTCTGCTGTGTGCGACTTCTCGGGCACTTATGGGGCCCTTAACGTGCTCAAAAACTCTTGAAACTTTGCACACAGGTCAGAACCCGCGGCCATCAGGGCCGGGTTGAAGCTGGTACCTGGGCGTGGCATGGGGGCTCGACAGCGCCCCCTGGAATGGGATTCGAACACTTGTCCATATATCAAACACGCTTGCATGTAATAATATGAAACTCGGTACACATTTAGATATCATCGGGCCGAACAACTTTCGTGCTCTAAGTTTTACGCCAGTCCAACAGGAAGTCGGCTATTATGGGCTGTATGAAAATGCATGCCCCTGGAATTTGATATACTCCTCCAAGAAAAATTATCCTATCGCTACCAAACTCGGTCAGCATGAAGTAAAGACATTGAGGACGCTAAATTGCGGACGGATTTTTGATATCTCGAACGGTTTGGCCGTGGCGAGGAAACAAAGTTATGGCGAGAAAAGAGAAACACGATGTGTTATAACTAGGGCTGTAATCAACCAAAGGAAATCTTGGTCGACTGAAGTCCTGAAATTTTCGACTAAAAATCGACTAAAAATGACGTTAGGAAAAAAAACTTTAAATTAATTAGCTGCGCACTGTGCGCAGTACTTGGTAGCCTTGTTGTCCGCCTAAATGAATTATAAATAAACAAACAAATAGTAGGCTATTTGCAGTATATTAAATAGTTTAAAATAAAATTATTTTGCACTGAAATGAGTCTGACACACGAGTCTGTCGGCTCTGACAGCGTTGCATCACGTGCACCTGCGCAATATCATAGCCTATGATTTCCGAAAATATTCCTGTTGTCAACTAGTGATATCATCACAAGAACTTTTGAGGAATATGCAACATAATTTAGACAATTGTTTTTTATCATATGTATTATAAAAACTGACAGCTCGTACAGAGTGAGTCTGAACACAGGAGCGCAGCTTCGCGGCTGAGACACGAATAGACTATTAACTTAAAGCTTTACTCTTAAACACAAAAGGCACGTCCATTTTAATAAAAAAATTATATTTATTAAACCAGATCAAGAGCAAAAACGAAATAAAGTGCATAACTGAAAATAAAGCATAGGCTCAAAACTAATACAAACAGTGGCACACACATTAGGCTACAATATTTTTTTCCCGTTTTCTATAAAAAAAAAAAAAAAAATGCTGCCACACTGCCGATGTCTTTGTTGACATGGTAGAAGAGGACTGACTATGAATTAAACGCTCTCACAATTAAATAAATAATATTCAGCAAACCTTCTAGTAGCCTACTTTCTTCAATGTGTCTCTCTTCTCCGGTGGGTTGGGATAATCCAAAAGAAGTGAAAACAAGGGGGGTGTTCTGAAGACAGACTGTTACCTGTGAAACAGGGGTGCTCTGAAAACACCCCCATTAGCAATTTGTGCTTTCCTCCTGATGAAACGAACGCGGCAAAACTGATGAAACGAACTCGGCAAAACTGATGAAACGAACGCGGCAAAACTGATGAAACGAACGCGGCAAAACTGACGAAACGAACGCGGCAAAAAATCGACCAATCAGAATTTTGGTCGAGCCAGAACGTATCGACCAACAATCGACTAATCGACTGGGAGATTACAGCCCTAGTTATAACGTCTTCATACATTTATTGATCTTGATGAAACTTCAGTAGCGTGTTTGTTGTAAGAGGCCGATCACATGGATGTGACTATTGTGAGTCAAAGTTATAGCGCCACCAACTGGCAGCAGGAAGTGTGTTACTTTCAAGATACTTTTGACTAAAGTGGGGGGGTTATTTTTACCTACAGTCAAAAAACTCGGTCTGTATATTGTGCTTATCGATCCGGACAACTTTCTCATTTACAGTCATTAGCTCCGACCAACAGGAAGTCAGATATTTTGGTTTGAATGTGGATTTGTCTCTCTCTGACAGAGTTCCCCCTGCCATTCTCTCTGTGTGTGTGTGTGTGTGTGTGTGTGTGTGTGTGTGTGTGTGTGTGTGTGTGTGTGCGTGTGTGTGTGTGTGCGTGTGTGTGTGTGTGCGTGTGTGTGTGTGTGCGTGTGTGCGTGTGTGCGTGTGTGCGTGTGTGTGTGTGTGTGTGTGTGTGTGTGTGTGTGTGTGTGGGGAGGGAGGGAGGGAGGGCACACACACAGACAGCCCCCCCTTTTCTGTGTGTGTTTGGAGGGGAGCAGAAAGACTCACACTGATACAAGCTCTAAAGCAGACTTCTTCTCGACAGTCAAAGCGGGGTTACGTTATTGCCCGTCGTGCACAGGAACCCGAAAGGCAACGGGGTGGCGGCTTTTTATATATATATATATATATATAAATAAATATAGCTGCAAGCAGCGATGGAGGGCCCAAGCCGGTGGCAGCGCCAGCCCGGTGCCTTTAGTGTAACTAAAGGCACCAGGGTGGCGGTGCCACCGGCTTGGGCCCGTAATCGCTGCTTGCAGCTATATTTTTATTTGTCTTTGTGGCTATCTGTGTAACTAGTCAGTCCTGTGATCATTGTTATGTAATGGATTGCCATATCTAGAATTTCCCATTATGATGATCTTCACCCTTAATCGATTTCAATGCCAAAGTCTTTTAATAATCACATTGGACTCATTTATGTGGAACTTTCCACTGGAGATCATCATATCATCATGACTATAACCTTATTATTTAACAGCTCTGATCAGATAATGTAGGATTTATGAAGGTGGATGTGAAATCTCTTCTTTTTTTCTTTTTTTTTCAAGTTACTATTTTTTTTCTTTGGAAGTATCCCTTATTTCATTTTTTGGCTACTTTTTTCTTCTTCTTTTGGCTGCATCAAACTGACATCTTATTCATTATAGCACACGAATCCTGGTCAGTAATAGTGCTGACAGGTTTTCAGTGACATTTTAAAATACTTTGCTTCACTGTGCTTGTCCTGTTCTCCTGCACATGCTTTTCACAGCATGATGACAATAACTTGGGCTCTGAAAGGTTAATACTTAACCTTTCAGTAGATTCCTTTCTCTCCTGGCACATCACCTTTCCTAATTTATTTTATTCTATGGAAGGAATTCAGAGCCTATAAAATATTCATATACTGTAAAGTGTTGTCAGTCCCATTAGTTCCCCATTAGTTTATTCTGACATGCAAAATGCTCTTGCTTATTCTGCATTTGGGTTTCTCTGTTGACCTCTTTTAAAGTTTGTTTTTAATATAATGGAACGGTGCCCTTTTAATTATTATTTCTTTTCATTTGAACCATTGTCTTTCTCAGGTAGCCCAACCACTACACATCGCAACTTGACATCAAGCAGCTTGAACGATATCTCAGACAAGCCAGAGAAAGACCAGGTGAGTCCAATTTATATACCAAATGCCTTAAAGGGATAGTTCACCCAAAAATGAAGATTAATAATAATAATAAATTTTATTTGTAAAGCACTTTACATTTGACACCAAATCTCAAAGTGCTAAGATTAACAAGATTAGCCCATGATTTACTCACCCTGAAGCCATCCTAGGTGTATATGACATTCTTATTTCAGCTGAATACAATCGGAGTTATATAAAGAAATGTCCTGGCTCTTCCAAGCCTTATAATGGGAGTCAATGGGTAGTCCATCAAATCCTATCCATCCGTGATAAAATTGCTCAAAACTGCTCCGTTAGGTTAATAAAGGCCTTCTGAATTGAAGCGATGCGTTTGTGTAAGAAAAATATCCATATTTAAAACTCTATTGTCTAAAATAATACGCAAGTCGACTTGCGCCAAAATAGTAACCCTTGAACTTGATGCACAACGTAATGACGAACGCGCTTGCCCAGCCCTGTTTGTTTGAACAGCGAGAGGCGTCAAAGCTTACGCTACTCCTATGTCATACATCGGCAAGGGTTACTCTTTTGGCGTAGGTCGACTTGCGTACGGCCGTCTGCCCGAAGCTAGTTATTTTAGTCGATAAAGTTTTAAATATGGATATTTTTCTTACACGAATACATCGTTTAATTTCAGAAGGCTTTTATTAACCTCCGCAGAGCCGCGTCGAGCAGTTTAATCACAGATGGATGTGCTTTGATGGACTTCCCAAAAAATATATTGACTCCCATTATAAGGCTTGGAAGAGCCAGACATTTTTTTTTATATAACTCCGATTGTATTCGGCTAAAAGAAGAATGTCATATACACCTAGGATGGCTTCAGGGTGAGTAAATCATGGACTTATTTTCATTTTGTTGTGAACTATCCCTTTAAATAAATGCTGCTCTTTTAAACTTCATATTCAGCAAAGGATCCTGAAAAAAAAAAAAAAAAAAAGTATCAAGGTTTCCACAAAAATATGAAGCCACGTAACAGTTTTTAACATTGGTCATATTAAGAAACGTAGGTCACACTTTACAATTAGGTCTTATTTAACATTAGTTTGTATTAACTAACATGAACTAACAATGAGCAATACATTTGTTACAGTATTTATAAAGTACGGGATAATATACATCCAGCCAGTTGTTATCTCAGAATAAACACAGATAGGGTGATCAGGACCCTGACGCCTGAAAGGGGTTTATTCTAAAATAACAACCGGCTAAATAGACGCAAAATGGCAGCAGCTGTGTTTGTATGAAACAAATGTCCACAATACTGGATGGCATAATTAAATAACTGTACACAAAATATTGAATAAAACGTTCCAAGCTAGCGTATAGCGCTGCTGACTTCAGTAACCTGGATGAGGCTGTGTTATCTGTTTTCAGCGGTTGTTTTTGGGGAATAACATACAGCTGGATATCCAATTGACTAATCAGAATCAAGTATTCCACAGAGCTGGGTAATAACTAAAGTTAACTAATGTTAACTAACAAACAATATTACGTTTTTGACTTTTTTGATCAAATTAATGCAGCCTTGAGCATAAGAGTCTTCTTTTAAACATTAAACAGCATAAATAAATATTTGATCTACTCAAATATAAAAATAAAGAGAGAATGTATGGTATCTGTAATTGACTGTAATTTGGTTTGCCAGAAACCTTTGCACATAAACAGTCTTTTTTTAAATTATTATTATTGTTTTCCTAATGATAAAATAGGGCATTGCGGTTACATGCACAGCAGACCAAAAGCAGTGGACTTTGTAACGCAAGGACATAGCTGGTGGGAATTACAGACTTGCATTGCTAATGGGAAGTTGGTCTCTCACTGAGGGAGCACCAAGAGGTCATAAGGGTGGTGTCAATCTGTGACAAACCGTACAAATTAACTCACTTCATAGAAGTTCACCTTAGAGGAATTGTAGAATCTTTCCTTTTTTACTTGGGAATCCATCCCTTCTTGCTGAACGCAGCATTATGTGAAATAGCTGACAAATTTTTGACAAGTGTTTCTGTGCTTCGGGCAGAAAATACTAGTGCAAATGTGATTACTGGAAGGCCTCCGCTGTTGACAGACTCTTAGGAGATGGCCCTTGCTCCTTGTGACAGAGTAGGGGATTGAGAGGCTGCTTGCGTGAGGGGGGCCAGAGACATGGACAGATTGCGATTGTAAGCACAGATTGAGGGGTGGCTCGCCTTTGTGTCGTGCACTGTCAAAGCCTTGTGGCTTGTCACACTTTAGCTTCTTTTTGTTTTTTTGATGACGTCATTCCTGCTTTCTGAGATTAGACATTCACAGAATCTGGAAATGAAGAAAATTAAGTATTTTTGAGTGATTTGGTATGGTGGTTTAGAGTGATGAATTATTTTTCCCTTTGTAGAATGTATCATTTTGCTGTTCTAAATTGAGCTAACTTAATATCCATATCCCATTGCTTCTCTCTGTAATGTAGGACAAAAGTACCTTGACTTTTCTCCTCAGAGAGAGCGCCCCCCTAAGGAAGGACCATGAATTTATTAGTCTTTCACGCCTTGCAAAAGAAAAAATAGCAACACTTTTTAAATTGTAAAGCTTTCATTTAAACATATTTGCCGAGATTTTGGTTGCAGCCATCCATTTACGTTAGCTTCAACAGGAAGTCATCAGTTCCATGGCTTGACTACATAAAATGCAGGCTGTCAGACGGTGTTGACAGACTGATGTAATAAAGCATTGCTTGCTCTAGCTGGGGAAGTAATCCAGTATCAGAGATGATGCTAAGCCTTTCCACTCCGCATACTACCTTCCAGAGAGCTGGACAGCTTCGGTACCCTAGTGAAAAATAAATATACCAAAATATATTTTAAATACATTTATTTTCCATGTATACTACAAATACCTTTACATATTCAGTACTTAATATAAATACCCTACAATTGTACTTTTGGTATACTAAACTAAAATACTTAAAATCTGCTAAATTTGAACAACTGATTTTGTACTTAATGCAGTTTAGTTATCCGGAAATAGTGCTGAAGTTCAACTAAACATATATTCAAGTATATTTGATTGTGCTAAAGTGGAACTATTGCAAGTATACTTTAGGTACTGTTTAAATATCTTGAATTTAAAGACTGACCTTATACAGAGATCATTCTATCCTTACTAAGAGTGATATTAAAAAAATATTTTAGGCTTAATATTAAGAAATGTGCATTGTGCAATACAGAAGTACTCCAAATAAAGTAACCCTCAAGCATTATGTCAGTAAATATGTTAAAGCATTTGTAGTATACTTAGTATGAAATAAATATATTTATAAAACAGATAGTTCCAGTCCTTGATTCTGATTGGTTGACCCGTGTTTGCAGCCGTTATAAATTACTCAATAAACATACACCTTTGACCGCATTACATTGTAATTACATTACAGTATTACTGCGCAACTGCCCTTTGTGATTCTTTGTTGCTGCATGTGTTGCTTGGCAACCTCTGTGGAACTACATTGCTTAGTGGAGGAATAAATGTCTTATAACGTTATACTTTTTTGTTGCTTGTATTTCATGAATAAAATAAATATTAAAATAATTTTTTATGAAGTAACCATTTTATAAAAGCACATTTTAATGTTAATATTAAGAAATGTGCATTCTGCAGAAGTACTGTGCTAGCTCCGCTCTGCGTCGTGCCTAACAACGCCCCTTAGCTTTGGCTTCGCAGGGGTTATTGCTTTATTTAAATACATTTTGGTATAGTTTTTTTTTTAAATGGAAATTGATTAGGGTGTGTGATGTATTGAAAGGTCAGAAGTTACCTTTAATAAAATCGTGATACATACAATTTAAAATTGCACAAGACTTCGTTACCACTTTGTATAGTGTTGTATTCAGCATAATGTGCTGCTGAAGTGACCATCTGCCGACCCTTCTTTGACTCCTACATATTACACTGAATGAAGCTCAGAAGTAAACATTCATATAAGTCTGAGAAAAACACTATGGGTTGTTTAAGGTGTGTCCTTCTAATACCTTAATCATCCCTTTACGCTCGTCTAGTAATGCTGTCTACAATCTGGCCTCCAGTTAACATCAGTGACGTCACTCATCTCCATCTATGGCCATCGCTTCCTCACTTGTTTTTGTTTCATTCATGGTTAAGATCATTTTTATTACTCCATGGTGGCTTTGCTTTCTAAATTCCCAGATGATTAAGCATGAGTTGAATTGAGTTTCTACAAGGGTTATTCCGACGAAGCAGGGATAATCATATTGGGCTGCCTCTTTCGTCTCAGTCTTCTTTCTCTAACCAGCAAACTCTGTGTTAATGGTATTGTTCACCCAAAATGTCTTATTTTACTCACTCACCCGCATGTTCCAAACGTGAAGGACTATCTTTATTTAGTGTTACACAGGATGGAGCCGTTAAAATCACTCAAAAGTACCATGAAGTAGTTCATATGCTGCTTCTGATGAGTGAGAGGTCTGTCTTGTCATGTGCTCAGGTGCTCCAGGTTAAATGTTTTCCATTGTGCTTGCTAGAAGTGTTGTTCTGTCAATTGTTAACTAAACTGCTTACTCTGCCTGTTAAATAAGACTTTCAGGAGACCATATTTTTGTTTATGTATTGGCAGTATACTGGGGAACTGGTTTATGAATGACTGACACTGGAACCTCATCTTCAGTTTATCAGCAGAGCTGTCAAATCTGATTTATGAGCTTCCAAATTAACATGTCAATGGATTTCTGCCATGTGCGCTAGTCTTGCTGTTAAAGAATAATGAGTGTTTACATTTTTGGAAGTAATAAACAAATAAAAGTTCTTTATATACGCAATAAGCTTGAGTAATTGTGAAATAACACGTTTATCTATTAAAATAATAATAGAGAGGTCAATAATGACCTTGGAGGCACCAGTTACAGTTGCTTAACAATTTATGGCTATGTGAGCAGGGTGTGCTAATTATCTCTGGCTTGTAAATTTCACATTTGGCATGACCTCAGAGACTGAGCTGGCAGATGCCACTGCTTTGAAGTTGGCCTTCATTTTATCACTGGTAGGAACAACAAAAGCCCATATAAATAAAATGAATTTAACAGTTCTTTATACTGGTTGCCACTGGTTCCTCTGAGTTTAGAGCAAAAGAATGCAGAAGTCACAGTGGGCCTTTGCTGAACCCTAGAATGAACCATCTTACGTACAACCACCAATCTTTGTAGTTTCCATTAGTTGGACAGTTGCGGCTGTTGGATTCATCACATCTCGGCACAAAATGCCAGCCGGGTAATATGTTTAATGAGGTCATGTGTTAGGGCTTGATTTGTGCACTTTGTTTATCCGTTTCTTCTCTCTTATCGAGCTTCATTAATATACCATCCTGCATGCTTCCAGCTGAAGAACAAGTTTATGAAGAAGCTGCCCAGAGATGCTGAAGCTTCCAATGTTCTCGTTGGAGAAGTGGACTTCCTGGACAGTCCTTTTGTGGCCTTTGTGAGGCTGCAGCAGGCAGTCATGTTGGGGGCGCTGACTGAAGTGCCTGTGCCCACCAGGTATGACCTGCTTTCATCCCATAAGGCCAAGGAGGAAAGTAAAAGTAGTGGTGAAGGAGTGTTCAGTTAAAAACTAAGCTTTCATTAAATGTGTATGTTTTACATCAGGTGCGCTAATATTTGTTATTGTCGTCTTGTCCCCAGATTTCTGTTCATTCTGCTTGGACCCAAAGGCAAAGCCAAGTCATACCATGAAATTGGTAGAGCAATCGCTACCCTGATGTCTGATGAGGTACATGGAGAGTCTCATCTTAGCCGAAAACTGTTTCAATCCTGTTTTAGAGTGCTAAATATGGTTGAGTTAATTTTTTCTTTTCTTTATGAAAACTGCATTCTGTAACAGAACTATTGTTATTTTACTGTTGCTTTAAGTTTTTGTTTTAATTTTACAAGTGAAACTCAAAAAGTTAGAATACCATGCAAAAGTTAATTTATTTCAGTAATTCAACCTAAAAGGTGAATCTAATATATTATATAGACTCATTACATGGAAAGTGAGATATTTCAATCCTTTATTTGTTAGAATTTTGATGATTATGGCTCACAGCTTATGAAAAAATTTGGGGTTTTCATAATCTGTAAGCCATAATCATCAAAATTATAACAAAATGGCTTGAAATATCTCACTTTGCATGTAATGAGTCTACATAATATATTATTTTTCCTTGTTAAGTTGAATTACTCAATTAAATGAACTTTTGAACGATATTCACATTTTTCGAGTTTCACTTGTAGTTTTAAGTTTTAGTAGTTCTGTTGTTTTTGTCATTTTTATTTTTAAAATTTCTATTTAGCTTTGATTTATTTTAGTTTCAGCTTTAGTCTTAATAATTTAGTATTTCAACTTAATCATTTAATTCCTCTTACATTTTTAGAGTTTGGTACACAGATTGTATGAGTTACTCGGGGCTGTTGTTCATCTAAAAAAAAGTATTTGGGCCACTCCTGTACAGTAAACTGATTTTAACAGGCCAATTCAATAGTCACACCTATATATTTGTTAATCCCAAACACTGACTGTGTAAACGTAGCCTACATTTTCTGATACTGTGTAGCTGTGCCTGAAAAAGAAAAGAAAAAAGGTTTGTGTTTGGATTTGTTGGATTGGATTGTGTAGGGAAAGTTAGCGAGTAATCACCGTTCTCTTATCAAGGTCTTCCATGAAATTGCGTACAAAGCCAAGGACAGACAAGATCTCCTCGCTGGCATTGACGAGTTCTTGGATGAGGTCATCGTCCTCCCTCCTGGAGAGTGGGACCCTGCCATCAGGATAGAGCCTCCAAAATCCCTGCCATCCTCAGATAAAAGGTAATTGATGTTTTTCAGCAAATAACTTTTGCTGAAGCCCCACCAATATCTCACATCAAACTCTGTCAATGTTCCTATTTTTACTCAAATTATGGCCAGATATAATTTCTGAGCCTGTCCCTTTGTCAAATAATTTATATATAAAATAAATATAAATTATATACCTGTGTGTGTGTGTGTGTGTGTGTGTATATATATATATATATATATATATATATATATATATTTATATATTTATATTTATATTTATTTATTCATTTTTTACTATATTTTATAATATTTTCTAATTAACCACTGCTCTGCTCTTTCACACTGAATGAATGAATGGCCTTTGTTCGCACAGAGCTGGCTGCCTGGCCTTTGAAACTACTTCCTGACCATGTGTGACACACCGTATATAGCTTATTTTTTATATATATTTATAACACACCGTATATAGCTTAAATTTTATATATATATATATAAAATTTAAGCTATATACGGTGTGTCACACATGGTCAGGAAGTAGTTTCAAAGGCCAGGCAGCCAGCTCTGTGCGAACAAAGGCCATTCATTCATTCAGTGTGAAAGAGCAGAGCAGCGGTTAATTAGATGAAGTACATCACCTCTCTTTAGCTTCAGGTGAAGTGACAGCAGGCTGCCGTTTTATCCTGCCACCTAAATACCAAAAGCAGAGCGGTGTGCCCGCGGAATGCAGTCACACCAGCATCACACACAGTGTACACAACACATTACACACAGCAGTCCTCGTACATGCATTCACGGGTTGTTGAATGTAAACAACAGTCTGAACTGCTTCACATTCTGTCTGTCTGTCTGTCGTTCATAAAACATCCATCCATCCATCAATCACTTTAGCTTGTTGTGTCTATCATCTTTAATTTGATCTATTGCCCAGTCCTTATTTTTTTATTTAACTTTTTCATCTTCATCTTTTTTTCTGTCTGTTTTTTGTTTTATCTGTTGATCAAACATTTTATCTATTGTTTAATCCCTCTCTCTCTTTATCTCGTTTTTATCTGTTGTTTTATCATTCTATCTATTGTGTGATCATTTTATCAGTTTATCATCCTTTCGTTCGCTATCATTTCTTGGTTTAAATGATTATCACACCATATGGATGATTGGATATGTACCATATTCATATATCATGGCATTTAGATTGTAATTTGAAGAATACCATGGTATTACCATGTCTATCTTGTATTTTTATTTCATATTGCACAGTTGTGTGGGATACCAGGGTACAAGTTTGCAGGATGTTTAGTTAACTTCAGGCTGGGGGCCTTAAAATGACTTCTAAAGAGGCCACGAGTGTGTCTTTTGTCATCTTTCTTCCTTCTCTGTTTTCTTTCCTCCTCTATAAGTTATTTCAGGACATTAATGACATTGAAGTGTCTTGTTCAACAATATCCATTTGTTTGTTATGTTGTCCAGAAAGAACATGTATGCCGGAGGGGACAGCACACAGATGAATGGAGACACGCCTCACAGCGGTGGAGACGGGGGCGGGGGGCACGCAGTAGGCGATGAGCTAAAGAAGACGGGGAAGTGAGTTAATGTTTGTATAAATTATTCTCAAGGAACAGATTATGCTCTCTGAACACCATGGTTTAGTTCAGATAAAGGTTTGTTTTCCTCCTTTCTAAATGACTAGACTTATATTAATATTAGGCAAACACTGGAGTCAGCATGTGCTCTGTTTATGAGAAACAGACTATTAACATTAGATTTGGTTTTTCTAGTACAGTACATTCCCGCTGTTGGTTTTGGAAACACCTTGAACTTTGGCAAATAACTGCCTCGTACTATTAGTACTGCTTTTGCGCTAAATAGATTTTGTTTTGTGATGTTACCAATTCATAATACCAATAATCATACTACTATTTAAAATATTACTTTGTTCATATATGGTCTAAAAGTCCACTAATGAGCATTTTTCTTTGCAAAATTATATTGTCAGCATTAAAATTAGTGTAAAAAATAAAACAATATTTTAATAATAATTAATACAATTAAAATTCATTTCATAATGTTTTAGTATTTGGTGTATCCTCCTATTGCTTTTGATTACTGACCTTGAAATAGTATATTATAATATTTCTTATGCATTGCATGTTATAACATTATATTTTTGTGATTTATTGCTTGTTTTATTTATTTGTTGTTTATTTCCATGTTTAAAATTTGAAATTGGATCCCAAATGTTCTGATTTTTGAATCCCACTGTAAAAAAAAAAAAAATTGAATAGAAGAAGGTAGAATAAGATAACCTGTATATATTTAGTATAAGAATTAACTCTTATCATATTTTGTTCCTTAGGTTTTGTGGAGGCCTTATTCTTGATATCAAAAGAAAAGCCCCCTTTTTCTTCAGTGATTTCTACGATGCACTACACATCCAGTCTTTGTCTGCCATTCTTTTCATCTACCTGGGAACAGTAACCAATGCCATCACGTTCGGAGGATTACTGGGTGACGCCACAGAGAACATGCAGGTAAAGATTCTACCTCAAATCATAGGGAATTTAATTTCCTATTGTGTGCCATGGATGTTCCATATTATGCTCTTTGTGCCTGAGCCTTCCTAAATAAGAATCAGTCCAACATTGCCAGAGATTACAATGTAATTCAGTGTGAGTCAATCTTTAACTGACGCATTCTGGGAGCACCTTCTTCTCTGTCCTTTTTTTGAAATGTTACTACTAGTTCAAAGGTCATGTTAGTAAGTTAAAGTCTCTCAGTTCATATACGTATTTAGCTGTTTTAAAGGGGTCATGAACTGGATTTTTTGGATTATTTTATAATGTTTCCTGAGGTACAGTTATAGGGCCCTATCTTGCACCCAGCGCAATTGACTTTGAACACCGACGCATGTATCATTCCTATTTTGCACCCGCGCACAGCGGACTTTTCCCTCCACAGACGCACGTCGGTAAATTAGGAAATGAACTTGCGCTCGCGGGGGCGGTTCAGCGCAAAGAGGAGGCGTGTTCCGGCGCAAAACTTCAATGGTGCTATTTTCCAGTTTTAGAAAGCAATTGCGCCATTGACCAAGAAAAAAACAGTCTAAAGACAGTGGCGCGTTGCGCGTTAGTGATGTGGTATTTTAAGGGCGCGTGCTTGGCCATAATGTTAACCCGCATCCACTTTGATTCTCTAATATAAACAGATGCAGCAGTTTTCATTTTTGCAAATCATACATTATTACAAGGAAAAATATTAACACACGAGGGAAATCATTGGTATGTCCGTGAAGATGTGAAAAAGATCTATCTAGATAAAAAAAATAAAAAAATCTAGATTAGGCTACACATTTACCCAAATTATACGCCTGTTTAACCTAATTTGGGTGGGTTTCTCCCATCATCCCCAATGTCACTTCTCTGTGTTTTACAGCCCTGACGAGAACGTCGGTTTCCTCAGCTGTGAACCGCTCCTGCGTGCGCTGGCAAATCCGCCGTTATAATAGCAATCCGCCATGGAACAAGCGCGTCTGCTCTTAAAGGGAATGTGAGAGGACGCTCTGATTGGTTTATTTCACGTTACGCCCAAACCACACCTATGAATAATGAAGCTACTTCAGACCAACCCCTTTTAGATTTGCGTCGGGCGCAAGAGTAATTTATCCGCCGGGAAAATAGCAACAGCGCCGGGATCCGCCCACAAAGTTACTTGCGCTTTGCACTTTGACACTTGCGTTTCAGATCGTTAAAATAGGGCCCATAATGTTAATATAATTTTTACATTTTACATAAATTTTTTCCCCCCACAATTTAGAAATAAATGGCTAATTTAGCCTCTGATTTGAATGCTCTGTTTGAAGGGACGTGTGTGCTGTGAGACTTCAGTGGAAACGCTCACTGCTGTGATTGGCTGACATCTTTGCATATGAAATAAATAATAATAATAATATTAATGTGGAACCCTCTTGAATTCTTAGTTTTTACTATTACAGCTGTCGAATATGCTTATAGTATTATATTTAGATCTATTCCCAACACATGAAAGGTTTCAGTGATGAGTGATGACAACGTCTGTTGAACGCATGAATGCAGTGATCTCATCATTGCAGCATGATTTCTGCACTCTCATGAATGCTTTCATCATAAATTATAATGCAATCACAATGTAAATACTGTAAGAGCTTCGTTGTGCAGTGTAACGGCATAATTATTACATACTTGGAGTTGTGGCAAGTGTCCAGATAATCTCGCGCTGTGTGATTAACAGCTTTAGCGATTGTAAGGGGAGTGTTCTTTGATCGCTTTCTGTATATAATTTAATCACAATTTAAAGAACAAATAATTTTCATGCTACTAAAATAAATAATGTGAAGTTGATCGTTTTGTCCCTGGCTTGATGCATAAACAGTATTAAACGATTTTGGAACAAAGAAAATCTGTCTGAACTTGAATATGGTAATTACACATCAGAAATCACTGCTCATTTAGCATTAAAATAAACATGGTTACTTACATGTTTGTGGCGTTGCTGACGGATCCATATCGTAAAAGTATGTTTGCAAAGCCTGAGCCGAAATTGTGACTGAATTACCAAATACTGTAATCTATAGTGAAATGTACAGAATACAAACAAATATTGCACTGCTGAGACTTTCACATAGTTGAGAAAAACACTTTTAGCATTAGGATCACTTGGATGATAATGTTATTGATCCTGTTTCAATATTTTCTCGTTCTCATGTCACTATTCACTAAAGTGCCAGTGGGCGGGGCCAAAGACGCTGTGATGTAGACGTAGGCGTTGATATTCGTCTGCAAAACCGGTCTTTCGACGCCCTATGATGTCATAATTCCACACTTTTCAGAGCCTGTCGTTTTCTGGCCTTGGTTTCAATAAAATCTATTTTTGGAATAACAAGGAAGTTTTGAAACAGGATATTTTTATAGTATACCGACCTCTTACCTGTCAAATGATCAAGGAATATTTTAATTCTCAGTTCATGACCCCTCTAAAGAAAAATGCTGAGATCTACTGCACATATCATTGGCTAGTTAATATTTAAGCTCAGGGAAACACCTCAGCTAGCAAATTGGTGCAGTTTAGAGGGATCTATTTATTTTTAAATACCTTATAACATTAAATGAGGAAATTAATTAAGATGTAGACTACAGTGTCTGTTCTGAGTAGTCCAGAGTAGATCAGACTCCCCTTATTGATTCCATTTACGTCAAATGGATGACAGGACCACCGGTATATTAATCACCAACTGTTGTTTGTCATTTTACTCAACAACAGGCCTATATCCTTAATGAAGGTGTAGCAGGCTTTGGTCACAGTTTTTGATAAAAGTCAAAAGACAGATGAAGTGGTAATAATATACCACAACCACAGACATTCTCATTTCAACGGGATCTGCCATTATCTGGTCATTTTTACTTAGATTGTGTGAGAAAAACACAAACATGATTGATTCAAATGGGATTTAAATTGCAGAGCAAATCTCTTCATTGGTAGTTCACAACACAACAGTTATCATAAGCACTATTTTAGCAGGATGTGAATTACATACTTTATATAGTGAATTAATATACTAATTTGGACATGGCTAGTTATTACTGAGGTGGGAGTGTCTGTTTTCTGAATATGGGCATTTCGGAAGGTCATGCGATCTAAAAAGTCCATCAGTTAATTACATTTATGGGTAATACAATCCTTTTATTGAATTAAGGTATATAACGTTTGCTCGATATGAATAATAAATCAATTGAAATATGACTATTGTTAACAGTATGTACATAAATAACAGGGAATAAGGGATTAATTAAGAATAGATACTGAGCCATTTCGGTGAGTAACTTTGAGTTAGCTGAAAAGCAGTGGCAATTTTCTTTGTGAAATTATCTCTTGCAAATCTGTGCAGCTTGTTTCTTCTCACACATCCTCTGTAAAAATCACAAAGTGAACGATGATGAATTTCCTTTAACCTTCTCAGGGAAAGCTTGTCCCATCCAAATATGGATTTAAACATGCTTATACCATGGTCTGGGTGAATACTCGATTCTGATTGGCTGCAGGGTGTCTGTTAAAAAGTGATAGAGGACACCTAAATAAACTGTCAGGCGTAACCAAGGAAACCAAGTTATTGTTTGTAACTTGTAACTTTAGATTTCGATTGTAAAACTAATTAAATTATAAACTAATGTTTTAAAAATGTGTTATTTGGCAAGTGACCATGGTATAAGGGGGTTAATGCCCTTCGAGGTGTCCATTGTCAGGTTTTAATGGACTTCCGGTTCACACCTCGCCGTTGTCCATTAAAACCTGACAATGGACACCTCGTCGGGCATTAGCCCTTACTTAAACAGACTTTCCTGGCAGGGAACGTGATTGTGACTGAGCTTCAGTTGGGTTTTTCCATAACCCTTTGACTCTTCTTCATTGTGTATTGGGTGAAGGGTGTGCTGGAGAGCTTTCTGGGTACAGCGGTCACTGGAGCCATCTTCTGTCTCCTGGGTGGGCAACCCCTGATCATTCTCAGCAGTACGGGGCCAGTGCTGGTGTTTGAAAGGCTGCTCTTCAACTTCAGCAGGTGCTTGATCATCTTTGTTCAAAATCCCTGACAAATTTCAAGAAACAGCTAAAAACTCTTATATGAGCATTTAACTGCATCTGAAAAAAAAAAATCACTATTTCTTAAGCCCTCCATGTTGTAATTTGCACTATTCTGAACACTGACTGACACTTTATAAAACTAGCACTTCTCGTGTTTATTGCTCTCTTAAGATTAATCACTTTTATTCCTCATTTGTAAGTCGCTGTGAAAAAAGAGTCTGCTAAATAAATGTAAACAAACTAACTGACCATTTTGTAATTAACTGAAACTAATATTCCGTAAATAAAGCAGAAGTGTTCAATGCATATTGATTTACATTGCTGGTCATATATGCACTACTTACATTTATTTAGTTAATACTTAACTATTTAAAAGTTTGGGGTCATTCAGAATTTTAAAAGAAAATAAAAAATAAATGTGTACTTTTATTTATCCAGGATGCAATAAATTGATCATAAATCACAGTAAAGACATTTAGCATGTTCCAAAAGATTTTTTATTTAAAATAAATGCTGTTTAACTTTTAAGAATCCTTAAAAAAACGATCAGTTTGCAGAATCATATTACGCTAACACAGTCTCACCCCAAAACGTCACATACTGACGGGTCTTGACCATACGGCAAGATACGACGAAAGGGGTAACCTTTAACGTCCATGTGTGACGATTCGGGTATGGTTGGGTTTAGGTATGCGTTAGGGTACCGCTAGGAGGCGCTGCTGGTGCGCTTATGTCTGCATTTCATATTGACGTTATAGGGGTACCCTTTTCGTCGTATGTTGACGTATGGTCAAGACCCGTCATTATATGACGTTTTGGGGTGAGACCGGGCTGATTACGCAACACAACTGTTTTCCACATTGATAATAAGAAATTATTCTCGAGCAAATCAGAATGATTTCTGAAGGATCATGTGACTGAAGACTGAAGAGTAATTGCTGATTAACATTTTGCTTTGCCAGCAAAGGAATAAATTACTTTTTAAAATACATTAAAGAATAAAAGTTATTTTTAATTGTATTTATATTTTACAATGTTATTGTTTTTACTGTATTTTTTTATCAAATAATTGGTGCCTTGGTGAGAGACTTCTTTTAAAAACATAAAATGTATGATTTGAATGTGGGGAGACATGAGTTCATTTTCTATCCATACTTTTTTCTGCAGGGAAAATGACTTTGACTACCTAGAGTTCCGTCTTTGGATTGGCCTGTGGTCGGCCTTCTACTGTCTGGTCCTGGTGGCCACTGATGCCAGCTTCCTGGTGCAGTATTTCACCCGATTTACAGAGGAGGGCTTCTCGTCACTCATCAGCTTCATATTCATCTATGACGCTTTCAAGAAGATGCTGAAGTTTACCCATTATTACCCAATCAACCCAGACTATAAAATCGATTATGTCACGCAGTATGACTGCATGTGTATGGCTCCCACTGATGGTAAGATCTGGTACTTCTCTTTATCTGATGTTTTCTTCTTTCAATGTTTAGATGCAAGTTGAACCGACTAAACCTTTATTCATTTGCAAGATTGTAAACTTACCTTAAATTATTAATCGTCTTCCTAAGCCTCCCATATGTCCACACCAGATGCAAGAAACTATGAGTGCTGACCAAACAGAAAAAAAAAGAAAAAAAGATTACTGATGCATATGTAACATTAATTTGCTTAGTGAAGCAAATATTATGTAGCACAAAGTGATCTTTTTTCCCCTTGGTTGGGATTCAAAAGGTGCTACTCTGAGCTCAAATGCAGTGACCATATTTTCATTCCCCTGCTTGGCTACCTAGTAGTTGAAAAGCAATTTTGCTTTGAGTATGAATATACATTTTATTGAAGATAGCTTAATCTATACTGATACACAAATGGAAGCACAATAGTTTGATGGGGATGTATGTTTATGTCCGGCTTATGATCCAGTTGTTTTTGAAAGGTGTGCAGGTCTACATCTGGCAAATGTTTTATAAATATGGCCAGCATAAATATTTAACTTTTCCGTTTGTTGTACTATTTCTGGTCTTCAAGTGATAGTTTAGACCCACAGGGTTGTTTTTAGGGGTGGTTAATCTGTCTGATTTCCCGATTCGATTCGATTACGATTATTGAAGTCCCGATTCGATTACAGTCGATTTTCGATTATTAACGATTCTCGATTAGCGATTATTGATTTTCCATTTCACAACAGTAAATTCACTACAGTAAAAATCAAAACAATAACAAATTATAACAAACTTCAACATATTCTGAATCTCTATTAACATAAAATACGGATGTCCACGCATCACATGTTACAGCTATCCTACCCAGCTTTCTTCAGTGATTCCATGACTTCGGTTTTGGTCTTGTTGTAGAGTGTGGGGATCGCTGTGTCTTTAAAATATCTCCGAGATGGGACGTTGTATCTCGGCTCCAAAGTGTGCAACATAGCGTGAAAGCCCTGGTTCTCAACGACTGGACGCAAATCCTTGGCAATAAAAGTTGCGATTGATTGTGTAATGCGCTTTGCCCTTTCCGAGCCGGGTGGAAGCTTTGACAATATTGTTTCCACGCTTCAGAGTTCCGTCTTTTGCGTTCCGTCAATATTGCGTTATTATCGATTTTCAAAAAAAAAAAGTTATTTTATTCGATTTTCGCCATTTGTGAATCGATTCAGAATCGTCCACGTCCGCATCGCGATGCATCTAAGAATCGATTTTTTCCCCCACCCCTAGTTGTTTTTGTCTTAAAGTTCTCCTGTAGTCAATCATTTTATCCCTTAAATTCATCTTTGATCCTTAAAATGACATATTTAAAAAAATTTTTTATCTCCCATTGAATGTAACTCCTGTACACCCTTGCTTCATTTAGTGTATGCGGAATATGCAAATTAGTTCCCGCCTCCACTCAATCACAGTAGCTCGGACTACCTGATCCACTCTGTCAACTTTACTGTAGTAAACGCTGCACAATGGCAAGTGGAAATACTGTTTTATTTCAGCCATGTAAGAACCAGAAACTGAATAAGAGGAGAGCTAATTATACAGGCTCATCTACAAGTCGATGTATCAGATTGGTAATGCATTTTATGTATTTCTCTCTATGTCGGACACATAACGGCAATTGATATGATTAGCCTTTGGCTTGACAACGTTATCAGACAGCTAATAATGTGTTGCTAATGTTACACAAACAACGTCCCCGTTCACCGTCTCAGAGTCAGATAGCTGCCTTCTAAAAACCAGCATCCTTAGAAACGCTTTGAACAACTTAGAACGTCAGTGGAGAAAGGCATATAGTTCATCATAACATCGTAATATACATTATACATAATTCACCTGCCTTTTTGCCAAATGTACCAGATTTTTCAAATCAACAGAAAAATATAATGGGAAAACCTGGCTTCTCTTTATACTCCCCTGCTTTGCAGCTCAAGCCCACCAGCACGTGACTGAGATTGGTTACAAAATTTCTGTCATGACCACTATCGTCAAATACAATTGACAATTAGCATACAGTTTGGATTGGCGGTATGGTTCCGTTCTGGGCAAGAACTCCCTGCGCATCCATGCAGCCTAGCATGGATGGGAGCAGGGAGACCAGCAATAACCCCCCTTAGGGAAAACAGAACCAACATGAATGTATGCAGATATAATTAATTCAAGATTTTAAAGTACAGCATAATTCGAGAATTTATTCTGATTCAAGGAGAATCAGAATGCCAAATCGTGACTGGGTGAGAGGAGGAGCTGGGGGTGGAGGAGGGTAGTTAGCTCCTGAGGAACGCGATAGCTGCTGATAATTGTATACGTACTGTATACAGTGATAGGCGTCGTGCGTATTCGTATAGGTACACGTGGATCAGCTGAGAGTCAGCTGATGCGCTAGCTTGACTAACGTGACCTGCCAGAACTGTCGCTACGCTTGATGTTTGCGACGTAGCTAACTTTGGTAAACTGCGGTTTTAAGGAGAAAATACTCTGCAATGGTTTTGACTGATGGATTTGCACATGGTTTGTCTTATTAAAACATATTAAAGCATATTAAAACACCACATATAAATAACATTAAAAAAAAAAATTCTGGATATAAATAGTGATGCTATTCATTTAATTTGAATGACACAGTAGTGCTCCATATGGTTTACTTTTGCAACTGCACTGCCCAAACACAATCACATGTGTCTGTAAAGTCAAGTCTTTTGTCACAAATCCAAGTCAAGTCTTTTGGTAATAGTTTCTAAACACTACAGGTTTGATTCATAAATCTTGTTGAGTTTGTCTCTAAATCTGAGTCTTGAAGACAAAGTCTAATTCAAGTCTCGAGTCAGTGGTTGACGATTTTTAGGTCTCATTAAATGTCAATTCTCAAATCGACTGTTTACAAGTCCCAGGTCTCATGTAACTTGTTTTTGTATTCTCAATTCCCAAATCTCAAGTTAGTTGTATACAAGTCACTTTTTTATGTGTAAAGGTACAGTATAGTCACATTTATTGTTGTTTGGCAAATGTTTGCTGTTAATCTCGGAAGAAATCCACATCCATCGGGAATTGTACATGAGGGCGAAATATTTCCCCATGCAGATTTCGCAAAGTTGGTTATGTGAATTTGTTTGTGATGTACACGGTGTTTTCGTTCATTATATAGTTGTATTTATTTTGTTTTTGTTTTTTTAACAGTTACATGGAGTATCTTTAAATCAGCAGGATTGCAGTGTTGCAGTCAAGTGGAGTAGATTGAATACTTTTATGTCTTGGGTGTATTACATATTGATTTATGTTTTTAGAAAAGACATCACAGAGTGACGTCATATTACGGCCTTTGAGGTGTCCATAGAAATTTTGCTTGCTCAAATTCTAGTGTTACCGCAGCTCCAGTCAAGTCAGTTTTTTAGGGATTTAACTTTATTTTCCATTTCCGAAACTACTTGCTGTCTTCTGTCACTTTACATGTTTTTGTTTTTGCTTGCAGGTTTAATATTGGTGTGAAAGAATGTGTTGGTCAATTATCACACTTCACTTCTAAACAATGTCTCCACTGGGGCCGTTTGATATGCATACCGCTGAACAATTACAAATTTTGTTTTCGAAGTTCTGAAGTAATAATTACTTCATTTCTTTGTATTGGTGTGATATTTTGTGGCACTGGTGTTGACATTCACTTGTTGTTCACAGATGATAGATCTGTTTATTGTGCTAGTGGCTGTGTGTGTGGTGGCCTCAGTAGGAATGAAGGAGCGATCTGGGGCGGATGTGGACGTGATGCGGTTTGGGGTTAATCTCCTCCATGCGTGTGGTGAATTAAGACTGTACAGAGTCCGGCTGGCGGGTGGTTTTCTCTTCCACTCACGCTGCTTTCCTCTGAACCGCTGCTTGCTCCTCTTCGCCCTCCCTCGACTTCTCTTCAATTCGATGGCGCAGAGGGGACAACAGCTGTGTGAAAATTAGTTCCAGTTAAGGGAACCCAGCAAAGAGACTCTTTAAAGATTAATGCTGTTGAGAAGTGGTGAATGTTTACAGTGGCCATTGCGGGGATTGTCAGCACGTATGCTGCATTTAACTTAACCGCAACCACGATAAAATGTTTCTTCTTGTGTGAACGTCTGCTTGTGAAATCTGTCATGTGTGTTTAAAGTTTAAGTGGCCATTAAACTCATTAAAGCATTATCTGATTCTCATGAATATGAGTCATAGGTATTTAGTCACATGTCTCAGAGGCTAAATGTGGCTATAGGATAAAAATAAATAAATGAGATCATCTCGAGTCTTGAGTCAAGAGTGCTAAATAGTACAAATAAAAAATATTATTTACTAGTCAAATGTTACAGGTAAATTGGGTCAACAAAATTAGACCACTAGCAAAAACCTTCTTTTTTTTTGTTGCATTTTTCAAATGTATTTTTATTTGCATTATTTTTTTATTTTACATTTTATAACGTTCCGATTTTTTTGAAATCCTAAAACTTTGTTTATTTCCTGGTTTAAATAGGATTTTTATTTCTATAGTAGTGGATTCAGATGTTTGAGCCCCACTGTATGTTTTTGGTTCTTTCTGAAGGCCGCGTTTGAAACCTTTGACCTTTTGTGTTTTTCAGTAAATTCTTCAGATGTGTTCTCTGATCCACTTGATTCAACAATTATCTGGACTGTAAATTACAGTGATACAGTAAGTGTTTCCCTAAAACATCACTGAAATATGTGTAAAGGCTTTGTAAATGGTTACAGAGTAAAACGACTGAGGATCACAAAGACATGCACCTCATTGCGATTTTCTGTGAAATCTGTCCAAATCTGCAGACTGGCTTCAGCAACTAGCGTTGACTCTTCCAGACTGCAAAACTTGTGTAGTGTGCTGCATTCCAGTCTTAAGACATGTTAGATTAATTGAGGTCACCCAATAGAACGTGGACAACACATTAGAGAAAACTTCCTTGTTCTGGTTTTGTTCAGAAAATGCATAGTGCTTTTTAATCCTTAAATTGTTGGCTGTTTCCTAAAACATTTTCTCCAGACCTGGCTGACGTCTTGTCCTCTTCTATAGCCAAACCAATCTCCCAGCTGCGAATAATAGAGAAAGATCTCTATGACAATGGTTTCATTCAGATGGAGTCCTCATTTTAAGATCAATGAAACATAAAGCCCAAATCCATGCCAACATCTTTGTGGACTGAATGAGACATAGCTCATGTTTCGCACCTTTTGTGTAAACTTGAACAGTAACAGAGTCATTGTCCAACTTCAGAGAGGTTGAAGACAACAAAACAGAAACTAGAGAGCGTTTGATGTTCTGTAACAGTCTTTGTTCATAACACAAGTGTCTCTCAGCTTGGGGATCTCACGATTTTCTGTGAATGAACTGAAATTTTATTTTAAAAGTCGACATCTGTAGGTTTGATATTCTGATTATGTATTTTTGTGTCATTTGTGCAGCGCTTGAATGCCAGCTGGTCCTCCCTGTCAAAGAAGGAATGCCTGAAATATGGAGGGGAGCTAGTGGGCAAAGCCTGTGACTTTGTGCCCGACATCACCCTCATGTCCTTCATCCTTTTCTTCGGCACCTACACCTGCTCCATGTGTCTGAAGAAATTTAAGACCAGCCCATTCTTTCCTACTACTGTAAGTAGCCACACTCTCAATCTGTAGCGTGTTTGTGATGGATTTGTCAATAATCATACTGCATGTGTAGAGGCAATCGATATTTAGCCAAACCCTGCCTCAATCCATAAACTGTGGGCAGGTAGACAATTGCTTTGACAATTCAGTTTCTGATCCTGATCAATACTGCAGTTGTTGAGGTAAGAGACTACTGATGTGTGATGCACACTACATAGCTCCTAAAAAAGTTTTTTTGTTTGTTTTTGTCATCTTAGGTGAGGAAGCTCATAAGTGACTTTGCCATTATCCTGGCCATTTTGATCTTCTGTGGTGTCGACGCTCTGGTTGGGGTAGAGACGCCAAAGCTCATAGTGCCAAGTGAATTTAAGGTAAACTTTCTGTTCATATTGTCTGTCTGTTACTGTAAAGTGATGTTCCTTTTGAGGTGCACTTCTAAAATTGCTACAGGATAGACTGTTCAAATGTTTTGGGTCGGTACATTTAAAAAAATTCATTTTGAAAGACGTTTCTTGTGCTCACCAAGGCTGTATTTATTTGATTAAAATACAGTAGAATATAAATATTATGAAATATTACCATTTCAAATAATATTTCTATTAAAATATAATTTGTTCCTGTTAAGTCAAAGCTTAATTTTCAGCATTATTACGCCAGTCTTCAGAAATCATTATAATATGCTGATTTGCAGCTCAAGAATAATTTCTTAGCAATATTGAAAATATTGCTGCTTAATGCTTTTGTGGAAACTGTGATTTTTTTCAAGATTCTTTGAGTATCAAAAGAACAGAATTTATTCAAAATGGCAATAATTTGTAACAATATAAATGCCTTTATACATTATAAATGTCTTTAATGCATCCTTGTTGAAAAAAAAAAGTAATAATTCACATGCATCCTTGCAAAAGTCAAATGGAATTATGGACTGGTTCCAGACGTATGGAAGTCCGCAGAGGTCATGCAGTATTATTTACATTATGACTTATCTTCACATAATGAGTTATCTTGATTTTTTTTTGTGTGTGATTATCTGGAAAAACAAACCAAACGAAACCAGTAGCAAACAAGCAATACGTTTTTGTCACTGTGTAAATAGAATAGCGTAAACACATAGCCTAATCAATAGATACATTTTTCTTTATTAGATGTTATTTATTTGTATCAGATATCTTGGGGACAGTGGGGTGTTTCTACCCAGGTTGAGGGTCTGCTTAATAGCGATGGATTTTGTTCAGGAAGAAGAAATATCAGAGTGTACATTGGCTGGCATGTTACTTATGTAGAGAATCACAGTACGAGTCAATGCCAATCCACTCAGGACATTACCGTTTGTATCCTGTAAACATTTGCCTAGTGCCACTTCTGTGATCCTCAAACTGCACTCCTCTCATGTCCTCAGCCAACAAGCCCACATCGTGGCTGGTTTGTGCCACCGTTCGGAGGGAACCCCTGGTGGGTGTACCTGGCAGCAGCTCTGCCTGCCCTGCTGGTCACCATCCTGCTCTTCATGGATCAGCAGATCACCGCTGTCATTGTCAATCGCAAGGAGCACAAGCTTAAGGTAGGCCTGCCGTGAGTCTGCTGTGTGACTCTCTCCCAAGCCAGATGGGTTATCACGCTCACTTTGAGCCACCCAGGACCACAGGAAACACTCCCAGTGCCGGGGGGCGACTATATCGGGATATTTATAGAAAGTCTCTTACAAATATAGCCTTTTAATCTTTAGTCTGGAGGATGTGAATCAGCACTTGGAGTCAAAATTAGCATTATTCAAACAGATGGCCTGAGAAACTGATACAAGCCAAAGGGGAAAAAGCTGCCATAAATAATCCAGAAATTAATATTGTTCAATTCTTAATTTGAATTGAAAAGTGAAAGAAAAGAAGAGATTTTGTAATATGAGTTTGATAGCTATAAAGGCTTTGTTGATAATCAATAATTATATATTAGTATGCATTATAAGTCAGGGAGGGTTATTATATTTTACTGACACTAAACTAAAACCATAAACTTATTTCATTTCAGCAAGTTAACAAGGGGATTTTTTTTATTTTTTTTCAATTACTGAAATATACTATGTACTAAAAATAAATAATAAGAACTAGATAGACATTAATAAAAACGTATACAAATGACAAAAATACACAACACAATTACTAAAGCTTTAACTAAAACTAAAATGAAACCGGAACAAATAATCTTAATCCTGAAATAATATTGTTATAGAAGATTATATAAGCGATTTCACCCCACCATCACACTTTATGTCCACATTGGAACATATTCTGAGTAGTGGAACAAAGAGGAATTGTGAATCAGACAAAAGCAAAGCATTTATTCTCTTTTGGCCTGTAATGTGAGACTGGCCTCAAAACATTGTGTCCTCTCACTATAATGCCTCCCCATGGAATAACTCCTATTGTCATCTCTGCCCTGGAGACAAATTGTACTGTACATTTGTGTGATGTAGTGTAGTTTTATGCAATAACATCATAATCAGTGTCTATGATTATATTTATAAAATCATAAATGGATGCTGCCTATTGGGACCTTACTTGTCCCAATCCTTAAAACCCACCCTAATGGCCTCTCTCCAAGCTGATACATGATGGGAATAGGGAGAAGAATAGGATTGGGAAAAGGTGGATTTGAACTTGGGATCTACACATCAAAGGCTGAATCTACCATATTATCCACACCACTTTTCCACTTACTAAATTGTAAATTGTAAAAAATACATGTTTTTGTTGGTTTTAACAAGACAACAGTCCTCTATTTTTATGAGACTTTGTTTGTTTTGGACCTTGACAGACATGATCAAGACATTGGAAAAAGATAAAAGAGCTCCTTAAAGGCACAATGTGCAGGATTTCCATTTTTGTCAAACAGCGACCCCTCGAGTCGCTGTGGAGTACTTGTATTTAACTTTACTGTCGTAAATACCACTCACGCAGAGCCGTCTCTGCACTCACGCACTGATTCCCTGTATACCGGTACCTGTTTTCTAGGATGGAAGAGTAGGAGATCGAACAGGCACAGATAGACTTTTCTCGTTTTCTTTTCCTTGACTCTTCCGACCTCGCTTTCTTTGTTTTCTTCGTAGACTCTGCCATGATTCACGTCTGAAATGCATGCTAGTGTCTTCCATATATGCTGCTTCATATGTTGTTGATGTATGTGACTTCGTGCCGTGAAGCAAGTCGTGATTCCTGCGAGATTTGATGGGGCGCCACCTCTTAAACTTGCATTGCTGGTTTTGCCAGCGGCGTGTCCCCCCCCCCCCCCAGCTTTGCTATCGGCATGATTCGCCCTACTACGAGTTATTTTACCATCAAAATTACTTTGAAGCTGTTATATTACGGTACAAATATTGCATAGTGTCAGTGTGCCTTTTAAATTATGTTCAGTTATATATAAAAACATTTTTACAAACAAAATAACAGCATACAGGTTTAGTACTACACGAGGCTGCTAAAAATCATTACTGAGCAAACTATTCCTGCAAATTGTCACTGACCACTGTTATCAGGCATCAAGCATATCAGGCATGTTTTTGATTCCTCTAACAACATTTTGTGACCATCCTTCATCTTTGTTTCGATCAGAAAGGTGCAGGCTATCATCTGGACCTGTTCTGGGTGGCTGTGCTGTTAGCGGTGTGCTCTTTCATGGGTCTGCCATGGTACGTAGCCGCGACAGTTATTTCCATCGCCCACATTGACAGCTTGAAGATGGAGACTGAGACGTCCGCCCCTGGCGAACAGCCTAAATTTTTGGGTGTCAGGTATGTTGTAAAGGATATAAAGGATGGGATGATTTCTTGTGTATTTGTACAGTGTCATCGATCTGAATATAACAGGTTTTGCGTCACTCGTTGACTACAGTTTTGGGCTCAGTGGGGCGCCTTTTAAAAGTCTGCATGTTGGACTGAACTCTAGGGGGCTTTATTGATGCAGCTGTAAGCTGTACAAACGTGAACAGGTCTGCTGAAAACACACCAGTATTTAGGTCGGATTTTTAACACTTATCTGGTTTGGTTAACCAATCCAATATGTTTCTCAAAGTATTTCAAATAATAATGATAATCAATATTTCCATTGAAAGTAATCATTCCTAATTGGGGAGGTGGGGTCTAATGGTTAATGAAATGTGCTGGTAACTGCAAGGTCGCAGGTTTAAACTCGTAAACTATCACATTTATGCCCCTGACCAAGGAACTAAACTTCAAGTTGCTCCAGGGGAACTGTCACTGTAATAAGTGTACTGAAAGTCTCTGTGGATAAACATGTCTGCCGGTTGAATTCTTCCTATAATTAAAACAATGATACACTACATGTTTGTTTGTCTAAAATTATAGTATGGCTATATTATATTATTGCTGTATACACCTGCTAGTAATGGGTGTAGCTAAAAAAGCCAAACCTTTAATTATAAGGGGGTGTCCACACACAGTACCGTTCAAAATGTTCGGGTCAGTAAGACTTTTATTCAGCAAGTATGCATCAAACTGATCGAAAGTCACTAAGGACATTTATATTGTTACAAAAAAAAAAATTCAAACAAATGTTCCAGAGTAAAAGA
The DNA here is from genome assembly GCF_949152265.1 of Phoxinus phoxinus. Classification (NCBI taxonomy): domain Eukaryota; kingdom Metazoa; phylum Chordata; class Actinopteri; order Cypriniformes; family Leuciscidae; genus Phoxinus; species Phoxinus phoxinus. The sequence continues at coordinate 28,377,897 of NC_136878.1, read as the reverse complement.
ATCCTATAAAAGTCTATTAAAGGTTGTAAAAAAATAAAAATAAAAAAAGCAGCACAACGGTTTTCAACATTAAAAAGAATTATAAATGTTTCTTGAGCAGCATATTAGAATGATTTCTGAAGGATCATGTGAAACTGAAGACGGTAATAGGAGTAATATGGTAAAGGAGTAATGATGCTGAAAACTCAGCTTTGCCGTTAAATTACATTAAAAAATATATTAATGTACAACAGTAATTTTTAATTGTTATAATGTTTCACAACATTACTGTTTTCACTTTAGTTCTGATAAAATAAATGCAGCCTTGGTGAGCAAAAGAGAAACATTAAAAAAATCTTACAAAAACTTTGGAACAGTATTGTACTTTTGAACATGTCATCTGCTGAAATGATCATAGACTCTTCTTTTTTTACTGTAATATTATTTATTTTGTTTTATATTTAAATGTTTGTAATTGTCTCCTCTTCAGGGAACAGAGAGTCACTGGTGTCTTTGTCTTCCTTCTCACCGGTCTGTCTGTCTTCATGTCCCCTATCCTCAAGGTAATGATACAGTCCATCCAGTAGCGTCAAACACACTGCTGCGTGTGATTTCTTTTTTTCTTTGTCTTTTCTCAAACACACAATGACTTTGAATGATTGAATCATTATTTCCCGTAGTTCATACCCATGCCAGTGCTGTATGGAGTCTTCCTCTACATGGGTGTTGCTTCACTCAACGGAGTGCAGGTGAGTTCATTAAAAACTGAATTGAGGACGCCTATGACAATTTCTGGGATGTAGAATTATAATTCAAATTTGAATCTAACAAAGTAGAATTAAACCCATACTCATCATTATGTGGGGTATTTCCAAAAGCATGAAATCATTTAAATAATCACTATTGGAAATCGGTTGATAGTAACTTAGTTGGGGATGCTGCCTTTTTTGAAGAGTATTGCTCTTTGTTTCTCAGTTTATGGACCGACTCAAGCTGCTCCTCATGCCTGCCAAACACCAGCCAGACCTGATCTACCTGCGGCATGTCCCACTGAGGAAGGTCCATCTCTTCACCTTTGTCCAGATGCTCTGCCTGGCACTCCTCTGGGTCCTCAAGTCCACTGTGGCAGCCATCATCTTTCCCGTCATGGTTAGTCACCTCGTTCACCTATTTGTGTTTTAACAAACATTAATGCTAGAAGCAGATGTGGCTGCAAAACTGAGATTATCAGGGCTTTGAAGAGTGGCTAAAAATGACAATTATTTCAGCCCACTAGAAACAGACACTCAAGTGCAATATTTGTGCGAAAGACTTCTGTTTCATCATCTGTAGTGTTTTACAGTGTACAAACTGAAAAGGCACCATTTGCTGTATTCTCATTGGTCAGATCTTGGCTCTGGTTGCTGTGAGGAAGGCCATGGACTATATGTTCTCCCAGCATGACCTCAGCTTCCTGGATGATGTCATACCTGAGAAGGACAAGAAAAAGAAGGAGGATGAGAAGAAAAAGAAAAAGAAGAAACAAGGGAGCATAGACAGCGACATGGAGGATGTGAGTTTCCTGAAAAATGCCACAAGCTTTTGTTTTTATATTACTATTATGAACACTTTAGACTTCGAGAAACAAGTTTAGCTTTAATTTATTGCTTTATTACCTGTGCATGATACACATTAAGTGTTGAGTAATTGATGATAGATGTTTATTTATTTATTTCTTTTTTTAACTTGAAATAGCTCCAATGACAAAGCAAAAAGATTGAAAATTAAAAAGTACGAAGCACCTCAGTAACACCAATACATTTTGTATGGTTGTCAGAAAGCTATGAATTTTCTATGAAGGCTTTTTTTTTTTTTAGTTCAGTTTAATACTATGAATATTTGGGCGGTCATGAACGAGGACGTGTGAACCACTCTGGTACATGTAGGTTCAGCTCCTAAAACACTTTTTGACCATTTCTCCCTGTGCAGTCTGACTATCCTTACAATGAGAATGTCCCCAGCATTAAAATCCCAATGGACATGATGGAGCAGGAGCCTTTTTTAGGAGATAAGGCCTCTGACAGTGAGTAGACCGGACCCGGGGCCTCAACTCAACTTGTACCTCTTTAATGATTCAGCTCGAACGATTTGCTTTCTCTTCCTTTCGCATGCGGTTCATGTTACCACTCGCTCCTCTGTCACATAATACCTGTGGACTATGTCAGTCCTCTATGGCAAATGACAGCTTCATTACTTCTTCTTGCCTGTCGTGATCATTTTGCTTTACTTTTGCATTTCTGTTTGCATTTACTGTGATTTTGTGTCCTGCTAACATGGATTCAGGGATCATTTTAACACTTATATCTTCTTGAATATTTTTTGCCCATCCATCTGTCTTGTTAACCGACAAAGATGCAGAAAATATCACTCCTTTTAGATTCACTGAATCAGTGTCATTGATTTACATCAGTGAAACTGATGATCAAGATTAAAATGAGTCGTTTAGTGCATAACACATTGTCCTCTGTGATTTTCTTTTTTACTAAAACTTTGTAGTTGTATTAGAATGAATAGTTATCTAACGGAAATGCTAATCAAAAATAATCCCATGAAATCCCAGCACTCACTCGATATAAAATCCTTAGACACCGTTACAATTGAGTGAATCTGCTTCTTTTTTAGTTGTTGCATGTGTTTCCACTGTGAAAACTGTGCTGGAGCCGTTCATCCTGTATGGTGTGAATGCATGATGTTGGTGTACAGTGCTGGTGTTCAGCAGAACGTGAAGTCATGCATGCGCTAATAATGGACCGTGTGTCCCTCTTGCAGGAGAAAAGTCCCCTTCATTCCTCGACCGATATTCATCGTGCTGAAAAGCGCCACTACTTTCAGACCAGCCCGATGTCAAGGTATGCATCTGTATGCATTAGTAGCATGTATTTATAGTATGGATGTATAACAGATGATATTGTGAAGTGAAAAATGTGCCCTTAAGAACATCTCATTCAAATTATTAGATCCATGTTCAGATTTTGCATTAAAACATTGTTTTCATTGATGCTGACAATGAAACCCACTAAAATTTATTGCAAGATCATAATTTGTCAAGGCTTCTTGATTACATAATATCACCTCTATTAAGTTGTTCAAATAATGCACTTAGGTATTTGAACCACAAGTGAAATTGTTTCAAAGAAATGATTGGTAGTTACTGGGAAATCATTTGAATACCTATTAGGAAGTTGACTGTACTCATCTGTATTTTTCAGTTCAGAGAGACTGCCATTAAATGTGCCTCAGATTAAAATAGACATGGACCCAGATGACAGCAATGCCTTCTACTGGAGAAGTCGAGGGTCCGAGACGTCCATATAACTCCTCCAGCCAATCTGCAGCATAGATTTTATTAAGCTTATCCAATTTGCTGAAAGCCATTTACCATGGGATATTTTGTAAAAACTCTTCCCCATCACGGATCCTTTCTGTGAAGACTTGAGAACGGCTTGAGGAACACTTGTCTTTCACTCACTTAATCATTATGGTTTGCAAATTGTAATCCCTAAACTACTATGCAATTCAGTTCATTGTTTAACTTATGTGCTGAGCTGTAGAGAAATGCTGTAGCTGTTTCCCACAATTCCAGAACTACTTCCTCCATTATTCATCCAATACAATATGAATCTTTCCACCAAATTCACTTACCATGCCACTATTCTCCTTTTTTTTTTTTTTTTTGCTGCTCTACCTCTGTTTTGCATGGCAGGCATTATGTAAAAAAACAACTTCCATTTTTTTATTTGCACAGCATGAGATTTTAATGTTGATCTTTTTTAGTGTATATCTTGAGCAAACTATTCAGCAAATGATTTCTGTTATGATGCGAGCGAACAACTGTGACATAATATATTGTAATATTTAACTGATGATTAATGTTATTGATTGGCACTGAACCAGCTGTTTTTCATAGTTTCATTTATTATAATATGTGGTATTACATTTCATTTGTTTCCTTTAACAAACGATGTTTATGCCTAATTATCCAAACATTTTCTAATAAGCTTGATTAATTAATAAAGCCTAATTCATTTTGATTTTCAAGTCTTGTTAGACATTTGCTTCCTCACCTGGTTTTGGAAAGCATCAAAAGTCTACATGTGTAAACCTACATGTACTCTGTCATCCTGCAAATTATTTACCTAAGTGGCTTAAACCTGAATTGCAATAATACATGAAATTCCTTTAGGTTTAAGATTTTTTATTATTATTATTTGTGCACTATTTACATGATGTCTAGCATTGAATGTCTTATTGTGTCATTTGTTCAAATAAGTCACAAAATGTCAACAAAATGGTATATGCATTTGAATGAAGATTTTTAGAGGACAGGGAAATATGTCATACAGTGCATGTCTGAAATATGTTTTCCTTGAGCCTCGATTCTTCAAGAACCCAAAATACTATTGATTCCTGCTAATTTGTCATTATTCTCCCATCTTTCCATCACTTTTCCTCTTTCTTTCAAAAACATACAAAAAAATGAATATATCTTACAGATACTGTCATTTCAAAATCAACTTATTTTAACCTTGTAAGTATAAGATTTTTAACTTATATATTTTTGGGGGTACATAAAAACAAAATTATTGTGAAAGCATGTCTGGGGAAATTCTTGAACGTTTTAAGCAATGCTAAATATTAATTGTAGAGTGTGTAACTGATACATTTTTAATCAAGTTTTGTGACTTTTTAGAACAAAACAGCTGAAATTATTTTAGAATTTATATTTTTCAAAGGAAATGAATATTAAAAATGAACAGAATTTATTAAATGGTCTCCTCATTTCTTTTTTGTGCATTGTGTTTTTATATTTTTGCTTTTTCGCATCAGTATCATTTTGTCTGCTACATAGGGTACATAAAATGTCAAAACCATTCAAATTTTACCCCAAAAAAGTATTTGCATATGTGAACAAGTTTGATATATCAGTTGCCCCTATTTCTACACTATACTATAAAACCCATTTTAATCAAACTTATGCTGCTCCATTAATATCAAAATTACATTTTATTGTATATCTATATTTGTAGTACATTTGGGGCCCTGCTTGATTTATTTTTATTTTTGACCATTTACAAATAATAATAATTTATACAGTTTACCTTAATTCATGTTCAAGGTTAAACATATATGGTCAGGCATGGGGTGGGCAAAAAGTGAAGGTCATGTAATTTACAATCTTGCATTAGAAAAATCTTGATTAATTGTAAACCTGATTATTACTTGCCTTAGATGTTCACACTGAATATGACACAATGTCACCATCCAGTGTTGAGAGTTAACATTGCAAAGTAGTGGGAGGTCCCATGGCATACACTTCTACATCTAATTTAGTGAATGTTGAATTTCATAAAATTGCTGAGAAAAAGAGAAGAGAAATAAATATTAATTAATTGAATAATTAAACATAACAATGCCATTTAAAACCGTGTAGTCACAGAAATGTTTTCCTTAATGCTCATTTGAACTAATATCACTTTCCAAGCCTTTCAAAATCATTAGCATTATTAGTGCATAATGTGACATTAAAACCCTCCTACGCCAGCGTGACTGTCAGGCTACTCATGACAACAGAGTGTAAAATAATTAGATGTTTGCCAGTTACTTTTCAATTTAGTATAGGAGAAAAGGTTATGTATGTAACCCAGTTCCCTAAGAAGGGCAGTGAGACGCTACGTCATGGTCTTGACACTTTGGGAAGACTCCACGTGAACCGGTGTCTAAAACACATGTGAATACACGCCAATTTTGATTGGCTACGGCAGACAGATGACGTCACAGGCGTGCCGACGAGAGTCTGAAGAATACGTCATCAGCTCCAGATTGTCTGGAGTATGGCAACAAGACATAGCGTCTCCTTCTCAGGGAGCCGGGTTTCATAAGTAATCTAAGACATTCCCATTTGAAGTGGAATGCTGCGTCATGACGTCACAGGCGCTGAGTTCGATGCTGCGTCATGGTGTTGAAGGTTAAAACCCACTGTGGCATACTGAACAAATGCCTGCTCACTGTGCTGTGAAATTAAGTGTGAAATTAAAGTAGGCCTACTGCTAATCCAACCATAACGATTCCTCGGCCAAAGCTCTAATGGGCAACCTAAACCGACGGGAGCATATCATTAAGCGGACGAAGAGACATCAGGGGAGAGCAGTGCTTTCTCTCAACTGTCTGCTCTACCCTCAAGTGCCTCAAGGAGAAATATCAAACCTTCAGGAGATCTGTCTGCGAATGGCGACGATGTCCACTTTTTCAATGGTCTTACTCCTCTCAAACCGTTACAAACGTGTTAAAATAGTTCCACAATTATGTCCACACTATCACCTCCAGGTCCAAGCTGGAGAGGCAACAGGTGAGGGAGTGAGACGCGAGCGGCAGTAATGCCCATTTCCTTTCTTTTGTACATCCAATTCATATGCACATTAACACGATCCTCATATAGGCCCTCTACATGCACACTGCTCCAACTCTATGAACTCTGTCTTCATACTTCATGTATTGGCCATGGAACATTGAGGTTTCCTCAGAGACAGCGACAGATGAGGAAGTGGGACGTGAGTGTTACTCTTCTGTAACAGCCCATTTATATGTGATTATAGAGCACATTACTTCTGTACTCCCAGTATTGGTAAAGGCGACCAATGAGGAAGGGGGATGTGTGTGGTGATATTGCCCACTCTATTAATCATCCTTTAATAAATCGGTCAGGCTTGCGTCACTGCAATGCTGCGTAAAGCACCACCGGCCTGGCACGCCGAATTCGCCTTGCCTTTGAGCTGAGATGTGGTTTGAAAAGGCTTAAATGGCAAGGTGAGAGCCACTCAAGGGGAGATATAGCTGGTGAGAGCAGTCTCACAAAGGGGGAGCGTTTATGACCGACGAGGAACATCTCCTTTACAGAGAGCCAAGTGGCAGTGAAGCTTCTGCACAGTGAACACAGCCAGCTCCCTCAAGAGCTGACCATGCATGTTCTGCTCCAAGACAGATGACACACATTTTGTTTGTATTATTGCTCGTAATTCAACACAGAACAGGGCGAGATACATTTTCTAAACCCACGCTGTCTTTCCATACTGCTTGATTTCTTTCTAAACCCACATTTCGCATGCACAAGCTTCAAACAAAGCAGCTTCCTGAAGACCAAAGAGCTGATGACGTGTTCTTCAGGTGCCATTTTATAGCCAGGCGGGGCATCTGTGACATCATCAAAATTGGTGTGCATTCACACCTGCTTCAGACATCAGTTCACACAGAGTTTTCCCACAGCACCATGGTTGCGTTCCAGTCCACTTTTAGACACGCACTTGCGAACTTCCCTAAGCACTTCCCCTCGGGGGAATCCCTGCTGTCATTTTGAAGTGCGTTCCACTTCGTGAAGTGGACGAGGGAAGTTTATATGGACAGACCCTCGTTCCCTTGATTTTGACCGAGGGAGCGAGTCTACTTCATATGTACACTTCAGGCAGCTATATGTCCCACAATGCAGTACGGTTGTGACATCACTACAGATCTCGTCTAATCACCACAACAAACAACTTGATGATATATCAATTATAATTTTTTCTTTATTTACAACAACCCAAGCACACCTATATACATTTGGATGCTGCATTAAACAAATTCTTAAAGGGGAAAAAAATAATAATAATAAAACAACTCCATAGCTGGTTCCAAGTGATCAAGGGCTTAGGACGTTCCAATTCAGCCCATTGTGGTTTCTGCCTGTAGTGGGCACTCATGCAACGTAAGCAATGACGTACATCCGAGTGAACGAGACGGAGAGAAGTTAGCAAGTGAGAATGACAATTTTGTGTCAAACTGATTAATGGCATTGTATTTAATGAATTTAGACATTACAAAGCAAATGCACACACTAAAACGAAAGAGAGAGAGAGAGAGAGAGAGAGAGAGAGAGAGAGAGAGAGAGACAGAGAGAGAGAGAGAGAGAGAGATCAGTGCAAAATCATAGCATTTTTCATGTTAAGCAAAACTAACATTTTGGTCTTTACTATGTATTTATGCGTTATAGTGGATTTGTCCAGCTGATCACAAGGCTTCAAGGAAATGTTCAGTACATTTTCTTATTTTTTCATCATTCTGTTATGCTGCCGGATTAGATGTGAGCCAGACAGTTGTAGCAGAAGTGAGTCTCTGTTCTGTTCTGATCAATGCATGTTGCCATCTTACAGTTAGTACAGGAAGAACATGTTTGAGGGCCTAAAAAGTTCTAGTTCATTCATGTGGTTCACACTCCTTACACAGTGCATCACCATAAGAAACATTTTTTTAAGTGATGCATAACATCCTTGCATGAACTCAATTTAAAAACTACTTTTGAATCCAAAAATCCATTAAAATCACCAGAACTCAGATAGACCAACGCAAGATAGAGATGCAATTCACTGTGGACTGCTCCTTTCTCAAGATATTTGGGCTCCATATTGCTCCAGGAACCTCATCTGACCAATACAAACCATATCCATTTTGAATGGGGATTATGTAAAAATCCTGTTGAGAATAACAAATGTTAAAATGTCTCTGATGGTGATGGTGTGGGTGAAATAAATGCAAAGTTTGAATGGTGGTGTTCAGAATAACCTGCGTGATATGGATTTGGACTGTTAAACAAGTTGTATGGTTAATCAGTGTGTATTGTACTTTTTTGTATTGAAGCAGGGTGCATTCAGGTCACCACCATTATTGCCCCTCATATGTGTGAATGTTAGCTTAATGATGCTTTGTGCTTTCCTTCCTGCCACGGAGTGCTTTATTGTTTTTGTTTTTTTAATTGCTATAATGTACGTATAAAGAGAAGCTAAAAACCCATCTACACAAATGAGATTTGAATTTAAAGTGCGTCTTATCTGAAACCTTACAAGCAGATACATTCAAATCAAGTGAAGTTAAAATGAAATCTCAAGAATAATTTATTGTTAATCACTTTGCTATGAAATCTAAATATGCATGCAAACACATGTAAATGTGTAGTCTTCCAGTGTGTGACGAAACACCATGGCAACAACAGAAATCATTGTGGACGTTGTTATGCTCCCTGTAAAGGTTATTCATACAGAAGCCTAATACATTTACACTGCAAATGCCACGAGCCTCATGGGCTAAAAGAGCAAACGGAACAGGAGACAACAAACAAACACACTTTGAAGCAAGTGGAAAGTTTATTTAAAGAATAAAACATCTGAGATGACGAGAGACATGACATTTCCTATTGGAGAGGGAATTTAGAAGATCTCTTCATCCAATATAATTGCTGGCGCTCAAAAGAATCTTTGAAGAGAGAGTCTTTAAACGCCAGTGTCGTCGTCATAATTCATAACATCCTCTGTCTGAAAAAGAAAATAAGAGCTTTAATCAAACCTTAGTTTAATAACTGTATTAAATTATACAGACACCCTGAATCCTGATCTGATCTGCTTGTCCTGGCTACTTCCTTTTACTTTCCCACTGGGGGATTTATCTTGTTTTAAGCATAAATTGAACAGTTTAATTTGGTTTATGCAAAAAATGGGGGGCGGGGGAAGGAATGTAGGTGATGTACCCCATTGACTTCCATAGTAAGGGAAAAATACAATGGAGTTAAATGGGGTACATCAACTGTTTGGTTACCGACATTATTCAAAAGGTCTTCTTTTGTGTTCAGAAAGAAATTCATTCAGGTTTGAAACAACTTGAGGGTAACTATTCCTTTATTAACTATATAAATAAACAACAAAAACTTTTTTTAAACTGCAAAAATGGTCGAAACTGTTCAAAGGACAGTGATTAGTCTGTGCTCTCACCAGCTTTTGACACAGTTGTGCCGGGGAACGCTTGGAACAGCAGGATGTGGTCAAGTGAACCCATGCTTGTGGCTGTGTCTGACCTCTCTCACTCTGTATCCTGCAGGAAATAAAGCATTATACTCATGTGCAACCAGCGCCTTCCTTTCAAATCCTCTGTTGTTAAATAACATCAACTGATGATGTTCTTTTCTAGTCTGACTATAACTTACTGTTTGAAGTACTGCGAGCAAGTGTCATCCAACTTGGACAGAAGTGCTGTAGTCTTTTTCAATTTACTGTCCTGTTCCATAAAAGTTGAGAGAGAGAAAGAGAAGAAAAAAAAAAATGAAAGAACCATTTGGCCAGTAATACAACCCTTAAAATAAAAAATGGATATGTTTTTTTTCCTTGTCAATGTTCAAAGTCGAGCAGCGGGAGAGAAGATGAGACGTGTCGTTGTTTGACAGTGCGGGCTTGGATAGCACCCAGCGAGTACAAAAAGCACCCTGTCACTCGAAATTAATTGAAATCTAGCAAGCCTCTCTCAGTTGGCGAGTGAACTTAATTTGTGCATGTTAATGATGTGTGTTCATTCCCTGGTTACAGATGCAGTTTAAACCCTTCAATTAAATGTTCACACCAGCAACTCTTCGCACTTCGCTCTTTACGGTGGAAAAGCAGCGAGCGAGCAGATCATTGGAGGAACTGCAAGAGAAAACTGAAAGGCTAAATTAACCAAACATTGATACACTTTTGATCAGGTTACATTTGGGTTTTTGACACCATTGTTAAGCATGAAAATAAGTGCTCATGGAAACTCAAATTATAGCATTATAATAGGATTTCTTCAAGGTTATATTACTTGAGCATCCTTATGAAATGGCACCTGCTGCCTCAACACAATTTTTCATGCGAGTTCACTTTCAAGAGAACCATGGAATCCATCAACATAACATCTCAGCCCTGATGAGAGCTCCAATCTCAAAACCGAGATGAGACTTCAAAGCAAAATTAAGTCGCTCATTGTCAAGTCAGAGAGTGGCATTGTGCTGGAAAATCATCTAGACATGCTTCAAAAAAGATCGAATCCTCTCACAATAGCCATCTACCTGGGGGTTTTAGCAATTTTACAGTCATATAAGCATACAGATATCTTGAAGTCTGAAGAAAGGCTTGGTTGTGTAATCCAAAAAAAGGAAATAAAAACCTGCTGCTAAGCACAAAGCATAAAACAATGATACAAAACTGTCGTGAACCAGAGACTGGTAAATCATGTCAGTTTTAGGAAGAATATATGAACATCGTCTCACCTTCTCTGTTAAACACGCTGTGACGTCAGCAGATGAGCAGCAGGCTGTTACCGTGTGCTTGATTCGATCGAGGACGGTTGTCAGCACAGGCAGAGAAATGGAGGAATGTTTTACTCCAATCAGGAACAAGTATCTGGAAACATGCACACATACATGCTTTTTTTTATTATGATCTCATTCATACACTGACTTTAGGAAGCATTCTTCCCCTGATGTTGCATACAACATGACATTTCTATTTTTCAGTGGCCACTAATATAAATGTATGTTCTGAGGGCAGAACAGGAGCACAAATCGTTGGCCAACCAGCAGGAGGCTGCAAGACCTCAATGTGTTTTGAAAATGCTCTCCATAGGAGGCTCTGATCTTTTCACCATAGGTTTCTGTTGTCACACAATGGGGTTTTTCAAAGAAACTGGGGTCTATAAGAGTGTTTTCCATGGACACACACACATATAAAACTAATTTTAGGGCTTTCAAAAGTCACTGAAAAATAGCCCTGGAACCATATTTATTGGAAAAAGCATTACACAAATTGTCCATTAACAAGTCATTTGCAGACAACATGCTGTCTTAATTTCATACTATTTATCATACAGTTTAAATGGGTATTTATAAGGGGCATTTCTGGTTGCACTTCATTTTAGAGTACATGCACTTACATGTAGTGTACTTACAGTGTACCCACCTAAAGTACTGGTTAATGTAAGGTAACTACAGTAGTCGACATTTGAAGTGGATCAAAACCTTTCATCTAAGTTATACATGAATTTTGAACAATACCTGTTCTTGTCTTAGGACAACTTTGATGAACTTTTTTGATCCACTTCAAATGTTGACTACTATATATGGGTTAAAGTTAGGTTTAGGGTTAATTATAGTAATTACTATAATTATTTACTAATGTATGTTCCCTATGTACATACTTATAGTAATTACTAATACGTATGTACATAGGGAACAGGACTATTAAGTGTTTGTATCTGAGCTTGATAACAAGAAGTGGTCGGTTCATCACTAAAAGTCAGACGTAAAGCATCCAGCTTTCCCTGAAAATGTTGCAGAAAAGAACAGCACAATCCTCAGATTCTTGTAGACAGGCATTGTGCACGGGTGCCTGAACAAGCTTATTTACAATGCTAAATAGTGTTTTAGGCCTGTTGTTTGCGTTATTGATGGTTTTAGCGATATAGGAAGAGTGAGCTGTAGGCTATTTAAGGCAGTTTTGTAGAGCTTAATATGGTCTGAAAATGGTTGAAAGTGTACAGTTAGATTGGTTTTCCGAAAGAGACGTCCCAGCTGTCTGCCTCTTGCTTTCATAGCACGTAGCTCAGCATTAAACCACGACGAAGAGTGGGACAGACAGACCTAGTCCTAATTGGAGCATGCTCATCTAAAACGTCAGAAATGGCAGAATGGTACAAATAAATATTTTGGATGGACAGGTGAAATCAAAAACATCAGAAATGTCAGAAGAAGCAATAGATGCAGCAAACATACTAGCATTAATAACATTAATCTTACGATAAGAGATGTTAATATTGTCAGTACATTTAGTTAAACAAATTAATGTAAAATCAAGGGTAATAAGCTTGTGATCAGAGATAGGAGTAACCAGACCATTAATGGAGATGTCATTCAAGCCAGATGTACAAACTAAGTCAAGTGTGTGGCCCCGAGTATGAGTTGGGAAGTTAACATTCTGATAAAGTTTAAAGCAGTCCAGAACAGTCATTAATTGAGTCCTATTAGAACAGGGAGTATCACCATGAATGTTAAAGTCACCAAGCAAGATGACCTTGGATGATGAATCACAGGCTAACGTTAGTAGTTCACTTAGTTCAGAAAAAAAAAATCGTTTTGCTGTTTGGGTGGTCTATAAATCAAGATGATTGTTAGGGGACTGTTAGAGGAAATTTTCAAAACCATATATTCGAAAGTCAAAGTAGTGTGGAAGTCCAGTTGAGCAAGTGTTATGGAGTTGCGATAGATGACGCGAGGCCACCCCCTTTAGATAAACGCGGCTTAGACAGGTGCTGGTATCCGTGTGGTGTTAGCAGATTAAGATGAAGTCATTCGGTGTTCTATTGTGGATTTGAATTATTATAGAAGCTTAACAAGTATGAAATAATGGTAAACTTTATTTCGATAGTCTACTTTAGACATTTGATTCTATTAAAGGATAAGTTCACCCAAAAATTTAAATTATACTCTGGTGGTTGGGAATAGGGGTAATGAAAGGTTTACAACACAGTTTGTGTTTTTGTGCTTTATACAAACTGAATTTTGGTCCATTTTTAGTCCATTTCACACATTGTGCAGCTCAAAATAATGTATACATTTCAAGGCTGATTTTTCTGGTCATACAAAAATGAAGAACACCACTAGGGGGTACAGTTGGACAGTGTATGACTGGAGAAGGAGATGCTATTATTATGCTTTTAATTATTATTAGTTTTAAATAAATATTAATGAAAACTTACATATCTCTCTAATTTCTGTCAGAACACCTAATCTCACATTAATTTCACTTGCATAGACTCAGAAGCCACAACAAATGACCTAGTATTAGCCCCCAGAAGCACTCTGAAAATGTCGCCTTTAATGACACCAGGCCGCGAGGTAAACTCAGTAGAACTTGCTAGCACACATTCAGAACCAACGGTGAGTGGCTCATCTAATTACAGTCCAAGATAAATTAAACATAGGCTTCTGTGCACGGCTGTCTGCCCCTCAGCAAGAGTTCATTCTTTCTTGTCCACCCAGGCACACAAGTGACTTCACAAGCTTCATTCATCACAGCATGCAGTGCATACCGGCTACATTTTCACTAAATGAGAAAGGCATAAGGTGCTGATCAGAGAACAGCAATAACATACTCCAACAAATGAAGCGGACCATGATGCGAGAGAAAAAAGGTCAAAATCTTTGTTTGAGAGCATCCTGTTCTAATTTTTGGTGCTCCAGGCAAGCCTCATTTGCATGACAATGGCTGTTAGTCTGCAAAGGAAAAAATTGTCTGGAATGTTACATAGGGTCTGTTCTGCATTATGTACTTAATCTGATCCCATCAGTTTTCAGAAGAATATGACTCCATCACCTCAACTCCAATAATCTATAATGTTCTTGTTCATGTTCGAAGGAAATATTTTACGTCCAGCTGTGGCCAGAATTCTCCAGGTACAAAATCTGTTACCTTCCTTCTGATAACGGGATAACTTAATTTTAGACGAGAAGGAAACCTTTTCATGCACAGTTAGGACTGAATTTCAGATGGTTCTTGCAGCCCAAATAGATCGTTGGATTGATCTCTGGAAAATTGATCACAAGAGGCATTCTGAGCTTCATGATGAAATGGAAGTTGGGATAGTCCCTTTCCCCCTATTGTGACATATATCCAAGTAAAATGGCTTCTGGAAGAAAGAATATTGGGAAGAAAGAATTGATTGGATTGTTGGATGGCTGTGGTTTGCTGGAGGGGATATGGCTGGATAATACGACGACATGAATTAAAAAATAATGAGATGAATCATTTTAAATGAATTATTGAAATATTCCATAAAAAGAAAAGAATTGTCCATTTTGATTTCATGGGGACTTTAAGCTAAAGTCTGAAGAGAGTTGTTTTGATCATATGATCATATTCAGAGTCACATTATGAATAATTCATGACTAGTTGCACTTTTGCCCTTTAATAGTCTAGCTAAAGATCAAAATCAAGAGGAACGCACTCTATTGTGTTTTGGAAAAGGGGACCTGGTGACTTTTCCCAGAGAACCTGTATTAAATCTGAGTGTGGGTCATGGTGAAAGCACCATTATATCACTCAATATTGCATTAGCATTTACATCATATTTTGGCTCAAACCATGATCAAAACAGTGTAGTGAGTAATGTCATTTTTCCTTCAACAAAATAGCTACAGACTTTGGCACATCATAATGAAATAAGCTGGCTAACATCAGAAATATATTTTCCGGATGACCTTTCCCTTTAAGATACGCATGGTTTCCCTACCATCGAATATTTTATGAATATTAAATAAGCACCTGTCAATCCCATGTGGTTGAACTTCCTCGCAGAGCTGGGATGAAACAGGATCGGCTACATGTGGATGCTGATGGGGTTGTCTTCCCAAGTCATCCACGCAAGGAAGTGTATCCAGGGCAGATTTCCTGCAGCACTTCTGGAAATCCTCAGACATGGCATTAAGTTTGGATTCACTGCAGAGAACTTTCTGAAAGCTTGTTAACTATTATGAAGGGAAAAAAAAATACAATAAATCAGGCTCTCCTGCTGCATTTCATGACAAAATAAATGATATCAGAGGGTTCTGTCAAATGTCTCTATATCTGTTCCATGTACACTTTCTCTTGAATGGAAAGTATAATCTCTTCTGATAATTTCCCTGCCCTGGTATTTTGATTTGAACTGCTGCACACATGTATTATTTAGTCTAAAATGAGATGACACATAATGATAATGATAAAATTGAATAGAAGAAGGGCAGTAGATTTGATAAACAACATTATGCGACAGCAGGTATTGTTGCGAAGTACAGAGAGAAAGGCTGTTTTTTCAATTGCTTTCACTCAAGGGACTCCAAGAAATTTGTATAATAACCACCAAGTATGGTCATTAAAATAAACTCAGATTCAGAAAATCCCTATCAATTAGGAAGCTGTGAGTATTGTGTCTTCCAGTAGTTGGCATGTTTTTCATCAGTTACTCCAAAAAATATTCTTATTTGTCATATCATCAAATGTCTTATGAAGCGGAAGAGGAAAATGCACTGCCGGAAGGAAATCTGGTCAAAATAATTGTCCCAAGAGAGATTTGAACTTTTGTGCTCCTCATTGTGGTTTGTTGAACACAACATCGAGTGGAATCGGAGCGGCCTGACCGTTCTACTCACTTCTTCAATTATACATTCAGGTTGGGGCTGTAAACAACATTTTTCAAGCCCAGACTGGAAACGACTGGATATGGCTGATGCATCTTCAAAGGGCAGTCCTAGGAGATTTCCATAATATGCAGACAACCTATAAATATGTAAAGCAATGTAAGCCCATGGTATGTAAAAAGCAAAACACACTTCATTTAGGCTACACGTTAGACGGTGTAGGGCAGGCAATTGAACAGCTAACTAACCCACAAAAAAAGTAGAGAGGAGAAAAAAACTTTAGTTTAGGAAGTTTAGTTTCCTCATCCTCATGTCATTCCAAACCAATATTCTATTGTTTCTTCCATAACAATAGGACTTTAAAGCTGCAGTCCGTAGCCTTTTTGGGTTAAAAATGATCCAAAATATTTTTTTGAGCAAGTACATAACCAGCCAGTGTTAAAAACTATCTGCTTGCCTTAGCTCGATTCAAAACGGTAAGCTTGTAATTCCAGTGGTAGCCTACTGGTGGATTTCCGCGGGAAATTCGAGCATGTCTTTGCGTCATTACGTCACATCTGTACACTGTAGGTGTCTCATATGAGGATGTTGGAGGTGGAGATGTGTAGCCTTTTCTCACAGCACTTGATATAATTAAACTTTTCAAATTGATGGTGGCGGATCCAGAAAGGTTCAAACGACAATCACCGATTCACCCGTTGTAAAATGCAAAATACTTCACAGTGGCTACAAAAAAGAGACTGCAAACGGCCCATGCGAAACAAGGATAATAAATATCGGAAGGGCTTTTGAAAGGTGGTGTGAACTCCGTGTTTGAAGGGGTTCAAAACGGACGCAGAGACGGCTTTTTTTCTGCTGGACAGGTAAGTTAAGACATTTCAACGGTTCAATTATGTAACAGTAGCGCTCTTGTTCGCTTAATCCATTCAGTTACGGAGTAATTTAGGCCACTGAATTGAAATACATGTAGTCACGCAATGCTGATGTTGTTAACATTAACAATTTGACAACAAAGTATAATTTGCACGGTTTGACGTGATAAGCGATTGTTAGATTTAATCAGCACGATTTAAGTTACTGCAATGCTTTTTTTCCCCTTCGTTGGTCAGAACAAAAGTGGATGTTACTTAACTTACTTGATCAGATGACATTTTCCGGTGAAAATTATTATGTTGGTCATACTTCTAAAAAGTAGAATCTGTGATTCTGAATGACAGTATCCACATCGCGCATTCTCTTCAAAACAGATTCATCCGCGCTGTGCCATGCCGAGGCACAACCCACGTAAAGTCGATAATTCCGCAAATAACTGCAGTTGCAGATTTCAAACAGAGATGGCGACAAAGAGGATAAGCTAGGGACAGCAGCTTTAAAAAAAAAAGTAAAGGTAAAAAATAATTATAAAAACTATTTTCCATTCAGTGACAGTTAATGTTAATGACTAAAATATTTCAATACCAGCATTTCAATCAAATATGATTTATTATGCATTATGTCAAAACTTTAGCCCAGGGGAAAAAAAAGCAACCTGTGAGCTGGCAAGAGTTAAACCTAGTCTGAAACAACAAGAGGATGCGTAAATAACATAATTGTCTTTTTTGGCGAACTGTTGCTCTAATGGTGTGATGATGTGGTGCAAGCCATGTTTTTTTTTACCCAAATTTGTAGGATTTCAAATTCACTTGGTTGTTGCAAACATTGGATAGAAACCTCAGAAAAATGTTGGAGCTTCCCATTTGGAGTTTCTGTAAACAGACATGATTTATATGAGGTATTTTACTAATTCCACATCAACCACCACCATTTATCATAATGATTATCATCATCATAATTTTTATCATTATTGGGATTTCAACCTATATAAATTAAACTGATTTGAACTGAATGATATCATCATATTAATCACCCTTATCCTCTTATTCATTTTATTCCATTTCATATTTCTGCTTCCCCTAGACAAATTGCTAGACAAAACTAGACAAATAGCACGGTTCCCTCCCACACAGCAAGTAAAATAGACATTTAATTAGTAGCTGTTTAAAGCAGTGTGGGCCGCCGAAGCAGATTTTAGCTCAATGAACAGCAGATGCGAGGCTGCTGGCGCAGGTTTTTTTTACAGTAATATCTTGGAATCCTATTTGTTACTCACAACAGACCGTGCAAGAGCCTTCAGGCCATTTGACACCAAAAGTAGACACACAAGGCACACTGATGATTATTAGTCTCATTATAGTCTGGCATAGCACTCTTTAGCTTCTATACGGTGGCATATGGTACTTATGTTTGATTGTCTTCAGACAATGCATATAACAATAGCAACAAAGAGGGAGCAATTATGCTTCTGCGGGAAGTACAGTAAGTGTGGTATCTATCTTTTCCTAGTAATGACTTGGCCCATTTTGACTTGGAACTGGACATTATATATATATAAAAAAAAAGAATTATCATAAATGAAATTTCCAACTATGCAGAAAATTAAGAGCCCATTGTTGTCTCTATTGTCGGAAGTACATTATTTCAAAAATTTTCATCAGCTTCTAATTAGACAGCTTATTATGTAAAATGAATGCACTGTGAGTTAATGAATGCATCCCTGCAGAGAACAATAATAATAAAAAATAATCTGCATGCTGGTGCAGGTCCAACTTGAGAACCAGCAAAATCATTCTGTTTATGTATATGTTGAAACATACAAAACGTATGTCTTGACAGTATGTATTTTGCATGCACAGCTTTAGAAACGTAAATATATTATTTGTACAGTTATTTTACCGC
The DNA here is from genome assembly GCF_949152265.1 of Phoxinus phoxinus. NCBI lineage: Eukaryota > Metazoa > Chordata > Actinopteri > Cypriniformes > Leuciscidae > Phoxinus > Phoxinus phoxinus. Next base: position 28,359,119 of record NC_136878.1, on the reverse strand, counting down.
TATTATTACTGTCCAGATATTTTGGACATATGAACCGAAAAGAATTCGCAAACATTTGTATGTGCCTGAATTTTTCATACGCAAAATGCTTACTATTAATTGCTGTCAAGTACACTAAAAAAGTATTACTACTGACAGCATGTTACTTCACATGCAAAAACTTACCATTACTAATGAAATCACATATACAGCAAACTTTATGCTGAAGACCAGCATCCAAAACACAATGTATGCAGGTTGATTCAAAAGAGATAGCCTAAAGTTTTCTGATAAACAACTCACAGGTTGACAAGAGTCGAAATAGCCTAATATTTTAAGCAGAAAGAGGTTTGTTTAGTTATAATATGCTGCAGTCCGAAGTTCCAGAGTAAAAAAGTAGCAGAATAATGTTCTTGATCAGACAGTAAACGTATTATTTCTGTCAGGTAATTTTATAATACTGCTTTTACTTAGTGCTAGCACTCAATAAATTACTGATATTAATTATATTATTAATATATACATCATTCATTTCATGCAAGTAATAGAAGAGAAACAATTAAGTCTATGTTGAGCTGTTAGATCCAGTATTAACTTGTCTGAACCAATTACTTTTATTGTTAAAGCTCTCCGACATCATATTAAATGTATTTGATCTCTCTAAGCTTGTCTTTGGAAACTCCAATAAGTTTTTTCAGGCTTATCATGACAGATCCATTTACAATGTTATAAAAACGGGCTGGTTCTGACTAAGGCTCCCGATCTGAGCATGAGCTCATTTATTTATTTAGAGGTGTATTTCTTGAGAGGTACACAAGTTTAAGTAAGTAAGTTTACATTTTAAAAGAGGTCACAAGTTTAAATCTGGCAATGGACAATATTATTAAATAAATAAAACTTTACATATTTATATATTTTTTAGTAACAGTGACACTTAATCACAAACCAAACAGAACCAGACATTGCATTTTTCATGTCTGAGCCATTTCTGGACAACTCAACCAACTATCTATAATTAGCTTTTTTTCGTAACCCTTTGACCACTGTTTCCTGTCATTTCAGTGTCAGTTACTTTAGTCGTGACGTCTAATAATAATATAGTCCTACAAGATGTCGAAGCTGAATAACAACTATTATCGTTAGATGATATGCAGAGTCGCACTGTGCGTGTGCGTGCAAATGACAAGATGATAAACTATAACTGATTTGCTGTAGGCCATAATCAGCATTAGATACATTCACCCAACATGACACCTCTCAGAGGGGTTATGCCACCCAAAGGTTTCCAATGAATGTAATCAGAAATGTGTGGTTCACACTACCTCTTCGAGAAAACAAGAGATCTTGACAGCAGGGTGGCAACATCTCTCTGCCATTCTCACATGGTGCTGAGTAGCATTAAGAACAAAGCCTGCTGGGATGTTTCTGTGCCTCCGGGCAAACTCATACACATACCTGAGGGAGAGAAAATAATGACTTTGACGTCAATATGGTAAATCAAAGTCCTTCAAGTCGTGAGTCAAAGAGGACAGGATATTCTGCTCTCTATTAGTAACTTCTAATCAAAAATCAAAGCCACTAAAAGTGTTTCTGTGATTTAATCCGATCAAAGCAGAGCATAATCCTCATGTTTACTCATGGATGGGGGTGTGCTGTCACCAAAATATCTTTTTATGAAAATGTTTTGTCACCATGTTCCCAAGGATTATTTTAGAACAGAATGATTCATGTGACTACACCATTTCAGCTTCATTATGTAGATGTTTGTTGAAGAGAGATAAGAAATAAAGCCAATTGTATGGACTAAAAGGGTTTCAGTCATGTGGTCTGTCTTTTTTGTAAGCAAAACAAATGTAAAGACATGACGTTGTATAAGTGATTTAGATGAAATAATAATATAATAGCTGTGTTATATAATATTATAGTTGTGAAAGGTTAAGATAAAATAAGCAATTAATTAATCTTGTTTCGATGAAGGGGTACTTGAGTCTGATTAATGGGACTGTGGGTACAAAAGACATGATGTATCACACCATTTAGCATTTTTATGCCATAAAAAAAAACCGAGATCAGGTTTTAAGCCAGATTTACTTAAGCACCTTTTGATGTATATAATTATTTGCTATATAAAAATCTGCTTTAATGTGTTAACAGCAGGCACTTATCTTCCCTCACTATTAATGCAACCACAATCAGAGGAGACTATAATTGCCAAAAAAGCAATCAACACTTTGTGTTTATTTATTTATTTCAGAACTGAGGCTTTCTAAGTGCCATTAAAGTCAAAATAATTCTCTATTATTACTATAATTGACTTTAAATAGAAGTTCTGACCAAGAGGCCTCCCCTGAGGCAAACCAGACCAACAAGCAATTATCACCTCCACCTGTCTATGAAGTCCATTTATCTTTCCTTAGTAAAAAAGATTTTCCAAAGTATGTTCTACAAATCAGGTAATATTTGCTGCGTCCCAATTCAAAGGGTGCATGCATCCTTTAAATGCCAACTCTGTCACTGCGGACCACAGAAGGCTGCTCTAATTCTCTAAATGCGGCAAATAAAAGCACCAGTAGAAGGTTTAAGAACTGCTCTTGTGGCATCAGGATTAGGAATGCTTGCTGGACATTTGGATGTCATAATTCATACCACTACATGGAAGCTTTATTGTGTAAATTTACCGGTCTCAGTTAGCAAATATTCTAAATTTTCTTTATATTCTGTCCGAATGCTTTTCACTCCCATTCGTGACAATTTCAAAACCATTCCTCACATGTAAAAATGTACATCCTATTGTATATTAAAACATCAATGCACTGCAAAACTTAATCTAAGGTAAGTCCATTGATCCTCGTAACGGTTTAATATTCAAAACACCTATAAAAGACATTGAGAATATCAGATCAGAAATTACAGATACTAGGTTATATAAATAAAAAATTTGTATACATAGATATTTGATAATATGATATTTCCTTTGATAAAAAAGGAAAAATAGGTTTTCTCAGAATGTTCTACTAAGGAAGGGAACACAGTGGATAAATAATAAGAAAGCTTGGGCTTCTTGTGAAGTGCCTTCCTTTCTTCAGAGACTTTTTTTTAGTGTCAGTATTTCACACGAAACAAAGAGATGTTATCATAATTTATTAGACTGACATGGAAATCTCCTGGTTACTGTTGGAACCCTTGTTCCATGAAGGAGGGAACAGAGGTGTTACGTCGAAAGACTGACATAGTGGGATCTCATTTGGGAGCCCAATCACCCTCAGGTGGTAACAAAACAAGCTAATGGACATACGGTTATATAAGCTTGCCGGAAACTCACTCATTCAGGTTTGTGCTGAGGAGCTGAGACGATTTCCCGGCCATTAAGCGTTTGTACAGGGCTGTGGCATGCGGGACATGACGTCTCTTTTCCCTCCTTCAGGGATCGAGGGTTACAGTACAGTAACCGAGCCGTCTCCAATCAGTCAGTCAAGTTCAACGTTACGGCCCGTAATCACGTGAGGCAGTGACCGTGGCTATCTTACAGGGCCAGGAAACGATTGCATCCAGAAATTTAATGCAAATGCCTTTTTAAAGATGGTGGAATGCCATCATTAAAAAGGCGCAACATCACCCGTGCTTGCTCATCAAGTGAGATCCCACAACAATTGTCTTTTGGCGTAACGTTGAGACATGACTGACTGATAGGGAAATTAGTTTATTTCTCTAATTCTCTAGATTCGGAAGATGGGTTCGATATTGTGACTTTTAATTGGGGCATATATTCTGACATAGGCTACTGTTAAGTGTTAAGTTGTGATTTGTTAGTGAGAATAATTAGTACTTTTAAACTAAGGTTCAAAGGGCTGCAAGTAGGTCTATATCTGGGCAATGCCTTTCAAGGATTTCTGAGGATTTAATGATTTGCGTAGTAGTGTATTAAGAGAATGAGAGATGAAAGTGACCAATGGTTAAGCAAGAATGTTGCATTGATCCCTTCTGTTTTTATTTCCACTGATGAACCCCAAATCACGGTGGCCTTCATAAGTACTCCAGTGGGACAAATCTCACCTGACAGAATAGTTCTTCTTGTATTGAGTGTACTCGGTGCAGATCTCCTCATTTGTGGGCTCAATTAGGGATGGCAGCTCATCTGCAGAGTACCGTAGTGAGGCCAGACAAAGTTTCCTCTCATGACCCTGAAGTGTGCAGCACTGCTCAATGCCTGGATGTTTGGGGAATGGAGAGGCCTTTCCGCATGACTTCTCAGAGATCTCTGTAGCCTTAGATAGAGATTACTATGTGAATAAAAAGCAAGCAACACAACACACAAAAAAGGCACGCAAAACATACCGTGGTAAAGTGCTGACAAAATTAATTCAGTGAATTTGTCTAGAAAATATGATGTCTTTAATGATGTTTCATTACACAAGTTCACTGATCATTGTTTCTCTGGTGGAGACATTGGGCCTTATTTATCAATTTATCGTAGAAACGAGTGCAGTTTCGAGCGCAGAAATCATCTTACAAGAGGGTTCACGTGTGATTCATGAAACATTCGTATGCTGCCAATCCCATTGTACGAATGATCTGACATTGATAAATGTGGTGGCTGAAAACAACCGTCATTTAAATATCACGCCCCTAAAATCCACGGTGTAGAATCCTTGACCATAGAGTTTACGAAACAGAGAAAGTAACCTGGCCAAGAAGAGGAAGTAATCTCATGACCATTTAAATTGAGCAGTGTAATTTTTTTGTTTGACTGGATTTTAGTTTGATGATGAATGGCTGATATGTGAAGTTAGCAACACGTGTGTGCGTGTGGCACCTGTGCGGTCAGTTGGATTTAATAAAATAAAGAAAACAAATACAAATTAGTGCCACAAAAAAAAACGAGCGTAGCTACTTATACCGGAACAGTTTTTGTTAACTGTTAATTTAGCTAAATATATTTTGTGTAGTCATTTATTTTATTCCTTTTATAGGCTATATACTTAATTTCGGTTTACAGAAGCGCTGCAAGCGATGTGACGATGCGTGAATCCTCATATTCTGTTGTTTATGCTGCTATTTGGACATGTAGCCTAAAGCTAAAATCATGAGAGAAACTTTTTTACATTTGTGGTATTTGTAATGGGTCACAGACACCCATGTACTCTAATTTAATTTTAATTTCACATTCTAATGTAGTCGTATAGCGGTTAATGATCGATTAAAGGATAATTCCGGTATTTAACACCTTGAGTCTATATTGTAGTTTGTTTTGGATGAACAAGAGTGGTGGACAACATTTTTTTGACAATGGTTCCTCTCTCGAGTTTTTGACTATAATAGAATTGGCCATGGACCCATTTAACATTGGAGTCAATGGGCATGTCCGAAAATGTCATTAAAACAGCCAATAATGTTCGTTTACAAAACTGTTAAACTCACCGAGTGGTTAGTGGTGTTCGTTGATGATTATAAACAATATATCGTCGCAATATATGATTCCAGTCCGTTTATTTTGCTATAGTGGAACTATTTTTTCAGACACTTCACAACCGTGTAACTTCCGCTCAATATTTGAATCTGAAGCGTTAGCACACTCCCAACCACTTGATGGCGATAACCGATGTTATATTTTCAAGGTTTTGTTTGTTTATTTCGCTTACTCTCCCGGAGCACAGTTGCTCTGCTCGCTAGCCTTATGAGAAACGGAAGCGAGCAAAAAGACTACATCGACCAAATGTAAACAGCCCCCTTTCCGTTTCCGGTAGCACATTTATATTAACGAGCACTCAGTCCTTCAACAGAATTCAATGGGATTTTACAAAATGACGAATAAAACACGACAGAAACTGTATGTCGCAACACTTTTTGTTTCTGGAACATCAACTAACATCACTAATCACTCGGTGAGTTGCACAGTTTTGAAAACTAATGTTAAAGGTTGTTTTAATGACATTTTCGGACATGCCCATTGTCTCCAATGTTAAATGGGTCCATGGCCAATTCTTTTATAGTCAAAAACTCGAGAGAGGAACCATTGTGAAAAAAATGTTGTCCACCACTCTTGTTCATCCAAAACAAACTACAATATAGACTCAAGGTGTTAAATACCGGAATTATCCTTTAATGAGCTTCGGACTCAGTCAGGAAAATAACCGAAATAAACAAATTGCTATCATTACAATTCTCCACCAGATTTACTATGCTGCACGCAAGTTCAGAATAACTCAAAAACTTGCATACACGAGCTGAGACCTGACATGAGATTTGATCATAGCCACCGCCCGCGTAAATACTGATAAATGCCAAGGTTTGCATGGAAACGGCCGCACTCACAGTTTTCTGTCGTACTTTCGTACGACTAGGCCCATTATTTTCTTTGGTATGGAGACAATCGGATACATCATAAATGGTTTTCGTATGTGCAACCGGATACATCATAAATGGTTTTCGTATGTGCAGAGTTTGAAGCCCATTAAAACAGTCCTTGAATTTAGAATTGCCAGAGGTGGAAAGAGTAATAAAATATTGTACTCAAGTAAAAGTACTACTACTTCAATGAAATTTTACTTAAGTACAAGTAAAAGTACCGGTCTAAAAATCGACTCAAGTAAAAGTAAAAAGTAGCTCATTTAAAATTTACTCAGAGTAAAAGTTACTTAGTTACTTTTTTAACAGCGGGGGTGGGGTTGGGTGGGGGGCTCTCCCGTGTAGGGTTGTAACGGTATGAGATTTGCACAGTATGGCAATGTCTCCGAAAATATTACTGTTAAAGGGATAGTTCACCCAAAAATGAAAATAAGCCCATGATTTATTGACCCTCAAGTCATCCTAGGTGTATATGACATTCTTCTTTCAGAGTTATATTTAAAAAGTCCATTAAAGTGCCTCTATTCACCATAAAAGTGCTCCATACGGGGTTAATAAAGGCCTTCTAAAGCAAAGCAATGAGTTTAAGAAAAAAAAATCCATATTTAACGTTACAAAGTAAAATTCTAGCTTCCGGCCAAACGCAGTCTACTTGCGTCTATAGCACAACTTACGCAATTTATGACGTCAAAGTAGCGTAGTGCGTCATGGCATAGCGTAAATATCAGCAGTACGTCGCATTCCTCGCATAAATTGCGCTTTAGACTTAAAGGGCACCTATTATGCCCCTTTTCACAAGATGTAAGTTAAGTCCAACACACATTTATGTTCAAACATCATGTAAAAGTGAATTTTGCATAATAGGTGCCCTTTAAGTGGAATCTGTATGTTCGTGTGGCTGGAACCTAGTTATTTTACTTTGTAAAGTTTTAAATATGGATATTTTTCTAACACAAATTCATCGCTCTGGTTCAGAAGGTCTTTATTAACCCCCCGGAGCCGTGAGGAGCACTTTAATGATGGATAGATGCACTTTTATGGACTTCAAAACAGAAACGGCCATTCACTGCAGGATATTTGTTAATATAACTCCGATATTTGTTTGAAAGAAGAATTTCACATACACCTAGGATGACTTGAGGATGAATAAATCATGGGCTAATTTTAATTTTTGGGTGAACTATCCCTTTAATCAATTAATAAATAAATAAACGGTATCATTAAATTATTGTTATTATTATTATCATCAGTTAAAAAATGACAGTTAAATGAATGAAAACAGTTTTTTGGTTTAACAAATGCTTTTATTATAACAAACTTAAAATTATTTGTTTGTTTTGTTTATTAAAATTTCAATAAAACATGTCTAATTAACTAAATTCAATAACTGACCAATGACCATTAGATTAACTATTTTTAACATTAATAATATATTAAAATGTTTAAGAATAATCCTATGAAATGTATTTTATTCAGAAAATGAATGTTTCTTTTTATGATTTAATACAAATAAATGTAAACTTTATCCTCTTATTTTTTGGGAAAGTTCTGCCGAACAGATTTATTAAATTAAACCATGGACCCAAAAAAAGATATTCCTTAAATAATGTTACATTTTTTTAAATTCAAATTATTGTTGTTATTATTTTGAGAAGTATGTTCTATTGTAGGCATACAATAGTAATAAACCGGCAGGCTATTTCTATCATAATTTCTCCTAGTAACACTAAACTTTTATTTTGACGGGTTAGTGAAGACCTGTTTTAGAGTGTATTTGACAATGGTTTTTCTCAAATAAAATGATGAAAATGCTCATTAGGCGTTCTCTCAGAGCAGCTCTCTAAATGTTCATGTAGCCTATTTCATGTCCTCATATTGTTTGTGAGACGCTGAAAACACAATGAGCATCAGGCATCTTGAGTATGTATAGGCTACAGACGCGACGCAGCTCATTCACACAGAGGCACGCAGAACAAGCATATTTACATAGCAGTCTTTTTGCGCTTTAATATTCAGAGACCATGTCGCGATTTATTGCACAGCTCTACTTTCAATTTATTCATATAGCCTACATCATTGCGTGTTTTACGTGGAACCTGCGTTATGTAAATTGAATTTTCATTTGGATTTTGAATTCGGGGATTCACTCTGCAAACGGGACATACCTTTATCTGCACAGATGGATGGTGTTCTATGTTTCCTCCTTTTGCAGCCACATTGCGTCCACATTTTTTGCAAATTGGATATCTATCCTCGAGGACAACCACGCGTTTTTCCTACATCTAAAGTATTCACATACTGCCCATATGGTTCGCTTCATAAGAATTCGACAGCGTTTCACTTTTAGCTGGGTCTGCATCACCTTTTTTGCGCGTTTGTTCTCGCCATAGACGGTTCTCCCGCCCTTCAATCAATGTAGTAGTTTCCGGAGCGCGATTTTTTTTTTCCCTTGTAAATTATTATTTTATTTATTTTTTACTCAGTAACGGATATGATTTAAAAATGGAGCGAATTACAATACTTCAAACAAAACGTACTTAAGTAAAAGTAAAATTACAGATTTTAAAAACTACTTAAAAAAGTAGAAGTACACAAAAAAACTACTCAATTACAGTAACGCGAGTAAATGTAATCCGTTACTTTCCACCTCTGAGAATTGCAAATGCAATGTGAGCAATCAGCCAGTTCAGATGAGGACATTTGTTCAAGTAATTATTTTTTTAATGACATGGATGTAAGCTGTCCCTAGGGAAAGACACGGATACATTGAATGGAGTAGCGAGTAACTGCGCACCCACACCAACTAACATGCATTGTAATTAATTCGCATTAAAGTGTGCAGAGGATACGGCCTGTATAACTGACTGGATTGCAGGAATGTTTCTAGAGTTGAACAGGAGTTGCCTCCAGTCAGGATTCATGTTATTATCTCCATGCACAAATTAAAGGACAGTTTTATTTGCATGTGTAATGTAAGATGCTATTTTGTAAACAAAGCGTGCAAGTAAGTGGCCTTTTGCCACTTCTTATTTTATTGGATGTTGGAGATAAAGGGCAATAATCAATAGGGACGAGCAGGTGGAATTAGATTGGGAAATGTTATGAGGCAGATTTAAACTCATGAGTCATGTCATCTGCATAAGTACCACAACCATGTCAGAACATTAAGTGCTAGCAGCCATGCCACCGCTCAGATTCAAACAGCTAGAATTACTTTTTATTATGATCTTTTATTTAAAATGAAAACCGACTGCTCTAAATCATGAAAATAGAATGCTCTAAATCACCAACTCCAAATAATGACAAAAAACGCCTCTCTACAATCGCTAGTCAAATCTATCTTATTGGAGTTGACAGCCACTGCAATGGTTTGGTTGCAAAACAACCACTGATGTACTTACAGAATTAAAACAAGCTTGATGACAGGAACACATGAAAACGTATGAGTTTGATTAAGATCAAGCCAGAGAGATTTATCAAGATGTGGTTTATATAGTCAGGCATAAACACACACAACCTGTCACTGTGAAGACCATCAAGGGTGAAAGACTTCTCACAAGATGGGCTGTGTTAGTTAGAGATGTAATTAAGTTAAATACCTCCAGAACTTCCACAGTAATTAGAATGTGGTCATGAGTCTATTTGAGATAGACTTAAGATATGTTGTGCTACATCTAGCATGTGATTCTGTCTTTCTCCAGTTTTTCTTCGATGTCAAGCCTTTGAAAGCACAGTCTGGAAATAATTGATACAGAGTGTACAATTAGCATATCCTACATTTAGCTATGGTAACTTTTGGTATCTTACAGTTATCATTAGCTCAGTCCATGTAGATTTATAAAAGTTCTTGTATGCCATTTTAAATATGGGTTTATCTTGTTTCATTTGACACCTGGGTTAGCAGTAAATCCTGGATATTCAAGATGTCACACTGTCAGGTAACATCCTTATTCGCATATTCACGAGGTCAATTAAATATTTAAGACAAACAGAGCTTGAAACAGGCACCTGTTTGAAGCAGCCAGAGAAAACTAACAAAAATATCAAGAATCAAGATAATCTTTCCTTCAGTGTGTCATCACTAAATCATCACTTATGGCTCATTTCCACTGAGCGTTACGGTACGCAATTATTTGCGTTTCCACTGTCAAAAGTTGTGAATGGTACCAAAATGCCGAACCGTACCGTACCACTTTTTGGGTACCCTTCTGTTGGGGTACCTAGCACAGTGGTCCGGTACTAAAGGGTGGAGCTAGACTCACTGCATAACGTTAATTGGTTGACAGAATCGTCACTTGCGCGTGCTAAAAGGGGAATGACAAAATTAGAAGCGCCTTTTTTATATACAGTTTAAATACAATACTACTGTTATTTTGTCCTGAAATGTATTTTTAAGAGTTTTTCAGGTGAGAATGTAGTTGTTTAAAGCTCAAATCTGTGGTTTATTTATAAAGATTTATGAAAATTTGATCTAGGTTATGAGATCCATTCCAGGCAATCATGTTCCCTGCCTGGACAGCCTTTCCTCGGCTAGTCGTTCTGACGTTTGCCGCTGACTCTGACGTCTCTGTAGTGGTTAAACATGAGATAAAATTAATCTTGTGTAGACCTAACGGCGATCTTTGGTCTCGTGAATCTATAAATCGTTTTTTAGAGGCTATTTAACTTTACCGTTGTAACGTTAGACTAGAGCGCTGAATTTGTATATTTGACTGAATTGTTTGCTTTATTTCTATTATTGTATAGCTTCTTGTACCTTTTACTTCAGGCGCATTGTTAGCGCGTTGCTATTTTGAGGCAACTGAAATAGCCGTGCCATTGACCAACTAAAACCTGGTCTAAAGTCAATGGTGCAGTTTTTTTAATTTTTAAATTTAAAGTTATTTTTTGTCCACAACGCGCATACACTGCTTATTACACACACAAGGACGCGCAGCAGCACACAAACTAGCCAAATATTACAAATAAAAGGAGTACAATGTAAAAGATTAATATTGTGTACATAAAGATATGGTGGAATCCGGCTTGTCCCGTAGATGGTCTGCTTGCACACTTTAACCTCGCACATGAGCAGATCCGTTTCCTCCCTGGAGACACAACTGGCTTTTAAAGGGAATGGGAAATTACACTCTGATTATTTTTTTGCACATTACACCCAAAACACACCTATAACTCATTAAGAGAATAGGGACAATCCTTTTAGACCATGCGCTGGGCGCGCCAACCATTTTTCCCATCGTTAAACTAGCAAAGTGGATTTGGACACGCCCTAAGTGCACTTGCCCTTGAGACCATGCACTTAGATCGTTAAAATAGGGCCCTATATCTCAACAAGAACTTCTGTAGACGTCTGACAGAAAAAAGGTCAATCTGGTTAGTAATAAGTGGCTTGCCATGCATTTCACCTTTTTTATTTATATAAAATAAATCTAAAAATGTTATATGCATTGGTGTTTTTTTTTTATTTTTTGGTGTTTACGCCAACCAAAATGCGATGTCTGCCCAACGTAGCTTGACGTCAAACAAACATTGGATTTATACGTCAACCCGATTTTCATTTTCAATCAAAATCTAACATCTGACCGACGTTGGAGTCTACAACCTGTGCCTGCTGGGAGCATTTACCAGCATAAGGGGGTGATGTTAATCAACCAATTCCTCAACACCTGGTTAGCACTGCTTTCTCTCTCCAGCAGCTTTTCATTGAAAGCAGTGGTAACCCCTCTTTCAAAATGGCAAGTGTGAAATGTTTGATTTAGATGTGATCTTAACTGGGGGTTAATAAAAAAACGATAACCCACGGTTAAGTTGAGAACAGTGTGAAAGTCTTCTTTTGGGTTTTATCTAATGGCTAATATATTTGTATTTGCATAACTTTTCCCTGACACCTGGAATTCATTTGAATGGAGTTTGATTTGTCACTAAATTGCATTTAGCCACAAAATATGTACTTATCGTAGAGGACAACCACTTACCCCTTTATCATAGCAGTCAGGACTGGCATCATCTTTGCAGCATTTTTCTGCAAGCTTGGTCATTTCATCTGCCACACAATTCACCTCCTCGAATGTGCCATTCGGGAACTTTTGACTGTAGAGGACAGTGAACCTGAAGGATAGACGAGAAACATAACTTATGCAAGCATATATAAAAAAGAAAAAAGGAGATTCTTTGAACATAAATGCAGGGATAGTCAATTCTGTGGACAAAAGTGAATGGAATTAAGCTATAAACCCACCTAAATAATTGTTCAAACTAATTTGTAATAACCTTATACTAAATATTTTGAGCATATAAACCATAAACTGTGGTTGAGATGAATTGTGTAAACCTTAAAATAAATGTATACTTGCATTTCTTTGAATTTTTCAATTCCAATGGCTTTGAGCTCTTGACAAACATTTTCTTTGGTATAGTTCTTGCCTGTAGAGATACAAAAATATAATGAAGAATAAATGCATAAAAAATAAGCACAAATGCACTAATCAACATGGCTGTCATTAGCTATAATTTACTATGTATTGTCCCTATATGGCTCATTTTTTCATCGGCTCTAGCTCCCCACCTTCACACAACAGATATAACATAATTTCAATGCATATGCTGACTTAATCTTTTAAGCTTTAATCAAACATTATTAACACAAATTCACCATGTAAGTGCCAAATATTAAACATTTAAACTGAGATATATTGACAATGAGTCAATAATGATTTTACCTTTTACCACTGTGGAAATACAGCATGTAAAATACCCTTAAATTAGATAAAGTCTGATCTTCCTACCTTTATCAGCAAGCAAAGCTGGAACTATTAAAGCAATAATTAAAATGAGAGCTGTGTTCCTCATATTTTACCACTGGTAATAATGTGACAATTTCAAGATGAGTTCAAATTAGGAACTGCCTCTGCATTGCAGTTTTACAAGAGACAAAAGTGTGCATAGTCAAAAATTAACTTAAGTAAAAACAGACAGTTATGTAAATGTTTAAATGCAAACAAGACTCTGGCTTTCCCTTTGACCCCATGAACCAGCTTGACAGCTAAAACACTGAAACTTTTTGAAAGCAGTGATTCAAACTTACAGTGATCTACAGGAACAGGTTTTGTGAACATTTTTAAAGATTATACTCAGAACCTCACATTCGAATATTAAAGTGGATCTAAATGAGTCAAGATCTTACTTCAGATTTGAGCTTGGCATTAAGAAGTATGTTAAAAATATATTGGAAAGAGATATTAGCTTTCACTTTGACATATTCAAGTAAGTTTTTCATTTGGTTTTTCATTATCTCCAAAAAAAAAAAAAAAAATGCTGCCTAGCACTCAACAGTTACTTTTAAACTTTGCTAGTAAGAAGTAAGTTTATACTCTGAATACATTTCTTTATGAAGACCTTTTTTTAATTAATTGTGGGTGAAGGGGTCAGAGAATATTGGAGGTCCAGTTTAGAAAGTTGGTCAGATATTTCAGCCATCCTGGTATTCTCAAATCTTCATAACTGACAGATATGCAAATATGTGTCTATGCGTGAAGGCTTTGAATGCCTCTCACAGTGTGTTGCTGTCATTTATTTTAAAATATAGATTTATGAGATGTGAGGAAATCTTTGAAGATGTTATCAGAAAGTAAATGTTATTTTATTATTATTTATTATATTATTATATTTTTTATGTATTTATTAGTTTTTTTATATATTTTCATATATATTTGTTTCTCCCTCTCTCATATTGGTAAATTATGGATATGTCTGTTGCTCCCCCTTCCCTGTCTGTTTGTTTGAATATGTTATTTCTAAAGACAATAAAAAGTTGATCACAAAAAAAAGACAGTAAATGTGAACTTCATTTTGTCCAGGCACCTTGGCTCTCATGTTCGCTTTTTTCTTGAATGTTTTCTATGGGATGAAATTAGTATCTAAATGATTAACTCATGCAAGCACAATTATCAATGAACTTGATACATGTTGCAAATATGTTTTATCCATGTCTTTCAACTTGCGTGTGCAAAATTAAAAATTGAATGAATGTGTAACAATTTGTACAAATTCAGACATTTTTGTGAATGCAAATGTTTTCTTTTGTATTAGTGTATCATAATTTGCGCATGCAAAAAAGAAGATGTGCATGTGTGGATCAGATGACACGCATGCATTCATTGACGTCTTTTCTGAGTCGATCTCATTTGATTCATTTGGATTTTGAGACTTTCTTTTCGCTGTTTTTAAGCATTTCACAACACACACACAAACAACTACACATTAATAGGCCTGGTGCTAATAATTAATGTGTGCACAACTACCCTTCTATTTAACAAATTCACAAATGTGCGTTGCTACATTTAAACTAATACAATACAACTTGTGTGTGCAAAATCCAGAATCACAAGAATGTGCAGCATTTTGTACAAATAGAGACATAGTTGTTAATACAAAACCTCAATTTTGTATTAATGTAGGTCAGAATGTGTGCATGCAACAAGTATAATGTGCATTTGTGGATGAGGTGACACGTGTGCATTCATTGACTCGTTTCTGAGTCGATCCTGTTTGATTCATTTGGATTTTGAGACTTTCATTTCGCCGGTTTCGCCTGGCACGATCCACACACAGCTGTCTGAGAAAACCTGCTACCACTAGATGGCAGTATTCTGCTAAAACCGACAACGGCAGTGGAATCAAGCGTTCTTCCCCATTTAAGACGCTTAATGGATTTAAGTGATATTGAAGTGATATTTAGTACACAATATAGGCCTACCTTATTAATAAAGCATAGCCTACTTTATAGAGGCAAACAGATTAAATCAGATTATGAACAACCCATATTGCTAACGTGCAATAGCGCGTTGCATGTTCAATGAGGTGTATCGGCTACTGAGTTATAATATCAGCGTCTTACTGCATTGATGTTAAGCTTTTTCGTAATAATCGGCTGTATGGGAGGAAAACTTTATAGCCTACAGACAAGAGCCTACAGTAGCCTATATGAACGCGACGCGCAACGTTTCACGTTTATGGCATTTTCCTTCCTGAGCCTGTTAAAATTAAAAAGCTTCAACATGAAATTCTGCAGTTGCTTTAACTTTGCATGTGTATGGGAGAGCAACCGGTCCGAGAGCGCAGTGAAGTAGGTTTTAGGTTTAATATTCGCTGCATTTTCTAAAGGGACCATCAGCAAATTCCACTCACAGTCAAAAAAATATAAACGTCCAATCATTCATTCAAATGAACGATACTTCCAGTGTTATAGTCAATGCCTGGTGGGCAGACTGACTTAAACTACTGTATGTCCAGCCAATATCTCGATTGAACAGTACATTGTTTTTTAATTTTTTATTACTGTAAATTGTTTTTCTATTCATGTTCCAAAGTTTTAGTACATTCCTAGTGATCGTCAGGTGAGATTTTGCATTATTCACCTGTAGTAAGTCACCAAAAACCCTTTTGGTGAATTACAGTAATTTTTTATTTAAAAAAAATTGTTTACAGTAAATACATTAAGGGTGGTATTGGGACCATTTCACCTGTAGTAAGCCAGTCTAGTCACTAGGAACATACTACCACCATTTTGAACATGAAAAAACCCTTTTGGTGAATTACAGTATTTTTCCTCAGAATACAGGCTACATATACATGAAGGGAAGTATTGTACAAATTTTACTTGTAAGTCAGTCTTACAGGAACCTTCTACGAGCTTTGGAATTTGAAAATGTGATTTTAAATATTAAAAGTAATTTTAATGAAAACAAATGATACGTTTTAACGCAGTTAGTGTAATTGGCAGACGTTCCCTTGTGCATCATGAGCTGTGGTAGCACGTCAAAGCATTCTCATGTATGCAGCAATACACACGTAGGCCTAGGTGATTTTCAATGAATATTTCATGTCGATATACAATGGTTGCATATTTTTAAGGGAAAAGGGTCAAGGGAAAACCAATGTCCTGCGAAAATCGTCTTTTAACATTTAAAAACAGACATTTTCAAATTCCAAAACTTGTATACAATGTGTAGTCAGATAAAAATAAGCCTATAATATGAACTCGACTGCGAAATTTCACGTTCTTTTTAACAGGCTCAGGAAGGAAAATGCCATAAACGTGAAACGTTTAACATCAATGCAGTAAGACGCTGATATTATAACTCAGTAGCCGATACACCTCATTGAACATGCAACGCGCTATTGCACGTTAGCAATATGGGTTGTTCATAATCTGATTTAATCTGTTTGCCTCTATAAAGTAGGCTATGCTTTATTAATAAGGTAGGCCTATATTGTGTACTAAATATCACTTCAATATCACTTAAATCCATTAAGCGTCTTAAATGGGGAAGAACGCTTGATTCCACTGCCGTTGTCGGTTTTAGCAGAATACTGCCATCTAGTGGTAGCAGGTTTTCTCAGACAGCTGTGTGTGGATCGTGCCAGGCGAAACCGGCGAAATGAAAGTCTCAAAATCCAAATGAATCAAACAGGATCGACTCAGAAACGAGTCAATGAATGCACGCGTGTCACCTCATCCACAAATGCACATTATACTTGTTGCATGCACACATTCTGACCTACATTAATACAAAATTGAGGTTTTGTATTAACAACTATGTCTCTATTTGTACAAAATGCTGCACATTCTTGTGATTCTGGATTTTGCACACACAAGTTGTATTGTATTAGTTTAAATGCAGCAACGCACATTTGTGAATTTGTTAAATAGAAGGGTAGTTGTGCACACATTAATTATTAGCACCAGGCCTATTAATGTGTAGTTGTTTGTGTGTGTGTTGTGAAATGCTTAAAAACAGCGAAAAGAAAGTCTCAAAATCCAAATGAATCAAATGAGATCGACTCAGAAAAGACGTCAATGAATGCATGCGTGTCATCTGATCCACACATGCACATCTTCTTTTTTGCATGCGCAAATTATGATACACTAATACAAAAGAAAACATTTGTATTCACAAAAATGTCTGAATTTGTACAAATTGTTACACATTAATTCAATTTTTAATTTTGCACACGCAAGTTGAAAGACATGGATAAAACATATTTGCAACATGTATCAAGTTCATTGATAATTGTGCTTGCATGAGTTAATCATTTAGATACTAATTTCATCCCATAGTTTTCACCGTTTTAGTTGCCATTTTAAACAGATACTGTTATTCAAAAGTTGTCTTTGTTTTTGTAGAGTGTCAGGAAAAAAGTCAGTTGAGGTAGAAATAAATGAAAGTGAATGGGGAAGAGAGACAGACACGTCTACTCCATTACACTGCTCACCGGAAGTCAAGTCTTGATCTTTGTGCTGTACTGGCCAACCCAGTCTTGGTTCTCGGAGCCGATGCTCCTTGCCATAGCCCCTCCCTGGTGATCTATGCCTGGTCCCTGGACGGGACATGGAAGACTTGTGTGGGCTATCACACATGGATACACACAATCACTCACGATAGAGTTCTTTCTACGAGGTGGGCCTATACCATGAAGCTTTGTTGAGCACTGAGCTCTGGTGTGCTCCCCAAGGGAAAGACCCACAGAGATGTGCATTTGGGTTAGTGCTTTCCTTCCTGCAGGAGAAGTTGGAGGGCCGGCTGTCCCCTTTCACCTTGAAAGTGTATGTGGCTGCTATAGCGGCACATCACAATGCAGTGGATGGTAAGTCTTTAGGGAAGCATTACCTGATAGTCAGGTTCCTCAGAGGTGCCAGTAGGTTAAATCCTCCTAGGCAATACCTTATTTCCTCATGGGATTTCTCTGTAGTCTTGCTAATTTTGAGCCTTTAGAGTAGGTAGAGCTAAATGCTTTCTCTTTGAATTCAGCCCTTCTGACCATGCTCACTTCAATCAAGAGGGTTGGGGACCTACATGCAATCTCTGCCAGTGAAATGCGCCTTGAGTTTGTTCCGGCATACTCTCACGTGATCATGAAACCCCGGCCAGGCTACATGCCCAAAGTTCCCACTACCCCTTTTAGGGACAAAGTGGTGAGCTTGCAAGTACTGCCTCGGGATGAGGTAGACCCAGCCTTGTCGTTGGTGTGTCCAGTATGCACCCTGTGTGTTTACTTGGACCGGAAGCAGAGCTTCAGGAGCTCTGAGCAGCTTTTTGTCTGTTTTGGCGGACAGCAGAAAGGGAAGGCTGTCTCCAAACAGCATTTATGGGTCATTGGATTGTGGATGCCATTGCCTTGGCATAACAGGCCTAAGGGAATGGCGTGCCTCTTATGAATGTGAGAACACTCCAAGACAAGTGTTGGATCCTCATAGGCTCTAGCAAACAGCGCCTCTCTAATATACATCTGTAAAGTAGCAGGCTGGGTGACATCCAATACCTTCGCATGATTTTATAATCTACGTTGAGCCAGTTTTATCCTGCGTGTTACTGGGTACAAACAGGTAAGTTGCAGACAATGGGCTGGGTGGACACAGCACCTTTCTCCTCCCTGAGATGATAACGTGCGCTTTTTTATCCATGTGAGTTCCCTAGACCGGCGAACCCTGGATGTACGTTTTTCCTCAGCACCTTTGACAGTCGAATGCGTTTGTAGTAGTTCCTCCCTTTTTAGGTTGTGCCTACCGCAGGGATCACTTTCTATGTGTGGTACTTCACAGTTGGTAAATCCATGTGATCTATTCTCCACATATTAACCTTCCTTAGGGCAGAATGTGGTCTCCGTTGTGTTCTTTCTCCTATCTAAGGACTGTCTTTTCCTATCTGTTGTACTGTCATATCTGTCCACGCATGGTACGGAGGACTACATGGCTACATGGATGTTGGATAGGTTACGATGTTGCGAGTGCGCTTGTTACACGACACGCAGGGCTTGCCAACATCTGCACCGCCAAAACCTCATAACCTCTGTTCTGGTGCTTTCTCCGTGGGAACCCTAGTGTCAGTCATTGACATTGACACCATGTCCTTACTTTACGTTTGACAGAAGCTTCCACGCTACCAGATAATCTACTAAGGGAACCAGTCTCTCGAGGTGTACCAGTCTCTCATCCTCTGGTGTACTCAGAGTAACCATTTCGGTGCCATTAAGCGAATCTACAGGGAACAACCGACTTGACTGCTCTAATAACCTCCTCAGGGTGCAAGTATTCCAGTGACACAACGTCTTCTAGCAGACACTGAAAAATACGCTTGCTGGAAGCTGCTGGAGCTCGAGGCACAGAGCAGAGAGCTGCACGGGTCCAATTTTGTAAATCCGCACCCGCCCGTACCCACAGTGCTTAAAACCACATCCGACCCGTTCTCCGACAGCAGCACTAATTAAAATCCGCACCCGACCCGACCCGCGTAAAATAGAACCGACACCCGACCCGCACCCGAAAAAAAATCAGTTTAGCTAATCACTTTATAGACACACTTACCGAAATGTTTATTGCCAGGTCATACAGAAGTTATTACACGACCATTAACACAAGGACAACTTCATCCGAAGCTGTCAAAAGGCCGGTACATGAAGAACATGGCTAACGTTACCACAAAACTGATCAATTGGTAAAATGTTATTAGTTTTGTGGGAACGTTAGCCAACAGTTAAAATCTTTAACTTTTAGGAGGCAAAATATTTTTCGTTCGATCAAATCCCGGTCCGACATTACATTTATCTGTACTGTAAGCTATAGGCTATTAGGCCTACGTGTTGTAGCCTAGTCATTAAAGAAACAATTTAGTTTCATATTTATGTTTAAATAAAATTATTTATTTTTCATTTCATCTGTGTTGATTATATGAAAAGTGAAAAGCATGAGTAGGATCATAAGATGCGCAATATATTGGGAGACAAATTGTGTGGGCAGACATGATTTTGACCACTTCATTAAGTTTGTTTTTGTAGAAAGCCTTTCTTTAAAGTGAATTTCATTTTGTATTAATTGTATCTTAATTTTAATCAATGTTTCATAAACCAATTGCCTGGATTTAATAAATAAGAAGTAAATATAGCAGGCAATATAATCAGGACAAGGAGGCGCCGGTGCGTGAACTGGAGCATATAACTCAGCGTATAAGTTGCTTGCCTCACAGACCTGAGAAATATATAGAAAGCTTGAAATGTGTACTTTTAAACAAAACAATTAAAAACGAAAGAAAACAGACTGCTCTCCTCTCTTCTTATATAATCCGTATGAAATGTGCATTTCTCTCTGGTGCGTTCACTACTGCGAAGATCGCGAGTCAGCATCGACAACTTCATCGTTGCAGCCGACACTGTGTGTATCTGCACCCGTAAGGAAACGAAGGCAGGGAGAATAATTAATCAATATTATTTATTCTATAATTGAAATTGCTATGATTCATTATAAGCATGGTTTTCATAGAAAGTGTTATCATTAATTCTGACTTTACAATAAACTGCCAAGTGTCTGCTTTCAGATGAGAAAAAGTGCAAAGGGTTCATGAACTTTAGTTTGAAGTTTTGAAGGGTTTCTTGTTTTAGTTTGGGTATGCCATTTCTAGGGATTTTTTTTTTTTTTTCAAAAGCGGGGTTACAGACTAACAGGTTACAAATAACATTCAATACAAGATAATCTTTCCTGCTTTCCTAACTAAGAATTTTGCTGCCCAAGACTCAATGTAAGCATAACAATTGCTAAGAAATGGCCAGTACGTTCAATACTAAAGCCAACATTTGTAGATTAAATTGTTCGTTCATGGCTCTGAGAAACAGAGAGCTTAATTCATGATTTTTCCATTTTCAAAAACTAAAGTTTGTTTCAACTTGCAAGACGCAATATTTATTTTTAGTGTCGATAATTGTATTTAGCACCTTCTGCTGAGGTTTCAACCTCAGGATTCTTCACACTTACCCATTATATATTTTTAAATCCTCTCTCCATCTTTCTCAAATAGAATGATCCTTTCGGCAGACTATTTCAATTTTACTCAAATGACCCCAACTACCTTCGTGCTGCTTACTGTTGATGATCCATTTCTTCGTAACTATGTCTGCAGAGGCTCTAAGCCACACCATGGAAATGATTTAATCTATAGTATAGATCAACAATTCCCATCCCACTCCTGTAATGGTCCAATAATCCAAAAGGTAGAGGTACATTATTATTTCATATTGTTTTCAGCTATGTGTTATGAAATCAGTTTCTTCTGTCGCACACCTTTCACATTCTCAAAATAACATAAATTAATGTTTCAGTCAAGTAATCAATAAAATCTCCTTTGGCTGAGAGTCTGTTCCGCTTTTCAATCATCACTATTACTACGCCACAGTTGCCATCATTTTCCAGACTTTAATGGGCATATGGAGTCTTAGAGCTTTGCTGGTTCACAGTACAAATACACATTGATTTTAAGTATCTGGTGCACTGCAAGACCAGCTCAGGTTTTTTTCATGACTGTTTTAGAGTGCCTCAGATCTGAGCACAATTGACGGATACAGTACCCATACAGACTTTAGGTCTTGGGCATATGGAGATTAGTGCAAGAGGCCATGATTTTAAATCAGCAGTTTAAAATCAGCAACTAAAAGAGTTTGGTGAATAATTAGGTTTGTTCAGGGAGGCAGCATATATCGTATATAAAGTTTTAAATATATTTTTACATTGTAATAATTTCACATTAAATTTCCAAAATAATGTAGGAACAATATGAAGACGGTATATTTTAAATACAGTATTTGTTTAATGGCATTGTTTTACCAAGCACTATATTGAAGGACTGTTACACTTATACTGTTACTGATGTCTCTATTACGGATCAATTATGGATTTTCTACCCCCCTCAATTTTAGACTTTAATTATAGCCATTGGACATTACAGAATAATTGAAAGCTATCATTTTTAACATTTAATAGATTAAAAATATATAATTACTTTTAATTTAAGTGAACTTAAATCAATCTTTACATAAACCCAATGTAATAAATATCATATTAGCTGCGCCTTTAATATATCCGGGCTCAGCGCTAAGATTGTTTTGCAGGTCCAAACAGGCCTGTTTTTGTTTAACAACGTTATTGTTTTTATTGTTTTTGACTCATGTAACCATGTAATATACAGAAATTGAATATTTTTTTGAATTTCTGTATCTGTGAAGTTAAACACTGCACAATCTTCACTGCAAAAATTATAAATTGAATATAGAATAATCCTTATTAGAACTGCAAAAGTGATTCAGTCAAGAGCAGTGAGTGATTTTCTCTTTGTCTTTTGTTCTTTGATTAACATTAATGACACAGCAGTAGGTTTATTAGGCTGTTGTCACTTTAGACCTAACGCACAAGACCCGTATCAAATCAATATGCTGTGGGTGCTTCTCATTTCTTATTTGTGTATCCTCATTTCCTTTCTTCACTTCTATTCCTCGCATCTTAGCTCCACCCCCTTATGAGGCGAGGGAAGGATACATCTGTGTATCCTTGCTCATGACGCTCTTCATTCCTCGCCTCCTGGCGGTGCAGTTAGAGATTTGAGATGTCCTCTAAGATGGCTGAGTATGATCGTTTTCCAGGTCACGGGCTGGAGAACGGAGGAGCGAGGAAGAATCAATTTGAGCATTGAGTCGCATCCTGTGTCTCATTTCAAAGGATGCGTCCTCCGGAGGATGTATTTATCAACTGCATACGTCATTGAGGATGCTTCATTTTAGTAAACTGACCACTACATCATTAGTCATTAACATTAATAATCACAAGTCATTAAATCATTTGGTCAATAATTGTAAAATAGTTACTGTTCTGAAATAAGACATCCTTTATGACGCATGAGGCCGACAAATGCAACCTCCGGAGGACGCAACCTTTACAATGAGACTCTATAATGCTTTAGTAATCTTACTTCCTTGCTTTCTCGTACTACTGCATCATCAACCGATCAACATCGTCAATTCCAAAGATCAAGAATGCAAGTTCAGAGGACACATGAAAGTACCCGGATGTGTTCTTGATAACGAGGATGCATCGAATGCAGACTTGAGAGAATCAAACCATTAAGCCAGGCATGCACTGTGCGAGTTTGGACACTGGTCGAGTTTGGAGGCCGTACACATTCAAGTTAACCTGATAATCGTGTCAATGCAGCAGGTTCACGGCACGAATGTACTGCACGGCGAGCCGGCGGCAATAAGCTTGGGCGATAAACACAGAGACTGGAGCTTTCAATGTTGCTGCTATCTTCGGATAGAAAAACAAAATAAAATAAAAAGACGAGTGTGCAAATGATTTAGTGAAAACACAGTCATCCCATTCAACAGAAATAACAACATTTGTGTATTTGTGTTTGTGTCAGTGTATGTGCACAGTGTAGGGTGGCAGCCACTGGGCTATAATAATATTCATAGATCTAGCCTATGTGATGTGATTGTGTATTGCTTTGGCAATTGGGGACAGGTCGGGAGGTGATTGTAACGTGCTCTGCTCTTGATTCCTCTGACACATTGCGAGCCACAACCATGCGAGCATCAACGATTTCCACGCAATTTTTCCGAAAAATTGTCTTGCGTATGGAAGCCTCAAGCCTGTAAACTTTTAACTTCTCGTTCTCACTTAAGAGATTCCTGCTGCAAGTTCGCAAATACGTGATATCGCGTGAAAGTAAACATTTGTCCATTTATTTTGCTGAATTTTAATATACTGTATAGACATCAGAAATCAGGCAGTACTTTTATTGGCATGTTAAAAAGAATCTAAACATTTACAAAGCAGGTAACATTAAACATACTGTACATAGCTACTGATTTTCACAAACACATGCAGGAAAATAAAATGATTTAATATAATATGAAAATAATGTCAATAATATGAAATAAATATTTTATTAGGTTATGACACTTGTTTGTGATGTTATGTTGTTTTGAAACTTTCCGCGCAGCTCCGCTTCCTGCAACAGCTGTTTTTTTCTTCTTCTGCTGATCTCCTGGCTGTATCGACATTCACTATTGATGTGTTACAGATACACTGCTCATTGGAACATTGGCTGTGTAAAGGAGGGTAGGCGTAAGGAGGAATTGTCTGGCTTAATTCCAGCAGGTGTGTCTGTCAGAACACAGAGTCCAGTAGTACAATTCCATCTGATTTAACTTTATTAATCCATTGAATCAGGTAGAACAAGCAGATGAGCAGGAAGTACATAATGTGTGGTTTCTAGACAAGAACAGAAATACAAACACTTCAATAAAGATAAATCTTATTCAAATTACACAAGCAAAAGATACACAATATACACAAAGAACTAAAGGAAAATAAACGTATATTTCTCATGAACATACACATTACAAACATCCGACAGCTCCACAGTCTCTCAGTCTATTTTGTGTCAATGAGGGCATTTACAAATGTGATCTCATGAGAATACGTGTGTAGTTCCCTTTCGAAAGGGAACTCGCACTGCGTCGAATACTGCTAGGGGAACGCCTCAGGTATCACTATCAGGTATCACTATCAACAGTCTATCACTAGTTAGTGATAGTTATCTATCACTATCACTAACAGTTATCACTATCAAATCACGGAAATCACATTGACCGGTGACAGCCCGTGAATCATTAACGTGCGACCTGCAAGTATTTAAGGGTGCCTTGCAAACATGACAAATCATCTTATCGTCTTCAGGGACTGTCCGTTTGAATGCTACTTCAAAGAAATTACGATGAAAATGAAAGTGAGAAAATACGGTGAGAAAGAAAATGAAACGTGCAGCGAAGGCCGATTGCTTTCAAAAGTGTGCCGACCCGTGCCCAAACGCTGGGTGACACACGAACTGTGCGTTTTCTGCCTGGGAGAATATGGAGCTAGAATTGTGTCTTATTACATGCGACAAAATAAATGATCTGAGAGGGGAGAAAAAGTGTGAGAGAAAAAGTTATCACACTGATAGCAAAAAACTATTTCATGAGAAAAATAAAGAATATTTGAGAGAAAAAGTTCATACCAATAGCAACAAATAAAAATATTTGAGACTAAAAAAAGTTTTGAGAGAAAGTATTTTCTCATAGAACATAAAAATATAAATGTGACATTTTTAAAATTATTTCTGAGAAAAAAAATCTCTCTCAAAAAACTCTCAAATATATATATTTTTGCTATCAGTGTGAGGCCTGAGTGAGGCCTACTACCTGAGTCACAGCATGTGCAAGGTGAGTGATGTGTGTGTCTTGGGCCCAGATTACATGAAGGGAAGACGCAGATATTTCCCTGCGGTTTGGTCTCTCATTTACACGAAAACCCTGTTTTTATCACAGAAAACGATTATTTCAAAAAACTCCGGCCAAAGTGGAGATTTCTGAAAACGCTGGTTATGTGTTGCCATGTCAACTGGGAGAAACAGGGTTTTAGGTTCTCAAATGTCACATTATGCGCCACAAAATGCTTAACGTCATGTGAACGCCGTGAACAGGAAGTTCTCTCCCGTTTCTCGCTTTATTCGTTGTTATTCGTTGTTGTCGATTCTGAGGATTCTGATTGGGGATTGGGGATTGGGGATTGGGGATTGGGGATTGGGGGGGGGGGGGGGCAGTGAGTGCTTTTTAGAGCTCTGCAGCTTAATTTTTATTGCTTTTGTTATTCATTTAATAACATTGATCAAAAACATGTGTATATAGGCTATATACTTTTGTGTTTATATGCACAACAGCACCAAATACTACTATTGAAGAGTTCTCACTGACCAAAGTTGAAATGGAGAAAATGGCTTTCTTCAGAGTGTTTTTGAGTTTTGTTCCAAAACCAATTTTCAGGAAAGCGTATACCATTATGACAATAATACAATTAATAGAAAATAGGAGAAAATATATAAACTATAGATGTGGATTTTTTTTATATAATTAAAAGGAAGCAGTGCTGTTTCTTCTCTGTCAGACGGCAATAAGATATCAGCATCTTTCCTAATAATCCTTTCCTGGACTGCTGGAGTCATGTAAATGAGAATGAAAAGGGGGTATAAACAGCCAGATGATCTCGCATGAGGATGGGTGATCTACTATGCCAATGTGTCAACCTGCCATCTGGCCTTGATCACAGCAACCTCAGTAAGATTTAACAGTTGCTTCTTTGAAGCTGCTGTTATGACAAATATAATCTCATGCTCTGTACAGATACAGGACGAGTAAAAAAAAATGTCTGGGGCACATTCTAATAATTTGTTATTTCCTTTAAATGTTTACTAGTCCCATTTGCATTGCCCCTTTGCAAAGATCAGCACTGCATCACATCTAAATGGTTTAGTTTATACAAGGATCATGTCTTGCCAAAACATTACGCTCTACTTCACGCAGAATACTTGTGAAGAAAGACACATTGTTCAACCCATCAGGCCCTCAGTGACAGTCAAAGGCATCTTTTGTCAAAGGGACAATCCAAAGATGAAAGAAAGCTTAAAAAAAAGAAGCTTTAATTATGACTTAAAATGGGAGCATGATTTTCATAAAGTTCATGTCACTTAGGCCCCATTTACACTGCATGGTTCAAGTGACCCAATTCCGATTTTTTTCCTCTCATGTGGCACAGATCGGATATGACAGGAGAACGTGTAAGCAGGAAAAAAGTACATGGATTCCGATATTCTCAGATAGGTTTCAGGCCTCTCATATGTGGAAATAAATCTGATATGAATCGGATACGTGCATTTGCGTCTGCTATGTAAGCAGACAAATCGGATATTCCCCAGTAAATGCGAGTCGTACGTCATTTCAGATTTCAGGAGAGATAGGGAGGCACGGTTTTAAGCAGTGCCAACGTAAGATAAAAAGTTTAAAATGCAAATGCAAAGTGATCAAAACACTGGATAATCATTTTGTCTGCATCTGCATCCATTACATTTCACGCTGTTTTACTTCCTTTTCCGGGTCAGAACGTCTACATTGGGTTGTTTCGGCAGTGTATAGTGTAAATGCAAATATCGGATACGGGTCACTTGATGTAAGCAGGTCGTCAAAAAAATCGGATATAGTCAGCAAATTGGAATTGGGCATCAAGACATGTAGTGTAAATGCAGCCTTAGAGTGTCCCCTGGGCAAGTCTCACTGGAACCTTTCTGAATTGACAATGTTTTTTATATATTCAGTACTTATTATGTAATAATGTAGTCAACATTTGTGGATCAACAAGTGGATCAAAACCTTTCATTAAATTTATACATGAATTTTGAGCAATACCCGTTCCCTTTCGAGGGAACTCGCGATGCGTCGATAACACTTTGGGAATGCCCCCGGCGTGAATGCGTCTGAAGCATCTATGTCAACTTAGTCCAATGGAAAGAATGAGCGTCACGGGCGGGTGACGTCATGACCAGGAAGATAAAAGCGCATCCGGTGAAACCGGCACTTCAGCTTTTTTGCCTCAGCAAACAATCTGTGTCTGACTGTCTGTCCTATTTACTGTTGTTTGTTATATATATATATATATATATTTCTGATATGGCAAACAATTATACAGGCTGTGTGCTTCTCCCTGCCCGCGTTATTTAACGGGTGGGGACACACACGAGCTGTGTGTAATGTGTTTGGGAGTGGAGCATGCGGTGTCAGCCTTCGAGGGGGCTGACTGCCAGCATTGTGAGAAGCTTTCGCTTCGCATGCTCCGCTCCCGTCTGTCACTTTTTCGAGGAAAGTGGTCAGGCTCGCGATACTCAGGGTGCAGGACCCGCTGTTGCCGAGGCAGCATGGAGAATGCATTCCTGGGGATCGCAAAAGGATCTCTCAGAAGGGTTGGAGACGGGTCCGAGGACCTTATCTCCTGCCTGTCCTGGGGGATCCAGCGCTCTCTCTCCGGTGTCGGAAGCCCGCACTGCGGCTTCTTCCGCCCGGGTAGAGAGTCCAATGCTTCAGTGCTCTAGCTCCGAGGAGGTAGATGTACTGAGCATTGGCAGTGACACAATCACTGGAGAAGGGGACTCGCCATCCTCTTCCCCAGCATATGAGGAGCTGGTGTTAGTGATAACTCGTGCTGTGGATAAATTACATATTGAATGGCCAGCCAAGAAAAGGGGCGCTCGTCCAAAAAGTAAATTAGACGAGCGTTTCTTAACATCCAGTATTTCACTTCCACCACGAGGTCTTCCATTTTTTCCTGATCTGCACAGTGAGCTGTCTAGATCATGGGATAAGCCTTATTCTTCTCGGCTTTTTAGTCCTCAAGTGCATATTTATTCGGGGATTAGAGGGCTGAGAGAGTATGGTTATGAGTCGATGCCCCGGGCTGAACAGACGCTCGCGAGCTATCTTGATTACTGTAATTCTCTCCTCTTTGGTCTTCCTCGAAAAAAACCTCCATAAACTCCAACTTGTTCAGAACTCTGCCGCACGCATCATCACTCACACACCCTCTATAAAGCACATCACCCCAGTCCTTCAACAGCTTCACTGGCTCCCCATCTCACACCGTATCCACTACAAAATCCTGCTCCTCACTTTCAAAGCCATCCATAACCTTGCCCCTTCATACCTGACTGACCTAGTTCATATTGCCACACCAGTCCGCTCTCTCCGCTCCTCCTCCTCTCTCCATCTCATTGTCCCTCCCGCCCGCCTCATCACTATGGGGAGTAGGGCCTTCAGTCGCTGTGCTCCCCAGCTTTGGAACACTCTCCCCTCTGACCTCGCAACTTCGATTCTCTCACACACTTCCAATCTTCACTAAAAACTCATCTGTTTAGACAAGCCTACTCATTGTGTGTGTGTGTGAGCCTACTGCATTATCCTCCTATATTCCTTTTAACCAATGTATGCATGTATTTAACTGATGTATGATGTATACATGTTTTATCGTAGTTTTAACATAGTTAGCTTTTCATTTGTTTTAATGTACCTTCTTGTAAGGCGACCTTGAGTGCCCAGAAAGGCGCCAAATAAATAAAATGTATTATTATTATTATTATTATCAGTCACCTGGTTCAGCATCGTCTCTGAAGACCTCAGCTTTGCCCACTAAGCCATTAAAAACAACTTCAACACTAGTGGACAAAGCATATACAGCAGCAGGTCAGGCTGGAGCATGTCTGCACACTATGGCACTGCTCCAGGCATATCAGGCTGATCTGCTGGGGGATTTGGATAAAAGTGAGGGAGTCGGTCCCGATGAGGTTCGAGAACTTCGTCGGGCCACAGATTTATCTCTCAGGGCAACTAAGGAGACCGCCAGAGCAATCGGGCGGTCTATGGCAGCCTTTGTAGCCACTGAGAGGCACCTCTGGCTGAATCTAGCAGATTTAAAGGACAAGGATCGTTCATTTCTTTTGGATGCTCCCATCGAGCCTTCTGGTCTCTTCGGCGACGCCGTCAATTCGGTCAAATCGAGAGATTCCAGGAGGCTAAGAAACAGTCAGAGGCGTTCAAAAAATGTCTCCCTCGCCGAGTCCAACCCCCTGGGGCTGCTGGGCGTGAGCAGCCCGAGCTGTCAGGCTCCTCATATAAAGCACAGCAAAAGGAGAGTGTTGCGTCTCGTGCACCTCCGCAAACATACTGGAAGCAGATGCAACACTCTCAGTCGAAGTCCTCTAAGCAGAAGCCGGATCTGAGGACCGTTCTTCAGGCTAAGAAGACTTCGGCTCAAAAGAAAAGGTCCTGACGCCAATGGCGTCAGACCAGTGAGGGCAGCCCCACCCGGGGTTCAGCGGGTCACACCTCAGTATACAGTGTCCGTTCCACCTCAGTGTCCTCAGGGGACCATTCTGCCAACCCCGCCACCCTTGGTTCTTGGTTCACCCTTGGACTGGCTGATTCTAGCGTAATCAGAGCAGTTAGCGGTTCGCACAGAGGTGTCGTTCTCGCTCATATGCAGAAATTGGGGTTGAGGCTCAACGCCAAGAAGAGTGTGCTTTCTCCATTACAGAAGACAACTTTTCCTGGTGTGGTATGGGATTCAGTCACGATGCGGGCCGTTCTATCGCCCGCTCGTGTAGCCGCTATCCTGACAGTCACGAAAGAGCTAAAGCTAGGCCAATCACGCACTGTAAAACAGTTCGAGAGACTGTTAGGCCTCATGGCAGCGGCGTCCAATGTGATACCCTTTGGCCTGCTGTACATGAGACCTTTGCAGTGGTGGCTCAGGATCAGAGGGTTCTCCCCGAGGGGAAACCCACTTCGGGTAATCAAGATCACGCGGCGGTGTCTCCACGCCTTGGTTATGTGGAGGAAACATTGGTTCCTGTAACCAGGGTCCGGTGTTGGGAGCTCTTTGTCATTGAGTTGCTTTCTCGACAGATGCTTCCCTCACCGGCTGGGGAGCGGTAATGGAAGGCCGCTCAGCTCAGGGTCTGTGGAGGAGTCATCATCTCTCTTGGCACATAAATTGCCTGGAGATGATGGCCATTTTCAATGTGTTGAGGCACTTCCTCCCAGACCTGAGGGGCCACCATGTGCTTGTCCAGACAGACAACACATCGGTGGTCTCTTATCTGAATCGTCAGGGGGTTCTGCGTTCGCGTCCACTATGCAAGTTGGCGTACCAGATCCTCCTATGGTCCCTGGGGAAAATACGCTCTCTGAGGTCAGTGTATATTCCGGTGGTCCAGAATATTGGAGCAGATGTCCTGTCGAGGCAGGAGCTGAGGCCAGGGGATTGGAGACTCCACCCCGAGGTGGTGGAGAAGATATGGTAATTTTATGGCCAGGCGCAAGTGGACCTGTTTGCGTCTCCGCACACGACGCACTGTCCACTTTGGTTCTCCCTTACTCACCCAGCCCCCTGGGGCTGGATGCTATGGGACAGACGTGGCCGAGGCTACGTATATGTACGCCTTTCCCCCTGTTGCTCTGCTCCCAGGAGTTCTGGAGCGAGTCCGCCAGTACGGAATAAGCCTATTGCTAGTAGCACCACGCTGGCCGAGTCGAATCTGGTTTGCGGACCTGATTCATCTCCTAGACCTAGACGGTCCTCCCTTGGAGATCCCGATCAGGAGAGACCTTCTGTCTCAGGCCGGGGGCACAATATTTCACCCCCGACCAGAGATTTGGAATCTATGGGTTTGGCCTATGAGGGGGCCCAATTCATAGAGAGTGGTATCTCAGCCGAGGTTGTTGAGACCATTCTAAGCTCCAGAGCTCCCGCTACAAGCTTTACACTTTAAAATGGAGAGTTTTCACTTCTTGGTGTCACCAGCGTCAGTGGGATCCGGTTATCTGTTCAGTAAACACAGTACTGGAGTTCCTGCAGGATCGCTTTGCGTCAGGTTTATGTCCGTCCACCTTGAAGGTTTATTTGGCGGCCATTGCGGCTTTCCACACCCTGGTGGGTGGTACATCTTTGGGTCGAGACCCCCTGATTACTTGTTTCCTTCGTGGCACCCTGAGGCTAAGGCCTGCAACTCGCACTAGGATGCCGGCTTGGGACCTGGCATTGGTTCTAGAAGGCATATCTGGGGCTCCGTTTGAGCCCTTATAATCGGTCTTAGAAAAATGTATTACTTTTAAGACTATTTTCCTACTAGCCATTTTGTCCCTCGAAAGGGAACGTCTCAGGTTACGTATGTAACCATAGTTCCCTGAGAAAGGGAACGAGACGATGCGTCGCCCTGCCATACTTCCTGCATCCCTGTGATTGTCTTGCTTCTGCAAATTTATGCTGACGTGCCGGTTTCACCGGATGTACTTTTATATCTTCCTGGTCATGACGTCACCCGCCAGTGATGCTCATTCTTTCCATTGTACTTAGTTGACATAGGTGCTTCAGACGCATTCACGCCGGGGGCATTCCCAAAGCGTTATCGACGCATCGCCTCATTCCCTTTCTCAGGGAACTATGGTTACATATACCAGTGATGCGCGGGTCGATGTATAAACAACCCGCACCCGACCAACGTTTTCAACTAACCCGCCCGCAACTCGGACCCCAAAAAAAGGAAAGAAAATATTGTAACCGACCCGCTTCCTGACCCGCATTTTTTTTAAAAGTAGCTAGTAAATGCTCATCGTAGCGTCATTGGGCCATAGACATAGGAACTAGGGGTGGGCATTTTTCTGAATGCTGTATGATATAGCCTAGTGTTATGTAATAAAGGCTTGATTTATTCATTTATTTCGTTTAATTTTCTTAACAATTAAGATGCTGCATGTGTTTATCCAGTCTAATCGAAGTGTGCGTCTCTCCCCCGACTTTCCCAAACAAAAATCCCGCCCCCTCTCAGCAAATACATAAAACTGACATTAGCCTACTGAGCTATATGCGTTTAAAAGTAGCCTATTAAAATGGCACAATGGCATTGCTCAATTCAACGTGTTGGGAAATCGGGCATTTTGTCCCGCGTCAGCTTTTATTCAAAAGTTAATAACGCGCTCAACATTCAAAAGGTAAATAAGGATTTCCCACTTTCATCTCTGCCTGCAGACTAAGCTTGTGCGTCATCCTCGCGCCAGTTATTCAGCCAATAAAGTGTAGACCTATGTATTTCATAGAAAATTGTGTCTAGTAGGCTACTATATAAATTACAAAGGTTTAATTGGCACCTTTATTTCAAACGACCCGACTGACCGCGACCCGAATATCATTAAAAATATTTTTGGATGACTCGTAACCGCGGGTGACCGCAGGCACCCGCTCATTTTGGATCAACCCGCGCATCACTGTTACATACGTAACCTGAGACGTTCTTGTCTTAGGACAACTTTGATTAACTTTTTTGATCCACTTCAAATGTTGACTACTGTATTTCTCCCCATTACACATGAGCAGTGATAGGTATGCAGACAGGACACACAAGGTTGGCTGAATATCTGATAATATCTGATTCTGACACTGCGTGTGTTTTTGCATGGACACACACACACACACACACACACACACACACACACACACACACACACACACACACACACTGACACACACACACACGCACACCAGTCAGTCATTATTCTGAAATAAACCTGACAGTGTGATCAGTCTTGTATAATGCTGAAAGCTCAGGGGTTTGCAGTTATGCCCAGCTGACTGTACATTATTCTGCTCATTACATGACATGCTTACCAAATAAGTAAATTAATGGAAATTAAATATTGATTTGGTATAAAATGATTTATATGAAAAGTGCGCTACGAGCAACATGAAACTTGCACAACATGAAGGATTGGTTGCCATTGTTGTTTACAATGGTTAAATATAGCAGTCTTTATACAAACAAATTTGTCTGTAGAATGCAGAGACTATAACCAATTAGAATTGTGTATTCCAGACAGTTATAATAACCCTGTATTAAATATTATTATTTATTTTATTGTCATTGTTTACAATCCCTTTCCTTGTTCGCTTTATTAAGATGCCCCAATTGCATTTGCTCAGTCCTAGTTTCTCTTCAATTAGCCGTTTAATGACTTGTACACGCCCTCTGTTAATTAACCAATCACTGCAGCTGTGTGGTAATAGGTCCTGTTTTATCAGCCTGTTCTCATTGTTAATACATAGGTATTAAAGGGATAGTTCACTTTAAAGGTAGCTTTCCTGCTCGCTATTACTTCCCTGAAAGGTATGTACAAAATTGGA
The DNA here is from genome assembly GCF_949152265.1 of Phoxinus phoxinus. Lineage (NCBI taxonomy): Eukaryota > Metazoa > Chordata > Actinopteri > Cypriniformes > Leuciscidae > Phoxinus > Phoxinus phoxinus. The sequence goes on along the minus strand of NC_136878.1, from coordinate 28,325,380 downwards.
GTTAGATAAGTTAAAGGAAGTGCATGATCAAGATAGCCGGAGAGTATGGTGTGGGGACTTAAATGCACATAATACTCTACGGGGAGGGAGATTCATAAATGTTAATGGACAAGTAGTAGAGGATTTAATAAAGGAAAGGGAGCTGGTCTGTTTAAATGATGGGAGGGGAACAAGGATAGATGTTCATACGGGAATGGAGTCTGTGTTGGATTTGACCAAGCGGCAACCTCCCCGTCTCTCTCTTGAAACCAACACGGAAGTGAATTAAACAGCAATTCATCGACTGGCCGCTTGAGGCTGGCTGCAGAAGTGAGTCAAATCTGTATCTCTCCCATGTTAAAATGCCCAACTTTACAGCAAATAAAAACATGTTTACAGCCTGGTTCTCTATGTGGCTTTGGTCTATACAGCTAATTTTGCCCTTCATAACAACTGTGAGGGGGGTGAATTTTTTTATAACTCACCCGTTTAGTTGATTAATATTTAAAGTTTTGCAAAGCTAAGGGTGTGTCCACTTTTGAGTGGATGATGTCAATGCTAGCCGGTTAGCCGTCACTTCACCTCAGCAAATTCCAGCTGCTGAACTTGCCATCTCTGCCGTGTTTGTGCTTTTTTTCGGAATTATTTCATATAATTTAATACACCCATTAGCCTACCTCGCCCACGCCTTTGGGTTCCGCCGTTGTCGTCGAGTATCGTTCGAGAGAACCAGCGCTGTATTCCAGTTGTTTTCCTCTGTAAACATGTACTATGGATGTCTGACAATTTCGTTGCTTTTTGGAGTTTTTAGATTTAAAAACGTCTATAGATATAAAGGCTACACTCTTTCTGCAGTACCGTAGCTCTGGAACAGATTATAACATGCTTAACGTTATGTACCGTCAGATGAAATCCTGCAGGTGTCGTGCTTTCTCCGCCCATGCAATAAATGCACATCCTTGAATGAGCGCGGATTTCTAGCGCATTTACTTGAACTTCATAGGTAATATATGTTTTGACCCATTTGAGAATTGAGATGCGGCCAAAATCAGAATTTAAAATGGACTGAATAATAAAGCTCTCTACGAACTTGACGAGCGATGCCGCTCTGACGGAAAAAACAGTGACTGACATGTATGCACATAATCACGGTCACAGAGTAATATTGTAAAGTTACTGCATAATACATTTTCAACTAGCAGAATAACTTTAATAACTTAATAAGCTGTACAGAATCACGATACACAGTCTCACTTGTAGCTATGTCTTTTAACTATTATAATATGTTTAAGGGCAAAAACAGGACCTTTTAATTGCCATTCTTATTTTAATCATCAACTGTCACTTTAGCGCGAGGCCCTGTGCAGTCGCAGAATTGGTACTGTGAGTAGCATATAGCATTAGCTCCCAAGCCTGCGCTAACTCCATAACGTTGCGCTAGGTGGGCGTGGTTTAAGATAGCCAGGCTCCTCAGCTCCGCCTCTTTGCCCATATTCTGTTATCTGGGAGTGACGAGCGGTGACGCGAGGCCAAGATGGCGATGGCCGGCTCCGCCCACTTTAGGCTTCAATAATGCTCTTCAGAAACCTACACTACTTTCTAACAATTTGGCAAGTAAGTGTAATTGGGAAGTATGGGATGAATCTAGCATTGGGAGTGATCACTACCCAATAGTTACAATGTTGGATATTGAGACAGATAGAACGTTAATACAAGGAAGAGGAAGATGGCTATTCGAAAAAGCAAACTGGGCTAAATTTTAGGAAATATTGGTACAGACAAATGTAGTAAAGCTGTGAGAGATAGAAATAAGGCTTTTAAACTTATTAAAGTCCCACTCCGATCATATTTTGAGCTATTTTTAAACATTCCCAGTGGTCTTTAAATTATGATTATGCCATTTTTAGCCAAATTCTCAAAACCTGTGCCGTTTTCTGGGACTTCGCTTCAGCAGAGCGGCAGTAGCTCATTAGCAATTCGCCTCTGCGTTGTGGGCGGAGCCGTTGGTACGGAGAAGCATTACAGTATTATATATACACGTTAATATTATTATTATCCGAAGTTAATCAAAGTTATCACCGATCATTATTTCACTCCGAGACGTCGCGGTAAAAAACAGCTCGACTTCGTCTCAATATTTCATCCCTCCCACAGTGATCAATCAGGACGTATTTATTTAGTATCAGTGGATTGCTCGGAATTTCGGGATTATTATGATGCTAATGTCACCACTATATCTAAAAAACTGACTGACTCTCTCACGAGTGATGGGCTTGACACACGAGGGGACAAACGACTGCGACAGGCGAAACTTGTCGCCACCCGGAGTGTGCAAGTCTACTTGGACGAGCGCGGAATTTCACATGCACGAATGTCGCCTGTTGCTTGGCTGGAGGAGGCTGGCTGCCCTCTCTCATTATGTAATGATGTAATTACTGACGGGATCAGTCTGTGCTCTCCAAACTTTAGTTTTGACGATTGATAGACGGTGAAAAGTGACTTATTTGTTACAGTTTGTGTTCCAATTTGAGTATGAGCTCGTGGCCCCGCCCAGTGGAGTTACTACGTCATAACTCCAGTCTATTTTAAACGGCATTTTAGCGTCTGCTACTGATTCACAGACATTTGAATGTAGAAATACTCAGAAATACAACTTTGATCTTATTTTTCTCAAGATATGTCCTCTAACACCAGAAAAATGCCACAAGAACACGTTAACACCTAGAAAAACATGATTTTCATCGGAGTGGGTCTTTAAGAGAACACATAATTATACCCATCTAATATTATACAAGAAAGCTCAAGCAGTGGTGAGGAGAACTATAAGGCAGACTAAAAGAAAGAGCTGGCAAAGTTTTTGGAGTGAAATTGGAAGAACAACTCCAGAAGGTGATGGAGTAAGATAAAGAGAATCGAGGGCAATAAGAAAGAGTGGGAGTATCCAATATTAGAGTCAGAAGGAGATATGGCAGTAACGGATAAGGACAAAGCAGAAATGTTGGTAAAATCATTAGTTCAGATACATGGGTCAGGGAACTTAAGTGAGGAAGGAGGAGGAGAGAAATAACAAAGAGAGAAAATTTAGAAGAGTTGAAAAGGAGGGGGGAATGGAAGAACAGCCAATTAACTTCCCATTTACTCTAGATGAGCTTAAAATAGCAATTTGTAATTCAAATAAAACACGTTCGTCTCCAGGAAAGGATCAGATTGGATATATAATGTTGAGAAATCTTAAGAATCGGAAGATACAGATTCTGTGGACAGGTGTCCACTGACATTAGGAGTACTTTCTTAAAGTGACATGACTAATCTGGGTTCCAAATGGGAACATAACCATTCTGTGGGAGGCAGAATTCTTGCTGGTTGGTAGGGGATCAAATACTTATCTCACTTGATCAAATGCTAATCAATGTTCAACCTTTTTTATATAATGTGTTTTTCTGGATTTTTTGGTTGATATTCTGTCTCTATTCGTTAAAATAAACCTACCATAAAAATTATAGACTCTTAATTTATTTTGTAAGTGGGCAAGCTTTATCAAATAATTATTTCCCCCACTGCATGTTAGAGCCCAATATCCTCAGCATATAGAAATATTTACAGGCGGCTCAAAAGATCCAGAGCGTCAGACAACTGGGACTGCTTTTTTAATTCCAGATATTGGAAGTCACAGGATCAGTGGAATAAAGGTGACAAAGTGAAAGCGGAACTAAGTCCCGTGGAATTTGTGTTCCTCCCGGGATGGTGTCACTGTAACACCGGCCTGGTCTCGGTTGTGTATCTGTCACCATAACAATGCTAATGACAGATCAACATCAGGTGCAGGGGATTTACGCTGGGATCTGTGATAGGGCTGTGGAGGCAGACGGACCACATAAAAGGGAAGTGCAGAGGCAGTGAAGCGTTGTTCTTCCCAGGGTTGGTCTTCCTGTGTTGTTCTTTCCTTTGGTGTGTTCCCCCGAGAGAAGTTGGTTTCTTTGGCGGTGTTGCTGATGTGTGGAGGTATCTGAAGAGTATTGCGGGGGCTCGGCTGTTCGGCTGTGTGACGGGTGCAACGGCGATCAAGTGAACACGAGTGAAGACGTCAAGGGATGGAAAGAGAGTGAGTTATGGGAATCGAGTGAAGACTGGAGAACGCCATCATCATTGGAAGGGAGATAAGTAGTATGAGCTTGGATCTTATTGAATGTATGCACCTGCTCCGAGACGGATGTAAAGTTGTGAAGTGTATTGATCACGAGTGTCGTGTCACTTGAGCGTGGGTGGATTGAGTGATCATTGAACTCCTGTTCTCTTCTTCCGAGTGTGGGCAAGAAACACTCTGTCCCCCGTGCCAGTAAGGAGGCACCCAAATCTCCTCGCTATTGGATGAGACTCGATTCAGCTTGACAGTGGAAGGAACGATCGTTGGGTGAGTGCTGGCCTTATTGCACTGAGAGAGATAGAGTGGATATGCAGTGCCTGAATTGATGTGTTTGCACAGTATTGGCTTGAAGTGAGGTTGCAGTGTGTGGGGAATATATATATATACTGACCGCCGTGTAATCACCATTTCGAAATTTCATCGCTGTCACTGAAGAAGGACTCCAGGTGTCTAATGTGAAAATTATCCTTACATGTTGGAAGACTGCGTGTACTCGTATAACTTACTCTGTCTGTCCAAATAGAAGAATCCCTCCGACCAGGTTCCTTTTATGTGATGTCTGTTGGAAGGAGAGACGGATATTAGAAGTGTCCTCTCGTCGGCTTGACCGAAGCACCCCACAGCCGTAAGCTCTCGTTACTTCATTGAAGAGAATATGCATGCAATTGAATTGTTCACTCCGTCTGTGTAGTAGGAGCCGTCCCCCGCCGAGGTCCTATATGGGAGGTCTGCTTGAAGGAAGATCCTCCGCGCTTAAGTAAGGGCATACGTGCTTGGATATTCACCTGTTGGGTAGAAGGTTCCTTTCTGGTCACCAGCTCCCGCACCGGCCACGTCCTGATCGTTCGATGGTCCAAGAAGGTTGGCTTACCTGGATACTTACCCGTCTGTCCAGCGCAAGATCCTCTGTGACCACGAGACCCTGTCCCGCTCTGCGCCCAACCAAAGGTATACATGCTTGGATACACACCTGTTTGGTAGAAGGTTCCTTTCTGGTCACCAGCTCCCGCACCGGCAACGTCCTGATCGTTCGACGGCCCAAGAAGGTTGGCTCACCTGGAAACTTACCTGCCTGGTAGAAGGTTCCTTGTTGGTCACCAGCTCCCGCACCGGCCACGTCCTGATCGTTCGACGGCCCAAGAAGGTTGGCTCACCTGGATACTTAACTGTTCAGCGGACCGGTGGCCGACTTCCTCCTCCCCTAGTTGTCACGTCCGGGCACGAGCTGCCGTGAAGAGAACTCCACGCCTTCCCGGGGGTCCGAGGTCTGGTCCCGCTCTGGTTGGGGGACACAGAAGCATAATCAAGACTGTTTAATTAATTTTATTCAATAAACCTTGTTAACTTTTACTTATTTGTCTGCTTGGTCTTTGGCACGCTCCTCGAGGTGGTCCTGGGTTTCAGGGGTGGGTGCAGTCTGGCTTGACCCCCCTGACCTGTGACATGAACTTTAAATCATTTGGGACTATGATGGCAATACTCTTGGCATTGCAGTGGGTAGAGGAACATAAACCTGGAAATGTTTTAATTTGTTCCGAATTTGTTTCAGTTTCAAAGAGCTTGAGATCTATTAAATATAGCCACCAACATATTCTGTTTAGTATATTACATATACATTGTTCACAGATTTTCTTGAACGTGTCCGTCTCTTCAGCATCGATTTCTACAGGTGTTTTATTTTCCATGGTTGTTTTGGACCTCCTAGCTCTGGTTGTTAACTGAGGAATTGGAAGCTTGTTAGTAGATTTTCTCTCTGCCATCACACTTCGTACAATCCAACACACCTGCAAACTTCAGGCTTGTGCATGTGATATTGTAATGTGTGTATCTGTGGCGTGTGCACGAACTGTGATTGACAGGCGAGTGAATAAGTATGTCAGAATCCTTAGTATTCATAAAAGAGTAGGCGAGAATTACCTGGGTGACATACTAATTCTCGCTAGATTCGCATGTGCGTATACTTATAGTGCGTTTGAAAATGCCTACTTACCTACTGTATAGTAGGAGAAAACTGTATGTGAAAGTAGTAGTATGTCACAAAAATATAAAGTAAAATAATTTTGTTACTTTTAATTCAGAAATCAAATGACATTGTGCTGTTAAAATGACTGCTTTTGTATTATGTTTGTGCATTTTTGTAGGATCTGAAATGTCTGCAGACTGGCGTGAGCACTGAAGATGGGGAGCCACAACAGCATCCTGGAAATTTTACAGTGTCATGGATGAGACCCTCTATCACTCCACCTGCCCTTATTGCCTCAGATTGTGAAGCACAGCGCAGCACGCAACAACCTCAGGCACAAAGACAAGGCTAACCTCTGGCCATGAAGAAAATCGAGCATCAGAGTGTGTTTTCAGCATGCCAAAGGCTCACAGGAGTGCTTGCTGTTGAGACGAGCCTCACAGGGTTCTGTACAGGCTCTCTTTATGAGGTGATGAGACCGATGGTGCACTCAGGCAAGGATAGTCACCATGTCTCTTTCCCATCCGTGATCAGATTCCAGTCTGACTGCAGCAATGAGGGACATTATGGACAACAAAGACAGGCGAAGGTGGTCAGCTGCTTCATCAGAATAAAGCCGCAGAAAATTGGATCAACTGTGTTTAGATGGCAGTAGGATGTAGGGTTCACCGCCTGTAAATATGTGATAAAACAATAAGTTTGAGTAAAGCTTTGTTTCATGAGTTGTTGACTTGTATAGGCCATACATATTTTTGTGATGGTCACTTTTTTTCAATCTTTTACTCATTTATTCATCTTATTTGGGGCGACAGTGGCTCAGTGGTTCATGTATGTTGTCTACAAACCTGAAGGTTGGTGGTTCAATCCCCGGTTCCACCTGACCAAGTGTCGAAGTGTCCATGAGCAAGACACCTAACCCTAGCTGCTCCCGACGAGCTGGATGGCGCCTTGCATGGCTGACACCGCCGTTGGTGTATGAATGGGTGAATGTGAGGCAACATGTAAAGCGCTTTGGTGGCCATTGGGTCTGTGAAAGCGCTATATAAATGCAGTCCATTTACCATTTACCATTTTTTATTGAAATATATAAAATATAATTAATTTCATTCATTCATTGCTTTACTGAAAATTGAGATGTATTCACCTTGGTTGGCTCTATTTGTCTAGTGTGTATTCATACATATCTAAATCATATGATAAAAAACAAATTACATTTTGCTTGTTTTACTAAAATATATGATTTTCATAAGTATTGGTCAGCATTTATCATTATTGTTGTGTGCAAGTGTTGGGGTGGGCTAGCAATGCAGTTCATTCTGAGGTAATCTTAATTTTTAAGGAGTGATGCTTGTATAACTATTGACCTTTAATATTCTCATCAGCTGCAGGCTAAATTAAATTTATCTTATCGTGCATGGGAATCTATTTAGTAATTTTCAGGTATCTAATCAAAAGACATGAATCAAGTCTGGACATACACAATATTTTCCTTTATACGCACCTGAAATTGACTTTCAAAAGGATGAGGATGAAGCTTATACAGGGTTAGCTGTGAAAATAACGAATAATGATCTTTGCCCTGCCACGTATTGTCGAGGAAGAAGGAATATAAATAACGGGTAACACTTCAAAATAGACTTTACTGGACAATCAAAACATTACATGAAACAATAACCGACAAAGGACTGAACAGAACTAGGAGTACAAATACACATCAGGGTTAGCTGTGAAAATGTTATTATGACAAACATGCAGAAATCCTAAGATAAGATGTACACTGAAAAGAACAAAGGGTTATGTTCCTCTTGTTAAGTATGGTTGCTGAACAGGAAAGTGAGAGATTTCAGGAAAAAGGAAACCAGTCTTTCTGTATGCTTGTGTGCAGAAATCCTCTCATTGAATAAACCATGATACATTTATGGTCCAATTTGTTCTCTTCCATTCTAATGACCTGGCCTTGAAATGCAGAAGACCTTAAAAGGTAAAACAAAAGAGAAATGTGAAACGAACTGCGAAGAATGTCTTAAGAACACAAATGACACAAACATTATGACCAAAAGGTTAAGATTTGCAATGCAGAGATATCCATTCAGGTAGAAAAATAACACATTTGAAACAGAACTTTATGGCTGTTCCTTACATGGCAAACAAATAATAATCAAATGACAACTGTGCTTCACACTCATGTCTGTCAGGGTTAGGTTTGGTTTGTCTGTGTCTTTGTTCTCCTGTATGTATTTAGTCCTATCCTTAGTTGTCCGTTCTTGTGATTATATGGAGGTTGTTCTGTTAATTTTTAGTGTTTAAAGGTACATTTTGTGTTCAAAGTGTTTAAAGTTACCTGATAAATTGTTCTTTTTTAATTTTTTCATTAAACACTGCTGCAATTAGATCCTTTGTTTTATATTCTCTGCGTCAACCTGCCTGATTACCAAGTTCGGATCATCCACCTCTCCTCTCCTGCCCATACGCAGAGGTACATGTATTTTGATCTGGTCCCCTTCCTTAACAACGATGAAGATAGCCTCTGCGTATTTTTTTTGGAGACGGTCCTTGGGGGAACTTCCAGAAATACATTGACTGGAAATTATCCCTATCCAGCAGACATATCACCCTGTAGCCCAGGACCGGTTGCCAACTGAAGCTAAGCAGGGCTGAGCCTGGTTAGTACCTGTATGGGAGACTCCTGGGAAATCCAGGTTGCTGCTGGTAGAGGTGTTAGTGAGGCCAGCAGGGGGCGCTCACCCTGTGGTCTGTGTGGGTCCTAACTAACACCCCAGTATAGTGACGGGGACACTATACTGCCAAAGAGCGCCGTCCTTCGGATGAGACGTTAAACCGAGGTCCTGACTCTGTGGTCATTAGAAATCCGGATGTCCTTCGAAAAAGAGTAGGGGTGTAACCCCGGCATCCTGGTCAAAATATGCCCTGTAAATGACCACTAGCAGTGTTTTATTTATGATTATCCTGTTTCTTACTTTTATTTTATGAGACTTTTATTTTGACATCATGCTATCTACATGGGTGGTTAATCTCTCCACGCTCATGCACACACTCGTTCAATAATAAAAAACACAAGAAGGCACGGTACAAGACGATGCATGTTTAGAGGCAGAGATTGAAAAATATTGCTGTAACCTTCAACTAAAGTGTTCTTTGAAGTGTCATACCACTCCGTGCTTGATTGTTTTGGCAGTAATAATTTAATTTATGAAGTTACTAGCTAGCGCTCCAACGTTCAAGTTAAGTTTTAATGGCGGTTGCTTTCCCTGGATCACCACTATTTAGCACCCTTTGATATGCGGAGCGAGGTATGTGGTTCATTGTAATGTACTATTTCATATATTCATGTAAATGGTAATGAGATTCATTTCATGCAATTGTTGTTGCCTGCTATGTTGTTATCAATGTGATGCTAGCTTGCTAAAGTGCATTTGTTAAAGGATTATTTTGTATCTGGCTAAATTGCCTTTGTTATTTTCCTTTTAAGTTTTCACGGTGTTGGTGCTATGCACGCTCATCTGAATTAAAGTACACCCGTATGGAAACACTCCCAAGCCTGTTTATTCCAAGTTGAAGGGCTGCTACAGTGAAAACTCGACGCTTGATGTGGAGTGAAACTCAACTCGACGTTAGAAGGACTGCCATCCGCCATTCTGTGTACAAGACTGCCACCTTCTGTTCAAACCCCTCACTTCAACCGGCACCCAGGCAAGATCGGTCTATTTTGTTGATGCTGATTGCTGCATAAAATCACAGGGACTCTTTGATTGCAAACAGTGATATTTATGTAATGGACTGAAGTCACCTTTATAAACAATATACTGTACATGTTTGATGCTCCGATTTAATCATACATTTGAAAGGTGAATTTAAAGATACAGAAGGGTAATTAAAAAAAAAAAAAAAAATATTGATCTAATTGAACCTGTTAAATGTAAATTTGTTCATGGGTAAATCCGTATGATAGCATTTATTGCTAAGCTGTTTGTGTGTTAGCCTACATTCTTTTTGTTGATGATAATCGCCCAGTGCATGTTTGATATTAAGTATTTGTTGAGTTATTAAGCTATATTTCAGTAATTAAACTATAGTTCAGTAGTTCAATATAACCAAACAGCAACACAACTTCAACAAAATGTCACTTAATGGAGAAGAAGCAGCTAGCACACATGACCCACCCATGAAAACAGATAATCCACAGCCAGTCAGGTCTAGTTCACGTGAAAGAACATTTACAGAAAAGGGATTAGAGATGCACGAACAGGAAGCCATTAAACACAAGAAAGAATTCATGAGAGCTTATGGATCCTGGAAAGAGGTGGCAGGAAAGGTTAGGACCGCACTAAAATCTTTCTGTTCTCAAGATGAACTAAATAAAATCAAAGAAGAAATCCAAAATCGACACAGTGCAGTAAGTGAATGTTATGAGCCCATTCAACGCAATCACAATGCCACCCCAGACATTGTACCGAAAATGGATGCTTGTATAGCACTCACTGCAGAGATCAGCGAAATAATAGAGATGCGGCTAGAAACTGTAGATGAAGTCTTCAATCCAGAACTTGAGAAACTACGAGTGAGGATGGCACTTAAGAAGGATGAGTATGGATCTATCTTCGGACACACAAAGACAGATACTGTTCTCTCTCTAGCAGAAAATTCAGTCCACTCACAGGGCTCAAGCAAACATGTAGATGCGGGAGCAGAACTCGCAGCTCAACAAGAAAAGGTTAAGGCAGTATATCAAATACAAGCTCAAGAAGAAGTTCTAAGCAAGTTAGAAGAAGAGAAGCAGCTAGTTATGAAAAGGTTGGAAGAAGAAAAGCAAGTAGCTCTTAAAAGGATAGAGACAAACATGCGTCAGGAAAAGAAAAGACTACAGCAAATTCAAGCAGAGTCAGAAGTAAGAATAGCAGAGGCAAGAGTAAACGCATACGAGAGCCTTGAACATGACTCCAGAGACTGGCTAAAAGAGACTGATCTCACGGTTGAATTCAAAGGCCAGCTCAACCCAAAGGCCAACGCATACCAGCCTCCACAAGCACACGCCAATGCGCTAGCATCTCCTGAGAAAGATGGCCTTACCCAAGCACTCATTAACTCACTCAGTATGAATCGCCTGCCTGCTCCTGAGCCACCAAAGTTCTCTGGCGAAGCCCTAAAGTATGTAGACTGGAAGATGTCCTTCATGGCCCTCATAGACCACCAGCCTCTCCCAGCTCATGAAAAAATGTTCTATTTAAAAAACTATCTGAGTGGAGAAGCACGTAAAGCTGTAGAGGGATTCTTCTATAGAAACTCAGAAGAAGCATATCAGGGGGCATTAAAGGTCCTGGAAGAAAGGTACGGAAACCACTTCATTGTGCAAAAGGCCTTTAGAGACAAGCTCATGAAATGGCCCAAGGTTGGTACCAGTGATCCTGCTGCACTTCGAGAGTTTGCTGACTTCCTGCAAGGATGCGTTGAAGCGATGCCTCATGTGAAAGGATTGGCCATTTTGGACGACTGTGAAGAGAACCACAAGTTGCTGAAGAAATTACCAGACTGGATCACACGAAGATGGTGCAGAGTCGTCACGGAAAGGTTGGACGAATCCGGGGATTACCCGAGCTTTTCCTGTTTCACAAGGTTCATCCAGAAGGAGGCTCGGATAGCCTGTAACCCTGTCGCCTCTCCACTTCTGATCAAGGCCACAGATGACAGGCAGCCCAAAAGAGCTAGAGCACTTCACACAAACGCTAAAAGGAACAATCCCACAGAAAGGGTTGAGAAAGTGTTCAGCACCAAGTCAAAGCCACCTTGTCCTATCTGCAAAGATGAGATGCACGGCGTGGTAAAGTGCCCTACCTTTGCAGCAAAATCTCTGGAAGATAAAAAGGCCTTCATACGGGAAAACAACTTGTGCTACGGATGTTTGAGAAAGGGACATAATAGTAAGGATTGCAAAACACGACACTCTTGTGGCATATGCAGCAGACGTCACCCCACCTGTCTACATGAAGAGAGAGAGAACCGATCTGTGGAAGCAAAAGAGAAACCGTCCACTTCCACAGACAAAGCCACTAGTCAGGAGGAGATCAAAGTGACGTCCCATGCAGTGACGCAGCGCGTCTTTGCCACATCAAGCATCGTCCCTGTTTTCATGTCATCTGCAAATGAACCACAGAAAGAAGTTATAACCTATGCTCTTCTGGATACGCAGAGTGATTCGACATTCGTCTTGGAAGACCTACTCGAAGAGCTGAACGTGGAGACTAAACCAGTACAGCTCAAACTGAGCACCATGACCGCTGTTGACACACCCATAGCAAGCAGAAGTGTCTACGGTCTACAAGTTCGAGGACTACAGTCTGAAAAACAGATTCAGCTACGCCAAGCCTACACTCGTGGCTTCATCCCGGTCGATAAGTCCTACATCCCGACTTCCAAAACAGCGCTGCTCTGGCCTCATCTAAAGCATCTAGCAAACAAACTTCCGCTGCTGAAGGACTGTGAGGTGGGACTGCTAATTGGAAGTGATTGCCCGTTGGCATTAGCCCCCCAGGAAGTCGTCACAGGAGGTGAAAATGATCCATTCGCCCAGAGAACGGAACTTGGCTGGAGCATCGTAGGCTCATCCAATCCACATCTGGATCGCCAGGGTAACCAGAGGTTCGTCCATCGAGTAACAGTGAAGGAAATACCAGCGCCATCAACCATTGACGTGCTGAAGGTCTTGGAATCAGACTTCAATGAAAGGAAGTATGCAGACAAAGACAAGTATGTGTCACAAGACGACGTTCGCTTCATTCAGCTCCTGAGTGACAACATAACTCAAAGGAAAGATGGACACTATGAAATGCCCCTCCCTTTCAAGAGCACAGAGCCTCCTCTGCTACCAGACAACAAGAAGCTGGCAACAGTTCGACTGCAGCACCTAAAGAAAAGATTGAAAAATAACGAGCGGTATAAAGAACAGTACAAGGCCTATATGAAAGATATGATAAAGAAAGGTGATGCAGAGCCAGCCTCTCCTGCGACAGGACAGCAGACTACGTGGTACATACCACACCATGGGGTGTTCCACCCCAAGAAGCCAGAGAAGCTAAGGGTCGTCTTTGACTGTTCAGCGAAGTTCCGTGGTGTCTCACTAAATGATACATTGCTAACAGGTCCTGACCTGATCAACTCTCTCCTTGGAGTGCTCTGTCGTTTCAGGAAAGAGACTGTAGCCATCATATGCGACATCGAGAAAATGTTCCATCAGTTTTACGTTTCTCCTGAACTACGGAACTACTTACGGTTTCTCTGGTGGGAGGATGGAGACCTCGAAGCCGAGCCTCAAGAGTATCAAATGGCTGTCCACCTATTCGGCGCTGCTTCGTCACCTGGATGTGCCAACTTTGGTCTGAAGTACTTGGCACGTCAACACAAGGAAGAGTATCCATCAGCGTCAGCCTTCGTTGAAAAGAACTTCTACGTCGATGATGGGCTTATCAGTGTCCCCTCCGTAGAAGCAGCAAAGGAGTTGATCGCTGAAGCACGAGAGTTGTGCAAGAGAGGAGGTTTGCGTCTACACAAGTTCAACTCAAACGAAAGGTCAGTTCTGGACTCTGTAGACCCAACTGAGAGAGCAGTCACATCTGAACCCCTCAATCTGGACCTAAATGCAGCTCCAGCCGAACGTGCTCTCGGTATCCAGTGGTCCCTTGAACATGACACCTTCAGCTTCAATGTAAACCCACAGACCAGGCCCTCCACACGTCGCGGCATCCTATCTGTCATTGCTTCTTTGTACGATCCAGTCGGATTCGTGGCTCCGTTTATCTTAACCGGAAAGTGCATCCTCCAGGAGCTGTGCCGTCGAGGCATTGGATGGGATGACCCACTTCCCGAAGACTTAAGTCCACGGTGGGAGAGATGGAAGAGCGACCTACAAAGGCTGAAGGAAGTCTCAATACCGAGATGCTACCAACCACAAGGCTTCTGCAAAACAGTCACGAGGGAACTACACCACTTCTCGGATGCCAGCAATATAGGGTATGGCTCGTGTTCCTATCTGAGAAGCAAAAATCAAGATGGTGAAGTTCACTGCAGCCTCGTGATGGCAAAGGCTAGAGTTGCGCCTACAAAACTCACAAGCATTCCAAGATTGGAACTTTCAGCAGCAGTGGTCGCTGCAAGATCAAGTGTCATGCTGAGAAACGAGCTTGAAATGCCGATTCATGCTGAATTTTTCTGGACTGACTCCCAAGTTGTCCTGGCTTATATCAACAATGAAGCAAGAAGGTTCCATGTCTTCGTTGCCAACCGTGTGCAAATGATCAGAGAACACACTAGCCCCAGCCAGTGGCACTACATAGACACAACAGAAAACCCTGCTGACCATGCGTCGAGAGGTCTCAATGCAGTAGACATCTCCTCAACAAACTGGCTACCAGGACCCAAGTTCCTGTGGGAACAAGAAATACATCCAGAGTCTCACCTCACTCCTGAGTTGCTTGTCGGTGATCCTGAGGTCAGGTCAATGCAGGCGTTTACAACTAAAGTTGAACCTTCCAAGTCAGACATTCTTACCCGTCTAAATCGATTCTCCTCCTGGTCAAAACTCCTGAAAGTCATTGCAAGAATCAAGAGGTTGAATTCAAAGCAAACCCATCGTGGCAAACCTGTGAGTGTGGAAGAACGCGAGAGAGCTGCCGAATCAGTAATGAGGCTTGCACAAGAAGAAGCATTCTCCCAAGAGATGAAGATACTTCAAAAGGGAAAAAGTCTTCAAAACTCCAGCCCTCTGTTTCGCTTGGATCCCATCTTAGAAGGAGGAGCACTTCGTGTCGGTGGGAGACTAGATCAGTCATCCCTAAGCCTAGAAGTCAAACACCCTTTGATCCTACCCAAAGGAGGACATATTACCAAGCTGATCTTGACCCACTGCCACGAGAGGATCTGTCACCAAGGACGGAATCAAACTCTAACAGAACTTCGAGCCAATGGGTTTTGGGTCATCGGTGGAAGTCAGTCAGTTGCTAAGCTGATACACAGATGTGTGAAGTGCAGAAGACTCAGACGGCCTGCAGAAGAACAACGCATGGCAGAGCTTCCTAAGGAGCGTGTAGAAGTTTCTGCTCCCTTCACATACTGCGGCATCGATTGCTTCGGCCCATTCATCACTAAGAAAGCCCGCAAAGAGCAAAAGCGCTATGGCTTAATCTTCACTTGCCTTGCCTCTCGATCTGTTCACATTGAGATGCTTGAGGACTTATCCACAGATGCATTTATCAACGCCTTAAGATGCTTCATCAGTCTCAGAGGAGCCGTTCGTCAACTCCACTGCGATCAAGGAACCAATTTTGTGGGAGCTAAAAATGAGTTCAAAGAAGCATTGAAGCAATGTGACACCAAAACAATTGAGAGCTTCCTCGCAGAAAGGCAATGTGAGTTCATCTTCAATGCTCCCTCAGCAAGTCACGCTGGCGGCGTCTGGGAGCGCCAGATTCGGACTGTCCGTAATGTCCTAAATGCCACACTCTGTCAATACTCAGGCAGACTCGACGACTCTTCCCTTCGAACTCTGTTCTATGAAGCAATGGCCATTGTGAACAGCCGTCCATTAACCGTAAACGGGGTAAATGATCCTACCTCGCTCGAGCCATTAACTCCCAACCATCTCATACTGATGAAGTCAAAGATTGCCCTTCCACCGCCTGGCAAATTTGAGAAGGAGGATGTCTATGCAACTAAAAGGTGGCGAAGAGTCCAGTACTTAGTTGAACAGTTCTGGAGCCGTTGGAAGAGAGAATATCTCATGAACATCTCCACACGTCAAAAGTGGCACATGACTCGACGCAACCTTAAGGTAGATGACTTAGTCATTATAAAGGAAGACACCCCTAGAAATCAGTGGCACCTGGGACGAGTGGTTGAAACCACAAAAGAGAGCGATGGACTAGTGCGTCGCGTCAAGGTGTTAGTAGGAGAAAGGACGTCAGTGAAACGAGATCGCCCTACCAAACCTTTGATTATAGAAAGGCCCATTCAGAAACTAGTTCTCCTCCTCGAGAGTGAGTGATCAGTCTAGTTGTCTACACCTTTATTCCCTTATGACATAGGCTACACTCTCTTAGTTATTAAGTAGTACTCACCTACACACATCTAGCAACACTGATACAAACAGGACTCAAGTATGAGCCGTTTCAGCCAGGTTGATCCTTGTCTTCACTCTTCATAACATGAGTGGTGGGAGTGTAAATGACCACTAGCAGTGTTTTATTTATGATTATCCTGTTTCTTACTTTTATTTTATGAGACTTTTATTTTGACATCATGCTATCTACATGGGTGGTTAATCTCTCCACGCTCATGCACACACTCGTTCAATAATAAAAAACACAAGAAGGCACGGTACAAGACGATGCATGTTTAGAGGCAGAGATTGAAAAATATTGCTGTAACCTTCAACTAAAGTGTTCTTTGAAGTGTCATACCACTCAGTGCTTGATTGTTTTGGCAGTAATAATTTAATTTATGAAGTTACTAGCTAGCGCTCCAACGTTCAAGTTAAGTTTTAATGGCGGTTGCTTTCCCTGGATCACCACTATTTAGCACCCTTTGATATGCGGAGCGAGGTATGTGGTTCATTGTAATGTACTATTTCATATATTCATGTAAATGGTAATGAGATTCATTTCATGCAATTGTTGTTGCCTGCTATGTTGTTATCAATGTGATGCTAGCTTGCTAAAGTGCATTTGTTAAAGGATTATTTTGTATCTGGCTAAATTGCCTTTGTTATTTTCCTTTTAAGTTTTCACGGTGTTGGTGCTATGCACGCTCATCTGAATTAAAGTACACCCGTATGGAAACACTCCCAAGCCTGTTTATTCCAAGTTGAAGGGCTGCTACATGCCCAGTGGCCTCTGTCCATCATGGCCTCCTAATCATCCTCATATACTGATTGGCTTCATCACTGTCTCCTCTCCACCAGTAATCTGGTGTGTGGTGGGCGTTCTGGCGCAATATGGCTGCTGTCGCATCATCCAAGTGGCTGCTGCACATTGGTGGTGGTTCAGGAGATTTCCCCCCTTCTATGTATCAGAAAAAGCGCTATATAAATGTAATAAATTATTATTATGCAGTATGGATGCCCATACACCATCAGGGAGTGTGAGGAGAATCCTTCTTCGCCAGAGCCCAGCCGCCGTTGTGCCTGCCCGTTGCTGAGAGTATGCCTTAGCCCGCCACGATTTCAAAGAGCTGAAGCCTGAACACAAGATAGTCATATACAAACGAATATACAAACCATATACAAACGAAAGTCTGACCAAGTATGTGAGCCAAGTATGTGTTACAGCATACCGAAGCTCTCCGGTCGCCACCTTGTCGCGGCTAGGGCCCAGATCTCATTCAACCCCTAGCTTTTCATGCAGGTGCATGGGCAAAGCTTCCCGGGGTATCAGAATGAGTGCTGACCATTATAAAGAGAGCCCATTCGCTACAGTTCACTCGACGTCCCCGCTGTTACGCGGCGCGAATCGGAACTACGGTAGAAAAGGAAGTAGCACTGATGCTGGTGCTGCTGCGGGTGCTGCTGTGGGTGCTGGCCCTGGCTCCAGTCTGTCCTCAGGGATTGAAGCAATGAGGTCAGGGGAGTTGGTTCAATGCCTCTGTCCCAACACCCCATCCATCAGGACAAACCAGGGCCAAGTTTCAGCAGTGGGTTTCCCACTCACACCCTCACCTGTCCCAGGACACTTGCAATCGTAAGGCAGAGCAAATTAACCATGGATTGTTAACAACAACAGCACAATACATTTCAACAAAGATGTGTGTATTAACTTTCTTTGTATTTTTTTTTTTTTTTTTTTTAAGTTTTGGGGCCTGTATGGGAGTTACCTTCCCCAGCAGACCCATTTTCTCCAGAATTGCTCTAAAAAAGCAGGTACTTATGAAAAATATTAACACAGGGGTGCAATCTTAACATTAGTGCATTGTTAACACTGCAAAATATGACACATCACATGCATACAAAATACTTATGTATTATGAAAAATATTTATGAATACTCAAATCTGGTTAAAACCTTTGAAGACATAGCTTGCATGACAGCACTACAAAAACACATAAAAGTGAAACCCCATTGCCTTATCTACTGCTTTTCTTATTGTTGTGGGCTTTATAGGCTGAGTGATATTTACACAAGTTAGACAGACTAGTGCAAATATTACAATAAAATGTAATTTAATTTATGTAGTTTATTTATTTATTTATTTAATTGCACTTACATTTTTTTATCTGTCTGCTCCTTGCTCCCTGAAACAATTATTAAACTAATATTAGCACAAGTTTTGCCTCAAACCACCTGACAAATGAAGCCACGCAATGGTGACGAAGGAGTTAAGATGAAGTTTATAAGAAAGAAAAACTTGTGGCTTTTAACTCAGGTTTCACTAGCTATTTGAGTAAATGAAAACATAATACTTACATTTAAATGGGAATTTGCAGTCCACCACCGAACTCTCGGCCGTCATTTTTTTAAATAAAAATGTGGCGAGCGATGACTTATGGGGTAGGATCAGGCCGCAAGGATCCTTTTATGTATCCTTCCTTTCAAGGGGAAATGAAGAGTGCATTTGGCGTCGCTTTAGACTTCGTCACGCCACGATGACGCAATTGGCCTTCAAATACGGCCTTCGGAGGACGAAGAATTTAATTGGGACAGCCTTCATTGTGCCGCAGTGACGCAATCGGCCTTCAAATGCGACCTCCGAAGTGTGCAGCCTTTGAATTGGGACATCCTTCATCGTGCCGCTGTGACGTTTCGTCGCGCCGCTGTGATGCAATCGGCCTTCAAATACGGCCAATTGGCCTTCAAATACGGCCTTCGGAGGATGCAGCCTTCACATTGGGACACAGCTGTGGTCATGGCTACCATTGCTCCTTTATTTAAAGCAACACTAAAGAACTTTCCCTCTTCGGTCGCCCTACAGGTTGGAAGCGAAATTGTCCATTACCACTGTCGTAAATAATTTAGCCTACCACAGCCTACTGTCGCACGCACGCTCGCTGTTTATCCAGCACCGGCTTTGGAATTAACGATGTCCACAGACAAGGTAGAGTATGCATAATTTCATGAAAGTATGATGTATTGTACAATCTGTTTCTGATAAAGTTGATGCTAACTATATGCGATGTAAAAAGCCTTTGTTGTGCTTATGCGGACATGTAATTGACTGTACATTTAGGATTCTGTATTTTGTATGTTTAGAGTTTTACAATATTCCTTGGGCAGCAGTAAACCTTGGCAACAATCCCTTTGTCTGTTGTCTTTGGGAGGCGTTATCTGACTGCATACTCAACAAGGCGTTTGAGATAAAGGGCAGAACATCAATAGTTTAAGACATTAAATTTGTAAGCACATAACACAAGAACACAAGCCGTGTCCTACCAGCCTCTCATACATTTCATTTGTACAGAGAGTCTGGCCTCTCTACATTGACCAGCATTAACTTCCTTGAAGGTACTCTGGAACTACTTTAAACTACTCTGTTGAAGTTTAAAACTATTGGAGCTGCCCAGAGCCACTCTGGAGCTGCCATAACCAATCGCTAACGTTTGGTCGTGACGAAACTACAACTCAAACTAGCGCAGGACCTCAACGCCATCGCTCTCAGGCACTCCCTCTGTTCGCTGATTGGACCGGAAGAAAATTGGCCGGAGAAAATCCGGAAATATATACCGCAAACTCAGACGACGCACTGAAGTAAAATTTAAATTGAGTGGAAGTACAGTACGTAGGAGGGCGGAGCCAGGCTACAAGAACACTTCTTTTTAAATACAAACGAGACTTTATTGATTATTCTAACACATAAAATAACATCTAACATAAACATGCACTCACACACACATTCACACGAGTTGAAGAAATAAGGAAAGTTTGGAAAGAATGAGTTTTAAGAGTGAAATGATGAAATCCCAAGTTTATATTAAGCGTGGCGTCAGTTCTGTCAGTTCTGAGCTCAGGTCAAACTGAGGTCTTTGAGAAGATGAAGGTTTGTTTTGAATCGATGTTGTGGGATCAAACAACCTCTGCCATTATTATCTTGGTGGGGCTCAAGCTGTGCCATCTCCGAAACAATCCATCTTTTACAAACTACCTAACGTGGGCAATGTTCTCACTTTAGCTAGTCTCATCTCTTTGAAGCTTGCATAGTCATAAAGTACTTAGCTGGGGGTTTCTCTAGTTGGGATTAGCTCTTTACAATGTTCGTTGTTTACAGCTGTGAAATTATTTAGTTAGCTTAACCTGGATAGCGCCTAAATTTAATTTAGGGACCATTCGTATTTATGGAATGGACCAACGGAGGAAAATAGGGGAGGGTCATGTCTTTTTATTCTTTGTTGAGGGGAGGGTCATCCAACTTTTTTTAGTCTAAGGGGAGGGTCAACCAACTTGTGTATTCATGAAAACAGCAAAATTTCTAATTGGCTTGTTTGCATATTTTTCCATGTAGCTCTCAGTTAGGCTAATTGTGAACAACGAGCTGTTTAAGCTCTTGTGAATGCGCACAGATTCACAAAAAAAATCACCACAAGCTGAGGACGAAAATACGGACCGTTAGCTGGAAGCACAAAAACCAAAGAGCTTCACTCCAGACGCTGCCGGGTGAGGAAACATTAAATAAATAGATTTTTTTTAATAGATAATAAAATTGACGATCCAAAATTACGAGGAGTCCTGAGAGTGTTGGAGGAGTTGCTGGTACCCTATGAAGACAAGCCATGGTGTGTATTGGATATGGATTTTGCCTTCAAACTGTTTGCTTAATTTTTCGAGAGACAAACAATCGAAAAAGAATGGTTCCGGGACTGTATACTGAATCCCAAATATGGGATACCAGTTTTAATATATAGACGAACAGGCAAGCAGTGGATAATATCAGATGACGGGACGGCGTCAATGGAGAACATTTTCCTGCAGCTTGTGAAAGACGAGGACTATAAACATGACCAAGACATCGAGGACGTCAATACTGAAACGGTACAGTTTGGTTTTGAGCTACTATGCATGTGTTTTGTTGAGGTTTCTGGATTAACGTTGCGACTGGAGCGCAGTATCACAGAACAGAAGAGTAGGCCTAGTCCACAGAGCCTAGCCTACTGTAAAAAAACAATGGCTAGCTGAACATCTTTGCCAAGCGCAAACCAGTACAGAGGTAATCAAATTATCGGGGAGGGTCATGCCTTTTTTCACAATCATTTTGGAGGGTCATAGAAAAATGTATTGCTGGCGAAGGGTCAAGTCTATTTTGACTATTAGATCTCAAAACTCCTCCAGTAGCCCCTTAAATAAAAAATGAACAGTCCCTTATGGTCCTCGATTGTCCTGTTCAAACTAATCTCTGTCCAATCTGCTCAGTTCCTACAAGTTACACACCTGTTCGTAGTTGAGTTGCACGTTATCTTGTTTCCTTCCTTTGTTATCTTGTGTGTATATATAGACCTCTGTTTGTCTCCTTGGTTGCCCATTAACGTCATTATATGGAGGTTGTTCTGTTTGTGTTAAAAGTTACAATAGAATTCAGTTTTTTTTTTTCATTAAACACCTTATTAATGCAATTAAGTCCTTAGTACTTTTTTTTCATTCTCTGCATCACACTGTGACAGTATTTGATTATTGGTGTTTGACTTTAGAAATTGTCTGTCAATGATATAATGTATGCTTTTTCAAAGAAAAGTGAACTTTGTAGACATGTCAAAGAAATGTTACGCTCAGGTGGCCAGAATCCAGTGTGATGTAAGAGCAGGGTGTTTAAGAGATCATTCGCTGATCTTTTATTGGCAAATCTGAGAGTAAGCACACAAACTGTTCAGGCTCAACCAAGACTCTGGGAAGCATTACTGGAGATCTCCACAGATTTATCTTGGTTCCGACATACTTTTACAAACTCCTAGCAGATTTTTAGTGTGCTCTATCCAGGGCTCTGTCCTATCTTGCTTGCTTATTTATTTAGAGAGTCAGCATGAAAATTGCATAAATGTGCGAGTAACATGTTTCAAATGACGTGTTTAGGACATCAGTGGCACAGATGGTAATTTAATACATCAACAATTTTTTATTTGGTAGTTCTAAATTATAATTTAAGAATGGATAGCCAATGGATGGTAGTTGTCACAGTCACCTGTTAGTCACCGTCTGCACTGCACGTCCCATCATCCTCTCCAGCTCACACCTGCACACTCACTCCACCATTACCTGCACCTGCCAACTATTATCTGATCATCTGTGTCACCTGGTTTCTGTTAATCTGTGTTCATCAGTGTTCGTATTTAGTTCCTTTCAGATCAGCCAGTCTTTGTCCATTCTTAGTCCTATTTACTTTGTATTTAGTGTGTTCATCCTGTCTGTCTGTCTGTCTGTCTGTCTGTCTGTATATCTCTATATCTCTATATCTATATCTATATCTATATCTATATCTATATCTATCTGTATCTGTATCTGTATCTGTATCTGTAAGAATTATATTTATAAGTAAAAGTTTGTATTGGAGCCTTTTGCCTGTTCGTCGTCTTCTGCCTGCACCACACCGTGACAGAAGAACGGACCTTAAAACTAAATATGGGCATTTCCCACACCCAGTTAACTTCAACCGATCGTCTACTGACCTGTTTCCAGCATGGACATCCAAATGAAGTGTACCTGCTAGATTTCCTGGAGGTTTCAAATCAGGTCAACTGGACAGATGACGTCCTAGAGAAAGTGTTCGGGCTTGGACTGGATGATCCTCTGAACCAGCCAGCTTCAGCCGTAAAACCAGAGTCCTTCGCTCAATATCTGGATCATGTGCTGTTGTTGAGTGGATCAGCCTTCACTGTGGGTGAGATCAGGCTGGTCAGGCAGAATGTGAAGATCAGGCTGGGCAGGCAGGACGTGAAGAAGCTCAGGCGGTGATGGTGGTTGAGTGGAGATATCATCTTCAGCCTCACCTTTTTGGTGGGGCTATACGGCTCCGTCATGACCGCCCGAACGGTCGTCTCCTCCATGGCCATCTGCACGCCCTGCTTTGCCCTGACCATCTGCTCAGCCTGGTCCCCTGAACTGAGTCTTCATTCCCTGTTGACCCTTCAGAGGAAGACTCCAGGACCCCCCCGGAATTGGACCTGGTTTTTGAAATCGTAAAGTATTTCATGTAATCAAGCAAAAGTGCAACTGTACTGGACATCCATTGATCACCATGCATTTTTGTTGTAAAGAGGCAGTTTTAACCTTTACATATTTAATTAACACTGTTCCATTTAGGGTGTTTCTTGGCTCCATTCCTGCTGTAGCTGAATTAAAATCTAATAATATGTGATATGTAAATGTGAAGAAAAAAGGTCTTATTTCATTAAAAAGGCTCAGCATGGGCGAACACATTGATAGTGACAGACATGAAGCACAGCATGGAGGATTATAATTTCTGACATAAAGTGTTTAATCTGAGGTAATAGAAGGGTCCAGTATATGGCTGATCTGAAATACAAGATGCAGATGCTCTCAGATCCATGATATCATGAGCAAAAACAGACATATTTATTGTAAGGGTAGGATATTGGGATGCATGTAATTGCTCCCAAGGGTGAAAAAAAATATTTTGACATTTGTACTGATTGTTTTAAGAGATGTGAAGTGAATTAAGAGTGGCAATAGGATGTTAGATTTGAATAGGAATCTCTCACATAGAGCATATGTAAGAGCATGTGTTGTAACACTTAGGCCACAGCCCAGCCAGAAATGTTTTGATGCAATAATTCTAAAAAACATGCTTAGTGACACATTGCATAATACTCTAAAAAAATTAAACATTAAAGGGTTACTTAGTTCACCCAAAAATGAAAATTCTGTCAGTAATTACTCACCCTCATGTTCCAACCCCTTAAGACTTTCGTTCATCTTCGTACACAAATTAAGATATTTTTGATGAAATCTGAGAGCTGTCTGACTCCTTCATAGGCTTCTAGGCAATTTCATTCTGTCAATACTTTTTGTGCACAAAAAACCCTAAAATAACTTAAATAACCTTTATTCAACTATTAATTTTCTTCTGTGTGGGCCTCTAGAGTTCACAAGAGCGCCACAACACATGTGCGAGAACTAAAAAGATGACGCTTACCATCATTAAGGGAAAGTGTGATGGGAAAGTGTGAAAGGTAAGCCATTCATTTTGCAGCATTGGTAAGGCACTTTTATGTTTTCTCATTGGTTTCTCATGATTCGGACATCCAGGAAATGCACACTTTAGAACCATTTTAAAAACTACATCGAGACCCATCTGCGTCATCTTCTCAGTTCTCACGCATGCGTCGTGCATCCCGTGAACTCACGCCAGAGGCCCACACAGAAGAAAACGAACAGTTGAATAAAGTCGATATTTTTGTTGTTTTTTGCACACAAAAAGTATTCTCATCGCTTGATAAACTCATCGGTTGAGCCACTGTAGTCACTTGGACTATTTTAACAATGTTTTTACTAACTTTTCTGGGCCGGCAAATGAAATTGCCTAGAAGCCTATGAAGGAGTGAGACAGCTCTCAGATTTCATAAAAAATATCTTAATAATGTGTTCCGAAGATGAACAAAAGTCTTACAGGGTTGAAACAACATGAGGGTGAGTAATTACTGACAGAATTTTCATTTTTGGGTGAACAAAACTTCACATGGAAATTTTTCATTTTTGCCTTTAAGTAATTTTTCAATAATTTATAATAAAACATGATTATGTACTAGTAATAATAATGTAACCTTGCATCATCTCAATATATCATACCATTATCTAGCTTGAATGGTTCAACTTGACTTTCACTGGATAATGTGACTTGTCATCTGGTTGATGAATTTGAATAAACTTGAATAGACAAAATCATGATTTTTTTAATTTTCCATTTGAAACCACCACATTGGGATTCTTATATGTTTATTTACTCATTTACAGTTTCAGACACCTGGAATATGCAACAGGGTTGTGAGCACAAAAATATTTCAGCGGAATAATAAATATGTTAAATATCTCAGGAATTATGTACAAATGGACTCTGCAGTTTGAGAGTGTGGTGTAGAATGGCAATTTATACAGTGCAACAAAATGCAATAGAAAAAAACCCCAATAAAGTTTTGTTTATTGTGGTGTTGTTTCACCATTGTGCAGGGGTTTTTAATCAAAGGAGGGCTGTCAATTATTTGTTTGGTTTTTAGCTTGAGTCAGTTTAATGTTGATTCATTTCAGTTCAATAACAGTGTTGATGTTTCATAGATTGGAGCTCCACAGAGTGATCCCCTATCCCTGTTTTTCTCAACTCTTACATTAGCAGAACAATGTTAACACAAACATAAGTTTAACTTTGAAATTGAGTCTCTCAGACAAAATGCAGATACTGCCACTTTAGGTTGACTGCCAATTAGCACTATTACAACTGTAAAAGAGGTCTGATAATTACCATGTTGACACATGATTTAAAAAAAGCAAATGTCACGAAGATGATTCCAGAGACCATATAGTAGGCTAGATAGTATAATGAAGAAGAAGTCGCAATGAAGGATGGCACAATTGCTAATGAGAGCCACCTGCGTGCCGCACCGGCCTCGAGTCTCACTGAAGGAGATCTGGAAGAAAAAAAGAAGGAGCAACAGCAGTGCAAGACAAGAGAGGAGAATCTACGGTGGAATCTGTGGGGAATCTACGGAGCCATTGAGCATGGCTGAGCAGAGTCTGCCACCATGGACGCTCAAGGCGGTTGCCAGGAGTGAGTTGCCAGAGGACTAAATCGCCACCGGCCACCTAGGTTTTGGAGGGGCGGCTGCCGTCCGTGAGAGAGCGGAGTCGCCGCTGCCATTTGCCTGTGGCCGGTGCCAGGTGGCAGACAGATGTGGCAGATAGAGTTCTCCTGGCTGGTTGAGGACTGAGCAGCAGTGCGTTTTGGGAACCGGCGGACATGCAAACACACTTTAATAAATAAACAAACACAAATCGGATCTCAGGCGCTGTTGCTATTATACTGGCGGGATAAATTATTCTTCCGCCCGACGCAAATCTAAAATGGTCTGTAGTAGCTTCATTATTCATTGGTGTGGGCGTAACGTGAAAAAAACCAATCAAAGTCATCTCACATTCCCTTTAAGAGCAGATGCGCTTGTTCCATGGCAGATTGCTATTATAACGGCGGATTTGCCAGACGAACGACAGGAGCGGTTCACACAGCCGAAGAGACCAACGTTCTCGTCAGGGCCGTAAAAGACAGAGAAGTGACATTGGGGATGGGAGAAACCCACCCAAATTAGCTTCGGTTAAACAGGCGAATAATTTGGGTAAATGTGTAAGCTAGATTTATTTTTTCACATCTTCATGGACACAACAAGGATTTCCCTCGTGTGTTAATATTTTTCCTTGTAATAATGTATGATTTGCAAAAATGAAAACTGCTGCGTCCGTGTAGATGAGAGAATCAAAGTGTATGCGCGTTGTGCACACGCTACAATATGGCCAAGCATGCGCCCTTAAAATTCCATATGCGTCGGTGTACAAAGTCAATTGTGCTGGGTGCAAGATAGGGCCCAAAGAGTGTTTTTCATCACGATGTAGGCTAAATAATTACATGTTTATAGCGTAATTTTTTGTCAGGCAATAATTTGCAGACACAATTGCAGAGTAGGCCTACACTTGTTAAGCAGCAATGGAGGCAAAATTTTAAAAAGTAGAAGGAAAAGATAGAAAAGTAAATTACAGTGTGTGAGTATTTTAGTGAAGCAGTTAACAAGGACCAACCAAGTGCTGGGTATGTGATATAACGGCTGTGAAAAGCGGTGTAAAAAACGAATAAAGCTTTTACAGATCAGCCAGGCTCTCACACCAGCTTATCACAGCGCACTCCCTCACCTGAGTTCTAATCACACACACCTGCACCTCATCATCACCATCATCACCACCACTTTAAAGACACAGGCTGCGTCCCAATTTGCATACTATCCGTCCTAAATAGTATTCGAAAGTAGAATTAGTACGTCCCAAATTGTAGTATGTTGAAATAAGTGTTCCAAAGATACCCGGATGGTCTACTATTTCCGGTCAGAATCCGAAATGCAGATCTATGAATACTCTAACGGCTAATATTGCCCATAACCCATGGCGTAACTTTTAAATGCATCATTATATTCAAATTCCAAACACATGAGGAGAGTCTCCGCATGAAAGACCCGCGACTGGCAGATGAACTTGCAACTACATTTCTCTCCGAAACGGTAGGAAATTAAATTAGATTGAATGGAGGATTTTAACTGTGACAAGATGATTGACAGGGCAGTTTACAGTGACAGGATGCACGCGACAGATCTGTCTGTTAAAGATGACGAAGTAGTATGTCTCAAAGCTTGCCTACTTTTTTGCTACACACTCAAAAGTATATACTTTTTCTTCACAAAAAGAGTACATACTTTTAGGTCGTAGTATAAGTAGGCGAATTGGGACCCAGCCACACTCTTCACCTCAGTTCACTGTCTGGTCTTGTTCATTCCAAGAGGACAACATATCCTGTTATTGCTAACCTTGAGTCTCTAGCGTGACCAGCTCGCTTTTTTTCTTATCTGTGCAAAAGAGACTCAAAATACTCTGTTGATTTTGATCTTACATATGTGTTATACATCATTCAAAACTGTTAAATGTCGTCTTTTATTTGTGTACACTCATAATAAAAAGAAAATGTTGTGTTTTTCGCAAAATAAAGAAAATAAACATGATGTGCGTTCTGCCGTCTCTCTCAATGTGAAGTTCATTCTGAAACGCCACAGAAAAACACCTGTAACTCAGCGAATGTTTGTCACACAGACTTGAGACGTATGTCTTTACAAAGCTTGGAGTCTCTATTTTTAAATGATAAATTAAATTTTAAATTATATCAAAAACAAAAAGATGTGACGTGAGTCTTCTAGTAGCTGTGCCGAGAGAAATCTGAATCATTCCCTTCCGAATCTCGTAGAGACAGAGAGCGGGAGTATTAGTGGTCCATGAGCTAGCAGCAGGATCAACTTTATGACTCTCTATATGGGCTTCTCCCTTGACTTTATCTGACTTTATGCCTCCACGTCCCCCCGATTGCGTGCGAGCTTCTCCGCCTGTCTATACGGTAATTTCTCGACTGTGCGACAGAAAGTCGAGTGGTTATGACTCAATCGTTAGCCTATTTTTACAAAAACGGCTTCTACGGGGCTATAACGTAAGATACAAAGTAATGGAGCCTTTTATACATTGTCGTGTTTCTTTAGAAATAAATAATGGACAAATAGAGTTTTTGGATGCCAAAATGAATGGGAGTAAATGGAATGCTAACAGCAGGTGATGGTCTGCTACAATGGCAGCCCCCGGGGAAGCTTCAGTTTCCGGCGGATGGATTACCCCCTTGGTAAACGCCCATCACCTCAAAAACAAAGAATCAGAGACTCCAGTAACGTACTAAGTAAAAACATGAAGCCTAATGTTATACATGTCAGAAACATGTTGCAATGTGAACTAGACAGGTAGGCAACCTTTCAATGCTAAATTTATATACATGTACGAAACGAGGATGTTTTTTGATAATAAAACATAGCATGAAAAAAGTAGGCTAGTATGAGTAAGCTAGCATGTCACAACACCTCCAGGGCCCAAAAAACACCTCAGACCCCAGAGGGTTAAAATAAATAAACAATATTATCAAAAGACCAAACTCAGTAAATAGTAAACACCATACTAATAATGCATACTACAGAAAAGCAGATGAGCACAGAATTTGACGAAAGAAAGCAAATTTGTGTTCAGTGCGAATAAACCTCCTGCCTGTGTGTTTTATTAATAATGTATAACGAATTGTGTCCATTAAAGGGGTCATGACATGGTTTTTTTTATTTTATTATTATGTTCCCTTAGGTGCAATTATAGTATTACTATAGTTTTTTTTACCAAAAACTTTTAAAATGTAGTGATTTATGACCTTTTCCCACCCTGTTTCTCATCCTCTGATTCAAACAGTCTGTTTTGGGGGTGTTTCCCCTTTAAGAGTTCAGTGTTAACGCCCACTGTTATGATTGGCTAACGTCAGTGCCTATGCATCAATATTAACGCCCCCAGCCAGAACCTGTGCGGATTCGGCGTAACTGTTTAATAGCGGGTGATGCATGCGAAGCGATGGCTCTGGCAATGATAAAACCTTACATGTTTGAGCCAGAATCAGAGGAAAATGAACCATCACCACAACAACAAAGACTGGATCAGCCCGTGTCCACATGGAAAGTGAAACTATTTTGAATTAATAAAAAAAAATTAACCCGAGACACTTGAAAACGGATTATTGTTGCATAATTATCCAATAGCTTCATTTGCTAACAGTTTAACATTATTTAACTAATTCCAATGAAATGATAGGGTGTACCACGGACAAAAATGCATGCACAGACAGGCCATCTTAGAAGATGCAGCATTGATAAAGGCAACATTTTTAATTTTCTATCACATGTAGGCCTACTAGAAAGGCGACATATTTTCAAGATTCTCTTATACAAATGTGTTTATATTAGCCATGGTAAAAAGTAAGTTTGCGTCGCCGTTATTGAGCCCATAGTCGGCACGGACTTATCTTTGAGCAACCGTTTTCTGGCAAAGCCAAGCATCATATTGGGATTTTTTTCCTCAAAACAGTCATCCTTAAATGTATAGAACAAACGCTTAAACTAACACTGCCATGACTGGGACGTCCGCAAAAAATAAAGTGCATCCATTTTCCCTGACGACTGGATCTTTCAGCGTATTTAAAAAGTAGTTTAAAGTTTTAAATACATTACTTACAGTTTGCGTCGTCGTTGTTGAGCCCAGAATAGACGGCACGGACTTATCTTTGAGCAACAGTTTTCTGGCAAAGCTCAAAACAGTCATCCTTAAAATGTATAGAACAAACGCTTAAACTAACACTGCCGTGACTGAGACGTCCGCAAAAAATAAAGTGCATCCATTTTCCCCTGACGACTGGATCTTTCGCAGCGTATTCAAAGATGTTGTTTGTCCACAGCCAGGAACAGCACATCTGCGGCGTCGTAATCTCCCTGTACACAGACCCACTCGCTGTCCGTCCACTGAACACTTGTGAGGCGCGCGGCGCGCGGGCGCGACAACGATACGAAATGAGCGTAGTTGTCTTGCGCTTTAAGCGTAACTGTCTTCTGCTGGAGGCGGTCATATGCAAACGCTGGTACGTCACTTCGTACCGTGACGTCACTTCTTACCATGGATCCAGAACGAGCTGTATTTAGAGCTTGATTAAATAAATGATTCGTTTATAATGGGGAGGACGTCTTAAGCTATGAGACTTGCAGGACGTTTTAATGGTACAAAGACCTCTTATATACCAAAAGATCAAGGCAAATTTGGTTTCTCATGTCATGACCCCTTTAAGCCTCATTCAGCGTTTTCTTGGTTTTCTATGGGAGGAAAACGCTCCCATAGAATTAAACGTGTTGCGTTCATATTCTTTGCTCAATTGAAACAAACCAAGAAACACACCAGAAACAAGACGAGAAGACAGACCTCAGGAAGTGTGGTGACATATACAATGACTCCGTGACATGAACTGAAATAGACAGGGTATAAATAGACAGATACACTAACAAGGTGACGGGAAACAGCTGTGTGCAATGGTCCATGAAGGGGAACAAGAACAGGGAGTAACGGCTTAATCGGGGGCCAGGGGAAAACAGACAGTCCATCAAGCGGCCAGGGCGAAGCAGACAGTCCATCGGGCGGCCAGGGCGAAACATACGACCCAACGTGCGGCCAAGGCGAAACAGACGACCCATCGTGCGGCCAGGGCGGAGACAACCCCTCGGGCGGCCAGGGCGGAGTCGACCCCTCGGGCGGGCCAGGGTGGAGACGACCCCTCGGGCGGGCCAGGGCGGAGAAGACCCCTCGGGCGGCCAGGGCGGAGACGACCCCTCGGGCGGGCCAGGGCGGAGACGACCCCTCGGGCGGGCCAGGGCGGAGACGACCCCTCGGGCGGGCCAGGGCGGAGAAGACCCCTCGGGCGGGCCAGGGCGGAGAAGACCCCTCGGGCGGCCAGGGCGGAGACGACCCCTCGGGCGGCCACGACCCCTCGGGCGGCCACGACCCCTCGGGCGGCCACGACCCCTCGGGCGGCCACGACCCCTCGGGCGGCCACGGCGGAGACGACCCCTCGGGCGGCCACGACCCCTCGGCGGCCACGACCCCTCGGGCGGCCACGACCCCTCGAGCAGCCACGACCGTATTTGGCCCACAGGACAAGGAGATGTGGAGATGGCCTTTAGAACATTTAAAAATATAATAAGTCAATTAATCTATTTTGTTGTCACACAGGGTTGATCATAATAAGATTTCTAGTAATCGACTGAATGCCAAAATGGCGGAGATGAATGCCAAAACTGAATGCCAAAACGGCGGAGACGACCCCTCGGGCGGCCACGACCCCTCGGGCGGCCACTACCGTATTTGGCCCACAGGACAAGGAGATGTGGAGATGGCCTTTAGAACATTTAAAAATATAATAAGTCAATTAATCTATTTTGTTGTCACACAGGGTTGATCATAATAAGATATCTAGTAATTCGACTGAATGCCAAAATCATGGTGAGTCAAGTAAATAAAGTTTGATTGTATTCTGTTTTCAATTATTTATTAAATAAGGTATAATGAATGCAGGATGAATCTGAGGTATCAGCTATCAGAAGGACATATTATCCATGTACACAATAATTACATGTAAAACTGAGCTTCACCACCCTAGTTTTTGGCAGGCAGAATGATGTTCTAATTTCATGAAAATGTTACTAAACTATGCTTTTAATTCAGCTTATACCACCTGACTGAAAGGGGCTTCCAAGCTCTTAAAATTCCAATTTAATCCCTGTCTGTCTTCTCACAAGGAACTAGAAAATGAATAATTTATGATACACACAATTGTTCAATGCACAGCGTGTTCTGTATATAAAGAACATGAATGCACAGCGTATAATGTAAATATAAAACATCAATGGACATATGCCATAATACTGGCACAAGCAGAATTCAAAGGACTGCTGGGGATCTAACAAAGCAGTTGTGAGTCATGTTGATGCATTTCTTATTGAACATAGCGAAAGGCTTTTACAAAAAAAAAGAAGATACTTCTCATTCACTTTCTCAATGTGTATAGAATCCCCAAGAGAGTCATCCTTTGAAGGTAGTTCAGTTATCCTTCTGTGCACTCAAAGAAATTCAGTATGTATTTGTGACTCAAACCTTTGCCTTTGTGAAGAACCCCAGTGGTCCCCAAGTCTTTCCATGTCTACATTGTTCATACAGTAGCTGCATTATTTATTTATTTTTGCATAATTTTGTAATTGTTTGTAACTGTCAAACAATCAGCAGCCTCGAACGGAGCACCACACACATTCCATCATTTAGTGGAGAAAACAATGAACATGCTTGCAATTTTGTATTGTTTTACTTTTCAACAAAACATGATGAGTTTATCACAGTTACATGAAGGCTTTTAAATCTATAATCGTGGCTTAATTTCACACTCAGTTAAATTGTGTTATTCTAAACTCTTTTGAGATACATGGTCATACACAGCACTGCATCAGAAAAGATTAGCTGACTCTTTGCAGAACCTAAACTATGCATATCTCTCCTATTTCAAAACAAAAGGGTGCAGTTTTTTATTGTATGCAAATGTACTACAAAACACCTCCCTGTTACATAAGCCTTCATTAGGTCACAGAAGAAAATGGCAATAAAAATGGGCCCGTGCCCCTAATTTAGGTGCTAATGCACAGGCCTTTAAATTATTCACCATCCCACTGACACTGTCCCATTGGTACAGAGCCCATAAAATCAAACAGAATCTTCATTAAACAATATACCCGAAGCCCTGAATAAAACACTGATTTTTATCACATTACCATATTAGTGCAGTGAGGCAAACATTGGTACAGTATATCCATTGGGATTGACTTTGAACATGCACCTCCTGAACTTTCATTTGCAACAAGATAAATCATAAATCTTAGAAATCATAAATCTTAGTAACAATATAGAGAATGAGATTTATGCTGTACACATATACTCACACACTTGCTCACTTTTAGATTAGGCAACTAAACAAATCTAAAATGAAAGAAATAATGTTCAGACATAACAATCATAACTGATGTGTCTGTCTCTCTCTCTTCTTTGAAGCCCATTTTAAGCGAATTTCACTGCACTGACAGCACTTAATTAAGACTTAAGTTTCTTGCCTGTGAATGATGTGGAACGATTTTACTCAATATTTATATATTTTGCACTTTATAGGCCTATCCATATTCAGTAACTGTTTCCACTTTATTTCGATAGTCCACTTTAGACATTATTAACTTTGCAACTATAGGCCTATGTTAACTAACTCACATTACACCGTGTCCTAACCAGACGCGATCCGAAGATTCTAGCGACAAATAATTTGACTGTCCGTGTCCACTCTAGACGCGACGCGACTGCGAGATGTGCTTCCATTTAATTCCAAGGTGAATTATCCATTGCTTTTACAGCTACAAATCTGGGAGCAGTAAATGAAATTCAAAGTCACATTGCATGCTTTTAACATTTAGCTATAAGGCACAAACAGTGATTATAATTGCCACACTTTGTGTTTGTTTTTCCAGCCGCGATGTCGGAAAAAATAAATAAAAAAACGTACTCGGTTACTAACGTAACCTCGGTTCTCTCTAGGAGAGGGAACGAGTACTGCGTCGAAAGACGCTACGGGAAAGATTTCTTTTTCGAGATTGAAGCCTAAAAATGAATCCTTAATTTTGTAAAATATGTAAAACGCTTTTCTGTAGCATACAACCTTAGGCGGAGCAAATCGCGCGCCCATTGGCTGCTCCGCCAGAAAAGCACAGCCTATGCGAGGCCAGTGACGCTTGACCAATGAGGACGCTTCGCGCCCTCTGCGTCACCTCCTGCCGAAACGGGCGTGGTCTAGGCCTATAAATACGAGCATAGCTGTCTTCCACTCTGATTTTCGTCACTGAAGCGACGCAGCGTGGGCACGCACGGCCTGAGACGCAGTACTCGTTCCCTCTCCTAGAGAGAACCGAGGTTACGTTAGTAACCGAGTACGTTCTCTTACGTAGAGTTCTCTCCTATTGCGTCGAAAGACGCTACGGGAACCCCTGTAACACGCCGTGCGTGCTCTTGGACCGACACAGACACCCGAGGGCGCGCGCGCCCTGGCATACAAGCGCCTACACCAAGAATGTATAGGGAGAGCGGCTAGAATTAGCATCATCCCTTTATATTAGCGCCCCTAAGGGCATAATAACATATATATGTAAATAATAGATATATATGAGGGGTCATAGCATGCTCATGGGACACATTGTCAGTGAGTGATGCTTAAAACATTGGAGTGACCTGGGCCGCAGCACGGGGCAGGAACACCATACATAGTCTTCTAGACCGAGAGCAGTTTAGCCTGCAACGCAGGAACTTCTAGGTTATAGAACCTTATAAATGTAGACGGGGAGGCCCAGCCTGCCGCCATACAGATATCTTGTAACGAGATCCCGCTATACCAAGCCCACGAAGAAGCCATGCCTCTCGTAGAATGTGCTCTGATGCCCAGAGGGCATTCCAAACCTCTAGATGCGTAGGCCAGCGCAATGGCGTCCACTACCCATCGAGA
The DNA here is from genome assembly GCF_949152265.1 of Phoxinus phoxinus. Classification (NCBI taxonomy): domain Eukaryota; kingdom Metazoa; phylum Chordata; class Actinopteri; order Cypriniformes; family Leuciscidae; genus Phoxinus; species Phoxinus phoxinus. The sequence goes on along the minus strand of NC_136878.1, from coordinate 28,290,579 downwards.
CAGACTCTGTTTCGTCGCGGCTCGCCCCTTAGAACGCCCACTGAACGAAACGAAGAGCTGCTCCGTCTGTCGAAAAACAGCGGATTAACGAACGCTGATATGGCTGCCACATAGACTTTGAGCGTGGATGAGGTTCTACCCTTATCCAATAGCTCCTGCAGGAAGGAGAGAATCTCTGTTTCCCCGCACTGAAGGGGTGACAGACCTTGGTCTGAACACCAACCAGAAAACACAGACCATTTGGAAGCGTAGAGCCGTCTAGTAGACGGGGCCCTAGCCTGCTCGATCGTGTCTAACACTCCCTGTGGGAGGTTAGCGGGTACCCGTTTATGGCCCACACATGTAGGGACCAGAGATCCGGGCGAGGATACAAAATCGAGCCCTTGGCCTGCGAGAGGAGGTCCCTCCTCACTGGAATCGGCCACGGGGCAGTGCTCTTCAGCCGCATCAAAACTGGGAACCAAGGTTGATTCGTCCAGTATGGAGCAACAAGTAGCACTGAGCATCCGCTTTCCCTGATTCACTCCAGCACCTGAGGCAGGAGTGAGACAGGAGGAAAAGCATAGAGCGGACGGCGGGGCCAGACACTGGCCAGCGTGTTCACGCTCTTTGAAAATAATTCTGGGCAGTGAGCGTTTTCCTGGTTTGCGAACAGGTCTATTTCCGCTCTGCCGAACGTTCTCCACAACAGGCGCACTGTCTGTGTGTGTAGCGACCACTCTCCTGTCGGAACGTTGTTCCGTGAGAGTCTGTCTGGGCCTACGTTCAGGTGACCTGGCACATGCATTGCTCTCAGCGAGCGCAGGTTGTGCTGGGCCCATACCAGGATGCGTTCCGTCAGCCTGAAGAGGTTTCGGGATTTCACGCCACCCTGGCGGTTTATATAGGCTACTACCGACATGTTGTCCGAACGGACCAGGACGTGGTGCCCTTTTATCCGAGGACGAAAGAGCCTCAGCGCAAAGTCCACCGCCATCATTTCCAGGCAGTTTTTATGTGCGGTAGTCTGACTCGTTCTGCCCACTGGCCAAAGAACGGTCTGCCCTCGAGCAGCGCTCCCCAGCCTGAGGTGGACGCGTCCGTGGACACCACCTTCAGGCTCGAGGAAGTCCCCAGGCATACACCTGACCGGTACCAGTCTGACGCTCTCCATGGTGTCAGGGCTGAAATGCATTCCTGATTGACCTTGAGGCGATAACGACCGTGAACCCATGCTCGGCGCGGTACACGCGCTCCCAGCCAGAACTGCAGTGGGCGCATGCGCAGCAGGCCCAACTGTATTACTGCCGAGGCTGAGGCCATGAGGCCTAGCATTTTTTGAAATCTCTTGAGCAGCACTATATGACCGCTGCGGAAGGATTTCGCCATTTGCAGGGTGTTTCGCCTGCGCTGTGATGACAGCCGTGTTGTCATAGACAGTGAGTTCAGATCCAGTCCTAAAAAGGAGACCCTTTGACTGGGAAACAGTGAACTTTTCTCCCAATTGACTCTCAGATCTAAGCACTCGAGGTGATTGAGTATTAGGGTCTTGTGGCGAGTGAGTTCTAAAGGTGATTGAGCTAGAATCAGCCAATCGTCCAAATAATTCAGAATTCGAACGCCTCGGAGTCTCAGGGGTGCCAGCGCCGCGTCCATGCACACTGTAAATGTACGAGGTGCTAGGGACAGGCCGAATGGCAGGACTGTGTACTGATATGCCCGGCCCTCGAAGGCGAATCTCAAAAATCGCCTGTGACGTGACGCAATTTGTATGTGAAAATACGCGTATTTCAGATCTATTGCCATAAACCAGTCTCCTCGGCGAATCTGCGCGAGGATTTTTCTGGTCGTGAGCATTCTGAACTTTCGCTTTGTTAGCGCTTTGTTCAGATGCCTCAGATCTAAAATGGGTCTGAGACCCCCGTCTTTCTTCGGTACCAGGAAATATCTGCTGTACAGACCCCCTTCGCTCTGAGCTTGAGATAAAGGCTCTATGGCCCCTTTGCTCAATAGCTTCGCTATTTCGGCTCGAAGTAGATGTGCTACTTCTGCTTTTACCGTGGTTTCGACTCTCGCCGTGTAACGGGGAGGGCGTCGATAAAACTGTAGCGAATAGCCTCTTTTTATAGTCTCTAGCACCCATTCTGAGACCCCAGGAAGTCTTTCCCATGCATCTGCACGCGTGACTAGGGGTTGAATGTAATCTGGGCCCTGGTCGCGAAATGGCGGCGACACGAGAGCAACCGTGTGCTGTAACATGGACGCCGTGGCGTCTGAGGTGGGGGGCACGTTTAACACAGCGGGTATCCCGCGCGCGCTCGACTCTCTGAGTTGAGAGAGAGCGCGCGGGGCGAGCCCCGTAGGGCTCGTTATGTTTGTGAATAAATGTGGGCGCGTGGTAGCGGGCACATTTATAACACCGGGGATACTGTGTTTTTGAACTGACTGACCGTGCGTTGGTTTCGTTTTTACAGAAAACCGCGGGACGTGCAGTGTGTAGTGGTTGTGGGCACTGGACAGTGGGCACGCTCACTACATGTGATGCACAATCGACATGAATCGATTTATTTCGTGCAGACCCTGTGTTGTACGGGGCTGTGCTTGCACGGGTTGAAAAACCGGGCTCTGGTCGCGAAATGGCGGCAACACGAGAGCAGCCGTGTGCTGTAACATGGGCGCCATTGCAGCGTATGATGCGGGGGCGCGCTTAATCGAGCGGGACATGCAGTGTGTACTGATTGTGGGCACTGAAAAGCGGGCACGTTCACTAACTTACATGTGATGCACAATCGACATGAGTCGATTTTATGTGTGCAAGCCCTGTATTGTGTTGGGCTGTGCTTGTGTGTACGAATGGGCACTGGGCCGTGGGCATTACGGATACACACATTACACCATCGGCCGTGGCCGGGACACCAGAAAATACATTTTCAGATTTACCTGGGACGTCGTGAAAACGGCGTTTGTGTGCAGGCAAACGGCCCTTGATGCCGGTTTGGTGACTGCAAAATACACTGGCAGGGTCGCGTATGTTGGGACTGTGCGAGCGAGACATTTTAGTGAAATCCGGCCGCGGCGGAATTTTAACACTGTAGCTTTCCTCGAAGTAGAAGTGCGCATCCTGGCTGAAAACGGGGCTTTCCGGGACTCCGCGATTTCTTCGTGAATTCAGGAAGAAAAAGGCGCGGGTCGTGAGGACGGTAACGTACGTTCCTCTGCAGACAAGCAGCCATCCAGCCGGTAAGCGCATCGATGCTGGTCTTTCTTCGTCGACGCTCACGAGCGGCGGGGGAGGGGAGATCCTCGGAGCTCGCCCATCCCTCGCTACCCGAAGCGAGGAGAGAACAGCAGTCGTCCTCCACAGACGCGGCTTCACCTTCCTCGTCCATGACGGACGCGGCGGCACACAGCGGCCCTTGTCCGTCGGTCAGAGAGTCCAGCGAAGCGGGCGGAGAAGCTGGCGGCAGCAGCGGCGAGCACCTCGTGGTGGAGGGAGGTTCCGGGCTCCGCTGAGCACGGCGCTTTTCACGGCGCGGCACTGCAGCGGGCGGAAAGATGCAGCTTCAGTAAATGAACGCCAGGCGAGTCCGCAGAGTCACCGTAGGCATCAAATCACAGTGATGGCAGCCGCCATCGACGAGAGCTGAAGCTGCGTGATCCTCACCCAGGCAGGAAACACAAGCTACACGAGCCACAGGAGGTGCGAGGCATCTTGAAAAAGACGCTCGGCTCTTTTAGTGGTGGGAAAAAATGTGTGACGCGACGGCGAACACACACACAAAACACACACACATAATGTAAAGGATATTCCACGCCGGAGAAGCGCAGCAGGGAACGGTGGCTGAAGGCGGCGATGAATCAGCGGCTTCAGGTAAAGGGCTCGTCCTGCTGAGGTGCTTGTATCTGATGGCTGTGGCGGCTCGAATCCAGTCCTACGATGCGTGTAGCTTCGTGAAGAATAGAAAATCAGAGTGGAAGACAGCTATGCTCGTATTTATAGGCCTAGACCACGCCCGTTTCGGCGGGAGGTGACGCAGAGGGCGCGAAGCGTCCTCATTGGTCAAGCGTCACTGGCCTCGCATAGGCTGTGCTTTTCTGGCGGAGCAGCCAATGGGCGCGCGATTTGCTCCGCCTAAGGTTGTATGCTACAGAAAAGCGTTTTACATATTTTACAAAATTAAGGATTAATTTTTAGGCTTCAATCTCGAAAAAGAAATCTTTCCCGTAGCGTCTTTCGACGCAGTAGGAGAGAACTCTACGTAAGAGAACAGAAACGTTTCTAAAATACAATCGTCGCGTGTCGCCGTCGCGGCTGGTTAGAACAGATTGAAAAAAATAGCTACCTTTTATCACACGTCGCGTGTAGCTACGCGATTCGATAAGATTCCAGCGATTTTTTTTTGGTAGAATTATCTCCCACAACTACAGGAAATGATGTCATTACCTCACTGATACTATTTGAATCACTGAAAGGTAGGCTATGTGTGCTCTCTCTGAGAAAATATTTTAACCTTAAAAGTTCGTAGGCTACATTGTGACCACAAAATCAAAATAATTTATCACTGATCACAACATTGGTTGTTTTGTCTTTTAATCATTATTTCATTAGTGCCTTAGCATTTATGCTAGCAATTGGAGTTTTGGGCTAAAAGTTTAATAGTCACTTCTGTTACCTCGGTTACGTTGTCATTGCCTAATTTGTCTGTAACAGAGTTGACAAACAATATAAAAATCTGTTTTCCGTTAAAAGTGAAAAAAAAGGCAAGCAATGAATTATTTCAAATTAATATGTTTTCAATAAAAAGACCATCGCAACTTCTTTCATCCAGATTTTAAAACAATTAGTTCTCTTACGTAGAGTTCTCTCGTACTGCGTCGAAGAACGCTACGGGAAAGATATTTCTTTGTCGAGATTGAAGCCTAAAATTAATCCTTAATTTTGTAATAATGTAAAACGCTTTTCTGAAGCATACAACCTAGGCGGAGCAATACAGCTCACCCATTGGCTGCTCTGCCAGAAAAGCACAGCCTATGCGAGGCCAGGACGCTGACCAATGAGGGCGCTTCGCGCCCTTCTGCGTCACCTCCCGCCCAAACAGGCGTGGCCTAGGCCTATAAATACGAGCATAGCTGTCTAACACGCCGATTTTCTAAAATTCAACGAAGCTGCACGCATCGCTGGATTGGATTCGAGCCGCCACAGCCGTTTGGAACAAGCACCTCAGCAGGACGCGCCTCTTACCTGAAGCCGCTGGTCTTCGCCGCCTTCAGCCGCCGTTCCCTGCTGCGCTTCTCCGGCGTGGAATATCCTTTACATTATGTGTGTGTGTTTTGTGTGTGTGTTCGCCGTCGCGACACACAGTTTTTCCACCACTGAAAGAGCCTGTGGCTCGTGTAGAGCCCCGCTCAGCGACAGGGACCACGTGCTGTGTTTCCTGCCTGTGAGTATCACGCAGCTTCAGCTCTCGTCGATGGCGGCTGCCATCGCTGTAATTTGATGCCTACGGTGACTCTGCGGACTCGCCTGGCGTTCATTTACTGAAGCTGCATCTTTTCCGCCTGCTGTAGTGCCGCGCCGTGAAAGCGCCGTGCTTAGCAGAGCCCGGAACCTCCCTTCACCACGAGGTGCTCGCCGCTGCTGCCGCCAGCTTCTCCGCCCGCTTCGCTGGACTCTATGATCGACGGACAAGGGCCGCTGTGTGCCGCCGCGTCCGTCATGAACGAGGAAGGTGAAGCCGCGTCTGTGGAGGAAGACTGCTTTTCTCTCCCGCTTCGGATGGGCGAGCTCCGAGGATCTCCCCTCCCCCGCCGCTCATGAGCGTCGACGGAGAAAGACCAGCATCGATGCGCTTACCGGCTGGATGGCTGTTTTTCTGCAGAGGAACGTACGTTACCGTCCTCACGACCCGCGCCCTTTTCTTCCTGAATTCACGAAGAAAGCGCGGAGTCCCGGAAAGCCCCGTCTTCAGCCAGGATGCGCACTTCTGCTTCGAGGGAAGCTACAGTGTTAAAATCCCGCCGCGGCCGGATTTCACTAAAATGTCTCGCTCGCACAGTCCCAACATACGCGACCGTGCCAGTGTATTTTGCAGTCACCAAATCAGCATCAATGCTCGTTTGCCTGCACACAAACGCCGTTTTCACGACGCCCCAGGTAAATCTGAAAATGTATTTTCTGGTGTCCCGGCCACGGCCGATGGTGTAATGTGTGTATCCGTAATGCCCACGACTCAGTGCCCATTCATACACACAAGCACAGCCCTGCACAATACAGGGCTTGCACACATAAAATCGACTCCTGTCGGTTGTGCTTCACATGTAAGTTAGTGAACGTGCCCGCTTTTCAGTGCCCACAATCACTACACACTGCATGTCCCGTGGTTTCTGTAAAAACGAAACGAATGTACGGTCAGTCGGTTCTGATAGACAGTACTCTCTGTGCTACACGGTGTCCCGGCCATGGCCGATGATGTAATGTGTGTAACTGTATGCCCACGACCCAGTGCCCATTTGTACACACAAGCACAGCCCCGCACAATACAGGGCTTGCACACATAAATCGAGTCATTTCGATTGTGCATTATATGTAGTGAGCGTGCCCGTTTTCAAGCGCCCACAATCACTACAAGCTACATGTCACACGGTTTCTATGAAACGAAACCAATGCACGGTCAGTCAGTTCTAATAGACAGTACTTCCCAGTGCTATAAATGTACCCGCGTTCACGCACCCACATTTATTCTCAAACATGCCGAGCCGTACGGGGCTCGCACCGCGCGCTCCCTCTTTCAGCTGAGAGAGCTGAGAGCGCGCGCGGGCTGCCCGCTCGATTAAGCGCGCCCCCGCATCACGCTGCAATGGCGCCCATGTTACAGCACACGACTGCTCTCGTGTCGCCGCCATTTCGCGACCAGAGCCCGGTTTTTCAACCCGTGCAAGCACAGCCCTGAACAACACAGGGTCTGCACACATAAAATCAGCTCATGCCGATTGTGTTTTACATGTAGTGAGCGTGACCCACTGCCAAGTGCCCACAACCACTACACACTGCACGTTCCGCGGTTTTCTGTAAAAACGAAACTAACGAACGGTCAGTCAGTACACAAACTCAGTGTCCCCGGTGTTATAAATGTGCCCGCCACCAAGCGCCCACGTTTATTCACAAGCATAACGAGCCCTACGGGACTCGTCCCGCGCGCTCTCTCTCGACACAGAGAGCCGAGCGCGCGCGGGATGCATACTGTGTTAAACATGCCCCCCGCCTCACACGCCACGGCGTCCATGTCACAGCACACGGTTGCTCTCGTGTCGCCGCCATTTCGCGACCAGGGCCCAGATTACATTCAACCCCTAGTCACACGTGCAGATGCATGGGAAGGACTTCCCGGGGTCTCAGAATGGGTGCTAGAGACTATAAAAAGAGGCTATTCGCTACAGTTTCATCGACGCCCTCCCCGTTTCACGGAGAAAGTCGAAACCACGGTGAAAACAGAAGTAGCACATCTACTTCGAGCCGAAATAGCGAAGCTATTGAGCAATGGGGCCATAGAGCCTTTATCTCAGAGCGAAGGGGGTCTGTACAGCAGATATTTCCTGGTACCGAAAAAAGACGGGGGTCTCAGACCCATTTTAGATCTAAGGCGTCTGAACAAAACGCTAACAAAGCGGAAGTTCAGAATGCTCACGACCAGAAGTATCCTCGCGCAAATCCGCCGAGGAGACTGGTTTATGGCGATAGATCTGAAAGACGCGTATTTTCACATACAAATTGCGTCACGTCACAGGCGATTTTTGAGATTCGCCTTCGAGGGCCGGGCATATCAGTACACAGTCCTGCCATTCGGCCTGTCTCTAGCACCTTGTACATTTACAGTGTGCATGGACGCGGCGCTGGCACCCCTGAGACTCCGAGGTGTTCGAATTCTGAACTATTTGGACGATTGGCTGATTCTAGCTCAGTCGCCGTCAGAACTCGCTCACCACAAGACACTAATACTCGATCACCTCGAGTGCTTAGGTCTGAGAGTCAATTGGGAGGAAAGTTCACTGTTTCCCAGTCAAAGGATCTCCTTTTTAGGACTGGATCTGAACTCACTGTCTATGACAGCACGCCTGTCATCACAGCGCAGGCGAAATACCCTGCAAATGGCGAAATCCTTCCGCAGCGGCCACATAGTGCCGCTCAGGAGATTTCAGAAAATGCTGGGCCTCATGGCCTCAGCCTCTACAGTGCTGCAGTTGGGCCTGCTGCGCATGCGCCCACTACAGTTCTGGTTGAGAACGCGCGTACCGCGCCGAGCATGGTTACACGGTCGTTATCGCCTCAAGGTCACTCAGGAATGCATTTCAGCCCTGACACCATGGAGAGCGTCAGACTGGTACCGGTCAGGTGTAAGCCTGGGGACTTCCTCGAGCCTGAAGGTGGTGTCCACGGACGCGTCCACCTCAGGTTGGGGAGCACTGCTCGACGGCAGACCGCTCTTTGGCCAATGGGCAGAGCGAGCCAAACTACCGCACATAAACTGCCTGGAAATGATGGCGGTGGACTTTGCGCTGAGGCGCTTCTGTCCCCGGATAAAAGGACACCACGTCCTGGTCCGCTCGGACAACGTGTCGGTAGTAGCCTACATAAACCACCAGGGTGGCCTGAGGTCCCGAAACCTATTCAGGTTAGCGGAACGCATACTGGTGTGGGCCCAGCACAACCTGCGCTCGTTAAGAGCAATACACGTGCCAGGCCACTTGAACGTAGGCCCGGACAGACTCTCACGGAACAATGTTCCTACGGGAGAGTGGTCCCTACACACACAGACAGTGCGTCTGCTGTGGAAAACGTTCGGCAGAGCGGAAATAGACCTGTTTGCAAACCAGGAAAACGCTCACTGCCCAGAATTCTTTTCGAAGAGCACGAACGCGCTGGCCAGAGTCTGGCCCCGCCGTCCGCTCTATGCTTTTCCTCCTGTCTCACTCCTGCCTCAAGTGCTGGAGCGTATCAAGGAGAGCGGATGCTCAGTACTACTGGTTGCTCCATACTGGACGAATCAGACCTGGTTCCCAGCTTTGATGCGACTGAAAAGTACTGCCCCGTGGCCGATTCCAGTGAGGAGAGACCTCCTCTCACAGGCCAAGGGCGCGATTCTGCATCCTCACCCCGAGCTTTGGTCCCTACACGTATGGGCCATAAACGGGTACCCGCTAACCTCCCAAGAGGAGTGTTAGACACGATCGAGCAAGCTAGGGCTCCGTCTACTAGACGGCTCTACGCTTCCAAATGGTCGGTGTTCTCTGGATGGTGTTCAGATCAAGGTCTGTCACCACTTCAGTGTGGAGAACCGGAGATTCTCTCCTTCTTGCAAGAGCTATTGGATAAGGGAAGAACCCCATCCACGCTCAAAGTCTATGTGGCTGCCATATCAGCGTTCGTTAATCCAACGCTTGGCCGTTCACTAGGCAGGAACGACCTGGTGGTCCGCTTCCTTAGAGGCGCCAGGAGGTTAAACCCTCCAAGGCCCCCCTCAGTCCCTGTTTGGGACCTTTCTACAGTGTTGAACGCTATGAAAGGGGCCCCTTTCGAGCCTATTCACTCAGTTGACATGAAACACCTGTCTTTCAAGACCGTGTTTCTTTTGGCTCTCGCTTCAGTGAAGCGTGTGGGAGACTTACAAGCGCTCTCAGTGAGAGCTTCTTGTATGAAGTTCGGGCCAAACGACTCTGTAGTCGTATTGAAACCGAAGCATGGGTACGTGCCTAAGTCCCTCAACACACCGTTCAGGGCTCAGGTCATCTCCCTGTCGGCCCTGCCGGCCTCAGAGGACGGAAATAGCTCCCTTTGCCCGGTCAGGGCATTAAGAGCTTACGTGTCCCGCTCCGCTGTTTTTCGACAGACGGAGCAGCTCTTTGTTTCGTTCAGCGGACGCTCCAAGGGGCGAGCCGCGACGAAACAGAGTCTGTCTCGATGGGTAGTGGACGCCATTGCGCTAGCCTACGCATCTAGAGGTTTGGAATGCCCTTTGGGCATCAGAGCACATTCCACGAGAGGCATGGCCTCTTCATGGGCTTGGTATAGCGGAATCTCGTTACAAGATATCTGTATGGCGGCAGGCTGGGCCTCCCCGTCTACATTTATTAGGTTCTATAACCTAGAGGTTCCTGCGTTGCAGGCTAAACTGCTCTCGGTCTAGAAGACTATGTATTAGTGTCCTGCCCCGCGCTGCGGCCCAGGTCACTTCTATGTTAATATGTATAAGTGTTCCTGCCCCGCGATGCGGCCCAGGTCACTTCAATGTTTAATGTGTATAAGTGTTCCTGCCCCGCGCTGCGGCCCAGGTCACTTCAATGTTTAAGCATCACTCACTGACAATGTGTCCCTTGAGCATGCTATTACCCCTCATATATATCTATATTTACATATATATGCTGTTATGCCTTAAGAGGCACTACTATAAAGGGATGATGCTAATTTAGCCGCTCTCCCTATACTTCTGGGGGTAGGCACTTGTATACCAGGGCGCGCGCGCCCTTAGGTGTCTGTGTCGGTCCAAGAGCACGCACGGCGTTTTACATGGGGTTCCCGTAGCGTTCTTCGACGCAGTACGAGAGAACTCTACGTAAGAGAACGTACTCGGTTACTAACGTAACCTCGGTTCTCTCTAGAAGAGGGAACGAGTACTGCGTCTCATGGCCGTGCGTGTCCGCGCTGCGTCGCTTCATTGACGAAAATCGGCGTGTTAGACAGCTATGCTCGTATTTATAGGCCTAGGCCACGCCTGTTTGGGCGGGAGGTGACGCAGAAGGGCGCGAAGCGCCCTCATTGGTCAGCGTCCTGGCCTCGCATAGGCTGTGCTTTTCTGGCAGAGCAGCCAATGGGTGAGCTGTATTGCTCCGCCTAGGTTGTATGCTTCAGAAAAGCGTTTTACATTATTACAAAATTAAGGATTAATTTTAGGCTTCAATCTCGACAAAGAAATATCTTTCCCGTAGCGTTCTTCGACGCAGTACTCGTTCCCTCTTCTAGAGAGAACCGAGGTTACGTTAGTAACCGAGTACGTTCGCCCCAAAAGTGAAAACTCACATTGTTCAAAACTTGTAGGATACGACCCCTAAACGAAACACAAAATCAGATGTTAGGCAGAAAGACAGTTACCATTCACTTTCATTATCTGGAAACAGATCAAGTGAAAGTGAATGGAGACTGAATCTGTCAGTCCCCAACTTTCTACTAAGCATCTTATTTTGTGACCCACAGAATATAGAAATTCATGCAGGTTTTGGACAACATAATGGTGAGTAAATAATAACAGAATTTACATTTTTGGGGAATTATACCTTTATGTAGCAAGGAACCCTGTTGGAATGGGTGCCCTGTTCACAAACACTAGTGAATGGTGCCCCCTATTGCTGATACACATAGACATGCAAATATAAATACGATCCCAGAACGGTGATAACATGATTATAGAACCTTGAAAAGCACTAATACAATTGTAAATTAAATTGAAATCAATTGCGCCAAATGCGCCGCTTGATTAAATAAAGCAATAATCTTAGCTTCAATGCAAAAGCTCACAGTGCAAAATAAATATTAAAAACACTTTGTGCTTAACTGTTTACCCTTTGATGTTTTGTGTGTTCTGTAGTCCGAAGCTGAAACTATCACACTGGACGCAAGTAGAGCCCAGAGCACAATTCAATGCTGTGTCCATCACCACACGCGCTGTGACGCTTAAAGCGCATCATCACTCCGCCAGTCTCTCTCTCCTCTTCTCCGTCGTGCCCGCGCATTGTTCACTGACAGTCCGCTGAAGAGTGTGGATCTGACACCGGCAGCTTTGCTTCGCTTGGAAAACTTATTGAAACTACGAATTATGGCACGCAATATGTCGGAGTTCTATTTAAGAGGAAATTAAATTCATTCCTAAACAATAATTCAGATGTTACTCGTTTAAAAAGCTTTCAAAAGTCTCCTAATGTCTCTCCGTGGAGGACCAGGCGAACGAGGTGTTCGTTTTTACCTGGGGACAGGTAGTACTTTGGGGAAACTGGGTATATAAAAAGGTAAGAAAGACTGATATTGCCTGGTTGGCTACAATAAGCACTCTGTATGTTTTTTTTAAATTTATTTATTATTTTTTGTTAATATATTTAAAAGTGTTAATGACAAAATGTGTAATGTTGTGGTAAATTTTTTATAATATCAGTAAAGATATGCATATAATTAACATACTAGCTGTAGTTGCTACTGTGCATTTAAGTATTTACAAGTAGCTGAAGCATACTGTAAGTACTCTCATTGTAATTTTCCGGTATAAAACGGCCTAATATTAGAACGTTAAAGATATGTTTATCTGTATTTGATTCGATTTGATTTATCCTCTGAGATGTATGATGATTATTTCATTAATAAAATCAAATAAATAGAAACTTTACTTCAGTTGCATACCAAATAAAAACAATGTGAGTGGCAGGCAGAATTGACCCATTATTATTTGATCCAGACTGTATCTCACAACTAGATGATCTCTGACTCTGTTAATGGTGTGCTTCACAAATGAACTCCCGATACAAATGAAGTAGCCAATAACATATTTCAGATTATATGTAACCAGGCTCAAAGTCATCTGAAGTATTGATGTGTCTACATGATCATTTTTTATTGATTACAGAGGCAAATGCATGTGACTGCAGAGTGTAGATAACTGCAAGCCACTTTATAAAAAGTAGGCTAATGGTACGGCGTTATTTGTCAATAATCAATCGCTTACAATATGCACAGTTAATTATACAGCTGGAAGTCAGAGATAAATGGATAAACAGATTTGTTCAGTAGCAGCTGCATGCGAGCAAAAAAGGGAAACAATACCAAAAAGACTTGATATTGTTTGAGGGGAACTATGGGAATAAAACCCATCTATCAACTCTATTCTATTATCCTCAGATCGAAAATGAATGAAACACTGGACCTGAACTTTGCCCTAGTGGATGATGGTAACTGGACTTTTCTCAATGGCTCCGGTGAATTCTTCTTACCTCAGAACAACATTACATATGTCGGATATTACCTGCATCAGCCATCAGTAGCAGCAGTCTTTATAGTGTCCTACCTTCTAATTTTCCTGGTCTGCATGGTCGGAAATGGAGTGGTGTGCTTCATTGTGTTGCGGAGCAAAAACATGCGCACTGTCACCAACCTTTTCATCCTCAACCTCGCCATCAGTGACCTTCTTGTTGGGATTTTCTGCATGCCCACAACTCTTCTTGACAACATTATTACAGGTCAGTGCAATGCCAGGAACCATATATGTAATTCTTTGCATCTTTAAAGTCCCTTGTTCTAGCTAATGTTATACATGCTTTAATTTTCAACTGACATTTATGAATCTCCTTGGGGCTGTCGTGACCAGAAAAGTGACCATCTATTCTAGTAGTATTCTAGGCTTCAGTTAACACTGAGTTTATGTTGTGTTTGGCAGTAGAGGATGCTGTTCACCATTAGAATGACCGCTTTAAGATAGGACCATATGAAAGGCTATTCATGACAAGCCGGAAAAATTAACATTTTTAGAAGTGCTGCTAGACTATAAAAAAGGTTTTTGGTGCCACCCATTAGTGTTAGGGAGTCACCATCAGTTCCTGAAATATAGTCATATGTTCTAGCATTTAAACATAATAGCCACAAGACAAAACTGCTACAAATTATGCATGCTGAGATAAACAAGCTACACAGATACAATTGGTTCTTGTCTGTTTATTTCAAAAAGACTGTGCCATTGCTTGTACTGTATTGCTTTACATTTATATCTTACAGATGTGTTTATGAGCTATTCTGAAACAGCTTAAAAAAGACCCAGCTCTGAATCTAAAATAAAATGCCATTGCATCCTGATGATGAGATTGTTGCTAGTCATGCAATAATTTTTTTTTTGTTCTGACAAATTGGTAATTTCTCTTTTGAGTATGAAGTAATCATAACAACTTAATAATAAGCGAATGGATAATACCAAATTATAATTGACAACCTATACTTCTGTCATCTACTGCCACTATATTTATGTGAACATTACTTTTATGTAAATAAATTTGAGTGTATATGAATTAAGTTGAGGTTGTAATTCACCTCCAGCACAAAATGAAAGGACCCCAAGTGTCATACACTTGATGTTATGTGTAACAACACAGCTGCTATAATCACTCACTGTCAAGAATGTTGCCTAAAAGAACTATCAACATCTATGTCTCACACATTTTTATTTAATATGTAATTGTGGTTCCAGCTATTTTATGATTAACTACTAATACTTTTTTTTAAGTATTCAAAAATGTTTAATAGAAGATTTTTATTTTTATTTTATTTTTTAACACTGCAGGACCATTGCCATATTAATAACTGATTTACTCATGGCAATTTATAACTATGTTACGTTTGGGTGAATTCGTGGCGAATTGTATGAATTACTTTCTCACTTTATGTTTTCATACAATCTGCTGACGCCTCACTGACAGTTAGTTTTAGGGGTGGGGTTAGGAGTGGACCTAATCAAATCCTATATATTAATATAATTAAAATAGTTAAACAATTTTCATGACAAGGCTGACAAATTAATGCAAATACTTTTAGTGTTATTTTAATGTTATTGGTAGAACCAGACATTGAAAGAGAAACAAATGGGATTCTAAGAACGCACAGTCTTGCTTTGGAACTTTCTGCTGAGTGGTATTAGTGTGTGTTTCCATAGAGACAAAGTCATTGGCAAAATTAGAGTTAACTCAAGTCAGATTGGAGTCACAAAAATGGATCCACTCAGTTTGGAGTGTTGTGCATGGGTGAAGTAACAAATTACAAATACTCATATAGTTTATTTTTTCAGAAATTGTACTTTAAAAATTGTGTACTTTTACTCCGATATTTTCGCTCCGTTTGTGGTTGTTACATGCTTCTTGTTTTAATTTAATTTCATGCATCTGTGGAAACAACTGTATCATGCATTGCCATAATCAAAAATGTTCATTTACTGGAACATTGAGTATATAACTCCACTTTAAGACATACTCACGAACTTCCCTAAGCACTTCACCTCAGGGGAATCGCCACCGCCATTTTGAAGTTTGTTCAACTTAGTCAATTGGACGAGGGAAGTTTATTTGAACGGACCCTCGACCCCTTGATTTTGACAGAGGGAGCAAATCAGACCATGATACAACATGATTGTGATGTCACAGCAGATTGCGCTTAATTTACTCCCAGTCTCCCACCCCACACAATTAGTGTATGATATTGCCGTTATTTTGACATTTAACCGCATTTAATTATTGTAGCCTACTATTAAGTTGACTTTTTTTTTACGCGGATATAGTTTATTGTATTATTATCATTTTTGTGTATTTTTTATATTTAATATAAATATATCCATATATTAATATGTATTATTTGTTAGATTACATTTTTTAACAGCCCAAGCATACATACAGTACTAGGGATGGTAAGATTCACAGAGTCGCATCGGTGCATCGGCATTTAAATAAGTGTGCATCGGATACAAGTTGGCATTTGTATCGCGATGCATCGTTTCTAACATAGCCTATCTGCATCGGTAAACAACTATTTATTCATATAGAATTATTAGTAGATGCGCTATACTTTTACTATTTAGAAAGTGACCAATAATTTGTGACCACTATTTTATTATGTGACTGTTAGATTGATTTCTCCTTTCTGAACTGTTGCTCAAGCGTGTTCTCTCATCACCACTACTGCAGCTGCTACGTAAATATGACGTATCACAACATTATGGAGACGAAGGCGTGTCCTGAGAGTCACCTACCTGGAACTAGCTATACTTTACATTGTATACCTATGCTATAAAATATACAGGCAGTACGACTAATTTAACAACACACTTGAAGTGCCGACACAGTGTGAGTTCATCCTTAAATTGTTTCACTGTTAAATGTGTGAGCTGTTAAATGTGTAACTGGAGACAGGACAGGAAACGAATGTCTGTTTTTACTTAATCTTTTGTTTGAGAAAGAGCCATGCGTTAAACGTCAGATGGCACTTAAAGCTACTTTATGATTTGCTGTAGGCCTATATCTGAACAAAATAAATTAAAGTTAACTATCTATACCATATTGAATTGCATAGCATCATAATTTTCTCCATTGCATTGTATTACATTGAATCGCATCATCGAATCGAAAGCGGATCACACCGCATCGCAGCTCCCCTACTACTCTCCATTGGAAATGAATGACTTCCGGTCTGACAGCTGTCGTCTGTCGTGTGCAGTAGAAAGGCGGCTAGTAGTGAATCGTATTGCATCGCATCGGTAGCTGCTTATATGTACAGTTAATGTATTGTATCGTTGGCTATGCATCGAGATGCGTATCGCATCGGCCTGAGTTATGGAGATACACATCCCTAATAAATACAGGCCTATAGAAATTCATAAGGAAACAATATATAGCGGATTACAAGTGATCAAGGGCTTAAGCTAGTGTTATACTTTCCGTGTCCGCGAGGGTCCGTGTGACGTAAAAATTATCATCGGAGGGTGTGCGCGGAGGCTCTTTGCGGAAATCTGCGTGCCTCTCATTTTTTGTGACCACGCGGACTAGGCTGCAAAAGCACCAACTGCGCATCAGCACCAACTGCGCAGATCTACTGCGCATGTGCAGAACATGTCCGCCTAGCGGACCCCAGCATACACTATTTAGTAGTATAAATACAAGTAGTTTTTTTTTTCAATCCAAATAGTTTCAATCCACTGAATTGGCTCTATCACTCCCTCTCCTCTCTCCACATAGCTGGTGTGTGGTGAGTGCACTGATGCCGTTGTACTGTGGCTGCCGTCGCATCATCCAAGTGGATGCTGCACACTGGTGGTGGTTGAGGAGAGATCCCGATATGATTGTAAAGCGCTTTGGGTGTACAGTAGTATATATGCATAGCGCTATATATAAATGCTCATAATAATAGTTTTGTCCGTGCTGTCAATGTACGCGTCCAAACTGGAGTATAACCAAGGTTTAGGGTGTTTCATTTGAACACATTTCAAGGCTTTCTGCCAGTAGTGGGTGCTCATGCAACAGAAGCAATGACATACATCTGAGGAAAAAAGATGGAGGGAAGTTAGTGAGGAAAGGATATACATTTTTTTTTAACTTAAGTTAGGACCCAAATGGCACCCTAAGCACTCTCGGCCTACCTTCAAGTCCGCACTTTCGTGACGTAACGCCGCTTTGACTTTCGGAAAGAAGTCTGCTGCGGAGTTCATATCAGTGCGGGCTCAGCAAAAGTGCGCATCGAGGGCGCATATCGACCGCAAACGGGGACGCTCGAGAGCACCCTTCTGAAACCTAAAATGACAAATGGCACACCCTACGGTATCACCCTATGGGACTTCTTCCCGACAGTCAAAACGACGTTACGTCACGAAAGTGCGGACTTGAAGGAAGACCGCAAGTGCTTAGGTGCCATTTGGGACAGGGCCATTCTGACAGACAATAAATAGTGTATTTACCAAAGGTGGCTGAGAGAGCTCAATATGCTGCAACTGAAGAAAACACATGCAAATAGAAAAAACATAGATTAAACATAGATAAACATTCTTGTTATACCGTCACATTAAAAATACAAAGCTTAATGTTGATGTCAGAAAATAGAACATGAAGGAAATGTTACAGCTCATCCAGTCAAACTGGTGGATAAGGATTATTTGTTGCGCAACCTTATTTTGAAATAATTTGTTTCAGTCTTTTTGAGTGGAACTTCTCCAAACCTAAAGTACCTCTCATAATCTAAAACCCTGTTGGCTCAGTAGGGAAAATGTGGATGAAGAGATGCTGCAGATTGCGCGTCTATCTTCCACTCTCCGCTGCCTCTTTCACTCTCTGCTGCCACGTCTCTCACTCACGCAGCAGTAGACCTGCAGCAGTCTACAGCCTGTTTACTCTTGATGAGGTTATTATGAACGTGAAATGCGTGAAAGTGAAAAGTGTGTTGGGGACATTCCAAAATGCTTAATGTGAAAAAAATAAAACTCTGTTGGAGATGATATAGTAACTGTTGGAGGATATAGTATTCCCCAAAAGAGAATGTGAATTACAGTACAGTGTTTTCTACATTTTTAAATTGCATTGTTCAGTGTTATTATAAGGGGTAGAACCTGCAGCAGTACTCACTACTGATGAGTACTTTTAAATACGATTTTATTGTACTATTTATGATTTTGAAAAGTACTTTTTACACACTTCATTTTTTTTTTGGAAAGTAATGGTACTTTTACTTGAGTAGATTCTTCTTCAGTACTCTTTCCACCCCTGGTGACTGCATTTACCATTGTCCTGGCCACATTCCACCCATTGACCCTTACCAATCATGGCCTCCTAATAATCCCCATCCACTGAATTGGCTATATCACTCTCTCTCCTCTCTCCACCTATAGCTTGTGTGGTGAGCGCACTGGCGCCATTGTACTGTGGCTGCCGTCGCATCATCCAAGTGGATGCTGCACACTGGTGGTGGTTGAGAAGAGACCACAACATCATTGTAAAGCGCTTTGGGTGTACAGTAGTACATATGAAAGCGCTATATAAATGCCTCATTCTATTCTATTCTAATCAGTGACCGATTCCAGAACATAAGCTTGACTATGCTGTGTAAAATTGGCACAATTTCAACAAAATGTATGTAGAAATCTACTTCACTTTATATTAGAGCTGTCTTTACTTCCCTGGTGTAGTACATCCCATCAACAAGCTATTTGGGATTACGTATAACCCATCTTGTCATTTGTGGGGATAGGAAAATTACGCTGCGAGGGAGCTCAACGCTGTGTTATGGCATTGACACTTTGGGAACGCCTTCAGTGTGTGCCGGTGTCTGAAGCCTGTGCTATTAGCCGACGGAGATAGACCATAAAAGGGCACCTACGTCACCGAATCCCCAGCTTCTTTGTCTTTAGAAACAGCATGTCTGTTTCAGTGTGATTGTTTATTTGTGCTGCCCTTCCCTTGCTAATTTATGAGGGATGATGCTCACAATATGATGTTTTATTTTACAAAGTTCGAGATAGATAGATAGTAGGGGTTAAAGGGATCGTTGTTAATCCGTGATCCGTACGGACCAGGCCACACGGTTCGGCACGCATGTGATTCACAGATTAATTTCAAGTTAACTGCCATAGACTGAAAGTTTATAATTTGTCACGTATTTTGTTCTGCTAGATCAGGGGTTCCCAAACTTTTTAGCCCGCGACCCCCATGATAAATGCGCTGCTGCCCCGCGACCCCGCACCTCCCCCGCCCCACCTCAACAACCCCTCCCGTCGCGTGAAATGTACAGCAAATCGATTTTATGCCCAGTCTCAAAGCACACACAGTTATATTTTATTGTTCTACGCGCAAAATCAGTGTTACAATTCTGCATGAGCCGCTCGATATCCACCTGTTCTCTCTCGGAGAGTTAAGTTGTTTCCACAGTTGATAGGGAAATACAAGTGTTCGCGCCCGCGCCTCCGTGCCTCACACTCCGCACGAACCCTTGGATATGTGTCAAAATCTTGTGTTTATTTGTGATAATCAAATAAAACCTTGTATAACCCGTATTATGACTGACATTTGACTAATTGCTGTGTTCCTTTTTTGGATACAAGCGTCTTCTAAATACGTAGCCTTGTAGGCTGATAATAATAATGATAGGCTAATTATTATTATTATTTGCGTTTATAACTATAGAGTTCACTTAAGTCATTAATATGTTTATCATAAAATAATTTATGAATGCTTTATTTTTAAGCAAAAATTATGCAAAAAAAATTTAGCCCTATTTTATCCAAAACTGTAAAATATAGCCTATAAAAATAAAGCATTGCTACATTTCTTTTGCCCTCGTAACTCTCCCTCTTTTCTACGGAAAAACTCGATAGGTTTAGCAGCGAGATTGGGATGTTTAGTGTTCAGATGTCTTTGCATTTTTACCGGCTTAAGACTCTCGTGAGCAAGGACTTCAGAGCACACTACGCACTGGGGATGTTGTTCTCCGTTTACGACCTGACACACAAATCCATACTTAAAGGAGAACTCCGGTGCAAAATTAACCTTTGGTCTAATTACACATTGTTACCTAGTCAACCGTTATCTGAGATTTGTTTTCATGATTATCGAATGTAAATAGTTTTATCTCTAAAAACAGTTTAGCCTATAACGCTAGTATAACGCCAGTATATGGCATGGAGTAATGACAAATAAAAATCGCTTGTTAATACCACTAAGGCTCGAAATAGCCCTAACACGGTAGCATAATGAGGGTCCCTACATGCAAACCGAAGCATTGAGAACTTTGACAGTGTCCAGACAGTTTAATAAGAAGATATTTTATACATACAGTCAACTTCACGTATATAAGCAGAATCCATCTTTGAAAAACAGACTCTATCAATCGATCTACGAACCACCGATCCAAATGCGCTGGACCATATGAGATTCTACACAGTTCAGCGCATTTGGATCGGTGGTTCGTAGATCGACTGATAGAGTCTGTTTTTCAAAGCTGGATTCTGCTTATATACGTGAAGTTGACTGTATGTATAAAATATCTTCTTATTAAACTGTCTGGACACTTACACAGTTCTCAATGCTTCGGTTTGCATGTAGGGACCCTCATTATGCTACCGTGTTAGTGTGGGGCTATTTTGAGCCTTGTTAGTGGTATTAACAAGCGATTTTTATTTGTCATTACTCCATGCCCCATATACTAGCGTTATACTAGCGTTATAGGCTAAACTGTTTTTAGAGAAAAAACTATTTACATTCGATAATCATGAAAACAAATCTCAGATAACGGTTGACTAGGTAACAATGTGTAAACCCATTAATGTGTAAAACACATTAACAATGTGACAGAACCCCCCCCTCCCCCCAGGCGCGTCCTCGCGCCGTAAAACATCCAAAGGGGTGGGAGGGTGGGCGCCCTGGAGGCTGATGAACAGGTGGCCGATCTGGAGCAGGAAGCCTCCAGGGCGGAGCAGGACGTGCAGGTGGCCAGGGCGGAGCAGGATGAGGGCGTGGCCATGGCGGAGCAGACGGACCCTCAGGCGTCCATGGTGGTGAGGACCCTTCGAGTGGCCACGGCGGAGACGACCCCTCGGGCGGCCACGGTGGTGAGGACCCTTCGGGCGGCCATGGCGGTGAGGACCCTTCGGGCGGCCATGGCGGTGAGGACCCTTCGGGCGGCCATGGCGACCGTGTCGGAAGGGCCTCCACGATCCCCTCAGAGGACTTATTGCCCCCCCCCAAAATTTTCTTGGGGAGGTCAGCACTGGACTGGACCCGCGGCGAAGAGGACTCTGAGCTGACCGGGGCCAGCGGCGAAGGCGGTCCTGGGCTGGACGGGACCAGCGGCGAAGGCTCTGGGCTGAACGGGACCAGCGGCGAAGGCCCTGGGCTGGACGGGACCAGCGGTGCAGGAAGCTCTGGGCTGGACGGGACCAGCGGTGCAGGAAGCTCTGGGCTGGACGGGACCAGCGGTGCAGGAAGCTCTGGGCTGGACGGGACCAGCGGTGCAGGAAGCTCTGGGCTGGACGGGACCAGCGGTGCAGGAAGCTCTGGGCTGGACGGGACCAGTGGTGCAGGAAGCTCTGGGCTGGACGGGACCAGCGGTGCAGGAAGCTCTGGGCTGGACGGGACCAGCGGTGCAGGAAGCTCTGGGCTGGACGGGACCAGCGGTGCAGGAAGCTCTGGGCTGGACGGGACCAGCGGTGCAGGAAGCTCTGGGCTGGACGGGACCAGCGGTGCAGGAAGCTCTGGGCTGGACGGGACCAGCGGTGCAGGAAGCTCTGGGCTGGACGGGACCAGCGGTGCAGGAAGCTCTGGGCTGGACGGGACCAGCGGTGCAGGAAGCTCTGGGCTGGACGGGACCAGCGGTGCAGGAAGCTCTGGGCTGGACGGGACCAGCGGTGCAGGAAGCTCAGGGCTGGACGGGACCAGCGGTGCAGGAAGCTCTGGGCTGGACGGGACCAGCGGTGCAGGAAGCTCTGGGCTGGACGGGACCAGCGGTGCAGGAAGCTCTGGGCTGGACGGGACCAGCGGTGCAGGAAGCTCTGGGCTGGACGGGACCAGCGGTGCAGGAAGCTCTGGGCTGGACGGGACCAGCGGTGCAGGAAGCTCTGGGCTGGACGGGACCAGCGGTGCAGGAGGCTTGGAGCTGGACGTCAACCGTCCAGGGTCGAAGTGGGACCAAAGCGGAGAATGGTGTCGGGGTCCATCTCGACCACCGCCACTACTGCGGCCTCCACGGGTCCCGCGAAATCTGGCCAGACGGGTTCCCTCAAACGACCCTCCATGGGCAAAGGCTGGGAGATCTTGGCTCTCCTTGGCCAGGACGAAAATTTTTACCCAATCGTCCATTTTAGGGGGGTCGGTCAATCTGTCACGGGTATGGTGCGGATGAAGACAGGCAGAGGCCCAAAGTTCCAATTCAAACTTTTACTATAATAAAACTTAAACAAAACTGGTACAGGCAAGGGTAACACTCTCCATACACAATAACATATACAAACAAACATTGACCGACAACTGAAAGGAGAAAGACAGGAACTTAAATACACAGAGGATGACGAGGGTACAACAGGTGATGACAATGAAGGATGATTAACTGATTAACTAGACAGGTGATGAAAATGAACTAATGAAAATGACGACAGAGATGAAGAAAAACACTGAATGAGAAAAACAACCTAAAAGTCCATGGAAACAACAGAAAACACATTAACAATGTGACAGCTGCACACACCCGAGATGCGCGCACACAGAGAGAGGCACGTTTCAGATAGCGTGCAAACTCCGAATTGATTACTCTTTCGCGTTTGCTTGAACTTGGATGGACACATACACACAAAACTATGTCAAAATACCAGTCTCGGAAAGTATTCTTGAAAACACAGTCGGTTATGTCTCAAGAGAAAGAGAAAAAGAGAAGGATGTGCATCATTATTGTATCAGTGCATTTGGTCTTAAAGTGACAGTAGTCTATGCATACCTGCTGTTATGTCATAGTTCTATAGTCTATAATGTCATAATTTCATTAATGCTAATCAAACTACAAAACACAGCTTTAACAAAGATGAATCTATATAAAATGTATACATTGGACATAGTGTTATTTTACATTTAATTATTACATTTCTGTACCTGAAATGAATACTACAGTTTGACATTACTTTATTTGTAACTTTGTTATATTGTATTTATCTACAATAGTTTTGTTATTTGTGTATTTGTTCTTATTTTTCACTAATAATAATATAAACTATATATACTATATATACTTTATTAATATTTGAACTTTATTAGTCAGACTAGTCGTTTTTGATGTGGTATAGAAGTACTTAAAGTGTGCTTTAAGTATTAAATGTAAAGCAAAGTTAACCTTTTTTTCTTGCTGATCCGAAGAATTATCTGATCTGTGGCTCAAAAAACCTATTATGATCCGAACCATGAGTTTTGTGATCCGTTGAACCACTAATAGATAGATAGATACACATAGCTTACTCACCTATGTTCATCAACAGTTTTCTGCACACCTCAACCACCCTGACTTCACACTATCGGGGGGTTCCTATCCCACGCATGGGGTATGTCACCGTCGTAAGACCATCATGGCGGATCCCCCCTTCACAGTTTGGGGTGTGGTCTTGAAGGGCAACCCAGCTCATGGCTGCTGGGAGGCAACCCCGTGTTGGTCAGGCGGACAACACTGTGATAGTCTCCTATATATTCTGGATTCCAGACATGAGAACCTCTGCAAGCCATAAGGGTTATGCACAGATGCTCCGTACCCTTTCTTTATGGAAGACCCCAATGTTGCCTAGGGTCTTACTCTTGGAACGGGTTAGCGTCACAGGGGTATCACAACGGACACCTACTTCACAAGCTGAGTTGTGGTCTTGGATGGCTATCCAGCCCAGAGTCTCTGGGAGGGACGTCATCCATCCATCCATCCAGCTCTTCCGGGGGAATACCGAGGCGTTCCCAGGCCAGCCGGGAGACATAATACCTTCAGCGTGTCCTAGGTCTTCCCCGGGGTCTCCTCCCAGTGGGATGTGCCCGACACATCTCCCCGGGAAGGCATCCAGGAGGCATCCAGAACAGATGCACGAGCCACCTCAGCTGGCCCCTCTCAATGTGGAGGAGAAGCGGCTCTACTCTGAGCTCCTCCCGAGTGACCCAGCTCATCACCCTACCTCTAAGGGAGCGCCCAGCCACCCTTCGGAGAAAGGTCATTTTGGCTGCCTGTATCCGGGATCTTATCCTTTTGGTCATGACCCACAGCTCATGACCATAGGTGAGAGTAGGAACGTAGATCGACTGGTAAATCGATCTTCTAGGGATGACAGACCGGTACATCGACTGCATTAGTGCAGAAGCTGCACCGATCCGTCTGTCAATCTCCCGTTCCATCCTTCCCTCACTCGTGTACAAGAACCCAAGATACTTTAACTCCTCCACTTGAGACAGGAACAATCCACAAACCTGAAGCGGACAAGCTACCTTTTCCTTCTGAGAACCATGCATGCCTTCAGACTTAGAGGTGCTGATTCTCATCCCTGTCTCTTCACACTCTGCTTCAAACCGTCCCAGTGCATGTTGAACGTCCTGGTCTGATGAGGCCAACATGACAACATAATCTGCAAAAAGCAGAGCCAAAATCATGTGGTCCCCAAACAGAACAATCTCCGGCCCCTGGCTGCGCCTAGAAATTCTGTCTATAAAAATTATGAACAGAACCGGTGACAAAGGGCAGCCCTGCCGGAGTCCAACATGCACCGGGAACAAGTCTGACTTGTTGCCGGCAATGCAAACCAAGCTCCTGCTCCGGTCGTACAGGGACCGGAAAGCCCTTAGCAGAGTCGAATGCCTTCTCCAAATCCACAAAGCACATGTGGATTGGTTGGGCAAACTCCCATGAACCCTCCAGCACCCTGGTGAGGGTTTAGAGTTAGTCCAGTGTTCCACGGCCGGGAGGAAAACCACACTGTTCCTCCTGAATCCGAGGTTCCACTATCGGCTGAATTTTCCTTTCCAGTACTCTGGCATAGACTTTCCCGGGGAGGCCTTGTAGTTCCCGCCCTGTAGTTGGAACACACCCTCCTTGAAAAGAGGGACCACCACCACCACAGCCAGTCAAGAGGTACTGTCCCTGACCGCCACACGATGCTGCAGAGACGTGTCAGCCAAGACAGCCCCACAACATCCAGAGACTTGAGGTACTCAAGGCGGATCTCATCCATCCCCGGTGCCTTGACTTTAGCTTGGGGTATGGACGAGTCCACCTCCAAGCCCTCGGCCTCTGCTTCCTCAATGGAAGACGTGTTGGTGGGATTGAGGAGATCCTCAAAGTGTTCCTTCCACCATCCGACGATATCCCCAGTTGAGGTCAACAGCTGCCCACCTCCATGGTAAACAGTGTTGGTAGGGCACTGCTTCCCTCTCCTAAGGCGGCGGACAGTTTGCCAGAACACCTCGGTGTGGAGATTGGGGAAAATACGGCAGGTCCAACGAGGAGGCTGTGACCAAGAGGGCAGGAAACGTTCATCTAATTTACTTTTGGGACGGATGTACTGCTTCTTGGCTGGCCAGTCGATGTTTAACCTGGCAACAGCGCAAGTCACAACCTCCACCAGCTCCTTATATACAGGAGAGTGAGGTGGCGAGTCCTCAACATCTCCTGCATCGATGCTTACAACATCTAACTCTTCAGAGCTAGATAATTACAGCACCGGTGCCTAATTTGGCAGCAAACCCTGAGAAAATCATTGGACTGATTTAAATCATGCAGAGCGTTCCCATATCACCATTTGACACAGCGCGATTTCCCTTTAAAGCTGCAGTCCGCAGTTTTTCCTCTTTGTTGCCATCTCTGTTCGGAATCTACAATTGCAGTTATTCGCTGAATTATCAACTTTACGTGAGTTGTACCTTGACATGGCACAGCGCGGATGAATCCAATGTTTTGAGGTGAATGTGCGGCTGTCAGTCGACGCGCCGGTGTGGATACACTCTTTTTTTTACAGTCTATGGTGGCATTTGCAATCAATAGTATGGAATGGAAGTATGACCAACAAAATAATTTTCACCGGAAAATGTCATCTGAACAAGTAAGTAACTGTTTACTGTTTTGACCAACAAAGGGAAAAAAATTGTTGCAGTAAATCGCGCTGATTAAATCTAACGATCGCTTATCATATCACGTCAAACTATGCAAATTATACTTTTTTCTCAAATTGTAATGTTAAAGGGTTAGTTCACCCAAAAATGAAAATAATGTAATTAATGACTCACCCTCATGTCGTTCTAAGCCCGTAAGACCTCCGTTCATCTTCGGAACACAGTTTAAGATATTTTAGATTTAGTCCGAGAGCTTTCTGTCCCTCCATTGAAAATGTATATACAGTATACTGTCCATGTCCAGAAATTTAATAAAAACATCATCACAGTAGTCCATGTGACATCAGTGGGTTAGTTAGAAGTTTTTGAAGCATCGAAAATACTTTTTGGTCCAAAAATAACACAAAATAAGACTTTATTCAGCATTGTATTCTCTCCCGGGTCTGTTGTCAATCCTTCACAGTTACGCTGATGGCGTAAGACGCTGATGACGTGTATTTCTGGTGCGCCCGAGCTTCATTTATAGACTGAGGGAAACGCATGCTGTAAAAGTGTCTCATCCGCGACATGCACATTTACGCACCATTAAAAAAATGATATCCACGCAAACAATGTAGAATAGCTTGAATATAGCGTGCGTCTCCCTCAGACTGTAAACGAAGCTTGGGCGCACCAGATAACACGTCATCAGCGTCTTACGTCAGCAGCGTCACTGTGGAGTCCTGAACGCAGATTCACAACAGACCCGGGAGAGAATACATTGCTGAATAAAGTCTTATTTTGTGTTATTTTTGGACCAAAAAGTATTTTCGATGCTTCAAAAACTTCTAACTAACCCACTGATGTCACATGGACTACTGTGATGATGTTTTTTATTAAATTTCTGGACATGGGCAGTATACTGTATATACAGTTTCAATGGACGGACAGAAAGCTCTCGGACTAAATCTAAAATATCTTAAACTGTGTTCCGAAGATGAACGGAGGTCTTATGGGCTTAGAACGGCATGAGGGTGAGTCATTAATGACATTATTTTCATTTTTGGGTGAACTAACCCTTTAACAACATCAGCATTGCGTGACTACATTTAATGCCCTTCAGATATTTATCCTTGTTTTCGCATGGGCCTGGTTGCAGTCTCTTTTTTTTTTCTGTAGCCACTCCGAAGTCTTTTGCATTTTACATCGGGTGAATCTCCAGTTGTCACTGGTGATTGTTGTTTGAACCTTTCTGGATCCGCCATCAAATTGATAAGTTCAATTATCAGTGCTGTGAGAAAAGGCTATAAATCTCTAGCTCCAACATCCTCACACCAATATAGCCTACTAGCCGAGACACCTTCTTGATGTGTACAGATGTGACGTAATGATGCAAAGACATGCTCAAATTTCTCGCGGAAATCCACCAGTACCACTGGAATTAAAAACATTATTACAAGCTTACTGTTTTGAATCGAGCTAAGGCAAGCAGATAGTTTTGAACACTGGCTGGATATGTACTTGCACACATTTATTTTGGATAATTTTTAACCCAAAAAAGCTACGAACTGCCGCTTTAAAGGGACCTGGATTTAATATCAATGTAAAATATAATACATATTTGTTTAATTCAAGTATTCAGTTTGCAGTTAAGTATAATATTTGAAAGTATATTATTTCTGTAATTAGTCCTAAATTAGTACTAAATTAGTACTACTAAAAGTGTGATAAACTGTACTTTTTCACAAGAGGTATGACCTCTTATAGTCTATAGATGACCTCAAAGATGGATAGATGACAGACTAAAAGCTACAAAACTCAAATTCTCAAATTTAGAATTCTAAATGGTTTTTACTTAAAATCCCCCTGTAGTAAATAATTGTATCACTTAAAAGTAATCTTTGATCAGCATTGAGTAAATGCTGCAATACTGGTTTAATTTAGCCATAGATGTTTGAACCAGAAACTAATTCAGAAGAAGAAGAGGAAGAAAGAATTGGGCTCGTCTACAAGTCAATGTTTCAGAATGGTAACATTGTTTTATGTATCGCTCTATATCGCACACATGAATAATTGATTTGATTAGTCTTTTACT
This sequence comes from Phoxinus phoxinus, assembly GCF_949152265.1. Taxonomy (NCBI): domain Eukaryota; kingdom Metazoa; phylum Chordata; class Actinopteri; order Cypriniformes; family Leuciscidae; genus Phoxinus; species Phoxinus phoxinus. The sequence goes on along the minus strand of NC_136878.1, from coordinate 28,262,366 downwards.
ACATTATCAAATAGCTAATACTGTGTTGCTAATGTTACACAAACGCTTTGAACAATTTAGAACGTCAGTGGAGACCCACCCTTCTACTTTTCAGTATAGTTAATGATATGCTAAAGCCCTCCCCCATGTTGACGGGATTGGTTACAACATGCTTGTGACGTATAACACGGGCGATCTTTGGTAAACCTAGGTTATAAGGAGAAAATACTCAGCAGAACCTGTGTAGACTTATGTTTTATGACAAATCATGAGTAAATTAATAGTAAAAACACCACACAGGCATATAAACAACATTACAAACATGATTTGACCCCAGGGGGTCTTTAAAAAGCAGTTATTTCATAACAACTCTCAGAGTGTTTGGCATTGTAATGAGTATTACAATGTTGAGATATTTGGTCTCGGAATACATCTGGTACGCTGCAGCTGCTGTTGGTTATTGCTTCTGCAGAGCAAGTATGGGACTTGTGACTGCCAATACACATGACACACTGCTGCGAGCAATTAATAGATGCTGCGGCTGTACAATATAGTGTACATGAATTGCCCACGGCAGATCTAATACAGGTGCAGGTGGGAAAGATGGAGGGTTTCTGAAAGTGCGCTGCACTGCTTCGGCAAATGCTAACTAAGTATTGGAAGGTTTAACATGCAAGCTTATTGGCTACTGATACAGCAGGAACCAATCAGCTGTGCCCTATAGAGAATGATGTAATTGCAAGCAGCTTGAGTTAAGGACCCATTTAGTCTGCATTATCTAGAGTTTCATGACATCTTTGTATTTCAGACTGACACAAGGACACATCCTGCGTGAATGGTCACTATAAGACGCATATGAATTTTGTCTCTCTGTCACACACACACACACACACACACACACACACACACACACACACACACACACACACACACACACACACACACACACACACACACACACACACACACACACACACACACACACACACACACACACACACACACACACACACACACACACACACACTGCCCCCACAGTGAGATATTGTTAAGCCTTTCCCTAAGCCAATACACCTCCTCCAATCATACACAAAATACATCAAATCCCACCAGATGGTAAGTGTGATAGCAACTGACCCACATGCTGTATGCCCTATACCGAGGCAAATTTAAAGGCATCTTGCTGTTCTGGTCCATAGCAGTGCGTTGTTTAAAATACTGCAAATTTTTGACTGGAGTTTAAAGCCAAAACTGGCAAAAAAAAAAAAAATTGATACGTTTTTTTCAATCAGTCATAGTTTCTACACACATTTTAATTATCTCAGTCAAAAACGGATTTCTAATATATGTATTTCTGTATTTTTTCCTACATTAAGTGGGAAGTTATATTTGTTAATGTGCAAAATACTATCCACTGTAGCCTACATGAAATGTAGTACACCAGCTGCTTGGGTGACTCAATGTGTGCAAGATGCATGTCAAATGACATTCAACATGATGAACTGCATCATTGTAAACGCTATGAAAGTTCAGCAGTGCATACATTATGGGACACCATTTACAATCAGTTTTAACAAACATTAATGTTATTCAATTAATGTGTATATGCCAGTATAATTTAGCCAGGATCATCTCTTAGTATGTGATCTTACTCTTCTCCCCAGGTTGGCCCTTTGGGAGCATGGTCTGCAAAATGAGCGGTATGGTCCAGGGCATATCAGTCTCAGCATCTGTTTTCACCTTGGTTGCCATAGCGGTTGACAGGTAATGTCATGGTAATATCACCTTATCCCTCACCTCAGGCATTAATGAGGCACTGTCAAAAGATCATACGACATAGAATGACAGTTGCTATTTCAAAAATATTTAAATAGCATTTGAGCTTGAATATTTAAAGAGTGGTTTCTTAACCTTTGTGACTCGAAGGCCATTCATTATACAACATCCAGCACAATATATATAAAAGCTATGATATTTCTGGCATGTAATCATGACAAAGCTGCTTGTTTTCAAACTTTTTTTATTAAGAAACTGTGAGTATTTATGTATTAAATTAAATAACTATGATTAATTTTGTGATTTGTGATTTTTTTCTTTTTTATTAAGATTTGTGGTAAAATCTTTGGATATATTAATAATAATGTCTTCATTGAAATACTTAAAGTTATCCTGCTGACCCCAGGTGTAACTTTTGTTTTCTGTTTAGTTCCTGTTAAGCCTGCCTGAGTTCATAGTTTGTTTCCTTGGTAACTCATTAGTTAAAAATTCTGTTCAGCGGTGCCTGTTTCGTTTTCTCATTTAGGGCACGTGTACACAACAATGGTATGCTTAAAATGGAGACATTTTTCCTTTGGGTTTTTCCTCGAACATACATTGTTCCTCGAACATTGTCAAAACGATTCCCGTTCACACGGATCCACGAAAACGACTAAAAACCCTGTATTCTGCTGCCAGGCCATTAGATGGTGATGAAACACTATAGACTGAAAACGTAATACACATGTGCATGGTGTCATCGTCTTTAGAGATTTGATTTTGTTGTTTACACGGATAACGTTTTCAAATGCTTTTTTGAAACCCGTTTGCAAAAATTTGTGTTTTCAGGCATCCAAAACGCTGTTGTCGTGTAATCGAACGGCCAAAACGCATATGTTTTTAGTTGAAAACAATGTCGTTTAAACAGCTATGTATAGTCTGTGTATATATTCTCCCTGTTTTGTTCAGTTCTTTGTTCGTCGATGTTAAGTGGTGGTGTTAGGCTATCTCCTGAGTTTCTCTGACCTGTTATATGTTGGATTATTGGATTAAATACGGTTTGTTTGATCTACTCCTGTGTCGTGTGATTTAATCCAACTGCTTTGCCTCGAGCAAGAGCAGCAAACCCTCGAGGACCACTTTCGTGGATTTATCCATCTGGCGAGCCTTACAGACTATCCCGATCCTGTCCCCGCTGTTCCCATCCAGTTCTCCTGTGTCTACACTGGTTCCACCCAGCTCAGAATCTCTTGACTCCCAGCTTGTTCTGTCCAGCTCAAAGTCTCCAGAGTTCCCACTCCCACCTCCTTTTCAAACTTCAGGCAGTTCCTCTGCCTAGTCTCCGCTGTCTCCCGTCAGTCGCTCAGCTCCTCCTCCTCTACTTCCCCTCTGTGACATGGATCCACCTCCGGCCTTCCGGTATCTCCTGGCTCTGCCTCCAGCCATTAATCACTCCATATCAGCCCATCTTCCAGACTCCTTCGTCTTGCCTCCTCTCTCTCCGTCGGTTCCACCTTGGACCATCGGACTTAAGGCTCCACCGTGCTCCCTCTGTCCTCTGGATCCACCTCGGTCTGACATTGTGCGCCGTCCGCTGCACTCCATCCTATCCTATATGTCCTCTGTATACTTCAACAGCAAGCTAAACTCCACCTAATCAACTTCACAGACACGGAATGTCCTTTTTAATAAGGGTAGGGTAAAACTATGAAATAAGAAGAAACAATAAACAATATGAATTTACATCCACAATGTGTATATAAATAAATACTTCTTACAAATATCTTTGTAAACTAAATTGAACTTTTCTGCTTATCAAACAACATGAAACGTCTCGGTTACGGATGTAACCCTCGTTCCCTGAGTAGGGAACGGAGACGTTACGTCGAAATGACGACGAATGGGGTTCGCTTAGAAGCCTATCCTCTTCGAATATTAATAAAACGAGCCAATGGCAAGCAAATGCCATGGGTCTGCTGAATTTGCATAGCGTAACTCCGCCCCACAGTGTGGGTATATAAGGAAGTGAGCCGGCAACATGCAGATATGTTTCTTCGCTGAAGGAGCCAAGCTGAACTCAGGCTGTTCCAGCGGTACAGCGGAAGTGGCAGGAAGACGTAACGTCTCCGTTCCCTACTCAGGGAACGAGGGTTACATCCGTAACCGAGACGTTCCCTTTCGTAGTCACTTCGAGTTACGTCGAAATGACGACGAATGGGGTTCCCAGTCCAATCACGCCACCTCGGCTGTCTTCCAGTGCCCTGCGTAAGTCTGAGCTCCCTGTCGTGAGACTAGCACGGACGAAGGACTCCTACTTAACACAGGAATACCAAGGTACACTGGGAAGCATATCACAGTGGAAATATGCAATCAGTGCCCGCCCGAAGGGGGGGGACTTAAGAAAACACATATGACCCGGAGGGGGGTGCATACGGATAACACTGGGGTGTCCAGCCCGTAGGGTGGAGTATTTCAACCCCAGGGGTGGCAGACTGGCTTGCCAAGGGAAAGACACATGCTCGAAGGAGGCTTACAGTGGAAATACACACGTGGGGGTCGCCCAGCGGGGGAACCATGCACATGGTGGCACCTAGCCAACGCGAAAGCTGCCGGAGGCATAACTCTGGCGTTGACGTCAACAGCGCTGGAGGAACTCAGGGCTTATCAGGCTCACCTGAGGAGAATATCGCACGTATCCAGTCCGTGGAGTGGAATGGCGAGCAAGCGAAGACACCTGAGCGGGTCCTAGCACCGGCTGGTTGAAGCGAGTACTCGGGAGGACACTGGCTCCACTCGGAGATTGTAGAATCTGGCGAATGTGTTGGGTGTCGCCCAGCCTGCAGCTCTGCAGATGTCTGTTAGCGAGGCGCCATGCGCTAGAGCCCAAGAGGAGGCCACACTCCGGGTGGAGTGGGCCGTCACACCAAGGGGGCACGGTCGACCTTGCTGCTGGTAAGCCAAAGCAATGGCGTCCACTATCCAGTGAGACAACCTTTGCTTGGAGAGAGCCCTTCCCTTCAGCTTCCCACCATAACAGACAAAGAGCTGGTCTGAGGTCCTGAAACATTGCGTTCTGTCTACGTAAGCACGGAGGGCGCGTACTGGACAGAGCAATGCCAAGGCTGGGTCTGCCTCCTCCAGGGGCAGCGCTTGCAGGTTCACCACCTGGTCCCGGAAGGGAGTGGTGGGAACCTTGGGCACATATCCAGGCCGGGGTCTCAGGATCACGTGAGAAAAGGCCGGCCCGAATTCCAGGCACGCTTCGTCTACAGAAAATGCGTGCAGGTCCCCTACCCTCTTGATGGAGGCCAGAGCAACCAGGAGCGCTGTCTTAATTGACAGGAACTTAAGCTCCACTGATTGCAGAGGCTCAAAGGGAGCACTCTGCAGGGCAGTTAGTACCACTGAGAGGTCCCAAGAGGGAACGAGAGGAGGGCGAGGAGGCTGTAGTCTCCTCGCTCCTCTCAGGAACCTGATGACCAGGTCGTGCTTTCCCACGGACTTACCATCAACTGCGTCGTGATGTGCGGCGATAGCGGCAACATATACTTTCAGGGTGGAGGGAGACAGCCTTCGCTCCAACCCATCCTGCAGGAAGGAAAGCACGACACTGATCGGGCATGATCTGGGGTCTTCTGAGTGAGAAGAGCACCAAGAGACGAAGAGGTTCCACTTCAACGCGTAGGCATGTCTAGTGGACGACGCTCTAGCGGAAGTGATGGTAGCCACCACCGCTGGTGGTAGGGTACTCAAACCTGCCTCGTCCCGTCCAGGAGCCACACGTGGAGGTTCCAGAGATCGGGACGAGGGTGCCAAAGGGTGCCCCGTCCCTGAGAAAGGAGGTCCTTCCTCAGAGGAATTGGCCAGGGAGGTGCTGTCGCGAGGAGTACAAGTTCGGAGAACCAGGTTCGGGTGGGCCAGTGCGGCGCAACCAATATGACCTGCTCCTCGTCCTCCCTGATCTTGCACAGGGTCTGTGCAAGAAGGCTCACTGGGGGAAACGCATATTTGCGGAGGCCCCGGGGCCAGCTGTGCGCCAGAGCGTCCGTGCCGAGCGTGCCCTCGGTCAGGGAGTAAAACTGGGCGCAGTGGGACGAGTCGTGGGAGGCAAACAGGTCTACCTGTGCGTCCCCGAACTGATCCCAAATCAGCTGGACCGCCTGGGGATGGAGTCTCCATTCTCCAGGAAGAGGCTGAAGCCGTGAGAGCTCGTCGGCTGCACAGTTCAGGTCTCCCGGAATATAAATGGCTCGAAGCGACCTCAGATGCTTCTGACTCCATAAGAGGAGGTGGCGGGCGAGTTGCGACATACGGCGGGAGCGTAGACCACCTTGTCGGTTGATGTACGCTACTGTCGCGGTATTGTCTGATCGGACTAGTACGTGCTGGTTCTTGAGCAGCGCCCGGAAGCGGTGCAGAGCGAGACGTACTGCCAGCAACTCGAGGCAATTGACATGCCATAGGCGGTGGGGTCCTGTCCAGGAGCCCGCGGCAGCATGTCCATTGCACATGGCACCCCAGCCCGTGGAGGAGGCATCCGTTGACACAACAACATGCCTGGAAACTCGTTCTAAGGGCACTCCGGCCCGTAGAAAGCTGAGGTTCGTCCACGGGGAGAAGGTCTGACGGCAGGTCGGAGTAACTGGTACTCGGAGCTTGCCCTGGTGCCATGCCCACCTCGGGACTCGATCGTGAAGCCAGTGCTGAAGCGGTCTCATATGAAGCAATCCGAGCGGCGTTACCGCGGCTGCAGATGCCATATGCCCCAGGAGCCTCTGAAAAAGTTTCAGTGGAACCGCACTCTTGCTCTGGATTTGTCTCAGGCAAGTCAGCAGTGACTGCGCGCGCTCGCTCGTAAGCTGCGCGCACATGGCGACCGAGTCGATTTCCATACCGAGAAAAGAGATCCTCTGCACGGGGCAAAGTTTGCTCTTCTCCCAGTTGACCCGAAGGCCCAGACGGACTAGGTGCCGGAGCACTAGGTCCCTGTGTTCGCAAACCTGGTCCCGAGAGTGAGCTAGGATTAGCCAGTCGTCGAGATAATTCAGGATGCGAACCCCGTGTTGCCGTAGCGGCACAAGGGCTGCCTCGACGACCTTCGTGAAGACGCGAGGAGACAGGGCCAGCCCGAATGGGAGGACCGCGTACTGGTATGCCTGCCCCTCGAAAGCAAACCGTAGAAACGGCCTGTGTCGAGGAAGAATGGAGACATGAAAGTAGGCGTCCTTCAGGTCGATCGCTGCAAACCAATCCTGTGGCTGCACACATTCGAAAATGCGCTTGGCCGTGAGCATCTTGAACGGAAGCCTGTGAAGGGAACGGTTCAAGACGCGCAGATCCAGGATTGGTCGTAACCCACCGGTTTTCTTGGGGACAATGAAGTAGGGGCTGTAGAAGCCGGACCTCATTGCGGCTGGAGGGACAGTCTCGATCGCACCCTTCGCCAGCAGGGTGGCGACCTCCGCTCTCATGACAGGGGCATTGCCACCGACCATAGTGAAGCGGACTCCCCTGAAGCGGGGAGGAGACCGCGCGAACTGAATCGCATAGCCGAGCCTGATGGTCCGCGCGAGCCAGCGGGACAGGTTGGGAAGCTCTAACCAGGCTCCCAAGGACTGAGCCAGCGGGGTCATGCGGACGACAGACGTCCCCGCGGGGGTGCAGCGAAGCGGAATGACCGGCCCGGACGTGGGTGGCATAGCGGCCCGGTGTGGGGGCACGGTCATTAGCCGCGTCCTGCCAGAGGGAGCCAGGGAAGGACCAGCGTTCCACGGGGGCGTGCTCTGGCAGGGGTCTGGCGACAGAAGGGGATGAGAGCGGCGGGGCCCGTGGGCGGCGCGCACTGTCATTCCCTTCTGGGGGCTCAGAGATGGGGATATCAGTTCTTTCTTTAACCACATTAGGGTGCTGCCCACCCGTGGGTGAGCAGCGGGGAGTGGAGAACAAAGGATTCTCCCCCGGCCCTCCACCGGGGGAAGGAGTGGTCCTGCTACCATCTCCTGAGAAGAACTGATGGCCATCTCTGAGCAGCCCGTCTCAGGAGCGCCGCTTGGCCTGGCGTTTAGCGGGGCGCGGGGCTGGAGAGGGCTGGGGCGCCTGCCTGCGGCGTCCTCCACGACGCGGCCCGGGTGAAGGCTGCTGCTGGGGCCGTGCGGGAGGGGCGGGAGCCGCGGGAGGGCGCCCTCGGCGGCGAGCAGGCTGAGGCGTCTGAACCGACGGCTGGGTGGAGGCAGCAGCGGGCCGTCGGGGCAGAATATGACGAATAGCCTCAGTCTGCTTCTGGGCGGTTGAAAACTGTTGGGCAAAATCTTCAACCGCTCCGCCGAAGAGGCCAGCCTGGGATATGGGGGCGTCAAGCAGACGAGTCCGCTCAGCGTCCCTCATATCGGCCAGGTTGAGCCAGAGGTGTCTCTCCTGGACCACACTAGTGGACATCACCTGGCCCAGGGAGCGTGCGGTCACTTTCGTCGCCCGGAGAGCGAGGTCAGTGGCGGCACGCAGCTCATTGAAGAGCCCTGGGTCAGTCCTCCCCTCGTGCATGTCCCTGAGCATCTGGGCCTGGTAGACCTGCAGAGTGGCCATGGCATGCAATGAGGCGGCTGCCTGCCCCGCAGCTCTATAGGTCTTCGCCACCAGGGTCGACGAAAACCTACAGGCCTTGGAGGGGTGCTTAGGATCACCACGGGAAGAAGCACTCTGTGGACACAGTTGCATCGCAACAGAGCGTTCAACCATAGGCACCCCAGTGTACCCGTAAACAGCCGCCTGATCGAGAGGAGGAAAGGCGGAGGAGGTCGCCGAGCGATCACGGGAAGACAAGGGTGTCTTCCAGGACCTCGAGACCTCCTCATGCACATCCGGGAAGAAAGGCATTGGGGTTGGACGCCGACGTGAATCGGCGGCCGCGCCCAAAAACCAATCGTCCAGACGCGAGCGCTCGGGGCAGGGTGGCGGATTGCACTCTAACCCGATGCTCGCGGCTGCCCGGGAAAGCATGGCCGTCAGCTCGGGATCAGGATCGGGCAATGCTGACGCGCCCGGAGGCGGCAGCACAGCCGACCCCTCATCTCCCGAGGACTCCTGCCCACCTTGTGATGCTGTGATCGACATAGCATCGTCATTAGGAGCGCCAGACGGCGCACTCGGTCCGCCGCCGACCGTTGGCCGGGACTGATCGAGCGCATCATCTGGTCGGCTCGCGGGTTGCGGCACTTGAGAGGGGGATGTGGCCCGAGGACGAATCGTCGGTTGTTGTTGCCACACCGTCACCCTCAGGTCACCCTGGCCACCAGCCGAAGTACCAGCTCTATTACTAGAGGGGGTAGATCGGGGTGTGGATGAGGGGACTCTCACTCTTTCGAGATCACTGAGTCTCGACCGTAGTGTCGCGATGGTCATGTTTCCGCAATGAAAACATGAGTCATCCACAAGCGCTGCTTTGGCGTGCTCTAAGCCCAAACACGCAAAACAGCGATTGTGCCCATCTAAATCAGACAGCCAGTGACCACAACCAGAAGGGCACGGGCGATGCATCTTTAAAAAGACGTGCCACGCGCTTTGCTCTTTTAGAGAGAAGGAGAAATCCCCGCAGATGCTGAAGCGACCAGGGAGAGAACACACACACACTGGCAGATCACTGCTCAGATCGCAGGGAATGTGCACTCGCTGGAACTCGCTGTCACACCAACACCTGGAGGGAAGCTCGTCTCGAAGAGGAATAGAGATGATACTCAGGATGGCTTGTGGAGTGAAGGATAAACTTGGCTCCGAAAGCGAAAACATATCTGCATGTTGCCGGCTCACTTCCTTATATACCCACACTGTGGGGCGGAGTTACGCTATGCAAATTCAGCAGACCCATGGCATTTGCTTGCCATTGGCTCGTTTTATTAATATTCGAAGAGGATAGGCTTCTAAGCGAACCCCATTCGTCGTCATTTCGACGTAACTCGAAGTGACTACGAAAGGGAAATACATTTTCAGGCAAATGAAAGTAATAAGCAAAACAATAGCTCCCATATGATCCATATTTGAGATGCACTCAAATAATACATATTACAAATACTTGAAAATAATCAAACACAATTTAATGTAATATGAACAATAACAATAAAACATACAGACGAAGCTACCAAAGGCCAAGGATGAATGCAGATGGTTAACTGGCTACGTCCGAAAAACTAAGGCAGCTGACTTGTTGCCTCGCTGCCCTATCAGGCAATGACTTTGCAGGTAGCATCTGCACATGAAGGAACTTCACGAAACTGATTTCGGACAGACTTCTGAGGCAGCGCAACGATTTAATGATCAACAGCAAAATAGAACAAGCTTTTGTGAAAACTGTGAATATTTAATACTACAATAGTAATTTTCGCTAGAAATTACATAAGTGGAAGACGTTTATCAAAAGTGTACAAACTGACCACCAGCCACAACTGGAAGGCACGTATTTCCTTGTTAGTCATATGATCAATCAGATTATCATGACAGCATCATGATACATAACCATCAGAACGGCCAGTAGTGGTAGACAAACTACAAACCAAACATTTACTTTTTAATTATTTTTAAAGGGATACTTCACCTCTGGAAAGATGAGTGTGTATTTAAAATGGGTCATTTATGTTGTGATTTTTGAATTTGGAGCCTTCTAGACTGAGAAAAGCCAGAAAATGTATTTTTGGTTTATGGGGATGAAAGACAACAACTCCCAGAATGCACTTGCTTCGCTGCCCTACGAGGCCACTCCCAAGCCACGCCTACTGGTAAGAGCGCAGTTAAACACCAAGGCTAAGCTAATGAGTCTCCGGGATTAGTCTGCCCGGTATTTTGATATCTCCCAAAATGTCCAGGATTCGGCCTTTGCGTTCTACAGTTGCCATTCATCATGTTTACTGTGGCGAACAGGACGAGGCTAGGGCCACGGGAGAACGGCGCGAGGCCGGTGGCGTGATTACTGATGAGCGGCACCTGTGAGACACACTGGTCTCGTATCTCTCAGGGAGGAGCGTGCATTTTCTTAGCAATGCTAAAACGCACATCAACCGATCACTTGTTTAGCGTTCATGTAAACACTACATTCAGATTCACCAATCGGAATGAATTCAGTTAGATTGAAACAAAATGTGTGCATGTAAACAATGAATGGCGACCGCAGAAAGCAAAAGCTGAATCCCAGACATTTTGGACGATCTCGACGGCCGGACATGTCCGGGAAAAAGGATGTATGGTAACCCCTACTACTCAGCTTTCTCCACAAAACAAGAGCCTGTTAGCTTAGCTTCCAAATAAAAGATGGCTGACACATTCTGATGATTTGTACATTCTGTGAGTGAGATCCCACCCTCTATAGGCGGGTTGAAAACATGCAAAACTAGCGCCTTCTACTGGCTGTAGTTTTTAGCCTCTGGCCAAAAAATCCTCAGATGACGCAAAATGACGATTTTTGCGTCATCTGAGGATTTTTTCCAGACAAAAAATACATAAATCTCTCGTCTCAGGGGGATATGAGGGAGGTAATTCGAAAATACTACAGGTTTTCTACTGATACAAAGTTTAATGCTAAACCTTGAAGTATCCCTTTAACTCAATTATTGTAACAGAACATTGATCATGAAAGACTTTCTGAATGAACCTCAAGAGTGGCACGTAATAGTATAGATTGATATTTGGTAAATCTGATAAGGACAAGTACTATGACATGCTGTGTTGTGTCGTACGCCTTTTTCACACATACTCTGTTTGCAGTGCGTCTGTGGTGCATGTTGCAGTAGTCTCCGTATGCGGTGCAGGAGCATTACGCGCTTGTGTGCTTTCACATGTGCCGCATTTGCAGAGCGCAAATCTGCTCTGATGTATACCACAAACACAATATTTATTCATTATTTTTATTTCTAATCCAAAAGTTGTTACTAAAAAATATTTCAGAATTGCAATTCTCTTTGTACACTGTAGCCTACAGTTATACAGTCTTGCATAGACTTATTCACGTTTAAACACACTAAATAAAAAATAAAAACATATTATTCAATGCATTACTTTCTAGATAAATGTATATATTCATTTGTTAAAATTACATGTTAAAATCACAAACGTTAAATTACAACTTAAATTACAAAAACCACCAACTCTCGTGCTTTTTCTTTAGCATTTAAATGTTCACATAAAAAGTCCTGCGGGTCATACTTTGTTTCTCCATTTATCATCCATAGCCTTCTTGTTCTGTGTAGTTCTCGGACTATCAGCCTGTCACGTGATTATCAATTTCTGCAGAGATTCAAGGCCCTTGCCCACGCATAATATAGCACACTATGCAGTGTATTTTACAAGAAAAAACATATTTTAATTTTGACCACATTAGTTATTTTTACTACTCATGGTGAGTGTTTTGATTTTCTTTGCTTTACCCTGGGCTTAAAGTAAAAAGATGTCTGTGACAAATAGTAGTATCATAGTAGTATCAATTCGTGCCGAATTTCGACACCCTGCCAAATTATTACCCCCCTCATTGAAGTCAGTACCTGCTTGCTTAATCCTAACCCCTCCCCCACAACTAATCCTAAACCTACCAATACTAGGGGGGTAATAATTTGGCTGGGGTTGAAATTCGGCACAACACCGGACCGCATCCGCATGTAGAGGGAAAGCTCTAACCTCCCAACATGGGTACGGAAAAAATACACTCTACAAACGGAGTATGTGTGAAATGGGCGTTATTCCACTGGAAGGTCCAGACTGTTGTTCTTGGATTGGTTCTGTTCCTTTAGATTGGACAGCTGGGCTTCCATACCCACTTGATGTCATTGTTATATCATCAACATGGGGCCTTTGGGGGAAGCAGTGAAATGAAAACAATCACTGCTGGATCGTGTGTGTGTGTGTGTGTGTGTGCGTGTGTGTGTGTGTGTGTGTGTGTGTGTGTGTGTGTGTGTGTGTGTGTGTGTGTGTTTGTTCGCTGTAGTGCATCTGTTCCTGCTTAATACTACCAGACGGTGAATCAGAGTGTTAAATTAACCCTCATCTCCTCTTACATTTTTACACATGGAATCACATTTAATTATGTGTTAAGTTTCATGAGGTCATGTTTTACACTTTCGTTGTATGTTTCCTCTCTGTATGATTCCTTCACTGCAGCATAGTGAGTAGCCTGTCTAGTTTGTAATTGATTGTTCTGGCTATCAATATAGTGTGGATATCTATTTATAGACAATAAGGCATTATAACAAATACTAGTACACCACAAAGCTGAACTATTTTAGATGCATCCATTACTAAGTAGTGCATAAAATCAATTATACAGTCATTAAGGCAAACATTTTAATCTGACCTCAGTTTTTTTTTAACGTTTTTTATTTTATTCTGACCATTCATATGTGAAGGATGTATGGATAAGTCATGGACCCCCTGAAAATAAATTTATTTCATGGCCAATGTGTCTGTAATATGGTGGTTAAATTAAAAACTTTCAAACCATAAAAAAAAAATCTGCATTATTTTTGTGTGTAATACATCTTCAGATTTTTTTTATTATCAACCAGTACATAATAAAGATTTATGTCCTTGTGCAATAGGGGTAACACTATATTGAAGCGTATACATGTATACTACACAATTAATCAGAGTGCATAATGGGTATAATGAGTGTGCATTATATAGGGAATTAAAATGTTGAGTATAGAGTATTACAAAACTAACAGGGTGGACACAGCTTGCAGAAATACAGTGTGTATGGCATAGAAAATATGCCATGGTGTACAGAGGAGAATGTATTATGCTGTACATATATATTCATGGTAAGTACTCCCACATATCACTAGAGGAGCTGAAGAGCCTGGAAGGCAGGCATTCAGACACTTAATACTGTGTACTTACTTTTTGTAGTACTTGTGTAGTGTAGTTTGATTATGTCCTATGAATAGTTTGGCAAAACACAACTTTTTATATTTTTGTCTATTCTGCAACAATACCAGTTTACAATGACAGTCACTTAGAGTGTTACTCTTCCACATTAGAGATATCGTTAATGTATCTTATTCATTCATCTCATACAGCTTCTCATTTGGTTTTGTTTAGTTTCTTTCAAGGAAGTGTCTTTTTAAAGACTTTTTTCAAACAGTAGTTTTCACTGAAAAGCGTCTCTAAAATATCAAATTAGTATGTGTCCTTGTTTTTAAACAGTTCTCTTAGAGAGTTCATTTTTTGTTTACAAATCAGTTGTACTTTAGGACTATTAAGAGTGCTGATAAATTGAGTGCACTTTTCATTTGTGTTTAACCGAAAAGGCCAATTAAATGTGGTGTGTATTTTTTTTTACACTATTAGGCTGACCACTTCTGTTGCGGGTCAGCAGACGTGATTTTGTGTGACAATGTGGGACCTGTGTGAGAGCAATAAGTCATTAATGACTATGTAAATATTGATTTGTGTTATATGGAAATCCTATTTGAAGTGATATTGGATGATAATGATTTAAATTGCCAATAAGCTTTATAATGTTAATTGTGACTCAATTTGCAGTACATTTTCAGATATTCAACCTATTCAGTCTACTAAATGCAATGAACTAAATATACATTGCCTTTGCATTTAATTGTATTTAGTGCATATTGAACTAAGCAGAGCCTTCTCGCCGAGTGTGTATCTGTTGAAGTCCTGGAAAGTGTTCACTTTTGATGATGTCCACACTGCCTCTTTGCTCCATCAACATAGTTGTCATCATTGAAAATACCCTCTCCGAATGCATTAGGTGTTTTTTGTTTTGTTTTTGTTTTTTTGTTGTAGTATGACAGGTGTAGTATTTTTAAACAGACAAATACTGAAATGCAGACAATACAGACAAAATTAGCTTCCAATTCCAGGAATGTCCCACAAAAAGCGAGGCGCCTGGTCACCCAACATTTCACCCAATTTTCTTTTCACAAATCCAACTTTGTCTCACAATTCCAAACTAAATTTTAGTTTGTTTCTGAGTTCATATATCTAATATGTACACAAAATGGATGTCTGTGTCGTCAAATGCATATTCTGAGAAAATAGTTTTCTTTTTTGTTTTTTTCACAAAACAATAATACAGAATTGCGAGATAATACATTGCAATTTCCATTTATATTTTATCTCCTGAAGAACGAGCCTGTGGAGTTATGTGTGGATGGGAACTGGGGAAAATTTGGAGTTTGCTGTCTGTGAGGCATGAGCATTGGCCACACAAGTGCTTGTGTTAATAAAACTGTTAAATCCATTCTTTTCTCCGTTCGCTACAGTACTATTAACCATATTGAGTCATATTAAGACATATTGAGTTGAGCAAGCAGGAAATGAGAGCGAAACATCTTTTGAAAAACTGTCACCCTGTTCATCTCCAAAAATACTGGAAAGAAGAAACTCTGAAATAGCCTCAGTCATTAGTGTGAATGCATGATAAAAACACAGCTGTTTCTTCATAAAGCTGTTAAATGTTAACCTGTTGCCTGTTGCTGTCTTTTGCAGATTCAGATGTATTGTATATCCCTTCAAGCAGAAACTGACAATATCAACCGCCACCCTCATTATTGTGATAATCTGGGTCCTGGCAGTGTCCATCATGTGCCCCTCTGGCGTCATGCTTCAAGTGACTAAAGAACAAACCATCCGCGTGTTCCTGGGAGATGGCAACCGAACGAGCCCTTTATACTGGTGCAGGGAAGACTGGCCCAACCAGGAGATGAGGAAGATCTACACAACCGTCCTGTTTGCTAACATTTACCTAGCTCCTCTGTCCCTCATAGTGATCATGTACGCAAGGATTGGGATCACTCTGTTTAAAACGGCTATGCCAGCGGGGGGCAAACCTGGCCACGATAACCGTCACTCTGTGTCGAAGAAAAAACAAAGAGTGATCAAAATGCTCCTCATCGTGGCCTTGCTCTTCATCTTGTCCTGGTTGCCTCTGTGGACGCTGATGATGCTAACAGACTATGTCAAACTTACTGAACATCAGTACAGGCTTATTAACATCTACATCTACCCCTTTGCCCACTGGCTAGCCTTTTTCAACAGCAGTGTCAACCCGATAATTTACGGGTTCTTCAACGAGAACTTCCGCCGTGGATTTCAGGCCATCTTTAAGTTCGGCCTGTGTCCTGTCGGTGGTCAACATCGGACCTATTCTCACAGGGTGCAGGGTAATTCTGTGCAGCCGGTAAACCTGCAACCCTCCACAGAGCCCATCTCTCTTAATAGCCTGGAGAACAACAGCTCGAGGAGGATGAACCACGTCAACGAGCAAGACTTAGTGATGGAGGATTTAGAGAAAGTGTCTGAATGCAGCATGGAAGGAGCTTCTCTTTAAGGGATTCATAGAGGTGAATAATAACGGGATGACAATGATGTAGGCTACATAACAGGCTCATTACATCTTAAAATAAAGACTATTATTTCATTTAAAAAAAATAATTACATATTGTTAAGATTATATAATTGTGTGTAAAATGGGTTTTACTCACATTTGTTTTTAACAGTCATTTGCTGTTAACATGAATGTACTTTCTGGCACATCTGGAAGTTTATCAACTGTAGTCTTGTAAACTGCAATTTGTAAAGATAAATTCAGTAAAAAAAAAACTACTATTATTGTAAAATTATGTATAAACAGAATCATTTGTTGTATTCACTACTGTATAGTGATTTAAACATCTGGGATTTTACAGTACATAATTATATTTATTTATTTAATTTGATATGCAATTTGAAAGTATCAGAACTGCCATAATTCAGAATCATTAATTGTTTCTGAATTACAATCTGGGATTTTAGGCACAGCTAAGGCACATCGTAATACTAAAATTAAACATACCTCATTTGTGACAGATCCCTCTAAATGCTGAAATAAATTTCGGTGGGAGTTCTTTTTTTAAATACCATATTTTTTTTAACTCGTGCCAAAACCGGGTAAAATGAGCCTTTTAAAATGAGATTTATCTGATTGTTCACTGTACAGAACATGTAATAAGTAACTCACACTGGTTGCCCTGCTCATCAGTGTTGACTTTTGTCAAATTGTTTGACATAGACAGAAGTAGGTTTTGTATGGGCAAAACTAATTTTATTTTGACGCTCATGAGTCTGGATGTATAGCACTGTGATTCACCGGCCTAAAGCTAATTTATTCTTCAAGCATGCCTTTTCCCGTCTGTGCCAAAACCAGTCATCATTTAATTATTCATTACCATTTTCTACCCTCTCTGTTTGCATGTGGAATAAACCACTTACTTTCCTTTTAGGTTTTTTCTAGTATAGTTTAACTACCCCTTCCTCCGGCCTGCATTATCTTGTGACAGCTTCACAAAACAATCTGTAGTGAAACCGTTAATGTCAGACTGGAATCTCTTTAAAGATAAACCTCAGCTCTCTGTTAAGGATTTGCAGAGCAAAAGCCAGGACAAGCACAAAGTTTAGGAAAAATGTTTTCTGTCTGTCCTTTGTACTTTTTATTGACAGTGATTTAGAAGAACAGAACAAGCTGTTTTTGCTGATAATTTGTAATAAATATTTTTTATTAAGTCAATATATATATATATATACCGGTATATATATATATATATATATGAAGACTTCAGATGCAAAAGCCTCTAAGTGCCACCTGAAATTTTATTCTAAAATTATCATTTTTATCAATCTCGTATATTTAAGTTCAGTAATTTCACTTTAATGACAATTAATAGGTAATTTTAATTGCCATTAAAGTAAAATAACTGAAAATAAACATACAAGCTTGATTAAAATGTTCATTAGAAGAAAATTTCAGATGGCACATAGAGGCTTTTGAATCTACCCACTAAACATTGGATGTCAGATAGACGTGCAAATCATGTCTATATTGGGTCCGTCGGTCCATGACCAATTCTGGGGTGCGTTTCCCGTACAACTATATAGCTCACTGCTTAACTACCATAGTATGATGCATCGTTGGAGAAATCAACTAGCTCGTCACGACTGTTTCCCGAAACCATATGTCGCAAAGTATCGTTCAACCACGCTGGTTTATGACGTCTCGCACGTGGTGGACTAATAAATTATTTTAATTAATCTGTTTGAGATCGAATTAACGCTAGATTTTGTCATATAAGTTACAGACATGGCATCTGAAGACCATTTCTAATTTTTCTCAGTTATTTTGCTTTATTACCAGACTCAATATTTGGCTCGTTCTTACATAGTAGAGCGCGTTCGCACATGCGCAGTCTTCAAAAACGGTGTTTTAAATCTCTTGACAAACTAAAAGACGTAAATTACATTTGTATGTATTCTAAATAAATAACACGGGTTGTACTGAATGTCAGCTTGCTTATTTTGCTAAAGATAAGGATTTATTCAGTCTACATCTCATGTAAACTAGAAACTATGCTTCTAACCACAGCTCGAGAGCAGTCGTTCCAACCACACAAGTTTGCGATGCTGTTTGCGAACGTTCGTTGGAACGATGGTTTCGGGAAACACCAAATCGTTGAACTATGCTGATAACGACGGAACTTGCGACCATAGTTGGCTAACGATGCTTTCGGGAAACGCACCCCTGGACATCTATTCAACGTCCAAACTAGGTCCACAATTTGGACGTCCAACCATGACCCAACTTGGACATCATATTGACATTCAACATTTGACCTTTGAATTTACATGATTAATATATAATATTTTTTATTTACAAATATCAACATTGTTGTTATCAACATGATTAATACATATGAATACAGATTATTAATAATTATTTAAGATCGTTTTCCAAAAACTCCATTTGATATAGTTTTCCTGTAGCTCAAACAGTAGAGCATCTTGCTTGCAACACAAGATCATGGGTTCGATTCCCAGGGAAAGCAAGAACTGATAGGAATATAAATGTGTAATGCAATGTAAGTCACTTTGGATAAAAAGCATCTGCCAAATGCATAAATGTAAATACAATGGTACAGAAAACACGTCCTCCACCCTTTTGAAACATGGGACTACAGTTATAGAAGTTGTATAAAAACAACGTAAAATTTGTCTAAATTTGATGTTGAAAAGACGTCCACAAATGACCACACTGGACTATAAATAACCCTTACACGGAGGTCCCACGGATGTCAACATTAGACGTGCGGTAGATGTCAAAAAAAGACGTTGTCTGGTGTTACAAAACAACCCCTTCAGTGGACCGAAATTGGACGTCCAAAAATGTCATAGAAAAGACGCCACTTCGGCGCCACATTGCGCAGTGGGTAAAGTCTTCAATTATATATATATAATAAATGCCAGTGTTTATTTATCCCAGTTTATTTATTTTTTCTTTCAACCTGAATGAATGCATGTCCTACGTTCAATGTGAATGTCAGCAGAAAAGTCCTTTCTCTCCCTCAAACAGAGCAAAACATTTCCATTTCCTAGACTATAGTATTTTTCATTCAAATACTGCGACAGGAGTTTGTTGGATTACTTATTTGAACCATTAAAGGCGTTCAAAAATACCAACATACAGAGGATTTGTCTTCAAGTAATTCTAGAGTCTGTTGTCGACAGTAGATTAAATCTATCGGCAGTCAGAGCTGTGTATTTGTGATTATCATAGCAGATGGGAGAGGAGTATGTTAAGTCTGCCCTCTTCCTGACAGACACTACATAAACCAATGCGATCTCAACATGATTAAGGCAGCATCACCACTGTATAGTGAGATTGAAAATTAGTTGAAGGAATGTGTGATAGAAACAGACAGACTATAAAGAATAAAACATCTGTGATTACAAGGTGACACTGACTTTATGGACTCTCTAGGTATGTTGCACATTATTTCAAGAATTTGCCAATGACACATTTCTTGAAGAAAAATGTCTCATAGAAACAGTCATTTTTATCTCACTGTTTACTGAACATGAACATGCTGCTTATGAACAACGGAGTTCTTACTGTGAAATTGTTAATTTGTGTATTTCTAATTATGTATTTGCTAAAGCAATGCTGTAAACTGTCAATATTTAAGGCTTCATGAATATTGTTATATTAGTGTTGGCTACATGATAATAGTGAGTACAATTGTTTCAAAAGTAATTGTGACTGACTCATTTTGATTTTAAAAATGCGCTTTTCAACAAGGAGTAAATCAATCTGTGTTCAGGGTTAACTTTTGGATATGGACTAAACAGTCTGTCCTTCAGAGTGCTTTTTATATTGTGGAGATGCCATCATTTGATGTAGATTAATAAAGCAGTGTTACTCAATTGCTCTTTTTGATAATTTTTCTTTCTTTTTACACTGCAAAAAAAAGAAAAAAAAGACCCCACATTTGTTCTTGTTTTAAGCATAAACTAACTTAATTTAGATACTTTTTTTTCATAATGCATATCTTATGTTATTTTGCTTCTCAAGTAAATGGATCTTAATTTAAGCATTCTTAAATTTTGTCTTATTTATGGAAAATAAGACAAAAATTACAAAAAAAAGAAAAATATTTTTGTACATCAGTTCTTGTCTTGGCTCTTGACACACTAGAATCATCACTGATGCTGTCACCGTTTCCTTTTCCTGATTGGCTGAATTGGTGCAAATCACTCTTTGCATGTGCAACATAGGCCTACTTGCCATAAGCCTCCAGACATTTGTGTTGAAGTATACAGCGTTTCAATGTCTGATCAAACTGCCATGTGATTCATCACTGATCTATTCAAACTGAACTTTCTGCTGTAACCAATGAGGGAGCTGAGATCTGCTCTTGGTAATGTAATCAGGCGTTGCATGGCCCAGGGCCAGTGCCTCTGACGTCACTGGAAACAGAACAATTCTGGCCATGATTCAACCTGCTGTGCATTCAGTTCTCAATGAATGCATAGCACTGGTGCGAATCTAGTGACGTGTGTGAGTAGGATGTTCCAAGTACCAAGACAAAAACTGTCACAAAGAGTCAAATCAGAGACTGGAGTGAATGACAAATTAGTTCAGGTCACTGCTGGAGAACTTGAGAAATGACTCATCATATTTACGATTTTAATGTGTTAGTTATTTATACGTGATGTGGTCACAACTCCGAGTGCCATTGAGGCAAGTCATTTGTCATGATCCGGTCACTGACCTTAACTGCATGTGTAAACATTCATCATGTGCACAACGATAGTAAAACATGTTGGCCGAATTGATGGCACTGAAAAGGACATCAATCATACGGACCTGTTATTGTGACAACATTTCAAAATTGAGGAAAGTGAATAAAAGAAAATGACTGTACTTATATTATATGTTTGTTTCCAGTGATCGTTGTCATTTGTCAGAATGGAGTCCAAGGCTTGTGAGTTTCAGAATTATGTATAACAAATGTGCTCAGGGTAATAAATCAATGTGAAAGGGCTTGAATACAAGTCTCTTCTTCATTTGCCTCTGTGTGCTGAGTGTCACTGATGTGATGCTCATTTTTGGGATCCGATTTCCTGTTTATACATTAAAAATGCCATTCATACATACTGTACAATGACTTGAATACACATCTTCTATTATAAGCATGTTTTTTTTTATTTCTGAATTAAAATTCAGAATTGGGGGGGGGGGGGGGGGCATAAAGAAGAACATGTCAAGGTGATACAACTGTTCTAAAATCATAATGTTTACAAAAAATCTTATTAAAAGGACAATATTCTTCAAGTTGTTCGGCACAATCTTTCATTTCACTGCTTAGAAAAAACAGTGAACAAGTTTTCTTTCAAAAGATTTGAAAAATGTTTCTGTCAAAGTCATGTGGTGCGACCAACATGCATTAAACAGCATTAAAAAGGGCAATGGTATAGCAAGGATCAAATCAATTAAATAATTTGACCTTTTTGTGACGAGATAAGGTTAGTTGTCTTGTCATGTGATCCATCCATCCATTATCTAAACCATTTGTCTTATGTAAAGGCATAGGTGATGCTGGATCCTATCCCAGCATCTCAGGCCGTAGCCATGTGTTTAACATGAACTAACAATGAGCAATATATTTGTTACAGCATTTATTAATCTTTGTTAATGTTAGTTAATAAAGATACAGTTTTTTATTGTTTGTTCATGTTAGTTCAAAGTGCATTAACTGTTAACAAATACAACTATTATTATAATAACATATTACGGTAGTAAATCCTGAAATTAACATTAACTAAGATTGATAAATGCTGTCAAAATATTGTTCATTCTTA
Organism: Phoxinus phoxinus; assembly: GCF_949152265.1. NCBI lineage: Eukaryota > Metazoa > Chordata > Actinopteri > Cypriniformes > Leuciscidae > Phoxinus > Phoxinus phoxinus. The sequence goes on along the minus strand of NC_136878.1, from coordinate 28,240,466 downwards.
GTTCATGTTGTAAAAAAACTATTTTTAACAGTACAATTAATACTGTAATTTCTAAAACTTAGATATGTTTAATTGTCTTTACCTTGAATATTTGTTACTGACACTTGTAAAAAGAAAAAACTTTATGAGATAACTGAAAGATGAATCAACATAAAAAAAAAAACAGTTCTATGTTTTTGAGTTTGCAGGAAGGATGTCAAAAGGATTTTCACCTGCAGGACACTGCACAACATTCTCAGACATGTCTAAGTTGGAGTTGTTGCTCTCTTAAAGCCATGTTAACCAGGAAGATAATCTTTTTGCTGTCACTGTACACAGACTACAGAGTCAGAAATCATAGTCACTATAAAGAGATCACAAAAGAATCAGACACACTTATTCATTTTTAAAATGTTATCAGTGATGTTATGTGACCCCAGATTTCAGTCCTTTATTTATATATATATATTTTTTTGCTCAGTCACCTTTGAAATCCACTAATCAAGTATTTGCTGAAAGTTGCATTCAAATTACTAGTACACTTCCAAGAATGAAGAAACACTCCAGGTATTATTGAAATCGAACAAACCCAAATAACTCATGATGACTCATGTTTTCATTAAGTATGTTTTATTCATTCAGAACTGATTGTACTTTTTCTTCTAAACAGCAATCTGAATGTTATGGGCACAAGAAGCCTAAAGTGTGCGCAGTCTTTTACCTTTTGAAATTCCCTTTCCATAGTCTAAATCCAGCACGAAAAGGCTTATCCTGCTTTTGTCCCACTTGGTTGCAGAGTGTCAAAGCCTATTAGGGTTGCGGACGTGGACATTTAGACAACAAAGAAACCAGCGCTCTGAAATCTTGGCCTTGGACTTGGATCGTTTGTTCTGCCGAATAGCTGCAGGAGTAAGCGGCCATGACATCCATCAAACGTTTCCTCTGCAGGCTGCTCCACTGATCTCTTATGAGATCATTCAAACCTTGACAGAGTAATTTGTTGTGGAATTAGAAGAAAGAAGAATTTAGTGCATAAAGGTTCAAATTCTCACTTGCACAAAATAGTAAAGAGACATTGTGGCTTTCACTGAATGCTTTTAATTGGAGCATGAGGAATATTACATGATGGATGACCATAAGCGCAGTTATTGTTCAGTTCTGAAAAAAAATACATTACCATCTGATTCTCATTCTACTATCTCATCTCGGAAGCCTCAAGAGCTTTACTCAGGATACGACAAACAATGGAGTTAGCATATTTAGTATAATCACCAGGAGGAGCATCATACTTGTTGGGGAAAAAAAGACATCAGAGGCATAGTTCTGTCATTATTTACTCTCCTTTATGTCTTCTGAAACCTTAATGATCATCTTCTTTCCATGAAAAGGGGTTATTTATAGCAGAATGTCTATGATGCTCTTTTCCATACCTGACCACGGCTGTCAGAAAGATATTTAAATTAATAACTTACATTTCTATCTGTTCCTCACACAAAGCTACTGCATCATTTGGCTTGAGATATAGCACACAAGTTTGGACAGCATTACAGTAAGGAAAGAAAATAAAATAATAAGAAAAAGGTGCCTTACAACCGCCGCTCAGTGATCAGTCAAAGACAACCGTGGCAGGGAAGAACTCCCGGATAGGATCTTTTAGCAGACGAGGAAGAAACCTTGCGCGGAGGCAAGACTCATCGAAGCCTCCTCAGGCCAACACCAGACATTGTGTTAACTTTAAGCATTTTAATGGAATTTTAAGAACAGATAATTCCATATTTCACTTCATTGAGGCAATTTACAAAACCCTACCAACAACAACAAAAGAACAAAAACATCCCCTAGCAAGATTTAGAAGTGAAGAAAAATGGGAGTATTTATAAGGACATTTCATAGACGATTTTTATATGGTGTAGCGTTTCTGTATTGTTACAATGTTTATACAATTGTTATATCTCTAGCTGGCACATATTTAAACAAATGTATACAATCAAATGAACGTACACACAAGCATGCTCAAACATTGATTTGAACAGATGCAATTGGAAATTATTATTGTATGGAAAACAGCAGTGAATATTTTTCAAAAAATCTTTGTACCAGAATGTCTATGATGCAAGTCCTGCAAGTTTCATAGCTTAAAACGTCCTCCTCATTATAAAAAAGCACATACTTAAGCAAGCTCCCAAAATGCGTTTGGATTGTGGGAAATCCATGTCATGACCCCTTAAAATTATGCAGCTGAATAAAACATTTTTTTCATGTCATTCCCCCGGTGGTCCCAGACTGAAATGCATGTTTTAACTTAAAGCAACTTGCACTGACATATCTTAAAATAAGTCCATAAGTGCCATTGTTTTGTCACAGGATTCTTTTTTTTCTCTCGATGTTTATAAAAGCTACTTAAATATTCTAATTGAACTAAGGCCTAACCCTGGCGTATCTAAGCCCTGCCTATGAAACCAGGCCATTATCTCTTTGTTACATTGAAAACAGTTCCCTTAATTTTACATGTATCTTACTCAAAGGTTTGAAATGCCCCTCACGTAACTGTTTGAATAACATTATAATAACATTAGAAGTTCTTATATGATTCAGAGTACATTAATTATCTCGGTTTATCTTAAGAGCCTGCATAATATAAAGGGTAGCAGAGGAGGAGGTCGTTCTCTTCCATCATTAAACACCTGATAAAGTTGTGGCACTAGAAACTGCTCAGCATGCGCACATGTCTTAACATTGCTCTACTGAATTTATATTACAAGTGTGGGTGCACTGTATAAAAATAAATCTGTTATTTACGGTAAAAAAAACTGCCAGCTGGTTATATATATATAAGCTGCACAGTTTCATTCACACAATGACTAAACACCATCATGGACACACATGACATTTTAAAAATGCAATAAACATTAATTTAACTACATTAAATGTAACACAAAACCGAAAACCCAAATGTACAAAAAAACTATGAAAAACTATGAAGAAACATAGTTATTTCAACAAAAATACATCAGATGTGAAGTGTCATGTAGCCTAGTAAATAATTTCACTGTAAATTATACAATGACTTGTTCTTTTTCACCTCCGAAAACTGTAAACTTTTTACTGTAAAATTACATTAAATCTATCACAGTTATTCACCGTATATAGTACAGAAATGTTATATTGAGCAATTAACAGTTTTTCACTGTAGCATTTTTACAGTCTTTTACTGTTAAAATCACAATATTTTTTTACAGTGTGCCTTTTAATTGGTGAGGGTTTAAAGCTAACATATACAAAGAACATAACAATTATGGGTTTTTACAAGCATTATATAAAGCAACTGATGCTACTAAACATCTTAGACTTAAAGTTATGGTTCACCCAAAAATTACAATCTGTACTTATTTGTACCCTCATGTCTTTCCAAACCTAAATTACTTTCTTTCTTTTTCTGAACACACACACACACTCACACACAATATATATGTATTTAGAAAAATGCTGTGTATTTTCCCCTTTCCATTCAAAGTCAGTGCGGCCCAGTGTTGTTTCGTATCTTTTGACTTGCATTATGGGTAAATACAGTGTTCCACTTGAATAACTCCCCCCTAGGCGCAGCCAGGGGCCGGAGGGTGTCTGGTTTGGGAACAACACGATTTCGTCTCTGCTCTTTGCAGATGATGTTGTCGTGTTGGCCCCTTCAGACCAGGATCTTCAGCATGCACTGGGACGGTTTGCAGCCGAGTGTGAAGCGGCTGGGATGAGAATCAGCACCTCCAAATCCGAGGCCATGGTCCTCAGTCGGAAAAAGGTGGCTTGCCTACTTCAGGTTGGTGGAGAGTTCCTGCCTCAAGTGGAGGAGTTCAAGTATCTTTGGGTCTTGTTCACGAGTGAGGGAAGGATGGAGCGGGAGATTGACAGACGGATCGGTGCAGCTTCCGCAGTAATGCGGTCGATGTACCGGTCTGTCGTGGTGAAGGCTCAGCTCTCGATTTACCAGTCAATCTACGTTCCTACTCTCACCTATGGTCATGAGCTTTGGGTCATGACCGAAAGGACAAGATCCCGGATACAGGCGGCCGAAATGAGCTTTCTCCGCAGGGTGGCTGGGCGATCCCTTAGAGATAGGGTGAGAAGCTCGGTCACTCGGGAGGAGCTCAGAGTAGAGCCGCTGCTCCTCCACATCGAGAGGGGTCAGCTGAGGTGGCTCGGGCATCTGTTCCGGATGCCTCCTGGACGCCTTCCTGGGAAGGTGTTTCCGGGCACGGCCCACCGGGAGGAGACCCCGGGGAAGACCTAGGACACGCTGGAGAGACTATGTCTCTCGGCTGGCCTGGGAACTCCTCGGTGTCCCCCCGGAAGAGCTAGAGGAAGTGGCTAGGGAAAGGGAAGTCTGGGTGTCTCTGCTTAGGCTGCTGCCCCCGCGACCCGGCCCCGGATAAGCGGAAGAATATGGATGGATGGATGGACGGCTAAAGCAAATACTAACCAAGTATTTGATGGTTGAGCACACCGAGCTTGTTGGCTATACAGCACAAACCAATCAGCTGTGCCCTTTAGAGAATGATGTGATTGCAAGCAGGTTGAGTTAAGGATTTTTAGCCTGTGCCATTTTCTTTCATGACAGAACTTTCTTTCTTTTATACTATATGAGGGAGCTAAACAAGTATTGCTGAACAGAATGATTAACTAATGAGTTACTAAGGAAATAACTTAACATAAACTATACAGAACATTACACATTACTAATATATTTAAATTCAAATTCTCACAAACACTCAGAATAAATGACTAAGAGAGGAGTTATATGTCCCTGAAGACAAATAATTGTTTATATAAAGCTAATCATGAATTCAAGTCATGAGAACATGCATGAGACTTTCCTTCCTCCATCAATGATAAATTACATTCTGCCAGAATTTCTCTTATGTGTCTGAAAAGCAATTACTTCACAGGAAGCTGATCCATGTTAAATAACAAACAAGCAACTTTAGTGTTCCAATTCAGTGTCCTTGGAGTATACAACTGAAAAAAAAATCCCTTGGTTTAGGCATATATACTTTATTTGGAAAATGGCTGATCCATAGAGGATGGTCACAGTAAACTAATACTGGTTTCATATTGGCCTCACACTGAATTATTCAGCATATGCTACAAGGACAAACTTGTATTGAGTGATCTGTTTTTCTATGTTCTGACAGGTTGTTTACAATCTGAAAGATCAAGTGCAAAGTTCAATGTTTCAGAGTCTCTTAAACTTTGAGAAAAATATTTCACAATAGCTGCAACTGATACAACTTTGCCATTTCATCATGAGGAAAGGTTGAGAGAACTCTACTTTAATTTTATTAAGCACTTTAATGGTTTGGAGGGTTTGTATAAACACAAGACAAATTTATTTAGGAAGTTAGTTATAATGAGGCTCTTAGTGAAGGTAAATTTAAAGGGGTACTTCACCACGGGCAAAATAGGCTTTCAATAAAACTTGACTGCCTAAACAGTAGAAAGGTGGAAATAAAAATTGAAATCAGTGCTACTTGAGAAAACAGAAAACAGAAAAAAGGCAGTTGTCTTCCCTTTTGTTGAATAGGTAGGACAACTTCAACACCCATAATGCACTGGACTATTGCTGTCCAAGGCCACTCCCGCCTGTCTGCTGTGTGTGCGCTCACCAGTCAAATGCCCCCTTGATTTAGTAGGAAATACCTTTTAGCAAACTTTTCAAAGAGCAAACATTTTGCGAGAGTGAGTTACATTCAGTTTCCAGTGAAGGATCCAGCGTGTTGTAGGCTGTGGCTAAAGGCTGCAAATAATCTTAAATACGAAGAGAATGCAGAGACCGAAAATCAGAAAAATCTCCATGTTTGTAGTAAACATTTCAAACTGGATGACCACAAACACAGTGTTTTAACAGAGGGGAAAAACTGAAAGAAATTGCCGTTCTGTCAGTTGCAGCCAACCCCACAAGCAAGACGCTGTCATGTATACAGGTAAGAAAGCTGTTGCCATGTTGTTCCCTTTTTTTTTTACCATAATGCTGTTTAAAGATTAATTTAGCTGTTGATAGTGTTGCCATGGGTGGCTACCCTCAGTGGGTAGCACTGCAGCAAAAGAGTCCCCGGTTTAAGTCCCGGCTGAGCCAGGAGTCCTTTCTGTGTGGTGTATGTATGTTCTCCCTGTGTCTGTGTGGGTTTCCTCCGGGTGGTCCGGTTTCCCTCACAATAGAAAAACTAAAGTATGAATTGGGCAGGTGAATTGAAGATGGTAAATTATCTGTGTGTGTGTGTCCCAAGGGTTGGGGAAAGACCAGGCAACCTATGGCCATATAATCACCAAGAGTCGGATACGGCTGTAACGTTAATGAGAGAGTGTTGCCATAGAAACGCAAAATTCCCAGACCAAGAACACGAACACCCCCGAATAGAATGACACATGTTGTCATCTCGAGATTACGGTAATTACGACTTGGCGTGAACACAACTGTAATTAGTGACATAATGACACTGAAGCTTAGAGCATTTCGAGTACGCAGCACAATTTCTCATGAAGCTCCGTGCCCGAGCGCCTATTGTTTTTAGAGAAACACGTGATCAATGAAAAACAAAAGGTTTGTTTGACTTGAAGCAGCGATAACACAGAACGATCAGTGTATGAAATCAAAGTACCGTGAGGACGATTAGAGAGCATACAGCTCCGTATTGAATCGCTCTCGCGGTATACTTTCATGTCATACACTGATCTGTGCAGCGCCGCTTTAAGTCGAACACACTAAAGCCTCACTTTCTTTCCAGTCACGTGACTGCTTCACTGCTTCACATGTCGGAATGTTTGAATCCAGACCACTACTCTACAGGTTTATGGAAGTTCAAGTCCATTTACTAATATATATATATATTTATATTATACATAATATTACATGACCATATATTCTACCATGATATAAGCAGTATAAAAACCATATAATAATTAGACCACATTTACTAATTATTATTATTATTACTATATTGAATTTATTGTAACACTGATAATATGTAAATAATATTATCAGAAAACGGAACATTTAATTTGTGCTTAATAAATAAAAAAACTGAGCTGCACACTCGGGTTTATGCCTGCTGTAAAATTTAACTGCCACAGGATGGCACGGTTTTCAACACTCCTTGTGCTTCGTATCCTTTCCCGAAACAATCAGAGATAAGTTTAATAGCTTTAAGAGGCTTCCTTTCTCCATCCCTAGCTGTAATGATGCTGAGCTTTAAAAATGCAGGAATGTAAAATCCAATTGCAATCACAAAATAGCCAAAACACAAGGAGCAAGAGATCTATGAACTATGGCAAACAAACAGCCATGAAGGATTAGACCTGGAAAAGAACACAGCAAACACAGGGGTTTAAATACAACAGGGCTTACAATATAACATGACACACCTGGGAACAATCAAGACTAATGAACAGGGAACCAATCAACAAGGACTACAAAGGACTATACAACCTAACCCAGAAACTGAACATAGGAGCAAAAGGAACATCACTATAGCCATATATATCATATGATAAAGGCTAGATGTCTCGTCCGCGCTGCTGGCCAATGGAGGTTGACATCCGCACACGGCGGCCATCTTGCTACAGGGGGCTCGCTCACTCGTATCATTGTGTTTTAATGGTGCATGTACTTTTTAAATAGCCATAACTTGCTCAATTTTCTACAGATTTTCAAACGGGTTGGTTTGTTATAAACGCCACAGATGTAGTTACGACACTGCATACTTGTGAATAATTATAATAGCCTATTATACCTATATTTCAACATGTTCAAGCATCCAGAATTATAGCCACGTTAATAACGTTTGTAAGAAACCAAACCTTTTGTAAATCCGTCAAGATTTCAGAGAGATAAGAGGATTTGTGTTCGTGCTGATCACTCACCTTACTTAAGATAACACAGAACTCGCCAGAAAGCTTTCCTGTGACAAGATGGCCGCCGGTGATGCCGTTCGAGACTCCGCCTTAAGACATCTAGCTTTATGGATATCTATGACTATAGCTGTGTCCCAATGTGAAGGCTGCATCCTCCGAAGGCTGCGTCCTACTCCAGCCTACCCAGCCTTCGAAGGACGCTCCGAGTCTAGCCTTCGTAGGATTTGTAATTGCGCCACCAGGTGTTCCTCTTCCCCATTATGCTGTCGCCTAGCAACGCTGCGACAGGAGAGCTGCCATCGGTATTTCTTCTTAAAATGGAGCAAGAATTAATCATATTTATTTGTATATTTTATGTTTTACTGGAGGAGATGGTGGGGATATTTAATCCCCGGCGCCGCCGGGTGATGTATCTCCGACTTGGTCAAGATCGTAGCCAGGTAAGGTAAACTGTTTTTTTGCGTCCAATTCAGAAGTTGCGTACACATTAAAATCTACATAAGTATTGGGTGTACTTGAGTAATGTAATGATACTTATGAAAATACACATAAAGCTATTCAAATGTTCACTTATTACCTTAAGAAGATGCAATTTTTATGGAGTTCATTCTCTTGACCATGGTGATCTTATTATACATGCATGTTTCCAGCATGTTTTGTTTTAACATGTTGATATATTTTACACTTTGATTTGAGGATGCGAGTTCATTTCTTTTATGCTTCCCTCTTTTTGAAATGATCTCAGTGAGATGGCAGCCGACGATTGAGTCAGCCCTGCAAACCTGTTGTTAGACAATGCAGTGGACATATGCGTTCAAACACTATGGAGACCATCCAATGTCCAGAATTATTAATTTTTATTTTATTTCCTAACACATCAAGTTACATAAAAAAAATAAACAATGCACAGAAATTGACCAAACATAATGTTTATTACCTCATTTAAATAAACTGCACACAAAGTTTTCTCTTTTAAAAATAAATAAAATACCTGTTTTAATTTAACTTAGATTACAAAAATAAACAGTACAGAGCTTAGTTTTCTCTTTTACAAAAAAATTAAAAAACTACTACTTCTCCACCATTCCCTCAATAAGAGCAAACAGCCTGTCCCTGCTATCCTGTGCTCTCCTCTCCCTCCCTTTGCAGTGCCATGTCCTCTAATTAAATTAAGCAGTTCCTCCTCATAGTCCCGCTTTCTCCGTGCTGGTGCTTGTGGTGCTGCTGGTGCTGCCCCTGGATCCTCCTCACCGTGGGCACCCACTGCTGAACTCGGCCCTGGTCTGTCCTCAGGGATTGAGGCTATGAGGACAGGGGGGTTGGTGCAATGCCTCTGTCCCAACACCTCATCCATGAGGACAAACCAGAGCCAAGTTTCAGCAGTGGGTTTCACACCCTCACCTGTCCCAGAGTACTTGCAATCCTAAGGCAGAGAAAATTAACAAAAAATTGTTAACAACAACAGCACAATAAATTCAGCAAATATGTGTGTATTAACTTTCTTACTTTGTTTTTTTTTTAAGTTGTCCCCTTTTTTTTTTTTTTGGCCTGTATGGGAGTTACCTTCCTTAGCAGACCCATTCTCTCCAGAATTGCTCTAAAAAACTTTTATGTTTCATTTCTTTCACAGGGAAATGAAGGGTGCATTTGGCATTGCTTTTGAATCAGGGTAGCCTTCGTCGCGTCGCGATGACGCAACCAGCCTTCGAATACGGCCTTCAAAGGATGCAGAATTGAATTGGGACAGCCTTCATCGCGCTGCGGTGATGCAATTGGCCTTCAAATGTGACCTTCGAAGGGTGCAGCTTTTTAATTGGGACATCCTTCGTCGCGGTGCTGTGACGCTTCGTCGCGCAGCTGTGACGCAATCGGCCTTCAAATACGGCCTTCGGAGGATGCAGCCTTTACATTGGGACACAGAGTCCAACACAAGACAGGGGATCATGACTGCAGCATATAATCTATTGTTTTAACGAAAGCCTTGAAGCTGTCAAAAGCAAAACTTTTCCTACCAAATAAACGTGAATTTCTCTGTCCATGTAACATGGATAATGAGTAAACATTGTTCATTTACATCTAGGCTACTACCGACAATGTAACAATACAACGCGGGTTGAAAATCTGTGAAGTTACACTTTGCAAAAAGAATCAAGTTGTCCACTCAGAGGATGCTGTTTTATGGTGCACTTATTCCTATGCAGCGGCAATACAACTTTTTTTTTGTTTTCCATATTGAATGCTGAACTGTAATGACAGACTATGCATGCATGCATCATGTTGCAAGTGCTTTAGTGCACACGCTCATTAAAGCCCCAATGTAATATTCATTGTTTTTGTAATAGATCTAGTAAAACATTGTCAGTCTTTGTACACATTGGTTTTAGACTGTTTTATTGTTGTTGTTGTTTTCTAAATTCATAGCACAGCATATACTCTGTTGAATTCTATGCAATTTTGCACTTTTTTTTGCAAAATTAAATTTTGCAGGAATTTAGTAAGAAATCTCTTCTTCCAGGGAGTCCTGGCTAAGATGTCCATACTAAAATGTGTGTTATATTCATTTGTATAGCAATAATGACAGAGGTTTAATTAACATTGATCTCAGACTTTTTTAAGTTGTTTCCTTTCATAAGTTAGATTATTTTCATGATTGAATTCGTTGGGTATATACAGTTATGCAGGAGTGAAACAATGCATGTTATCTCATTGTTGCAAACTATATTTAACTGTAAATCTGACTCAAGAATATAACAATGTTAATGGGTGTAACTGAATTATGAACCAGGCTGTGAATTTAAATAGAATCCAAGCTGTGAGTTTAACATGTCAGTGATGGGGGATTGTGAGGAGGAAACAAAATCCTGGAAAAGTGTCTGTCCCAGAGGCAATGTCTGTTTGAGGCCTATAGACCCATTCTGCAAACAAACCACGAGAATATAGCTCAGGCAAACTGTGCAGCTCACTAATCATAGGACATTTCCAGCATAGTGATAGACAATTTACCAATGAACATTAATTTTGCACCTGCTGGAAATAGATAAAGTGAACACCAGCATAAGTGGATATTGCGAACTACTGCTCATTTGAACTACACCTTACCTAAATGCAAGGTTGCGATAAATGGAGTCAGATAAAAGTAAATTGGAATTCAACTACTTTGCCACACTGAAAAGGCCGAACACGCTTATTGGAAACTGTTGTTTGGCCGATTGGGCCGGCTTTACAGTTACCTCGGTTCCCTGAAATAATGGGAACGTTGAGAGTCTGGAGGACAATCAGCATTACGGGCTGATCTGACAACAAATAGCCCCAAGCCTTTTTCAGCATTTCTTTAAATACCCAGACCAAGACAAAATATCCCTCCAATGTGGGCCATAAACTTACAATAGGAATTTGCATTGACTAGGGTTAAAGATCTAGGGGGTTCGCACCTTGTCGAGTAACTGGAGGTGGTTTGGATGAAGGACTCTGGGAAAGGGGCACACCCACCGCAGTAAGCAAAGTATCTCTAAACTCTTAAAACCTTTATTAGCTTTTAGTTTACTCCTGTGCAGACGAGGCCATTGTACCAGTCACACTTAGACGTTTTAAATGATACCAAATGTGAATTCACTTGCATTGACATAGAAACATCATAATAATTTATATAATCTCTCTACGTTAACTGAGCAAAAAAAAAAAAAGAATGTGTAAAAGGAAGTGGGGGAGAATAAACAAATGTGAAGGGAGGAAAGGAGGGAAAGAAGCTATCCCACAACTTCACTCTGTGAGGTGTGAAGACAAATGGCTGTATGTGTTTGTGTTGTCCATATCTCGGGAGATCAAAATATCTGAGGTTCTGTTTGTCTTACAGTAACCACGTACGTTATGAGGTGGTCTACCACATAATAACCCCCTATGAACCATACAGGTATTCAATTTTTTTTTTAAATATTTTATTATAAATTTTTGGTTTATGCCAGTTGCATAAACCTATACATTGTTTCACTGTGTAAATATTACCTTACAGTAACAACAGAAACAGTAAGCCCACCTAGATCTAGAGCTCCAGGCTTAGAGCTCCATTATCTGAAGAGATGTTCTGATAGCGCCGGCATTTCGACCAGATGTATTGAACAGCAGGATATCAGTCTCCTGAGGTGCAAAATAGTAATCTCTCACTTACAGGGTCACCAGTGTTAAAAAAAAAAAAAAAAAAAAAAACCCGGAAGAGTCTACCTCCACTTCAGTTATAGAGAGAGTCAAAAATGGATAAGCAACTCACTGGAATGAGTTGACACCAGTGTCCTCCTGCTGCTGCTTTTAATCTGAAAATGTAAGGAACACAGCAAAGGTTGTGGATCTTATATAATGTTGTCTTGGTGGTGACATGGTACAGGAAAGACATATCGGGATGAAACCTAGTTAACCAGATTAAATAGCGTCCTGATCACTTGCCCTTGACGGAGATGACAGACATTTCCGTTGAGTATGAGAGGTTGAAAATAAGGGCTGAAAATACTATTTGTGGTATAGTGTAATCTCAGTTCTCAAATGCTAGAATAAACAGGAAACGATAGGAATTATTTGACTAGTAATTGCAATCATGCATTCAAAGAGCTTGAAAGCAATTATGCGGGAATTATTCATCAAAACAAATGTAAGCTTTCTGATATAATACCAACAAAATTCTCTGTCAGAATTTTCCTTTTAGAAACAACAAACCTGATTTCCCTTTCAGAAAAATCCCAAAGGTTTTCAGAACCTTCAAAAGTCAGTTCTTCTCTGTCAGTTTCATTGTTGTCATTGTTTTGGATCTCAATTATTCCTTTGGAATTGCATCATCATGAAGAAGAATCAGGAGCATGCTGTCCTTACCATGAACTTCAGTGAAGAGGGACTGCAGGACGTCAGCCTTCGGTCTGACAAACCCCAAAGGGTTGGACTGAAGCGATCTCAGAATTGTAGTCATGGTTACAGGGACCAGATTCAGACTGTATCCTATACTACTCTGGTTCACAAGGATCATAACATCACAATACAATTAGGCTCTCAACGTAAAGTAGGCTAACCTGTCTAAATGTTTAGAAGAAAATACAGATACAGAAAATCGCAAAACTGTTGTGGATAAAAATTCTGTTTCAAATGGTTGTAGGTCAAAAGCGTGCTTTTTATGGGTAACCATGACAACAAGTACCATCCAGACATGACTACAGGGTGATTTTGTTTTTTAGTAAATGATAAGCCCACACGTGCAATGGTTTTCATGGAAAAGAATAAGAAGCCTTTGACAAATCAATCGTCTCTAGCTCTGAACATCCACAAAAGTGTTACATTTATAAGAACAACTATTTTACTTCAGAAAGTCCTACAAAAGATATATTTTGCATCTTAGATGTGCCTAACGATATGAACACAGTGAGATACAAAATGAACATGTTTTGTAAATCTCTAAAACTGGTTAGATTTTGCTGCAATCAGTGCATCAGGCCACATCGATCAATCTAATAGTAAAATGGGAATTTCTTCACAATCACACTGAGGCTGGAAGGGTGCCATTTACCATTCACATTCTGCAGACTGGTCAGCTTGCGTTTACTTGACAAAATGCATGACTTCTATTTGCAGTCAAAATAGGTATTAAAAAAACCTGTAAAATACCAGAAAAAGAAAGATATCAAGCTGCAATGTTTATTGTGGGCCATGATAAATGAGACCTACGTTTTCAATTTCAGTGGTGGCAGTTGATTAAACCTTTTTTATTATTTTTTTTTTATATGTGGAATCTGTTTTTGGTCATTCATCCCTGTCTGTGAAATGCTGCCTCACAAATTAAACAGAGCTCAATAAGAATCGTCTCGGTTACGGATGTAACCCTCGTTCCCTGAGTAGGGAACGGAGACTTTACGTCGAATGACGACGAATGGGGTTCGCTTAGAAGCCTATCATCTTCGAACAGTAATAAAACGAGCCAATGGCAAGCAAATGCCATGGGTCTGCTGAATTTGCATAGCATAACTCCGCCCCACCTTGTGGGTATAAAGGAAGTGAGCTGGCACCATGCAGATATGTTTCTTCGCTGAAGGAGCCAAGGCTGAACTCGGCTGTTCCAGCGGTACAGCGGAAGTGGCAGGAAGACGTAACGTCTCCGTTCCCTACTCAGGGAACAAGGGTTACATCCGTAACCGAGACGTTCCCTTTCGTTGTCACTTCGAGTTACGTCGAATGACGACGAATGGGGTTACCAGTCCAATCACGCCACCTCGGCTGTCTTCCAGTGCCCTGCGTAAGTCTGAGCTCCCTGTCGTGCTAGCACGGACGAAGGACTCCTACTTAACACAGGAATACCAAGGTACACTGGGAGCATATCTCAGTGGAATATGCAATCAGTGCCCGCCCGAAGGGGGGACTTAAGAATAACATATGACCCGGAGGGGGGTGCATACGGAAACACTGGGGTGTCCAGCCCATAGGGTGGAGTATTTCAACCCCAGGGGTGGCAGACTGGCTTGCCAAGGGAAAGACACATGCTCGAGAGAGGCTTACAGTGGAATACACACGTGGGGGTCGCCCAGAGGGGGAACCATGCACATGGTGGCACCTAGCCAACGCGAAAGCTGCCGGAGGCATAACTCTGGCGTTGACGTCAACAGCGCTGGAGGAACTCAGGGCTTATCAGGCTCACCTGAGCGGGTCCTAGCACCGGCTGGTTGAAGCGAGTACACAGGAGGACACTGGCTCCACTCGGAGATTATAGAATCTGGCGAATGTGTTGGGTGTCGCCCAGCCTGCAGCTCTGCAGATGTCTGTTAGCGAGGCGCCATGCGCTAGAGCCCAAGAGGAGGCCACACTCCGGGTGGAGTGGGCCGTCACACCAAGGGGGCACGGTCGACCTTGCTGCTGGTAAGCCAAAGCAATGGCGTCCACTATCCAGTGAGACAACCTTTGCTTGGAGAGAGCCTTTCCCTTCAGCTTCCCACCATAACAGACAAAGAGCTGGTCTGAGGTCCTGAAACACTGCGTTCTGTCTACGTAAGCACGGAGGACGCGTACTGGACAGAGCAATGCCAAGGCTGGGTCTGCCTCCTCCATGGGCAGCGCTTGCAGGTTCACCACCTGGTCCCGGAAGGGAGTGGTGGGAACCTTGGGCACATATCCAGGCCGGGGTCTCAGGATCACGTGAGAAAAGGCCGGCCCGAATTCCAGGCACGCTTCGTCTACAGAAAATGCGTGCAGGTCCCCTACCCTCTTGATGGAGGCCAAAGCAACCAGGAGCGCTGTCTTAATTGACAGGAACTTAAGCTCCACTGATTGCAAAGGCTCAAAGGGAGCACTCTGCAGGGCATTTAGTACCACCGAGAGGTCCCAAGAGGGAACGAGAGGAGGGCGAGGAGACTGTAGTCTCCTCGCTCCTCTCAGGAACCTGATGACCAGGTCGTGCTTTCCCACGGACTTACCATCAACTGCATCGTGATGTGCGGCGATAGCGGCAACATATACTTTCAGGGTGGAGGGAGACAGCCTTCGCTCCAACCCAGCAGGAAGGAAAGCACGACACTGATCGGGCATGATCTGGGGTCTTCTGAGTGAGAAGAGCACCAAAGACGAAGAGGTTCCACTTCAACGCGTAGGCATGTCTTGTCTTAGTGGACGACGCTCTAGCGGAAGTGATGGTAGCCACCACCGCTGGTGGTAGGGTACTCATACCTGCCTCGTCCCGTCCAGGAGCCACACGTGGAGGTTCCAAAGATCGGGACGAGGGTGCCAAAGGGTGCCCCGTCCCTGAGAAAGGAGGTCCTTCCTCAGAGGAATTGGCCAGGGAGGTGCTGTCGCGAGGAGTACAAGTTCTGAGAACCAGGTTCGGGTGGGCCAGTGCGGCGCAACCAATATGACCTGCTCCTCGTCCTCCCTGATCTTGCACAGGTCTGTGCAAGAAGGCTCACTGGGGGAAACGCATACTTGCGGAGGCCCCGGGGCCAGCTGTGCGCCAGAGCGTCCGTGCCGAGCGTGCCCTCGGTCAGGGAGTAAAACTGGGCGCAGTGGGACGAGTCGTGGGAGGCAAACAGGTCTACCTGTGCGTCCCCGAACTGATCCCAATCAGCTGGACCGCCTGGGGATGGAGTCTCCATTCTCTCGGAAGAGGCTGAAGCCGTGAGAGCTCGTCGGCTGCACAGTTCAGGTCTCCCGGAATATAATGGCTCGAAGCGACCTCAGATGCTTCTGACTCCATATGAGGAGGTGGCGGGCGAGTTGTGACATACGGCGGGAGCGTAGACCACCTTGTCGGTTGATGTACGCTACTGTCGCGGTATTGTCTGATGGGACTAGTACGTGCTGGTTCTTGAGCAGCGCCCGGAAGCGGTGCAGAGCGAGACGTACTGCCAGCAACTCGTGGCAATTGACATGCCATAGGCGGTGGGGACCTGTCCAGGAGCCCGCGGCAGCATGTCCATTGCACATGGCGGCCCAGCCCGTGGAGGAGGCATCCGTTGAGACAACAACATGCCTGGAAACTCGTTCTAAGGGCACTCCGGCCCGAGAAAGCTGAGATTCGTCCACGGGGAGAAGGTCTGATGGCAGGTCGGAGTAACTGGTACTCGGAACGTGCCCTGACGCCATGCCCACCTCGGGACTCGATCGCAAAGCCAGTGCTGAAGCGGTCTCATATGAAGCAATCCGAGCGGCGTTGCCGCGGCTGCAGATGCCATATGCCCCAGGAGCCTCTGAAAAAGTTTCAGTGGAACCGCACTCTTGCCCTCAAATTGTCTCAGGCAAGTCGGCAGTGACTGCGCGCGCTCGCTCGTAAGCTGCGCGCACATGGCGACCGAGTCGAATTTCCGACCGAGAAAGAGATCCTCTGCACGGGGCAAAGTTTGCTCTTCTCCCAGTTGACCCGAAGGCCCAGACGGGCTAGGTGCCGGAGCACTAGGTCCCTGTGTTCGCAACCCTGGTCCGAGACTGAGCTAGGATTAGCCAGTCATCGGGATAATTCAGGATGCGAACCCCGTGCTGCCGTAGCGGCACAAGGGCTGCCTCGACGACCTTCGTGAAGACGCGAGGAGACAGGGCCAACCCGAATGGGAGAACAGCGTACTGGAATGCCTGCCCCTCGAAAGCAACCCGCAAGAACGGTCTGTGTCGAGAAAAAATGGAGACATGAAGTAGGCGTCCTTCAGGTCGATCGCTGCAAACCAATCCTGTGGCTGCACACATTCGAAAATGCGCTAGGCCATGAGCCTCTTGAACGGAAGCCTGTGAAGGGAACGGTTCAAGACGCGCAGATCCAGGATTGGCCGTAACCCACCGGATTTCCTGGGGACAATGAAGTAGGGGCTGTAGAAGCCGGACCTCATTGCGGCTGGAGGGACAGTCTCGATCGCACCCTTCGCCAGCAGGGTGGCGACCTCCGCTCTCATGACAGGGGCATAGCCACCGACCATAGTGAAGCGGACACCCCAGAAGCGGGGAGGAGACCGTGCGAACTGAACCGCATAGCCGAGCCTGATGGTTCGCGCAAGCCAGCGGGACAGGGGGGAAGCTCTAACCAGGCTCCCACGGACTGTGCCAGCGGGGTCATGCGAACGACAGACGTCCCCCCGGGGGTGCAGCGAAGCGGAATGACCGGCCCAGACGTGGGTGGCATAGCGGCCCGGTGTGGGGGCACGGTCATTAGCCGCGTCCTGCCAGAGGAGGCCAGGGAAGGACCAGCGTTCCACAGGGGCGTGCTCTGGCAGGGGTCTGGCGACAGAGGGGGACGAGAGTGGCGAGGCCCATGAGCGTGCGCACTGTCATCCGAGAACTCTGTGACAGAGGAGGGCGAGAGTGGCGGGACCCGAGGGTGGCGCGCACTGTCGTCCGAGAACTCTGTGTGCTCAGAGATGGGAGAGACAGTTCTTTGGAAAAAGAGGTTTTCCCCCGGCCCTCCACCGGGGGAAGGAGTGGCCCTGCAACCACCTCCTAGAAAGAACTGCAACCCATCTCTGAGCTGCCCGTAACGGGAGCACCGCATTGCTGCGGGGCTGGTACGGGCTGGGGGCGCCTTCCTGCGACTACCTCCACGGCACGGCCTGGGTGAAGGGTGCTGCTAGGGCCGGCAGGGAGTGTCGCAGGAGGGCGCCCTCGGCGGCGAGCGGAATGAGGCAGCTGAGCCGGCGGCTGAGCAGCTGGCCGCGGGATCAGAGCCTCAGTCTGCTCTGGGCAGCCGAGAACTCTGGGCAGAGTCCTCGACTGCGCCGCCGAGGAGGCCAGTCTGGGATATGGGGAGTTGAGGAAGCGGCTTCGCTCAGCCTCGCCCATATCAACCAGACTAAGCCAGTTTTTGTCTCTGGACCACATATGTGGACATCACCTGACCCAGGGAGCGTGTGGTCACCTTCGTCGCCCGTAGAGCGAGGTCGGTGGCGGCACGCAGCTCTTGCAAGAGCCCTGGACCAGCCCTACCCTCGTGCATTAGCAATGAGCACCCCTGGCCTGGTAGACCTGAAGGATGGGCATAGCATGCAGTGAGGTGGCAGCCAGCCCCGCAGCTCTATAGATCTCTGCCACCGGAGTAGACAAAAACCTACATGCTTTGGGGTGGGTGGGTGCTTAGGGCCGCCACGCCAGTGGAGGCGCTGTGGGGACACAGTTTTGTTGCCACAGAACACTCCATAGGGGGAACCCCAGTGTACCCACTGGCCGCGACCTCATCGAGGGCAGAGAAGGCGGAAGAGGCCGCTGAGTAATCTCATGACCTCTTCATGCACGTCCAGGAAGAAAGGAATTGGGGGCGGGCCGACGTGTGCCGGTGCGTCCCCAAAAACCGATCATCAGCTTTAAGCACTTGGGACATGGCGGAGGGTTCCACACAAGCCCAAATGCTCGCGACTGCCCGGGGAAGCATGGCAGAGTTCTGGTTCAGACTCGGGCAATGCTGGCACACCCGGAGGAGGCAGCACAGCCGAGTCTTCTCCAGCGTACTCACGCCCACCTTGTGATGCGGCGATAGACAAGATTTCATCTGCCGGGGCATCGAATGAAATGCTGGACCAGCCCGCGACCTCTGGCCGGGACTGGTCAGCGATCTCATCCGGATACCACACGGGTTGCAATGTGAAGAGGAGTGTGTGGACCGAGGATAGATCGTCGGGTTGGTTCCACACAGCAGCCTCTGATCACCCTGGCCACCAGCCGAAGTATTCCCTCTTGCGGAGAGAATAGATCGGGGTGTGGATGAGGGGACTCTCTCTCGAGGAGGTCATCGAGTCTCGATCGTTACATTGCGATGGTCATGTCCCCGCAATGAGAACATGACGCATCCACGAACGCTGTCTGTGCGTTTGCCCAAACACATCAGACAGCGTCCGTGCCCATCAGCTGATTTAATCTGTGTATCGCACCCAGAAACACACGGGCGAACCGTCTTTAAAAAGACGCGCCGCGTGCAGCTCTTTTAGAGAGATAAAACTCAAACAGCAGTGTTGAAGCGCCCAGGGAGAGACACACGACTGGCAGACCACTGCGCAGATCGGCAGGCAATATGAAGCTCGCTGGAATTCGCCGTCACACCAACACTTCTGAAGAGTAGCTCGTCTCGAAGAGTGAAGAGAGATGATCTCAGAATGGCTTGTGGAGTGAAGAATGCTCTTGGCTCCGAAAGCGAAAACATATCTGCATGTTGCCAGCTCACTTCCTTTATACCCACAAGGTGGGGCGGAGTTATGCTATGCAAATTCAGCAGACCCATGGCATTTGCTTGCCATTGGCTCGTTTTATTACTGTTCGAAGATGATAGGCTTCTAAGCGAACCCCATTCGTCGTCATTCGACGTAACTCGAAGTGACAACGAAAGGGAACTCTAGACATGGTAAAACATGAAAAAGTGCTGTTGTGCTGTTAAAAAGTGGTCTATTTCAACCTGATATTTCTAATAATTGCTTTCCTGGTGTAACCCACACTCATAGCATATACTGTTAATTAAGTCATATTATATTATATATTTGTCTTTAAAAATGTCACTACATACAGTAGCACATATTCAACTTACCCGACAAAACATTCCACTGTGCACTCTGGTGTGGCCGCTCATATTTGTTTTACATGATTGTTAATTTCTGCTGAAAGCTACATTTTAGATCATTTATTATGATTAAGTAATGAGGGAAAAAAAATTGTAATAATTGATTTTCAGAAAGTCAGGTATGTTAATTATGGTTAATTGCTATAT
The DNA here is from genome assembly GCF_949152265.1 of Phoxinus phoxinus. Classification (NCBI taxonomy): domain Eukaryota; kingdom Metazoa; phylum Chordata; class Actinopteri; order Cypriniformes; family Leuciscidae; genus Phoxinus; species Phoxinus phoxinus. Next base: position 28,220,401 of record NC_136878.1, on the reverse strand, counting down.
AAATTAAAGTGGCTAGACAACAGATCAGTATGAAAATTAAATGAAAAAGATATGATATGAAATAGAGACTTTTAACATGTTCCCATACTGATTTTAATTATGTGGTATTAACTTATATTTAGCGATTAAGTTGATCACAAATTACTGTTTTATGTTTATATCTCATATCTTTTGTTGTGAAGAAATTTAAGCTAATTTTGAATCTGCAGCATTCTCATTACAAACAATAAACCAATCCAGAAAATTAGGAGGTGGATTTGGCATTGGTGTCTTTTACAACTAAAAACGGGCCATTCATTTACACAACAAAGGCGTTTTGGGGGCCTGAAAATGCAATTTGATGTCATGCGGAATGTGTACGTCTTCAGACAACGTTGTCGTTGTGTATGTAAAAATTTTCTAAAACTTTTTTAGTACGTCATTGTTGTTACGTAACTTCGTAGGCTACTTGAAGTGTGTGATGTGACCACTCATTAAGTGAACATTAAGCATTTTCCCATATAAAACCATTTTAAAGAAATCAGTTGCATTCATATTCTGTGGCCAGTTGCATAAACTGCGGTTCTCAACTCCAGTCCTTGGGACCCGCTGTTCTGCACATCTTGTATGTCTCTCATATCTGACACACTCAGTTCATGGAGTCTCTCCTAACGAGCTGATGATGTGATTCAGGTGTGTTTAATAAGGGAGACATACAAATTGTGCTGAGCAGTGGGTCCCGAGGACTGGATTTGAGAACCACTGGAAGACTGGCCATAACATTTTTAAGTCAATTACATAAAAAGGTAGATTGTTCAAAACTTGTCTGAAAAGTAAGACTGATTAGCCCTAACTAATTGCTTGATGGTCAGAATAATAAGACAGTTTTAACTTAGCGGTTATGTTTATGCAACTGGTCTCATCTGCGTACCAATAGTGTGCATCATCTTTAAAGTGCATATTGAATTTGATCTTATATTATAAGACATGTTCCTGGATCAACATTTCTTAATCCTGGAACAACATAGTCCTAACTCTATCCTACCCCTAAACCTACCATAAGTTATCCCTGAAATGATAGGTGAATAACACTGATGTAGAAGCAGCTACAATAACCCTGGTTGTAAGCCTAAACTTGACATTAACTGTAAACCTATCCCTCATATCTTATTGGTTGATTGGAATGTTGTTCCAGGATCAACAAGGATGTTGATCCAGGAATATGTTCTACTTGATTAAATCAAGTTCACCCTTAGGACAGTAGGGCACATTTTTCAAGGTAAACACTTCATATTGTCCCACTGATAGCAGTACTGTGGCAGGTGCTGTATATGGATCTCAAGTGGCCAAAACCTACCGTTTGTTCACATATTTGATCTAAATATTTATGGTTTGAAACAAAAAGAAAATTGACAGGGCAGTGCCACAGTTCTGTGGATATTTTGCCTTCCAGGCCTAGGCAAGCATGATTGGTGTCTTGTATCATTTTCATCAAAGTGTGAATCAGTTGTGCAGTTCAACTCGAGTTCTCTCTGATAGCTGCAGCTGGTGGTAAAGACATGTTTTTCATTTTGCTCCAACACTCTGTGAGCCGTCCCCGGCCTACAGCATCAACGCAATCTGTGTCGCTGTTGAGACAATCAACTTCTCATGCAGTTAATCTTGTCACTGCTCACCATCAATATGTTATCTGTTTTGTATCTCATAATTTTAAATGATACTAATTTCTAATACTGGTAAGTTTTCTATATATTTTTATTGACAGTATTAGCAAAGTGTTCCAGAACATTATGTCCATGCGATTTTAAAATGAACTGTTGATGAAAGCTCAGCTAGATTAACTAATACCTAATCTGATTCTATTTTTTTCTTCTTCTTCTTTTGGAGCTGGATGATTTTTAATCACAGAAAACCCACAGTAAAAGTTAGTGTCAGATCATTGTCACAGTTCTCGTCTTTCCATTGAGAGAGATCAGAACCAGCATGGAATGCTCTTATGCTGAATTACTCGAAGGGGAGTTGCAGTCTTGCTTGTCTTGAAAAGAATTCAAGCAAAACTCACTGAATGGTGTTTTTTTTATGTCACTGTGCTGTTGTTCCAGGAAGAAAATAACGCCTGTCTACCCCCTGTGCTTGCTGCAATTATCGCTCCGAGGCCAGCCAATGCCATTTCTTCACTCCCAATAAGAATCTGACAGGGGCTCTGAAAGATGAACAAAATTGCATGGCATATAAACTCTATTTTCCATGACATTTTATTAATGAGAAAAAGACACGGGTAAAGCAAAAGTTTAGTCTATACTCAGGTCAACCTTCTCCCTTTTCTCACAACCCTCTGGAGGAATTGAATTATTTGATCTGTATTCTCTTTGTGCAAGAAGAATTTCTGTGCCATTTTTATTCATTCAATATTACTGGCATCCGTTCCACTCTTGAATTAATATATGGGAGCAGGTGTTTTTCACAGCACATCAAGGTCACAGCTAAAGAAAAAGGAAACTAGATTTGATTCAAATAATGTTAACATAATGTAGCATTTTGGTGAATGAATTTTTTTTCATGAATGAATGGATTTTCAAGAATTTTTCTATATTTTCAACAAATATAAACATGCTAGGAAGAGCAGCACGTCAGCATTGAGCCTCATTCCAACATTACAGCATTTACAAGTTTGTACACTTTTGCATCTTGTATGAATGAATAACTTCTAATGTGACTGTGTTGCTGCACAATGATCCAATCAATTCCCAAATGGACAAAGTCAAAGAAAAGATGAAAAGATTTCTGTTTTATGCCTGCTTTAAAACACAATCAATAGTTGGACAATAAATAGTTACACATGATCGTGTTTCAGATCTCTCATTTTTCATTTGTGCATTTTATGTTTGGTTTATTCTTACTATACAAATGAGTGTGTACAAATTATTGATTATTAGTTGCCAAGTTTTTTTTTTTAATAATAATAATATAAAAATTACATTTTAAAATGACAAATTCAAATTATAATACATTTTAGTGTGCATTTAAAGCTCAGATACTTGCATATCCTCAGTTAGTGAATGAGAATGTTTTTTAAAGCAGATAATGTGTACTCTAATATCAGACTAAATAATAATCATCATGTTGAAAGACATTTTCTTGTCCAAGTCCATCATCACAACAGCAATTCACATTACCCTTTTTTAAAATTAGGTTCCATAACCTTGTACCATTTATAGCCAAGGTGGTAACAACATGTCCTTGTGCTGGAAGACTAGACTACCTCAGAAGTAAAGGCTGAAGTAAAGGATTGACATCTTTGATTTTGTAAGGAGAGTTCTTGGGTGCACAGTGAAAATACACACAGCGACTCTGATTTAAATTCAAGACCAGCCTTGAGGTGCCAGTTCCACAGAAATAATTGACCTTGTTTGAGGATATGTGGAACAGAATAACCTGCTTTTGATGACAATAGTAACCCTCCTAGAGTGATGGGCCACTATCACAGCTGATTTTGTAATAGATGGCAAGATTCTCAGTAAAGCATCATGTTTTCAATTGTTTTGCTCTGTATATATATATATATATATATATATATATATATATATATATATATATATATATATATATATATATATATATATATATACTATAATTTCTATACACAGACAAATATGCTATTATTGCAGCTACTATTTAAGTAGTAATAGGATGTGCTGCACATTTTTGTAAATCTGATTTGAAGGTATGGGTATTCAACAGCAAGTTAGCTTTTTCGTTGCTTGATAAACTTACGGTTGAGCCACTATAGTCACTTGGACTGTTTTAATTATGTCTCTATTAACTTTCCTGGGCTGGCAGATGAAATTACCTTGCAGCCTATAAAGGAGTGAGCCAGCTCTCAGATTTCATCAAAAATATCTTAATTTGTGTTCTGAAGATGAACGAAAGTCTTACTGGGTTGGAACAACATGAGGATGAGTAATTACTGACAGAAGTTTCATTTTTGGGTGAACTAACCCTTTAAGTTTGAATTGTACAAAAAGCCCCTACAAATCAAGCTCACATAAATAATTCAAACAGAAGAGGATCTCCATAAAACACTGGTATTTCTCTAGAAGCTTTCCCTTTCTTCTAAATCACAGTATGGCGTGAACACAGCATAAGCTCACTGTTTTGGTTCAGGGGGGACTGTAAAAGATGGCTGCTGTTTTTGTATCAGTGCTCTGTGACTGAGGTCTGTCTAACTCTGAAACGCACTGAAGATGTGGGATGTCTGCGCCAGCAGGGTTCATGGAGGTATGGAAATAATTATGTTGACAGGCAGGTAGAACATTATATGCAATGTTTGGACTAACATTTTGTGGTCCTACGCCTTCCACAGATCATATACATGCAAACATTTAGACCAATTAACTTAGTGACTGCTATCAGGATGTGAAGAGACTTTCAACCAGCATAACAACAAAATAATAATTCTGGAACAAATCACCTACTAGGCAGTCCTTAACATATGACTAATAAACATTATATCACTAGCATTAATATTGTTATTGTTACAGCTTAACAGATTGCAGCTGACCTTTCTGGCTAGCTGAACTATTGCAATAATGTCATTCCACTATCGCACAGTGTTGCCGCTTGGCAACACAGACATTTGATCGATTTACCAAAAACTAATTTCATAAAAACTTTTTTGAGTGGTGAATATGTCATCATAACTTACCTGAGGTGAAGTTTCCGTTTTTTGTGTGTTTGTGATATGGGCTGGTCCTTGCTTCTGAATGATGTTTAAATTTGCTTTCAGAAACTACCGACAAGAGACGCAGTCTGTCATAAATCGCGCCAGAAAAAAAACCTGCATGTCATGTGACTTAACCAAAGCACATCATTGGCTAAACTAAGGTCTTCTCATTCCAACAAAAAACACGAGAATGTTTTCTTAAAGAGACAGTGGCAAGGAAATTAACAGAAAGAGTACGTTGCCATATGGCAACACCATGCGGTAGAGGGTTAAAGGAGGCGTTGCAAAAATGCTTTTATTGAAGAATTGACAGAACCAACTAGAATTAACAGGGTCCGTTACTTATTACACATGCAAAGAAGTAAGCTAATAAAAACTGAGCATTTACATATAAGTCTTAAAGGCACAGTAAAAAAAAAAAAGTGTACTTTAAAAAGAGAGAAATGGCATAAAATTGTCATGACAAATTCCCCCTCTCTCGAAAATTTACAATAAACACTCTACTAAATATAAAACTTAGTGAAGCTGGAACAATGACAAGCAGGCCGGAATAGATTTAGTAGATTTGTCTCAGATGTCAGTAGGAGTGCATTTGCTGTCAGAGAGAAGACACAGAACTGTCATAAATGCCACATGCAACAGAAATGCCTGGCATCCTTTCCCTTTCACTTTCTCTGTCGCTGCCTGTCATTCCCTCCCTCTCTCCCTATCTCTACTTCTCCATCTTTGATCTGTGATTGCTGCTCTGTATGTGTGTGTAAAACTGTGAGGCTGTGTCTGTCAAAGAAAAAATATGCTTTTCCTTAGTTGTATTTATGGCGGACAAAGAATTGCAAGTCTGAAAAAGGGAGAAAGAAAAGAGTGAAAAGAAGCGAGAAACTCTCTTGCAAATCTTAATTGCAAGGCAAGTGCTTATGCAGCAGCTGCTGCCACCAATATGTCACATCCTGTTTCTGTTCTGCCTACTACTGCTGCTGCCACAACTGATTTATACACACTTTAATAAGGCATTTTGACACTCAGTTCAGGAGATGGTGCGAATGCCTTAATATGGATTACATTTTTGCTGAGGTATTGGAAGTCAACAGCGAGAATCAACACGCTACATATACTGGGGATTGGGGGGGATTGGGGGGTGGGGAGTAATAATCTGACAGGGGTCATAATTTAGCAAATTAAGATCTTTTTGATTAATTCTGAGAGCTTTGTCCATCCATTGACAGCCTACGCAACTACCACTTTCATGCCCCAGTAAGGTCGTAAAGACATCATTAAAGTAATCAATGTGACTACGGTGCTTTATCCTCAATTTTACGAAGCGGCGCGAGTGCTTTGTTTGTGCAAAAAATACATACTTTATAATTAACAAAATACTGTTGTCATATAAATGAGCCATGCACATAAAAAGTTTTGGCAACACATTCTATGAAGAGAAGACCATGCTTATAATGAATTATAGCTGCATACTTATTTATAAGTAAGTATTATGTTTTATAAATATATTTATAAAGACTCATTACGACCTACACTGCATTATAAGAAACACATGACTTTTAAGTAATTATACAAATAATGTAAATGTAAAAACTGTTCTAGATCTGGGTTCTATTTCTTCATAGAAAGAGTTACCAAAGTTTTTAGTTGAAAATGGTGTTGTGTAAATGGCCCCTATAAGTGAGTCAGTGTGCATAGTGATTGGAGAAGTGCTGTAGTGGAGAAGAGAGAAATAAAAAAATGCAGTATGGAAATGTGTCATGTAATGTAGTCTACATATGATGCATGAGAGCCTGAAAGCACAAAAACACCTGTTACATCACAACTTTATATACAGAGACCCCACATGTTAATCCATGGTTCATAATGGGTTTTTGTTTTTTTCAAATTGAGCTTCAGATTACTAATGACTGACAATGTGGAAGCAACAGTAAGTCCATAAGAAAATATGGCATAAGAAATGTCTGGCAGCAAAGAAAATGGTTGATTACACACAATCATCAATAATTACGATGTTTTGAACTCAGAAGATCTCGTTGTGGTTCAAAGGTAAAGAGGGGAACGCAATCCAGCAGCGGCAGAGCCTTTCATCTCATTTTCTTCAAGCAATTTACAACACCATTAAAGGTATCACTGCATAGACATTTTACCTCCAGAGGATAGTCTGTTTGATACCCTGGACTTTTGGAGCACCAATACGATCTTTCTTAAAGAAAAGTGGTGCACATACAAAATTCCTGTACAAAAACTCTATGGCAGTGGAATTCCATAGTATATCAAAATAACACAAATAAGCTGTTTAAAATGAAAAATTAAAATTAGATTAAAAGTGAGTAATAAGTGAGGGGTAATAAGTGAATTTCAAATTTGTTTCCAAGTTGCTTCTGATTATTCGATTATATATTAGCCTACTGCATTCATTTAGTGCTGTCAGTTTGATAGAGTAGTAGTATGTGTTTAAATGAGCTGTATGGTTTGTCTTAGGACTAACTTTGAGTTAACATTAATTTTCAAAGCATACATTTCATGTATATTTAATCCAAAAGCCTTTGGTTAATGGAATTGGTAAAACCTTGTTTCTTTTATCTCAATAGGAGTTATGTAAGCAGCATTAAGTTTAAGAAGTTGGACATTAGTTCCAGAAGAGTGTGTATTCTGCATGCACTTTCATCACATAAGGTGACATTTAGTCAAATTCGGTCTGCGACCTAAAAATGAGTTTGACACTCCTGATTTAAATAAGAAAAAAAAAAGGATTACTTTGTACAATAATACAAAGGTGTGGGTAGGAAAACTCTGCATAAGTATCCAGGCTTATCTCTCAACCGCAGACGCTCCACTCAGCATTCTCTCACCTAGGCCATGGAACCGCCATTGAATGATGTACAGCAGAGAGCACAATGGTGTTCAATACAGGCCCTGGTCAGTGAAGAAACTAGGACACACCAAAAATGCTCATCAGCCCTTGGAGTACATGGGCAGAAGATTTGCATATACTCTACATCTGCAGAGCTATGGGATGTTTGAAATACACACACATAACCTTGTTGTGAGGTGTCTTAACAGCTTGTAACACAAGAGATGACAAAATTATTAGACTTGTGTTTACCTGATTATTGTGTAAGAATCCTCTCTACACATACTTGAATACTGTAGAACATGAGATGAAAGGTGATTGGAAAAACCAGAAACCCATGCAATATTTCAGCTAAACTAGTTTTTCAATCACTCAATCCTGTATTATATGGAGACAAGGAGAATGATTTGAACACAAGTTATTCGAAGCCCACTATAGTATTTGTCAGCTCCAACATTGGCCCCAAATTCAAATGACGAACATTTTAAACAAATTTTAGTAGCTCTTACTAAGGAATCATGTTCAGACTGTAAACACCGAGAGAGGAACAGGACTGATTTTATGTTGTGTTTTGTTTTATTATGTGTGGCGGCAGTCGACCGTGAGGGACTGCCATCTTTACTTTCGTTTTGTATTTGTTTTGTTTTATGTTATCATTAAAGTCTTTGAATGTTCGCCGGTTCCTGCCTCCTTCTTCCCGGGTCCCACACATAATAAAACAAAACATCAAATAAAATAAAATAGTCCAGGCCTGGTCCTCTCTCAATCTTCACGATCGTCGCTCCTCCTTTTATGCCTCCGCTCCTCCGTGAGAGATACGAGATCGGTGCGTCGCGCAGGCTTGTGCACAATTCAGAATTTAATTGAGAATGACTCCTGAATTCCAATTCATTTCAAAAAAATTAATGATGAATTGATGTCAAAAAAAGTATCTATAATTACAAATATCTATAATTATTCGAATTTGAATTAAAGGAAGCAGAATTGCTATTCATTAAAAATTCTAAGAAAATTCATATATATATTTTAAGTGAAGTGTTTAACAATGAAGCTTTACAGTATATGCCAGATATGATTGTATTATGCACTTTGTGTTATTTGATTACTTTGAATTTCTTTGAATTGCCATGAATTTAATTCCACTTCCTGTCATTCCAATTCCAATTCTACTTCCTGTGGGGCGGAGTCAATTCAATTCAAATTCCAATTCATGAATTGAATGGACGCCTGTTCTGAAATTGCGAATTTTGCACAAGCCTGGCGTGGCGCAGGTGTCGCTCATCAGTAATCATGCTACCAGCATCGCGCCGTCCTCCCACGGCCCTTGACCTCGTCCTGCTCGCCACAGTGATTGTTTCGAATCAGCAGCCTTTGTGCAGGACGTTGTGAATAATAGAAAATCAATGAAAACTGTTTTTAACAGCTAAAGGCTAAACCATTTCTAGCAAAATATCATGTAACCATATTTGTCACTTCTTCAGTAGATAAAACATCAGTATGTGTTCTCATAACTCGGCAGGAAATTGGAGACAGGGCTAAAGATAAAACATGGTGTGGTTAGGTTTTCATTTTGTGTAAAACAAATCTCATCTCCCAATCTGAGCTCAGCTATATTTGCAGGTAGCAAGGTTAATAATGTCTCACTGCAGTAGACAGGTTAAAAAATAAATGAATATAGACTGATATAGTGTGTGTGCTTGTGTATACTATCAGACTCATAAAGAGAAGCAATACACCATGAAGCTAAAATGGACAACGGTCCTTATTCAGCAGAGACATTAGGCTGCTAAAATTATATATATATATATATATAAACAAAAATAAATACTTAGGATTCTTCAGAAAGTCATCAGAAAAAACACGAACAGAACAGGTACCCATCAATGGTAACTCATAAACACCAACAGACCCTGAACATGACAAAACAAGGGGCTTAAAGGGATAGTCCACTCAAAAATTAAAATTAGCCCATGATTTACTCACCCTGAAGCCATCCTAGGTGTATATGAAATTCTTCTCTCAGACAAATACAAGCGGAGTTACAGTGGGGAGAACATGTATTTGATACACTGCCGATTTTGCAGGTTTTCCTACTTACATGTAGAGGTCTGTAATTTTTATCAACTGTGAGAGATGGAATCTAAAACAAAAATCCAGAAAATCACATTGTATGATTTTTAAATAATTAATTTGCATTTTATTGCATGACATAAGTATTTGATCACCTACCAACCAGTACGGCTATGTTTACACGGTAATGATCTGAAGAGAAAACGAAAAGTGGCGTTGCGTTATCACTTTTTATTCTGCGTTTAGACGAGTGTATTGGGGGGAAAATCTGCGTGCATATGGTGACGCAAAAGTGTGTGAAATTTGATGTAGTATCCAGGTGGCTAGGTGGCAATGTGAAGCACTGAAAGTGAAAGAGACACAGACACAGTTTTTAATGTTTAATACGATAAAGCTGCTGCTGTAACCCTCGGTGCTCTTCGCGTGTCGCTCAAAAATGACAGAATTTTGTTTTGTTTTGTCAATGAAATTAATGCTATATTTTAGTTAAAAATAACTAAAATAAGCGACGCCTTCGCTGTCTAGCAGACTTTTGCGTTTTTACCAGTTTTACCCTTTAGACGGGAACCAGACAGTGGAGCGTTTTTAAGATTTCCACTCTGGAGGGCCCCAAAAACGCCGTCGCCGTGTAAATGAAAGGCACATCCGATAAAATATTTTTACCTTTTCACCCGTGAGAGTTCTCGTGTAAACAGGGCCTTAGAATTCCGGCTCTCACAGACCTGTTAGTTTTTCTTTAAGAAGCCCTCCTGTTCTCCACTCATTACCTGTATTAACTGCACCTGTTTGAACTCGTTACCTGTATAAAAGACACCTGTCCACACAGGGGCCCATGTATCGCGAGATCTTGGCCAATAAATATCTTGGCCTCCTTCCCTCAGTAAGAGCATTAAAGATGGGTCGTGGCTGGGTCTTCCAGCATGACAACGACCCGAAACACACAGCCAGGGTATCTAAGGAGTCGCTCCGTAAGAAGCATCTCAAGGTCCTGGAGTGGCCTAGCCAGTCTCCAGACCTGAACCCAATAGAAAATCTTTGGAGGGAGCTGAAAATCCGTATTGCCCAGCGACAGCCCCGAAACCTGAAAGATCTGGAGAAGGTCTGTATGGAGGACTGCGCCAAAACCTGGTCAAGAACAACAGGAAACGTACTCGGTTACTAACGTAACCTCGGTTCTCTCTAGAAGAGGAACGAGTACTGCGTCGAAGACGCTACGGGAAAGATTCTTTCTCGAGATATTGAAGCCAAAAAATAATCCTTAATTTTGTAATAATGTAAAACGCTTTGCAGCAGCATACAGCCTCAGGCGGAACAGCTTGCGTGCCTATTTTCGCCTATAGCAAAAACAGCAGCCTATGTGAGGCCTCTCATGACGCTTGACCCAATGAGGGCGCTTTGCGCCCTCTGCGTCACGTCCCGCCAGAATGGGCGTGGCCTAGTCTTATAAATGTCCGAGCACGGCTGTCATTCTCTGATTTTCATGTCTTCAGCGAAGCTCCCGCATCACTGGATCCTGAGAGGAAGCCCCCCCCAGCCGCCGAGAAGCATCACTGCAGGACGTGCCTTCTCAACTGAAGCCGCTGGTCGACATATCGCCGCCTTCAGCCGCCGTTCCCTGCATCGCTATCCGGCGTGGAATATATATCCTTTTCAGTAGTGTGTGTGTTTTGTGTGTGTTCGCCACCGCGTCACACACTTTTTCCGCACTAAAAGAGCCGAGCGTCTTTTTAAAGATGCCTCGCAACTCCTGTGGCTCGTGTAGAGCACCACTCGGCGACGGGGACCACCATGTGATCTGTGTTTCCTGCCTGGGTGAGGACCACGCAGCTCTAGCTCTCGCTGATGGCGGCTCTGGTGACTATGAGGACACGTCTGGCTTCATTCGCTGAAGCTGCCCTTCCGCCCGCTGCAGTGCCGCGCCGTAAGAAGCGTCGTGCTCAGCGGAACCCGGAACTTCCCTACACCACTCCGCCCGCTTCGCTGGACTTTCTTACTGACATACAACGGCCGCTGTCTGCCGCCGCGTCCGTTATGGACGATGAAGGGGAAGCCGTGTCTGTGGAGGACAACTGCTGTTCTCTCCTCACTTCGGGCAGCGAGGGATGGGCGAGCTCTCAATTTTGACCAGTCCCTCCCTCCGGTGGAAGTGGCTGTAGCGACTCACCTTTGCCCAACCTCTACTGGACGGCGGGCCAAGGTAGGGTTACCATCCAAAGTCTGCCAACATTTATGTCAGTGTTGTTGGGACAATACCTTTATAAACTCATTTGTATCTTTAGTATTTGTTTATTTAATGTTCAATGTGTAATAAATGTGCTGGCTGTTAGCTTGTTTTATACAATTTGGCCCAAAATTTATTTATATCCTCATAAGAGTCAAAACTAGCCTTGAACACTTATGGTGTTATATCAGTAAATGTGTGACATATAAGTGATTTTCTAGTGTTATGTGCACTCAGGTTTGTGTCAACTAGTGCTTACATGAACACATTCACATTTGGTGTCACCTGTCATTCTGTCAATGGATTCTTCCCCCATATTGTCTGGATCTTTATGGTGGAGTTGCTTTCCTTAGTGGCTTTTTCTCCAGTAGACAGATGGGCAGATGACATCTGTTCCACACTTGCATGATTTTTCTGTATGGACTTCCTTGTGCTTTGAGGTATATTCAATGCACATAGCCTACATTATAAAATTTGAGAAACATAGCAAAACTTAAAAGGGAAACATTTTACCATTTGAGTGTGAAGAGAATGGTGAACTAAGTAATGGGGTTATAATTGAGGCGTGAGAATACAAACTGGTATAGTTAAAGTACTTTTTTGGCGTGTTAGCCTTACTATTATTTAAAAGCTAGTGTGCTCCAAAACAATTATATAATTCTTATATAAGAAACTTGCAGTCTCACACTTCGGCCAATATGGATCAACAATTTTGATAACATTAGCCTACTCTGCACTTCAGCTTCTCATCAGATTTTCTGCCCAATCCAATGCTCTCTGTAAAGCGTCCCAACCACTACATTACAAATAGACACTGAAGCTGCGGCTAAGATCAGTCACTAATTGGCACAATGCACTATATAGGGGTTAGGAAACAATTCAGGTGGTGTAAATATGGTTTCCATTGAGGCGAATGAAGTCTGGTTTAACGTTAGTGTTACGCAAACCACCACAGTGTGCACACAGTCTGCTCCGGTCCAAAGACACGATAGCACAGAGCGGATCATATGCGTGAGTCGGCGCAGACCACAAAACGTATTGGAAACATTGAGTTCTGCACAGAATGCTATTTTTTTTCAGTGATATGGAGGAGATTAGGAGGATAAATGGTTAGAGATTAGGAGGAAACTGCGGCTTTACAGAGCTAAATGGGTTTAGCCGAGCTGTGATATAAACTAAATGATATTGGCTATTTTAAAAAAGGAGAGGAGCTATTTTATATGTCCTGCCATGTCTTCCTATTTCTGTGGAAATTATGTCAACATGTTGAATAATGCTGCGCATTTCAAAGCACTTCAGTGGGACTTTAAATTGTTGAGTCATACAACACCATTATTTCCGGGATGGTCCAGCATTCATTAAATGGGAAAAGTTAATATTTCTTGCTCTCTTTTTGCCTACCGACACAGATAAAAAAACATTTTAGCACTAATGCATATTTGAATATTTGGGGAGGTTGAACATCAGCCAAACTGCTATGGTCTGGTATAATGGGAGGAACAGGAGCAAGAGCAAGTTGCCGTAATGAAGTCAAGTCACCTTCATTTTTATAGCACTTAATACAATACAGATTGTTTCAAAGCAGATTTACAGTGATACCAGGAGAATAACAATTCAAAGACGCAAAGTTCAATTCAGCTGTAAAGCAGCTCTGCAGAAAACGTCTCCGGTTACGACTGTAATCTATGTTCCCTGAGAACAGGGAACGAGACACTGCGTCAAATCGCTAGGGGAACGCCTTCATGTGAACTGGTGTCTGAAACGCTTGTCTAATCACGCCAATCCTATTGGCCGGCGACAGCCTATGACATTATCACCATGTGGCCCTCAGGGAACATAGGTTACAGTCGTAACCTGAGATGTTCCCTTTCGAAAGGGAACTCGCACTGCATCAAAGTGCTAGGGGAACGATCTACCCACGCTGCCATGCTGAAGGGAGTGAATGCCCAATTATGGCTGGGACAAAAACGTCAATAAACGGCAGTTACACTGAAATGCCAAAAACACTTCCTCTTCGGGTCACATACAGGCTGTCAGTGACAGTATTCCCTACGGCCACTGCATGAGCTTCACGCTAAGTGAGTAAGTAACTTTGTGCTTCCACGAAAAGGACTTGACCCAGAGCCAGCTCAAGGGCATGGATACCACAGCCCGATTTAGAGGGGGGTTCCTTTAAGGGAATATGGCCAGGGGATCCAAAGAAGTCCCGTCCAGTCACTTTCTGAGGGGGCACTTTTATTCAAGTGGCTCAGCGGAAAAAAACATTTTAAGGCCTAGCTGGATAAACTAGCTACAATACTCAGCTCTAAAGGGTGGAGGCCGGAGCACACTGCTTCTTACTTTCTAGTGAGAAAAGGCCTGACAACGCCCATGAGATCTCTGCATGGGAGGCTTTGAAGATAGCCTGCTACTTATGCTGCTATCTACCCTGTAACACCACTAGCATTTTTACGCCTAGTGCAAAAGGCAGGCCTTGGCTAGACGACTCCTGTAGTAAGAGGAGGCCAGTATTAGGAACAACTATATTGACAGGAATAAAATATCCTGATGGGCTCTAGCTCTGAGGAGCCTACATTCAGATACTGAGAGGCTCAAGACGAGAATGCTTGCAAACCACCACCAATTTCCTAGTTACTAAGCCTAAGCTAGAAATCGAGGCGGCCCCCACACACAAATATAAGTGACTGAAGCTCAGAGCTATAATTCAAATCGGTCAGCAGTTCAGCCTGGTATGCTTGCAAAACCGTCATTGTGTGCAAGTCATCACCAGCCAGACCCGCCACCGCGTATGTCCTGTCATTTATGCGTGCTGTCATATTTTAGTGGCCTAAGAGGCAGGGCCGGAGCAATTCGACACACCTGTATTCACGCATCCCCTCAACATCAGCGTAGTTCGATGAATGCGCGCTGAATACGGGTTCTACCATTTCATTGTGTAGATCCGGCAGGAATGGAAGGCTCACGAGAGCTGGAGCTTTATGGCTGGAAAGAAACCATTCTGTCAAGTGAAGTCTGTCATGAGCGGTCTCTTCCCTCACGCTCTCCAACGACAGCTTCTTTTTAGAAGCCTCGTTGATTGAAGCGCGTTCCATAACACTCAACAGCTTAACACACGTGGTGCAGGGTGGCTGTGAGGGTTTGGGTTGTATATCCTCTTCATCCTCATCAGCCATCTCCTGCTCTATTGGGCTGGTTGATTTTATACACAACAGAGCACGCTGCTGAATCAGAGGATGTTAGTAACTTCACACATCCTCATCCTGCAGCTCACTCTCGCGAGTCTCTGAAGGGGCGTGAGAGATTACCAACTCTCTCAACTTCCTCAGCGAGCTCCCTCTGAAAAACCCCACGATTCTAGTCTCTGCTCTGCCTCAACACGAGCGGAACCCGAACTGCCTGGTACAGATGTCTGTCCCTCTTCTCTCGAGAAGAGAGCAGAAGAGAGTGGAGTTTTCTTAATGGAAAAACTCACAGTGGCACAAGCAGATCCCTCAGGATCTGATCGAGCATGCTCTGAGCCCAAACAATAAACACACAAGTTGTGTGTCATCAAGTATCAATATCTTAGACACGGATGCACACACTTCCTGAAGCGTTTTTCACAAGCCATGATTACCTTTTTGAAGTTCCAGGTTGAAGCGAAGCACAAACAAAACAGTCCCTGAATACGAAAAGAGGTTGACATGTTCTCCAGGCTCCCCTTATATACTTCCGCGTCGCATGGTGATTATGTCATAGGCTGATTAGACAAGCTTATCAGACACCGGTTCATGTGAAGGCATTTCCTTTTCGCTTTGACGCAGTGCGAGTTCCCTTTCGAAAGGGAACAGTGATGTCATCATCCAGCTCAGTTCAGTACTCATCCAATAGTGTCAGTGCAGAGAAATTAATAATATTGTTGAATATTAAGTGTCCCCAACTAAGCAAACCAGAGGTGACAGTGTCAAGGATCCCTAACTCCATCAGGTGACAGAATGGATAAAAAAAACCTTTGTATAAAGCAGGCTCAGTCGACATTCATAGGGCATTGAGTCCAAAAGTTTGCACATTTAGAGAAATATTGCAATTTTCACATTTCATTAGACAGAATCAGAATTTTAATTAATTTCCAAGTCTTATTGGGAATGTCATGAGGGTAAGTAATGTCATTTTTGTGTGAATTTGTTCATTTAGCATTGCTTTTGTAAAAAATAATAATTCTGCAATATTTTCTCATACTGAACTGTATTTTATTTGTCCTTTTAAATAAAATTGTAGTGATCTTAGTGATCATTCTGGCATGCCATTAAATATAATTTTGGCTCATTAATCTGAATAGGTCTTAGAAATTAAAGCCTGCCACAATATAGCAATGTTGAGCCTTAAGGTTAAGTATGTGGAGCTGGAAAATTAATTGGGAGCCCAGGTTATACTTTTATATGAATATGTGCAGCACCAGGGTTGCGCTCTCAAGCAATTTAATGTTGCAATCAAATGTTTGCCTGAGCAAAATAATTCACTTCCATAGCAAATCTGTCTGGACATGCTTTGCGAAAGAACAAAAGGAAATTACAATGAAGAACATTTTCTGTGCATTTAATTCAGTTTTGGGAAAAGAACAAGGGTGCAAACTAAAAATAAACCGACTTAAAGCCTCAGTGCTCCAGCACACATATCCCAGCATACATGTGATATCAGGATTTATATAATCTACATTTAGTAGATTCATTAAATGTTGAATACACACTGTGATTAGCTGTTGCTATTTTCGCAAACAGTTTTTTAGTCATTTTAATTTAATTAGTTTAGAATTATAATCACATATTTTTCTGTGAAGAGTCTTGTAAGGGCTTAGTAGAGGAAAAGGGAAAATGTGAGTTCAAATTTAATCAAACAATAAAGCAAACCTAAAAAGTACTCTCAAGAGACAGTGTGGTGTTATTACTTTCTTTATTTCTATGTGCTCCCCATTACAAAAACAGCCTCAGTAGTGTACACTTCCATTATAACTAACAAAAGTACAAATTAAAACAAAAAGAAATGACTGCAAGCAACTGAAAGTGTCTTTGTAAACCAGAACAATAATTAATACCGAAATGGACATGGAACTGTGAGGATAAATATGATTTATCCTTTTGTATTGGGTGTCTGTCTGTGGCTTAGGGATTGTCAATTTAGCTTCAACTATCTCACATTCTTTTGTGTTTCTAAAAGCTAGTCGATTTGATCAGAAACCAATTCTTTATTAGCAGAAAGTGAACAATACCTTTATTAAAATGTTTTTTTTTTGTGATGCACACAACATTCACCTCAGCTTTCATCGGTTGAATGAAGTTCAAAGACAACTGATGTTATCTTTATGCAAATGCTTCTATTGTCTATTCTAGAGGATCGAAATCCACAATAATTTTGCTTTTTTTTAATTAAAGCTATGAATTAACTGTACAAACAGTTTCGTATAAGATTGGGGAATTTTTGGGTGAAGGACAATGAATCACTGTAAATTACAGCTTTGTTTAGGATTTTCTCTACATTATTTCTATTCTTAAATGGCTGTGAAACAGCTTTCCCTTATTATAACATCTCAAAAACTGAGCATGTGTCTTATTGTTTAAAATGCCAGTTAAAACAACAACAAAAAAAGGCTATTCATACTGTATGTCTACTTTTGTTTCTGCATTTACTTTTGTGAGTAACTCTTACAACTCAATGGGAGCTTGTGTTTTTTCTAAAGTAACAGATATGGAGTAACACTTAAGACATGATATTGAACTTTGAATCTCAATAAATACTCTAAAGTTCTCAATGGTATATACAATAGCTTTACAGTGGCACACAGGTGAAAGTGTGTGTATGGTTATGAACAGCTGAACTCCACTGATAGATTAACTGGTCTCCTTGGTATTGCAGTCAGATGCATTGTGGTTGAGATTTAACCCTCGATTATAAAAATAAATAGATTTCCTCTCCCTCAGACAAGAGATATCTTGTGCAGTATAAGATCTCCAGAAAGTCCAGCTTTACTCCTTCAAAATCCCACCTGAAACATCCAATTCATTTCACAATATACGATGGGTCTCCTATATCAGCTGCTTGATGACGTTCACACTCAATTTTGTCATTGGCTAAAACAATTCTGACTGAAAAGGTGAATACATACATAAGACATAGAAATCTAAGAGGCATGTGTCAAAGAGAAGCCTCAACATCATGGGTAAACATTTTAGCTGAAAATAAATTCTTTAGGAGGAAACCTGTCTTTATTTGATGAGAATTTCATTTGATCAATGACTTGCTGCGAGGCTGAGTGACAGAAATGCTTTTGGAACGAAAAGTTGATATTTTATGGCAATTTTAACGCTTTTTCACAGATGTTTTTCCTTTGGCTCACACCGTTTTGGAATACATATTTATCAGTGCTTAAATCATGACTGAAAGCACATTTCCTAACATATTATTAAAGTGTTCTTAACATTAAAAGCACCGATAATGGTCCTGAATTGCTTATTTTAAAAAATCCTTGTTTTTTTTGTTTTGTTTTTTTAAATAATACTGACATTATCAATATACAGTATTTACAGGAATGTTCATAAATATTATTTGGTCATACAAGTTTGGAGCTGTTCAAAATAAAAATAAACTGTATAGATTGTGAAGTTTGATGCAACTACAAGCATTTCCTCACAAGTACCACCGGCGTCTCTTCATGTATGCGAACCAAACCTCCATAGACCAGGCTGCTGAGAGGATCATCATAAAAAAAGTCTTTGGCACATTCCCCTTCACAACAGTGTGTGATTGACAAGTGTGTTCTAAAAACAAATACTGTTGGCGAGGGAATTGAGAACATTTGAAAGTGAACCAGCACTTTACTCTCTCTTGCTTTCAAATATCTTGAGGATGATCTGAAGGGAATGATGAATGTTAAAGATCTATATCTACAACAAACAAATAAGAGAGAGAGAGAGAGAGAGAGAGTCCAGAAGAAAAAAAAAGAGACAAACTAGCCTTCATCTCTCCACCTCGGATGATGCTGTTGGCCACTGAGTCTCTTGGAAACTTTCCAGCAGCCATGGTGCATCTTTAGCGGCATCCTCGTTCCACGAGCTATGGATCGTCATTGCAGGCAGATTTCTCGCGCCAGGTTTGAGGCGCTTTTGAGTCTTGCTGTTCTCTGTATTGGGTTTGCGAGGCGGGGGAGTGGCGGTCTGCTTGGCAAATTGGCCTTGTGACGAGGATCCCCGCTGATGCTGCTGAGGGCCTTTCAGTGTTCCATTAACGGCTGAGGCTGAAAGTGTCTCCAGAAATTGAGAGGCTGAACCGAAGCGAAGTTCCTCTTCCGTCTCAGCAGCTTCGTGCAGAAGAGAAGAAAAAGTGCCACTTCGCTTACTGCAGGATTCACAGCAGAGCTTGTTGTAACCTGGTATCGAGCAATAACGAGCCAGAACCTCCATCTGACAGAATATGGACTTGTCTCCTCCGCATGGCTCATCTGTCAGAGAAGCAGAAGGCTTTTATTCAGTGCTGTTTTAAGCAGTTGCTCACAGAAGATTTTCACATTGCAGCTTTTTTTTTAAATATTCAGGACCTTTATATCATCTATATTACACAATACAGCAGGAACGATCTCTTTACATACAGTACAGAAAAATGCATTGCCCATGCAGAATTATGTCAGTATTTCCCCAATTCATAGCTTTGACCACAATGGGAGTTCACCCAAAAGTTCACCCAAAAGTTTACCCAAAAAGGAAAATGTTGTCATGATTTAATGACCCTCAAACCATTCCAAACCAGTATGACTTTCTGCCTTTTGTTTTGTGTTCCCATTCAGTTTTTTTTTTAACCAGTATCCTGGTCATTCTTTATGTCAAGTCTGATGTTGCACATCCCAGTGTCCGTGTCCAAAAATGAATATGCAATCCCAGTATGCTGTATTACTACTGAAAAATCATGATCCCTTTATCTCCACCAAAATCTCAGTTGGCCAAACAATGATTCATCTTTTCTGAATCATTAAAATATTAGATAGTCATATCTGAATATATATAATGCTCATAAACAGCTGCTGAGATTGTATCACTTGAAACGGAGCTGACCCAGAAACAGTATTCGACATATCCAAACAAGCAGATACTGGGGTTGACATGTTCTAAAGATGAATACCATGTTCACTTATTTCATAAAATCTTCTTAAACCATACAGTATCTTATTATTTTTCAGATTTCAGATTTTCAGACTGAAATTTAAGATAGTATTCACTTATAATTCTAAAAATCACTTAGTTTGGTATCAGTGTAATGTTGTAATCAGCATTCCAATTTTGTGAATATTCATAGCGAATTCTCGATTGCATGAGTCTGAACCAATTAAAAGTGATTTTCAAACTCATGCTAATGTAAACAAAACATCTGATGTGTAACATTATATTAGATCCATGCATTACAGTAGGTCTTAATTTATAAGCTGTCTGTCTCATTAAGGTTAATCAAACAATTGTGGTATCATGGAAAAAAAGATGAATATATTTTTTTTCCTATAGATTTGGGTTTTGACCTGGTGTGTGCCAAATTTGGTGGTATTACGGGATTTTAATGCATGGTTGCTAGGTGATTTTGTTTTCTTTTCACAAAATTTGTGACTTTTTGACTATCAAATTCAATGTTAGTAGTCATTTTTATCTCATTCCAACAAATCATACATCATTTTAAAGGTTTGTATAATGGTTTGTATCATTTTAATGAGAATGTAGAGAAAATGTGAAAATAACAATACTTTTTTTTTTGCTCATTGTGACTATTTTTGCTGGGTCACTTATGCATATTGTCATGATCATCAACATTAAACAGCATATAAATCAAAACTGCCTAACATTACCGGATAAAATGTCGACCCAGGACGAGCTAGGACTGTGCAAGCCCTGGAGTTGTTGATGGATGCGATCTAATCCAATTTTGATCATCGTTCTGATTCCGATTCTGGTTCTGATGTAGTCTTTGGCCAGATTATGCTTCAAAATTATGCTAGAACATTTTTTGTTGTTGTTTAAAAGCAGAGGCTCTGTTCTTTCTTTTGGTATATTGCTTGTTCCGATATTTCATACAACAAAATATTCTGGAGGCCATGAAACTTTTGTGAAAATTATCAAAAATGCTGGCAGTGGCTGGCAAAAAAAAGAAAAAGAAAAACCTGATGATGGGGAAAGAGTTAAATGTTGACAGAAGGTGACCTATCCATTCAATCTTGATAATTAGTGATGGAACTGTTGATAATGTAATTCTGAAACTAATATCAAACTCAGAGGTCTGCCAGTGATGTGACTCGGATTTGGGTCATTTTCTGATCCCCTCAGCTTTACCGTATTGTCTCCTTCCTCCTCTCACTGTCCTATTCATTACAAAAGTAAAAGCAAAAAAAAAAAAAAAAAGGTCCTCAGTAAAAAGGCCATGATGTCTTTTAATTAATAAAAGTCATAAAAGAGCAATTCCAGTTTCTGAATTTGGATTATTTGTCATTGTCACTAGGTAAACCACCAACTGGCTCTTTTACAGATGAAAAGAAAATGCCTCCAGCTCCCTAAGCAGTCCCGCTTTATATGAAGCTGAAAAGGTAAGCAGTGTGCTGCAAGTGTCAGTTGTAAAGGGTGTTTTGTTAACCTTCCACTGAGATGGATGTCATCCAGGTGCGGCTTAAGCCATTAAACAGGAATTACGGGGAGCGTCATGCAAGCAGACACATAAAGAAAGTGCTATTCACAGTGATGTCTGCTGAAATTTGGATTTCTAACTCGTATCACTGTAATCAAGACACACTGTGTTCTAACAAATAATGCTGACCAGCTGAGTGTTACTCATAAAAGATTGGAGGAAACATCCTGAGAGCAGCGATAGAGTTCTCTTGAACAAAGTCAGAATTTTTTATGTGTGTGATTGTCTGTGCTGTAGGCAGTGCACATCGCAACAGCCAAACATGTTGCATACAACACAAAGATAAATGTACAATTTCAAACTCATGGGGTGCGAAAAAGCAAAAGACTTGGTATTGGGAGAAATGCGAAAAAGAGTACATTATTTAACAAAACTTTGCCAAAACCTCATGTTCGGTTTAAGCATTGCGTGGCCTAATTAAAAGCTTTCTCACACGTAAAATGCTTGTCTAAATAAAAGCTCTCAACAGACAAGTGAAATGGGGTAAACAAGCTTCACCAGAGAGCAGTTGAAAAGTTCATGGACCACAAAACCATTCTGGGAAATTCAGTGTGGTTAAGGGCACCATGAATAATGTCATCAATGCAGATGAATTTGTTCATTGTGCAATATTTTCTATTCTCTTTCAATATGCTTTCTTTTGTTGAAAGAACAACATGAACAATTTAGCCATTCAAGACCCCATAAAATCGCTTGATGAGTGCAAATTTTCATCCCTGTGCTGAAGCGTTTCCTGTTGAAACCAATTTCTCGCTTTGGGTTGCAGAATTTGTAATGATGTGTCTGTGTCATCTTACCGTGACAGAGTCCTGGTCTGCAGGGTCTGTGTGACTCAGGCTTCTCACCGGTGCATTGATCTCCAATGCGACATGTGACCAGGCGTCGCGCCACACCCTCCCCACAGGACACTGAGCACTGAGAGATAAGGAGGAGGATGGTAACCACAGAAAAATACACATGGTTTTAAACATCTCACACTGTCCTAAACAAGCACAATTCAATTTTATCCGTCCACATTAGGACTTTTCACACTTGAAATAGGTAATCCAGGGTCTTTTTTAAAGCCTGGAAAAGGGGAATCATTTGTTATCTTTATGTTTCACATTGCTCATAATTTACCTGGGGTTAACAGTTAATACTTAGCGTTCATAAAATGATGTTTCACACTGTAGATTCCTAAATCCTGGGTAAAACGCTGAAACTACTGTTTCTGTCAGGACCACTTTCGTCAAATATGATTGACAATTAGCATACAGTTGGGTTGGCGGTATAGTTCTGTTCTGGGCACGAACTCCCTGCGCATCCATGCAGCCTAGCATGGATAAGAGCAGGAAGAGCAGCAAGAACCCCCCTTAGGGTAAACAGAACAGAACCAACAAGAATGTATTGCAGATATTATTCATTCAAAATATTTTGTACAACATAATAATTTGAGAATTTAGTCTGATTCAAGGGGGAATCAGAATGACAAATCCTGACTGGATGAGAGGAGGGTAATTATCTCCTGAGAAACGCGATAGCTGCTAATAATACTGAAGGAGCTTATGTTTACAGTGATAGGTGTCATATTCCTATTGGTAGACATGCTAGCTTGACTAACGTGACCTGCCAGAACTGACGCTACTCTTGATTTAAATACAGCATACAGGGTTTCTGGCCAAAACGCCTGAAATTTAAGGCAGGCAATTTGCTGTCGGTTGCAAAGCATCTAGCCGTAGGGCCACATTGTTCTAGCAAAAGTGATGCCAGACCTGCTAAGTAACAAGTGTGAAATGTTCCCTTACTCAGGGTTAAAAGCAAGTTTTTAGAACGCCAAAGTTAAGCGCAGTGTGAAAAAAATTCAATTGAATCAAAGCCAAAAAGAAAATATTTGCAGACACAGCTGGTTAGGACAAAAAAAATAAAAATTGATTGCTTTTATCGCACCACATATTGCCTTTTTGTCCTGTTTGGTCAGCCTATTCAATGACTTATCAACAATATTCATTGACACAGCTTGGTGTTAATCCTTTTGCTTGGGGTCAAAATCAATACCACATAGGCTGGTTCACTAGAGGATTGCAACTAATGACAGTACTAGCTCAAGCTTGATATTTCTGTATAATATTTACAATCATCAAAATACTTCTTGGCAATTTAAACACTCAAAGTCTAGATTTTTGCTTTCCGACACAGCTGGGTAATAAGGTCACTGTCCTGAAACATTCTCTATGGTTGACTTTTTAAATCATTATTGACATAAAAATCAATGGAAATGTCAGACCTCACTTGGACACTACCAGTGCAGGAAAACAAGTCTAACTTCAAAGTAAAAAGTACAAACTAAAAGGAAATAAGTCCTGATTTTTTTTTTTCTCAGACAATTCTTGACTCTCCAAAAAAAAAAAAAGAAAAGAAAAAAAAAAAAAAGATTATTTGGATGTGGTAAACACGTTCTTCAAATAAGTCTGATTTCACACTGATTTCAAGCCCAATTACACTGAAAACTGCTTGCAGAAAGTATTTATTTCTGCTGAGCTTTGCAAAATATAATTGAGCATTTTGGGAAAGTGAGAAGATTGGTTCCTTTCAAAAACCTCGACAACAAGTGCTTTTGTATTGATAGCCTCAAAACATCATGTGACCTGAGAAAAATTTACCTCTGACCAGGCCCCGGTCCTCCATTGGGCTGGGCAGGGTATTCTGTTGCATGCCCTCCTGATCTCAGGCTTTTCCCCACTGCAGTATTTGCTGTGGATGGAGCGGTTTGTGCCCTCGTGAAGGAACTGGACACAGCGCACAGTGCGGATTTGGTATCCCAAGCTCCCACAGGTTTTAGTACAATGTTCCCACTCCTCTGTGATCCATCTGTCAGAAGACAAATTAAATGTGGTTCAATCCACTAATATCGAATACTGTTTCCGGATCCAGGCCTCCATTTTCTCAACAGCTGTTCATTCATAGCACACCTTTAAGCTACGCTTTCAAAAACTCGCAGTGTACATTATAGTCTCTAGGCTCACGGCGTCCTGGACACCAATATTTTAACAATTTAGAAAAGATGAATAACTGTCTGACCAATTGAGATTTCACTATGGACATAAAGGTTAGAATCATTATTCTTTTAGTTGCACTATAGCAGACCGCAAGCATATTTTAGCACTATTTGTGGTTTGCTTTTGGGATCTGATAGATTGTTTGGACCCAGAAATGGCCAAACTAAACATGCGGATAAATGGACATAATTGAGATATGAGATATGGTCTGGATATAGACATCCATGTGCATGTGTCCACAGACCAACAACTGAACAATGATACAATATTATAGAAGAAATATATCCTGTATACACAGCCCCTTGGTCTACCTCGGACAGATTGATAAACTTGATTGCAAGATGTATTGCTATTGGTTTCCTCTGTCATGATCATGTAATGTCTTCACAGTATATAGGGCTTTGATATATTAATTCCAATTCATTAATCAGGAAAGTATTATCAAAAATGAATAATACTAATACAAAAATGTTACCTGTCACGTGTGTGGCTGTAAGGGCACACAACGCAGGAGATTCATAGAAATAAACAGTCTTTAATTATAATTCTAAGGGGAAACTCAGGAGAATACAAGCATGTCAAAGCATAAACAGTACGGGACAAATAACTAAGGGCTTAAATACACAGGGAGAGTTAATTAACCAGAACAGAAACATGTGCGGGATTAATCAGAAAAAAATGACCAACGAACACAGGCAAAACGGGAGCAAAGAAAACGAGACCAAAACCCTATGAATCTAAACAGACAGAGATATAACTCTGACATTACCTTCACAGTGATTAGTTTAGTCCCTATACTTCTTTAGGAATTAAAATTATACTTTCAGGCCAACTCAAAACAATTGGTGGCAATAATTCGTATGAATGCGTTTTCATATGATCCACTTATATAGCATAGTTTTCAGATGCATGCCATTATAAAAATGAATATGAAATCGTCATCCATAAAATAAGTACGTTTACTCATGAGATTAGGTTGGAAAAAATATATAAAGACAATAGCTAAGTACATTAAAATGTTAATCATTCTGATTTCTGCCTATAGAAAAATCTGCCTATTATCATTCACAGGTCTGTCCCATTATTTCAGGACAATAAAACTGCACAACACATTTCCTCCTTAAACAGCAGGAGCTTTCATCCATTATTCCTTATCCCAAGACAGACCAGCTGCTAACAAATCTGTGTCGGATAAAATAAATCATATGGACTATTTAGCAATCAGAATGTGATCAGAGAATGAAAATATTTGGTCTGATTAACTAAAGTTGGACACATATGAAGCTTGTTCATAAACCTCAAGACCAATAACACAGTCATTAAAAAATATTTCCAGGGCAGAGCACATGTAAAATGACACATGGTCAACCCTGACTACAATATGTATTAAAGACTGGTTAACATTAAATAACTACGTCACAGCATTTAAAGGGAGAGTTCACCCAAAAATGACAATCCTGTCATCCTTTACTCACCCTCATGTTGATCTGAATTTCAGATACTTTCAGAAATGTCTGTTGTTGTGTTTTTTGACCACATAATGGAAGCCAATGGTCGCCAAAGCGGTTTGACTTCCAACATTCTTCAAAATATCTTCTTTCAAAGAAGAAAGTCATACAGGTTTGGAATGACATGATGTTGTAAATTATGGCAAACTCTTCCTTTTGACCTGCAACACGCTTGTGCAAGTAAGGAGCATGTTCTGCGGTTGAACCAGCCTGTGTAACAGAAATCACCACAGAAGGTCATTTGTGTCTCGTTTGTGACCTTATAACTCATCCACATGGTGTATGAGCAGAGGCATCATTGACCTGTGTGAACTGGCATAATTAAACAGTGCCTTTTCTACTGCTCTTATATAATACAGTTGATACAATACTCGTGCTGAAAGATTAAAACCCCTTACTTTATGTTACATTAATTCTGTTGAATGCAGAAAAAAATGCATGGCTTACTGTAAAATACAACTCTTCTACTATAGCTATGTCTTGCCATTGTAATGTGCATATCCCAAAGTGCTTTTAGTGATCATGTGATTTTAATTATGTCACCAGCATCATGGTTGATTACAATGACACGCTAAACACAATAAACAGCCACATGACATGGTCAGGAAAGCCAGCTACAAGCTTAATACTTTTTTTAAAAGTTAAATATCTGTGAGGAAGTCAATGGTCATTTTTTAAAGGATGTATTAGAAGCTAAAATATGTGTGAGACATACAAAAGAAAGTATCACAGTTTCCACAAAAATATTAGACAGCAAAAAAAGGTTTTCAACATTTACAACCAAGAACCATTAGTAATAATTGAGCACCAATAATAATTGATTATTATTGAGAGAGAAAAGGCAGCATTTTACAATGATTTCTGAAGGATCATGTGAGATTGAAGCCTGGAGTAGTAGCTTTGCCATCGTAGAAATACTTTACATTTTAAATTATATTCAAATAGAAAAGAGTTATTTTAAATCGTAATATTTCAAAATATTACTGTTTTTTACTGTATTTCTGATCAAATAAATGCTTTTAGCAATATGAGATGGGCATTCTTAGTTGCCTTTCACACATTTTATGCCAAAAAAAAAAAACTAGTAGTAGGGCAGCAAAGGAAACTGAAATGGCCACCACCTGCAGAGACAGCTTCAAGAATGAGGAAGAGGAAAAAACTAAATTAGGACAAGTGAACGCAAAGGGAATGGGGAAAAAAATAAATGCAGGAATAACTGTAGGCGAAATCTCATCCTCCACAGATGTGAAGGGAGGAGGAGCCCTGGAGACTGATGGGAACACAGAGGAAATACCAGAATTGAAATAGGAAGGCGTCACAGCTGCTGAATCTCCAGCAACAGATCATCTTGTGGAAAGTGAAATGATTCTGTAGCAGCTCCAGTAGTTTAACATTAACACATAACTTTTGTTATTTTTACAATCCCCCCACCCCAAAAAAAATTTCATCTGTAGTGCACATTTAAGGAAACCATTTATGCTAACTGCATTCAATTTCAAATGTATTAAGATATATAAATGCCTCGATCTGCAATTACTTGTGCCACATTAGGAGGATAATCTTTGAGAAACTCTTAGGCATGAATTACAATTATCTGGCGTTCCTCTCAGCTGGAAATGTACAACGTGACGTGGGAGATTGAACAATTATCACATGTTAGGGGCTCAAATTATAATCCCATTAAAAGTGTCCTTATTCTACTGTCCTTGTCAATCTGCTGCTAGTTTATCAAAGGAACTGATGATTATAACTCGGTTATATCTTGGGCTGCGAGGTTTTTCTGCATAAATATGTATGTAGGCCTACAACTGGCTAATCAGAGGTCTGTAATCTGGGTCTGTATAAAAGGTGCTTAATATATTTGAAATTGTTTTGAGGATGGCCTACTTGCTTGAGGATCTGAGGTCTTTAGAGAGTGTCATGTTTACTGAGAGTGACGAAAAGAAAGGGTGTGTGGAAAGCTCTTATATATACGGGCTATTTTTGTGCAAATTAATTACCTTGGGCATGCGGTCGCTTATTTAGAATACTCAAAATTAATTAATATTATAACAAGTTTAAAAACACATTCATGTGCATAGATCACTGTTAGGCGAAATTGTTTTGTGAGAGTTCTCCTATGTGTATAAATACGAATAATCCATGCAATTATGAAATGAGACCCAATACCACAATATGCTCTTTCATTTAGAGTATCTTGAAGTCTTACACTGTAAGAGATTTATAATGCTCCGCTATCTGTTAGCAGGTGGCTGCATCCACTTTATTCCATCACTCTTAATACACGTGGATTTTGAAATGATTTTCACAAACACTTCAGAAAATAGCTCATGAAAGCGACATACTGTACATACATCAGAGGGCGCATCTCCAATTATTGAGCAGTTTCCCTTTTTTGTATAAGTAATAATGAGTGACATAATGTTGGATCAATTTCAGTATTTAATAAAACAATTAAAAAACATATTACATAATTTATGCATAACCTAATTAATGTACTATATGTGAGTCATGCATTCACCATTTTGTGTCATCAAAACCAGCAAACTAACTGTCCCAGTCTCTTTTTTAAAAATGTGTGTAAAAAAGTTTTTGCCTTTTCTATGTTTAAAAACAAGGGAAGCAGGTTGAGTGGACACTGATGAAACCTGTCAGGGTTCTGTCACTTCTGTCTAGTTTATTTCTTGGTTTTGTGACAGAGCTCTGACACTCCTGTTTTGTCATGTCTTTGTGTGGGCGCGCGGCTTCGAGCGTTCGAGCGCCTCTGTGCCTTGTGCGGAGCGTGGTGTTTGGATCCCGGCACATCTGTCTAGTTTGGTTTCGGTTCTGTGTCGGGATTCGGACATTCAGGCTCCGTGTGTTTGTCCTCTGTTGTGAGCGCACAGGATGAGCTTACGCTCGTTCTCGTGGGTTCTGTCTTGACGTGTGAGCGTGCGGTTTCGAGTTCGCTCGGGCTCTTCTGTCCACGTGTGTTGTGTTTTGTGTAGCACGCGGTTCGTGTTTACATCGGCCGCGTGCTTTCATGTCGTGTTTTGTCTTGTGCTGTGTAGCACACAGCTTGTGTTTTTCACTAGCTGTGTGCTTTCATGTTGTCATATTTTGTGTGAACAAGTGGCTTGGCATGTATGTTTCCTTGTGCCATGTGCTCTCCTGTCGATTGTCTAGCCCCTCCCATCTTGTTACCTGATTATTTCTTATTCATTTGCCCCACCTGTCCCCCCTTGTCACCTGCTTTGTTTGCTCTCCCTATTTGTTCTTCTTGTGTTTGTACGTGGAATGTTTACCCTTGTGTGATCTTCCTGTGGTCAAGTCATGGTTCCCCCCTTGGGGTAGGTTGAGGGATCTCCTCAACCACCACCAATGTGCAGCATCCACTTGGATGATGCAACGGCAGCCATATTGCGCCAGAACGCCCACCACACACCAGTTTACTGGTGGAGAGGAGACAGTGATGAAGCCAATCAGTATATGGGGATGATTAGGAGGCCATGATGGACAGAGGCCACTGGGCATATTTTGGCCAGGAAGCCGGCGTTACACCCCTACTCTTTTTTCGAAGGACATCCTGGGATTTTTAATGACCACAGAGAGTCAGGACCTCGGTTTAATGTCTCATCCGAAGGACGGCGCTCTTTTGGCAGTATAGTGTCCCCGTCACTATACTGGGGTGTTAGGACCCACACAGACCACAGGGTGAGCGCCCCCTGCTGGCCTCACTAACACCTCTACCAGCAGTAACCTGGATTTCCCAGGAGGTCTCCCATCCAAGTACTAACCAGGCTCAGCCCTGCTTAGCTTCAGTGGGCAACCGGTCTTGGGCTATAGGGTGATATGGCTGCTGGCTGTAAACACAACACATGGGTCGTGTAGTGTATTTTACAACATTTTACAAGATTGAAGTTAATCTAGAAATATGAACCTACATATAGGTAAAAAAATAAACTAGCATTCCTGTAAAAACAAACTAGCATAAATCACCCATTAAGCTGAAATAAAATGAACTCAACATGTTTTAGAGTGTAATTCAATGGTAAGACCGAGGTAAAAATATAATTTTCATTTACAGACAATTAATTAAGTCTCATAAAAAATATTTCCATGAAGGGAAATTAATATTAACAACTGCTGGGTCTGTTGTGAAAAGACTTTCAAGGTTATGAGAGCAAAAAGAACATCTGCTGCCATTGCTACTTTCTAATGGACATTTATATATTCTCATGACTGGTATTTCAATCAAGTACTATGGTTGATAAAACAGAATGACTGCTTGAGAGAACACTAACAACTTCAGGTTTTTCTTTAAGAACAATTCAAACCTAAAAAAAAAATTCCTCAAAAAATGCCGATGCTAATAGGTGAAGAGAAAGTCGGATTGCGATGCTCAGAAATGCTTTCTAATTCTAAGATAAACATGCTGCATGTAGACCCTACACTATGTATTTAAATGTCAAATATATTTTTGTGCGGATATGATGTACACTCAGTGGCATGTGTAGGTTGATTTAATACTGAAGTGTCTTAATAATTCTTATATGTGCATTCCTTATGTTAATCATAATAGCAGGTCATGGACACGCTCGATAAAAATAAAACAAAAGCTGCTGCAGATTTATTTGTGGGTTTTCTAAGGAACAGGAAAGAAATATCTTAATCTATCAGTTGAAAATTAGCCAAGGCTACACGTTCAGAAAAACTACAGGCTGAGAGGCAGTCTATTCCCAGATATGAAACATGCATGCACAATCCCACTCTGTGATTTCTGCTTAGCCTCTGATAAGAGAAATAAATGAAGCAAGACATCCCATCCATTTAATGCAACCAAAACCCATCTCTGAGCTCTCTGAGCTAGACAGGTGAAGCATGAGTGCTTATACATTATTTAGTGTAGTTTAGATTGAGTTAAATGCCATGAAAATCACATACTGTATGACACGCCATTCTAGCTTTCAGTTGAGGTAAAGGGACTACAGTTATTGTGAGTAGGGTTAAAAATTTTTTAAATTGAACTTACTGTGGTTGAGTGCAGTCTTGTAAGTTACACATTCTGCGAATAGGTTTGGGTTTCTTGTTGATGTCACAGTAGCCTCTGTGCACCATTTTGTTGTCACCTTTTTTACGACACCCATATTTGGTGTATTGGAATCCTGAAGAGTGAATAAAATGAAAGAACGGAAAGAAACATGATGTGCAGAACAAAATCTCTCATCCACCTCAATAGACTTAACCCTGATGCTGGGTGTCACAATTATTAGTTAATTAAGAATGAATAAACAAATTATTATTAGTATTTTTAATTAATTATATATAAATTCATAGGTTATGTCAACATCATGATGTTGTATGACACTGAATTTAATCATTGGATACAGTCAAGAAGGTCAAGACTTCTGATGTTGGACATATCCAATGTTGCTGACAACAAAACAACCAAATGATTTGTGTCTCTAATGCTTAAAAACAAAACAAAAAGAAACAAAACACAAAGTGCATATTACCAAATGTGAAAATGGCAGTCGAAAGAGGCAGAGTAGCACCAGAAAATATATTTGTGTAACCAAAATAAGCTGAAAGATCATACTAATGGAACGTTACCTCCAGCACAAGGTCTTGAACATTGGGACCAGCTTTTAAGCGCCCATTCATATGTGTCCTCCTGAATGACATTATTGTTGTTAAGGGGCACAGAATCTTCATGGATGGTGTATTTGTACATCAGTGTGGACCTCGTCTCATTGTCTTTAGGTATAGTCTAATGGAGATGGAAAAACAATAGGATAAAAGCTTCAGAAATAGCAAAGTGATATTTACAAGCATTTGATTATGTACGCAGGGATTTAGCATGTGTTCATGCATATGTAAGAGTATGCAGATTAATGTGTTGGCCTCTGTTTGAGATAACTCGAGGATCTGTTTAATTATATTTGAAAACAAAACGAGCATGACCAGCTTGTGGAGTCATTTCAAGGACGACCCATTTTGCATTAGTTTTCTGTTGTAACATCAATTTCATGCATACTTCAGAAATTCATATACTAATCGAGATTCTTATTTTATTAATATGCCTGCAACCTGATTTAAAAATCAGTGTGCAAGTCAGAGATTAGCATTCAGCATGTGCAATTTTAAACTTATTCAAAAGTATTTTTTTGCATTTTGTGATGGTGAGAAAAAGGTGGTGAACTCATTAAAATGATATCCCTTCCTGCATTCATTTTGCCTAAATTTGAGGTAGTAGTAACTAAGAATAGGTTGTGATTGAAGACATTAAACAGTGTATTTTGTATTGAATAAATTCCAATTTGTCATTGCAAATTGGAATACTAACTGTAAATTGAAACAGCATGAATCACGCACTGACCAGAAACAAGTCTCTGTGTGTAAATGTCACAATCTCATTACTAAAATTCATTATTCTGGCCTTTTTCAATCCACAGACAATGTCCAAACGGAGAACATTCTGTTTGTTCATTTCTATGCACGCAAGGCTAAAAACACATCTAAAATTCTGTATGCAACTATTGTTGTTTTTTTTGCAACCTGAGGACCCAGATGACTTATGGTCATTAAATTTCTGATGTATTGTGGACTTTAGTAATACATTTTACATTAACATGTCAATGTGTCTATCCATGAGCTTGTGCTTTACAGAAAGTAGGTCATGCCACAAAAAAAAACCCATCCTATTCAAGTGGTATTTTAAAGCTGAAGTAGAAGAACTGTTGTGCTTTGACAAGTCAAAGCCGTCAACTTAATCTAGCTGAAGTGTTGTGGCATGAGTTAATGTGAGACTGCTATATTATAAGTTTGGACAGAAATAAGACTGTAAAGTGTTCTGTGTTGCTATACATTATCTTACTATGCAAATATTAGTGCCCCCTTTTTAACATTAAATCTTCAAAATGTCCAAGTTACTGTAAGCTCTCAGCATCCATCACATTCAGAACAAGTGAATTAAGACTTCTACAAAAGATGCCCTGATTAAGTTTGATTTATCATGATTAAGAAAATAGATTTTTTCTGACCACTCCACATGGCAAAGACAAAATTAAATGTATTTAAAAAAAAAAAAAATTTAATAACTCAATAGTTTCTCCTAGACATAATTGCGATTGAATGGAGAGTTTCTGCATAAATCATCTGGCCTATGCTTTTCACATCATTGTTCTATGGTACTTTATTGCTCTATATTCTTAATGTATGGCATCAATTGTCTATTATTTTTTACTCATTTTGTCGATTTATTTTTGCCCTTTAGAGTTTGTATTTATTATTTATATTTAGGGATTTAGTAGCTGCCTTCATCCAAATCAAAGCCAATATTCCAACATTGCATTTAAGGTATACATTTTATGCGAACCCATTACTTTGATGTTACTAGTGCCAAGCTCTAATATCTCAGCTACAGTTCTTGTTCTTGCTTGTCAGATTGCATGATATTAATTCAGTAAAATATTAGGTAAAAGTCAAGTCTGACTGTGCTATATCAGCTGACACGTATGTCAGACGGTACATATCGATAAATGATGTATGATATACATCTAAGCTACACACTTAAGCAAGCCCATATGCTAATATTGAAAAATAAAAATAAACTGAAGGAAATTATTATCGTATGATCATAATAAGAACTGGAACCTAATATTTCGGACAACGTCAATGCAAATGTGATCCACCTTATCCAGGACTGGCAGATTTGTCAAATGCAAAATAAATATTTTATGATTCCTGAGAATAGTCTCAGACACCAACAAAAACAAATTGTGCAAGAGCGCATCAGGCTTTAGTAAGCAAAGATCTGTCAGGAATTGAAATGTAACACAAATCCAATCTATATCAAATATAAATGATAATTCCAGAAGGTTCACAAACTCTATTTTTACAAGACTTCCCTCATTTATTTTTATTCAATAATCAGTGACAAACTCAGTGCCATCACATCTTACTGCAGTAGCACGGTTTTCTCTTTGCATTTAGTAAAATGTGATATGCTCTTAATTAAACAGTGTCAGAGCAAATATCTCATTCTCTCTCCTCAAAAACATTTCACACCGTAATACCTCACACCTCAGCTTCTTTTGAAACCACAGAGAAAAATCATTAAAAAAAAACCAATGTCACTGATGTCCCTTGCACTGTGTTTAAGCTGTCAGTGTATCTAGAACAATTTCTCTCTTTATTTCATAGTAACCTTCCACATTCACACTGGGCTCTGATCTCCAGCTAAAGAATGAGTTCAGAGAGACGATAAAAGGCTTGAGCTTTGACTGACACATTCAAAGACGGGTGATCTTCACTCATATTCCTTTAACATGAGGACCTTCTGTTCACACACACACTTCAACAGAAACTCTTTAAGTGGGTGGTGGTGAATATATTTTAATCAATAGAAAGTTAAATACTGGGGCACGTCTCAAGCTAACAAGCAAAACAAACAAACAAAAAAATGTCTGAAACTCATCTCAAACTCCTAAACTGTGTTAGTAAATACATTACATACGTGGGACAACATTTCCAGTTTTATATGATGTCTGCAAAGTCAGCTTTACACTTTATCAGAAATGCCCATGAGGGAAAAGAAGCATGCTGCATTGAGTCTGATTTTATGATGAACAAGGGGGGAAAGAATTCAAAGACATCAGCTGTGTACAGTATATGGCGAGGCACGCGGTAAAATAGCATATAGTGTGTGTGGGGGAGGTGGTAGGCTCTCTGCATGTATCACATACACAAACACACACTCATCTAAGACTAATCTTACACTTAATTCACACTCTTCGGCGTTTCATTTTATTATTGTTTGTACCATCATTCAATTTTAATCTTGCCATGGCAAGTCATGATTACTGATCCATGCATTTTCATTAACATACTTATTCAAATGATGGGCTGTTTGGCATAATCCATAATTATACCATAATTACTTCTTACCATCAAAGAATGAAGACTGAAAGTTTTAATACCAAAAAAAGAAGGAAAAGCCTTTCGCCTCTTTGTCTTTGAACATTTGTGAATGAGGAGAGAGGCATTTCTTTAAGCATGAACATGAGCAACAAGAGAACATTTAATTACACAATGGTTGCTATGGTCAACCAAAAAAATTTCATTTCACTGAGCTTATAACTCAATCAAGGAAATCAGGGGGAAAATATGTTGCCACGCAACTGGCTTTTGACAAAGGGGTAAATCTGTATTTGATACAGGACTTGACATTAACTCACGGCAAATACAAGATTAATTTCAGCAGTGCCGTGTATTCCAGTCAGTCTTACCCACTTTGGCGGGTTGAATTTTAAATAAAATATATAATTTTTTTTCAATTGTAATCTTTTAAAAAGGCATCTGAAATAATAAACTAAGTGCAAATGTAGTGTTGATTTTTCGATACATACCGATCTTGAAATATCAGAAACGCTTCTAATACTAATTTTCCGCAGAATAGATACACGATACCAGCTGCGCTTTCTCGCTCTCTCATCTCTCCGACAGCGAGTTGAGACAAAAACCCGAATTCATTTGCTCCGGATGAATATTGTTTGTTACAGGGCTTGAATCTCCCTGTGGGATTGTGCATATTGCACATCATTTTACTCATTCCAGCAGATTTTGTGCTCACATCCACAAGTGTGTGGCGCACATAAAGCCATATATCATAGTATTAAATTGAGTTATTTTTCACTACTTATTGTGCTTAGACAGTCAAATACACACAAAATAATAACAAAATTCCAGTGTTGGCGAGTATTTACGTAAGCACAGTCAGTTAAGAGAACGTAACCAGTAGAGAAATAAAACGCATGTGTAAGAGTATAAGGTTTGATTGCCTTAAATTCATCAATACACTACAAAAACGCAGGGTTATTTTCTTCTACCCAAACACAGTTGAGCCTGTTGGATAATTTTGTTGGGTTATTTTCCATGCTTGGGTAGTTCTCTTACGAGAGTACTCTTGTGTTGCGTAAGTATTTCTTACGCTACGGGAAAATCCCTTTTCTCAGGAATACTGAAGCCAAAAATTATCCTTCATTTTGCATGAATTTAAAACGCATTGCTGCACAGAGCAGACCTAGGCAAGACGGCTCGCGCGCCTATTGGTCGCTCTGCAGCAACTGCTGCAACCTATCGAGGGACTGTACATGACGTAAGCACCAATGAGGGCGCGGGCGCCCGTGCACGTCACGTCCCGCCAGAATGGGCGTGGTTTATGTCTATATAAGCTGAGTCCAGATAGGGTGTTCTTTGATTTTTCATCTCTTCAGCGAAGTGTTCACTTCACATCGCTGTTCTCTGGAAAAGCCTGCGCCGTCGGCGAGCCTTCTCAGCGGGACGAGCCATCTGCCTTGCAGACAGAAGCCGGCCATCTTCTCGCCGCTTCAGCCGTCGTTCCTGTTGCGCTATCCGGCGCCTATATCCTTTTATATTGCATTGTGTGTCCGCCCTGCGGCTCATGCCTTCCTAAAAGAGCAGAGGCGTTGTTTCAAATGCCTCTTTTTTTCCAAGTGCGGCTCATGCCGAGCCCCCCTCAGCGACGGGGACCACCACATCCTGTGTGTTTCCTGCCTGGGACGGAACCACGTGGACCACACGCTTTCCAAGGGCGGCTGTCCGGAATGTGAGGGGATGGCTATGTCGACCCTTCGGGCTCGTCTAGCTTCCTTTGACGTGGACCCCGCCCCTCCGCTTCTCTCTTCTGGGCCGCGCCATAAAAAGCGGCGTTCACAGAGAACGCCGGAGGTCATCCCTGTGAGCGCTCGCATGCCGGTTAACTACCCGTGTGTATCGCTCTCTGAGTCCCCCACTTCGATCGTGGTCGGCCAGTCCTCCGCCGTGCATCTTGAGGACGGGGACAACGCGGAAGAGGACAGCTGCTTTCTTCTCGCTTCGGAGTGCAAAGAGTGGTCGGCTCCAATCCGGACCCCGCCCCTTCCCTACAAGAGTCGAACGGTGTGCGGTCTAGCTTCGACACGGAGCTTATCCGCCTTCTCACCAAGGCAGTCGAGGACCTCGGCCTCGATTGGTCTCTGCTCGAGGAACCCGCGCCCAGCAGGCTGGATAGCTGTTTCCTGCCCGGGCGACGCTCGACGCCTCACACGAGGCCCCCTAAAAGCTGGAAGGCGCCATTTTCTGCTAGGCTGCGGCCTACTGTCTCTTCAACGCTCACCCACGTGGACGGCGCGAAAGACAAAGGCTACCTCTCCATTCCTCCCGTCGAGGAACCGGTAGCAACACACCTGTGCCAGCCTTCCGCTGGATGGCAGTCCAAGCCCTTGCTGCCCTCGAAAGACTGGAGGACAACTTCGGCTCTGATCGGTCGCGCTTATACCGCCGCCGGTCAAGCCGGTCAAGCGATTCACGCCATGGCCATGCTCCAAGTGCATCAGGCCAACCTTCTTCGCACTATGGACAATGCGGGCCCGGATCCTGAGAGCTTTACAGACCTTAGAAGCGCTACGGACTTAGCTCTACGAGCCACCAAGTCCGCTGCACAGGCCATCGGCAGGAGTATGGCGTCCCTCACCGTTACCGAGAGACACTTGTGGTTAACTTTGTCCGACATGAAAGATTCAGATAGAGCCACATTCCTCGACGCGCCGGTGA
This sequence comes from Phoxinus phoxinus, assembly GCF_949152265.1. Taxonomy (NCBI): domain Eukaryota; kingdom Metazoa; phylum Chordata; class Actinopteri; order Cypriniformes; family Leuciscidae; genus Phoxinus; species Phoxinus phoxinus. The sequence continues at coordinate 28,182,732 of NC_136878.1, read as the reverse complement.
CTACAGCCGGTCTGTTCGACCCGGCAGTCAAGGGCGGTACTCTGAAGTGCAGAAAACCTCGAAAGCCATGCGGCACTTCATCCCGAAACGCTCTAGTTCCGCGACAGTCCGCTCCAAGAAACAGCCGCCCTACCGGAACACAGCGCCTCCGCCGCCAGCTTCACAGCGCAGTCAGCCCAGGGAGTCTCAGCAGCGCTCGCGCTTTTCAAGCCGTCACAGGCCGCCTCCCCCCCGGGGACCCAGGCAAAAGATTGTGCTAGACACAATCACACAGGCTAGAACGCCCTCTACTAGACGGCTCTACGCCTCCAAGTGGTCAGCGTTTTCCAGCTGGTGCTCGGGTCAAAACATAGACCCTGCAGTAGCGTTGTGGAGATTCTCTCCTTCCTACAGGAGCTGTTGGATAAGGGCAGGTCCCCCTCCACACTCAAAGTTTATGTTGTGGCCATAGCAGCGTTTACAAAACCTATGCATGGCCAGCCACTGGGAAGGAACAATCTCATCATTCGATTTCTGAGAGGAGCTAGGAGACTAAATCCTCCCCGGCCCCCTCTGGTTCCGATCTGGGACCTCTCCATGGTCCTGGAAGCTATGAAGGGCTGCCCCTTCGAACCAATTCAGTCTGTGGATTTGCGGTATCTTTCATTTAAGACCGCTCTCCTTGTGGCTCTCGCCTCAGTCAAGCGAGTGGGTGACCTGCATGCGCTCTCTGTGAGCACTACGTGCATTGAGTTTGGGCCTAACAAGTCTAAAGTCATTCTCAAACCAAGACACGGCTATGTCCCCAAAGTGCTCTCCACTCCGTTCAGAGCGCAAGTCATTTCCCTATCAGCCCTCTCAGGATCTGATAGTGAGAACAATGTAAATCTTCTCTGCCCGGTCAGGGCGCTAAGAATATACGTTGAACGGTCTGCTGTTTTCAGGCAGTCAGAACAGCTCTTCGTTTCATTCGGTGGCCACACCAAAGGGCTAGCCACCTCGAAACAGAGCCTTTCCAGATGGATAGTTGACGCTATCGCTCTGACTTATAAGTCTAAAGGCCTCCAGTGCCCTTTGGGCATTAGAGCCCCTTCCACCAGAGGCATGGCCTCTTCATGGGCCTGGTCCAATGTCAAAATATTTTTATGTGGCCGCAGGCGATCCACTCAGCATAATGACCCTAGAATTAAGAAGAGTACTGAACTCTATATCAGGGGCAGCCTGGACGGTTGAGGGAGGCTTTACACTGGAAGCCAGTCACCTTAACACGCCCTGCCTGCTGGAAGTATAGAGGCTCAAAACCTATGTGAAGGCCAGCTATGACTCAACCAGAGGTGAAGTTCTTTGCATAATGACCCTTTCAAACAAGGGGAGTATTTAGGTTTACCCAGCGGCTATCTGTGAAAAGGAACACTCTGTAAAAACACTCTCAAACCGAGGGGATGACTATCTATTTTTCTTGAGAATCTTCTGCCGAGCCTCTCTACGCGATGTTGAACTCAGAGTCCTAGGGAGCTACTAACACACAGGTGTTAGGAGTTTATACACTTACTAACAGCTGAGGCGCTTACTGTACAGGAGGCCCTGTTCTTAGAGGGCCAACGACTCACAAAAGCGCAAATATTTGCATATATATTTCTTAGGGGACTCCAGGGAGCAACTTACTCACAGAATAACTCTCTAACAAGCGGAGTAGCGTTAGCTCGACCTGAGCATAAATATTCAGTTAGCATGTCGTTCAGCTCTATGTGCACTCTCAACAGAGTGACCCTGACCACAGATTTTTACTCTGCTCAAAGACACATAGCGCTGCCACAAGGCTATGGTGAGCGGAGGCATCAGCAGAAAGTCTCTAACAGAGGAGGAGGCCTGCCACACTCCCACCAATGTGGTCTTGCACACTGATTTCACATGGAAAAAAAGTTGATGTATATCCCGCTCAGAGCCTAGAGTGAGGGCGGCAGTCTGATTAGTTGCCCGGAGAGCGAGATTTGTGGTGCGGCACAACTCAGCCACCGCGCCTGGGGTTAGACCCTGACCCTTGTCCAAGTCCCTCAGCAGATCAGCCTGGTATGCCAGCGACACAGCCATCGTGTGCAGCGCAACACCAGCCTGACCTGCCACCATGTATGCCCTGCCATTTAGACGTGAGGTGGTTTTCAGAAGTCTAGATGGCAGGGCCGGAGCTCTCAGTGTTGATGTCAGAGAGAGAGCAGAGTGTTCTGACAGACAAATGCTCAAAGTTTACGCAACCAGCCCCCTCAAGGAATGGGCGCTCGTGCTCCTCACCCAAACAAAACAGTGTGTTTCTGGGTTGTGATTTTAACTTTCAACGTATTTTGGGTTTATTTTAAGCCATCAATATAGTAATGTTAACAACAGTTGAGTTCAATAACACAACCTGGCAACACACAAGGCACTTGACTATGCTTCAGTTTTTTGACATATTGGGAGTGAGAATGGGCTGGAAAAGGATGTACTTAAAATAAAATAAAAATATATATTAAAATAATTTTTCGGGATGCCCCGATAATATATATTCTGTCCAAAAACATATTTTTTTATGGCCGATAATAAAATGATAATAAAATGGCTCATAATAAAATAATACTATTTACATTTTTTAAATGTATTCAATTTATATTGTATTGTCAACATATTGTTTTTTTAAATACAGAAACTACAATCAATCATTTTAAAAGCTACAAGTAAATTTAAAGCAACATTAGAATGTACAGTATTAAAATTGATATTCATTTTGAGATTTGATAAATAATAACTGAACAATCCTATTACATTAACCTTAAAATTAGATTAAGGAAAAGTTTATTTACCAGAACAACAATTGCATCATGTAGTGGACCATCAGTGTGGAGAGTCTCGACATCATCCTCGACGAGGTAGTCCCACTCCACTCCTATTTCAATGAAGCGCCGAGATCTTGCATCTTCTCCTTTGCCATTGAGAATGTAATGTCCTGTTGCTTGGTTCTTGATGGCTGTATTCAGAGATGAATTACAACTCTTCATAAGTTCAGGGATAAGAGGTTAACAGAAGGATCTGAATCAAACTGAAAGATCTGTTCATTTTTAAGCTGTCGCATCAGCCATCAAAACAGATGTTTTGATGTGCACATGTCAGGAAAATCACCATTGCTACCAGTCATCAAATGTCACTTGTGAAAAAAGGTTTGATGCAATGAAATCAAAATTGACCTTTGATTTCCTACATGTTTAGTGTGATAAAATTGTGTTTATTCTTGCCAGAGGAAAAAAAAGGTCTGGATATCCACAAAATGTTAACTTTAAAAAGGATAATTCCCCCAAGCATGAACATTTTCTTCTGTGGAATTAGAAAAAGGTTTTGCTCCTCTATACAACAAAAATGAATGGTAACCAGGAGCTGTAAGGTCAGGAAAAAAACAACACAATAAAAGCTTCATACAGTAGTTAATTATAGTTCATACACTAGTGTGCTATATTACAAGCCATCACATAGATTTGTGTGAATAATAAATTGAAATTAATGTTATTTACAAAATCTGAAAATCACGGTCACCATTCAGCTTGGAAATTATGCTTTTCCACCTGTGATTTAAAAAAAAAGCACTTTTTTTAAATCATATTTTTTGTTTTGTGTGAATAATGCCTTAAAATAAAAAAGGTTTATTTTCCCAGGCCATTTGATGACTGAAAAATAGACTAGAATAAAGGCTAAAGGTGTTAATCATAAAACTAATCAGAGCAAGCAAGGATGCTACTGATGGAAACTCACATATTATGCATTACTTAATTCATTGTTCACTAATATATTTAATTATCATGCAAATAAATACTTTTTATCTTAATCACAAATCTTAATTTTGGAGACAGAAATGGGTAATTTATTACCATTATTCTTTTTTTCTTTTTTATTTCAATTTACTTTATTGTTGGTTAGTATGTATAATACATATATGTATACATGTATTTCATATGTATAATACATAATTGGCTGCAGTGCATCAGTTTAGCCAATGTATCTTTTTTTTCAGAACCCTGAGGCCTATGCTTAGACAGCCAACTCTTAATTTAACAGACTGGTGAAGCGAAAGATTTCCGTAATGTTTCCGTAATCCAAGTCTTCTGTTTGATGGAAATTGCTAAGCTTTAGCATTTTGGCATCCAAAGGAATTTAAGTTACATTAAATATATGGATAACTGACATTTGTATCAATTAGCTATTAAAGGGTTAGTTCACCCAAAAATGAAAATGATGTCAGTAATTACTCACCCTCATGTTGTTCCAACCCCGTACGACTTTTGTTCATCAACATGTCGAATCGGCCGAAAAAAAGCCGACGAGGACCAATTTCAGCCGACTGTGCGGAACCGTGCGGAACACACTGAGAAAACTTAGTCGGCCGACGCACAAAAACTGCCTGGTGTGTCCCGTTAGTAGTGAGCCTACGTTCTGACATACTGTACAACCCAGAAGCGCTGCGCTGTTACACTACGTGAACTCAATCAGAGGCCCACACAGAAGAAAATTAATAGTTGAATAAAGTCGTTATTTTGGGGGATTTTACGCACAAAAAGTATTCTCGTCATTGATACATTAAGGTTGAGCCACTATAGTCACTTGGACTATTAATAATTATGTGTTTACTAACTTTCTGGGCAGGCAAGTTTCAATTACAATAGAAGCCTATGGAGGAGTAAGACAGCTCTCAGATTTTATCCAAAATATATTAATTTGTGTTCCAAAAATGAACGAAAGTCTTATGGGGTTGGAACAACATGAGGATGAGTAATTACTGACATCATTTTCATTTTTGGGTGAAAGCACCCAACTCCTTAAGCACTCCTAAAGGAAATGATTATTGAAACAGAAACATTACCTTTGTAAGACCTCTTGGAAGGTTAACTTGGGCAGTAAAGATGGGCATTGAACTACTTACTCTATTCTAGGTAATTAAAATAAGGTTAGGTTTAATTAAAAGTTCAACTACCAAGGAGTAATATTTAAAGTCCTACAGTACTTTCAAAGAAGCACTTTCAAGAAGATCGAAATATGCTTAGAAAAAAAGCGACTTCAATTCAATTAATTCAATTACGTATGTGCATTACAATGTGATAATTTCTGTCTGCATCGGCTTCTCAAAATGAATAGAATGAATAAAAAGGGCCATTTTGTCTTTCCCTATTTTTACTCCGTGTACAGTTTAAAGAGGCTATGTGAAGCCAGTACTGTTACAGTTCAGAGACAAAAAAATTGAACCTTAATTAAGTAAGGGCCTCAAAGAAAACAAGTGATTTTAGAAAAACAAAAAACACTGACATTCAAAACTAGATTTTATTCACAAAGCATAAAAATGCAATGCCTTAATGCTCACATTTTTTATGGCAAACAGAACTGTTCAGTCACAATGCCAATTAGCAGGTTATGCCGGAAAGAAAATTCTCAATGGGTGGCTCGGGATTTCTAATGAGTTTTTAGAGTAGCGGTTTAGTATGACTTTCTTTCTTCAGCCGAAGACAAATTAAGCAAATCATTTGAGGAAAACATTTCAGGATCATTTATTCTTATTTAAATTAGTTAACATGTTATTTTTGCATAAATGCATCTGTTTGTGTGTGTATCCTGGATGCCTCAATCTTGTGAATTGTCAGAAATAGTTGTTTTGGACTGTTTTTACAGTGTGACGTAATCTTTGCACATTCCTCTTTTGAACAATGGTGCTGTTCTTGCTGCCTACATTAAGCATGATCTTCCCAACGTGCATACGTCACACGAGAAGTTGTGAACTTATGGAAGCGCATTGCAGAGCAGGACCAAGGTGAATATTTGTGTTTAAGTATATAAATTTGTATTTTATTATTATTATTTTCAGAAATTACAGATCATTACCCTTATTTGTTGTCTAGGATCGTGTGGTTTACTTTGAAGCTGCCTAAATATGGATTTTGGACCATCAAAAATGGACTACGGTGAGCCCAGTTTCTCTTCAGCTAAAAAAAGGATAGTATCTAAATCTTTGATGGGCCGTAGTAAAAAATCAAGAAATTTTAATTTGTGGGTCAACTACTGCTTTAACTGCTGAATTTGGCAGACGTGTTTATCCAAAGAGGCTTGCATTGCATTCAAGGTACACATTTTAGTAGTTACTGCTTGCCCTGGCTGTTGCTAGTGCCATTCTCTATTGTTTGAGCTACAGGAAGGTTCATGTTTTGTTCTACAACATTAATTTAGTTACATACATTCATACATACACCGCAAATGCTTTCAATTTTTTTACTAAAAGTTGTCTGACAAGCATGCTATGGGCAGTTGTAGTACAACTTCTGCATTAAAACAACAAAATGCTTTTAAAATTCATGTTTGAGCTTCTATATGCAGCATGTGTAACAAAACGTGAAAAATGATTATAATCGTAATTTGAAAACCGCTATTTTAAAAACCCACTGTAAATTCCAGAGAGAACCCTCGGCTTGAAATTGCTCATTCCCTTTCAGGTTTTAGGACTATGGTCCACAATGCCACAGACAAATTGTGGTGGACAGTGACTGTCTCTAAAATTTGTGGGTATAATTCTGTTTAATGCACTTCCAGGAAAATGCACATGCTGCTTTATATTAATACATTGGTCCGATGGATAAGTATTAGAGTGAAATGGATCCATTAAGCAAGGCTACCTGTACCACGCACAGAATACATGAGCATGCATTTGATCTTTTTGTTGTTTATCCTGGGAAACATGAGGACAGATTTCACTTACCAAGAATTTGAGGAGAAGCCTCATGTTCTTGTATGATCACATGTCTAGCCCCAGGAGGAATGAGAAACATCTTTAGGTAACCTTTGCAACGTTGAAAAAAAAGGCAAAGGAAGAGACAGCAGAAGCAATTAGTTAGCTAAGAAGTTCTACTACGGTTTGATCTTTGCAGAGGTGGGCATCTCATCACTAAGGCATTTCTACAGTAGTACATCACTAAAGCTTTCAGATTAGAACAGTCAGAATATTGCAACTGTCCATCTAGCAGCGTCACGAGAAGCCTATAAGGGAAAAATATCAAGACGTGACAGAAGGTTCCACTTCCATTCATTTCATACATTCATCCATGTGAATGTATGACATATCCTTCAGAAGCTCAAAAAAACAATGTCAGGCGAAAAACAAAACTGAAAACCATGAACAATTGTTATGTAAGGCTAATTAAGAAGGATGCTGAATGGCAGAGCCTTGAGTCAGGTTGCAATACATCACACAAGAACACAAAAACACTAATGTTGCCTTCTCTATGAATGCCCATTCCTCTGCAAAGCATGATACCACTCACCCATCACATTTCTAGAATCCCCCGTTTCATTCAGATATATATTCCGAGCTCCTTTCGGCAGCAAGAAGGCTCCTCTTGTTTTCCCTTCAGAATCACAAGGATTTGTTACGTCATTTTGTCCTACACTCTTTGTCATTGACATGATAAATGCCTCTAAACCAAAGCTAGACTTTGAAACAGTCTCTAGCAGCGTGATGCTTGTCTGAGACTATGTGTGATGTAAAAAGTTGGCCATGAGTCTAATCATTGCAATGAAGGATTAAGTCACTTAAGGCAGTGTCTGTTGGGAGGGTTTATCATCAATAAATGTGGACAGGAAGACATCTGCAAGGAAATATGGGGCTGCTGGGTAATCCTAATAGAGTTCAGATGAGGTCTAAAAAGAGTGCAGGCCTAAAAAGTAGCAAGAATAAAATAGCGTTGAGGAAGGAGAAAGAGAGATTAAAGAAAATGGACAGACATAATGGCTGGTGTGTTATGATGGTGGGGGAGGGATGATATACACTACTACAGTATGTATGAGTGAGGGTGAGAGAGAGCCTATTTATATATTATTTTCATGTTATTTCCATATTATACTGCATATATCCTATTTTGAAATTAGAAATATGGACATTTTTATTAAGCTCTTCAAGACCTTTATTTAAAGAGACAGTTCACCCAAAATGAAAATAATGTCATCATTCACTGTCGTTCCAAATCTTTATGAAACACAAAATAAAATATTTTCAAGAATGTTGGGGTCCAAACAACTTACTGCCCACTGACTTACAAACCAAACAAACAAAAAACACTGGAGACTTTTTTCAAAATATCTTATTTTTTTTTCTACAGAAAAATAAACACAAGCATACAAGTTTGGAATGACATGAGGGAAAACTATTTAAATTTTGGGATGAACTATGCCTCTAATGTAAGAGTATAGTCTTCATTGGACATTTAAGTCAAGGCGAGTATGCACAACAAAACAATTTTATGCCAATCTTTTAAGGAAGATTCTGAGTTCAATTCATCTCAAGCTTATCTGTGGCCTGCTGTCTATCACTAAAGAAAATCATTTTAATCTGAAATAAATTGAAAAATACAAAGGAAAAACACTTGAACATTAATGTACCTATAATGGAAACACCACAACCAAAACCTTTAAAATATGCAGTCACAGTACATAAGTCAGCATGACACTGGTGTCATAGAATTGCTTGCCAACGTGTTTCAAAAGCTGGCAAACCCAAGTTAAAAAGGTCAAATGTAAAATTTCACATGATATCTGCTCAGGAATATCAGCAAAGGATGTATTTGTCAAAATGCTGTTTAAATGGAACAAAGTCAATCAGGAATTACGTTGATAATGTAGAACAAAAGTTTTAAACCTTAAGAGGATGATTTACACAGATCGATTCTGGTCAGGTTTTTCTTTGGGTTTTATAAACAAAGCCATAGGATTTATTTTCAGTGAAGTTATTTTCTGTGGTAATCGACAGCATTATTCAGATGCAGTTGATAGAGTTTAATTTATATCATCCTCGAAACATTCCTTTAAAGCTACTAGCTACAGTCAATGCAGAGGACAGCAGTACAGCAGGAAAGAGTGGTGTAGGATTAGACAATATAAGATACTTGCAGGTTGTGTTTTCCAAAACAGGAATTTCTTTTTGGGATCTCTTGCTTAACTTTTTTCCTGTTAAAACAAGTAATCAATTGAAAATAAAACAAGATGGAGTTAGGTGGAGAAATGTCAAAAATGCTGATGTAGTTCATGCAGACAATGTGTTAAAATTAGTAATGATAATAAGTACAATATAAGGAATTTGTGATATAAAGTGTCACAAATTGTGTACAATCACAAATATGATGCATACTTTATGAAAACATCATGCTGCACATCATGCAAATTCTGGATAGAGCCAGAATAAAACAATTCATTGTCACAAGTAAATACAGCACTTGTGACACCATGCTAATTAAAGTTAAGGAATTGCACATTCATAACAGGAAATCTGCATTCATAACAAAAACTGAGGCACATCTGAAAGAAATCATGCAGGAAACATCGTCTCAATGCCATGCCACATGCCACGTCTTTAAGATGCAACAAAGGCAACATAAACATTCATGAATTATGCATTAATATGAGTGTTTTATCGTCATTATATAGACCTTTAGGCCAAATGCCAGAATGAAGCTTTAAAGGATCTGTTGCGATTGTATGTCTATATAATAGTAAAATTAGGCAGCTCCCGAAATTACTGCAATGAAACATTGTGCCAGACCCACATGGTTCGTGACAATGCCTGTTTCCGAAGAAGATTTATATTTATCCTAAGAATGTGATTTGCATATGTAGGCTAAAATTAATTTAAATTAAGCAATCATCACGTCATTTTTGATTCAGAGCAGCCATAGCTCAGAACTACTGTACGTAGCAAAGTCCCGCACACTGTATTCAAATTAGCTAATGTGACAGCCCTTGCCATTTTAAAGATGTCAGCCCCTTGCCCTTAGTGCATGTGAGTTCCTCTCTAATCACATAATACACCATGAAGTTAAACGAATAGGATTAATAGAGGGAAATTGGTATTATGGTACATGCTCCATTTGGTTATTTTCTTTTGTGCTATTAATTCAACTACACGTACATGTACAGCTAATTTGAAAAGGGGAAAATAAGGATAAAATAACAGAAAGAATCTTAGGATATAAAAATAATCTAATGATAAAAGCCACCAGTGACCCAAAACACTGTTTTTTAATAACTGGAGAGATGTTCCATATCCTCATTAACTGCTTAGTGAACGGACAGGCCACTATACAATTATTACTTTCAGCCAAGGCATCATTATCAACATGCACGGAGGTTGGTTGAACAAGAAATAACATGATATGATAAGCATTGTGACAATATTGTGACAGGCTTTTCACATAGTCACAGTTTCATGCAGGTGTAAAGAACCAGCTTCAGTAGTATGAGAACTGTGTTGTAGGGATGTACAATAAATTACAAGATTAGAGATACAAACTGTTCCAAAGTTTGGGGTCAGTAAGAGAGAGAAAAAGGAAAAGTATCTTATGCTCATCATGGCTGCATTTATTTGATAAAAAAAATACAGTAAAAACAGTAATATTGAGAAATATTACTACAATTTAAAATAATGGTTATTTAAAATGTAATTTATTTCTGTGAAGCCAAAGCTAAATTATCTGCAGCCATTACTCCAGTCTTCAGTGACACATAATCCTTCAGACATGATTCTGTCAGTTGCAATGACAAAAATCTCTGTTACTGAGATGCAGATGTGGGTAGTCCATAAACATACAAATAAGCCTATTGTTATGTGAATCTATTCCATTTATATTTTCCATATAGCATTTATATTTTCCACATAGCATTCATAACATTATTTGTATTACAATATTTCCATATTATAAAATCGTGGGATAGACAACATATCAAAGTGAGTATCACAAGTGTGCCTGTAGGTTTTATTTTGTCATACAAAGTCAACTTATGACTCTTTGGACCCTGGCTGGGATGGACATTTCAAGGCTGGACTCTTGTACTTTAATTGAATACCGCTGCACTACAGTTATAGCCATAGTGACAATGTATCAAAACATAATATAATTAAAACTATCGCAGTGGGGGAATCTATTTATAAATTAATTCTGGTGTGAGCCACAAGCTCCCACTAGGCTGCACAACTGGAAAACACCATTAAAAAGTAAAGTGATAGTTTCTTAAGGAAACCAATTAGATGACTACCATGCTTTCTTCCCTGTTGTTGGCTGAATGATAATGACACCCCTCCCCCTAAAACTGATGGCTTTTCTGTGATGGACTGCTCAAATAAAAGCTTCCTCTGCCTCTGTCCATCTATTGTGATTCCCTGGGTACAACATTTTTATGGTTTCCTGGGTTCTGCTTTTTTATATGTTGTTCAATTCATATTGAATTCACTGCCAATGGTACTTGGCTCTATCCATCACAATGTCAATGATAGAAATTGGCTAATCGACAATTAGTGTGATCAGGTGAATACATTAATAATGAAAACCAGCTGATCTGAAAGGAGTGAGACTTGCAACAAAACCAGGATGCTCTCCTGCGTGTCTTGGGGAAATTATACACAGTTTGTATGCAAAGTAAACAGTCGAGTTGGAGTGGTAAGTCCTGAGGGAAGCTCTGTGAGTTCATATAATTTCAATAAATGTTGTAAATATTGTTTCTCTATGTTTACAGGTGAGCACCTCCTGCAACAAGCAGGCCAGTGGTCCTGAATGTCAATGTTCTTGGCTTGCTATTTGACATGTATTTACGATGTAATTTATGTTGTATTTGTTCCTGCTGTATATCACTCACCTTCCCCTTTTTATTCACAAGTGTGATGTTGTTTTTCACTGAGATACCAGTGTGAGATTGCTGTGCTGTGGTGTGTGTGTGTGTGTGTGTGTGTGTGTGTGTGTGTGTGTGTGTGTGTGTGTGTGTGTGTGTAATACACGGGTTTCTGTGCAACGTCATCACGTAGATGCGCGCGCATCTAAGAGGCAGAAAGCAACAGTCTTTACGGCTATATCTAGCAGAAGCAGAGATGACGCGGAGCTGTTGTGCTGTAAACTAACCTAAATGCATAGGGTATGTCATGTTTTTATGATTCGCAAACTTAGTTGGACAATTTCATACTAGTCAACTAACTAACTTTTTACATAATGTTATATTAATATGCAAATGAAACACAAGCAAACAGATTCAACTCTGAAATTGCAGTTTATTATTGAGTCAACAAGAATTTACAAACAATGCGAAATCTACGTTAATTACAATGTTCTTTTACAGAACTCGACATAACATATAGCGGTCTTGCCTCTTGGATGCGCGCGCATCCGGTATTGTTTGTATACAAGAAACCTATGTATAGGAGGTGTCTATAATTTACTGCACATCCATCTAATGAAAAACTACATTTCATATCATGTGTCTAATTAGCTTTTAGAATATTGATTTAAACAGATAGTTATCCCCTGATACCTATGAAACATAATGAAAACAATGAGAACATGTCTACACCTGGTAGTAACATCCGCCTGTCGATCTGATCACCAGTGTTCAGAAGAGACAGATCAATGTTTACACTTGGTGGTAATGTCTTAAATCTGTCTCACTTGTGATGGAGAAGAGAGTCTCTAATAATCAGTCTACATATGTCACTTACTATTGTGTTATTATTATGTTGATAAAGCAAAAATCCCAAATATATACATTTTAATATAAATCTCAAGCTTTGACAAGTTAGTAAGTGATCCTACACTCTTAAACTACAAATACAATGTAGTCAAATGCATTTTTGTCTTGAATGTGGTTTGAACAATCAGGGCCGGGTTTCCCGATAACGATGTATTTTAGCTCTTAAGAGCGCTCTCTACGTGCAAGGTTACGAACGCTCGCGGCAATTCCGCGCGTTTCCCAAAAATGCACTTAACATGAACGCGCGAGAACGCGTTTTACGTGCTACTTAAGAGTCGCTGTCCATTTGCGAAGTGCTGAAATATAACCTTATATGGATTCATATTCTGAACATTTAACCTAATAATCGTCATCTGTTGTGGATTAGCAATCAAGACAAGTCTATAAAAAGCACCTACAGGCGGAGGCACTGACAAAATGGCTGGGAAAAATAAAAAATAAAAATAAAAACAGATACCTTTCAAAAAGATTACATTAAAGAGTGCCCTTACTTAAACAGGGAGGAAGATGAAGAGGTGGAGGAGGTGGAAGAGGAGGACGACGACTAAGATGGCATGGGACCACATGATGGCCAACCAAGAAATCGCCAATACATGGCTGGTTTTCGTGCACGTCATTGACAGATTTTTTTTAATTCATACCATTTTGCCCAGTCTTTGAAGCATATTTTCCACATTACTTCTTTTATATATTTTTTTGTTAATTCATTTAATTTAGGTGTGTATTTCTATCTTTTTCTTCCCTTTTTAATTATTTCATTTATAAATTTATGTAAACAAAAAACGAGCAAAATAAAATGTACAATAAAGTACACTCAAAACATTATATTACTCACGTTGCAGTGTGTTAAATCTAGATAAAAGTGTAATCTGCCGGTTGTCCTGCAGGTGTCCTCATAAATCTGTCTTCTTACGATGCACTTGGGGATGTACGATTACTCCAGAGCACTCGTAGTTCTACGAAGATTTTCAAGTTCTACTTAAGCTACGATGCTTTTGGGAAACAGACCATAATATTAAGATCAGTCGTACGATCGTTTTTACGATCAACTTAGGCTTACGATGCTTTTGGGAAACGCAGCCCTGGTCATTACACTTATACTGATAATAACATGCCTTAATAATAAGAAAAAACTAAATCTGAGATTTTATTGGATGAATTAGGACCAATGAAAATACATTTTTCAACAAATGTCCCATCATTTTTTTAAACTCATGAACAGTCAGTGCTTTACACATAAGCCCTATTTGGACTGGATTAGTTGGTGGGGTAAAGTAATCATTACCAGTGATTTTAGTTCCGTCCGAATGTGCCATCTCAGTAATCATTACAAACAATGTCAGTAAAGATTACGGCAACTTTTACCTTTTGTAAAAAGGTCTGGAAAACTACCTCAGGTAATGCTAATCCCGTCCAAATGTGAATGCCTGTGATTGCTGATGTTGTATTATCGTGTTTTTTGACCTACCTGAGCTACCGTTTGCACACCAATCTTCAGCATGCTTTCATTTCACTTCATTTCATTTCAATATGGATAGTATCCGACAAAGAAATAAAATTATAAAATTAATAAATAGAGCCAAATCGCAAAAAAAAAAAAAAAAAAAACTGTAAAGAGTACCCATTTTAATATCAGTCTCAGTTAAGAGTAATATGCCTTTCTAGATTTTCAAGTTCACTTATGTGGGTTTATTATAAACAGCCACTTCTATAAACTCATGAAGTTTACTTGAATAGGGTTTTTATAATAAATTCAAATTATATTAACAAATAATAAATTAAAATACATATACGTCATGATACACGCAATCACATGACCTTCTGTAACGCCCGCATCTAGAAAACACACACTCCCACTTCTGTAATAAAAACGGACATGTTAGTCCTGTCCGAATCAGTATATGAAATCGCAGACGTTGAGTGATACATTTATTTAACTCGAACGTCATTTAGAAAACTGGTCCTGTCCATATAGGGCTATATTCAGACATTTATTGTAATAACCATAACATTCAGGCTGGCAATGAAAATATGCTGTAACTGAAGTAAAGGAGATTGCTTTTGTTCAGTCCTAAAGCTAGACTCAAGTAAAGTTATTACATCAGCTGTTCAATTCGCTAAGGTTCTTTAACTACAGTTGAAGCACAATGACAAAGTTTTCCAGATGTAGTCAAGAAAAAGACCTCTAATTTGTCTGATAAAGAATGAATGTTCCTACATTGAGTGGGTCTAATGGACATTTGAGCATGGTCATTTATGTATATGTGCAAAGAACAAGGAAATGACAGATGCCCTTTACTCTTGAATGCGTCCAAATACATTTCTCAAACAGCTTGTTCATTCTATGGTGTCAGAGGAAGAGTGTCAAGAGAAAAAATGTGAATACAGAATAAGAATTCCAGCTGGTGACACTGTGAAATGAGAAATACCTAAATAAAAAAATGAGGTCAAGTAGGGGTTGTGAGAGCCACATGCAAATGAGACAACCTAGTGTGAAAAAAGTATTTTGTGTCATACTACACTGTCAAAACTCACTGAATGAACTACAGCAGACTCAGATAGAGGATGACTTAAAAATAAACTTCAGTTTGTGTCCCTCTGTGACAAGTCAAGTCAAGTGAACTCCTGAAGTGTCCTCAAACTAGAGGACTGGAAATAAAAACTTAATGACAGGGCTGAAGTCCAGAATAAAGGTCTGATTTAAGTTAAATACTGAAAGTCAGTGACCAAGGAGAGAGGAAAGTATCTTACCAGCTTTCTTGGGCACTCGGGTGAAGGTTCCTTTCACAGTTCGGCAGTGGGAGTTGTCACCCCCACACACACCACACTTATCTTCCACCTTGTTGGAGCCAATTTCCCTGTCACAGCCCACTTTCTGAAGGAGAGGAAGAGAGATATGAGGGGATATGCGAGACACTAAGAAAAAAGGCAAGATGTGCTTTCAGAAACACTTTCAAGCTTTCATCTTTGGATATATCTACATCTAATATCATGAAACTACAGACCTAATGGGCCAGAGAAACAAGCACGCAGTCATCATTTGAACATTTTGTTTGAACTCCCGTTCTTGCGGTAGCTCTGTATACAGTATAATGTATAGCCCTTGGTCCTTTTCAGAAGTCTAAGCGTGATTCGCATGATTTTTGGCTCGTATGTGAACACTCAAAGTGATCTCAGACCCCTTAAAAGGAAACCGAACCGAGACCACCTCAGGAGGAGGTCTGAGTACGGTTCGCTTTCGGTACAGTTTGTTAAAAATGTCCATTGTGAACACAAATCAGTCCGGGCTCACTTTATTTTTCCATTTGTGATTTGCAATGTTTGGTCATCAGGTGCCTCTGTACAAATAGGCTGTTCATCATGGCTGTTTCTTCTGGCATATCTCTACAAATGATTCATTCATTACGTACACTTGTTTATTGTCATTTTAACCACTTCCAAACTGTATAAGAGAGACGCAGCTGATTGCTTTGCCAGTTGAAATATTTTGATATGCAGGTTTACAAGCGCACACCCTTAAAGCGTATGCACAGAAAGTCCGCCCTCACAGCGCGTGTACAAAACTAAATTCTCTTTAGCGTCTTGTTGCATTTAAAGTGTCAAAAACACACAAGGTTCACATAAAGTTTTTTTTTTTTAAAGTAAATGTAAACATTACATGGGAAATAAATTCCATGTAGTATTGCAACAAACATTTGTGCAAAATAAACAACTTGCTTTACAAAATAATAATAATTAATAATAATAATCTTTATGTCACCCGCTGTGTTCATGGACTTTTCAGTTAGTTGTCATTTGTCACATGTTTCTTTGTTCAGTTTCTCCCTGGTTACTATCATTAGTTAATCTGTATCACCTGTGTCCCATTAATTACCATAATCTGTGTTTGCTATTTAGTTTCTCCCATTCACTCTGTCTTTGTCTGATCTCTGTTAGGTATGGTTGTGTTTATCCTGCCTGCTTGGAGAACTTTCTTTAAACTAGATGTATGTTGATCTGTTTGTCGTCCTATCTAAGCCAACTGTGACACTTTGTAAGGGTGTAGCCAAGAACAGGCAGGACAGGCAGTGAATGGATTGATTTATTTCTTCCAAAGAATAAATTATATACAGGGGCAGATATAATGAAAGTAATTTCAAAAATAAAGTCCATATAAAAATCAAAACTAAAGCTGGAAGTTAACTGAAACTAACAAAAATAAATCTCCCCTGTTAACAAAATAACAAACAAACAAAAATACTAAAGGTCAGCAGATCATGATGTTACTGGGTCTGGACTGATCTGACCTCTGATACTTCCACCACTGCTATATATACCCCTTAGTCTCTACCAAACAAAAATAGAGGTAATCATCAAAAGAAAACGTTCCCCAATTAACAATAATATTTACAACAAAATATACACTGTATCGTACCTAACAAAATACCATCAAGTACTTAAAGCACAATACACAACCTACTCCAAACAAACAAAACAAAATGAAACTAAATGAAATCAAATAAAAGATCCCCCTCCGATTTGGATTACGATGGTACAGTCCAATTTCCTCTGGAGCAGTACAAGTTTGGAGGCTGATGCCCCGCCTCTCCCTTTGTTTGGTGACACATGGAATGCGGCCGTTCACTCCATGGACCAGAGGAATCTAGGACTCAGGTAGAGTTTAACAGCAAAGAATATTAGTAGTGTGCACCCTTCTATATATTCAAACTTTAATAAACTGTTAACTTGATAAGTTGTCCTGTGTAAGTTGTCTTATTTCTTATACTAGGGGAATTAATAAAATAAAACAAATTAAACATATTAAATTAAACTTCAAAATAACCAATTTAAATCATGGTAGAGTTAAATATGTGAGGTGAGCTACGCACCCGTCACACTCTCCCCCACCTCCGGTTCCTCGCTCACATGGCGGGAAAGGAAGTCAGCAGTAAGGTTCTCTCGTCCTGGCCGGTGGAGAACCGTAAATTGATAGGGTTGCAGAGACAAATACCAGCGGGTTAACCTGGCATTAGTGTCCTTCATGTTGTTCAACCATTGGAGTGCTCGATGGTCAGTCTCTAAAGTGAAATGCCTGCCCAAGAGATAATATCTTAAAGAGTCCAATGCCCATTTCACTGCTAAGCATTCCTTCTCAATAGTGGAATAGCGCACTTCCCTAGGAAACAGTTTTCGGCTAATATAAGCCACAGGGTGATAGTTTCCCAGTTCTCCCTGAAGTAGCACTGCTCCTAGTCCAACTCCTGACGCATCGGTTTGTAAAACAAATGGTTGATCAAACTTGGGACTGTGCAACACTGGGCTTTCCTGTAGCGCTCCTTGAATGTCCTGGAAAGCTCTCTGGGCCTGCTCCGTCCACTGAATCTGATTTGGGCAATTCTTCTTAATCAGATCTGTTAGGGCCGCAGCTCTCGAAGAAAAATTGGGCACAAATCGACGATACCACCCAACCAATCCGAGAAAAGACCTCACCTGTTTCTTGGTCTTAGGTAGGGTCCAGGACTTAATAGCTTGCACCTTCCCCACTTGTGGCCGGATGACCCCATTCCCCAAGACATACCCAAGGTATTCAGTCTCTTTCTTTGCCAGGGCACATTTACCAGGGTTGATTGTTAGTCCTGCTTCTTGTATGCGTCTTAAAACCATCTGCAAATGCTTCAAATGCTCTTCCCACGTTTCACTAAAAATCACAATGTCATCAAGGTAGGCTGAGGTAAAATCAGACAAGCCATGCAATACCTGATCCATTAGTCTTTGGAAAGTGGGCGGAGCCCCATGCAGGCCAAAAGGCATAGTCGTAAAATGATGCAGGCCCCAAGGAGTCCGGAAAGCAGTCAATTCCCTGGATCTGGAACTCAAAGGCACTTGCCAGTAACCTTTACATAGATCAACAGTGCTCAGATATTTTGCATTACCCAGGCGTTCAGTCAATTCCTCAATACGAGGCATCGGGTACGAGTCAAATTTCGAAACTGAATTCAAATATCGAAAGTCAATGCAAAATCTTGTAGTTCCATCCTTTTTAGGTACTAAGACCACAGGACTGCACCATTCACTTTTGGAAGGTTCAATCACCCCCAAAGAACTCATCAAGTCCAATTCCTTTTTAAGGGCTGGAAGTAATCTTTCAGGTACACGATAACTCAGTCTCTTTGGAACGGCATCTTCTTTCAAGATGATGTCATGCTCTACCAGCTTTGTTCGACCAGGCTCCTCCTGGAACAATTCAGGATGACACAGAGACTGAAGTTGCTGTTGCTTGGACTCAACTCAACTCAACTTTATTTATAAAGCACTTTCAACACCACAAGTGGAACCAAAGTGCTGTACAGAAGGTATAAAAGAGAAAATAAAAACATAAAAACAATGCAGACATACACAACTTACAAAGCGTTATCAAATGCTAAAGAAAACAAATACGTTTTAAGCGCACTCTGAAAAGCACCCAACGAAGGACAGGATTTTATAGACAGAGGAAGGTTATTCCAGAGCCTAGGAGCTGCAACAGAAAAAGCTCGATCACCTTTACATTTTAAACGGGATTGTGGAACCATGAGACACAATTGGTCGTTTAAAGCGCAGAGATCTGCTGGATTGACAGCGAATGATTAAATCAGTAACATACTCAGGTGCTAGACCATGCAGAGACTTAAAAACATACAACGCTTTGTATTGAATTCTATATTGTATGGGTAACCAATGTAGTTTAATTAACACCGGAGTAATGTGCTCTCTCTTCTTAGTACCGGTTAAAAGTCTGGCAGCTGAGTTCTGAACAAGCTGCAAACGGGAGAGTGAAGCCTGACTCACACCCAGATACAACACATTACAATAATCCAAACGGGATGACACAAAGGCATGAACAACCTTCTCCATATCGTCAAAAGAAAGGATAGATTTCAATTTAGATATTGATCTAAGATGGAAGAAACTATTCTTAACGACAGCATTGATTTGCCGGTCAAATTTAAGCTCAGAGTCAAAAATGACACCAAGGTTCCTCACGCTAGACAGTTTTTTCCCAGGAAACAACCCCAGGCAGTCATCAGCCACACAGCCCTTATTTCCAAATAAAATCATCTCGGTCTTATCCTCATTTAGTTGGAGAAAGTTTTTCGCAAGCCAACACTTAACTTCGGCCAAACATGCATGAAGAGACTGAATGGCACATTTATGCCCATGTTTCAGTGGTAAATAAATTTGAGAATCATCCGCATACAGATGATACTGAATCCCAAATTTTTCAAAAAATCGAACCTAGAGGGAGCATATAAAGCGAAAATAAAATTGGTCCCAGTATAGAGCCCTGTGGAACCCCACACACAAGAGGGGCAACGGAAGAAGAATAATCCCCTAAATTGACTGAAAAAGTCCTATCCTTCAAGTAGGAAGAGAACCATTTCAGGGCTAAGCCCTGAATACCAACCTGATCCCTAAGACGATCAATGAGAATGTTATGATCAACCGTATCAAATGCCGCTGAAAGGTCTAATAAAAGCAAAACAACACGGTTTCCAGAATCAACACTTCGTAGGATATCATTAGAGACCCTCAAAAGAGCGGATTCTGTACTATGACCAGCTCTAAAACCTGACTGGAATCTATCTGAAATGTTATTCCTCATTAAAAAATCATTAAGCTGTGCATTCACAATTTTTTCCAGTATCTTAGAAATAAAAGGCAATTTTGAAATCGGACGAAAACTACTCATGTCAAAGGGGTCTAAGCCATTCTTTTTTAAAAGGGGCTGAATAACCGCATGCTTAAAACTAACCGGAACAACACCAGATGACAAACTAATATTCATAATAGACAAAATACTAGGGCCAATTGAATCAAGTACCTTCTTAAACAGAGAAGAAGGGAGCACATCACCAGGAGACTTGGTGGGCTTCATATGAGCAGTTATATCATTAAGCTGATGCAAAGAAACAGGCATAAAACTGGACAATTGGTTCAAAGGGTCAAAAGAAGCAATACAATCATTGCCAACAGAAGAAATCTGAGATCTAATTCCATCAACCTTGCCAATAAAAAAAGTTTAAGAACTCTTCACACATGTCAGCGGAAGGAATGAGTGAAGGAGTAGCAGTAGGATGAAGAACTGCATTTACAGTGGAGAAAAGTACTCTAGAATTATTACAGTTTCTGGAGATGATAAATGAGAAATAATTTGATCTAGCCAATTTAACAGCTCTTTGATACTCGTTCAAACGGTTCTTCAAAATCTCATAAGAGACTTGTAATTTATCTTTAACCCATTTGCGTTCAGCCCTCCTACACTCCTGCCTAAGAGCACGGGTAGTACTGTTCAACCAGGGCTCCGATTTAACTTTTTTTCCCCTGACTTTGACAGGAGCCACAACATCTAAAATCTCTAAACAAGAAGAGTTAAACTGATCGACCAACTCTTCTAAACCCATACAGGGAGAGTGTGACTCAGTCAATGAAAAAAAAGAAGAGACATTAAAACCAGCTGAAAAATTACTAGCTGTGCATGGATTGAGTATGCGAGATGAAACCGAGGCAGGAACAGTATTACCCGACGCAACACAAGGAAAGTTAGAATTTAAAATAACAGTCTTATGGTCAGAAAAGACAGTATCAGCAATCTTCACGCTATCAACAGAGAATCCCAGAGATAATACAAGGTCAAGCGTATGACCACGTTCATGAGTTGGACCCGAAACGCTTTGTAAAAAATCAAATGACTCTAGTAAATTTAAAAATTCTTTGACGAGGGGCTTTGAAGGGCAGCACACATGTATATTAAAATCCCCCAAAATTAAAATATTGTCAAAAGAAGAGACAATACCAGATAAAAATTCAGAAAACTCCTGTATAAAATCCCCATGAAAGTTTGGGGGTCTATAAATCAATACACATAGCACAGATTTAAAAGAATTCAGTGTAATTAACTGAGATTCAAAAGTGCAAAAAGACGCAGAAGGTGAAAGTCTACACTTAAACTTGTCTTTAAAAACAACTGCAAGACCCCCACCACGGCCAACAGACCTAGGGGTACTAAAAAAACTGCAACCAGGAGGAGAAAGTTCAGAGAGAGAAGTCATTTCACCATTATTAAGCCAAGTCTCAGTAATAAATAAAAAATCTAGTTCATGAGAAAGAAAAAGATCGTTCAAAATAAAGGTCTTATTTGCCAGAGATCTCGCGTTAATCAACGCCATTGTCACTGGAGTGGGAGTGGTATCGGAAGAGGATTGCAGAGAGGAATCATAAAATGTTACCGGACTCCCGTCACGTAAAGAGCGAAGATTCCGATGATTAACTCCTCGAGCTGCAGACTGTCGCCTTACGTAAACCATCCGCGAAAACTGAGGCATCAACGCCAAAGACGGGAAGACAGGCACAATGTATGAACATCTCAGGTTCACGACCACGGCCTCCGCCATTGAAGAAGTTGGTCCGATGACTGGAAACTTCCCAATCCTCTTCGATCTCACAAGGACTCCAGCACGCTTCCCACGCTTCCTTCGCCGGTTCCTCCACATGCACAGGCATCCCGGCAGGTAACACATTTTCCTCAATGCGACTGGCACATAATGCGAGTGCTGACGCCAATCATCTCTGGGATCGCAAAATAAACAATCGGACACAGTCGATCGAATATTAAATAGGGTCATGCGATCATAAACCAGAGGGGAGCAAACAGAGCGCGCGATAAAACAAACAAGAAACATTACAAATAAAAGAGACACGGACAGACTGTGGCAAGCCGGCAAACATCCTGGCGCCATGACTCAGAGAGATGATCTAAATTGAGCACTGCAGAATTCTGAACAGGAAAATACTGCTCTTCCACCTCTTCCTCATCCTTCACAGACCGAATCAGCAGACATTCCTTCCGAGGGGACCATTCTTTCAAAAGGTTTACATGCAGAATTCTCTTTGAACGGGCTTGTCCTGGAGTTGAGATCTCATAAGTTGTAGGTCCCAATTGCTTGAGTATTTTAAAAGGCCCTTGCCACTTGGCTAACAACTTACTGGACACTGTGGGCAACATCACAAGCACCTGTTGACCTGGAACAAATGAACGAGTTCTTGCAGACTTATCATACCAGGATTTTTGTTTCTGCTGAGCCTCTGCCATATGCTCTTGAGCTAAATTTGTCATTCCTTGCAATTTTTCATGCATTGCCACGACAAAGGATGCAACATCTATTTCTTCCCCCTCTCCCTTCTCACCGGCCCAGGTCTCCTTTAACAGTGACAGTGGTCCTCTCACATCGTGGCCATATAACAATTCAAAGGGTGAGAAACCTGTTGAGGCCTGGGGTACTTCACGATATGCAAAGAGCAAATAAGGCAACCATTGATTCCAATCTGCACCGGTCTCATTGATGAATTTACGGAGCATACTTTTGAGGGTTTGATTGAACCGCTCTACTAATCCATCCGTTTGAGGATGGAACGGCGTAGATTTCAAGCCCTTTATGCCCAATAACTGGTAGACTTGCTTTAAGAGGTTTGAGGTGAAATTGGTCCCACAATCAGTCAGTATCTCTCTAGGAAATCCTACCCGAGAAAACAATTGAATCAAACAGGTAGCTACTTGCTTAGCTCCAATAGTCCTCAAAGGAAACACCTCTGGATACCTGGTAGCATAATCACTCACCACTAACATAAACCTATGCCCTGCTCTACTTTTCTCAACTGGACCAACTATGTCCATAGCAAGTCGTTCAAATGGGACTCCTATAACTGGAAGAGGATGAAGAGGAGCTTTAGAGGGGAGTCTATTAGAGGTCAACTGACACTCGGGACAGGTTTTACAGAATTTTACAACATCAGCTCTAAGGCCAGGCCAATAAAAATGTTTCTTAATTCGAGCCAGCGTTTTCTGCCTACCCAGGTGACCCGCCCAGGGAATGGAGTGACCCAAACCTAGGACTATATTTTGAACTGCCTTAGGTACCACCATCTGTAAACCATCTCCCTGTTGTCGATACAGCACGTTCTCTTGAAGAACAAACCTCTCTACTACTCTACCCTCTACAGACTTCACACCTTCTCCCTTACCTGTCAAAATAGCCTGTTGATACAGTGAAGACAAAACAGGATCAGTTTGTTGCAACTCAGCCATATTACTGGGAATCTTAAACCCAACCAATTCATCCAGCTTTCCACCCTGTACCTGACCCTCAGTTTCCACATATCTGTACTTCTCCTTCCTTCTCTGCCTTCTCGATTTCCTTACTTTAACTGGACCAGCTTCCAGCTCAGCGTCAAAGAATGGAAGACTCTTAAAGGTTTCAGACTCATCCATAGACTGCCTAACCTGAGCTCGGGTCATCACCATACTACAAACAGGGTTACCAGGCAAAAGGTTCAACAGCAGAGGAAAATCTTGCCCTAAAATCACAGGATATGGCAATTTTTCTACTACTCCCACTTTCAACAAATAAGGTTGCTCTTGTACCACCACCTGCACTTTTACTGTAGGGTAAATCTGCTCCTCACCATGAACGCATCTAATGACAACACTACCTTCATTCTCTTCTGAATACTTTGGCACCAAATGATTTTCCACCAGCGTCTGCATACTACCAGTGTCTATTAATGCATTCACCTTTTTCCCATTCACTTCTACCGGAACAGTCAGGCTCTGCGGTGGAGTCCACTTTTCTATTGGTACCGAACATATTTGGGAACTCTTCACAGATAGCTTAGGACACATTGGCTTTTTATGCCCTTCCTGTCCACAATAGTAACAAATGGGCACCTGACTAGACTGAGGTAGAGGCCTAGAGAACTGACTATCTATAACCTTAGGCTTCTTACAAGAGGAATTAAATTTACCTTCACATCGACCAAATGTTGACGAACTCCTATTTTCCCTATTCCCTCTTTGAGCAGAATACCAAACTTGGGAACGAGAGCGAGCAGCTACAAAAACATCAGCCAAGGAAGCCGCCTGAACAGCTGTATCAGGGTTGTGTTCCCTTACCCATACCTGCAATTCTGGTGAAAGCATTCTCAAATACTGCTCTAAAATAAGCACTTCCCCCACAGCCTCAACAGTCTTCCCCTTGGGCTGAACCCATTTTCCATACAGTTCTCGAAGTCGTACATAAAGTTCTTTTGGAGTCTCATCAGGCTCAATCTCTAATGACCGGAATCTTTGACGGTAAGTTTCAGGATTAATGGCATACTTGCTTAATATGGCAGATTTTACTTTGTCATAGTCTAACGTCTCCTCAATGTCCATGTGCACAAAAGCACTCCTAGCTTTACCAGTCAATAAGGGGACTAACCGAAGGGCCCACTCACTTGTTACCCACTTACAGGCCAGAGCTATTCGTTCAAAGGTGGTGAGAAAATGTTCAATGTCATCTGAATCTTGCAATTTCTGCAAATTGGGCTCAATCATACCTCGAACAGGATCTGGAGCAACGACCACTGAGGCATTGGACACATTCTCTGGCATCTCGGAAGGAAGATCAGGTCCTAACAAGCCTCCAGGATCAGGGGTAGTGCGAATATCCACTTCCTCCCTGAGAAGGTTAAATTGATGCTGCATTGTTTTCCAGCGTTGCTCCTGCCGAGCTGCCTCCCGCTCCATTTGGGCCTCTTGTCTTTGCTGAAATGCCATATTTTTACGAAACATCTCTGCCAGGTCCTGCAGAGTCAGCTGACCAGGATCATCAGCCATCTGTGAAACTCCTCCAACTGCCGCTGGCTCCTCCACTAACTCCTCCACCGACACTGCTTCATCTCGTTGCTTGAACTGTGCCAGTTTCTTTGGAGCCATATTGCCACTACTCAGCACTGTCCTTTACTGGCACATCCCACCGCTGCCACCATTTGTACTGGTGTAGCCAAGAACAGGCAGGACAGGCAGTGAATGGATTGATTTATTTCTTCCAAAGAATAAATTATATACAGGGGCAGATATAATGAAAGTAATTTCAAAAATAAAGTCCATATAAAAATCAAAACTAAAGCTGGAAGTTAACTGAAACTAACAAAAATAAATCTCCCCTGTTAACAAAATAACAAACAAACAAAAATACTAAAGGTCAGCAGATCATGATGTTACTGGGTCTGGACTGATCTGACCTCTGATACTTCCACCACTGCTATATATACCCCTTAGTCTCTACCAAACAAAAATAGAGGTAATCATCAAAAGAAAACGTTCCCCAATTAACAATAATATTTACAACAAAATATACACTGTATCGTACCTAACAAAATACCATCAAGTACTTAAAGCACAATACACAACCTACTCCAAACAAACAAAACAAAATGAAACTAAATGAAATCAAATAAAAGATCCCCCTCCGATTTGGATTACGATGGTACAGTCCAATTTCCTCTGGAGCAGTACAAGTTTGGAGGCTGATGCCCCGCCTCTCCCTTTGTTTGGTGACACATGGAATGCGGCCGTTCACTCCATGGACCAGAGGAATCTAGGACTCAGGTAGAGTTTAACAGCAAAGAATATTAGTAGTGTGCACCCTTCTATATATTCAAACTTTAATAAACTGTTAACTTGATAAGTTGTCCTGTGTAAGTTGTCTTATTTCTTATACTAGGGGAATTAATAAAATAAAACAAATTAAACATATTAAATTAAACTTCAAAATAACCAATTTAAATCATGGTAGAGTTAAATATGTGAGGTGAGCTACGCACCCGTCACACACTTTACAAACAAATATATTGGTTAGTGAGGCACAAACAATGTAGGCTAAGTGAAAGGGATTCAATTTTGAAGTAGAGATAAAACGGCATGAAAATTTCATTACATGATAATGACGACAAAAATTATCACGATTATCAATATCACGGTTTAGATAAAATGAGATGAAAATGTTCCAAAAGAACTGGTAAACGCACTGAAAACCTTTCAACAGATTTTGCATATGAAAATCAACAAACAACAAATCAAATTAGCTGCTCTATGCACTAAGCAAGATTATGTTCTGCAGAACAGCTTTTCTTCTTGCTTCTAACGGGATAGTTCCTTGCTTATAAAGGGATAGTTCACTTCAAAATGAAAAATTTAATTTACTCACCCTCATGTTTTTTCAAATCTGGATAAATAATTTTCTTCTGCTGAACACAAATGAAGATCTTTTGAAGAACATTAACCCACTTCAATGGAAGTTAATGGGGTCCATCAACTGTTTGGTTACACATATTCATCAAAATATAATCTTTTGTGTTCAGCACAAGAAAGCAATTCATACAGGTTTGAAACAATTTAAGGATGAGTAAATGACAGAATTTTCATTTTTAACTATCCCTTTAATGACCCTTGTCAATAGCAACGCATTATAACCGCACACCTCCATGTCTCTTGTATGACTGTGGACACGCTCTCTCTATTTATTCTAATGCAACTTGCCATCATGTTTATCAGTGTTTTCAGAGGACTTTAGTATTACTACTAATATAATATTATTTTGTACACTGTACAAAACGGATTTATAAATGGGTAAGATTTTAAAACATTAATCTCAATCAATATTTGATGTCCCTGTAATTGTTTCAGTGAAAAACAAAAAACAAAAATACAACAACGGTGAAATAAGTGTACAATGTACATTTATCCTACATCTCACCCTTAGTAGTCTTGTTTGAACTTGTAAGTCCCTCTTAACTCAAAGCCACTTGCTGCAAACTTCTCTTCATGGACGATTTGCATCAATTACAAGTTAAATAAGATATTTCAACTCAAAACAATATTTTGTGTCCAATTTCCAGAAATTATTTTGGTTTTGAGTTCAAAGTTAACTTGCCTTGCCTAGGTGGTGGTCAAGATTTAAAGTGTCTCCTCCTTTTGCAGTGACATTCTTTTTGCATGTTCTGCAGTCAGGGTGACCATCCTCTATTATGTTTCCCTCAGGACTTTTGTAAAAGCCAAAATATGACCACACCTCAGATTTGCTGTCCTCTTAGAGGGCTGAAAATCTCCCAAGCGTTGTCAGAACCTTCCGCCATGTCTTCTCATACAAAAAACAACGCGCTGTCAGTGTCTTTCTTCCGTCATATCTTCTCATACAAAAAACAACGCCCTGTCAGTGTCTTTCAACAAGTCTTTCTTCTGCCATATCTTCTCAGACAAAAAAACAGCATTGCATGTGCGTCAGACTGCTGCTGGCTGGACATGATTAACTGGACAGGTTTCAAAATCGCGATGATCAAACACGGTTTTAATGATAATTCAATTTTAAACGATAATACTAACCATCAGGACATTTTATCGTGAAGCCGGTAATCATTTCATCCCTATTTTGAAGGCCATAGAGTCAGCCATCAAACACTGAACTGGACTAGATCCAAAAAGCAACAGTATACAAAGAGGTCTGAGACCACATTCCTACTTAAGTGGACCAAAAAAGGATCAGAGTCCTCTTTCAGGGACAGGGACATTGTGAACGTAAAGAGAACTGTGTCGTTTTTCACTTGGTTCACCTCTTGGTCCACTTAAAGGAGTCTGAGTTTGGTTCTTTTAAAGAGGACTCAAGTGTGAATACACCCTATGGCATTGTTATCGAAGAGTATATTTGCTAGTAAAGTGGATTTACTTATTGTAAAGTTAACAAAAGTTTTCATGGGCTTTGTAAGGTTTGAAGTAGGGCTGGAACGAAGTGTCGACATAATCGATTACATTGATTGCGTAAATTATTCGATTTTCGTGAAATGCGTCGATTCATCGCACTGTTTATATTCCCCAATGATGCCGGCTACCGGGCATTGAGCTTTTAATGGTTTTGAAGTATTTCTAATGTTGCTATTTTGGCCACAGAAGCAGAATCCTTAAAAATTGTCAACAATTAATGTGTTTTTTTCTTTTGAAAGTACAACTGACATTGACCAATATGAGAAGCTACAGCCGTTTTTTTTTTAAAAACAAAACTCTTAAAAAGGTGCTAGATATCTGCAAATAAATCCTAAAGCCTCTGTACACTAGCTGACACACTATCAATCACTTGCTCCCAAAAGCTTATCACTGTTCATTGTCCATCTTCAAAAATCAATTTACTTCTATCAACCCCATCTGGAGAGATTCATTCTTCAAACAACATTCATTGTGAAGTGGCTCTCATCCTATACACACTGCACTGTGAGCCGACCTTGATCAGCGGCATATCACAGAGCCAACTCACAAATGTACAGCAAAAAATAAATAAAAACTGGATTGCACAGTGACAGATTTGTGTTAAAATTATTATATGTGAAGTCTCATTTTACCTATTCAAAAGTGTGCAATAAATTTCTAACTAGCCTCACTCACTTTTCTGTGAGTACAGTGAGTCAGATGTCTACTTTAATGTCAGACTAGGTAAAGTCCATCTACACTGCATGCTGGTGTTGTGCTGCACAATTATGATTAAGGCAATCAATAAAAGGGCAAGATACCACATACATTGACATCTTAATAATTAAGATTTAGATTAATAAATAAAGCTGTAAGTAAGAAAATACAAATTATGTGCTGGTAGGAGAAAATTACAAACCAATGGACTATAGATGTTTAACTCTTAGACTTTAACTAAAGAACAGACCCTCTGATTTTAAACAAAAACATTTTATTCTAGCTTTATGCATTCTTTTTTATAAACACTTAAATGTAGTTTCATAAAAAAAGCAACATTAAGTAAAACGCTGAGAAAATTGCTTTTTTGTCAAAGACTACTGTCACATGTTGGTTTTGGTTTTTGGATCATGTTTCATGTGTCATGTGATTCCCTGGCCCTCATGTGTTTCTGCCATGTGTTCTAGTTTGTCATGTTGTCATTGGTTCATTGTTTCATTGTGCACAGGTGTGTCTTGTTCAGTCATTAGTCTATATAATAGTGTATTTAAGTCCTCATGTTTACAATGCGTTCTTGTCAAGTATTGTTTCCCTGTAACCACTGTTGGTGAGCACCATTTCCATGTTCATGCATTTGTTTTGAGTTTCATGCCTTTGTTTTATGTTTGATCTTGCTTTGGAAGAGTATTAATAAACTGCATTTGGGTTCTACAACTTGCCTCCAGTGGATCTCCTTTTACAACTACACCCAGATCGGATTCAAAATGATGATCAAAGCATAGATGCCACCCCCAAAACTTGCACAGTCATGTAGCTCTTTATGGGTCAACATTTCATTCGATAGTGTTTACATAACATTTAATTTGATAAAGGCAACTGTGATCTATATGCTGTTTGATGTTTTGCAGTATTTTACATGTGCGTAAGCAATGCTTCCATCACTTGTTTCTGCTTATTTTTCACCTGTGTTTTGACCTGAAGATCCGGTCCTCTTTCAGAAGATACATAATAGCGTCCCTACCGTATAACAGTGAAAACATGGATTGCTGGGAAAAATACATCACTGGTGGGAAAGCGTTGTCATAAATTATGGTAAATTCCGTCAATGTTGGGAAAAGAGTTAAAGAGAATAATACTGATTTTGAAGGTGAGCCTCAGCCTAAGATAACATGATCACAAGGACTGTTCACGGCCAATCTGATGTAAAATAAATTGGAAAGAGCTGGAGAAAATCTGCTGGTTCATTCTTGGCTGGCTGCTACACAACCTCTGCGAGTCAGAGTGCACAGGATTTTATTAGTCAATCAATCAATACCAGGCTGGTTTATTAAAAGTGACTCAGAAGATAATCTAGTGGCTGGATTATCAAACGCTTGTGAAGTTCATGACATGAAATCTTTCAAAGAAATTCACTTTTGTTGATGAAGTGGATGATTGTTGAGGCAGTTTTGTGAACTAATTACATTGTTGCACACAATTATATTATTGAAATCTTACTGAGAAAAACAATAATAATATTCATTTGAATTTGTGCTAATTAAATTTTAGCACACTAGCACCAGTTCTAATATCTGCAAAAGTAAGTATGCAACCGTGAAATAAGTTAATGAATAATGCAATTCAAACACTTACCACACACTCTCCACGCACACAGATGCTGTACGGGTCTTTGTAAGAGCACTTTGTCCCATCATGCATCAGCTGCTTCATGTAAGCCACTTCACCTGTTTCTTTCGACTGGCAATACAGGTGACACCTTTTGTTGGCTGACAATATAGAAAAACATGAAGAAATAATTAATAAGAAAGACCACAAATGATATTGTCTGCTATAGGTCTATTAAAATAAAATGAAGTAATGAGAAAACTATAATATTCAACCAGTAAAACTGGTATGTAATCATGCATAAATAAATGGTGTAATATAATATTCAAGCAAAATTAAAATTAATGTGTTCTTACAGATCTTGATCTACACAAGCTTTGAATCGATTAATTATTCACGTGCATTAAAAATGACTTGTGCTAATGTGAAAAATAATTTGGCCGCACAGATCTGACATCTAATAACCTATTGAACTCTTGAACTTATATAAAATAACATTAGAATAACTCCCTAAAATATGTAACATACGCAAATTAGGTTTGACATTGTAGCTGGCTACTCCATCCAGGTCAACAGAAAAAGAGCACAGAAGTTTACTTTTCAAAATGATAGTTTAACCAAAAATAAAAATTATTTTATTATTTACTCACCCTCATGTCATCATGTCACGTCATACAGGTTTGGAACAACATGAGGGCAAGTAAATGATGACAGAATTCAGCACATAGTAATGGAATGCATGCAATGAAATGAATAGTGTCATATAGTATCTGAATATTAACATAGTCATGTAGACAATTCTGTCAGGACCACTATCGTCAAAGATGATTAACAATTAGCATACAGTTTGGATTGGCAGTATGGTTCTGTTCAGGGCAAAAACTCGCTGCCCATCTGTGGCGAGAGGACTCATGGGTGCACTGAATGCTCTGGAGAGTTCTGAGAGATTGTGTTTATTTTGAGACTGAGTTTATGCGTAGCGCAGTGTGTGCGCCTTTATGTTGAATCTGTGCCAAGATCAATAAAAAACCCACAATCCTCAGTAACACCGACCCTGACTTCATCCTTCCTTCCTTCCTTCCTTCCTTCCTTCCTTCCTTCCTTCCTTCCTTCCTTCCTTCCTTCCTTCCTTCCTTCCTTCCTTCCTTCCTTCCTTCCTTCCTTCCTTCCTTCCTTCCTTCCTTCCTTCCTTCCTTCCTTCCTTCCTTCCTTCCTTCCTATGAACATTATCACACCATCCATGCAGCTTAGCATGGATGAGAGCAGGGAGAGCAGCAATAACCCCCCTAAAACAAAACCTGAAATCCCCCAAAACTAAACTAACCGTGCCAATTTTATGCCAATTTTTTCCCCATACCGGTACTGGAAGTAAGACATACGAGAATAGCACATTTCGGTAAGGGGCAGCATGTCCCTCAGAGACCTGGGGGCAGCATGCCCTTTACAGAAGGAGAGTAGCTATGAAGGAGTGCACTTCTGCTAAAAGCATCGCCTACGCTGTTGACATAATAAACAGTGCAGCGCTTCCAGGTTCTACGGCAGAACGCCGGCTGGCGCTGTTCAAGTGAGCACCCCTACGAATGCGTCAATAATGAGGCGGCGTTCTGACCTAGAACCCGAAAGCACTGCACTATGTTTACTACGTCAACAGCGTAGGAGTCTGACAAATAATAAAGTTGAATAAAGTCGTTATTTGTGTTTTCGCGCACAAAAAGTATTCTCATTGCTTCATAATATTAAAGTGTGTATGTCAGGTTAAATTTTTTTTTTAGATATATTAAATAAGGTTTAGATGTCTGAGTGAAAATGTAATTATCATTAAAATTATTACTGTAACTGCCCTACAATAAGCTTTATAGCCATTTCTGTCAAGATCATATTTTTAAAACGCAGCTGAGCTGTGACGTCATACGAGGGAGACGTGCCAACAAAGTTCTATTCAAGTATGGAGAGTTTTGAGTCTGAGGAGATGCAAAATCCCCCTCAAACCTATACGATGGCCCACAGCCATACAATTTTGAGCCTCCCAGGCGGGAGACAGATGAGGAGCCAAACAGAAATGTAAATAATTCATATCAAAGAAACATAAATATCTGGTGTGAAGAAGAACCAGTGGAGAGTTGGTCAGGTGTCTGGTAAGTATAGGCATAACGGTATGTATTCATATTGAACCGAAACGGTACGGGTGTCACGGTTCAGTGCATGAATATACACGGAGAATACACAGTATATAAAAAAATAAAATTAAACTCGCGTGCAAATTAATTAATGCGGAACTACTGTTAGATACGCAGGTTATTTAGGGACACCTAATCTGTAGCTCCGTGGCTATAATGAACAGGCTGCGATCGATGTCAATATTGCAATGCTGGAATATGTTGGTTGGTGTGTGTGTGTGTGTGTGTGTGTGTGTGTGTGTGTGTGTGTGTGTGTGTGTGTGTGTGTGTGTGCGTGCGTGCGTGCGTGCGTGTGTGTGTGTGTGTGAGAGAGAGAGAGGGAGAGGGAGAGGGGCGTGATCGACGTGCTTCTACTACAGTAGCATGTACACCGTAGGCACCGCATCAGCTGCCAGTCTCACTCGGGTTTTAAATCCCATTTTATAACTCATGAGATCTCCAACCGCGTAGTCCTTCTCAGTGAAATGGGCGCTGCAAATGACCGAAGTCTTGGATACCGAAGCAGAACTGAAGTCGGCGCGTTTGGTCCGAACAAAGTTGACCCAGGCACGGAACACAGTGGACTCTGTGACCGGTTTTAACGGTGTTTTTGCACCCAGCACAAACGCAGTAATTCACCATCGTGAAAATACGCCTGCGTATACTAACGACCTAACTTAAATAACTAACTAAATAACTAAATAAATGTCCTAATCACTAATTCTCTCGCTCTATCACTCGTGCAATTATCAACACAGCTCAGCGAGCTGGGGAGACGTCTCCCTCATATGACGTCAAACGATTCGTTTGGAATGAGGAGCAGTTTTAAGGGAGGACTGAAAATAACGAACTTTTTCATCTTATATTCTGCCTTTAGGAATCGAAAAACATACAAAACAATACATCAACTTGTCAAACGTGTATTTCCCCTCACTATTTTGTGTTAATCAAAATTAAAAATTTAACCTGACATACACACTTTAATGTTAAACCACTGTAGTCACATGGACTATTTTAACAATGTCTTAACTACCTTTCTGGGCCTTGAAAGTTGCAATGACGTTGCTGCCTATGGGACGGACAGAAAGCTCTCCGATTTTATCAAAAATATATTAATTGTCCCCCTTCTAATTGCTATTGCCATTGAACCCCTGGAAATTGCATTACGTGCTAACTCAGAGGTGCAAGGCATTTTTCGTGCTGGTCTGAAACAGAAGGTTTCTTTATATGCTGATGATCTTATTTTATTTTTATCCAATCCCCTAGTCTCAATTCCTCAAGGTCTTTTAATATTGGGCTCATTTAGTACTTTTTCAGGTTATAATTTAAATTTTTCCAAGAGCTAATTATTCCCAGTGAATTCGGCTGCATTAAGTCTCTCATACTCAAATTTCCAATTCAGAGTTGTTAATAACCAATTTAGATACTTGGGTGTCCAAGTGACTCGCAATCATGCTGACTTATTTAAAACCAATTTTAGTCCTTTATTTGATCTCACAAAATCTATGTTTTTATCATGGAAACCCCTTCCTCTGTCACTGATAGGAAGGGTAAATGCAGTCGAAATGAACATTCTTCCAAAATGTATTCCTAAGTCATTTTTCTCATGCCTGGAAAAGACCATCTCGTATTTGGAATAACAAGCCAAGGCGAATAAGTCTAAAGCATCTTGTTAAGCCAAAAGGGATTTTTAGTTGTGTCTCAGAAATTCTTACCACAGTAATAGACCCCAACACATTGACAGCTTTATTTGGGGTTCTTCCGGAAAATGTTAAACTTACAGCTTTAGAGATGGATAATATTGCACTTTGCACACTGTTGGCTAGACATACTTTTTGACCTACTTTTTGCCCTCAAACTTGAAAAGATTAAATTTGGAGTTAGAATGAAACCCGATTTTTTTGAAATCTTGGAGCCCGTTTTTAGATTATTTTAAGGAGACAAGCTCTGGATAAAACTTTTTTTATTTTAATTTTTTTTATTTAGTTGTTTGTATGTATATGCACATGTTACTGTGATTATATGTTTATTATGTAAGCATTTATTATGCTTGTTTAATTTGTGCTTTTTTCCTTCCATTTTCTTGTGTAACAATCTGATGCTTGTATTGTGCTTGAGATGTTTTTTTTTTATTAAAAAATTAAATAAAAAACAGTAAAAATCTTATCTTAATTCGTGTTCCAAAGGTGAACGAAGGTCTTACGGGTTTGGAATGACATGAGGGTGAGTAATTAATGACAGAATTTTCATTTTTGGGTGAACTAACCCTTTATCCAACAATAACTGAAAATATTCCCAGAACACTTAAACAAGTGTTTTTTAATACCCTTATAGCCATAAGCAACAAGCACGTTGCCAATATTACCAGAAAAGTGTTTCAGCCGATTGATCATATGGAATCAGCATCAGAGCTATTGAGTGTTCGGCTTAGCAAACCAGTGCACAAGAATAAAAAAGCAAGTGATTAAGAGGGCATACACAGATGGGTTCTTCTGAGCATTCTAATGCAATATTTACATAAATCACATGCTGTCTGGAATGAAGAAAGTGAAGATTATGTAATCAACATCAATCAAGCACTGCTTGGTTATTGTTTGTATATTTGCAGTCCAAGCTCCAGTTATCTTTTGAGTGATGAATATTACTACCACATGCTGGTGTTGACAGTTGTTTCCCTCTCATGCAGGTGCACATGTGCATGCTTCTAGGCTGTTGTTTTGCACTGTGTTCGAGTGCAACTTGACCTAGAAGCAGGCAATGTAAACATAAACCATGGTTGCTTGTTGCCACTATTATTGATCTAGGCTGGGTGTGTCTGAGCCTAACCCAACCATCAGAAATCTTAGGCAACAGGCATATTGCTGATACCTGAAAAACCTTGAGGACAACATGAAATCCAATTTGACCCTGTCTGTAGTGCAAATTGCTAGTTGTATGGTAAACCTTCATCTGTGCAAGTTGTCTTTTAATAATCTTTACTCAAAATGTGAAGGGAATGGCGTACCTTCTCTAATGTATCAGTTGATTACTTGGGAAAAACATCCTGAAAACATCATACCCTTCTGTGAGCTAGAGGTGAGAGATGGAGATTTCCTCTTCTAATATCCTCTTGGCTTGAAAATATGTCGGTGGCAACTTCCAGTTCACACAGACTTAAGCAACACCGATAACACCCGGATGGCTTAATGCAACAGGAATATGTAAGAATGTTGCATTAAAATATCCAGAAATATCTAGAACAAAGTTATATATTATGTTGAGGTGTACTTGCATTATCCCAAATGTTTCCAACAATGTTTAAATCAAGAGAATCCACCATTTAACCAATGGAGTTGTCCGAATCATTACTTCGCCTGTCAAAGTTGCATATCCTCATTATCCGTGGTTGTCGATTTTACTCCTGAATAATCCAAGAAAAACAGTGAGCTTCCTCATTCATGAACATGATTTTTGTTCCCATTGGACTGATTCCATCGGCTGTGTAGATGACGACACCCATTATTCCACACTCCTTCATGGGATTATCAAGCAACAACCTTGTTATTGTTTGAATACGAGACCTCTGCGGCGAAACTTAGCTACTGTGCATTTAAGCAACAAGTATGTTACTGGTACACTAGATAAGCATGTTGCTGACTTATACACAGCATGTTGGCAATAATAATCAGATAAGCATAAAGAAACAAGCATGTTTCCAATAACCAAGTGAGCTTTAAGCAACAAGTATGTTGCCAATAACAACCAGATACGCCTTAAAGGAGAACTCCGGTCAATTTTAACATTGAGCTCATTTTTTTGTAAATTTGGAGTGCTGTAAATTCAGAGAACAACGTCAAAAATCGGCGTTGCCTACACTGTGTTATCCTCTTTTTAAAATTTGCACCCTGTTGACTTCAATGGGGCAAGTGTAAACCTGCTTTTAGCCTCTTAACATCCTTGATGTGTCACTACAAGTGCCCAGCCATGTGAGTGCTTCTTTTAGAGTGAAAACGGTGAATCTGACTGCACTATATGTGAAAGATATGAATACAAATTATGTTATTTCAGCCAGCGCAAATACCTGTATTTACTTCCTGTTTTCGGTCGAAGTCCAAAGTAGTCGATTGTCGAGTTCACGCGCGTGATCATATACTAAACCTATGCGCATGAACTCGACAATCGACTACTTTGGACTTCGACCGAAAACAGGATGTAAATACAGGTATTTGCGCTGGCTGATATAACATAATTTTTTATTCATATCTTTCATATCTAATGCAGTCAGATTCACCGTGTTCACTCTGAAGGAATCATCTAACATGGCTGGGCACTTGTATGACACATCAAGGATGTTAAGACTAAGAACTGGTTAAGTTTAAAACTTGCCCCATTGAAGTCAACAGGGTGCAAATTTTAAAAATAGGATAACACGGTGTAGGCACCACTGATTTTTGTCGTTGTTCTCTGTATTGACAGCACTCCAAATTTACAAAAAAATGAGCTCAATGTTAAAATTGACCGGAGTTCTCCTTTAAACAACAGCTTTAACCCTTGTGCTATATGTTTTTATTTAACTCCAGAGCGGTTATGTTGCAGAATTAGGAACATTTACAACCACATTTAAAATTAAAACCATGCTGATACAGAGCTGTATCTCCTGCTCGTGTAAGATTGCGTATGCCGTATTGTGATACAACATTGCAGTCTTAAAAAAAAAAAAACATACCTCACCTGTCCCTAAAAATGTTTTTGAATGAAAAGCACTGATGAAAAAAAGGTAAGGATAGATGGCGTGCGGTCCAAATCCCCCAAGTGCAGTATCTATTATAATAGATGCTAAAATATGTGTTTTTAAACTGGAATGGCTGTCAGTGACATTTCTCACACTGGCTTTAGTGAACAATGTGGTCCTTTTTGTGGGTTTAAAGAGTAACAATGGAGTAACAATGCCAATGGACACAACATGAGGCAACAGCAGAAAATGCAAAGTTTGACAAAAGCCTTTAAAACTACATTTTGTCACCTCAAGTGTGAGGGCACTCTAAACCGCTTCTTGAGCCGCACACACTAACGAAAGTGGGTAAAGTTTTGGTTCATCTTGTACTGGTTGGTTTGGTTCATGGCTAATATCACTTTTAAACACAGACATTTTAGAAATTCCTATGGAAATAAATACAGAACAAGGCTGCTGAAAAAGTTGTCAGGCACTTTTGCACAATTTCAGTGCTCTTGGAATGTCACTCGGCCAATTAAACTCTAGGACCTAGGACTCTCTGCACTATTATCTAAATATATTTCATCAAATTACATTGCTTTAAAATCTGACAAACTCACCGTCTGGGTGTTCGTAGGGAAGCCAGTGGTGTTTAGTGTTCTGGTATTCAAAGTGGGAGTTGCGTTGTTGACATTGCTGAGCTCTGAAGTCCTCAAAGTGTTTTGGGCAATCATCAATGTTACACAGCTGGTACTCATAGTTCACCCCAGGGCAGTCCTGACCTCCATTAGATGGACTAACAGTCAAAAGATAATAATCAAATAAAGATCAACAAAGTACTTAAAATATACAATATGGTATAAAAGCAGTCAGTCCCCAAAGTTAATCTAAACAAAGTTGAAATGAATCACTTCAATGAAGAACCTATGGCACAAACAGATATTAGAAACACATCTATTACTTTTTTCACCAAATAAAATATTTAGATCCAGATTCAGAAAAGCTAAGCAATGTTTGGATCAAATGGCAACCGATGCAAAAGATAGATTGAATTTTGACAACATCACAAGCCTCACTTTAAATTTCATTCATGCATATATTCTATAAGTGCGAACATCTGTTCAACTCGAATGCTGTTTAACAGGTCCTTAAAACAAACACTCTACACAACAAGCACACTAATGTGCTGGCATAAAAAAAAGAATCCTAGTTCTCTTGTTTCTTTCATTCTCAAAGCATGCATGCTAATTAAGAAGCATCCACTAATTTTTCTGGTGCAAATTAATACCCCTAATTCAAAAAGAAAAATACAAGTAGACAGCAAAGACGGCAGCCCTATCTGATTAAAAAAACCTTGCGCAGATGTTTATCAAAAAAATTGATTTAGAGATGCAAACAGGTAATCAGATCATTTCATGCATTATTTTTGATCTTCAAACATCAGTAATATCAGTTGAAATAATAAAGAGATAAAGAACAAACTAACCTTACTGGAGAATGCAAAGTTTGTGATTGACATTTCCTATCATTGGATAGAGTCAATCATGTTCACCCCTGCTGTCTGTATGCTTTATTGCTCGGACAGATAGTTATTTTCGTTTTTAAGAAACTGCAGCCACCCATATGATAACTGAATCTGGTTATGAAAAGTACACTAGTGTGCCAGTAAGCTTCATTAGCAATCCTGACTGTGCGTTCAGTAGATAACATACACAGGGTTGTTGCACTGGCGGGTTCTGAATCGGACGCCCGTCCCGCAGGATCGAGAGCAGGAGCCATACTTGCTCCAGACGCCCCAGGCTCCATCTTGCTTCACTTGGTTGGCATTCTTCCACATGCAGTGACCTTTGTAGCACCACTACGAGGGGAAGGTGTGAGACAGAATCAAATTGGGAACAACAGGACAAAACAGGCACAGCAAAATGTGGACACATGAAATTACCTTCCCAGGTGCACATTCAGTCCCATCCAATGGTGGCCCTTTTTTGGTCTTGCAGAAGTAAGGGTTATCTGGATGACTGCACCACAGCTGCTTGCATGGATCAAATGTGCGAAACTGAAGAAAGAGAAAAGTGCCCATGGTTGGATGGTTTGCATTTTAGGAGAGAGAGAATTAAATGACAAGACAAATTTAAAAGATTTTTGAACTTTTTTGGCCAAGCTACAAAGCTACAATTCCACCAGAGATAAGACCTGACAATCCTTTTCCTCTTAGGAACGCGCTCAAGCTCGAATACAAAAAAAAAAGAGAGAGAGAGACTGAATTGATGTTCCCTCTAGAGACTGCCAGTGCCACTCTGGAGCTAGTGTTACTGCTAGACACCCAGGAAATGGATCTAAGAACAGAAAAGAGAATACAGACTTTTTTTTGGGGGGGCTTGCATTTTCTGTTTACTGCAAATGCCACAATCTGAGTCAACAACAAAAAAAGAGTATATTTTTAGTCGGAAGGAACAAATAGTTATTGCGCACCATTGTGTACACAATAAAATGTACCACAAAGGATTTGAGTTTCTGAGTATTTTATTTATCTTAAAGGGATAATATAGTTTAATGATTCCCAATAATGAAAATTCTGTCCGTATACTGTAATTTAGTCACCCTCATGTCCCAAACCTTTATGGGTTTCACAAAAGATGATATTTTGAATAATGTTGGTAAAAAAAAAAAAAAAAGGATTGGTTTCCATTGAGTTTTATGTACATACCGTACATACATTAGAAAGCAGTTTGCTATAACACAATTCTTTTAAATATCTCAGAAGAAAGAAAGTCGCACAGGTTTGGAATGAAATGATAGTGATTTTTTTATTTTATTTTTTTGCTTGGACTATTTGTATTTGTTTAAAGTACATGAGATGAAAACATTACAATGCGATTTTCATGACTGTTGGTCACAATAAACCAAGTTACATTTATTTTCAAACGAAACCGGGAAACAGACATTTATCAGTAAATATAAGGGTATTGATAATGACAAATGAATATGAACACAGCTAAAGTGAAGATAATTTTAGGAATGATAACGTTGTCCGCTCCAGACTGATTCACAGCTGGACTTCTGTTCACTACATTTCCTTTTCATTAAACACAGCGGGAGAATGTGGCATTCACATTACTATGTGAATAATTGAAAATACAATTCACATTTGCAATATATATTTTTTCTTGAGAAAAAATACACACAGAAATGTAAACAAATAATTAAAATGCCAGCCTGTAACACAAGGCTGGGAGAGGAAACTAATGGATGACAGCTGAAATACAAGGTTCATCTTTAAGCTCTGTGCTTTACCAAAACAGTTCTGCTTATTTGCAATGCCGTGTGGAGTAGGAAAGTTCAGACATACGGTTAATAAATGGACGGATGTGCCCAAGGGAGAAACGGCACTATGTTGAAGGCATAAATGAACTTCCATTTAAAGTCTCTAACAAGTCCCTTGGCAAGAAGTTAGACTAAAGGATATCAGTTGTCTGCTCTGTCACTGGCTCGGTGCTTTATTTTACCAATACGTGAAGCCAATATCGATTACTATATACAGTACCTGTATTATTAAAGTTGGCATGAAATGGAAATTCACCCTGTCTATATTCTAAAAATCCAAATTATTGGCCTTTCTGAGAACAATTCCTCTGTGTGGGTGTACAGAAAAAAAGAATCTGCCTCTTCTTCTGTTTCATCATGATTTTACTGCATATAAATTAAAGTAATAGTTCACCCAAAACTGAAAAGAAACTTTTTGAAGCTTCAAAACAACAGTCAGCATTCATTGTAATGGCCCATACAACACAATCAGAACAAAAGTCATACAGGTTTGAAGCAACAGGAAGGTGAAAAAAACTGTAATAGTATTTAATGCATGTGCCAAACGTAGCTCCATGCAAGTTCGTAACCGATATGCTTATTAAAGGGCACTTATTATGCCCCCTTTTACAAGATGTAGAATAAGTCTCTGATATCCCCAGAGTATGTATGTGAAGTTTTAGTTCAAAATGCCCCATAGATAATGTTTTATGTCATGTTAACGTACGCCACTTTTTTGGGGTGAGCAAAAACACACCATTTTTGTGTGTGTCTCTTTATATGCAAATGAGCTGGTGCCTCCGGCCCCCTTTCAAGAAGAGGACAAAGCTCCGGTGTCAGGACAATCTCATCTCACAGAATAAAAATGTCAGAACAGAAATTGTCAGTATATGCTGTATGGATTGGAGATAGAGAACAGGTATCATTCTGATTAATTACGGTTATAACTTATTTGTCATCTTGCTTTTATCCACTATTAGTACAAGCCTGCTGTAGTGGACCCCGTCCGAATGATGTCCAAAAATGTACCTTTCATCAACATTATCATCAACATAACACAGCGAATTACACAAAACAGCAGTGTCCATCAACAGGCAGTGTCAATCAATCATCACTTATTTGCCCAGAATATAAGAACAGCTTGTTATGGAGTAAAAGATGGAAAAGCTTTGCTGCAAAATTACCTTTTTTGGTACCACAAATTCCTCAGAGAGCTAAATAAAATGTCACACTGCAGATGAGAGAAGCTACAAATAGTTCCTGACAAATATTTAGTTTACAATCCCATTACAATCGAATTGTTTCTATCGACACTGACAATGGGCCACAGAGAGAACACTATTTAAAGCATGATTGGTGGGTCATACATCTCATGAGGGTGTGAGTTTTTGCTGGGCTATGGTGTACAGCTTGGCACAGATTGTTTAGGCATGACAGAGGGCTGGAAGGAAGGATCACAGCATGGTGTGCTTGTTTACTAGTGTTACAGCCTTTGATGACAGAATGCCAAACATCTTGCCATCTGCTGGTTCTCAGTTTCAGGCCATAAACCAGGTGTGAGGCTCTTTTCCCTGACACTGTACCTGTGATTGGGACTTTGCAGCACATATTCATTTCGCACTTGAAAGTGTTTAGAGGCGGGTGTTTGGGGGGTTAAGAGAACATTAAAAAAAAGTATAATTTAAAGGCCAGAAACTAATACTGAAACATTATCCATGTCTTCCTTAAAAAAAAATCTTATTTACAAGAGAAACTTGGCATAGAAATATAGAAAAAATATATTTTAAGCACTTCCATCTAAAAGACCTTGGACAG
Organism: Phoxinus phoxinus; assembly: GCF_949152265.1. Lineage (NCBI taxonomy): Eukaryota > Metazoa > Chordata > Actinopteri > Cypriniformes > Leuciscidae > Phoxinus > Phoxinus phoxinus. The sequence goes on along the minus strand of NC_136878.1, from coordinate 28,140,335 downwards.
AGACTTTAATGAGCATTGGTTAAAATACAAAATATTTAGGAGATTGACTTTTTGGTGCTTGGTTAATGACTGACATTTATCAGATATGTCAAGGGAGAATACAGCCTCCAGCAACACTTACTGATGTACAGATTTTGTATCCAACTCCAAAATCGAAGCGACACTGCTCATCCATGGAGTAATTGATGCCGGGAAGTTCAGGGAGCTGCGGCCAGTCATGTTTGAAGGGGTCGTCCAGCAGGCAGTCATATGAACTGTGAAAAACAAACAAAGTTGCAACATCTGTTTGAGTAAACCCAGTAAAGGTGTTTAATGAATGGCCCTATAAACTTTGAAAGCCACTTTTAAAGTTTGGTAGCAAACAGTAAGCCTAAATTGGACAGTATGGTGTAAAGAAAATGAGACTCGTACATTCTAGATGATTCATATCATTAAAGCGGAACACATTTTGAACCCTCAAAGAAATAACTCAATCACATTTCCTAATCTCCATGCAATAGATAATTTACAGTAAATGTTAAAAATCATGAAGTGCTGAGTGAGGCCAGGACATGCAGAGAAAGTCATTTTAAACTTTCAAACCACAAAGAGATTTTGAACTTCAAACGGCTCTTCAGAGGTTTCCTACTGACTGCTGGCTAATTTAAACTTACAGTAGGCCAATGATGAACTGATCAAGGATTTTCAGTAAAAGTGAAGCCTTTTATTATCAGATATAAATCTGTGCGCTCTTAATTATCAGCATTTCTGCATGAGCACTGTTTAGGTTAAAGGTGATGTGAGAATTGAGTAAAACACAATGATCACACAAATCTATTGCATTGGTAAACGCAGATTTTCTTCTGAGAACAAGTCGATTTGCTTGGTGTGAATGGAAAAATCATTAATTCTACGCTGCTCGAGAATAGTGACCACTTCAAACTCAATAGACAACGGGTGAAAAGGCTTTTCCTGTCATAGAGAGCTACTCAACATCTCATTTGTATTGGCTGCAGTAAATTGCCAAGATGCATGGGTAATTTATATCCCATCAGCTCTTAGCCATGATAGGATTAACCCTGAACATTAAGCATTATATAAATTCAAAAATCCTTAAGTGTCACTAGATGCCTTCTGAAATGATTGAGTGAATCAGTGAAGGCTCAAATGAATAAATTACCTCAAATTGAGAGGTTTATTATAGAAATACAACCCACAACCTTTAGCCCAGATCATAATGTAACAGGTCTCAGATGAGAGAAGTTTGCAGTTGGATCACATCATCTCATTAAGAACTTTTTTTTTTCATTGACAATTCATATTCACATAAATGTCATGATCTTTTCTTGAAGGGATAATTCACCCAAAAATTCAACTTCTGATTCGGTTTCATATGTTTTTGTCCATATAATGATGATGTATGTGTCAATATTCTTTTTAAGAAAAAAAAGTGTTTTTAGCATTATATAAGCAGTTATATAAAGAATGACTTAACCGTGACTGAATGACTAAAGAAAGAGTGTACCGTGTGCAGAGCAAGCCTAATAAACAATCTGTGGGGGGAAAAACGTGAATGGCCAAATTATTATTATTTTTCTTCAAACACCATCATTATCATGGGTAAAGCATCAATTATAGTTTGTTTTAGAGTTCATCTCTGTTGGTCTCTGCTGTATGTAAACTGTCTGATATCACGGCGATCCACTGACCAGTTAAATGAAAGCCCTTTGATCTCACACTTCTTTCTCGCAGCAAATGACCTATTGGTGACTCTAATTCAGGTAAACAAACAGTCAACTGAACTTGAGGTGAACCAAACAAAGCACAGCTCCAATTAAAGCACAAAACAATATTTACAATAAAGTATAACTCATAAGAAATATCTATCATAGGCAGGAAGCAATTATTCTGCTGAATTTTTTTTATCCCCGGTGGGGGGGGGGGGGGGGGGTATATTAAATATCTAAAATAAACATTTGAAAGATATGCAGCACGCACGTTTAAACAGCAATAAAATCAGAAATGTTAGCACTTCCGCTCGTGTGATGAGAGATGACACTGTGCGTTTATTTACGATCCTGGTTCCAGTTGCCTTAATCCATGCAAAGCTTTTCAAAATGTCACAAAACATTTTCTGATTGTTTTGTATGAAATATTGAAGTTTATAAATAAGTGTTTTGGCACACCATGCCGAGTGGTGCTACGCATTGTTCTAAAATCCCTTGCATTTTTTTTTTCTCATAACAGTGCCAAGAACTTAAAAAAAGTTGGCTGGTCATACAGATAAGAGTAAGTAAATGTAAACTGTAAATGTCTATTTTTATTTATGTACACACTCACGTGCTTTTGTAAAACAAACAGGATGCATATTCTGCCGTCTCTGTCTCCCTGAACAGCAGTGCGTCACAAAAATAAACCGAAACTCTAGGCTACTTGCCTCAATCACAATAAGAAATATGTCTATAGAAAGCTTGAAATATGAACAGATAGGTCTATTCTCTGATTATGTAATCCATATGAAACCAACACGAGGTACAGAGGTAATCTCAAACTATATGTATGACTAAATGCAAATCGCTCAGAATTGAAATGTAAAAAATGGATTAAAACATTAAACTTTGTCTAAATATTCCGATATTGTTTCATTAAAGTTAAAAATGATTCTATAAATGTTACTTTAACATCTGCAAGAAATACCTACTGTGGTTCTTGATTTATTTTCATGAATAATGCTTTTTTTTTAAAAAACATCCTCCCTCTGTTTTTTACACAAATCGCACCACGATCATAAGGCATACCTGAGCAGAGACATGTTTCCTTTTAAAATGCACATCAGTTCAAGGTCTTCCAGTTTCTAGATAAAACATAGAAAGGTGTGAGAAGAGAGAAGTGTGAACTCACTGAATATATCTCTTCAGCTCTTGGCCACTGCACATTGACCAGTGGTAGCGGTGGAAGGCTGCTTGCACCAGAGGAGCCATGACACTTCCCATGGCTGTTTCGTCACCGCAGCGGTTGCCCTGACCATCATGCTCCATTCCCAGTCTACAGATTAGGCATGATTATGGTAAGCAGGGACATTTGAGTGCAGCAATGGTAACATTTTCTACCCCAAATAGCATAGTTATATCTAAATAGTGAGGCACCTCATCTCACAACATCATCATTACTGGGTAAAAAAAAAAAAACTATACTATTGATGATCTGAATCTTTTGCCTAACTACCTGTGTTGGTTATTTTTGCAGTATTGCAGGGGATACCACCACCCACAATGAGATCTGATTGTACCAAAATCTCACTCATGTATATTAAATATCAAACATGAATAAGCCCAGAAGAGATTGATTAAATGCTGAAAAACAAACAATATTTCTTAAAACACCTATAGGCACTCAAAAAACTGGGATCAGTAAGATTTGTTCATTTTTTTTTTTTAAAGAAGTCGTAATTAAATATACGTAATATATGTTGGAAATATTTTGTAACAATGTAAAAACTGTCACTTTTGGTTCAATTTAATATATCCCTGCTGAATAAAAGTATTAATGTGCATGTCATAATGTATGTCGGTCTGTAATATTGTATACATCAGTTTAATTGACAAAGCATAATTTATTTTTTATATACTGCCATTCAAATGTTTAAGATCGGGAAGATTATTTAAATGTTTTTAAAAGAGGTCTCATGCTCACCAAGGCTGAACTTATTTGATAATAGATATAAATAAATAAACAAACAAACAGTATTGTGAAACATTATTACAATTTAAAATAACTGTTTTCTATTTCAATATATTATTAATGTAATTTATTCCTGTTATGGCAAAGCTGAATTTTCATCATCATTACTCCAGTCTTCAATGTCACATGATCCATCAGAAATCATTATAATATGCTGATTTGCTGCTCGAGAAACATTTATTACTAGTATCAACGTTGAAACCAGGTTTCTTTGAAAATCAGGATTCTTTGATTAATAGAAAGTTGAAAAGCACAGCATTTATCTGAAATAGAAAGCTTTTGTAACATTATACAATACCATTCAAAATTTTGTGGTCATTAATATGTTTTTTATATATATATAAATTGATACTTTTATTCAGCAAGGATACATTCAATTGATCAAAAGTGACAGTAAAAACATGTATAATGTTACAAAAGATTATATTTAAAATAAATGCTATTCTTGTGAACTATTCATTAAAGAATCCTGAAACTGCTGCATTTTGTGTATTTTCAATCAAATAAATTAAGCCTTGGTGAGCATTAGAGACTTCTTTTAAATACATCTCACTGATCCCAACCTTTTGAATGGCAACATATACAGTATGTAAGGAATAATTGACGTCAGGCCGTTGAATTATTAGACAAATAATGCTAAATAATTCGGGTGTGCATTATTTTTCTAATAATGTCAATTATTCCGCTTATACTACAGTTACCACACCTCGAAACATTGTTCAGATTATGTATTTCAAGACGTTTGTCAAGTTTTTGTCATTAAACGCTCTTGTACTGTATGTGGGACAACTTTCTTATGCATCTAATCCCATGCCTCCGTTGCTAATTCCAAAACATCTTTTTCGAGTAAGTAACGGAGGTTTGAGCCACTGATAGCAGAATGGGGACACACTTAACGACTAGCTGACACATTCTAAGACTGGCTGTTTCCATCGACTGCAGCACATTTTAAACACAGACTGTGAACACAGACTGGTGTATATATAGGCTATATATATATTGTTGCAATACTAACGTCAAACAGATGGATAAGTTTGCTTAGGTATTGGTATGGAAAGAGGAAGGACAGAGGCTTAAGAATGAATCAATTGGCTGGCAGCCAGAAAATGAGAGAGGCCCTGACATCTCTCTTTGAATTAAATAAAATGTTATGTCAGTCTGTGCTAAAGCCAAACTGAATGAAACACTATCAGTAGGATGGTGGCAAGATGCAGAGTAATGATGGTTTATCATTCTTTGTCATGTGCTCAATGAAAACTGGATAAAGGCATTTGAAAGAAAGAGATACACAGATAGAGACAGAAGTTTGAGATGGTGAAGTCCTGGACAATAGTTTCAATATGGAGAAGGAGATAAGGAGTTTGCCTCAATGACTAATCTGTGTGTAGGTGGTGGGTTTTTATGAAACCCCTTTCATTGTTAGATGCCTACAGACTTTTAGCAACTGTTGTCAAAAGGGAACAGGCAAGACTAATTAGGCTTGTAGAGACAGTGGCCAAGGACTCTCAAGAATGAGCTCAAAACATAATATGAGGGATGTTTTGAACAACGTGAGAGACTGACTTTACATCAAAGTAAGGACAAAATATTATCTATTTCTTAAATATACTGAATTTTTTTCACTATTAGATAATATCCTCAAAAGATAAGCAAGTTCACTTGTAAGGGGCATCAACATTTTCTTTAGTCCATTGTGTTACTCTTAATAGAGCCCTCACCTTGAGAGCAGACAGTACATTCGCTATGCCTATTTCCCTGAAAACACACATTTTTATGTGGAAATGTAAAACCACAAATGTTCAGAGTGACATAAAACATTTTACAAAAGCTAACATCAATCTGAAATGGCTGAAAAGCACCTGGTCATGTTTAAAAACCTACACATGTCCTGTTTCGTGGGCTACAACGAAGGCAGAAGAGAAGCCGTCTTCATGATTGAGGGTGCAGCTGCGGACAGGGTGGCACATCCCAGTGACGGGGGCATATCCTAAGAGTGAGTGAGTGACAGAGACAGACAGAGAAGATGAAATGGTTAGGGTTTATTTTTTTCTGTCATAACTTGCCTTGCGATTCTACAGTCTGACAGCTTGCTGCTTGGTGAACTTGTAATTCTTTGAGAAGAGTAATGCTGACAACTCTGCAAAGAGCTGTCCAGGAGAATTAGATATTAGTCATCTAGTCATTATTGTTTCTTTCATTTAGTTATGACATATAAATACTATTTTACTAACAATTCAAATACATATTTGAGGATTATTGGAGGGGGATGGAACCAATTAGAGTCTTTCCAGCAAAGGTGACAGCATGTGCCAAAACAATGTCAACCTACCAGCTGTCATTACACCACATTTCATTGTAATGGACAACGACAGTCGCTTTGTTCGAAGTGCAATACAGTGAAATGTGCACTTGTTATAGCATACTGACAGTTTGGCATGCAGTCACTAATAATTCATTACAAAAATGTGTCAACATAAATAAATACAATTCAGATCAAATGAGTGATGTGAAATGAATATTTCTCAGTTTGTAAAAGGAATTTATTTTTCTTGGTAATGGCATTTGTGTTGCAAATTGATTTGGACAATTGCGTTGCTTTTTAAAGTGTCTGTGTGTGTACACATTAACATCTAATGTAAAAACATTCACCATAGTAGAATTTACTGTATATGTTCTCATCCTGTTCCCTTAACACTAAAGTAAACACTAGCTGTGTTTCCATCCACCTATGTTTATGTGCATTTTGGGATATCATATAAAAATGCTGGATGGAAACGCCAAGATCAGGCGGATCAATTGTTTTATCCGATAAGAAGACGTGCGCATAAACTACAACGGAAACACATTTAATGAATAAATCCCTCGATGCACAGCAAAAAAGCTCATATCTTCAACTCAACAGTTGCTGTGATTGGATAACTGGACTGGAAATGTTGGTTGGATCAAAATGCCTGAGCCAAAGTCTGTCCTCAGAATGATTCGCAATAATGACCTCCCAAAAGTACATGAATGCATTACCAAACACCAGGCATCTGAACGCAAGATAACATGACAGCATTCATTGCGTTTCGTCAAGTCATTTATTTGGGATGTTAGTTAATTAATTTGGATGTTAAAATATGTTCTCAGAACTCTGTACTACTTGTTTATGTGCAGGTTATTAGGAGCCTGTCACAATATCTTTCGTCTATGATGAGAAAGGCAGAAGCGGTTTGAGGTTTGCAGCTCCCCGCAGAATCAGCAGCACATCACCGGCTCAGATGGAGAGGAGAGGAGAGGAGAGGAGAGGAGAGGAGAGGAGAGGAGAGGAGAGGAGAGGAGAGGAGAGGAGAGGAGAGGAGAGGAGAGGAGAGGAGAGGAGAGGAGAGGAGAGCGAATTTTTTCACTCACGTACACGTTGTAATTAATTATTCCATAGAACTAAGAGGTACTTATTCTACTATTATGATAGGCAACAATCTTACATTTGGGAGCAATTTTTACATTATGTAATATAAATCTCTGATGTCCTCAGAATATGTCTGTGAAGTTTCAGCTCAAAATGCCACCCAGATTTTTCAGAGTTGCCCCTTTTTGGGTGTGAGGGAAAACGCTCAGTTTCAGACGACAGCCGATCCTTTACACGAGCTTTGGATACTGGAACAACATAACAACCGAATTTCTCTCTGGCAAAATGTCAATAATTCTACCCAGTAGCGAGTGCAGCCTTACATGTTTAAACCGGAGTCAGACACAGGCGGAGAGACTCAGGAAGAGGCTGCAACTGTGAGACTGTACATGGATGTTTCTGAATGGTTGGTGGATACATTTATGTAACTTTAGCTGTTGTGGAGTTACATTGATTCATCTCATCGACTAGCCTGTACCGTCATGATGATCTATAAACTGTTGTATAGGTGCGTGTGTGTGAACTGTATTAGGATGCCCACAGAGCCAGAAATATATGCTGCATAGAGGTAGAGCAGGTATCTTTTTGTTTGCGGTTATAATGTCGGACTGCTGCTTCTCACTCAGAGCGGGATCTAGTGCAGATCGTCACCAGTCGTGGGCAGGTTTCCCTACTCTTACGTGGGAGTAGGGGGAAATTTGAAACAGCTTGTTCTGAGAGATTGATAATGATATATGGGGATTATATTTTTTTTTAAAGTATTTGGTGAATTTGTACCGTAATAGGCTGGTTGTTTTAGGCACACTGTGGACACATAAGTGTTCAAACACCGTATAAAACTGAATTTTGCATAATAGGTCCCCTTTAAGAAGGAATCAGATGAAAACAAACAAAGGTAGAAAAATGCATAATATCTGCTAATTTTATTTTATTTTTTTATTTTGATCTCCATTAGCTGCACACGAGCAGCTACTCTTCCTGAAGTCCATCCAATCCAATACAATCCAATACAATCCAACATACCGCTTACAAGACTTTTACACCAATATTCAATGCATTACATTTTGCGAAACAAAACACTAATGCAATTAAAAACACCACACCCCTACTCACACATACCTACATACTGTAATTCTGAGATATGAAGTAATCTTCTGTTACAATAATACAATTTGGTCATAATAATGTAAGCAAGAATTTAATGCAAACTCATGGGTTCCTAAAAGTCATACAGCATGTACAGCAATAACGACGGTAATCCATAGACCTTTCCAACGTGAGGACGTAATACGTGGCGCATCTCAGAGATGGTACAAGACAGGCATTTGTGGTTAAAAAGTATATAATTTTTATTTATTTTTAGATCCGATCCTTTCGCTAGATAAGACCCTTATTTCTCGACTGGGATCGTGTAGAGCAGGGGTTCTCAAACATTTTGGAGCCAGGGACCCCTCACAGGGGAAAAAAATTTCCAAGGACCCCCTCATATTTATAACAGTGATTGAGCCCATATTTAATGTGGGAGCGGCTAATGAAATATTTTTGCACAAATGGTCTCCACCCAGGGTCATATGCAGGAAGTTTTCAATAGCCAACTGAGGTTCCAAAAGTGATCTTGCTAGGGGGGTTCGGGGCACAACACAACATATTTAGGCCTACATCTTATCTCGCACTTTATGACCGTTGACTGAAGCGTCGTGCGGGAATTCGCCCTGGGCTTGCAGCTTCTGTGAACATATAAGCCCGCCTACTTTTAATTCATCTCAGACTCAAACATTTTGACATTGACGAGCTGTTAGTCTGCCTTCATAGTGTACAAAAGATAATTAAATTAAGCAGAACTTTTTATAAGTTCGGTTGACTGTATTTTATTTTGATAATGAACAGGCTGCGATGTCAAATTATTAGCAGTGCTAGAACTGACATATTGTGCGCGCACGCGAGACGCCGACGCAATTACATGGATTTTTTCCTCAGCAGGGGAAACAAAGGAATACAATATTTATAATTTTTAAAAATAAAGAAAACAGCGGGATGCGGGTTCATGCCGTCTCTGTCTCCTTTCTGGCGCACGTGCCCCAAAATCAACCAAAACACAGCGAATAGTCTACTTGACGCACAGACATAAGAAATAGGCTATAGATAGATTATCTATCCATAGAAACCTTTAAAGTGCCTACGTTGTATTATGTGACGTATTTAAGTCACTTTGGAATAAATAGCATGTTTTCAGATGATAAAGAAAACACGATTTACAGTCCGGAAAAAACGGTAGGCTGTTATAAATTATTTCGCTGACCCCCTGGCTATAGTTCACGGACCACTAGGGGTTCGCGGACCCCCTGGTTATAGTTCACGGACCACTAGGGGTCCGCGGACCCCACTTTGAGAACCACTGGTGTAGAGCCACTGAAGCTGCATTGAGTCCTATGATTGAGACTGACATTTGGACCTTCAAACCGTTGGTTGCCATTGAAGTCCATTATATTGAGAAAATCCTGGAATGTTTTCCTCAAAAACCTTAATTTCTTTTCGACTGAAGAAAGAAAGACAGGGACATCTTGGATGACATGGGGGTGAGTAAATTATCAGCAAATTTTTTTTTGAAACTGAACTAATCCTTTAAGTATTGATACAATATTATAACAAAAATCTACACAGTGTATGTTCTTGCTAAATGGCTCCAAAATGTAAGATTGTTGCCTATCATTATAGTAGAATAAGTACCTCTTAGTTCAAAATAATGTCAGCATAAATAATTAGTTAATTTTCCTGGTTGTTATTCCTCAAACTTCACATTTTGTTCCCTTATACCTACACGTATGTACTTAATTGGAACACTATAATTACCGAAAGTTACGCTGTAAATTCGCTTTACATACGCAGTACTTTCCGGGCTGTAATCTAAAGCGTTACCGATCTCGGCTCTAAAGCTATATTCGTATCTGGTGTCAATAAGCCAATAAAGCACATCGGCTATGATTAGCTCAATATCACCGCTGCCAGGCAGCAGATGCGCCACAGGTAGTTGGAGAGGTCAAAGAGCTCTTCTCGGATGATTAACGAGGGCCGCTGAGTACATACAGTGGCATGATAAAGGAAATGAGAGAGTCGCAGTGACAGCATAAACACTTCATGCTGAGATCAGTGCTCTTCTCGGGAGAAGCTCGAGTTTTCCTGTCAGTTTGAATAGACGTTAAATGTGCACTGTGTGAACTTTGTCAGTGCTGAAGGAGATATGCCCTGAGAGGACTGCTGCTTCAGCGGCCGCCTCAATCCTTAGACAACAAAATCCCTTTTTCTTATGTGCTTATGTAAGTGCGCTTTCATGTCTCTCTTCTATCGTTTTCCAATAGCGTGAACCTCTTTACACATCTACCATATGTCTGAAGAGAAGTTTTTACACCAGGCAGCATTCTGTCAGACATTTCTTACAGCATTGATGAGGTGCTGACAGAAACCCATGGGGACTGCGAGGGAGTATTAGTGATAGAGAGAGAGAGAGAGAGAGAGAGAGAGTGAGAGTGAGATAGTGACAGCCTGACCTTTTTCACGGAATGAACATATTTAAGATGTACGACTTTGTGTGTGAAAAATGCTATACATGACAAGGGAGGAAATGTTTGAAAGTCATGTTAAAGACCAAAAAAGTCAAACCTTGCATCCCGGTGGGGCCAAAGCCTTGCCGGGTCAAGAAGATAGCATGGTCGTGATGCTCTGAGTGCTCTGGATCATCTTTCTGCTGGACGAATGCCCAGCGGCACACGTTCTCCAGGCTTCGTGAAGGGTTGCCACGTTCAATGAGACTGATGGACTGAGAAAAAGATTAAAGACTCATTAGGGGACACTTTCAGCATTCATTAATCTATAAAACACCGTAAACTGACTCACATTGATCATTGTGGGTCTGTTTATTTAACTTCTTTAAGATAAACAAATTGTTTTAATAGTCAAGAGAGTAGTCAAGATCATTGAAGGTAAAATTCAAACCTTTTCATTTGCAAACTACAGTACAATAAACTAAAATTCCATTTTGTTGTTGCTGTTTTTTTCCTAATACATTTTAGTTATTAATCACATTAACATGTATTTGGCAAAGAACAAACCATGTTGCAATTATTTTTGTCCTACAAAACAGACATACAATTACCTCTGTGTATTTGTGGACTGATTTATGAGCTCACAAAATAGTATGTGTTTATGTATTTTTTGCATTCAATTGTGAATGGCTGTGTGCATTAGTGAGAGGTTTAGATACTGTCATAATTAGACAGATATAAGTAGCTAGACTGCCGACAGTTGTTGTGCTCTCCCTCTCCTTCTCTACACCAAATTATTGCACGTTTCAAAACTGTGGTGGTATGTCACGGTTAGCTCCACAAAGTATGATGAGGAGAAAGATAGTATTTAAACAATAGCATTAGCATTAAACATACAGAAGCAGTACTCCATTGAGTATATACAATGTTTTAGTGTGCTGAAACATATACACAGAAAAATTAACTAAAGTACAGACAGGTGTCCGTTAATTAATCATATAATGAAAAACCATGCATGGTAACTGATGATAAACGGGAACGAAACCGGAAGCAAAGATAAACATACAAAAAGTATTTGAAAATGAAAACAAAACACATCAAAATAAACTGTGACAGTAACTGACCTGTGCTGAAATGGGGGTTAAGTAAAAAAAAACATTACTTACTACACCTGGCAACATTACAGGGCTATTGTTGACTAAAACTAAAACCATTTTTAAAAAAAGACTAAATTGTCAAAGGAACATTTCTCAATTTGGCTTGAGAAATGGGGATTGAAATCAATTTGGGGATTTTTCAAAAGTGGCGTTGCAGGCTAACAGGATAACTATACAGTAAATATAATAGTAAAACAAAAACTGAAATAAATTAATTAAACCTATACAGACATTTAAAAAAGAAATAACTAATAAAAAAGACAAACATGGCCAATTTTCTAAACCATTAAAATTAAAACAGAAAGGCAAAAATAAAAACTAAATCAGAATATTAATGGGTTAATATAGAGCCATCGAGAGTGGAAAATGGTAATGAACAAATAAAGTAAATAAATAAATAAAGATATACAATTGTACATATTATTTAAGAAATATATTATATGACCCATTATGTTTTATAAAAGAGATATTAATTTTAAAGCAGTAATTTACCTTGGCATATCCAAGCATTATCATCCTCACAAGTACAACATTAATGTGCACTCCCAATGATTCATCGTGGTAGATCTCATTCACCTGTAAACACATGATGAAAAATACATGATTTTCCCCTCAATTCAACATAATAAACAACAAAACATTGATCCTGCCACAAAGGGGAAAAGGGATATCAGGCAAGGATAAGTTGCATCACACTCCACCTAGTCAATTATGACAGCTACTGATTTTATCAACTCCAGGGACTGTGAAAACAAATGCTGCTTCCTTCCATTTCTGAAACCTCACCATGATTTACAATGAGCAAGAGAGAGCAAAGATTTTTCAACAACAGAATCGAGATAAAGAGAGTGGGAGGAAATGGATCTCAGACCCATAAGAGTGGCTCTCTGAGGCATAGAAGGCGTTTTTAGACAGGACTTGGGGCTACGGTTGGCATGGAAAAGCCTATGAAAGGTTGGTAAATGAAAAGGGTCCAGTGTTTAGCTGGTCATACAGAGGCCTTTTTTTAAAGGTTCAGATGTTTTTCCTTCTCCACCTAGCTAAAAGCCTGCTGTGTGGGGTGCTGCTTTTTAAAGGCACAGTTTTTCTGTTTGAATGCAAGGTGTGATGCTGTAACGTATGACTACATCCTAAATGGTACAAATGTTTCATCGAAACCTTCTGGAGCTTATTTCAAAAACTGGCCACACTTAAAAGCAACATACTGTACACCCATAACATATATGCTATATGCTTATATGAATTTAACGCCCATAGGCGTAATTTGCGAGTGGGACGGGTGGCATATGTCCCCACCGCTTTTTGTCAGGGACGTTCTCTTGTGACATTCTGGTACAGAATTGTTCAGCTCGGGCACGAATCCTGTGAAAGAGAACTCAAAAGTTCAAAATCAAGCTAAAATGTCACTTTGAAACTGACGCGAAACGTGCACGACGCAAGCGTTTTGCAAAATGTTGCCACAGACACGTTTTTCGAATGAGCCTAGGCTGATATGGTAGATCTCAATAAACGACAAATTAAACCCAATACTATTGACATTTATTTATGGACATCGTAATTCAATTTTTTCCCAAAATTGTTATTGTACACATATATTGTACATATATCTGATTTAGCAACATCTAGTTTATGATTCTGTAAACAAAGTTCAGGTTGTCCTGGTCATTTGTACGGCAGAGAAGAGAGACAACTTTGGTGGATCTAATTGCACATCTGTGTTGAATTTGTGTCGAGATCTCTTCTCCTAAACAGAGCATGAACAATCAGAAGGAGGCATGAAGTAGGCATGCTGAAGATCTTCCATATGGTCCCTTTGTTCTGCCATATAGTAACACTTTACAATAAGGTCTCATTGGTTAACATTATTTAAAGCATTAACTAACATGGACAATGAGCAATATATGTGTACTGAATTTGTTAACCTCTAAAACAGCGTTGCAACATTTATTAAACTCTGATAATGTTAGTTAATAAAAATGTTCATGTTAGTCAGATACAACTTTTGCCTTAATTTTTTGTAAATGTTGAAATTAACATTAACATTTATAAATGCTGTATGTTCATTGTAATATGAGTAGTATTGTTCATTGCTCGTTCAGTTTCATATGCCAATGTTATCATTATAGTGGTCTACATATTATCATCTATATATATTTACATTGTACTTTTTTATATAAAACCCTAAAACAGCAAACAACAAAAGAACATAAAGAAATAAAATAAAATGAATTGGAGAAGGCTAAAAAAACTCTTATGAGTATTACTACAATTTGTTCTGACAGTTCCTTCAAAAATAATCTTGCTAATACTGCAAACACTTTTTTTCCCCCACATTTTTTTTTTCACCTTATAACTGGCAGTAGCTGTCAGGTCCACAAACTCTACACTCAGAAGGGAAAGGTGAGAAAAACAATCATGTTACAGCAAAAAAAACTATTTTTATATGCATGTTTAGACAGCTTTTAAAATAAAAAATATGCCTCGGCAGATCTGTGTTGCTGTAGCAATTTGTTGTTGTTGTAGGGAGCAGCAAAAATGTACCCGTGCAAAATGATTAAATTCTCCATTGGCATATGGACACAGATTGCCTAAACTACTCTTTAAATCAGCAGAGGACGGTTAGTCTCTTACCAACTGCCCCCCTCTCTTCGTCCCAGCCGCCTCATGCAATTAAACAGAAGCTCTGTTTGATACAGAAAATTGTCCTCTTCAGGCAGCAGGGCTTTAAATAAGCATGCAATGGGCCTAACCACAGAAGTCTGCATGTGTGAAAGTTGTAGGAACGTTACATTTTAATACAGAGCTCATTACATTCTGAATGCTGGGCCAATCTTTAGTGAGGGTTTATTAAACATTGTAGTACATCTCATCAATACACTGGTGTACAGAGCAGCAGGGACATCTACTGGAGGAAGGACTTCTAAATTTCTCAAAAGCAGCGGTTTAATCTTACAATGTTATATGAGTGTAATAGCTGTTTCGTAGCTACTTTATTTCTCAGCCACATCCTCAAGTACGCCATATTTGGTCTATGCCACATCAAGATGACACAGCAAATAAATCCTCCACAAAAGAAAGTAGAGCTTTCCTTTGAATATATTGACATTAATTCTTGCAAATTGTTCAAGCAAAACTAAGGGTGGGATGCACTTGATCCTGTAACATTATGCAATCAGCTGAAGGGCAACATAAATACATCAGACATAAGGAGCTTACAGGCACTGTGTATCTACAGTTGCATTGTTTATGTGCTGAATCTATGATGCTATTATCTCCACAGATTACACAGTGCATCTGTGGTCATGTTTTAAACCGTATATATTTATCTTGTGCTAGCCTAAGAATTAACTTTTCTTCCAAAAACAGGAAATGTCACAGACAGGACCACATCTGGACAATGTCACCACTCATACAAGGTCAATCTCTTTACAGGTGCAGTTTAATGACATATTTGTGTATAAGCATGTTGACTGCCACCATCCACTTAGAGAGGTATTTTGTCATCAGCAATCATCTTGAAATTAATTTGTAAAGTAGCAAAAAACACTTAAGCACCTGTGCCTTCCATTTATGCGCGTCAGAGGACTGAATCAGGAGGAGATGGTTAATAGGTTTTATGAGGAAGAAGAGAATTGGTTGCTCAACAATAAAGATGGCCTGATGGTCAGGGGCCAGTGTGAGACAGTTCTGGGCTAGGGGTATGTCAGTGAATTTGGGATTGAAATCTGCATGTTAATCACCAGTTTCATTAAATATTTTATTGTTCCATACATTATGTATTTCTTAATATTTTTAATGATGTGTTTGTGTGTATATATAAGACCTGACGCACAGGCACATTATACTGTTTTATATAGCCAATATACTTGTCTTTATATGCGCGCACTTTGGGTGTGAGGGAATGAGTAAAATTCTGCTGAATACGCGCAATCCCACGCCGAAATTCAAGCCCTGTAACACCAACCATATTTAATCCAGAGCAAATGAATCGCGTGAGTAAACACTTGTCAACTCGCTGTAGGAGAGATTAGAGAGAGCGAAAACGCACAGCTGGTATTGTGTCCTGCGGAAGAGTTTCAGGTATTTCAGTATCGTTTTGTATCAAAAAATCATTTGATTGAACTTAGTTTATTAATTCAGATGCCTTTTTAAAAGACTACAATGTATATTATATAAAATTCAACCCGCGAAAGTGGCTAGTATGAGTTACAGTGTTACATGTCAACGCTGAAATCCACCCTGTTAATTTCAAGACCTGTATATGTGTGTATATATGGCTAATAATATTGTGTTCTAGCACCCAAAATAAATAAATTAATTAATGAAGTAATTAAATAAGTAATCCGGTTGAGCCCTGCTAAAGATGATAGGATACTCACAATGTTCATGAGGGTGAGGAGATAGTTTTGCACATGCTCTTTGCCATGAAAACGGACAACAGAATCATCTACTCCAAGCAGCACCTCAATATTGTAGTCATCGTCACCAGCGTGCCTCCGTCTCCTGACTGTCCTTTTGACTTGTTTAGCAATACTGTCCAGCACCCTTGGCACATTCAATTCAGGCTCTGCAAGACAAAATGGTTAGTCTCAAAAAAGCACCTTATCTTAATCATTTGACAACACCAGCATATTAAACATCTTAAGGGCATGTGCATTACTATGCACTAGCGTCTTGCAAGTTTTCTTTTTTCTCTTCTTTGTTAGAGTGCAAGTGGATGCCAGCCAAGAACAACAGAAAGCAATCCCAACAAGGGCCCTTCATGATCCAAGATCAATCCAGGCAATAAACCAATGTCTTTTTTAAACGCTGATGCTAAAATAAATATTCCAAACATCTTGCTCTTTGGCTGGCTCTGGCCTACAGTGTGGGGATTGTGAAGAACATTCCTCGGCTCCTACATCCCGTCATGACACACGCATTCTTGTGTGGCCCAGCTCCCAGAAGAGTAAACACGTCTCTGAGGTTCCACTTCAAAAAGCACAGGGCTTCCCCTCACGCTCAGACGTGCCATGTGTCCCTCGCAGGTTCCTTGGTCCACAGCGTCTCTATGTACACCCTCATTCTCCTGAGGGGCTGCCATTCACAAATGGCAAAGCAAGGATAGCACACACATGGCAAACCTGCCTAACCCGCCGGCCCCAATTCTAAAAATGACTTATGATGGCAAATGAGACCATCCAGATCACCAGTGGAAATCTACTATGTCTAGACTGCAAAACTCAAAAAGTGTGTGTGGGTCAGGATTTTACAGAATTATTTTGTATGCCATACTTATGCTTATTAATGTGTGTCATTCAATTGTAATATTTGTTTGGTTATGATTTATTCCAAATTATTATTTATTTATTATTAACATGCTTATGTTATGACATTCATTATACATCAAATAAGATCTCCAACAATGATCTGTATAAGAAAACGGGAAGCTGGAGCATCACCAAGGAGATTACACACAGACGCTTGAGATGGCTAGGACATGTGTTAAGGATGGAGCAGGACAGCATCACAAAATTCACCCTAAGATGGACACCACCTGGTAAAAGAAAACCTGGGAGACCCAGAACCACCTGGCGCAGAACTGTGACACAAAAGCTGGAACAGATGAACCTGTCATGGGGAGAGGCCCAACATGCTGCCAGGGATCGAATACAATGGAGAGTGCTCATTGAAGCCTTATGTCCCATAGGGGATGAAGAGAAATGATGATGATGATGATGTTTAAAGGTACAATATGTAAGATTTTTTTTTATTAAAAAATCAAAAAATCACGTGCACAGTGCAAAATAATTCCTGCAGTTGTGTACTTACAATATCCCAAAAGTTCCCAAAGATTTTGAATTTCAGAGAAATTCCTATTTTAAATAATGGGCTGTCCCGGAATTCCTGTTCACTCGTCGCCTGTCAATGACGTAATATCCGCGTTATCCCTGGTTTCCGTTTGTGCTGCCATAGTAACCATGGCGACAGACGTGGACAACAGCGTTACATCTAGCCGCACACTCACACTGTTGTTGTTTCGTTCAAACATTATAAACCATGGCAAGCAGACTTTGTGACAAATGGTGAACTAAAACGAGGATCAACGTCCGTGACAAACTTCGACTTGACAGAGCTCTTGCATGTACTTTATTAGACAGATGAGCAAATGTACAAAAAACAAATCATTATATCTCAACATGATGAAATGTTAGAATATGATCATGTATGTTGTTCTAATGTTGATCTAGCTTACTGCTAGTCTCATACAGCCAACAAACTAACACATAGAATAATATTATTATAACTTTTAACACACTCAAATGCAGTTTAGTGTGGTAGTGTAGACCAAGTGAAACAGCGCTGTGTTACCTCACAAGTTTCATTCGTCTAGTAAACTGACCTGTGTGAGTAGTAATTCATCACTAGTAGTCACTAGTAGCACTAGTACTAGTAGGGTAGTTCGTTAGAATTAAATGTCCTTATTCCTTTATATCCACGGGACTTGCGTGGGGCGCTGATCTGTCTCTCATTAGCAATCGTTCCCTACTTCATACCACAGTCATGTTAAAAAAATCAATGTATTCACTCATCCATAAACATTATTAGATCCATCAGCTTGGCGACAAGTTCCATAATTCCGCTGGAATTTTGCATTATTTAGCTACGCCTTTGTTATTGTAAGAGGTTAGCGACCCCTAGCAGAGAAAAAAATTACATATTGTAGCTTTAAAGTAAGCAGTTTATACTATTTGTGGGCATATTATAACCTTCTTAATATCCTCAGGTTTTACCAGGCCTCACAATGACACCAGCTTAATAAACACTAAGGGTGTATTCACACCAGGAAAGTCCGATAGTTCACTTGCTTTGGTCCGGACCAAATCATTTTTTTGTAGTTGTTGTTTGGTACGGTTCGCTTTCACACTACTCTTTTTGCAAGTGAACCAAAATTTGTAAACAAAACCACACGTGTGCTAAGGTCGTCCATTCATTGGACAAGGATTCTCAAGTAGGGAAATTAGGAAGTGCAAAAAAAAAGCTATTATATACAGTGCTAACAAGTGCTGTCAACGTTAACGCTTTCGATTAAGTTTGACCAGTTTAACGCAAATTAACGCAGCACCCCCCCCCCCCCCCACACACACACACACACCCCCACACCCACCCACCATCCTTGTATTGTAACTATCGTTACATTATATGAACTTGCTCGTATTCATGCAAATGCTTTTAAAGCATTAATGCGCAATCAGACTAAATAGAACGCTCAGTATGTGAATGTCCTGATGCGCACACACTCATTCATTCATTCCATTCCAATGATGCACTCATGACGCGCAGAAAGACGCACAACAGTATCGTGTGGCCAGACAGTGCGCCGGAATGAAATTCTCTTTCGCACTTGAACGATCAATAACACAAACCATTATGCCAAAATGTAGTAAATCAACAACAGATCACTTTCCCATAACGCAACTCCGACTACGGAGGCCTGTTAACTCAAAGGCGCAGTGCTTTCTTGCAATTGGGTCGGTTCATGTTCACATCGTAAACGAACCGTACCAGAGTTCGTTTGGAACCGTACCGAGACCACCTCTTCAGCTGGGTCTCGGTTGGACTGTTTGGTCCGCACCCGAGTTTGATTGCTGTATTCACACCTGCCCAAAAGGTCCGCACCAAGGGGGGAAACGAACTAGAGTTCGATTCAATCGAACTAAACAAGACAGGTGTGAATACACCCTAAATGTCTTAAAGTCCCCCTGTAGTCAACCATTTTATCCCTTTAAACTCATCTTTGATCACTAAAATTAAAAAAAATGTCTTCATGTCTTAAAATAGCTTGAATGTAACTCTACTCCCTTAGTACACGTGGACCCATGAATATGCAAGTTAGCCCTGCCTCCACTCACTCACACCAGCTCAGAGACCCACTCAAGTTACTGTAGTAAACACTGCACAAATATATATCGCTCTTTACAACGTCAGACACATAACGGTAATTAATATGATTAGCCTTTTGCTTGACTCCGTTATCAAACATGTGTTGCTAAATGTTACACACTCACACACCATATTCCCATTCGCCATCTCTGTCTGCCTTCTAAAAATCACAGCATCCTTAGAAATGCTTTGAACATCATAGAACGTCAGTGGAGGAAGGTACTCGTTCACTGAACATTTAAATATTGTCCTGCCAGCATTTTTTTTAAAAAGTTGCCAGCCAGCGCCAGCATTTTTGATAATTTTCACAAAACTTTCATGGCCCCCAGAATATGTTGTTGTATAAATATCTGAGCATGCAATATATCAAAAGAAAGAACAGACCCTCTGCTTTAAAAAAAAAAAAAAAAAAAAAAAATTATTCTAGCCTCATGCACTTTTTTTTATCAACACTTGAATATGGGTAAGTTTCATAAAAAAGCTACATTTTGATCAAAAAGTTGATAGAATCACGCTTTTGTCAAAGACTATCTGGATCGGACATATAGATCATAAATTGAGTCCATCAACACCCCTAAAGCTTCACAGTCCTATAGCTTGTCCTGGGTCGACATTTAATTAGGCAGATTTATATGCTGTTTAATTTTGTTGATTGTGTTATTTTAAATATGATTACATATAAGATCACTTGTTTCTGCGTCTTCTTTGCATGTGTTTTGATCAGGAGATTCAATACATTTTCAGAATATGTGTGCCCCCTAGCATATAACAGTGAGTTAATAAAAGAATAAAGAGCTGCTACAATGTCTTCTACATTTGCAAGTCTTGTTTTCATAGTAAGTAAATATCACCTCATCCAGCTGTCCTTTTATTTTTAGTATCCCGTTGCTTTGTGAGAAGATACAAATGATTCATTGCACGAGTAAAGTTTCTGAATCAATCAGACGAAATTGCGAACAATTTGTAGACCTTCTTACAAAACCATTTGACCGAAAGATTAATTCACGAATCTGCCATTGTTAGTTCACATTCTGAACAGCCGAGAGAAAACGCACAAACAAATTGCTGAAATATATTATCAGGGTAAATGACTCTGAGGAAGTATACGTTAATCTCTCCATCATCAGACAAGGATTCATCAGCTATATTTATCAGACAAGGATTTATCTGACACCCCTAATTAGGGGACAGAAAATATCATTACCTCAGTAAAACAACAACAGTAGACAAAGTAAGGTCCCCAGCACCATGACAGAAAAACAAATCCGTGTTTGTCTTCCCCTCAACTCGATCTCATTTCGATTCTTCACTCGTAAAACATGAGTGGGTTTGCCTTGCCAGCCACGCTCCGCACAATAAAAATTCAGGAGGTGGCAGACTGCTGTGGAGGAAAAACTGGATGCATACATGGCATCTTTTAAAATGATGGCACAAAGAAACATTTGGAACATCATGAGCCTTGGTTTAACTCGTTTTACATTATTTTGATTTTACATTATTATCAGATGTGCTCACCATATTTTAGAGTGCTGAAAAATACATTCATTTTATTCTCAAAGCAAAAGTCTACACGGGCGTCTACTTAAAATAGAAAGATTCTACATAAAAGCACAATTTTGCATGATTACATGTAAGTATATTGAATGTAAAAAATGCACACGCTGTCATGATGAAAGCATTCTTAGTGGCATAAAATGAACAAATTGAGTTGACAGTTACAGAGCCCCTTTATCATCATGAAATCCGCTTACTCTTTTTTTATTTGAAATTATTTGATAAACAAATTGGGCATGCTAAAACCATCTATGAATCCAATTACCGTTTTATTCAAGGATGTAAAAGGGATCTATGCAGTGTCTCTTGACAAATGCAGTGTGATTGGATTTCGCTTTTTTCTGCCTATTCTATCTTGGTTTAGAAAATAGATCCCTCTGCTCTCCTTACAGAAAACTTGTGTGAGGATTAATGACCATCTCTTTGATTGGCGAAGGTGGTGTTTCTTCCCTGAAGTATAAAGAATTAGCAAGCAACAGTGTGCTAATAACAAACAGCATCAGGATCAAAAGATTCTGCAGGAGGCAGTTTTGATGGAATTCTTCCACGTGGCGCTCAAGTATAACACCACTAGCTGTGATCTAATGTGCCGGGAGCTACTTTAACTCTTTATTAGGACATAAGAGAACTCTTGTAAACGAGAGCAGCTGAGTTAGCAAATGGTGGCCTCCTAAAGCTGGAGTATGGTGTGGTAACTGTACATCATGAACATTCTCGGCCTCATTTGAGGCAGTCAGGTGATCTTTCATTTTTAATTGCGACTCTAAGTATCTTATTGTGCGCTTAATTAATTATTATATTTTTCTGTTTGTTCAAAGGGTCTCTGTACATGTCTCTGTATATCTCTGTAAAGTTCTCTGAAGACGTCAGATAAAACAGAATAAACTTTTTAGCTATTAAATACACTGAATCCATTAAGATGGGAGAGAAAAATTACTTTCTATATCCCAATGAGACTTGATGTTATCTGTGATCTCTGGTGTCAATCCTCATTTTCTTCCACAGTGAAAGCAGGTATGAAGCAAATCAGTTTTAATTATTATCCCATTCATGTCACCCAGCCTGCAGCTCACAATCAACATATATGTCAAACGTTTCTCTTTTCTTAATGATTCTGTTTGTTCGAATGAACAAGATCCAAATATCGAAAGATGCCTACGAATATAAAGAAAATATATGTTAAGAAATTATATTGTATGATATTAATACTTACTAAAACACATTCGTCGTGGATCGTACAATGGGGAGGTGAGCTAATTCCGGCAGTTCAATTATTCTTTGCACAATTCAAGACTTTTCAATGCGTGGCAAACCCTGGGCTGTCATTTTGGATTATGAGAAATAACTTATTTTTGGACTCACACGTTTAGTATCCAGTAGAAAATGTATCATTTGACAGCATAATTAATGCACAATAGATTGCTCTCTAAAAAGGCTTTGAAGTATAGTTACATTTTAAAGACCACACATTCAGCCTTTGTAAATATATTTACCCAGATTTGTTTGTTTGTTTCAATCAGTTTTAATGCTTTTGAAATAAGTCTCTTCTGTTCACCAAAGCTGCATTTATTTGATAAAAATACAGTGAAGACAGTAATAGTGTGAAATATTAATATAAACTTGTATTCATATATTTTCTATTTGAATATATTTTAAAATGTAATTTATTCCTGTGATGGCAAAGCTGAATTTTCAACATCATTACTCCAGTCTTCAGTATACATTTACATGGACATCTTTTGTTTCAATTATCAGAATTAATCCATTCAGATTGATGAATCCGAACACAGTGTTTATGTGAACACTAAATAAAGTGATCGGGTTGATGTGCGCATTTATATGGCACAAGCTTCAAATTAGAATTGATTCTTTGACATGCGCACACTGCATGAATAAACAGAGTTTCCCACTGTTTTCGCATACTAACCATTCTCCTACATTGCTTCTTTCCTTTGTTTTAAAGAGCAGACTAAAATTGAGAGGGGATCAGGCCTTTTCTGTTATTGCCCCAAAACTGTGTAATAGCCTTCCACTGTGTGTTAGAACTGCTCACTTTCTGATTTTAAATCTAAGCTAAAAACTCCCTGTATATGTACTGTATATGTACCAGAGATTAATATCATCTCTGTGTTGATTTGTTTTTGTTTTGAATGTTGTTATATTTGTGTCAATGTAAAGCACTTTGGTCAACTCTTAGTTGTTTTAAACTGCTCTAGAAATAAATTTGACATTGACATAGTTGACACTAGTCCGATTACAATTAGATTATTAAGGTCCATGTAAACTCAAGAAACATTTCTTATTATCAATACTAAAAAAACAATGGAGCAGCTT
This sequence comes from Phoxinus phoxinus, assembly GCF_949152265.1. Taxonomy (NCBI): domain Eukaryota; kingdom Metazoa; phylum Chordata; class Actinopteri; order Cypriniformes; family Leuciscidae; genus Phoxinus; species Phoxinus phoxinus. The sequence continues at coordinate 28,116,720 of NC_136878.1, read as the reverse complement.
AATATTTATTTATTTATAAAATAAATAAAGGAAACTGTGGTAAAAAAAAAAAAAAAAAAACTGGATTATTTGATGAATACATATAATTAATTAGCATTTTTTCTTTCTTTTTTTGTGCCTAGGGGTTATGACTGCATTTATTTGACATAAAATCTTGGTATTACTTTGCAGTAAGGTCCCATAGTTAAAGGGGTCCTTGATTATCATTTCACTTTTTTAACTTTAGTTAATGTGTAATGTTGGTGTTTGAGCATAAAAAACATCTGCAAAGTTACAACGCTCAAAGTTCAATGCGGAGGGAGATATTTTATTTTGCAGAAATCGATTTTTAAGGACTACAACAAACGGCTGGCAGGGACTACAACGAGCTTCTTCCCGGGTTGGTGACATCACAAACCCTAAAGTTCAGTAGCCCCGCCCACTGATTCGACCACAACTAGTAGTAGTAGGTAAACAACAGACGGGATGCTAACACTGGCTCGAGCAACTAAGCGATAAGCGTTTGAAGAGTGCAAGATGTTGTGCAGTCCCAGGTTGTGGAAAAACAGTAGCTACATTGGATTTACAGAGAGCCTGAAATAAAAAAATTATGCTGTGCCTTCTATATTGGATCCGACAGGAACGGTGCAACACACTTATGAGTAAAAAAGTTTTTACTGTGTTACTATTGCTATGTTATAGATCATTTGATATGTAAGGATTATGTACATGTCAAGCCAAAATTTTAGTCTGTGGGCCCTATTTTAACGTTCTGAAACGCAAGTATAAAACGCGAAACGCAAGTAACTTTGTGGGCGGATCCCGGGCGCTGTTGCTATTATACCGGCGGGATAAATGGTATAATATGCTCCACGCAAATCTAAAATGGGTTGGTCTGAAGTAGCTTCATTATTCATAGGTGTAGTTTGTGCGTAACGTGAAATAAACCAATCAGAGCGTCTTCTCACATTTCCTTCAAGAGCAGGTGCACTTGTTCCATGGCGGATTGCTATTATAACGGCGGATTTGCCAGCGCACGCCAGGAGCGGTTCACACAGCCGAGGAGACCGACGTTCTCGTCAGGGCCGTAAAAGACAGAGTCTTTGTATGGGGATGGGAGAAACCCACCCAAATGAGCTTCGGTTAAACAGGCGTATAATAATTTGGGTAAATGTGTAAGCTAGATTTATGCCTATTTTTTCACATCTTCATGAACACAACAATGATTTCCCTCGTGTGTTAATATTTTTCCTTGTAATAATGTATGATTTGCAAAAATGAAAACTGCTGTGTCTTTTTAGATTAGAGAATCAAAGTATGAATGTTCTTCACACGCTACATAATGGCCAAGCATGCGCCCTTAAAATAGCATATGTCTAACGCGCAACGCGCCACTGTCTTTAGACTAGGTTTTTCCTGGTCAGTGGCGAAATTGTTTTCCCAAACTGCAAAATAGCAGTGGGACTTTTGCCTTTAAAAACTAGTCATGGCATACATTGCAGTCAGTTCTGTTTTGACCTGGACAGATCGATAGAGTTCCGTGACTCTGCGTAAGCTGGATAAGGTATTTTTTCCAGTAGGTTTGAACCTGCTGGTGGTCGAGGAAGGAAAGAAATATTAATTTGTGGGTTGAAAAACGATTAAAGGTCCTGTTCTTCGTGATCCCATTTTAAAAAATTTAGCTATTGTGTAATGTTGCTGTTAGAGCATAAATAATACCTGTAAAATTATAAAGCTCAAAGTTCAATGCCAAGCGAGATATTTTTTTTTAACAGAAGTCCCCTTTCAAAGCCTACAGCGAACGTCCGGTTTGGACTACATCTGAAGGAGGGACTTCATAGAACAAGGAAGTCATCAGCCCGTTTTTAGGACAGTGAAAACAGCGGTATACAGAAAAGTACATTTTATGAAAAATACAGTTGTTTTTTTCACGCGAAACATGAACACATGTTATATTGCACACTGTAAACGCAATCAAAGCTTCAAAAACACAGGAAAAACGGGACCTTTAAATCTACAGGAATATATTTTTAGTTTACGCAGTTCGCTACAGATGCGGTTACAGTAGCTAGCTCTGACTAATAGTAGCACACGTTCTGACCATCCAATCAAACGGCGTGAAAATGCTTACAATATTGTATGCCTGCTAGATGGCCCTGGTGCAGTCAACTCGAAATCTGATTGGCTGATTAAATCTGACTGATTATCTGATTGGTTAAAGCAACAGTTTCATTGCCATTCATTTTAAGCTACGGGCACCTGTCGCACTATCGATTCTGAAGGCCTCGAGGCAGATATATTTGACCCTGGCAACACATGATGGCTGAAATATGATTGGATAAAAGCGCTAAAATAAATATACACTACTGAAAGCAGTGCAACCAAGACAAAAGCTATGAAATTAAGAGAATGGAGTGGACTATTGGGAATTATTTAATACTCATTCATAAAAATATATATATTAAAGTGCAAGTAGGTGATTCTGATAGTGTTTAGGCCAGCAGAGAAGGCCTTGCTGGCCCTGAAGGCCCACCACTGCTAAATACCTACTTAAGCACTACTTAAACAATATATACAGCACGTATGCTCATATGATAAGTGTATTATGCTTTTTTATTAAAATCAGAAGTGTACTCAAGCTGTCATGACAGCCTTTCAAACATCTGTGAAACTGATAGGACATATGACAGCTAATCTCACCAATGTCTCAAAACACAATATCCTTGAAAGTCAGGAGGGGAAAGAGGAGAGCATTTTTATGTTGTTTATGCTGTAAATATAACATAAAAACAGTTGGTGTCATTGGGTTCAGCTCTCAGAGGCCTTCTGTCAACCTTGCACAGTGAAAGTAAAAGAATGAACGTCTATAATTCATTCATGATGATGAAAACCTCATGTGGTGTGCTATCCTCTACAAATACTGCCCATTACGCTTCATTGAATGCAGGAAGCTTAAAGAATGATGATATGTGTCATGTTTGACAACTCGACTACACAGAGACACTGCGCCACTTCTATTACACTTTGTTGTCCCCCCACAGAGAGAGAGAGAGAGAGAGAGAGAGAGAGAGAGAGAGAGAGAGAGAGAGAGAGAGAGAGAGAGAGAGAGAGAGAGAGAGAGAGGCCATGAAGTTCTTTCCCAGACAACATTTTGCCGCCCCAAAACAAAAACAGATGTGGCCACATTGACGAAAATTCAGATAGAACCTAATATTAAGCCTTGAATAAGTTAAGCCAGGTGCATTGAAAAAGTACAATTATTGCTAGAAAGCAAGTGAAAACCGTAAAAAAAAAAGTCATTAGGAGCTGCACATGATAAACATTAGTCCATAAAAAAACATTAATTCCAGAATAAACATTTACAACAGTCCATTTACATTCACAAAGACCTTTCAATAAAGTAAACAGCTGATAACAGCACAAATGCAAAGTCTTCCTGTCTTGCAGGTGGTTTTAAACTAATTTAAAACTGCACAAAAGCTGTATAAGCAGGGGCATGAAAAGAACCTTACTGCTAATATATCCACATTAGTGTCTCAAAAGGAATACATTCTTGGACGATAACTTCAGTCACTGAGCATGATTCTCTGCCAGCTCTTGAAGATTTTCCTCTTTTCTTCTATTTCTGTTAATAAATTACTTATGGAATAAAATACGCAATAGTTATGACATAGTTATTCCACGGGCCAAGAATTCTAAGAATTCTGTCTATTTGTGTCTAAATCCAGCTAAGCTAAAGAGACAGGAAAGAAGATGGGCATTGTGGGATGGTACTAAAACCAGACCTGTTTCACTGCCAGATGGCATGGCACACAGGCACAGGGGTGTTTCACAGAGTAACTTCCCAACTCTAATGACACATTCAAATGTTTTGAAACTGCTTTCAAGGTCATCCTCAACTTGACACACTTCAGAGCCAAGACTTTAGGATAATTATAGCACTGGCTCATGGAAAAAAAATGTATCAACTATTACAAATTAATTTCAAAAGGGAATATGGAAAGAACAGTGCCTGACCAATTCATTTCACAGAACAATTCATTTGAGAGGTAAATTGCACCACACATTTGACACAATATTCTCCTTTTGACTGACTGGAGATGAACTTCGGAAAGAAAAGGGTCACCGATGGAGAATTGGAGGGTTGCACATATCTATCTGTCTATCTGACAAAAAAGGCCAAACTTGGCATACAAAGTTCTGTTTAGTGGTTCCATTTAAAACTTGCTTAATAGTTGTGCACATTGCTGAACAAGAGCAATAGCAGATATTCATGAGCTAGTTTTAAAACTTTACATTAGCCATTTATCAGAATTCATTGTGTGGCTTTTAGCCTAATAAACTCAGCTGAGAGTGAATTAAACATTAATATTCCATTACAAAAAAGTGCTTAACCCAAGAATAATTGATGGAAGCACATAATTCTTTCTTTGACTCAAGAATCAGAATCGTTCATGGTACAAACCTTCAGGAAGAATGATGTGAATTAGGTATACGTTTCCGGTTTTCTGCTCCAAAGCATTTACTTTTAAAAAATGTGAGTGCCCCAGGCAAGATCAGCTTTATATCCTCTGTTAAACATGGTTGTTGGATATTCAAAACGAATAGTATACATCTGAAGTTGGCCTAAAGGTATGCTGAATTTGCACTTATTAAAGACTTACTTATTCTAAGACTACTTATTATGTCTGCCTTATTTGTATTATGCAAATGAAGTTCTGCAACTGGCAATAGTTGTCTCAACAGGCTCTGGGTTATCTTAGCCATGCCATTTTACATCTTAACACATCATACAGGACCAGAATGTAAAGAAGCCCTGTTTCATTCTTTGATGGACCTCAATATTTTCATGACAACTAATCTCATCCCCTTTTGGTTGTTTATTTTGTATTTTGTAAGATTGAATTATTAAAGTGGATATAGTGCTAAGAAAGAACATACAATTTCCCCCAGTCTAAAAGCCTAAACAGTGTTTCATATCTTGTGAACATAAGACTTATGCTTAATAACATAATGTTTCTTTAATCATCTACTTTGCTAAGATCCCTGATAAAGACATTTCCAATAGTCTCATGATGAAAACTCTGGCAATTGCACATAGACGCCAACAGTTTGCTTATCAGCTAAACTACAAAGTGTTTTCTAAGATGATGCCATCCGCCTCCAGGCAAATATCATCTTCTATGACTTTGTTTATACCAATTAATTTTCTAAGAACTTCCTACTCAGAAGTGCTAGTGCAAATCTGACGTGTTTATGTGTCTTCACGATCATGTAGGCTGGGAAAGAACAAAGGCGCAAGCTATTTAAAGCTAAAGCTATTTAGTCCAATGAAAAGGCACTTTAAGGGCCTTTTATTCTTGATGTGGGAAAATATTTATGTGGAAGTCTTTGACAGCACAATGGAAGAGGAGGGGCCTTTGGATTGTCTCTTTCATGGATGCAATTACTCACAATTTAGGCCCTTGTGTTCACTGTGTAACCACATAGCTTTATTCTGCTGATCCTTAATGTGTCAGAGAAGCCAACTGTCCTTGCTTCTGGAGCTTTCATTTAGTGCACCCAAGGTCTACAGCATTGGACACAACAGATGGGCAACAAGCTTTAGAAGTAAATAAGCACCACAATCCACATTACTAGCTATCCTTGTTCTCTCTTTCAGCCATGAAACACTTGAAAATATATAAAAAAATAAAATAAAAAAAGATTTGAAAATACTAATAAATTCTTGGCCAAAACTAATTTCTGGAGCCACTGGGCCGAATGGCAGCACCAAATATGCTTTTAATGCTTAAAATAAGCCATCTTGTTATGTAATATTTGTAAGCCTTTGAATGGTCACACAATTTGTGTACACTTTGTGTACAAGAGCAAATTAATTTGTTAACTTAATGTTTACAAACGGTTTGAATTTTGAACAGAAGATGTACAAAAGTAATTGCTTTTCCTGTAAAATATCATAATATTCAGCAGCCATTTCTATTTAATATGATTATTTGAATGTTTTAAGGGATATTTCACCCATAAGTGAAAAATGATTTACATAGTTAAAATATTTATCTGAAAGTACTATGAAAGTAAAAGGGATCCAATGCAAGGACCTATACTGAATTATATTGTGTGGACAAAAACAGTTCTTCAAATTATTTTTTATTTTGTGTTCCACAGAAGAAATAAAGTCATACAGGGTTGAAACGACATGAGGGTGAATAAATGATGACAGAATTTTTATATTTGGGTGAAATTTCCCTTTAAATATTCTGTTATCTGATCCGTTAAAGGTTTTGATGTTCGACATTTCAGTGCATTCTCTAAAACATAGCACAGCAATGAATAAAATACAATAAAATCAATTAAATCCTGATCTGAAGAGTTTCAACTGCAAAAAAGGAAAATTGTTGTACTACCACCATAAGCGGATTAAGGTTGACAAAAAAAGTCTCAGTTAAGTCGTCCTCAGATAACAGCTCTCTTTATCTCACTATGTCGTCTCACCTTTTATATTCGGCTTGACATTTTCTGAAACCATACACTAGTGCATTGTTGAGGGATTATGTGTTTAAGTGGGTGTTTTCAATTTCCTCAGTTGTTTGTTTTGAAGGCTCCCTCAATTCCATAAAGCTCAATGGGGCTCGTTTCAAATATAAACAACTATTTTCCATTTGCCAAATCTGTATTGAACCCTCAAGACACTGTCAGGTTGGAGACAAAAGCCCAAAGGTGCTACAACTCTACACTTTCTAGTCTAATCTGACATGGATTCTTAGAGGTGCCACAGTCTTTTTCTCTTTTTTGGTCTTGATCTTGCATCTTTAATTAAAAGCCTAGCAACAGCATGCTAATGCGTGCCTTACCCAGCATGGTATGCCGTGACTGTCAACCAGCATAATTGCTATTCCCTTTGGTTAAACTCATCTCTCCAGGGGCTGGAGCCAATCTTTACAGCCAGTGACAAATCACTTGAGGAGTAAACGGAACATGCTCTGCAACCAGACAAAGTAGGCATCCAGCAGCCTGGCCTGCAATTTACACTAAATGGGTTCATCAATGTCCTGATGTTATCGGTTCCCCCAGACCTCATGACCTTTCAGATGGATGACTCAGTCTTCGGAGGGAGAATGAATCAGATTACGATGGCAATTTCTGATTTGTTATCACAAGCGAGAACTCTTTGGCAAATCTGTTATAATCTCACAATTGTGCTTCAAGTTGTTGCTGTGTCATTTAGGAGCCTTGCTGTCATCCATTACAGCCACTGCACACTGACATGCTGATAAAGCTGTGTGGTAACCATGTTAAACAGATAATGGAGTTGTTCCAGCCGCTTTTAATATGGTCCTTGATGTGCTGGTATTTATCTGCATGAAAGCTAAAAATATTTTTCATTCCGTGGCCCTGGGGAACACTTGCCATTATTCACACCCAAAACTGTGATCGTAGAGTACGGCTTAGAAAAGAAGTATCATTCAGATGATTTACTTATTTCCCCTGTGCAATCAAGCTTGTTTAAAGAAGAGCTCAACATCACAGATGATTGTCAGTCAGAATGATTTTGACTGAACAGCATGGCCTGAATTATGTATACTGAGGGTGAGACGGCCCATTGCTAATCTCATTATGGACTAGGCAGAGGTAAGCGTGATATACAGTTCAAATCTAGCTCTCAAACACCTGGATATAAACGAAAGTTGTGCATGCCTATTTACTTGATTTTACATTTAGATTACCTTTGGCATCATCAAACATTCAAAGTTAATCAGTAAAAACACCAGTGAATTGAATAAAAATATGCAGTCAGTAGTTGTTTAGCTAGTGTTAGCAGATACTAGTGATGGATCATGAGCGATTTGTCCATTTCAAACAAATATTTTATTTGACTAGGGAATAACGAGTTGTCTCAGAGAGCGATCCGTTCCTTTTGTGTTGGCCATTTCATTTGTAACTAATGTGGAAAGCGCATAGGCTCTGTACAAGAAACATAATTGATTAGTCTTTAGGTCCGAGTCGTTCCTTCTTTCAAGTGACAGCTCCGAAACAAATGATTAATTAATTCACCTCCCGGGTCTCTTGTCCGGTCCAAGTCTCTTTTGTTCATTTGTCACGCGGTGTGACAGCCGCATATATTCTTTATTGAATACAGAAATTAGTTCATAATTCCTAAACGTCTTTAGAAAAACTGTTTGCTACACACATCTTTTGATAATAATATGATAATTTGTAAATTCATACACAGAGATGAGTAAAAATCACGTGACAAATTAACAACTTGGACCAGAGGGGAGACTCTAGGGCTGAATCCAAAATCACCCCCTTAACCCTCAATCTATTTCCCTACATTTGTCCACTAATACAGTTCACTTGAAGGAGTGAATAAAAACGAGTGAGCGAATTCGGACAGCTGTTGAGCGTACATCGGCTGTACACTCGTTATTGTGGTGTAATGTGGGATTGAATGAGTGCACTCAATAACGTCCACTATGGACGTCTCCATAAATAATGCCATATTTGAGGGTATAGGGGGCGATTTTCGATTCAGCCCAGGAAAAGTGAACTAATCATGGCTTCCCGAAAGCATTGTGAGCTAAGTTGTTTGAGACCATCAGTGTAAATTATCTACCTAGCCTACAGAGCTTTTGAGAAACACAGTCCATTTCTGTTTCCTGTACAAAGGCAATTTAAGCCGTCAAATGACAAAATAATTACTCTGACCAGAAGATTCTGGAGAGCAAATCATTTCTCTTTCTTGTACAATCTTGAAAAGCCTATGCAGCTGTCATCTGACAAGGAATGACTTGGACCAGAAGACTCTGAATTAATCATATCCGTGTCTCGTAATTTGTCATTGTTTGCATCATAATTTTTATTTTTTTCTGAATATGATCAAAGAATCTGGCTATTGAAAATGTAATTAATTATGCTAAAATGAAAAGAAAAAAAAATTACTTGAATAAAGATTTTTTTTTTTTTTGCTGAATGAGATTCAAAGATCCAAGTCAGTAAAATCACAAAAAACACAATGGTGTTAGACGCTGCACATCTATCAACATGGATCAGCATGATAGTTTTATGTAAATTACACTGATACTAGTGAGTTTTTGAGTGTGGTCTACACAATTTTCATTCCCTTACGTGTCCAAAAATAAATAAATGCAACTTGAGTGTTACAGTACCTAGTGTGCAACAAACCCACTTATATTTAATCCAAATCAACTTATATGATATTCAAGACACATCAAACCTATAACCTTGGTGTTGCCGTCACCATGCCATACTGTTTGAGCTACAGGACAGACACTTGCACAGTTGCAAATGTAACCTGATAGACGCTTTGGTCTTTTCTTAGAGCTCTAGACACATTAATTTAGGAAAGAGAACTTCTCGTTGGTCAGGAGAGTGAGCAGCTGACCTGTGTACCACACAGGAGTTCAAATAACACATAACCATACAGGTTTGAAACAACTTGAGGGTGAGTAGATGAGTTTTCATCTTTGAGTGATCTATCCCTTTAATAACTTGAGAGAGGTCTGTCCATAAAAATGGATCTTGCATCTTTTATGTAATTCACATACGGCTAAACATTTGTTAGGTTTTAAAAGTAGTACATTAAAAGTCACAATAGGTTTGATAGTGGCAATAACTTCAAGGTCTGCTGGCCAAACAGAGAAGAGTTTTCCTCATCTTATAAGCAGCACGCTGTGGCTATCTAAGCAACAGGAGCGAGAGCGTAATCATCTCTGCCTACGCCATGTTTCCCACCTGGGACAATGGAATGCCATCACATCACCATGGCAACCTCTACAACCATACAAGCACTTGACTCTTTAGAAGTGACTGAATTGAGAGGAAATCTTGAAAGGTCGTGACCGCACAAAGGGCTTGACTTCCCAGAGTTTCCCACTGTTCAAACGTGATTATAAAATTACTTCAACAAAAAAAAAGTTGGCTGTGAATTGAAAGTGCTGCCATTCATTCACACGCCCTGATGGCGGTTTGTAAAAAGGTTTATGTGATCTGGTTGGAAGGATGCTGTTAAGCAATAATGGGTTGGCCCACCTACAAAGAATGCCTGACTTCAGAGTTTCTGGCATGCTTTAGTACGCCATTTCTAAAAAGTGCCACGATACATTTGATTTCATTTGAGCAAAGGTAATATATATATATATATATATATCATTTTATTTTTTTTATAAATTAATTTATGCGCTCCAAACAAATTATTCAAACTATTCATTCAAAAGGGGGGAAAGCATGTACCATTAACAGTAATTTAGCACAGGTACTGTATATCTGATTTAATTTTTTTTTTTTTTTATAGTTTCTAAAGAACCATAAATATGACAAAGTGGCACAAATCGGCAACCATAGACACCTGTGCCAGCCCTGTCACTTGGGTAAACACAGTCACAATAGCAGTGAACAATAAAAAATACAGAGGGATATCTAAAAAAAGCAGAGAGAAATACACTCTTAAAAATAGTTCTTTATTGGCATCTATGGTTCAATGAAGAACCTTTAACATCCATGGAACCTTTCCATTCCACAAAAGGTTCTTTCGATTATTAAAATGTTCTTCACACATAGAAAAAAAATGGTTATTTAAACTGTTCATTAAAAGGTTTGTTAGGGAACCAATAAATGTTCTTCTATGTCATAAAAAAAAAAAAACATTTGGAACCCTTATTTTTAAGAGTGTACACAGAGAGGTTTCAAATCAAGCATTATTAAATGATCAGCAACATGAAGCTGTGGAAAACCCAAAGCCAAAGGCATACACAGGAAATGGGACAAGGCTAGAATCAACAGATGCACACAAGACTTTAATAAACCAGTGATACGTACGGATCGGCTGGTAATCCAAGGAGATGTCAGAAGGAGCTTGTAATACTGCAGACCTTCGATATACCACATGCACTCTTCCTCTCTCCTCGTGTTGCTGTGTTCCTCGCTCCAGAGGCTCAATGAAGTACTCATCAGAATCAGTACGAATCATACCAGCCTTTGGAGAACAAAAAAAGGCCAATTGTTATCAGAAATGAACAGAAAATTTAAGTCTGTCTAACCAAGGACCTCTCTAGAGAATTATCCTATAACTACTGTTATTTACAATACCAGATTTGACAGTTTACAAATGAAATATGTTCATGTATTTGACTGTCATTGGCTGTCATGTATGTGACCGAAATCTAGATGACTGTCATTGGTTACAATAAGTCTCACCACTAAATACAAGGCCCTTGCCAAAACACATCTTATGGTCTTGTTGGGAGAGCAGATGCTCTATTTATCACTCAACCCTCATCACCTCATTTACATTTATCTTTTCATCTAACATACGGTAAGTCACAGGTACCGAACATGTGCCTCACCTCCAAACATTCCTCCTACTCAGAGTTAAGCAATCATACATTTTTCAGATAGAAAACAGTCCAGTGTGTGTCTTCACAAGCAAATATTTTCTAGAACCCTCGACAACAACTGAAAACACCACAGAAAGTTGTAAATGTTTAATGCATTCATCAGTGAATAATCAGGAGATTGAATCTCCTCTCTGCTTTCTTCTCGGTCTCCTATATTCGTTTAAAAAACAAAGGCATCTTTAATTCAAAAATGCTTTCAGGATAGAAAACTCATTACTGCACACAGTTGTAAACAAAGCGCCTCGGGTTACGAGTGTAACCCCTGTTCCCTGAGAAGGGAATGAGACAGTGCGTCGATAACGACACTTTGGGGAATGCCTAACGTTACACTTTGCATAACGCATCTGAAGTATGAATGAAACTATTCCAATCCTGATTGGTGGTGCGTCATAACGTAACATGTGATGGCATACACGGAAGCTACAAAGGGACGCAGGCACACAACAGAGTTAGCTTCTGCAAAGGAAGCTTCTACGCAGTGTCTCGTTCCCCAGTAACACAGTCGTAACCCGAGATGTTCCCTTTCGAGCGAACTCCAACTGCGTCGATGACGACACTTTGGGAAACGAGTACCCTCTATGCCACAACGAGCCCTTCCTGTCCCAGTGTGAAGCTGCGCACAGGCACACTTAGGACGAGAGCACTAGAGTGCCTGGCGTAGAAGGAATGTCCAGGCTATATAATCTGATAAATGTATGAGGGGTGGCCCATCCTGCTGCATCGCACACTTCTTGGATCGGGCCCCTTGAAAGGAGGGCTATAGAGGGCGCCATGCCTCTGGTTGAATGAGCCCTCACGGCCAAAGGTGAAGGCAAGCTGCGCACCTGATAGGCCATAGAGATAGCCTGAACGACCCAGTTACTAGGGTTGGGCATCGTTTTGATTTGAACGATTCTGATTCCGATTCCGATTCTTCCTTTCGATTTCGGTTCTTTTCGATTCTCGATTCCGATTCTTCGAGGGGCGGAGTCATTTTATTTTGATCCGAATGTTCCAATACATATAAATAAAACATCTCCAGTTAACTAGCAGAGCATTCATTTCGTTCGTTTGATAAATAAGAGACAATCTAGCACTGAAATGTGCGATCATTGGCGTGGATACAGTGTTTGTCTTCTGGCTCGTGCACACCGCACTGTCTTCACTCGGACACGCGCTTCAATCCGTTGAGGAGACTCTCTATTCGTTCCGGTGAAATCACAAAATATAATGCACACAAACGTGTCCCTGCTTGATATACAACCACTGATGAGCATAATCGGTTTTGATGAGAGAGAAAAAAAACCTCTACAAGTGCGGTTTAGAACCCAGAACATCTGAGACGCTTGACGAAAGTTCTACAACTGGACCATTAAGGTACACGTTAAATAAGCGCAGCGGATTTATGTATTTATTCATACGAAAATTCTCGGCACTGACAACATGTATTACATCTCATTAAACGACAAATTAAACCCAATGTACTATTTAAATCGATTGTTGGACTTAATGTTATTGTACATTATATATGTGATTTAGCATTGCATTACCAACCCCCACCCCACCTGTCTTGTTTTACACTTTTTAAAACAAAGTTACGCCACTGGACACTCCTTGTTAATTTGTACACCATGCAGTTTGTCAAGTGTTGCACTGTGCGAGTGCCGACTCAGGCTTTTTTAAAAGTGAAATAAAGCCACACTTTTGAGCGCCGCTTACCGTGCTCCATGGCTGCAACAGAACAAGCGCGGGCACTTTCGGAAATCCGGTGGCCACTATGGAAACCAAAACTTGCGCGGAACCGATGATCGGAATCAATTTTTTTCTCTCTAAACGATTCCAATGGCATCGTTATTTTTTAAACGGTTCCAAGTTGGAACCGGTTCTCGATGCCCAACCCTACCAGTTACTGATGGTCTGGTTGGATGCGGGAAGCAACTTCTTGGGCAACCCGAAGAATACCACCAACTGGTCTGACTTCCGCCATGAAGAAGACCTCTGGACATAAATCTTGAGAGCTCTGACAGGGCAGAGAAAATGAATTCTTTCTTTATCCGCCGTCACGTGAGGTGGAGGATGAAAATCCTGCAGAACCATAGACCGTACCACATTAAATGGCACTTTAAGGCACATAGCCCAGCCTGGGATACAAGATAGCCTTAAAGTCGCCTGGAGCTAACTCCAGTCACCCATGAGATATAGAGAGCGCCTGAAGGTCTCCTACTCTCCTCAGAGAAGAAATGGCTAATAAAAAAAGCTACCTTGAGGGAAAGGTTCTTGGCCTCAGCCGACTCCAGAGGTTCAAAGGGGGCCTCGACCAGCCCTTCGAGAACCACTACCAGGTCCCATGTGGGACCTCTGGTACGAGCCGCAGGTCTCATCCTCCGAGCCCCACGGAGGAAACGTATGACCAGCTGATGTCTTCACAGAGGCCCATCATCCAGAGGAGCGTGGTAAAAAAAAATAAAAAATGGGGAAAACCCGCAATGGTAGCCAAGTACACCTTGAGTGTACCATTCAGACTGATAAGTGAAACACGATCTGAATGGTAGGCTAAATTCAAATATCTAACTTTTTAAAGTCAGATAATATTCCATCATTTTAATTTCATAGAATTAAATGCAGCCATAATCACCAGACAATACTGTTTTAATATTTATTTATACGGTTTCGTAATCTAAACTCCTGCATCCTCAGGAGCTGACTGTTCATGCCTCGCACCCACACAGAATCTTATTGCAGAGTAGACCCGTAATCTATGCGCTGCCTCGGCAAACGCGAGATCCGAGCCACTAGATTATATATTGCAATCCAGACCATTATTTGAAGTTCTTACAGGACAAACAACACCAAATAGGACAGACAGTTTGACACAGAGCGCTTGCTGAAGAGCAAAAAGCTAACTCTGTTGTGTGCCGGCATCCCTTTGTAGCTTCCGTGTATGCCGTCACGTTACATCATGATGCAGCAACAATCAGGATTGGATTAGTTTCATTCATACTTCAGATGCGTTACTCTAAGGGCATTCCCCAAAGTGTCGTCATCAACGCAGTTCGAGTTCCCTCGAAAGGGAACTTGGTTTTCCTGCAAAACTCAATAAAATAATCAGATTTACCCTGACCTGTCTTAATGAGTCTGAAATTACACAAACTTATTAGAAATAAGTTTCATTTATTATTTAATTTAAACCTGAAAATATCTAATGAAAAACAAAATAACTTTATCACATTAAAATTTTCACATAAATTGAAAAAGAAAAATAAATATAGCTGCAAGCAGCGATTACGGGCCCAAGCCGGTGGCTATATATATATATATATATATATATATATATATATATATATATATATATATATATATATAAAACCGCCACCCCGGTGCCTTTAGGGTTCCTGTGCACAACGGGCAATAACGTAACTCCGCTTTGACTGTCCAGAAGAAGTCTGCTTTAGAGCTTGCATCAGTGTGGGTTCTGCAAAAGTGCGCATCGAGGGCACATATCAACCACAAAGTATGCGTGAGCACCCTTCTGAAACCTAAAATGAAAAATTAGACACCCTACAGTCTCATGGACTTAACGGACACATGAAATCAGCAGCCATTGTAAGTACACAACACCAAAAATTCATATGAAGTGTGGTATATATATATATATATTACCTTTTTTAAGGGACAAGACAAAGAATTTGACTTGCATGACCTGATTAGAACAGTGAAAAAAATAAAAAATAAAAATAATCACTAAAATGAGAATTGTTCTGATTTTATGATACTCAAAATATTCCACAACAAATCCTTTAAATGTATTGATATTCAGAACAGAACAAGAATTAAAAAAATAACAATAAAATATAATTTATTTATTTCGATTTTGTATTTTTATTTAATGACTATTATTTATTTAGAGCAGGTACAGCTAGTGTGCGATGCTTTTGCTATTTCAGAGGAAAAAAACACATTTTATTTAAAAAATGCTTTTCAATTAAATCAAATGTTCAAGCTTTGTTTTCGTTTTATTATTTTGTTTGTTTTAAACTTCGTTCAATTTATATTGTTAATCATTTGACACTAACCAAATGCATAAAGTATCATTTTAACTTTTAAAAAACTATTAACATTTGTTAATAGTACATTGTCTGTCTTTTGTTAATAGGACAAAACATTGTTATTATATGTTATAATATTTTATATATATATATATATATATATATATATATATATATATATTAAATAAACATTTGTAATGAAATCGTTCAAAAAAAATATATCAGCATTGTTTTAAACTTTGAAACACAGAAGTAGCGCAATGTCTGGCCACGCCCACTTCTGGCATCAGACTTTTAGGCTGGCGCTGTCGTGATCACACTGCTATGACATATGGTTCTGGGGTTCTGCAGTTGGTTACTATTGGGGCTCCCGCGCCGCCTCCTTTTCACAACCTGAGGGAACCGTCTCCGGAATATTAACCTCACTCCCAGAAGTCCAATTCCCATCATTCATGCCTCTTACCTGGGACTGATTGCACTGATTGCTGATCAGCGCGATAAGGCATTGAACATTTTAAATTTAAAACAGCTTATTATGTAGGTAGCCGATGTGCCTGATGCTTTCACTTGATGCAAACGTTCGTTTTTGTGATTAAAATACATGTAAAATATTACCATAACATCCGTCTTCCTGTGTGCGGACATTTGTTTATGTAGCCGTGACAACGAAACGCGTGCATAATGTGCGCGCGCCAGGTGTTAAGAGCGCTTGTTGCTCCGCGCGCTGATGCGCTTGTCCTGTTGACATTTCCGATTGCCTTCCTACAGTTGCTTAATAAAAGCGGGCTTTCCACACAAACAAACGTACATGTGTCATTAGTATGAGAAAAAAATGGGATTTTAACTGTCGGGCTCGGGTCGGGCTCGAACATAAATATCTTTATGCCTGTCGGGCTCGGGTCGGGTTCGGTTACTGCTCTGTCGGACGCGGGCCGGGCTCGGACTGAAAAATTTGGCCCGATCCGCACTCTAGTGTGAGTCTTTCTGCTCCCCTCCAAACACACACAGAAAAGGGGGGGGCTGTCTGTGTGTGTGCCCTCCCTCCCTCCCTCCCTCCCCACACACACACACACACACACACACACACACACACACACAGAGAATGGCAGGGGGAACTCTGTCAGAGAGAGACAAAACCACATTCAAACCAAAATATCTGACTTCCTGTTGGTCGGAGCTAATGACTGTAAATGAGAAAGTTGTCCGGATCGATAAGCACAATATACAGACCGAGTTTTGTGACTGTAGGTAAAAATAACCCACCCACTTTAGTCAAAAGTATCTTGAAAGTAACACACTTCCTGCTGCCAGTTGGTGGCGCTATAACTTTGACTCACAATAGTCACATCCATGTGATCGCCCTCTTACAACAAACACACTGCTGAAGTTTCATCAAGATCAATAAATGTATGAAGACGTAATAACACATTGTGTTTTTCTTTTCTCGCCATAACTTCGTTTCCTCGCCACGGCCAAACCGTTCGAGATATCAAAAATCCGTCCGCAATTTAGCGTCCTCAATGTCTTGACTTCATGCTGACCGAGTTTGGTGGCGATAGGATAATTTTTCTTGGAGGAGTATATCAAATTCCAGGGGCTTGCATTTTCATACAGCCCATAATAGCCGACTTCCTGTTGGACTGGCGTAAAACTTAGAGCACGAAAGTTGTTCGGCCCGATTAAATCTATATGTGTACCGAGTTTCATATTAATACATGCAAACGTGTTTGATATATGGACCAAGTTTTTCGGACCACGTTCAAGGGGGCGCTGTTGAGCTCCCCTGCCACGCCCGGGTACCAGCTTCAGCCCAGCCCTGTTGGCCGCAGGTTCTGACCTGTGTGCAAAGTTTCAAGAGTTTTCGAGCACGTTAAGGGCCCCAAAAGTGCCCGAGAAGTCCCACACAGCAGAGAAAGGGTTAAAATAAAGCCCCCCTCCTCTCTCACACACACAGACACTGAGAGAGACTGGCAAAATTCCCATCAAATCACATTCAAACCAAAATATCTGACTTCCTGTTGGTCGGAGCTAATGACTGTAAATTAGAAAGTTGTCCGGCTCGGGGAGATAAATATAAATACCGATTTTTGTTACTGTAGGTAAAACTAATACCCCATTTTTGACTAAAGGTGGCGCTACTGAGCCCCTCCACCGCGCCCGTTTCTGAAACTTCACACATGCCTAGTACCTAATAAATCTGATATGCATGTTGAGTTTCATGCAATTTGAAGCATGTTAAGAGCCTCAAATGCACCCAAAAATAATATTAAAGTTTGATGCGTTGCCATGGCAACAGTATTTAAGATATCAATAATCCTTTCACAGGTCTACATCTGCCGTGTGTTTACATTATACAGATGAAGTTTGAAGCAAATCGGGTAAAAATAAGAGGGTGATTTCAAAGCATTTTGAAAGTGACACACTTCCTGCTGCCAGTTGGTGGCGCTATAACTTTGACTCACAATAGTCACATCCATGTGATCGGCCTCTTACAGCGAACACACTGCTGAAGTTTCATCAAGATCAATTAATGTATGAGGATGTTATAACACACTTCCTGTTTCCAATATTCGCCATAAATTCGTTTCCTCGCCACGGACAAACCGTTCGAGATATCAAAAATCCCCTCGCAATTTAGCATCCTCCATGTCTTGACTTCATGCACACCGAGTTTCGTGGTCATCCGATGAATTCTCTAGGACAAGTGTTTCAAATGCCAGAACATGCGTTTCCATACAGCCCATAATAACCGACTTCCTGTTGGACTGGCGTAAAACTTAGAGCACGAAAGTTGTTCGGCCCGATGAGATCTATATGTGTACCGAGTTTCATATTATTACATGCAAGCGTGTTTGAGATATGGACATGTTTTTGAATCCCATTCCAGGGGGCGCTGGCGAGCCCCCCTGCCACGCCCGGGTCCCAGCTTCAGTCGGGCCCTGATGGCCGCAGGTTCTGACATTTGTGCAAAGTTTCAAGAGTTTTTGAGCACGTTAAGGCCCCCAAAAGTGCCCAAAAGGTAGTAAAATAATAATAAATATAAATAAATATAGCTGCAAGCAGCGATTACGGGCCCAAGCCGGTGGCACCGCCACCCCGGTGCCTTTAGTTGCACTAAAGGCACCAGGAAGACGGTACCACCGGCTTGGGCCCTCCATCGCTGCTTGCAGCTATATTTATTTATATATATATATATATATATATATATATATATATATATATATATATATATATATAAACCGCCACCCCCGGTGCCTTTAGGGTTCCTGTGCACGACGGGCAATAACGTAACTCCGCTTTGACTGTCGAGAAGAAGTCTGCTTTAGAGCTTGCATCAGTGTGGGTTCTGCAAAAGTGCGCATCGAGGGCACATATCAACCACAAAGTATGCGTGAGCACCCTTCTGAAAACCTAAAAAGAAAAATTAGACACCCTACAGTCTCATGGACTTAACGGACACATGAAATCAGCAGCCATTGTAAGTACACAACACCGAAAATTCCTATGAAGTGTGGTATATATATTCATTGAAATTACTGTACTTTAAAACACTTGTTTAAAAGAAAAAACACATGTATACATAGTATAAAACACTAGATGGCACAATATACCTATTTTTAATAGAGTCTTTCTGCCCCCCTCCCCACACACACAGAGACAGGGGGGGCTGTCTGTGTGTGTGTGCCCTCCCTCCCCTCCCCACACAGACACACACGGGGTGTCAGACAGACAGACGGACACACACACACGCACACACACGCACACGCACACGCACACACACACACAGAATGGCAGGGGGAACTCTGTCAGAGAGAGACAAAACCACATTCAAACCAAAATATCTGACTTCCTGTTGGTCGGAGCTAATGACTGTGAATGAGAAAGTTGTCCGGCTCGATGTGCACAAAATACATACCGAGTTTTGTGACTGTAGGTAAAAATAACCCCCCCACTTTAGTCAAAAGCATCTTGAAAGTAACACACTTCCTGCTGCCAGTTGGTGGCGCTATAACTTTGACTCACATTAGTTACATCCATGTGATCGGCCTCTTACAAAAAACACACTACTGAAGTTTCATCAAGATCAGTTAATGTATGAAGACGTTATAACACATCGTCTTTTCTCGCCATAAATTCGTTTCCTCGCCACGGCCAAACCGTTCGAGATATCAAAAATCCGTCCACAATTTAGCATCCTCAATGTCTTGACTTCATGCTGACCGAGTTTGGTGGCGATCGAAATAATTTTCTAGGAGGAGTATATAAAATTCCAGGGGGATACGTTTTTAAACAACCCATAATAGCCGACTTCCTGTTGGACTGGCGTAAAACTTAGAGCACGAAAGTTGTTCGGCCCGATTAAATCTATATGTGTACCGAGTTTCATATTATTACATGCAAACGTGTTTGATATATGGACCAAGTTTTCGGACCACGTTCAAGGGGGCGCTGTTGAGCTCCCCTGCCACGCCCGGGTACCAGCTTCAGGCCGGCCCTGATGGCCGCAGGTTCTGACCTGTGTGCAAAGTTTCAAGAGTTTTCGAGCATGTTAAAGGCCCCAAAAGTGCCCGAGAAGTCCCACACAGCAGAGAAAGGGTTAAAATAAAGCCCCCCTCCTCTCTCACACACACAGACACTGAGAGAGACTGGCAAAATTCCCATCAAATCACATTCAAACCAAAATATCTGACTTCCTGTTGGTCGGAGCTAATGACTGTAAATTAGAAAGTTGTCCGGCTCGGGGAGATAAATATAAATACCGATTTTTGTTACTGTAGGTAAAACTAATACCCCATTTTTGACTAAAGGTGGCGCTACTGAGCCCCTTACCACGCCCGTTTCTGAAACTTCACACATGCCTAGTACCTAATAAATCTGATATGCATGTTGAGTTTCATGCAATTTGAAGCATGTTAAGAGCCTCAAATGCACCCAAAAAGAATATAAAAGTTTAAAGCGTTGCCATGGCAACAGTATTTAAGATATCAATAATTCTTTCACAGGTCTACATCTGCCGTGTGTTTACATTATACACATAAAGTTTGAAGCAAATCGGGTAAAAATAAGAGGGTGAATTCAAAGCATTTCGAAAGTGACACACTTCCTGCTGCCAGTTGGTGGCGCTATAACTTTGACTCACAATAGTCACATCCATGTGATGGGCCTCTTACAACGAACACACTGCTGAAGTTTCATCAAGATCAATTAATGTATGAGGATGTTATAACACACTTCCTGTTTCCAATATTCGCCATAAATTCGTTTCCTCGCCACGGCCAAACCGTTCGAGATATCAAAAATCCCCTCGCAATTTATCATCCTCCATGTCTTGACTTCATGCACACCGAGTTTCGTGGTGATTGGTTGAATCGTCTAGGAGGAGTATTTTAAATTCCATTGCATGTGTTTTTTAAACTACGCCAAATAGCCGACTTCCTGTTGGGCTGGGGTAAAAAGTCAGAGCACGAAGGATATATGAACCGATGAGATCTATAAGTGTACCGAGTTTCATATTATTACACGCAAGCGTGTTTGATTTATGGACCAAGTTTTCGGACCGCGTTCCAGGGGGCGCTGTCGAGCCCCCCTGCCACGCCCGGGTACCAGCTTCAATCCGGCTCTAATGGCCGCGGGTTCTGACATTTGTGCAAAGTTTCAAGAGTTTTTGAGCACGTTAAGGCCCCCAAAAGTGCCCAAAAGGTAGTAATATAATAATAATTAAAGCTGCAAGCAGCGATGAAAGGGCCCTCGCACCCGTGCCACCGCCACCCTGTGGCTTTAGGAAGACAGAGCATGGTGGGCAATGTGAATTTAAGTAGGTAAAAATAGGAGGAGTATGTCAAAGTCAGTTACAAAAATGTCCTTGATTATGGGGATAATAGCATGCGTTATAACTCAGATAAGTGTTGCTAGCATGTTTTAGCATGTTTCTAGCATGTTTAGAACTCAATGGCATATTAAATATGTCTCTAGTAATGCATCACAGTGTAAAACGTGTCACTTCCTGTCGACAGTAGGTGGCGCTATTACTTTAACTTAAAAATGTCATGTAGATGTGTTCAGGGCAGGACTCTTATCAAACGTGTGAAGTTTGGGGCAGATTGGACATTGCCTTTTTCATTAACACCAACTTCCTGTTTCATTGCATTAGCGTGCTTTAACACTTAGCTAAGAATTGCTAGCATGTTTTAACATGTTTCTAACATGTATATAACTCAATGGCATATTTAATATGTTGCTAGTACTGCATCACAGTGTTAAACATGTCACTTCCTGTTGCCAGTAGGTGGCGCTATTACTATAACTGAAAAGTGTCATGTAGATGTGTTCAGGACAGGACTCTTATCAAACGTGTAAAGTTTGGGAAAGATTGGACATTGCCTTCTTTAGTAACAACAACTTCCTGTTTCATTGCATTAGCATGCTTTAGCACTTAGCTAAGAATTGCTAGCAAGTTTTAACAGGTTTCTAACATGTTTATAACTCAATGGGATATTTAATATGTTGCTAGTACAGCATCACAGTGTTAAACATGTCATTTCCTGTTGCCAGTAGGTGGCGCTATTACTATAACTGAATATTCTCATGTAAATGTGTTAAACATAAGAATATTCAACCGTGTGAAGTTTGGGGCAGATTAAACATCCAATGCCTGAGTTACAGCAAATTCCTATTTAATTGCATTAATAGCATGATTTAGCACCTAGCTAATGTTTGCTAGCATGTTTTAGCATGTTTCTAGTATGTTGTTAACATGTTTAACACTTGCTGGCACTTTTTTTTATGTTATTAGGAGTCCAAAACAGTGTTAAACATGTCACTTCCTGTTGCCAGCAGGTGGCGCTATGACTGTAACTGAATTTGAGCATGGTCATGTGTTCAGGGCAGGACTCTTATCAACCGTGTGAAGTTTGGGGCAGATTGGACATTGTTTGCCTGAGTTACAGCAACTTCCTGTTTCATGGCGAAACATCAAAATTTGTCAGGCCGCCGAGGACATGCCCTTCGACGAAAACTCTAGATCTTCGCAATTTAATGTCGCAAAGGCCTTAAGATTACACTCACCAAATTTGAAGATGATCAGATTAAAACTGTAGGAGGAGTTCGTTAAAGTACGAGGCCTGAAAATGGCAAAAACTGCACAAAAATCAGAGAGGAAGTTCAAAATGGCTGACTTCCTGTTGTGTTTAAGGCTATGCTCCAAGAGACTTTTTTGTAGGTATTGGCTCATTACATGTATGTACCGAATTTCGTACACATACGTGAAACGTAGCGGGAGGCGTACTCCGTTGAACCTTTATAGGTGGCGCTATCGAGCCATTTTACCCCGCCCAATTCTGAAACGCATATCAGATGTCAATTTTCGCCAGTTCTGACGCGTGTGCAAATTTTCGTGAGTTTTCGTGCATGTTTAGGCCCTCAAAAATGCGATTAAATGCGGAAAATAATAATAATAATAATAATAATAATAATAATAATAATAATAATAATAATAATAATAAACAGAGCAATTCCAATAGTGTCCTCGCACCATCGGTGCTCGGGCCCTAAATATAGCTGCAAGCAGCGATTACGGGCCCAAGCCGGTGGCACCGCCACCCTGGTGCCTTTAGTGTAACTAAAGGCACCGGGGTGGCGGTGCCCCCGGCTTGGGCCCTCCATCGCTGCTTGCAGCTATATTTATATATATATATATATATATATATATATATATATATATATATATATATATATATATATATATATATATATATATATATATATATATAAAAGCCGCCACCCCATTGCCTTTCGGGTTCCTGTGCACGACGGGCAATAACGTAACCCGCTTTGACTGTCGAGAGGGCAATATAGCCCTATGTATCACTCGATTTTATTTAACCAAATGTTTTTTTAACAAAATATGTTATTTATCTGATTCATCCAACCCTATACTGCACTCTTTTACTAATACTATATTATATTTCATCGTTTTCATGTCTTGCCCTCAAACATATCTGTTTAATCTGCTTATTTTTAAGTTACACATAATACATTGATTGAAAAAGAAACTCAAACTTTTTGTTAATGGTAATATTATTTGACACAGAAATAAATAAGTGAGACTGTGGGAGTGAGGGGAGGGTAATGACAGCCAAAGGGAGACCGAGACAGATAACTTTTGAAACTAAAAAAATGACATCCTAACTTTGATAATGTTTAAATATACATAAAAATGCAACATATAATTAATTGAAATTAGTGTACTTTAAAACACTTGTTTAAAATAAAAAAACATTTATACATTTATACATAGTATAAAACACTAGATGGCACAATTGTTCATAGTCTTTCTGCTCCCCTCCCCACACACTCAGACAGGGGGACTGTCTGTGTGTGTGCCCTCCCTCCCCTCCCAACACAGACACACACAGGGGGGGCTGTCTATGTGTGTGTGTGTGCCCTCCCTCCCCTCCCCACACAGACACACACACACACACACACACATAATGGCAGGGGGAACTCTGTCAGAGAGAGGCAGAGAGAGACAAAACCACATTCAAACCAAAATATCTGACTTCCTGTTGGTCGGAGCTAATGACTGTAAATTAGAAAGTTGTCCGGCTCGATGTGCACAATATACATACCAAGTTTTGTGACTTTAGGTAAAACTAACCCCCCCACTTTTGTCAAAAGTAACACACTTCCTGCTGCCAGTTGGTGGCGCTATAACTTTGACTCACATTAGTTACATCCATGTGATCGCCCTCTTACAACAAACACGCTACTGAAGTTTCATCAAGATCAATTAATGTATGAAGACGTTATAACACATCGTGTTTCTCTTTTCTCGCCATAATTTCGTTTCCTCGCCACGGCCAAACCGTTCGAGATATCAAAAATCCGTGCGCAATTTAGAATCCTCAATGTCTTGACTTCATGCTGACCGAGTTTGGTTGCGATTGGATGAATTTTCTAGAAAGAGTGTTTCAAATTCCAGGGGCATGCGTTTTCATACCACCCACAATAGCCGACTTCCTGTTGGACTGGCGTAAAACTTAGAGCACGAAAGTTGTTCGGCCCGATGAGATCTAAATGTGTACCGAGTTTCATATTATTACATGCAAGCGTGTTTGATATACGGACAAGTGTTCGAATCCCATTCCAGGGGGCGCTGTCGAGCCCCCCTGCCACGCCCGGGTAGCAGCTTCAGCCCGGCCCTGATGGCTGCGGGTTCTGACCTGTGTGCAAAATTTCAAGAGTTTTCGAGCACGTTAAGGGCCCCAAAAGTGCCCTAGATTTTGCACACAGCAGAGAAAGGGTTAAACTAAACTAGCCCCCCTCCTCACACACACACACACAGACGCAGAGGGGCAGAGGGAAAATGCTCCTAAAAGTACACATTCAAACCAAAATATCTGACTTCCTGTTGGTCGGAGCTAATGACGGTAAATTAGAAAGTTGTCCGGCTCGGGGAGATAAATATAGATACCGATTTTGGTTACTGTAGGTAAAACTAATACCCCATTTTTGACTAAAGGTGGCGCTACTGAGCCCCTTACCACGCCCGTTTCTGAAACTTCGCACATGTCTATTAGACAATAAATGTGATATGCATGTTGAGTTTCATGCAATTTGAAGTATGTTAAGAGCCTCAAATAAATCCAAAAAGAATATAAAAGTTTAAAGCGTTGCCATGGCGACAGTATTAAAGATATCAATAATCCTTTCACAGGTCTACATCTGTCGTGTGTTTACATTATACAGATGAAGTTTGAAGCAAATCGGGTAAAAATAAGAGGGTGAATTCAAAGCATTTTGAAAGTGACACACTTTCTGCTGCCAGTTGGTGGCGCTATAACTTTGACTCACAATAGTCACATCCATGTGATCGGCCTCTTACAGCGAACACACTGCTGACGTTTCATCAAGATCAATTAATGTATGAGGATGTTATAACACACTTCCTGTTTCCAATATTCGCCATAAATTCGTTTCCTCGCCACGGCCAAACCGTTCGAGATATCAAAAATCCCCTCGCAATTTGTCATCCTCAATGTCTTGACTTCATGCACACCGAGTTTCGTGGCGATTGGTTGAATCGTCTAGGAGGAGTATTTTAAATTCCATTGAATGCGTTTTTCTAACTACCCCAAATAGCCGACTTCCTGTTGGGCTGGGGTAAAAAGTCAGAGCATGAAGGATATATGAACTGATGAGATCTATAAGTGTACCGAGTTTCATATTATTTCATGCAAGCGTGTTTGATTTATGGACCAAGTTTTCGGACCCTGTTCCAGGGGGCGCTGTCGAGCCCCCCTGCCACGCCCGGGTACCAGCTTCAGTCCGGCTCTAATGGCCGCGGGTTCTGACCTGTGTGCAAAGTTTCAAGAGTTTTTGAGCACGTTAAGGCCCCCAAAAGTGCCCGAATAGTCGTAAGAAAAATAATAATAAATATATATATATATATATATATATATATATATATATATATATATATATAATTAAAGCTGCAAGCAGCGATTGCGGGCCCAAGCCGGTGGCACC
Organism: Phoxinus phoxinus; assembly: GCF_949152265.1. Lineage (NCBI taxonomy): Eukaryota > Metazoa > Chordata > Actinopteri > Cypriniformes > Leuciscidae > Phoxinus > Phoxinus phoxinus. The sequence continues at coordinate 28,090,772 of NC_136878.1, read as the reverse complement.
GCCACCCGGTGCCTTTAGTGCACCGGGTGGCGGTGCCACCGGCTTGGGCCCTCCATCGCTGCTTGCAGCTTTAATTATATATATATATATATATATATATATATATATATATATATATATATATATATATATATATATATATAAATATATATAAAAATATATATATATATATATATATTTTTTTATATGTAAATTCTTTTTTTCCCCCTATTTTTAACATATATATTATTATTATATATATAATAATAATATATATATTATTAACATTTTTGGATGCTAAACTATTCTTTTTATAGGCTTTGTACTTTGTACACTTTGTACACTCACGTTCCAATATAGAAAAATTAAAAAAAATTATTATGAACGGCACAAACTGTACAAATGATTATTTAAACAGAGCAGTGTAATTTTTATATGTAAGGTTGACTATTTTATTATTATATTTTATTAAGGCTATAATGAACATTCTGCGATGTCAAGATTGCAATGCTGGAATGCTGTGTGTGTGTGTGTGTGTGTGTGTGTGTGTGTGTGTGTGTGTGTGTGTGTAAGGCTCGATCGAACAATGGAGACATAAAAACATACTCCGTCATTTTGTTCATACAGACCATCATTCAAAATGCAAAGTGTTTCTCTATATTTGTGTACACTCGCAATGAAACACAACATTGTGCTTTTGTTAAACTATAAACTCTTGTCAAACTGTAACCTACAACTGTCACCCAACCAAAATCACACACACACACACACACACACACACACACACACACACACACACACACACACACACACACACACACACACACACACACACACACACACACACACACACACACACACACACACACACACACACACACACACATCCCCCCTCCCCTCCCCTCCCCACACAGACAGAATGGCAGAGAGACAGAGAGAGAGAAAATACACATTCAAACCACAATATCTGACTTCCTGTTGGTCGGAGCTAATGACTGTAAATTAGAAAGTTGTCCGGATCGAAGAGAAGAATATACGTACCGAGTTTGGTTACTGTAGGTAAAACTATAACTAAGTTATAACACACTTTATGCATCCTTTTTTAATCATAAATTTGTTTCCTCGCCACAGCCAAACCGTTCGAGATATCAAAAATCCCCTGGCAATTTATCATCCTCCATGTCTTGACTTCATGCTGACCGAGTTTCGTGGTCATCGGATGAATTCTCTAGGAGAAGTGTTTCAAATGCGAGAGCAAGCGTTCTCCAATCAACCCGTAATAGCCGACTTCCTGTTGGGCTGGCGTAAAACTTGACCCAGGGAAAGTTGTTCGGCCCGATTAAATCTATATGTGTACCGAGTTTCATATTAATTCATGCAAGCGTGTTTGATATACGGACAAGTGTTCGAATCCCATTCCAGGGGGCGCTGTCGAGCCCCCCTGCCACGCCCGGGTACCAGCTTCAGCCCGGCCCTAATGGCCGCGGGTTCTGACCTGTGTGCAAAATTTCAAGAGTTTTCGAGCATGTTAAGGCCCTCAAAAGTGCCAGAGATTTTGCACACAGCAGAGAAATGGTTTAACTAAACTAGCCCCCCTCCTCACACACACACACACACAGAGGGGCAGAGGGAAAATGCTCCAAACAGTACACATTCAAACCGAAATATCTGACTTCCTGTTGGTCGGAGCTAATGACTGTAAATTAGAAAGTTGTCCGGATCGAAGAGAAGAATATACGTACCGAGTTTGGTTACTGTAGGTAAAACTAATACCCCATTTTTGACTAAAGGTGGCGCTACTGAGCCCCTTACCACGCCCGTTTCTGAAACTTCACACATGCCTAGTACCTAATAAATCTGATATGCATGTTGAGTTTCATGCAATTTGAAGCATGTTAAGAGCCTCAAATGCACCCAAAAAGAATATAAAAGTTTAAAGCGTTGCCATGGCAACAGTATTTAAGATATCAATAATTCTTTCACATGTCTACATCTGCCGTGTGTTTACATTATACACAAAGTTTGAAGCAAATCGGGTAAAAATAAGAGGGTGAATTCAAAGCATTTTGAAAGTGACACACTTCCTGCTGCCAGTTGGTGGCGCTATAACTTTGACTCACAATAGTCACATCCATGTGATCGGCCTCTTACAACGAACACACTGCTGAAGTTTCATCAAGATCAATTAATGTATGAGGATGTTATAACACACTTCCTGTTTCCAATATTCGCCATAAATTTGTTTCCTCGCCACGGCCAAAGCGTTCGAGATATCAAAAATCCCCTGGCAATTTTTCATCCTCCATGTCTTGACTTCATGACCACCGAGTTTCGTGGTGATTGGTTGAATCGTCTAGGAGGAGTATTTTAAATTCCATTGCATGTGTTTTTTAAACTACGCCAAATAGCCGACTTCCTGTTGGGCTGGGGTAAAAAGTCAGAGCACGAAGGATATATGAACCGATGAGATCTATAAGTGTACCGAGTTTCATATTATTCCACGCAAGCGTGTTTGATTTATGGACCAAGTTTTCGGACCGCGTTCCAGGGGGCGCTGTCGAGCCCCCCTGCCACGCCCGGGTCCCAGCTTCAGTCCGGCTCTAATGGCCGCGGGTTCTGACATTTGTGCAAAGTTTCAAGAGTTTTTGAGCACGTTAAGGCCCCCAAAAGTGCCCAAAAGGTAGTAATATAATAATAATAATAAATAATAAATAATAATAATAATAAAGAAGAATAATCCGAAGGAAAACAATAGGGCCTTCGCCTTTTCAAGGCTTGGGCCCTAATTAAAGCTGCAAGCAGCGATTGCGGGCCCAAGCCGGTGGCACCGCCACCCTGGTGCCTTTAGTTCCACTAAAGGCACCGGGTGGCGGTGCCACCGGCTTGGGCCCTCCATCGCTGCTTGCAGCTTTAATTATATATATATATATATATATATATATATATATATATATATATATATATATATAATAAAAAAAAAAATAAAAAAAAAAAAAAATATATATATATTATGTAAATTCTTTTTCCCCCCTATTTTTAACATATATATTATTATATATATAATAATAATATATATATAATTAACATTTTTGGATGCTAAACTATTCTTTTTATAGGCTTTGTACTTTGTACACTTTGTACACTCACGTTCCAATATAGAAAAATTATCCTCTTCAAATGCGCAAAAATGTGCTTAGAAACATCACAGTGGAGCGGTGCTTACTGTGAACGGCACAAACTGTACAAATGACTATTTAAACAGAGCAGTGTAATTTTTATATGTAAGGTTGACTATTTTATTATTATATTTTATTAAGGCTATAATGAACATTTTGCGATGTCAAGATTGCAATGCTGGAATGCTGTGTGTGTGTGTGTGTGTGTGTGTGTGTGTGTGAGGCTCGATCGAACAATGGAGACATAAAAACATACTCCGTCATTTTGTTCATACAGAACATCATTCAAAATGCAAAGTGTTTCCTTATATTTGTGTACACTCGCAATGAAACACAACATTGTGCTTTTATTAAACTATAAACTCTTGTCAAACTGTAACCTACAACTGTCACCCAACCAAAATCACACACACACACACACATCCCCCCTCCCCTCCCCACACAGACAGACACACACACACACAGAATGGCAGAGAGACAGAGAGAGAGAAAATACACATTCAAACCACAATATCTGACTTTCTGTTGGTCGGAGCTAATGACTGTAAATTAGAAAGTTGTCCGGATCGAAGAGAAGAATATACGTACCGAGTTTGGTTACTGTAGGTAAAACTAATACCCCATTTTTGACTAAAGGTGGCGCTACTGAGCCCCTTACCACGCTTCTGAAACTTCGCACATGTCTATTACACAATAAATGTCAAATGCATGTTGAGTTTCATGCAATTTGAAGCATGTTAAGAGCCTCAAATGCATCCAAAAAGAATATAAAAGTTTAAAGCGTTGCCATGGCGACAGTATTAAAGATATCAATAATCCTTTCACAGGTCTACATCTGTCGTGTGTTCACATTATACAGATGAAGTTTGAAGCAAATCGGGTAAAAATAAGAGGGTGATTTCAAAGCATTTCGAAAGTGACACACTTCCTGCTGCCAGTTGGTGGCGCTATAACGTTGACTCACAATAGTCACATCCATGTGATCGGCCTCTTACAGCGAACACACTGCTGAAGTTTCATCAAGATCAATTAATGTATGCAGAAGTTATAACACACTTCCTGTTTCCAATATTCGCCATAAATTCGTTTCCTCACCGCGGCCAAACCGTTCGAGATATAAAAAATCCCCTCGCAACTTTTCATCCTCAATGTCTTGACTTCATGCACACCGAGTTTCGTGGTGATTGTTTGAATCGTCTCGGAGGAGTATTTTAAATTCCATTGCATGTGTTTTTTAAACTACGCCAAATAGCCGACTTCCTGTTGGGCTGGGGTAAAAAGTCAGAGCACGAAGGATATATGAACCGATGAGATCTATAAGTGTACCGAGTTTCATATTATTTCATGCAAGCGTGTTTGATTTATGGACCAAGTTTTCGGACCCCGTTCCAGGGGGCGCTGTCGAGCCCCCCTGCCACGCCCGGGTACCAGCTTCAGTCTGGCTCTAATGGCCGCGGGTTCTGACCAGTGTGCAAAGTTTCAAGAGTTTTTGAGCACGTTAAGGCCCCCAAAAGTGGCAAAAACCTTGAAAAAAAAATTATTATAAAGAAGAAGAAGAAGAAGAAGAAGAAATATATATATATATATATATATATATATATATAAATATAGCTGCAAGCAGCGATTACGGGCCCAAGCCGGTGGCACCGCCACCCCGGTGCCTTTAGTGTAACTAAAGGCACCAGGGTGGCGGTGCCACCGGCTTGGGCCCTCCATCGCTGCTTGCAGCTATATTTATATATATATATATATATATATATATATATATATATATATATATATAAAGCCGCCACCCCGTTGCCTTTCGGGTTCCTGTGCACGACGGGCAATAACGTAACCCTGCTTTGACTGTCGAGAGGGCAATATAGCCCTATGTATCACTCGATTTTATTTAACCAAATGTTTTTTTAACAAAATATGTTATTTATCTGATTCATCCAACCCTATACTGCACTCTTTTACTAATACTATATTATATTTCATCGTTTTCATGTCTTGCCCTCAAACATATCTGTTTAATCTGCTTATTTTTAAGTTACACATAATACATTGATTGAAAAAGAAACTCAAACTTTTTGTTTATGGTAATATTATTTGATACAGAAAGAAATAAGTGAGACTGTGGGAGTGAGGGGAGGGTAATGACAGCCAAAGGGAGACCGAGACAGATAACTTTTGAAACTAAAAAAATGACATCCTAACTTTGATAATGTTTAAATATACATAAAAATGCAGCATATCATTAATTGAAATTAGTGTACTTTAAAACACTTGTTTAAAATAAAAAACACATTTATACATAGTATAAAACACTAGATGGCACAATTGTTCATAGTCTTTCTGCTCCCCTCCCCACACACACACAGACAGGGGGGCTGTCTGTGTGTGTGCCCTCCCTCCCCTCCCCACACAGACACACACACACACACACACACACACACACAAAGAGAATGGCTGGGGGAACTCTGTCAGAGAGAGACAAAACCACATTCAAACCAAAATATCTGACTTCCTGTTGGTCGGAGCTAATGACTGTAAATCAGAAAGTTGTCCGGCTCGATGTGCACAATATACATACCAAGTTTTGTGACTGTAGGTAAAACTAACCCCCCCACTTTTGTCAAAAGTAACACACTTCCTGCTGCCAGTTGGTGGCGCTATAACTTTGACTCACATTAGTTACATCCATGTGATCGCTCTCTTACAACAAACACGCTACTGAAGTTTCATCAAGATCAATTAATGTATGAAGACGTTATAACACATCGTGTTTCTCTTTTCTCGCCATAATTTCGTTTCCTCGCCACAGCCAAACTGTTCGAGATATCAAAAATCCGTCAGCAATTTAGTATCCTCAATGTCTTGACGTCATGCTGACCGAGTTTGGTTGCGATTGGATGAATTTTCTAGAAAAAGTGTTTCAAATTCCAGGGGCATGCGTTTTCATACCACCCACAATAGCCGACTTCCTGTTGGGCTGGCGTAAAACTTAGAGCACGAAAGTTGTTCGGCCCGATGAGATCTAAATGTGTACCGAGTTTCATATTATTACATGCAAGCGTGTTTGATATACGGACAAGTGTTTGAATCCCATTCCAGGGGGCGCTGTCGAGCCCCCCTGCCACGCCCGGGTACCAGCTTCAGCCCGGCCGCGGGTTCTAACCTGTGTGCAAAATTTCAAGCGTTTTCGAGCACGTTAAGGGCCCCAAAAGTGCCCGAGATTTTGCACACAGCAGAGAAAGGGTTAAACTAAACTAGCCCCCCTCCTCACACACACACATACACAGATCCCCCCTCCCCTCCCCACCCCACACAGACAGACACACACACACAGAATAGCAGAGAGACAGAGAGAGACACAATTCACATTCAAACCACAATATCTGACTTTCTGTTGGTCGGAGCTAATGACTGTAAATTAGAAAGTTGTTTGGCTTGATAATATCAATATACACGCTGAGTTTTGTAACTGTAGGTAAAACTATAACTAAGTTATAACACACTTTATGCATCATTTTTTAATCATAAATTCGTTTCCTCGCCACGGCCAAACCGTTCGAGATATCAAAAATCCCCTCGCAATTTAGCATCCTCCATGTCTTGACTTCATGCACACCGAGTTTCGTGGTCATCGGATGAATTCTCTGGGAGAAGTGTTTCAAATGCCAGAACATGCGTTTCCATACAGCCCATAATAGCTGACTTCCTGTTGGACTGGCGTAAAACTTAGAGCACGAAAGTTGTTCGGCCCGATGAGATCTATATGTGTACCGAGTTTCATATTATTACATGCAAGCGTGTTTGATATATGGACATGTTTTTGAATCCCATTCCAGGGGGCGCTGCCGAGCCCCCCTGCCACGCCCGGGTCCCAGCTTCAGTGCGGCCCTAATGGCCGCGGGTTCTGACATTTGTGCAAAGTTTCAAGAGTTTTTGAGCACGTTAAGGCCCCCAAAAGTGCCCAAAAGGTAGTAAAATAATAATAATAATAATAAATATAGCTGCAAGCAGCGATTACGGGCCCAAGCCGGTGGCACCGCCACCCTGGTGCCTTTAGTTACACTAAAGGCACCGGGCTGGCGCTGCCACCGGCTTGGGCCCTCCATCGCTGCTTGCAGCTATATTTATTTATATATAATATATATATATATATATATATATATATATATATATATATATAAAATGCCGCCACCCCGTTGCCTTTCGGGTTCCTGTGCACGACAAGCAATAACGTAACCCCGCTTGACTGTCGAGAAGAAGTCTGCTTTAGAGCTTGCATCAGTGTGAGTTAGAGGATGGATACCCGACCCGAGCCCGACGGGACCCGCCGGTACCCGACGGGCCGGGCCGGGTTCGGACAGATATTTAGAAATGATGTTCGGGTTCGGGTCGGGCTCGGTCACATCAGCGCGATAAGGCATTGAACATTTTAAATTTAAAACAGCTTATGTAGGTAGCCGATGTGCCTGATGCTTTCACTTGATGCAAACGTTCGTTTTTGTGATTAAAATACATGTAAAATATTACCATAACATCCGTCTTCCTGTGTGCGGACATTTGTTTATGTAGCCGTGACAACGAAACGCGTGCATAATGTGTGCGCGCCAGGTGTTAAGAGCGCTTGTTGCTCCGCGCGCTGATGCGCTTGTCCTGTTGACATTTCCGATTGCCTTCCTACAGTTGCTTAATAAAAGCGGGCTTTCCACACAAAAAAACGTACAATTGTCATTAGTATGAGAAAAAAATGGGATTTTAACTGTCGGGCTCGGGTCGGGCTCGAACATAAATATCTTTATGCCTGTCGGGCTCGGGTCGGGTTCGGTTACTGCTCTGTCGGACGCGGGCCGGGCTCGGACTGAAAAATTTGGCCCGATCCGCACTCTAGTGTGAGTCTTTCTGCTCCCCTCCAAACACACACAGAAAAGGGGGGGGCTGTCTGTGTGTGTGCCCTTCCTCCCTCCCTCCCTCCCTCCCCACCCACACACACACACACACACACAGAGAATGGCAGGGGGAACTCTGTCAGAGAGAGACAAAACCACATTCAAACCAAAATATCTGACTTCCTGTTGGTCGGTGCTAATGACTGTAAACCAGAAAGTTGTCCGGCTCGATGTGCACAATATACATACCAAGTTTTGTGACTGTAGGTAAAACTAACCCCCCCACTTTTGTCAAAAGTAACACACTTCCTGCTGCCAGTTGGTGGCGCTATAACTTTGACTCACATTAGTTACATCCATGTGATCGCTCTCTTACAACAAACACGCTACTGAAGTTTCATCAAGATCAATTAATGTATGAAGATGTTATAACACATCGTGTTTCTCTTTTCTCGCCATAATTTTGTTTCCTCGCCACGGCCAAACTGTTCGAGATTTCAAAAATCCGTCAGCAATTTAGTATCCTCAATGTCTTGACGTCATGCTGACCGAGTTTGGTTGCGATTGGATGAATTTTCTAGAAAGAGTGTTTCAAATTCCAGGGGCATGCGTTTTCATACCACCCACAATAGCCGACTTCCTGTTGGGCTGGCGTAAAACTTAGAGCACGAAAGTTGTTCGGCCCGATGAGATCTAAATGTGTACCGAGTTTCATATTATTACATGCAAGCGTGTTTGATATACGGACAAGTGTTTGAATCCCATTCCAGGGGGCGCTGTCGAGCCCCCCTGCCACGCCCGGGTACCAGCTTCAGCCGCGGGTTCTGACCTGTGTGCAAAATTTCAAGAGTTTTCGAGCACGTTAAGGGCCCCAAAAGTGCCCGAGATTTTGCACACAGCAGAGAAAGGGTTAAACTAAACTAGCCCCCCTCCTCACACACACACACATACACAGATCCCCCCCTCCCCTCCCCACCCCACACAGACAGACACACACACACAGAATGTCAGAGAGACAGAGAGAGACACAATTCACATTCAAACCACAATATCTGACTTTCTGTTGGTCGGAGCTAATGACTGTAAATTAGAAAGTTGTTCGGCTTGATAAGATCAAAACACACGCTGAGTTTTGTAACTGTAGGTAAAACTATAACTAAGTTATAACACACTTTATGCATCCTTTTTTAATCATAAATTCGTTTCCTCGCCACGGCCAAACCGTTCGAGATATCAAAAATCCGTCCGCAATTTAGCATCCTCCATGTCTTGACTTCATGCACACCGAGTTTCGTGGTCATCGGATGAATTCTCTGGGAGAAGTGTTTCAAATGCCAGAACATGCGTTTCCATACAGCCCATAATAGCCGACTTCCTGTTGGACTGGCGTAAAACTTAGAGCACGAAAGTTGTTCGGCCCGATGAGATCTATATGTGTACCGAGTTTCATATTATTACATGCAAGCGTGTTTGATATATGGACATGTTTTTGAATCCCATTCCAGGGGGCGCTGCCGAGCCCCCCTGCCACGCCCGGGTCCCAGCTTCAGTCCGGCTCTAATGGCCGCGGGTTCTGACATTTGTGCAAAGTTTCAAGAGTTTTTGAGCACGTTAAGGCCCCCAAAAGTGCCCAAAAGGTAGTAAAATAATAATAATAATTAAAGCTGCAAGCAGCGATGAAAGGGCCCTCGCACCCGTGCCACCGCCACCCGGTGGATTTAGGAAGACCGAGCACGGTGGGCATTGTGCATTTAAGTAGGTAAATATAGGAGTATGTCAAAGTCAGTTACAAAAATGTCCTTTATTATGGGGATAATAGCATGCGTTATCACTCAGATAAGTGTTGCTAGCATGTTTTAGCATGTTTAGAACTCAATGGCATATTAAATATGTCGCTAGCAATGCATCACAGTTTAAAACGTGTCACTTCCTGTCGACAGTAGGTGGCGCTATTACTTTAACTTAACATTTGTCATGTAGATGTGTTCAGGGCAGGACTCTTATCAAACGTGTGAAGTTTGGGGCAGATTGGACATTGCCTTCTTCAGTAACAACAACTTCCCGTTTCATTGCATTAGCATGCTTTAGCACTTAGCTAAGAATTGCTAGCATGTTTTAACATGTTTCTAACATGTATATAACTCAATGGCATATTTAATATGTTGCTAGTACTGCATCACAGTGATAAACATGTCACTTCCTGTTGACAGTAGGTGGCGCTATTACTATAACTTAAAATTGTCATGTAGATGTGTTCAGGGCAGGACTCTTATCAAACGTGTAAAGTTTGGGAAAGATTGGACATTGCCTACTTGAGTAACAACAACTTCCTGTTTCATTGCATTAGCATGCTTTAGCACTTAGCTAAGAATTGCTAGCATGTTTTAACAGGTTTCTAACATGTTTATAACTCAATGGCATATTTAATATGTTGCTAGTACAGCATCACAGTGTTAAACATGTCACTTCCTGTTGCCAGTAGGTGGCGCTATTACTATAACTGAATATTCTCATGTAAATGTGTTCAGGACAGAACGCTTATCAAATGTGTGAAGTTTGGGGCAGATTGAACATCCAATGCCTGAGTTACAGCAAATTCCTATTTAATTGCAGTAATAGCATGCTTTAGCACTTAGCTAATGTTTGCTAGCATGTTTTAGCATGTTTCTAGTATGTTGTTAACATGTTTAGCACTTGCTGGCAATTTTTTATATGTTATAATGAGTCCAAAACAGTGTTAAACATGTCACTTCCTGTTGCCAGCAGGTGGCGCTATGACTGTAACTGAATTTGAGCATGGTCATGTGTTCAGGACAGAACGCTTATCAAACGTGTGAAGTTTGGGGCAGATTGGACATTGTTTGCCTGAGTTACAGCAACTTCCTGTTTCATGGCGAAACATCAAAATTTGTCAGGCCGCCGAGGACACGCCCTTCGACGAAAACTCAAGATCTTCGCAATTTAACGTCGCAAAGGCCTTAAGATTACACTCACCAAATTTGAAGATGATCAGATTAAAACTGTAGGAGGAGTTCGTTAAAGTACGAGGCCTGAAAATGGCAAAAACTGCACAAAAATCAGAGAGGAAGTTCAAAATGGCTGACTTCCTGTTGTGTTTAAGGCTATGCTTCAAGAGACTTTTTTGTAGGTATTGGGTCATTACATGTATGTACCGAATTTCGTACACATACGTGAAACGTAGCGGGAGGCGCACTCCGTTGAACATTTATAGGTGGCGCTATCGAGCCATTTTGCCCCGCCAGATTCTGAAACGCATATCAGATGTCAATTTTCGCCGGTTCTGACGCGTGTGCAAATTTTCGTGAGTTTTCGTGCATGTTTAGGCCCTCAAAAATGCGATTAAATGCGGAGAAGAATAATAATAATAATAATAATAATAATAATAATAAACAGAGCAATTCCAAGAGGGTCCTCACACCATCGGTGCTCGGGCCCTAATAAAGAAGAAGAAGAAGAAATATAGCTGCAAGCAGCGATTACGGGCCCAAGCCGGTGGCACCGCCACCCTGGTGCCTTTAGTTACACTAAAGGCACCGGGCTGGCGCTGCCACCGGCTTGGGCCCTCCATCGCTGCTTGCAGCTATATTTATTTATATTTATATATATATATATATATATATATATATATATATATATATATATAAAAAGCCGCCACCCCGTTGCCTTTCGGGTTCCTGTGCACGACGGGCAATAACGTAACCCCGCTTTGACTGTCGAGAAGAAGTCTGCTTTAGAGCTTGCATCAGTGTGAGTCTTTCTGCTCCCCTCCAAACACACACAGAAAAGGGGGGGGGGGGCTGTCTGTGTGTGTGCCCTCCCTCCCTCCCTCCCCACACACACACACACACACACACACACACACACACAGAGAATGGCAGGGGGAACTCTGTCAGAGAGAGACAAAACCACATTCAAACCAAAATATCTGACTTCCTGTTGGTCGGAGCTTATGACTGGTATGAAGACGTTATAACACATCGTGTTTCTCTTTTCTCGCCATAATTTCGTTTCCTCGCCACGGCCAAACTGTTCGAGATATCAAAAATCCGTCAGCAATTTAGTATCCTCAATGTCTTGACGTCATGCTGACCGAGTTTGGTTGCGATTGGATGAATTTTCTAGAAAGAGTGTTTCAAATTCCAGGGGCATGCGTTTTCATACCACCCACAATAGCCGACTTCCTGTTGGGCTGGCGTAAAACTTAGAGCACGAAAGTTGTTCGGCCCGATGAGATCTAAATGTGTACCGAGTTTCATATTATTACATGCAAGCGTGTTTGATATACGGACAAGTGTTTGAATCCCATTCCAGGGGGCGCTGTCGAGCCCCCCTGCCACGCCCGGGTACCAGCTTCAGCCGCGGGTTCTGACCTGTGTGCAAAATTTCAAGAGTTTTCGAGCACGTTAAGGGCCCCAAAAGTGCCCGAGATTTTGCACACAGCAGAGAAAGGGTTAAACTAAACTAGCCCCCCTCCTCACACACACACACACATACACAGATCCCCCCCTCCCCTCCCCACCCCACACAGACAGACACACACACACAGAATGCCAGAGAGACAGAGAGAGACACAATTCACATTCAAACCACAATATCTGACTTTCTGTTGGTCGGAGCTAATGACTGTAAATTAGAAAGTTGTTCGGCTTGATAAGATCAATACACACGCTGAGTTTTGTAACTGTAGGTAAAACTATAACTAAGTTATAACACACTTTATGCATCCTTTTTTAATCATAAATTCGTTTCCTCGCCACGGCCAAACCGTTCGAGATATCAAAAATCCGTCCGCAATTTAGCATCCTCCATGTCTTGACTTCATGCACACCGAGTTTTGTGGTCATCGGATGAATTCTCTGGGAGAAGTGTTTCAAATGCCAGAACATGCGTTTCCATACAGCCCATAATAGCCGACTTCCTGTTGGACTGGCGTAAAACTTAGAGCACGAAAGTTGTTCGGCCCGATGAGATCTATATGTGTACCGAGTTTCATATTATTACATGCAAGCGTGTTTGATATATGGACATGTTTTTGAATCCCATTCCAGGGGGCGCTGCCGAGCCCCCCTGCCACGCCCGGGTCCCAGCTTCAGTCCGGCTCTAATGGCCGCGGGTTCTGACATTTGTGCAAAGTTTCAAGAGTTTTTGAGCACGTTAAGGCCCCCAAAAGTGCCCAAAAGGTAGTAAAATAATAATAATAAATATAGCTGCAAGCAGCGATTACGGGCCCAAGCCGGTGGCACCGCCACCCCGGTGCCTTTAGTGTAACTAAAGGCACCAGGGTGGCGGTGCCACCGGCTTGGGCCCTCCATCGCTGCTTGCAGCTATATTTATTTATATATATATATATATATATATATATATATATATATATATATTATATATATATTATATATATATATATATATATATATATATATATATATATATAAAGCCGCCACCCCGTTGCCTTTCGGGTTCCTGTGCACGACGGGCAATAACGTAACCCGCTTTGACTGTCGAGAGGGCAATATAGCTTTATGTATCACTCGATTTTATTTAACCAAATGTTTTTTTAACAAAATATGTTATTTATCTGATTCATCCAACCCTATACTGCACTCTTTTACTAATACTATATTATATTTCATCGTTTTCATGTCTTGCCCTCAAACATATCTGTTTAATCTGCTTATTTTTAAGTTACACATAATACATTGATTGAAAAAGAAACTCAAACTTTTTGTTTATGGTAATATTATTTGATACAGAAAGAAATAAGTGAGACTGTGGGAGTGAGGGGAGGGTAATGACAGCCAAAGGGAGACAGAGACAGATAACTTTTGAAACTAAAAAAATGACATCCTAACTTTGATAATGTTTAAATATACATAAAAATGCAGCATAGAATTAATTGAAATTAGTGTACTTTAAAACACTTGTTTAAAATAAAAAACACATTTATACATAGTATAAAACACTAGATGGCACAATTGTTCATAGTCTTTCTGCTCCCCTCCCCACACACACAGACAGACAGGGGGGGGCTGTCTATTTGTGTGTGTGTGTGTGTGTGTGCCCTCCCTCCCCTCCTCACACAGACACACACAGGGGGGGCTGTCTATGTGTGTGTGTGTGCCCTCCCTCCCCTCCCCACACAGACACACACACACACACACACACACAGAATGGCTGGGGGAACTGTCAGAGAGAGGCAGAGAGAGACAAAACCACATTCAAACCAAAATATCTGACTTCCTGTTGGTCGGAGCTAATGACTGTAAATCAGAAAGTTGTCCGGCTCGATGTGCACAATATACATACCAAGTTTTGTGACTGTAGGTAAAACTAACCCCCCCACTTTTGTCAAAAGTAACACACTTCCTGCTGCCAGTTGGTGGCGCTATAACTTTGACTCACATTAGTTACATCCATGTGATCGCTCTCTTACAACAAACACGCTACTGAAGTTTCATCAAGATCAATAAATGTATGAAGACGTTATAACACATCGTGTTTCTCTTTTCTCGCCATAATTTCGTTTCCTCGCCACAGCCAAACGGTTCGAGATATCAAAAATCCGTCAGCAATTTAGTATCCTCAATGTCTTGACTTCATGCTGACCGAGTTTGGTTGCGATTGGATGAATTTTTTTAGAAAGAGTGTTTCAAATTCCAGGGGCATGCGTTTTCATACCACCCACAATAGCCGACTTCCTGTTGGGCTGGCGTAAAACTTAGAGCACGAAAGTTGTTCGGCCCGATGAGATCTAAATGTGTACCGAGTTTCATATTATTACATGCAAGCGTGTTTGATATACGGACAAGTGTTTGAATCCCATTCCAGGGGGCGCTGTCGAGCCCCCCTGCCACGCCCGGGTACCAGCTTCAGCCCGGCCGCGGGTTCTAACCTGTGTGCAAAATTTCAAGAGTTTTCGAGCACGTTAAGGGCCCCAAAAGTGCCCGAGATTTTGCACACAGCAGAGAAAGGGTTAAACTAAACTAGCCCCCCTCCTCACACACACACATACACAGATCCCCCCTCCCCTCCCCACCCCACACAGACAGACACACACACACAGAATAGCAGAGAGACAGAGAGAGACACAATTCACATTCAAACCACAATATCTGACTTTCTGTTGGTCTGAGCTAATGACTGTAAATTAGAAAGTTGTTCGGCTTGATAATATAAATATACACGCTGAGTTTTGTAACTGTAGGTAAAACTATAACTAAGTTATAACACACTTTATGCATCCTTTTTTAATCATAAATTCGTTTCCTCGCCACGGCCAAACGGTTTGAGATATCAAAAATCCGTCCGCAATTTAGCATCCTCCATGTCTTGACTTCATGCACACCGAGTTTCGTGGTCATCGGATGAATTCTCTGGGAGAAGTGTTTCAAATGCCAGAACATGCGTTTCCATACAGCCCATAATAGCCGACTTCCTGTTGGACTGGCGTAAAACTTAGAGCACGAAAGTTGTTCGGCCCGATGAGATCTATATGTGTACCGAGTATCATATTATTACATTCAAGCGTGTTTGATATATGGACATGTTTTTGAATCCCATTCCAGGGGGCGCTGCCGAGCCCCCCTACCACGCCCGGGTCCCAGCTTCAGCGCGGCCCTAATGGCCGCGGGTTCTGACATTTGTGCAAAGTTTCAAGAGTTTTTGAGCACGTTAAGGCCCCCAAAAGTGCCCAAAAGGTAGTAAAATAATAATAATAATAAAGAAGAAGAATAATAATAATAAATAATAATCCGAAGGAAAACAATAGGGCCTTCGCCTTTTCAAGGCTTGGGCCCTAATAAAGAATAATAAATAATAATCCGAAGAAAAACAATAGGGCCTTCGCCTTTTCAAGGCTTGGGCCCTAAATATTTAAATTAAAATTGGTATAGCATATAACTATAATAAATATAATATTGTAATGATATGAAAAGGGCAAAAAAACAATTTTCACCAACTGTATATTATTGCATTGTGTGTTTTGTTTATTACACAAAATTGTTCAGAAACTAACAAAGTAGGGCTCATTTAAAGGTGTCATATGATGCTGTTTTAAAAGTTCATTATTTAGTTTATTGGGTGAAATGGAATAGGTTAACATGCTTTAAAAACAAAATTTGTCACATACTGTACATTATCACAGTAACTATATTCCCCGTCTGTCTGAAATGTGCCAATTTCTACCAAAGCCCCTCCTTCTGAAAAGTGCAGAGTTATCTGATTGGCCAATTGACCTAGTGAATTGTGATTGGACAAACAGCTCAAGTGTGTATCGGGAATGTAACACCCCTTACCATTCTTCCATGGCTTCTAAATAAATTGTAAACAGACAATTCGCCTTTGGCTAAGCCACGCCCTAGAATGTAGATTGACCAATCACAGCGCAGCCAAGAACGAGCTGCCACAGAGGTCCGACACTTTTTCACAGCGCGGCCAAGAACGAGCTGCCACAGAGGTCCGACACTTTTTCACAGCGCGGCCAAGAACGAGCTGCCACAGAGGTCCGACACTTTTTCACAGCGCTCCATTGACTTTAACACAGGCGTCTCATATTTTTGCTCTCGGCAGCCTATTACCGTCGTAGTTTTATCAAAAATATAGTTAAACGTTGTGCCTGGGGCATTTGTAACACAGATATGCGTTTCCCAGAGAGGTTGGAGGGGGGTGTCCGTTTTTTTCCCTTCCCAAAACCGAAGTAAAATACTGACAAGTGTCGTCTTTGGATTAAACTTTGTGGACGTCCTCACAGTCAGCGAAACCCCTCAAGGATCAACAAGCACACTTTTGTGCTCTAAGATACATTTAGCTTTTAACCTTACTGTGAATTTATACAAGTTAGACAGTTTTATGCTGTTTAGGTTATGATTTCGGTTCTCTACCCTACTTGTCGAAAATGAAACGTAAAAATAGGGCACATTGTACTCTGTTAATATGAAAAAAATGTTCTGTATTTATTTCTTACAGGTGTTTTACCCATATTTTAAATTACGCATTGCATTATGTATTAGGGTTAAAAGAAATGTCTGTAAACTTAACACTTAACAGATAATGTCGTGGCAGAAAATGAATTACCAATACCTTTTTGATACCTTTTCTGACCTTTTCTGCACAACAATAATTGAATCTTTGGTGACTGAATAAGTGCAATTCGCCTTATTCCACAAAGTAGCAATGTCTGATGCACAATGATGAATGACGTTTCCCTCATAGTTACCACAGTCAGAAAACAAAAGAATTGGAAGTATCATCAGCAAAACTTGAAATGGCTCAGCGATGTACCGCAGAGCAATTACTAAATGCAATCAAAAAGTAGTGTCACTGTCACTTGATGGTTGATCTGGTGAAGAAGCTGTCAGCAATCAAAATATTGTTTTTATAGATGTTGAAAATGATTGAGAATATGTTTGAGATCTCGAATATGAGCCAGATGATGAATGTACTGGGAAATGAGCTCTGACGAGGACAATTATGATGGTATAAAACATCTGCTCAAACTGAACACTTCCAAGCTTCAAAAGGTAACACACTTTATTTTATTCTTCTGTAATTGTTACTATAATATCAGGATAGTTTTATATTATCCTGACAGGTAGAGATCCATCCGTGTTAGATATAGATCCGGGTCGCTAAAGACCCGAATATGTAATAATGATTGGCACATACATTCATGCATTTACATTTACATTTAAATTTACATTTAATCATTTAGCAGACACTTTATGCAAAGCAACTTATAAATGAAGAGAGCAATAGAAGCAGTCAAATCAACAATAAGGCAACAATATGCGAATGTCATGACCAGTCTCAGCTAGACAAGTAGCAAGGATTTTTTTAAAATAATGGATATAGAATAGTAAGTGTTTGTATTATTAAGTCAAATGTTGCCGAAAGAGATGCGTCTTTAGTAAATTCTTGAAGATCGTTAAAGACTTTGGTTGAGATAGGCAGAGTTAAGGTAAAGGTCCGTGAAAGTGAAATAACGTTTGTAGTGAATTTAAATACTCACAGTATCATCTGTATGCCGATGACACAATTATGTATTCTTGTGCCTCTACACCTGAGACAGCCTGTGCTAATTTGCAGTCAGATTTCACCTCATTACAATCCGCCTTGCATGATTTAAAGTTACTTTTAAATGCAAAAAAGACAAAGGCAATGATATTTGCCCCCATAGGTTCTAAAGTCCCCGTTCTTGCTATTAAGACAGTCCAAGATGAAGCTATTGAACTTGTTGATACAAGTATTTTGGTATCTGGCTTGATAAAAGTTTTTCTTTTAAAAAACACATTGAAGCTCTCGCTATGAAACTTAAATTAACTTTGGCATTCTTATATAGATTAAAATCTTGCTTTTTTAGGACTATAAGAAAAAGACTGGTTGCAGGACTATTCCTGTCTCAGATAGATTATGGAGATATCATCTATCAATTTGCTTGTCCATCTACTCTGTCAATACTAGACCCTCTTTATCATGCGGCTCTTAGGTTCATTACTAATGCTGGCTATCAGACACATCACTGCATCTTATACAATATGGTAAATTGGCCATCACTTAAATCGCGCAGGATGCGACATTGGCACATTTTTATTTTTAAAGCGATTTTAGGTATCTTGCCGTCTTATATTTGTTTAAAATTTGTTCGTTCCCAAAGTACATATCAATTAAGATCTAGTGATATGCTACTTTTTAAGGTACCAAGAATGAGGACAGAAGTAGGAAAGAGGGGTCTGTCTGTCTTACTATGGTCCTTCGTCCTGGAATGACCTCCAGTCTAGACTTAAGATTGGTGCGTTAATTTCCTTAGCTGCTTTTTAAAAAAAAAGAATATCTGATATGCGGACAGACATGTGCAATTGTTTTAATTAATGGTGGGTGGATATTGACTTCTAGCACTTATTTCGTTTGTTTATATATTAAAACCTCATTGCATCTTCACATGCAAATATATTGTATATTTTGCGTAAATCTGCTTTGTATTTTATATTGTAATTTATTGTCTTGTAACCTGTGATTGAACGTGCTACACACTCCCTTGTAAAAGAGACTGTGTCTCAATGGGACTTTTCCTGTTTAAATAAAGGTTATAATAGTAATAATAATTTTGTGCCTCTATGGGATGGCACCACAAGGCGCCATTCACTTGCAGAACGCAAACTTCTGGAGGGCACGTAGGTCTAAAGTAATGAGTTAAGATATAGGGCCCTATCTTGCACCCAGCGCAATTGACTTTGAACACCGACGCATGTATCATTCCTATTTAGCACCCGCGCACAGCGGACTTTTCCCTCCACAGACGCACGCCGCTAAATTAGTGAATGAACTTGCGCTCGCGGGGGCGGTTCAGCGCAAAGAGGAGGCGTGTTCCGGCGCAAAACTTCCCTGGTGCTACTTTCCAGTTCTAAAAAGCAATTGCGCCACTGACCAGGAAAAAAACAGTCTAAAGACAGTGGCGCGTTGCGCATTATTCATATTGTATTTTAAGGGTGCGTGCTTGGCCATAATGTAGCGTGTTAATGCTCATACACTTTGATTCTCTAATATAAACAGACGCAGCAGTTTTCATTTTTGCAAATCATACATTATTACAAGGAAAAATATTAACACACGAGGGAAATCATTTCAAAATTTGACATCACAATCAAATTTTACGCCTGTTTAACCGAAGCTAATTTGGGTGGGTTTCTCCCATCATCATGGGATGAAGTGAAGTGATGGGATGAAGTGATCCACGGCCCTGACGAGAACGTCGGTCTCTTTGGCTGTGAACTGCTTCTGGCGTGCGCCGGCAAATCCGCCGTTATAATAGCGATCCGCCATGGAACAAGCGCGCCTGCTCTTAAAGGGAATGTGAGAGGACGCTCTGATTGGTTTATTTCACGTTACGCCCAAACCACACCTATGAATAATGAAGCTACTTCAGACCAACCCATTTTAGATTTGCGCCAGGCGCAAGAGTCGTTTATCCCGCCGGTATAATAGCAACAGCGCCGGGATCCGCCCACAAAGTTACATGCGCTTTGCGCTTTGACACTTGCGTTTCAGATCGTTAAAATAGGGCCCATAGAGGTTAAAGGGTTACGTTTTTTATTTGGTGTATAATAAAAGTGCAAAATAGAAGCATTTTCACCAGTATATTAGTCATGTGTGTGTGTGTAAACTTGTGTACAGCATAATTGGGAGCATATAGCTAAGTCACAAACAAATCATACTGACATCATGAAGACTCCAAACTATCTTGACTTGCAATATGTGATCGTACATGTGCTCACTTCTGTTGTGGGAGTTCATCCATATGCTCAACTGCGTACTCGGCTCTCTGCACGTGATAGGGTGAGTGTTCAAATGTACAGTACTTCAAGTGTGTGTGCATGGACCGACCTCATTGCTCTTCTGAACAGCCTCTCAGTTTTACCTCCAGCCCCGGAGCCGGCCTCCTGGACACAGAACAGCCTCTCAGAGACCGAGCTTTGGAATGTGCTGAAAGACTAGCGCTCTCTCTTTCTCTCAGTCCACTCTTTCCTAGTTATAACCTGGCCACCTCTCCTCAGCGCCATCCTGTGCGTTCAAGAAGACACCGTTTACCTTCATCCATGCCTACATCCATTTCAAAAGAACTCTATGCTTCAAAAGTCATTTTTGGCTTATAGGACATTTTAAAATGCATCCGAAGTGTAACATATTCCTAAAGCTGAACAATTGCATCACGTGAATCCCTCTGCACCCATTAGTCACAATAACACTAGATGATTATGTATATTATTATGAAAACCATACCCAGTTTCTATCAAATTGCCTGAGGCAAGTAAATAGACCGTGCAATTTATGTGCTTGAATACAGAATCAGTATGCACCAAACATACATGTTCAACACTCTTCCCTGCAGACCCACAGGTCACTGCACCAACCACCTGAGCCACTGACAGACTGTTTGACTTGCGGAGAGGGAGTATATTTGCACAATATTAAACTGAGCACTTTAATCATGTAAAATAAAAGTAAATTAATGTCCATTTATGGCAAGAATAATTTCTTGATGAGTCTACAAGGAAAGCAAGATGATATGCAGAAGACCAGTGTAACAGAACATTGTTCTCAACTGCGGTTTAACTATGTAAAATGCTACTGCCTTTGTGTAAAAGCCAATATAGACAAAATACTCAAATCTAACTCTAAGCTGTTGTGCACTGACCTTTAACTGGCAATCAATCCGTAAAGCTAATGATCATCCAATGACAATCAAAAAAGTAACGTGGGTCAAGTTTAATCAAGTAATCAGGCATCACAGCTGCCAAAAGGGCCTGTAAGACATGTATATATTGATATTATTATACTTTTTTTAATGATAATTGCAAGTTGCCTAAAAGGCCCTTTTTTGTTCTTCGCTATGGGGTAAAAACAAGTTAAAAATACAAGAGCAGCGGTATACTGTTAGCGCTCCTGACTCCACACACACTGCTGGGTCATTCCGTGTCAACTTAACCAGAGGTCCCCAGCTCAAATAGTTGTTTTTTAATATTTTTTCTGAAGATAGACAAACATTTATAGTGATGAAATGCCATGGATGTATATTTACTGAGTAATCCACTATTTTGTAGAAGAGGGGTCAAAATGACAATTTTCACCTGAGATTTGGAGCCAAATTACAGGGGTGTAAAATGACTTTAGAAAGACGGCAGCATCATTATTTTATTTTTAAACAGAGATGGGTAAGTCTATTAGTTAAATATGTTGACTTTAGCAATCTTTGTTTCATTATATGCCAACAGTGACAGTTCAAAAATGGTTGCTGCTGCTATTTTCCCGGCGGGATAAACGACTCTTGCGCCCGGCGTAAATCTAAAATGGGTTGGTCTGAAGTAGCTTCCTTATTCATAGGTGTAGTTTGGGCGTAACGTGAAATAAACCAATCAGAGCGTCCTCTCACATTCCCTTTAAGAGCAGGCGCGCTTGGTCCAACGCGGATTGCTATTATAACGGCGGATTTGCCAGCGCACGTCAGTAGCGATTCACAGCCGAGGAGACCGACGTTCTTGTCAGGGCCGTAAAACAGAGAAGTGACATTGGGGATGATGGGAGAAACCCACCCAAATTAGCTTTGGTTAAACAGGCGTATAATTTGGGTAAATGTGTAGCCAGCGTAATCTAGATTTTTTTTTTAATCTAGATAGATATTTTCCACATCTTCACGGACACAGCAATTATTTCCCTCGTGTGTTAATATTTTTCCTTGTAATAATGTATGATTTGCAAAAATGAAAACTGCTGCGTTTGTTTACATTAGAGAATCAAAGTGTATGCGCGTTAACACGCTACATTATGGCCAAGCACGTGCCCTTAAAATACCATATGACTAACGTGCAACGTGCCACTGTCTTTAGACTGGGTTTTTCCTGGTCAGTGGCGCAATTGCTTTCTAAAACTGGAAAGTAGCACCAGGGAAGTTTTGCGCCGGAACACGCCTCCTCTTTTCGCCGAACCGCCCCCCGCGAGCGCAAGTTCATTCCCTAATTTACCGACGTGCTAAATAACGACTTTATTCAACAATTTCTTCTCTTCCGTATCAGTCTCCGACACGCGTCCACGAGAGCACCACGACGCATGTGTGCAGGAGCTGGCGTTCTGACATATGACCAGGAAACGCAGGGCTGTTTACAAGCAGAGGAAGACGCACGCTCAACATAAAACAGTTCATAACTATGTCTGCAGATTTCGACACAGAGGATGAATTGTATTTTTTTGCACAACCTTACTTATTCGAACCAGAATATACAGAGAACGAACTAAAAGAGATAGAAGAGGCTGCAACACAACCACAGCCACACGCTTCTGAAAGACAGAGAGCAATGGAGAACTGGTGGTGTAGATGTCATCAGTGCCAAGCGATGCCTGCTGAACAGGAGAGTGTGTGCTGCATCAATTGTGATATTGTCATGCCACATCTTGAAAGTTTGGATAAGTCAGACTATGAGACGACACATGTATCACACGCATGCGTCGTGGTGCTCTCGTGAATGTGAGTCGGAGACTGATACGGAAGAGAAGAAATAAAGTCGTTATTTTGTTGTTTTTTTGCCACACAAAAAGTATTCTCGTCGCTTCATAAAATTAAGGTTGAACCACTGTGGTCGCATGGACTATTTTAACGATTTCCTACCTTTCTGGGCCTACAAAGTGTTAATCAAATAGCTGTCAATGTCTTACGGGTTTGGAACGACATGAGGGCGAGTAATTAGAGACAGAATTTTAATTTTTGGGTGAACTATCCCTTCAATATCCTTTTAGATTCTGGTTCTTAACAAACTTTCCTTTTGGTATCTTCATTTTAAAGGCCCTCGATGGTTCGATCCCAGAGATATGGAGATCTTAATGTGGCTCCATGAGTAAATAGGTCAACAGTACACATTTTGAGTGATCAAAAACCAAATGTGGGTCACTTTTATCAGGAATATCAGAAGAACAAATAATGTCTGAGTGACATTGCGGGTGGCAGTGGCTCAGTGGTTCATGTAGGTTGTCTACAAACCGGAAGGTTGGTGGTTCAATCCCCGGTTCCACCTGACCAAGTATCGAGGTGTCCTTGAGCAAGACACCTAACCCCAGCTGCTTCCGACGAACTGGATCGCCTTGCATGGCTGACACCGCCGTCGGTGTATGAATGAGTGGGTGAATGGGTGAATGTTGCAATATTGTAAAGCGCTTTGGAGGCCATTGGGTCTGTGAAAGCGCTATACAAATGCAGTCCATTTACATAAATATTATTTTTCTAAGGTTGTTATGCCTGTCACTCTAAAAGTATTAGAGATATCTTAATATCCTTCTACATTCTTAATAAACTTTTCTTTAGAACACTTAATTTGTAAGGCCCTATATAGTTCAGTCCCATAGATATGGGGATCTTAAAGCAACTCCATGTACAAGGTCTCAGAGAAGCAGCAGTCTGATGAATCACTTAGTTAAAGGGGACCTATTATGCAAAATTCAATTTTATATTGTTTTTTGTTTTTTTATACATATTTACATGTATGTGTCCGCAGTGGTGTACATAAAGACCCTGTTGTGGTATAAATCCATCCACTCATCACATTAACATCACATTGGAACAGGCCCTGCTAGGCTTGGGAATCGGTTCCAGGTTCCGGTTTGGAACCGGTTCCAAACATTCCAAACCATCGGAATCGTACACGTCCACACGTTAACGATTCCACTTTCCATTAGGGCTGGGCGTGGGCGATAATTTGATTTTATTGATTAACTCGAATGTGTATTGTACGTCGATATGTTTGAATGAAAATCGGTTTTCTCTTTAACATCCGCCGACGCTCCACTCCCCTCCGCTCAGCGCGTTTGCCATAGAGCTACACAAACAACATAGCAAATGAACAAGACCGCGGCTGCACAAGCACACCCGCCAAAAACATTTACAAACTGAATCTGCAGGGCTGCCAACTCTCACGAATTCACCGTGAGACTCACGCAGTTGTCACTTTTTTCACGCGCTCTCACGCCACACACCTATTTTCTCACACAGAGAAAATCCCGAAGCAAAGAGGACACTGACACCGACAGAGAAGGTTACTGTACTATAGATATAAAACAAATTCTCAGCTCTCAGATTCTGTCAATTTAATTACAAAATTCAAACAATAAACACAGTTTTGGCGCTTGTAAATGTGATGTGACAGATCTCAGTTTAAGCGGCACGTGAACCGATCATCTGTTACTACTAACTAATAGTAAATTAACTTCGAATGATCAATAGGTCATTTGAAAGATACAGTTCAACTTACCGAAATGTAATAAAATCGATCGATCAAGTGTTTTTCAACCGCAGAAAGAGGTCCATAAACAGCTCAGTCACGTAACGATATGTTCACCTCAGGAAAGCCATTTAATAACCATAGCACGTAGTTGGACTTAAACAATTGTCTGTAGAGAGGAGTATTTTGCTAAATATTTATTTTGCTAAATATGATAACTATATTACATATTTATTATATTTCTACCTATATCATTAAAATATTATAAGTATTTATATATTATCATTATAAAAAAACACATTTTATTATAATTTGAGATGCTATTTTTAACCCCAAGGGGGTTAGACTAAGTGTGATTACAATACAAAGCTTTGTTTTTGAAATGTTTACTTTTTTTTTTAGAAATTTCAAAGCTTTCAACTTCTGTATTGATATTGCACACTTGGTTCTCTAAAACCACTTTAAATTAGACATTCAAAGCCAACAACTCTCAAAGCCTCTTAAGTGTTCAGCAAATGGTACAGGAATCGATATGGGAATCGATAAGGAATCGCACCAATAAGCAGACTTGGCAATGGCATCAATATCAATCATTTCTTAACGATGCCCATCCCTAGGCCCTGCCCACAACTGGAGGTAGAATCTGCCCTATTAGCTTAACTCCTCCCCTGAGTGAGCTGTACACAGTCCGCCATGTGTATCTCCTCGCCAGAGCATTTAAGAGCTGCATTCAAGCATTATTTTTAAAGCTCCTTAAGTTATTCAATCAAGAGCAGTGAGTCCAGTAAGTGTTTTTTTGTTTTTCTTTTGTTGTTTGGTTCATATTAACAACGTACATCAGGAACTGTATATTACGCTGCTGTCACTATCATACACAGATCTAATTTACACATGCAATTTATTTCTCTGCTGTTTACGTTCACAGACATTACCGACTGTGTTTGTGTGAACTTTGTACGTTTTTGACATAACTACAGGGCTCCAGACTGCGACCATTTTTCCTGCCGGTGCGACCACAACGTTGCCGAGCACCGAATGCAAACAAAAGTAAAGCGTAACGAAAATGCGCTTCAATAATAAATCTTAAACAGCGCAGCTCCCCGAACTTGCCACTCACGGGCCGATCTCGCGACACTGTTACTAGGAGATCCAGACTCTGGAGATCCAGTGAAGAAATCCATTGAATTCGCCTCAGAATTAATAACATCATCGCTGCGAGATCCAGTGAGAAACATTCTGATTCGGCGCAGAGTTCCATAATAAACCATAGATATCAGATCAAACAGCACTGTGCTGTTTGATCTGATATCTATGGTTTATTATGGAACTCTGCGCCGTGGAAACCAGGAGAAACACTTATAGAAGGCTTTCAGTCCACAAATCAGCAACATTCACCACGGATTAAGGCTAATGTATTAACTCTAACCATAACTATGGTATTGTGACAGAAATAGTCAAACGCTTACAAGTACTAAACATCTTTTTTCTGCACTTCAAAACTATAATATCATAAATAAATGTTATTTTGAATGTGATGACCAACACATTTTTTGTTTATCCTTCAAAGATTGCCCTAAAACAAAGATAGGAAAACTCTTATTTAAACGCTTATTTAAAAATAAAAATACATTAAATTACCATTGTAAACAGTAGGATGCTTATTGGCTATTTTCACTTCCTAATATACTGTATATTTTTTTGTATGTATGCTTTTTAATGAATATTAAGACATTATGAATGATAATAATTCAATTGTATCTACATGATTAATTTAATCTACACCCTAAATTAAGCATAGTGCTTTATTCTCAGCCCCAGTGCTACCAGATATTGTTTGTAGAACTCAGTGGCTCCGGTGCTGCTGCCCTCAAATGTTAGTCTGGAGCCTGTGAACTTAAAATAAAACTGCACATTGTAATATCTGTACGTTAAGTCTATTTATTATTAAAGAATTTGTCAGTATTACAGTTATTTTGGGGGAAATTTGAATAATTGCATTGCAAGCTGATTTAAGGTGTGCACCTACATTTTCTGCTTGTGCTCCTAACATTTTCAGTCACGGGCTACAGTAAAAAAAAGTTAGTCTGGAGCCCTGCTTATATATTTGAAAAATATACAAAAAAATCTGTGTATTTGACAGTTTAAGCGCAATAAGATACTAAAGAGAAATGAGTTTGATACTCACGGGATGCGCTGTCTGACAGCTTTGGCAGCTTTCTGTGTGTTTGCTTTGGATGTGAACGCTCAGTAAACCATACATCAGAAGTTTAGACAGATATGGCTTTAAAACGCATGCAGATAATAAACTTTCATGATGATGAAGAAATGCACTGTCACGTAAACATGACCGCGATAGAGATGATAATCAAAACTAATCAGATGTTTTGTTTCTGTTTCTGGCAGAGCTATAAAGGCTCCGCCCTATTTTTGGATAGGGGGTGGAGGGCAGCAGCAGCTCATTTGCATTTAAAGATACATGCTTTAAAACTGCATGTTTTTGCTAAAACTTTCATGTTTTTGCATGCTATAATAAATTATTTGTTGGGTATTTTTAACTTAAACTTCACAGATACATTCTGGGGACACCTGAGACTTGTATTGCATCTCGTAAAATCTTTTGAAAAAGACTTTTGGAAAATGGGAAGATGAAAGAAGGAGAAGCTTTTATTTATTTTTTTATGAAGTCTTGTGTTGTACTCCTGAGGGTAAAAAAACAAATCCAATGTTTTGTAGTAATGAACCACTAGTCCAGTAGACCAACACTGGACTGAATCTGAAGTCCTCAAGCTTAAATAACTGGGATGTATTTTGTATTTTTATAAATGTATTTTATGTTTCGTAAAATGTGTTTTTATTTATATAGTTTAATTAATAAGCAAGAACTTAGGCTCTTTGCATCCAAGGAAACCATTTCAGAGAATACTGAAACAGAAATACAAAACAAACAGTCATCCATGATAAGTCTGTGGCTGGACACTGTGGACGTGGTAGACAAATATTAAAGCTGATCACATTCAATGAACTACTATTATTTAAAAAAAAAAACTTTTACATTCAGTGGCAGCCCTCATTAAAAACATTAACCACATCACTGAGGTGAAAGTGCCAGTAAAAAAACAAGGAGGACACAGGGTAGTCACCTCTAACGCCCCATTACCTACACCGACCACAAAGCAGCTTGTTTTATGAAGCAGACAATCACAGGTGGATGGACAGAGCCTCTTGCCTTTACCTAAATAGCAGCCCTCGAAAGGGATCAAGAGACCTGTGTTCCATCAGTTTAATATCCCCAGCATCAGCGCCCGCCAAGCAGACACCAGCTATGGGCCAAGACAAACATATGGGATTCAGCTGAAGGGGTCCAGTTTTCTAAGACGGCACTCCAGTCTCAACCTCTTAAGGAGCCGGTCTGAATGTGCTTTATTTAAAAAAGAGGTACTGCCACTTTCAAAAAAGCATGGATTCAGCCGACACACTGCTACCTTTCACCCGCCATGTTGTTTAAAGGTGTGTTTGGTTTAGAAATGTGTGTAAACCTTCGTCATCATTACCTGCCATTTTCATCCCTCCTTAAAAAGGAACTTTTAAAAAGTTACACCAGTTAATTTCTTTCGCCGGAAAAAAAAAAAAGACGAGAAAAATGTAAAAGTCATCCAAGCCAGAGAGGAAAAGAGGAATCTCTGTATTTCGAGGAAGGAAAATCAAAATAAACGGAGTGAAGCAAAATTATTTTACGTGTACTTAGGAAAATTAACATAATAATCACATTTGATTTACACTATACTTTTTAGTACTTTTTCTTTTTTCCACTATCTACAGTACCATTATGGGTCGTTACACAACATGATTGGTTATTGAATATTGAATAACTTACAAGACATTTGAATGCCAAAATGTATACTGTATGTGTCAGAGTTGTGTTCTGTTGAGTTTGTTTTCATTGGACTTGTCTACCTGTCTTCATGTCACGTGTCATCATCATCATCTGCATCACCTGTGTTCTGTTAATCAGTTCATCTGTGTTTGTATTTATTTCCCTTCTGTTCAGTCAGTCTTTGTCTGTTCTATGTTGTATTTGGTGTGTGTGAACCTTCTGCCTGTCTGTACCATATTGTAAAGTTGCTTTACAAAGAAAATTGCCTCACAAAATTCCAGTGAGCAAAGGAAACAGTGGCAAAGAAAACAGGTGCTCAAACTATGAAGGAAAGGAAGGAAAAAGAACACAAACACATCAATATGTCAGCTTACAATTTCCGGTCACCTAAAAATGAAAATTAGCCCATAATTTCCTCACCCTCAAGTCATCCTAGGTGTATGACATAATACTTTCAGACGAATACAATCAGAGTTGTGTAAAAAAATGCTCTGGCTCTTCCAAGCTTAATAATGGCAGTGAATGGCCATTTCTATTTTGAAGTCCATAAAAGTGCATCTATCCATAATAAAAGTGGTCCACACGGCTCCCGGGGTTAATAAAGGCGATGCGTTTGTGTAAGAAAAAAATTCATATTTGACATGTTACAAAGTAAAATTCTAGCTTCCGGCCTAAAAAAATTCAAAAGGAATAGTAGGCTATGTGATGTCATTTTAAATCCATTTTGAAAAAAACACATGATAATCAAATCATTATCATTCATTTATTTTTGTCTCACTTGCGACTCACTAGATCCCTATGGAGCTATTAACACCAGGCGCGATGAATCACAGCATTGACAAAGCAACCAATGTGTCGATTTTCCCCCGTCGCCCTGCGATGAAACGAGCCGTCCAATTAGATTTGAGCCTACCCGAGCCGCTGCTATTATTGCACAAAGTGTGAGAGAGAGTGGTGTGTAAGCACTGAAGTGATGAGTCCCAGCTTAGGACCCAAGCAATCCGATTGGTTCAAAGCTCGTTTTATGGGTAATCGCTTTAGTGCCTGGTTACAAATCAGATATCACTTTATTATACAAGTCGTTTGAACTACGTTATAACGACCATTTATGTATTTGTACTTTTCATTAATTTGTATTTTATATGTTTCATATACTAGTGTATAACCGAAGCTAAAGATTGTGAAATTTAAAATTTCTTGTTCTTAAGTGTCTTTTTAAGTAAACTTAGATAGTAGCATACAGCTATCAGAAATTATTAAAGATAAAGTTTTTTTCAACCATTTACGATATTTTTCGATAAACAATTCGATAACAAATATGATACAAGCATAATTCTGTTTAAGAATTAATTATGACATGACATGCTTGTAATTAAAAAAATATATATATTATGCCTTATTTCTTAATAACATTAACAGATTGTTAGATTAATTCAAATGTGATTGATTACATTAAAGGGATACTTCACCGATTAGCATTAAGCTTTGCATCAGTAGAAACCCGGTAGTATTTTCGAATGACCGTGCTTCCCTCCCTCATGTCCCCCTGAGATGAGAGATTTCTGTATTGTGTGTCTGGAAAAATGTTTTTTTGTCATTTAGCGTCATCGGAGGCTTTTTTGGCCAGAGGCTAGAGACTACAGCCAGTAGTAGGAGCTAGCTTCACATGTTTTTAACCCGCCCATAGGGCTGTATACCTGTACAAGCCGCAAAACAGCGAGGAACAGTTGCGGATGGAGGAACAAGAGGCGGCCGGAGCAGCTGCTGCAGCAGAGGTGCAAGTATTTCTTTTTTAATTAATTTATCAACTAAATCGTCACGGAGACTCACGATAAAACGATGGCTTTTCAGTTTCGAGTCAATTAGCCTAGTTGTATCATTTCTTCCGATACTGAACTTTATAACCGGTAGGCGTGGCTTGGGAGTGGCCTCATAGGTAAAGTGCATTCTGGGAGTTGTTCTCTTTCATCCACATTAGCCAAAAATACATTTTATGGCTTTTCTCAGTCTAGAAGGCACCAACTTCTAAAATAATTTCACATTTCTACTAAATAAATGATCCAATTCAAATACATATTCATCTTTCCAGCGGTGAAATATCCCTTTAAGAATCGCGAGAACAGCTTAAGATCATGCATATTACTGGGGTCCTAAGCTGGGACTCATCACTTCGCTGGGAATCAACACTTCACCACACCGGAAGAGAGAAGATAATGGATGTTGCTGAGTGTTATCATTTGTGTCTGAGAACAGATTTATTCTTACGTTCTTAGTGTTATTATCAGTTATCAGATTGTTATTATCATTTTCTATCATTTTGTGATCTGAAGAGCTTTAAACAGCGTACATGGCGCTGTTCTCTTACGAGAGGTTCTCTCGTACTACGTAATTGCATTACGCAATGGGTAAAGTCATCTTTGCTCGAGATATGAAGCCAAAAATGTATCCTAAGTTTTGTACATATTGTCAACGCAGTGTAGCAGCAGGCAGACCTAGAGCAGGCTGTCTAGGCTCAGGGGCTGCTTAACTGATTTTTCATCTCTTCAGCGAGCTCTACACATCGCTGGACTCAGAGAGAAGCCGCCGCCGTTGAATAAATCGACCAGCAAGCCTAGGAAAGCGTCTAAGGAAGCCGGCCGTCTTCGCCGCCTTCAGTCATCTGTGCCTGCAACGCTATCCGGCGACAAGTATCCTTTTATATCCTCTCTGTGTGTTCGCCGCTGCGACTCACGTGTCTGAAAGAGCACGAGGCGTTTGTTGCAAAATGCCTAATTTTTCCTGTGGTTCTTGCAGAGCCGCGCTCAGCGATGGAGACCGTCATGTGATCTGCGCTCTCTGCCTGGGCCGAGACCATGCAGCCCTCGCCCTGTCTTCGGGAGGCTGCATCCACTGCGAAGAACTGCCAATGTCGACCCTGCGGGCTCGACTACCTGTAATCGACGCCCAAGCTGTCGCTCCGTCTCTCTCCAGTGGCCCGCGTAAGAAGAAACGCCGCGCCCAGAGACCACCGGAGCCCGTTGTCGCCCGCGAACGCACGCCGGAACTCTCCCCTCGAGCTTCGCACAATTACGCAATTACGCAGTACGAGAGAACCTCTCGTAAGAGAACGTACTCGGTTACCTAACATAACCTCGGTTCTCTCTAGATGAGGGAACGAGTACTGCTTAACCTGCCGTGATCGCGCCCCGAGCTCACTTCGCTTCAGGCGATGAAAAACCAGTTAAGCAGCCCCTGAGCCCTTTCTTTTATACGCTAAGCCACCCCCATTCTGGCAGGCTATGACGCGTGAGGGCGTGATGTCACGCAGTTCCCGCGAGGCAGCCAATGAGCACATAAACAACTGAAAGAAACATGAAGCCAAATAAATGTAAGATTACGATGGTATATGTTCTGTATGTGTTTTTCATGCAGTTCAGGGTATTTGTATTACAATAAAGAATGAGAAATGCTTACATGAGAAATGTTAAACAGGTGTAGCATTCAGTTTATTATAAAACAGTACAAATAATGCACGTCTACTGATTATTTAATCAAAATCCCCTTTAGATCGCACAGTCCTTATTACACGCGCTTGATGATGGTTTCTGTGTAAGTAGGCTACCAAACTTTATTTGTCTTAAATAACTGTTGTATATGGTTCAGCGGACGAGGTTAAATCTAAATGGGAAAACCTACGAGATACATGAAGAAAAATTTATTTTCGGTCAGCGCCACCTATTGCCACCAGGCGTGAATTAGTTGAAGGCAATCAATCGTTTAGTGTTCAGTGTGAAAGCTGCGTTCGTCTGCAATTTGCTTAGCTTTATCCCGTTGCGCTCAGTGTGAAAGGGCCTTAACTCCAAATAAAAAAATAAAACCCAAGTGCTGCTGGTGAACAGGACCCAATTTTCAGAGCAATGACAACAGAAAATGTGGTTTTAAACTAGTCATGATTAAAAAATTATTTAAAAAAATTATATATCAATAAAAGCAGCCAAACACACAGGGCTAGAGTTACTAGTCTCGGGCCTCTCCTGAAGCAGACCTAAAGAAACAAGTTGCCTCTGCATATCCTCCAACACCTCCCCTCTTCAACCTCAAACCATATACCAAAACAGCTCAGGGGTCAAGCCTCTGCAACAGGCAAGTCCTCGGCTGAATCAACAAAGTACATCAATAACTATTAGTGAATACAACTCTTGTGTACGGGTGCACTTCTCAGGGGGAAGGAACTGGCTCGGTTTCTTTTTCAATCAAAGGCAACCTTTTTTTCTGGATATGCTAAATCCCCAACATGCCGTCTTCTGTATAACTGAAGCATATACAGCCGTTCTTCGTAAATGCTTAAATCATATTGAAGATGGACCAAGGGCCTCTCTTTCTGAGAGAGGACAAGAGGCTTATTAAATGTAAATTGGGCATTTGAGTCTAATCCAAATATTGTAGCATCTGTTTTCTCCCGCCTCTCTTTGTCGCTTTAGATAATGCTTTGCGTAATGGAAGTCTTGCCAGTAAAAACAGAACTTTATGAAATATTTTGGGACTACTGCCAGTTAATTTGCACTCTAAAACATTATTTTGGTGCATTTTAAAGTGCATTGAAGAACATAGAAGGGGGCTTTAGTTTCTTTTACATGGCTAAATTGCTTTAGCTGTAAAAACACTAGCAGAACTGAGGTAACAGTTAAAATCAGGACAGCCTCTTATGATCCAAATGTTACCTGATTTCAAGCTGAGATGCTAAAGTTGAAGTCACTGAGTTCAGCCAATATTTGGTGAGGAATGTTTGTGTTCCCAGAAGGATGGTTTCTGAGTTTAAACTGGTGTTGGACTGAATAAAAGCCTCACCTGAGTTTGCAAAGTTTAAACAGAGTTAAGGAGTGAAACTCAAGCTAATGCTGCTCTTTCCAATGGAAAGCAACAACTTCTGATAGGTATGATAGTACAGAAAGCTTGCTTTACTCTCTTTCCTTCAAGTACTCTCTCAATAATATATGTCCATTCACCCAACAATGAAAATCCAGACATAATTTATCCATCCTTATGTTATTCCAAACATGTATGACTTTCAGAAGGATTTATTTTGAAGATTGTTTTTATGCTTTTTCCCAAGCTATTTCACACACACACACACACACACACACACACACACACACGGATTGAAGCTTTCAAGCTTCAAAAATGCTGTAGAAGGGTCAATATTCAAGGGATAATATGAATTCATTATTCACATAATATCTTGACATCCAATCTAGCTCTCAAGAATTTTTAAAAGAAAGGTAGAGATGTCCGATTAATAAACAAACCATGATTCTGAATGATTCATTTATAAATCAAACTGATCCAGTTCTCAAGTTCAAGTCTTGAGTGGTTAACAGCACTAAGGAGGTGAAGGTTCTCAGTGAAAGACGTAAATGTTGGTTTCTCACACAAAGCTTGTACGGTTTCAACGAGTCATATACGCAGTATATAAAAAGCTTTATTTTTCTATTAATTTCAATGACACTGAATGGGGGTCAGTACAGTCTTCAGAATCTCCACTTTTATGCTTCACAGAAGAAATAAGGTCAAGGAGGTTTGAAACAACCTCTTTCAGAGTAAATGATGACACAATTTATTTAACTGGTAACTGTTCTATTAATTTTCTATCAGCAAGGCTATCTGTTCTATTATCTATGTACTGTAATTGGGTTACAGAATTCAATGCACATTTTGGTTGAAACATTTTGTTCTTCAATTCCATATTTTATTTTCATGCTCAATAAATCCTATTTGTCATTTTTCAGTTTGTGTCCCAGATGGTGAGAGTCTGGAGCGTTAAGAACAAGGCACAGTGAGTGATCCACTGAGTAAAGGGTGGGACACACACTGGTGTGCCAGAGATGTCAGAAAGCAGAGATGTGTTTGCTCTTAAAACAGCTTACACCCACTTGTGACAGTTCATGTCTCATACACTGCTTGGTCACTGGCACTTCTGTTTGATGTAGGTCGTGCAGCCACTGTGTCTGAACTTGATTTTAAAAAAAAAATGTTTTAACAACAGCACAGTTTTCCTCACTGAACTGCACTGCAACATATATCCTAACAAGGCTGTGATAACAGCAGTGTTTCCTGCTGTTTCCTCTGCAAATAAAACAATGTATGCATAGTGCGGCCTCTCTCCTGTTTGATATATTCTAATCATTCAGGCCAGCACTCTTAAAATGTAAGTTCAATCATTGAGTGAAGCCTGCTCCTATTCCCATTTCCTGCTACCTCCACCATCACTAATTATACAGAGTCACAGCAAAATAAATAATTTTCATATAAGATTATGATTCGTTCACTGAATCCATCAGAGCAGTTACTGAATCAACATATGAATAACTAATGGCTCTTATGAGTGATTCTTTTGAGGAATAAATCAAAAATGCGGTTGCCCATTTTAATCAGTTTGACGAATCCTTTACTAAATTAACGGTAACACTTTACAATAAGGTTCATTTATTAAACATTAGTTAATGTATTAACTAACGTGAACTAACAATGAGCAACACTTTTTTTTACAGTATTTATTAATCTTTGTTAATGTTAGTTAATATAAATAAAACTGTTCATCGTTTGTTCATGTTAGTTCACAGTGCATTAACTCATG
This sequence comes from Phoxinus phoxinus, assembly GCF_949152265.1. Taxonomy (NCBI): domain Eukaryota; kingdom Metazoa; phylum Chordata; class Actinopteri; order Cypriniformes; family Leuciscidae; genus Phoxinus; species Phoxinus phoxinus. The sequence continues at coordinate 28,055,472 of NC_136878.1, read as the reverse complement.
TTAACAAGATTTTAATAAAGTATTAGTAAATGTATAAATTAACATTAACAAAGATTAATAAATGCTTTATAAGTGCAGTTCATTATTAGTTAATGTTAACTAATGTAGGTAACTAATGTTAACTGATGAACCATATTGTAAAGTGTTACCAAATTAACATATACACTACTGTTCAAAAGTTTGAAGTCTGTGAGCATTTTTAACGTTTTTGAAACAAGTGTCTTATTACTTATCAAGTCGGGATTTATTTGATAAAAAAATACAGTAAAACAGTAATTTTTACATTTATTCCTGTGCTGGCAAAGCAGAATTTTCAGCCTCATGACTCTACAGTGTCACATGATCATTCAGTAATCATTCTAATATGCTGAATTGTGTTGAAAACACTTGTGCTGATGAATATTTTTGTGGAAACCATGATAACTTTTTTTAGAGTTTACTTATTTGAAATCGTTGTAACAATGTAAAAGTCTTAACTCTTTTTATCACAAGTAACTGTAGATCAATTTAATGCATCGTTGATGAATATTTATTCAATACTTATTCTTAAAATTATGGGTGTCATATACTATGCTGTTAGTAGCTTATTGTGGTCTATGTACAGTAGAGTAATACAAATTACTGTTTGTCAGCTTACTAAGTCTTGGAACAGTGAACTGAACTCTTAGAGGAATTCAAGGCATGATGGGTGCAGGGGGGGGGGGGGGGGTGCAGAGAAGTTCAAAGTCATCTCAGCACTAAAGTGGATCTGCAAAAGACTGAACATGTTAGATTGTTACTGGCAGTGTGGGCAGAAGAACACAGACTCCTCTGACCATTAATGTCATTATTCTCCTGACAAAGGTGCATTGGGCATGAAGTTCTGGCTCAGAGCCAGCCTCCCGTGTGAAGCTCGGCCAGGAGTTCAGTAACACAGCCAGCTCTGATCATCAATGAGTGAGGAGCCTCATTCAGCACCCTGGCCACAGAATATAGCAGTATGCATTAAAGAGGCCAAGCTATGAGTGACACAGAGCTGTAGATTAGCAAAAGGATAATTCCCATTGCTTTGGGACTGCTGAGCCTCTTTTGGTCCCTAGTGGAAAGGGAATGGGCAATGGCTTGGATCTTTGATATTTCTACCAAAGTATTTCTGCTGACATTCCGAGACCTTGTTGAGTTGCTAAGCAGAAACAGAACCGTTCACTTTTCTCCACTTTCAGAGGAATGTTCACAAGCCTGAAACATGCCTGTGTCATGTAAGTGAGCCTCCTCCTCCTCCTCCTCCTCCTCCTCCTCCTCCTCCTCCTCCTCCTCCTCCTCCTCCAGCTAAAATCATCCCTCCATCCCCCACAACCTCTCAGCTCAGAAAGGAAATAACTGCTTCACGGGCTACATGTGAAGACTTCAAGATCCACGGTGGCTGTAATTAAGACCAGTGAAACATATCTTGGTGTCGACTCTGAGTGCCACTTTACATCAAAGACTGTCCACGTAAGCATTTGCTCCATTACTCAAGGGAATGGCAGAGTTTAGGTGGAAAATGTAAAGCTACAAAAACCTCAGTGGGTCTTGAAGAAATACACAGTCAAGGTTTCAAAGGTCACACAACAGCACTGAATCTGATGTCATTCTAAGACGATATAAACATTCAGAGCTGAAGGAAAATGTCTAAAGAAATCAGCTCAAATGCAATGGTTCAGCTTACAGTCTCACAGTATGTACAATCAAACTCATGAGTTACATTGCAGTTCTAATGAGTCTGATGAATCCTTCACTGAATAAGTCAGAGCAGATAATGAATCTGACTCACTATGATGTCCAGTGAGAAAATATTTGTTATACCTTTGTGGACTGCAATCAAAACATAATAGCATGTAGTGTAGACCAATTCATGACCAAATTAACTTTTAAACAGTTATTTTAATGAACATCCAAAATGAATTGCAAACTCATGAATGACCAATTTAAATTAGCCTGACAAATTTACTGAATGAACTCAATGAATTCATCAGGGGACTTGCTTAACTATAGAACAATGCATCGTTAAAGAAATCAACCAGCTACTCAGGAATGTTTCCCGAAACTGCATTGTCGCAAATTTGTCGTTCAACCATGTTGGTTAATGATGTCACGAAGGTGGTGGTGTAATAACTAATCCGTTGATGTTTTGCTATAAATTACGGACATGCCATCTGAGGACTAATTCAAATTTTCTCAGTTATTTTGCTTTATTTCCAGTTTCAAACATAGGCTCGTTCTTATGTACTAGAGCATGTATGCACATGCACACTCAAAATGGTGTTTTATATCTCTTGATAAACTAAAAGACGTAAATGAAATTTGTATATATTCTAAATAAAATATATAGATTGTACTGATTTTGTTCAAGATAAGAATTTATTAAGTCCACATGTCAATCAAACAAGAAACTATGCTTCTAACCACAGGTCGAGAGCTGTCGTTCAGACCACACAGCTTTGCGATGCTGTTTGCGAATGTTCATTGGAACTATGGTTTCAGGAAACAGACTCCTTGAACTATGCTGATAATGATGGAATTTGCGACCATAGTTGGTAAACGATGCTTTTGGGAAACGCACCCCAGAGCAGTTACTGAATCAATATCTGAATCAATATAGCCTAATGACTAGTGAGAAAACACGACTTTCAATTCAGTTGTTCTAGCAGCCTACAAAAATAACAAAATACAGAACGTAGTGAGAGTAGTCTGATGATCTTTATGAGTGATTGATTTTTTTTTTTTTTTTTTTTTACTGAGGTCAGAGCAAAGACAGCAAATTCTATTGCATCCTAAAAACATCCTAAAAAATAAAGCATCAATTCAAAATGCTACTATTATTCGACAAACAGCTTCTTTTACATGGCTTTACAACTGAATTTTTTGTCAATGTTTTTATTTTTTATTTTTTATACCTGAAAAGTTAATTTGTAGAATCTGACACATTCCACTTGATTCCAAAGGGATCGAGTGTTAGACTACTGCTTGAATCCAAAAAAAAAACATATTTTCCCACTGAGTGCCTCATCAACATAGCCATCACTCCTTTGCCCATGCTTGTCTACGTAAACTCTTTGGAAGTCTATGCGAAATTGATTTTCCCAATTTGATCTGTCTATTTATTGTTGAAGAGTAAAGCTTTCCTCTGATGTTAGACAGGCCCTGGGGAGAACAGCTTCATCCTATTTGTCAGCTTCCTGGGGTGACCCACAGTTCACTCAACTCCACTATCACTCTGAACACTAGCCTCAAGCTCACAAGTCTTTTGTGAGGAAGTGGAAAGACAAAAAGACACACAGTACAATGCACAATTTCCCTGAATGATCTGATTTGTAAACTGACAGGTGAGTGGATTTGTACCATCCTCACCACAGCATCTGCTGAAAGGGAAATTAATAACTTTTCATTTGCGCTATAAGAAAGATTTTCAATGAATAACAGTCTAACACAGGGCAGAAAACGCAGTCTAACGTAACGTTAGTTTTTTTATTTAGAAAGGTTTATTAATGTAACATTTTATAATTACCCATTTGTTGATTACCAGCCATAAAATTAAAAAAATTACTGACTTGTTTATATTGACTATGAAATGAAATATTGCTCTATTGCTAGTTTTGAGAGCCATGAGAGTTAGTATAGACGAAGGAGTGAGCTGTCCCTTTATAGTATAGAAATAAAGAAAATGGCAAATATAATGCAAACTTGCGTTTGGAAAGGAATGACTCACCACTCAATGCCAGTGAGGATTTCCATTAAAGTTTAGAAACCAAACTGCATTGGCATTATGAAGTACGAAAATAGGCCAGAATAGATTGTAAGCCATTATTAACTACACAAATCTAACACTTTGCAGTTTCTTTGCATTTTATCATTTGTGTCAGGCCCTGTGCCAAGTTCATTTCAAAAGTAATATACTAGGAAAGGAAACTACACTCACCAGTCCATCACAGTTGTTAATAGCAACAGAAGCTCCAGGCACATCAGTGATGTCCCCTATAAAAGTGCAGTCTGTTTTCAGCAACTCCCTTCTAAGTATTCTCTCTGAGTGGGTTCCATTCTCAGTTGCATTCCCAGCTATTTCGATCTCATCATGCCATTCCACCATAGATCCTGGAGCCACTAATCTTTGGTTGGGATGTAGTCGGAGGTGGAATTCCTTGCCAAAGACAGTGATGTTAAAGAACAGTCTGTCTACCGCTTGCGTCGACCCTTCCAAAACCTCACGCTTCACACGCTGCTTGTGATTGGCTGAGAGAAGATGCGAGAGGTAGTGACCCTCTGCATCGGTACTGATGGGAGTAATGAGGCCATACTCTTTCAGACGGATCTTCAACAAGTCTGATAAAACATAAGACAAACATGTAGAATTTATCTTGATTTTAATAAAAATTGATGTGAATACATGCAAGACCTGTGCCTGAGAAATAATTGCTCTAGTCTAATGGGTTGATTTTGAATAATAAAAAATATATGATTTTCTACATCAGTAATTAAATTTAAAGTGGTTAAAATGGTGCACTGAACTCATCACTGAAGGTTGTGACGTTGACACTACTTTGAGTTTACTTAAATGTAATGGAGTCAGTTTTTACGGTGTACAATTAACTTCTTAAAGTTATCCCACTGTTCATTAAAAAAGAGAAACACAATTAATGATTGTAAAGTCTAGCTGACTAAACAATGTATTATCATCCTGTGCAATTTGCTTGCCATTCCCAACTTTAATTAACTATTATTATAGGTGTTATATAACTATTATAATAAGTGTATTATAGTCTGTTAAAAGTTCTCTAAAGATTGGCTCTGGTGCCTTTAGGGCTTTTCCTGAACTGACTGTTTAACAATTCTGATGAATTTTCTGATTAAAGTATTTGTCATTAAACATTGAGAGGAGAAGATACAAGTGATAACACCACATGACTTGGCACAGTGTGACTCTTACTTTGCAGCTGTCTACATAAATTATTAAAGAAGCATCAAAAGTTATAAAAATGACTTTTTCACCCTGAAAAACTATTTGAGAAACATAACGAGCACAAATTAGCGGAAAAAGTTTGAGGACCACAAGATACTTTACCTTTTTTATCTTTAATTTCACCAGCCTGCAAGAAAACGAGAACAAAGCGATAAATAAATGATGCATAAAACATGCAGCCAATACATTTATAAAACAGCTGAGAAAGTAGGCTACCATTGCAGAGAACCCATAATGGGTGTAAAACTGTCATGAGTATATCCAAATCTGACATTTAACTTTCAATTTCATTTGTGGCAAGCCATGTTTACATGTATTCCTTTAAACTAATAGGTATCTATTTTTATGTTACTACTTAATTTCAATTTCCAGGATGAAACCCAATAGTGACCAGAAGCAAAGGAATAAGCAACTCATCCATTGTTATTGTTACTGTGGTTCAGATATAAACTATTCACTTCCAACAAGTGAACTAACTGTTGCTAGTATCTATTTTACTACTATTTATTCAATTAGGTGAGCTACTACTTTTTGTTACAACTATAACATCCAGATTGTTTGTAAAGTGTCTATTTCAGATTTTCTGATACTTATACTCTTACCTATTTATCTGACATTAGTAGCCTATCCCATTCCAGCTGTTATTAGTAGCATGTCTTGTGTAACTATAGTTACTAGTCAAAATTACTAGTTTATAGTTTCATAAAATTAAAAAAAAAAATTTTAAACATACTAAACAACTGGAATAGTAAGAAATAGACTATTAATAAATTAGATGATAATAAAGCTAGGTAGGCTACCTAGCACTAACTGAATTGCACACGTAGGCCTAAGTAGTGAATAGTCAATATCTGAACCACGGACCCGCGAACAAATCTATGGAAAAGCATGCAATTGTTTATCTGTAGCAAGGGAATAATTTGTCACTATCAAATAATTACAAGTAGCTACTAGTATTGAATCAATAAATTAATTATGTGCTTGGTCGTTTAAAGGAATAAATATGAAAACAGCTTGCCATATTTCACGTGTTTTCTGCCATGCCAACTTTCGGACAGTTTGGCTATGGTTTGACAGCTGGGAACACTCTCCTAAAATGCGCAAGTTTCTCTCTAGTATTTGGTTGATACGTTCTCTCTAAGTACTCTGCATAATACGAACAGACAGAATAAACACAATACTGGTGTAGATATTCTTAAAACCAGCTTAAATTTCAGTCAGATTTATTTGACTTCTAATCGTGTTCCAAGCGGGAGGGCGACTGTTACACCTCAAACATGTCACGCGAGCTTTCATTTACAGATCACTTTCATACAACTTTACGTGCAGAAACAGTAAATCATTAACACTTACCAGAAGAGCTGAAGTCAGACCTACTACAACTCCTACCATTAGTAACCTAAGTGACAGGACAACCATCACGAGTCGGGTTTTCTCAACTGAAAGACGAGAAACAGAAACTACAATCCAAATTTGGATGTTTTCACTACGCGCCTGTCTTCTCTAAAAGTGTTGCGCACTAATCCTCAAACAAGACACATTTAAAGACTGTTTAAAAGTAGGCTACTTAAGAAAGTTAAAAGTTGTAGAACTTGGGTCAATGCCTCAGTTTGTTAAACTTATAGGAAAGACATCCCTCTGAAGAATTGAGGTGGTTAAGCTGAGTTGAGCTGGCTGGACAGAGCCTTGTCTGAGTTCTAACCTGGCACTTCGCGCTGACTAATAAACTACAGACCAGCCCCACAGTGACGTCATTTTCTACCCTTTCCCAGGAAAGCACATGGTGGGTGGGGGGGAGAAGAAGAAAAGGAATATGCAAAGAAAACACATGGCGATTGATGCTTTTGTCAAAGCTGGTGTGGATATAGAAGTGAAGCTATTGAAGTCAGAGGTCTGCGATCCTACAGCGGTAAAACCAAGCTGCTCATGTTATATTTACTGGACACATAGTATAATAATATTGCATAGGCTAAAATGTCACTAGTTTTGATTTCAATATTTTCAAAGTTAAAATCTGTTCATTTTTATTGTTATTTTCAGGTGTGTTGATATTAAAACAAATGTAGCCTAATAACAGCTTGCAGTGCTTTAAAATTATTTGTTTTGTATTCAACAAAGCAGAGAATACATTCCTCTCCCATCTCAATCAACATGTTGGTTAATGGCCAGGTCTCTATTCTAGACAAAAAATACTGGGTAGGCTAATACAACTAATTTCTGCTGTGTTCTCATTTCTTTGTGAGGGGTGTGTCAATACCTCTGAGAAGAAAAAGAGAGAGAAAAACTGCTATAATAACAGTTTGGAGGAGAGGTTGGCTGTGGTTCCATTCCCTAACATAATAACAGAACCTCTCATCTCTTCTTATCACTTTTCTCAACCTCTTTGTTGTCTGAATCTGTAACACAATTTTGTTTAGCACTTTTTTTTTTTTTTTACATCTTAGCCAAAATAACACTGGGCTACCGGCAATTTTTTTCCTCATATCCATGCAAAGACCACCTGCAGTTCTTACCTTCGTTTCTTCTCTTCCACACTATTCCAGGTCTTTCTGATGCCTTCAAGGCCATGTGTCAGTTCAAATGCATTACAGGTGAGTTTTAAGCAGAGGTAATCTGATCACCTTCACATCTGTAGACCTTATGTTTCCCTCATCCCAATTTAGGCATGCCTTCCACTGTCTGAGTACGTTCCCAGACCATATCACTCAATAATAGCCCATGTTCAGTGTCGACCGTCTACAAAAAAGCAGTTTCCATCTGGTGATTTTTGTATGTTTTACAATACAAACACATGCCAATTTCGTTATTTAATTTTAACCTAAGAAATTGGAGTGTGTATAACTGTAAAATTACTGTAAGATATGAAATTCACTATACATTGTTTTATCTATTTACTTTTGTAAAAAGTTTGTTCTTATTTCTTGAATGAAATATTAATAATAATAATAATAATAACGCAACATTCCCATGGATAACGCTCATAGAATCAGTGTTTCTCTTTCCCTGTGGTCCTATCTCTGGCTTCCCTCCAAGTGTTACCGGTCTGCTGCTGAAATGGTATATGAAATTCCAGCAGTATTGTTATCGTTGATTAAAGAGGTGCTCGGAGGTCCTGAGAATCTGTCTGCACTCAGGTCCATGCACTCCAAGCTTTTATTGGAAGGTAAAATTGAATGTCAGCAACCCTTTTGTTTTGTGCCTAAGCTTTGGTTCTGTAAAGCAGACTCCAGCTGAGTAATGAGGTTGTAAAGTGGTCAATGAAACAATAAACTATTTGCAACTTTGCTGACATTAAGAGCCATACTGTTCATGAAGGACATTTAAGTTTAAGGCATGTTTCGTCTTTCAGCCAGGCATTTCTCAACACTAAAGCTTGTTTTAAAACACAAGACTTGAATGAAATACATTACCTTAAACTGTAAGCATAATAGTCATGCATTTTGAGGTTAATGCGGAATGAGTACCAATTCCGGAAATAATTCAAATGATTTGGTCTTTCAAAACAAGACACTTGTGGTTTGTCTAATGTGTGGCACATTGACCAGACCACAAGACCACACCAAACAGCAATTTGAAACGGATAGACCTTCCTGACCTCACAGAGGGCATTCTGATTGCTATATGAAATATTTGAATGTCAAGCTGTCCAATTGCTGCCACCCCGTCTTTGTTTTTAAACAAAACATTAGGAACACAATAGCAACTGGAGGCATGCAGAAGTCACAATGTGCATCTTTGACCTCATGAGGGCTGAATGGAAGTTTTTGTCCATGCTCATCTGTGAGTCAAAGAAAAGAAACACCAATAAAAATGTGCCATGTAAAGGATTTTCACAAAGGGAAGGACAACACATTTTGCCATTTTAACCCTTACTTGTCTAATTCTGAGGGCAAGACCATTTTTTATCGTCCCATTTATCTTCTGGTGTTAATCTGTACTGTTTTATGAGATATTCTAAAAAAAGCAAGATATTTGTAATGGTAAAATGTTATAATTATTATCCATTTTATAACTTTAGAGGATGGTGAATTTGTAAATGAATGTTTGTGTCAGAAATCAGAAATACCACAGCACTGGGTAGCCTATATGTAACAACCACAAAGTTATATTTCAGGTGAGAATGTGTTCATTTGTGTTTTAACTCAATATGCAATATCCATTTGCACAATTATCTAATATTTATTATAAACTAAATCCTATTGCTGATAAAGTCTATATAGATATTCACACATGTGAGTACAATGGTTAAAGACACACAGTCAACTATCAAGTGTTAAAAAGACCTTATGTATAGCGGCCTATAGAAATAGCCGCTAATGGGGCATCCATCTTTATATATGTTAGTACAGCTGTATGTCTCTTCTAAGTTTCATGTAGACAGCTTTACTGAAAACAGGAAACTACTGTCTTGATACTAGAAACCTGAACCAAACCGGAAAAACAACTGCTAATAACACAGTTAGTATAGTATATACTAACTAGATGATACCCACTGCAAAATTGAAAAGATGTCAATTTCTAAAACAAAAGCACACAATAGTATTGTGGTTTATTGTAAAAAAAAAACACACACACACACACACATATATATATATATATATATATATATATATATATATATATATATATATATATGTGTGTGTGTGTGTGTGTGTGTGTGTGTGTGTGTGTGTGTGTGTGTGTGTGTGTGTGTGTGTGTGTGTGTGTTTTTTACAATAAACCACAATACTATTGTGTGCTTATATATATATATATAAAACACTGTGCATGCTTTTTATGTCTGTGCATCTGCTTTGCATGATATAGTTTTTTTTCTCCTTTTATGTTTATAACAATACATTTTGTTTTTAGGGTGACTGTAACATTCTGTTCAGGGACTACAGATGAAAAATAGGCTTTGGCTAACATTACAATAAAGCCAATTAATGTTAGATAAACTAATAAATAAAACTTCATAATAATAATGATAATTGCAATAATAATATATTTTAATAATAATAATAATTTAATTCATTACAATCACATTATGCTGTATGTCTTATTTGTGTGTGTGTGTGTGTGTGTGTGTGTGTGTGTGTGTGTGTGTGTGTGTGTGTGTGTGTGTGTGTGTGTGTGTGTGTGTGTGTGTGTGTGTGTGTGTGTGTGTGTGTGTGTGTGTGTGTGTGTGTTTGTTTCAGGTATTCTCTACATAGGGACAAAATATCCTCACAAATATTGCAGTATCCAAAATCCTTGTAGAGACATTTTGTTGGTCACCATGAGCAAAATGGATTATAATAAATCATACAATGTGATGTTTTTTGGAAAATGTAAACAAGTTTCCTGTGATGGTTAGGTTTAGGGGAATATTCCCATAAAAGATAAAAACACAATCATTACTAATATGTGTCACATACTTTAATGTGGGAAGAACAATAGTTTAGTGAAACGTATGCTGCTTCAGTTTGTTTAAAGTTAATTTAGCATTTTAGTAAAAATGTTAGCATATTTTGATTTTCTCCCCAAAAACCATTGTAAGATCAAACAAGAATTGGTGGACTCACCACAGTCTATCATGTGATGTTTTGGCAAAGAAAACGACTGAGGAAGTCCCTCGGCTTGATCAAATAACATGTACATGTAGCATCCTTTAAATTGAAGAAAAAGGTGAAGATACAGTAGAAGCAGAAAATGGGAGTAGATAGATAGAACAAGACTGAGCATCTGTTTTAAAGCCCCTGGACAGGTCACAAAATCAACTAATTGGATCCAGCCTAAAATTGGTTGTATTTCTTATCCATGACCTCTTTTGATAAGTAAATGTAAGAATTTATGGGAGGGAAAATGCCCCACAGTCAATTTGGATTACATTGGTAAAGAGGGCAGACTAAAGTACCACAACGAAATTGGAGTTTCTTGGGTAAGGATGCTTAAAGTAATTACCAGCTAATGTCAGTCAGTGACATTTACAGATAATATCTCTTCAGCTTAGCTGTGGTCAAATCAAAGTTTCTTAGCAGAGCATAACAGAGGCCTGATAGCTGCTTAACCCATCACAAAAGGGCAAAATATTGTGTATAAGAGCACTTGTTCAATCATGCTGATTGTGCAATAAGTAAATTCTTCATATTGCTCAATGGAGTCATGATGGTTTCCACTTTGCACTGATTACAGGAAAAAACTGTATAACATTGCCCACATTTACATTACATAGAAAGTGAGTAGGCTAACTTTCAGAATGTGTAAGGCAGATTTAAAAAAAAACTGTGGGGGGGATACATTAAGTCAGAGGTTTATGAAATTTGTTGGTTTTATCTTTCAGAGGCAAGATATATAATCAATTCTTAACATGAATGAATGCAATATAAAAAAAAATCCATTTAATTTACTTGTAATCATAGCACTTTTGGACAATACATAGCCTACATGTAATAGTGTCTTACAACCTGCAGTTGGTTGGGGAGCTTGGGGGATTCGTCTACAGGACCAGGGTCTGTAATTAAAAACAGGAGGTGATAAGGTTTGAGCAGAGAGACATGGAAGGTATGGTGAATTATGTAGTGGGAAGGGGGGGGGGGGGGGTAGGTTCAGTTCATAAGTGACAGGGTTAATTTGACGATTAATGGGGAAGGGACCAATGTACTGTATCTGGGCGCAGTCCCATGATAGAGAGCAGCAATTTCTGCCTGGGTTGTTAAGTAGAAGTGTCTGTCCATCAGGCATCAGCATTGCCCATTCTGACGGCACACTCCCTGCTGAAGGTAGTGGTGAGCTGTGTCCCAGACCCCCCTCGCTCTCCTGGAACCAGTGAGTGTTAGAATCAAAGAATCCCTGGACCATGGGATGGGAACAGAGGGGGCTGGAAGTAGAGTATGCATTGAAACGGAGTATATCCAGTTGCTGCTTGACAGAGAGAGTTTTGGGCCCAGGCGAGGAAGTGGTTCCAGGACCTCTGGTGGCCGTGGCAGAAGGTTATCATACCCCTTTTCCACCAAGGCAGTGCTGGTGCTGGTTCGGAGCCAGAGCCTAGTTTCATATTGTTTTTATACCCAAAGCACCAGCTCTGAACCAGGAAAAGTGGTTCTTAAGTAGCACCAAATCATTGCTGGTCTTTGGCAGTGCTTTGATGTCATGCACCGATCGGCCTGCGAGAAGCCGAACCATCTCGAACAAGCCTGGTGTGTCTGTGATTGGCGCTGCCGCGCTAGCATGCTGGGCAACATGAGATGTATACAGTGACATAAGATCTGGCTCTGTGGTGGCTCTCTAGCCTGTGGAAAGGCAAACCGGTTCTTAGAAGGCCCATCAGTCTAACCAACTCCGAACTGGGAATACTGGCTCTGAACTAGCACCCAGTTCATGCTGGTGGAAAGGGGGTATCAGAAAGCATCCAATTTTCTGAATCTTTCACTCCATCTGCCCAGTTGTTTTAAGTTAACCAGAAAATAGACTTACGGTTACACCTAGGAGGATGAAACAGGTTTTCCATACTTATACTATGTCTTCAGGGAGTCCAAAGTTGCGGAATACATGATTGAACATCATCTCAGTTGTTTCCATGGCAGTAGGAAGTTCCTTGAGTGGCACTAGGTGGCAGTTAACCAGGTAAACCTGTCTGAAGATAAAAGTATACAGATAAAAGAAGTCTGTGATAAAAATACACTCATAGGTGTGACCAGGGTGGATGAGGAATGAGCAGTGGGAGGAGTTTACCGAATGTAGATTGCGTGGAGTTTTGGAAATGGCACCCCTGGAAAAACCTCCTGATGTCCTGTGCCATGCCAGGCCACCAGAAGCGATCTGGTGCATCTGCGTAGTGCATTAAGAAAGGGTGATGGTCTCCTTCCAGCCAATGCCTCCATTCTTCTAAAACTAGTTTGATGGTAGTAGCTCACAATTTTCAGTATCACATCATCGTCATGATGGTTTTCCCTGCTGCTGTGAAAGCAACGTTCCTAGACCACTTGTTGATGCTTCAACTTTGAAGTGGCTGTAGAAATGAACAAAAGCCAGGAAACGTTGTAACTCTTCAATGCTGGTGGGAGTTGGCCTGGAGCGTACAGTATCAACCTTGCCCTCACCCATCTTGATACCGTTTTCAATGATATGGTTGCCAAAAAACTGGATGGATGACTAGGGAAAGGTGCATTTCTCTGCCTTAAGGAAGAGTCGATGTTCTCTCAGTCTCACAGTAACACGAGGCAACTCATTCCAAGATCAATGTTCCCATTATTATACTTTATTTGTAGAAAAGGGTCTATGGTTTTACATATAAGTATTTAATCCAGTTTATTTCTGTTTTTAAATCATGTTATCTTTCTACCAGTTGTCTGTTAGATCACAACACTGGAGTAGAGAGAACTATGAATTGTTCTTCACACGCACAGAAACTGAAATTCAAAACTTTTAAAAGAAAAGGCTCAGTAAATTGTTGCCTATGATACACTACGCTTCAATATCTCTTCCCCTTGTGCTTCGAACTTTTCAATGCGAAGCACTAAAACTCCTTTCATATATGAGCCTTTCATATTAGGCCTATTATACTTTTGTGCAATTTGCCCCCCCTCCATTTTTTGATGGAGATGGTTGGTTGTTTTAATTTTTCAATAGCTCAAAAAGTGTCCCGAGATGTTTTATCTTATAAATGTTATAAAATGTTATAAAACGTACTCGGTTACTAACGTAATCTCGGTTCTCTCTAGAGAGGGAACGAGTACTGTGTAATATCTTACGCTAGGGGAAAAACTATTTTCCACGAGATATTGATAAAGATACGCAGTACTCTCTAGAGAGAACCGAGGTTACGTTAATAACCGAGTACGCTCTCTTACGAGAGTACCTTCGTACTGCGTAATATCTTACGCTAGGGGAACACCGTGTAAAACACCGTGCGTGCTGAGATCCAACACCAAAGTCCCAAGGGCAGGTGCCCGGGGCTCATATAGTGCGTGATCACCAGGGACTCGCCGAGAGTCCGGGAAGAGGGGCTGGAACAGCATCATTCCCATAGTAAGTAGCATCCTATAAGGAGCAAACTATAAAGAATAGTGTTCCACGCAGCCAGGGCGAAAAAACTCGGCCTGGACTGAAGAATATTATGGGACTTACATACTGCCCATAGGGTTATTTAGTCGATCAGCGTTCAAGCAGTTTCAGTATTCTGAGCCGATAGCATCGAGGCAGACAGTACTGATTTATTAGACCGAAAGCAGCTTAGCCTGCAAAGCGGGAACCTCTTGGTAATAAAACCTTATAAATGTAGACGGGGAGGCCCAGCCTGCCACCATACAGATATCTTGCAAGACAATCCCACTAGAGACCAAGCCCATGACGAGGCCATGCCTCTTGTGAAGTGCGCTCTGACACCTAACGGGCACTGCAGGCCCTTAGAGGTGTAAGCCAGTGCTATAGCATCAACTATCCATCTGGATAGACTCTGTTTCGACGCAGCTAGTCCCTTAGAACTTCCGCTGAACGAAACAAAGAGCTGCTCCATCTGTCTAAAGACAGTCGAGCGAGACACATAAGCCCTTAACGCCATGACCGGACAAAGGGAGCTCGCGTCCTTTTCCTCATGGCAGGGCCGACAGGGAAATCACCTGTGCCCTAAACGGCATCTCTCGAGTCATTTGGCCCAAATTCCATACACGTCGCGCTTGCAGGTCCCCTATACACTTTACCGAAGCGAGAGCCAGAAGAAACACTGTCTTGAAAGACAAGTGTTTGATATTTATTGATTGGATTGGCTCGAATGGGGCACCTTTCATGGCTTCCAACACCGTAGTAAGGTCCCACATAGAGACTGAGGGAGGTCTGGAAGGATTCAGCATCTTAGCTCCTTTAAGGAAGCGAATTACCAGATCGTTCATTCCAAGTGACTGGCCAAGCGTCGGTTTAGTAAATGCTGCTATGGCCGCCACATAAACCTTGAGCGTGAATGAGGTTCTACCCTTATCCAGTAGCTCTTGTAGGAAGGAGAGAACCTCCGTCACCCCACAGTCTGGGAGTGATATGCCATGAGCTGTGCACCAGCTAGAGAACACGGACCATTTTGAGGAGTAGAGCCATCTAGTAGACAGGGCCCTAGCCTGCGTGATCGTGTTTAACACTCCCACCGGGAGGTTAGCGGGTACCCGTTGATGGCCCACACATGTAGGGCCCAAACCTCTGGGTAAGGAGCCCTTGGCCTGAGAGAGGAGGTCCCTCCTCACTGGTGTCGGCCATGGGGCGGTCAGTTGCATCAGAACTGGGAACTAAGCCTGGTTCTTCCAGAACGCGCCACAAGAAGAACTGAGCATCCGTCCTCCCTGATTCGCTCTAACACCTGAGGCAGGAGCGTGACAGGGGGAAAAGCATAGAGCGGGCAGCGGGGCCAGACGTGGGCCAGCGCATCCCTGCTCTTGGAGAAAAACTCCGGACAGTGAGCGTTTTCTTGAGACGCAAACAGATCTACCTCCGCTCTGCCGAATGTCTTCCACAGCAGTTGGACAGTCTGCGGGTGTAGAGACCATTCTCCTGCCGGAACATTGTTCCTGGACAGTCTGTCTGGTCCGACATTCAGGTGGCCCGGCACGTGTGCTGCTCTCAACGACCGCAGATTGTGTTGAGCCCAGACCAGGAGGTGCTCCGTCAGAATGTAAAGGTTTCGGGACCTGACCTCCCTGGCGATTTATATAGGAAACCACCAGGTGCCAGGTGCCCTTTGATCTGGGGACAAAAGCGCCTCAGCTCGTTGTCGACTTCCATCATCTCCAGGCAGTTTATGTGTAGAAGCTTTTCCCGTTCTGACCACTGGCCGAAAAACGGTCTGCCCTCGAGCAGCGCTCCCCATCCCGAGGTAGAGGCGTCCGTAGACACCACCTTCACACTCGGGGAAGTCCCCATGCTTACACCTGACCGGTACCAATCGGTCGCCCTCCAAGATTTCAGACGCTGGGCGGAGGCTGCGGCTGGGAGCTTCGAGCAGACGGCTGTTTTGAACGGCCTGCTGCGGAGCTGGAGCACTTAGGCAGGAAGTGTTTCATGGCCTATGACGTTTTCTGCATCTCATCGAATCTATCCGTGAAATCTTTGACGGAAGATCCAAAGAGGCCGGCAGAAGAGATGGGTGCGTCGAGGAATGCGGTACGCGCTGACTCCGACATCTCAGAAAGCATCAGCCATAAGTGTCTCTCCGCCACAGGTCCGTGGCGCTCCTCAAGTCCGGCAAGCTTTAGATGGTAGCGCCATCTTGGCACGCCCGTCCAGCAGAGGGCGGGCAAATATGGGCTGCTACAGCTTCTTCCACAGGAGGAAGAGAATGGTATCCTCTGTTTTTAGCACCGTCCACCACGGAGAATGCTGCTGAGACAGAGGTACGCATCCTGAATCCTCACCGTCAGACGCCAGGATAGAGCAGCTGTCATCCTCCACAGACGCGGCTTCTTCATCATCATCCATGACGGAAGCAACGGCGGACGGTGGCCGCTGTCTGTCAGTGAGAGACTCAAGCGAAGGAGGCGGCGAAGCAGGCAGCGAAGCTAGCGGGTGAACCGACGAGCTTTCGCGGGTTGGAGGATGTTCCGGGGCCCGCTGAGCACGACGCTTTTTACGGCGCGGCACCGCAACGGGCGGAGGTGCAGTCTCTGCGAAAGATGCCATGCGAGTCCTCAGAGTCACCATGGGCATCTGCTCACAGTGAAGGCAGCCGCCGTCAGCGAGCGCGAGAGCTGCGTGATCCTCACCCAGGCAGGAAACGCAGATGACATGGCGGTCCCCGTCGCTGAGTGGGGCTCGACACGAGCCGCAGGAAGTACAAGGCATCTTGACAAAGACGCTCGGCTCTTTTAGGATGTGAGTCGCGGCGGCGAACACACACGCTTAGCAGAGAAAAGGATATAATACACCGGATAGCGTAGCAGGAATGGCGACTGAAGGCAGCGAGTTGTCGGCCAGCGGCTTCAGATGCGATGGCTCGTCCCGCAGAAGGCTTTTTTCAGACGGCGCGGCTTCTTCCTCTCAGGATCCAGCGATGCGAGAGCTTCGCTGAAGAGATGAAAATCAGAGTATATCAGCCTGTCAAGCTATATTTATAGGCCCAAGCCACGCCTGTTTCGGTGGGATGTGACGTAGTGGATCTCCCATTGGATCTGACGTCACGAGAGGCCTCTCTCGATAGGCTGCTGCAGTTGCCGCAGGGCAGCCAATAGGCGCGCAAGCCGTCTTGCCTATTTCTGCATGCTGCCGCAACGCGTTTACATTATTTCAAAATTAAGGATATTTTTTGGCTTCAATATCTCATGGAAAAGAGTTTTTCCCCTAGCGTAAGATATTACGCAGTACGAGAGTACTCTCGTAAGAGAACTGAGATGTTTAGAAATCCATTTTGTACAATGTAAAAAACAATCGTCTATACAAGATGATCATTACAAAAAAATTATAGTAATATTAATACTAAAGTCCTCTGATTTAATTTTCAATACAATCAAAAACGGAGACGCACGACACCAAGTTGCATTTTAATGAAACGAGAGATTCAAGATTTGAGATACAAGAGATTTTGCAATGTTTTTTAATGCGTCTCTATTGACGACAGCATAGAGCTGCCAATTTTATTTGTTGTTTGTTGCTTTTTAAATATAAAACTTGTTGAAATGTTTTCAGTGTGCATATGTTCTTTTTTAACATTTTCATCTAATTTTAACATAACCGTGATAATATTGATAATCGTGATCATTTTGGTCACTTTAATTGTGGTATGAAATTTCCATGCCGTTCCATCCCTAGTCACGAGCCATGGGCTTCCTATAATTATTTGAGCAGTTGAGTTATTCCAGAACCAGGGGACAGATGCTCTCACTAGGCAATTGGCCTACTTGGAGCCAAATGGGACCCATAATGAGGGTGCTGCCTGGTTCTGGATAGCTGGGTAGCTCTGGATGTTAATGGAAATATGAGGACTGCTGGCACTGTTGGTCTTTTATACAGTTATTTACTCTATGGGCGATTCGAATAGACAACTGAATGAAGTACTTGAGCCCTATGGAATCGTCATAAGCGGAGAGATGCAGCCACAGAGCCGGTTCCAATCCTTGGCAGTAAGTAGTGAGGAGCGAGTGCTCTTTCCATCCACTTGCTACTGCTAGGGTACAAAATCTCAGAGCATAGTCATTAATATAACTTTTTCTCTGGCGTAAATGATAAAGTTTCTCACCATTTGAAGACTCACCCACAGGATGGCTGAAAACTTCTCTGAAGTGGGCCGCAAAGCTGTCAAGATATTGTGTCACTGGTCCAGCTTGTTGCCAAATGGTTTCAGCCCATTAGAGTGCTCCTCCATTCAGCAGTAAAAGGATGAAGGAGATTTTGGCCCTGTCTGTGGGAAAGCGATGCGAATACCACACTCAGAGAAAGAGATGTTGGTTAAACCCAAACAGGTATTTATTGACACAAATTAGTTGCAATGCAAAGCTAGTGAGTAATGAAGCAGTCAGAGTGATTATGAGCCGATGTATATAGATTAACATACTGTAGTTTATTGCTATTTTACCAGGGTACCGGAGTACTTGTGATGACTGGAGAGTGGAGAGAGCACACACCTCTTTGCCGAGTATTATGAGTAAACAGGTAAATACAATATTCCAAATAATAGCTTACAGGAGATCGCTGGAGTATCACAAGGAAATTATTGGTGATTCACAAGGAGATTACTGGAGTATCTCAAGGAAAGATCACAGGTAAGTAGAGCTTCCTCACTTTTCTCCCTGTACATGCTTCCTCTAGGCTTGATTCTAAGAAGACATGGGGCCCTATTTTAACGATCTGAAACGCAAGTGTCAAAGCGCAAAGCGCAAGTAACTTTGTGGGCGGATCCCGGCGCTGTTGCTATTTTCCCGGCGGGATAAATGACTATTGCGCCTGGCGCAAATCTAAAAGAGGTTGGTCTGAAGTAGCTTCATTATTCATAGGTGTGGTTTGGGCGTAACGTGAAATAAACCAATCAGAGCGTCCTCTCACATTCCCTTTAAGAGCCGGCGCGCTTGTTCCATGGCGGATCGCTATTACAACGGCGGGTTTGCCAGCGCACGCCAGGAGCGGTTCACAGCCGAGGAGGCCGACGTTCTCGTCAGGGCCGTAAAACACAGAGAAGTGACATTGGGGATGATGGGAGAAACCCACCCAAATAGCTTTGGTTAAACAGGCGTATAATTTGGGTAAATGTGTAGCCTAATCTAGATTTTTTTTTTTTTATCTAGATAGCCTAGATCTTTTTCACATCTTCACGGACACAACAATGATTTCCCTCGTGTGTTAATATTTTTTCTTGTAATAATGTATGATTTGCAAAAATGAAAACTGCTGTGTCTGTTTATAATTATTAGAGAATCAAAGTGGATGCGCGTTAACACACTACATTATGGCCAAGCACGCGCCCTTAAAATACCATATCACTAACACGCAACACGCCACTGTCTTTAGACTGTTTTTTTTCCTGGTCAGTGGCGCAATTGCTTTCTAAAACTGGAAAATAGCATCAGGGAACTTTTGCGCCAGAACACGCCTCCTCTTTGCGCTGAACCGCCCCCGCGAGCGCAAGTTCATTCTCTAATTTACCGACGTGCGTCTGTGGAGAGAAAAGTCTGCTGTGCGCGGGTGCAAAATAGGAATGATACATGCGTCGGTGTACAAAGTCAATTGCGCTGGGTGCAAGATAGGGCCCATGGTGTCTCTTTCCATTTTTATGCGGACGATACACATATTAATTTGCAGATCAAAAGAAATGACCTGTCTGCATTTAGATCTTTATTGAATTGTCTCGATGAGGTAAAGCTTTGGCTGGCAAGTAACTTTTTAACATTGAACGATTCAAAGACTGAGGTTATAGTTTTTGGCCCTTCTGACAAATTTGAGTTCGACAACAACACTCTAGGTAATTTATCTGTTTTTAATACCAGATGTGTACGGAACCTGGGAGTTTTCCTAGATAGTCGATTAACTTTAGAGAAACAGGTGTCCTCTGTTGTCGCTTATAGCTTTTTTCAACTCTGCCTTCTTGCTAAAATTAGACACTTTGTGCCCGAAAAATCCCTTGAGACAGCTATTCACGATTTTATAACATTCCGCTTGGATTACTGTAATTATCTGTACTGTAGCTACTGTATCTGTATTATCTGCCGCGGCCAAATTTTTTAAGAAAAGACGTAAATTCGATCATGCCACTCCCACCCTGCGAGCTCTCCATTGGCTTCCAGTCCAATTTAGGTTTGACAATAAAATTATCCTATTTGTGTACAAATGCCTGCGTCATCTTGCTCCAAGTTATCTGTTTGAACTTCTACACTCCTATAGCCCGTCCCGTGACCTAAGATCTGGTAATCTAAATACACTCACTGTTCCTTGTACTAGGCTCAAACGCAGAAGAGACGGAGCCTTTTTGGTGGTGGGGCCTAGATTGTGGAACAGCTTGCTGGCACAACTTAGAGTAGCTCCTTCTTTGTCAGTTTTTAATAATAATAATAATTTGTTACATTTATATAGCACTTTTTCTGAGACCTCAAAGTGCTTTACATAGAAGGGGGGAAATCTCCTCAACCACCACCAATGTAAAATCTCTGCTGAAAACCCATTTGGTTTCCTTAGCTTTTAAAACTTGTTAATGTCTCTCCTCTGTATGTCTCAATTTTTGATTTTGTCTGTACGACTTCTTTGTTTTGTTTTAAATTTGTACATATAGTTTCTTAGCTGTTTTCTCTTCGATCCTTAGCTTTGTGATTGTACAGCACTTTGGTCAGTCTTCTGGCTGTTTTAAATGTGCTTTATAAATAAAAGAACTGAACTGAACTAGAGCGGGTAAGTAGTTTGTAATCAGTATTGGAGACCAGACAAAATGTGACTGTGAGGTGTGAGCTTATATACAGGTCCTGATTGGTGGGCTGATGAGGAACAAGTGCAGGTGATCAGTATTCGGGTAAGAGTGAAGGTTGGATGTGTGAGCCTGGTTAGACTGTGACACCAGTGAGCAAGCCCATGACAAATCTCCCTAAGTAGATGATGGAATATTATCTATTATCTTTGACATCATGCTTTCTTTAATAAATGTAAAGGCAAGGCAAGTTTAGAATAAATAGAAAAGAGCCCTGCTCAGTCATTGGTAGTTGGTCATACTGTATGCATTAGGTAGACAAATTAGTAATAATAATAAAATTAAATAATAATATATATGCAGGTAATTATAGCCAAAAGTACATTAAAGTGCATTGATTTTACACTGTAAAATGAAGACAGAGAAAGATATATTAGTTAAGCTGCATGTTAATGGAAAGTGCCCATGCTGCCTTTTGAAACAAAGGATGGGGAGGTATTCTTTCCCGCTCAAACACATGGCACTTTAGCCATTTGCCGCAGACGAGACAGACATGCTCTCCGACACCATCCCACCCTGTTGATGTTGGCGTGAACATGCTGTCACAGAGCCTGGGCCCCACAGGAAAGTCCAATATTTGAACTTTTCACTGCTGGTTTGCTGCACTATGGCTAAGAGGGTCAGCTTTGTTGAAGAGTTGACAACCAAGCGGAGAAAATTCTGTGGCAGACTTTGCCACAGCCCAGCTCAGATGTGCCATTTGCTGTGAATGGGAGTGTAATTTTTAGAAATGTAGTGCAGTGCAAGAGCTGCTTGCTCAGGTTATGCAACACACTGGACCTTTCACTGGGGTGAGATGTGTAATATGGGTTAGTGGATTTCAAGTCAACTAAACTTGTGTTGCTATCCAGAGCAGCAAGTCAATGTCATTTAAATAAAAATAAAAAAAACTGTATTCAAGTATGCATTATATACTAGTGTATGCATTAAGTATGCAACAACTATATTAGTGCCCACACCACCGGATGATAAAGGTATGTTTCTTAGCCCACACCAGCGGATGGATGATAAAGGTCTGGTTATTTTAAGTGTGTGCTGCAGTTGTCTAAAATGTTCAAGCACTTTAAAGTTTGTATAGTTTATCAGGTGAAAAAAAATAATTGTATTCTGAAATTGATAGAAGAAATCTAAAATTGATTCCAATGATATTGTTGATCTCTGTTGTTTTCATTATAGCTGGTGTGAACATCCCTATTCTCATCGAATTAGAATGATTATTAAAACTCTAAATTCATAGTTATATCATAATAATACATTATAGAAATGAATACAGACGATTACTCAAATATAAAAAAATTGCAATAATAAATATTTTCATAAGCGGTAATCATCGGGGTCCAAACACACATAATTTGTCTTATTATTCATACCACAACAATAAATGTCTTTATTAAAATGTTATTACATGCTATCGTGAAAAAGACAAATGGACAACATTATATTTCATTGTGTCTGGTGGCAGCTTTTAGTGATCTCGACATAACAAAAACTGTTTTCTCTTTATCACAACTTAATATTCTCTTGTGATCTCAACATAAAAGTTGTTTTCTCATCATCACTACTTAATTTTCTTGTGACCTTGACATAACAAAAGTTGTTTTCTAAGTTACACAACTGCGCCAACATAGTACTGAATATAACTGATGGGGTGTGGTATATATCCACTTTACTGTGTTAGTTCATATTGGCCAAGATTGTACACGTTTGGGTCAGAGTAAAGACCTTGCATTAATGAAGTGGGACAGAGTGAAAACGTGATTGCTATAATTTTCGCAGTATTGTATGCGTTACTGACAAATCCTTAATGTTAAAATGTTAAATGCAGAAGACAGACCATTTAAGGGCATACAGGCGTCTCATGGACGGGACTTTAGCCTCAGAAATAGTGTTCAGGACTCTCGCAAGGAGGTCCATCGACTCCCATCGAGGGGCCAGAGGTGAAGTGCCCACAACTCTGGTTGGGGGTGTCAAATTGTTCCTTTCGCTTGAGAAAGGAGGTCCTTCCTCAGGGGAATTGGCTACAGAGATGCTGAGAGCAGCTGTGTCAACTCTGGGAACCACGGTTGGTTCCACCAGAGAGGGGCCACCAGAAGGACTGTGCGTCTGTCCTCCCTGATC
Organism: Phoxinus phoxinus; assembly: GCF_949152265.1. NCBI lineage: Eukaryota > Metazoa > Chordata > Actinopteri > Cypriniformes > Leuciscidae > Phoxinus > Phoxinus phoxinus. Next base: position 28,032,499 of record NC_136878.1, on the reverse strand, counting down.
CTTCTGATGACCTGAGGGAGCAGCGTGACTGGAGGGAAAGCGTATAGCGGAAGGCTGGGCCATTTGTGGGCCAGCGCATCCCTGTCCCTCGAGAAATATATTGGGCAGTGAAAGTTGTCTTTTGAGGAGTAGGGTTCGACCTCTGCCCTCCATAAGATACTCCAGATCATATGAACCACCTGGGGTGAAGCGTCCCTTCTTCTGTGGACACGTTTCCCTGGGACAGTATGTCAGCTCCTTAGTTCAATTTGCCAGGCACGTGCGCCGCTCTCAGCGAACGCAGGTTGGGTTGTGCCCACAAGTTTGCCAGTTTGTACAGAGGCCTCAATCTGAGTCCACCTTGGTGGTTTATGTAGGACACCACTGCCATGTTGTCTGACCGGACTTTTTCAGATCTGGCAGGAAGGTTCTGAGGACCAGAAAGCCTTTGTTTCCGCGTTCAACAAGAAGTCGCCCTGCCCTCGCACATAGCTCCCCAACCTGTGTTAGAAGCGTCTATCGATACCACTCTCCTTCTGAAGAACATCCCCAGGTCCACGCCTGATTGAAACCAATGAGGGTCCTTCCATGAGGTCAGAGCCATGATGCAGTCGTGATCCACCCTGATCCGCAGGCATCCAAGATGCCAAGCTTGGGCTGGAGCTCGAGGTTTCAGCCAGTACTGTACTTTTGCATGTGAAGCAGGCCCAGCTTAAGTACTGGTGACGTGAAGCCCATGAGGCCCAGCATTCTCTGAAACTTTCTGAGGGGGGGTGAGAACCAAACCTTGAAAGATGCCACAAGCCGTTGAATCGTCAGGGCTCGTTCTGGCATAAGCGTGGCCCAAATTTAGGCTGAATCGAGAACTGGTCCCAGGAACGAGATTCGTTGGCTGGAAGACAATGAGCTCTTGGCTGTATTGATCCTGAGTCCAAGGAATTCCAAATGGCTGAAGAGCACGGATCTGAAAATGTCTAGTTCAGCCTCCGACTGGGCTAGAACAAGCCAGTCGTCGAGGTAATTCAGGACACGCACTCCCTTCAGTCTTTACTTCGTTAAAGTGCGTGGAGCTAGGGACAGACCGAATGAAAGGACCGTATACTGAAAAGCCACCCCCTTGAACGCGAATCTCAAGAACGGTCTGTGATCGGGAGCTATCTGGATATGAAAGTATGCGTCTTTCAGATCCACTAAGTAAAATCAGTCCCCTGGTCATACTTGCGAGAGGATTTGTTTCAAGGTTAACATCTTGAATGGCCGTTTCATAAGATTGTAGTTCAGATGTCTAAGGTCGAGGATGGGCCTGAGGCCGCCATCCTTCTTTGGAATGAAGAGGTAGCGGCTGTAAAGCCTGACTCGCTGTGGGTAAGAGGAACTACTTCTACAGCTTCTTTCGCTAGCAAATTCATCACTTCGGAGCAGAGGACGCGAGCCACCGAGGTGGTGACCACACCTCTGAAGTGGGAGGCCTGTGAGCGAATTGCAGTAACCTCGTTTTACTGTGTCCAACACCCAACTTGACACTCCGGGGATGGCTTCCTAAGCCTCGGTCCAGTTGACCAGGGGTTGAAGTTGTTCAAGCAAGAACCCGCTGTGTGGGTCCTCTTCCTTCCTGAATGATCAGGATGGCTTCTGAGGTGCAGGATCCAGTGTTATCTTAGGCCGGGGACCATGGCGTTTTGGAAAGGGGTAGCATTTGGTGAAGCGGGAACGTTGCCCAGGCTCTGGTTTGGGCTGAGTGGTCAAAGGCGCAGACTTTGTGACCTGCTGAGTCGGCATTTTCTTCTGGCGACTGGAAGCAGCTGCAGAACTGGAGAATTTGGGCAGGAAGTTTTGCATAGCCTGCGACGTCTTCTGTGTAGCAGTGAAGCGCTCGGTGTTACCGTCCACTGCAGGACCAAAGAGGCCGGTGGGAGACACTAGGGAGTTGAGGAAGCCAGGAGTCTTTGTCTGCGTCCTTAATCTCCATCCCAGCTCTAGCGTCACTCAAATCCTTAGACGACGGGCGGGCAGGGTCATCTAGCAACTCCACCCAGTCCTCCACGTCTGAAGCCGCTAATGACATGCTGTCATCAGGAAGATCCTCTTCAGATCCCCTGAAAGAGACCAGGCCGCTCGCCCCAGAAGAGGGGTGCTGGTCAGCATGTAGAAAGAGCACAGGGGAAACCTCTTTGTGGGGAGATTGAGGCATGCGGAATCTGCACCGGCGTGAGCTTACTTGTGCCCGACTGCTCAGTCCACTCAGGCTCAGCTGTTTCTTCCTTTGAGGTTCCTGGGAGGAAGAGAACGTGATAGAGCGAGGAGCGGAGCCGCTTGCTGAAAAGAAAGTGTTCCACGAGCAGAGAGACTGCTCACTGCGTTATTCTATAATCTTTAGTAATCTGAGAAAAAAATTGGTTTCCATTACGTCTAGAGACGCAGTACCAGTGAACCCTATCGATAGGGAACTACTGTTGGTACACCATAATTATACAAATGAACTAGATCAATGCATTTATTTCCATTCAAAAAGTTGGAAACCGACAGAAAAAGATGAGGCTTAAAGGGTTCATTATCCTGAATTTCCTTATATGTATCAAGTTTCATTAAGCTTGGGCATTGAGTTCAGCAGCTATAAGTCAACTTGGGCATTGCCTGACCAATTAATAAACGTATAACTTTGCAATGCTTCAACAAATAAAAATTATTTTGATAACTTTTGCCAGCACCATCCCTATGTGTTGTGTGCCTATTTTGGTGAAGATCAGACTAAAGCCTAGTATGAGTTTGAAAAAAGGAAATTAAGGAAAAAGGAATTAAGGAAAATTCTAAATGGTGAGAAAATTGTATAGGCAGAAATGGCATTCAGTGCTTTAGACCCCTAATGAAAAGGTCACTATTGGAGATTTTCCCTGAAAATATATATATTATGACCAAAAAAAAAAAGGATCTGCAATCCTTTAAAGTCTGCTGAGAATGCACTGCTAATCATCCTCAAATGAACTGACACAAAGTCGAAGTCACATTAAACATGATAGAAACCCCATAGTTACTAAACATTTTCAGAATGTCCAATTTTCATGTGTCCTTGTACATGCTCATCTTGCCACAACATATATCATTATGTCGTTTCGTCAAGAAAAAATGAGTATTCACTTCAAGTTCCTCCATGTAAAGAAATTCCTGAAGAGGGCAGTGCAGTGTGGTGGCTGAGCTGGATCCTGATAGGTTGTGTTTCCAGGGGGGAACAATAGTGGTGCACCTCTGTGAGCACATGCAGGTGAAAAAGTTTGGAGATGATCTCTTGATTGACTAACAACGACTGTCACACATTCAGCTCAAAGTCAAGCTTGAAGACGCAACTGGTATGAGCATTAACTTAAATTATGTTGATGTAAAATATCAACTTTGAAGTTGTAAAATTAATGTCAGAATTGTGTTTCAGCTTATTCAATGGAATTTGCTGTAGAGTTGATTGATGCTAATCTTTGTATGATTTGTGTTGAACATTTGAGTTTGAAAGGTGTGCTTTAAGTTTGTTAACATTTCTAATTTGTCAAGGCATTTGATTTAGTTATACTGTTAATATGGTGATGGTGAATGAGATGTTAAATGTTAGTTAAAATAATATATAAAATAATATATTTATTTATACTAACTTTATATTTGTTTTATTTCAATCTAAAGATTATTAACCCACATGCTTGTTCTTTTGCTTCTGCCAATACCTCTGCAAATAGAAGTAAATAAAAAAAACAGTAAAGCTCAATGAGTTGTCCTCTTGCATCCTTCAAAGTTTGAATGACATCTCAAGGTTGGGCAGAGCTGAAACAAAATTCTGGAGAACTTGACATCCATATTTATTATACTGTTTCAAACGTGCCGCGCACATCCTGAAAAGTGAAGCCAAAGCATGTTGATCGCCCTCAGGTGGTTGGTCCCAGTAGGTCATAAACCCCGCCCTCTCCATGTAGTCTAATGGGACGCGATGGAACTAATGGCGCTTTTCCACTGCATGGTACGGCTCGGTTCGACTCGGCGCGGAACGGTTCGGCTCGCTTCGCTTTTCCACTGCGTGGTACGACTCGACTCGGTACGGCACGGTTCGGTTCACTTTAGCTTGGTTGCTTTTCCACTGCAGTTAGTACCACTTCAAAGTGGGTGGGACTGATCGTTAATAGTTGTAGGTCCGGTGGTAGCCGTGTGCGGTTAAGAGCTGTGCTACTTTCGCTCCTCGGCAACCAACGAGAGGAACGTCTGCATCTCGTCCACTGACCACGATTCAGCCATTTCTTGTTTGATTTTTTTATTTGATTTTTGTCAAGTAAATACTCTAAAAACAGGTGCTACCGCGTTGGCTGTTGTCTGGCTATTTAAATCTAGCGGGTTTAGTGTCTCGTGTCGCAAATACAATGACGCTGAAGTGACGATTCTGTCTGACCAATCAGTGATCTGCAGTGTTTTCACGTCACATTATAGTATTGGTACGGTACGCTTGGAACCTCAACAGAGGTGGTACCATTTAAAGCGAGCCGTACCGTACCGTACCATGCAGTGGAAATGCGCCATAAGTGAGCCGTACCGAACCGAGCCGTACCGTACCATGCAGTGGAAAAGCGGCAAAGCGTGCCGTGCCGTACCGAACCGTACCGTACCATGCAGTGGAAAAGCGCCATAAACAATCAAATTACACTTCTAATAATTTTTTTCTAAATAATGTTTTCTGTCATTTTATGTAGTTTGTAACACACTGATGTAAGTTTTAATTTTTCTTTTTTTTTAATAAGTTTGATCTTTGTTAGTTATTTGTTAGTTAAACCGGAATGTGACGCTGTGATTGGCAGCTTCTCTAAATGAAGTAGTCACTGAGGCACCAACTGACTTTTGGGGGGATTTTCGGGAGGAGATTGGAGCTTCAACTTTAATTTCAACATGTCCATAACTGTTTATTTCACACCGACATAATGAGTGTTCTGCATTAAACCCGTGTGGGTGGGACCTTGATATCGCGGCTCCACTTCACGCTCACTACTGCGCAGAATCGGGTCCCGCGTTAACTACTGCGCAGTATCAGGTCCCAAATCAGCGCAAGATGTCGGCACCGTATAAGGACTTTGGCGGCTCACTTTTCACCAATGGAAGAAGGGGTGTCTGGTTTTTTTTACAGTCTATGGACTGAATAGAAAATGTGTCTTTTCATCTCTGCAAAACATGTGCAACAATTCTTAAATTAATGTCACTCAATTATTAAAATAAAATAAAAAAATCGAAGTAGCATAATGCATTAAGATTTGAGCTTTCTCAATTAACCCAACAGTGTCTAGACAATTTTAGTTTTGTAATTCAAGACGCTTTTTTTCACCGTCGGGCCAAACCATTCTCTTTGCTTAACCATTCCATTCCATGCCGATTCAGCCCAGCCGGTACAGATGTAGTATAATTTTCCACTGTGGAGCTGATAATGGAGCTCTTTGGAATGCAATATTCCATCAGTTGTTGTTGCCTTCTTGGTAACTCAAGAGTTTACAGACCATAGGTGTAAATAGCTACAGTGTTATGGAGGACGATCAGATAGCTAAATACTTAGAGGATATTTCTGATGTTATGAAATATCTCATATTAATTTTTCAAGTGTATTCTTGTCAATATGGATGGAGATTGCATGGTTTTTAGAATTTATTTTAAACTTTGTTTCAAATCTCCTTAATTTGTTTTATTGTCTAACTCAACTTCCCATTAAAATAAATGGGAATCGTTCATCTAAGATGTTGGAGAAGTTGAGGTGAACTTAAAGCTCATTATACTCGTATATGTATATATATATAATACTTTTTTTATTTTTTTATTAATAATATTACCATTATTATTATTATGGACCCTTTTTACAGACTGTGATGCGTTTTAACGGTTTTGTTTTTGTTTAATTTTATTTTTATTTTTAAAGGTGAACTAAATGCTTGGGGATGAGCTTTCTTCATTCGGCTGTAACAACTTGGAACTGCCTCCCCTGTACTGTAGTAGGTGAAATCACCTCAAAGAATGTTCAGGCCTTCAAGAAGAGACTAAACAAACACCTTCTTAGCAAAAAAATTGTAATCTCCTGATGCTTAATGTCACGTATCCTATATATCTAGTCCTGAGTAGCTGCAGATCACGATAGGCTCTCGGAACATGTTCTGTTAAAGCCTGTATCTGCCTAGCTTGAATAAAATAAAATAAAATGTAAAAAAAATATGCAGGTTTTTTACCTTACCTGAACAGCTTCGGAGTCATTGGAATGGTTATTACTTTTTTCGGGTTGAATGGTGGTCGTTTCGCACCCCCCAATCGCATATGAGCGGAAAAAACACCCTTGCAACTTTGAGCCGGTGGGTCGCCGGATGCGGCGTCAGGAAGTAACGCTGATTTGAGGTCTCACGATGTAAACAATTCACCTTTGGCTAAGCCCCGCCCCCCTTAGTTACTGTTGCTACCTCCGACAACTTCATCTGGCCTCTGGTTTGGTATCAACATGGCTTATGCTGTGACAGCTCTTCCTGCTGAAATTTTATCAAACTTTTATAAAGCAGCAAATAAAGTGTCCGATAGAAGTAGGCAAAAGTGTCTGCAGTGTGCGTTTGAAGGCTTTAATTCAAGACAAACGGTGAAACGCAAGCAACAACAAGGCATCCAAATAGAGGCAAAAGCATAACGGTCACAGTCAAAAACTGAACCACCGCATATCCTAATCGAGACGGAGGCTGTGACTAACAATATCAGGAGAAACACTGTCATGCAAAGCTGGGTAGGTCTCTATTCACTTCTATAATCGTTATTATTTACAAAGCAAACGGACTACGCGAGTATAAAGTTGTATTTATTAGCAGCGTGTCCCAGATAGCAAACTGACATCGAATCAATGTGGAAACAAAGTTTCTCGTGACATTGAAACAACATCGTTTTGCTCATCGAATTAACGTTGAATCAACGTCAGACATGCCATTCAACCGCATTTCAATGTTGAATCGATGTTTTATTTTCGGTGTAATAATGTTCTGATTGAACGTAACTGTTGATTCAACGTTGAAATTTGATTGATGATTGATACTAACCTTTACAACTAAAAATCAACGTTGAATCGACATCGGCCTGCTATCTGGGGTGCTAGCGTATCAACAATTAACGTTAGGGCAGAGAACCGAAATCATAAATCTAAACCAGCATAAAACTGTCTAACTAGTATAACTTCACAGTAAGGTTAAAAGCTAAATGTATCTTAGAGCACAAAAGTGAGCTTGTTGATCCTTGAGGGGTTTCGCTGATTAAGAGGACGTCCACACAGTTTAATCCAAAGACGACACTTGTCAGGATTTTACTTCGGTTTTGGGAAGGGGAAAAAAACGGACACCCCCTCCAACCTCTCTGGGAAACGCGTATCTGTGTTACAAATGCCCCAGGCACAACGTTAAACCATATTTTTTTATAAAACGACGACGTAATAGCCTGCCGAGACCAAAAATATGAGCCTCCTGCGTTGAAGTCAATGGAGCGCCGTGAAAAAGTGTCGGAGCCTCTGTGGGAGCTCGTTCTTGGCTGCGCTGTGATTGGTCAATCTACATTCTAGGGCGTGGCTTAGCCAAAGGCGAATTGCTTTACGGCAAAAATAAATCTGCTATCACTATAATTCTATCACTATTGCGCTCCCTCACGCTATTCAAACCCGAATGAAGAAGACGTTGTAAAGAATGTCCCGTCTGTTTTGATGGTGTTGATCTACTAGCCTCTGGTATCTGAGATTCGCCAAAAACAAGTTTTTCGACATTGTTGTCAAATATCTATTCCGAAGCTGTAGGGGGAGCTCTATAGAGAAACCTGCGAGCAAAAAGCGAGAATACAGCGAAGAAATTCCCGAAACTGCATAGCCCTGCTTTAAATTAATGTGGGTCAAAGACGAGACATGTAAATTTGATGTCCGAAGGCAATTCATTTATTTAAAAAAAAGATAAATGTGTAAATATAATATTAAATCACTTAACTCTTACCCTTCTTTTGACCGAGAAATATTTGTGTTGCAAGCTATTAAATGAAGGGGAGTTGTTGAGCTCTAAAATGTCATTCAGTGTAACTGTCCGGATTAAAATTCTAATGACAAGTGTTTTTAAAATGTAGAAATTCATCCTAAAATTTTAAATGAACACCCATGGCAGCAATATAATTATATAACAATGGGGAACATACTGTATCTAAAAAATATTTTGAAAACATTTATTTTTGTGAGTGAATGCAGCAAAATCGCGAACATAAATGGGCAATGTTAAAGGCGATTTTCTCAATGTTTCGATTTTTTTGCATCCTCAGATTTTAGATTTCAGTATCTTGGCCAAATATTGTCCTATCCTAACAAACATCAATGGAAAGCTTATTTATTTAGCTTTCAGGTGATGTATAAATCTCAATGTTAAAATTGTTTACCCATGTGACCCAGGTTTTGTGGTCCAGGGTCATATGCTTATTGAACTTTTTTGTAGTGTTAAAAACTACCGTAAGATAAAATCTAGGTTTGCCAACTTCAGCAAAAGAAAAAATAAGGGACGATCTTGGTTCTTCATTGGAAAATAAGGGACAGTATATGGGACACTCAAAATATTTGTAATTTACCACATAGTTTGTCATTTCAGTTTTAGAAGTTAAGTATGTGTATAAGTCTTTTTTTTTTCTTTTTTTTTTTACAGAGTTTCTAAAAAATAATTAAAGTGTCTTATTAAAATGTCACGCCTGTTACACAAAAACCACCTGCCTAAGCTGTACCACTACATAATCGTGACGACAAAAATTATTTTAAATAAATTTTATTTTTAAAGTAGGCTATAACATGACAATATAGTTTGTTAAAAAAGTTAATGTGCATGTAATAATAGGCTTTGATAAGCTCAACTTTTTAATAAACACAGCAACTGATTAAATGTAGACATGTATGAAGAAAAGTAACAATAAGTGTTGAAAAAAAAATTCATGGTTTACATTTTTATGAACAGTGCAAACAAATGTGCAAGAATTCAACAGATTAAAGTGCAACAAAAAAAAGATAAGATTTTGTCCTTTTCTTACTTTTGTTTTCAGAACCTACTTATTTTTTCCCTGAGTAGTACTTCTCATTTCTCACAGCAGCAAGGATTTGTATGTCATGAAGTGCAGTTTTGTAAAATTCATAACATGGTGTGTTGAAGTTCACGGTGATAAGCAGCTCGCTTTTCATGAGTTCAACAGAGCCTTGAGTCACTCCACTTGTTTTTCATTATGGAGAATATCCTCTCCACGTAGCCTGTGGATGATAGAATGCTAAGGACAAATGAGACTAACGCCGGTATGTCTGGAAGATTTGCTTCTTGAAGCACTGTCATCCACTTTTTAGCTGTGTCTGAATGCTGCCACTGGTCATTTTCTCTCAGCTTCACCAACATGGAGTTGGCAGTGACGCACTCATCGTAAAGTGAATCCCCTGTTTATTTGTAGCTTTTGAATGAGGTTAAGTTTCTCTGCAACCTTCTCCATATCACCAAAGTCATGTTTCTCAGACTGGAGAGACTCCAGTCTGCAGGTGAAAAAGCCAGTTGCCCTCAGTGAAGTCAAACCGTTTCTTGACATATGGCAGTGCTGAGGAAGGCTTTGAACTCCTCTGTGTTTGCATCAGATGGGGGAAGACGCTGGAGCTTCAGTTTGGTCAAATATCCATAGAACTCATCGTCTCTCCTCTGAATCAACTTGTCCATGAAAGACTTCATGATGGCATACAAATCAACAGATGCTGTGGCATCTTTTTCAAGAGTCTTCCCAACCTCTTCAAAGAGGGAGAGAATATGATTGCAGAAGAGAAGATAAACCTCAACGACATCTCCTTCCTCTTGCAGCTCTTCTACATCCATGTTCAGGTTCAGCAAAATCCTCAGGTGCCTTGGACAGTCATCTCCAAGGTCGTAAGAGCAATTCAGTTCAGAGAAGAATGCATAGATTTTGAGAACTATGTTCTCTACATCCTCTGAAAACTTATCCAGTGCACGTTTTACTGTATTGTGGAAAATGTGGGCATGACAGTTGCCTGTTAGGAGGTACTGTAGCTGTTTTTCTTCTTCAACCTTGTCTAAACTGAGTTGTGGACATCATAAATCACATTTGTATTGTCTGCACTAAATGCAGACACTATACATGCCACAATGCCATCAGCAGACTCATTAGGATTCTCCACAAATCAAACCTTTTTTGGGTTACTCCACTCTCTGGAGTGAAATACTGAATAGACAGAGGAAACATCTTTTGATTGCCCTTGTTGGATGCGTCTGTTTGAATGGAAAATGGGATAGGTTTCGAGCCCTTCAAATTAACCACTTCAGCAACTGACTTGGGGGCAAGACGTCCGTACGTCCGCTTCCGTACGTCCACAGGACATCTTTATATCTTTGAGTCACTGACTGTGCAATGCAGTCATTTGTTAGCACATTCAGCACTGACATAGCTCATATTGTGCTTTACAGTGTGGTAAACATGGGCCAACTCAGCTGCAGTAACCTAAACGTAAAAAAAGCAAAGATCAAGATCACAGTTAAGCATCAAAGTGAACAGTATAATAACTTTGTTGTGATTTCAGTCCTACAGCAACTGTAGGCCTATGTGTAAGCCCATCACCTAAGCAATAATAAAGGTTTTTTTTTTAAATGGCAAAATCATAGAAACCATACTTTATGTATACATATTCAATGTATTATTTTACTTTTAAAAAGCTTTACAAAAGCTTTCTATTTCAGATAAATGCTGTTCTTTTGAACTTTCTATTCATCAAATATTACTGAAAAAACTGTGATAATCAACATTGATAATAATAATTAAAGTTTCATGAGCAGCAAATCGGCATATTAGAATGAATTCTGAAGGATTATGTGAAGAAGTAATAATGCTGAAAATTCAGCTTTACCAACACAGAAATAAATGACATTTTAAAATATATTCAAATAGAAAACAGTTATTTTAAAATTGTAAAAATATTTCACAATATTACTGTTTTTGCAGTATTTTTGGATCAATGAAGCCTTGGTGAGCAGAAGAGACTTATTTTAAAACATTAAATAATCGTACCATTCTAATAATTTTGTCCACCACTATATTGTGGGTGTGGGTGTGTAATGTATACGTGTGCATTTACACACACATATTATAATTATATAAAAGATTTGGGAGTGCATCTTAAAATAAATGTTGACATTTAAAACAGTAGCTTACCATATCAGCCTCTAGTGAAGTAGTGGCGGGTGACGTGAAAAAAAACTTGAAATTGCTCCTTGGACCCTTTGCTGTTGGTCGATCCGTCTATGGGTCTCTGTGGGCGTGTGTTGTTTGACATCGCAAACACCGCCATGGCAAACAGAAAAATCTTTCCTGCATAGTTTACAGTTTGCTTGATATATTTCCCCAGACTTCGCCAAGCCATGCGTTCTTGGTCTCCCATTCTGTTTTATATTTCTGTTAAGTTTTTTCCTCTTACAAGGTGGACTAGTAAGAGTTACTACTAACTACTCGCTGTGAAGTTGAACCTCCCGCTACTGTCAGCTATGGTGGGTACATGCAGTGCCACGGATAACCTAACCTAATAAAATATTTGTTGTAAATAAAACGGTACATTTTTATATTATAATTTTACTATATAAAATTCTAGACAGCTGAGCCAAACAGAACCAGATGTAATTGACTCCCAATTGTATTAATTGTTGAATTAGGTGTTAAAGCAGTTAATCTCTGTGTTCAGGGTTGCTTGATATTTACAGGTGTGTTGGAACTGAAGTCTAGGACAGTAGCTCTCCGTGAACAGGGATGGAGACCCACAAATCTCATGATCTTTTTGGTTACTTCTTCTACACACTGCAGTAGAGCAGGGGTTCCCAACCACTTGCTGCGCTGTAATAGAAAAACCTGACAATATCGCTGCTAAAAACATTTTAAGTATTGTGGTATTCCGCCATGTTTCTCAGTGACACGCCCACAACTCGTAGGCCTAAAGATATTGGATTAGAAAATTCCGAGCTCCCCACTGGTATTTATGACATTGTGGTGGCGTTCAAGTGCGTTCAACTCATAAATATGATCTATACGAGATGATTTGAACGCACCATACGATTATGTCGAGTTATGTCCTCAGCTCCACCCACGTCACCCCTCTTTGCCCATTTTCTGCTATCCGGGAGTGACGCACGGTGATACGCTGCCAATATGGCGACGGTCAGACCCAGGCTTCAAAAACGGTCTTCAGAAACCTACGGGTGACGTCACGCACACTACCTACTTACGGTCTATGGTTTGGCCCGGGTTTTTGTTGCATTTACACTGCTTTGACCTCTAGGGCTCACCGTGGAGATGGCCGGGTGTTAGATTGTTTCGAAGCCTCGACACTACGGCACATTTGCTTCAACTGTTTCAGTGTTCCACGAAGTCTCGATCTGCCCACCAGAGTAACTCGAGGCTAGTGCTGTATCGTCAATAAGTCACGAAGGGGTTGCAGGCAGTCCACTTCGCGTCGTGTCTAACAACGCTCTTCAGACGTGACTATTCACGATACACAGCCTCGAGTACCTTATGTACCCTGCATTGTGCTCTAAAGATCAGATGTTTGATTTTGTTTAGATACTGTATTATGGTAAATGTCCATATAACCAAATTTAGTTGTGAAATGAAACAAAGATGGCAAATGTGGTTAAACAAAGTAAAATAAAAATAGAAAACAAAGTTATTAAATGTCTGCGTTTAAGTTCCATTTTTTATGCCCTTCCTTTCCTAACATCCCTCCATCACAATTATGTGTGCCATTGCTTACGTTGCACTACTGGCGGAGCCCTTGTAATGAATTTAAATTGAACGCCCCAAGCCAGCTTGATCACTTGAAATCTGCTATGGAGCCCACCATGCAAGTTACAATTGTGACATCACAATAATGTTGCATTGTGGTCTATGGATCTGCCTGAAGTGTACATATGAGCAGACTTGCTGCCTCGGTCAAAATTGAGGGGTCGTGGGTCTGTCCAAAAAAACTGTGTGAAAGTTTTATATTGAAGCATATTAGACATTTCTCCACACATCAAATAACTAACAATGATGACAAAAATCTATCAACTTCAATAGCATACATAGTACACCATCAAAAAGCAAATGATCAATAACCACATAATTTACTTGCTGCAATGGCAGCTGGGAAGCCTCACCCTTAACAACGCTCACTAAACTTAACAAGTAAGCAACATTATTCCAAGAGAATCACACAGCTCCTTATGGATAAAATGTCATTGATATTTTATAGTGTACAATTACAGCTACCACAGGAAAAACCAAGGATTCACTGTCTAGGATTCACATATCGGCATCTGAAAAGCCCTCTGCCTAACATGGTAAATATCCTTATGCAGGCTGGCCCAAAGCTTGACATACAGACCATCATTCTATCTTCTATCACAAAGGGCCATGTGATTATATGCCTTCATTTGTTCCAGTTGTTTGTACAGTGAAACAATGTTGAATTAAGTCAAAACAGCTTGAAAAAAAAGTAATGTAAACAGTTTGTTTTGTTCTTCTAACAGATGTCTTCAGAAATGTCATTAGGCAGATACTTATTTTTCCTCAGATGTCGTAAAGTTAAGGTAAAAGTTTTTCAAAAAAAAAATATCATTAATTTTCAAATTGCTTCTCTCGGTGCATGATTATTTGAATGGCAACATGGCTAACAGATTGAAAGATAAATTTAAAATCTAGTGATTCCTGAACACACTGGCAACCTAAATGAGCCTGTCCATTTACATATCTCATCCTTATAAGAGCAAAAGTACACCATGATCCACAGATGAAAATCTTTCAGCGTGAGATGGTTTGGAAATGCACTTCCCTTTAGAATCCTGGCAGAGACTGTCACTTGTTCAAGAGTAATTTAACAGTCTGCAAAGACCAGATAGTTCTGTGATTATGTTCAGTAAAAAGTAAACACAACTACAAGCCAAATATGCTTAGAACACTTGATTACCCTTTTAACTTAAAAGTACGATCAAGTATTCTATAAGTATATTCTACTTTCAACTTTTAAATATGTCTCGAGCAAAAGACTGAGTAACAAGCATAGGCCAAATATACTTAGACTTTATGTCAGTAGGTATAAGTAAAGTACTTAAATGCAATTTAAGTATGTTTCTGACAAGTGCATAAAAAATAGGCAAAGTACTTTCTTATTTTTAATTTAAAGTATATAAAAGCACACTTTAATAAACTTGTTTTTTCGTAAGGTATAGCACAAATACATACAACTGAGCAAAGAAATTAAATAAACAGTGTTTCAAGTTTTTCAAGTATGTTTAGATATAGAAATTGAAATCGAATATAACATAACACTGCAGTCTCCAAGTGCAAAGACTGCAAGTGTGTGTATTTGGACAGGCCCCAAGTATACGTGAATACTTGCCAAGATGTCCAATTTGACAATATTTTTTGTACAGTATTTCCTTTCAAGCTCAAAACATGAGAGAACTCAATCCAATATTCATGCACTATATAAGAGGCGGCGAGTTTGTTAGCTTGAGAAAACAACGCTTGAGTACCTAATTAAGTTCTCTTTTGCATCCTCTTGCACTTGAAATGTTTCAAATAAACATCGATACGAATCAAAATTGATATTTTATAACAAGCGATTTCTGACTTGGAATTGATTTTCGCTTCACAACCATATCCCTCACACAAGAATGATTAAGTTTGGGAGTCTGAAATACGATTGAAACCCCCTGATTTAGGACAAGCGATTTTTAAAATGAATGGATGGATTAGAAAGGAAGAGTGAGTGAATAAGACTGCGTGCAAATACAGTATCTGTTCTTCAAATTATGTTCACAGTAATGGAATACTAAACTATACTCGGGAAAGTTCCAGAAAAAGGTGAACACATTCAAAGAAGCAAAGTGAGAGTGAATGTTATGGAGTAGGCCTACAGACTTCACATATTCCCTCAATACAATAAAACCACCTGCCGGGGATGTTGCTTTTAATCCTCCCCCTTTTTCAAACTTAAATTCCTCTGCAGCACATCAAGCAGTGGGCCGACTCCCGCCGTGGCACCCCTCCGCATGCCATACTTCAACATTACCCAAAGTGAACTCACATCCCAGGGTCTTCCAAAAATGTCGGCAGTCAGCCATGTCAGCACAGCTGCTCCAAAGAGGAACACACACTGATTTCAGCTTAAATTCCCTTTCTATATATACACTTAAGGCACACTTACAAATATATTAAAGGGGTCCTATTATGCCCTTTTACAAAGTCTTGCTGAATATGCTTTCACGCTTGGTTGTTCAAAAAACATTATTTTTCACAAATGTGTCGTTAGTTCATGTTTCAATGAAGCCCCTCCTTCCGAAATTATAAATGTGTTGTGATTGGTTAGCTGGCCCAGTGTGTTGTGATTGGCACCGCGTTTTCGGGAAATGTCACGCTCCTTGCGGTAACTGCGAGTTTTATCTGCTCAGGTGTAAATATTAAGGAAGGCATCAACAATTCAAGCCTGATTCAAACTTAAGAATGTTAACAAACTAGAGTATTGTCTAGAACGGATTTCATGCACGGACTTTGCAAGCATGGATTTCACAGGACGTTTCAGAGCGGTGTGGTTTTTTTTGTTGTAATTTTCTCATACATAAAAACTAAAGTAAACACTATATCAACACTAATGTTGGCTAGCAGACGAGCGGAGGCAAAGCTTTGCTCTTTGTTTAGATCATAGCAACTACATAAAATTGGAACTGTTAATAGAAAACACAACTACAAATAATAAGACATGCTTACAAGTTGTGATCCATAAACAACGGATTGTCCCTACAAAGTGGGAACTGCTCCATTTCAGGAGAAGCTTTTGTGCATAGTCTGCATTGTACTCTTAGGTTCTGGAGGCTCTTCTCCATAAAATGCGCAGCACACTGTTTTATTTGGACACTTTCTGGCTGTCAAACATTAGTGTAACATGTTTATAATGTGATAACTTGAAATAATGTTAGTATACTGGCTAGACTTGACTCAGTTCAACTGGTAGCATTGTGCTAATTACTTCAAATTAATACATAAGGTTCAAGATGTATAGTTGAATGCACTCACTTTGGATAAAATCATCTGCTAAATGCATAAATGTAAATATTTCTCTCTTGCCATTTATGCTGAGATCTTAGAGAGGAAGTGCAACGGAGTGTAGTGCAGTTGATTCTTTACATCATGATAAATATCCAGCTGTAAATCAATTTTTCACATTGTCCTAAGTGATTTAAACAGGTCTGTATCTCAGTGGTTCTTTCAAATGATTGATGACTAAGAATGTCGCTCATTATTTAAACTGTGCACTTCTACACAAAAGATCATGTGAATCAATGAATGTTTGAATTCACAGAACCTAAAGAAAACAAGGATATTATTTAATTTATGATCGACTGCTCCAGTGAACATTTATTGTAGGTTATTGACTACAGGAGTCTTTAATGTGTATCCACTAACTATAACTGTGTCCCAATTCAGAGGCTGCATCCTTCGAAGGCCACGAAGGTCTGACTGAGTGTTGTTAAATGGGACGGTCTACCCTACGGAGGACTTTTCTTGTCGCCAACTGTGACAGCTGCCGTTGATGAGTGGCTGTAATGTTTGTTTAATTTTTTGAAAGTTATAATTTGTCTGAAAACAAAACAGGGTTCAAAAACTGTCTAAATAATTATGTTCATCATGATCCATTTCTATATGTAATAAAGACTAGAAACTATATATAATCGCTCCTTAGTAAGATAAAAGTCAACATTTGAACCAAAGTTTTAGTTGTGTTATTAGATATTTGAGTAAGCTGAAAACCAATACTTGCATTTAAAAGTGTAATTCGGCTATTTCTCTCTCTCTCAGAAAAAAAATCTGGCAATGAATTCTGGGGTAGGCAAGGCCGCGAAAGATCCATTTGTTGTATCCTTCATTTTACGGGAAATGAAGGCTGCATTTGGAGGTCGCATTTTAAGGAGCCTTCAAATTGGGAAAGCCATCGTCGTGCCGCTGTGACGCAATCGGCCTTCGAATGCGCCCTTCGAACGATGCAGCCTAATTGGGACGCAGCTATAATGACATGTAGCCTACAGTATTTTGACTATAATGACAGTATTTATTTATTTTTGTACTTTTTGAACTCTGGGTTATGGTAAAACTGCATGGTTTTCAAAGTCTATATGATGCACAGAAGCAAAACATTTAGTTTTTCTCTACATCGATATCATGTACTCTTGCATCCCTAAATTAGACACAAAAATGGCCATTGTCCATTACCACTCATGATAGTACAAGGATTTCCAAAGTAGCAGAAACAAGGATCTATAGAATAATCCAGGAAATCCTGCATCAATGTCAAGACCAGACATTAGCATGACCATTTGGCTTAACTGTTCAGGCAGAGTAGGACAGAACAGACAGTTCATAGTTGATATGCAATCCTTCAAATAAGCCACTTCAAGCCTTCCTTTGTATGGCAGCGTGTGAACGAAGAGTATGTCGGTGCATTGTCTATGCTGGTCTGGATGCATCTGAATAAAGCACCTTTCTGCTGGTTTCAGACACACGCGAGAGTAAAATGGCAGTAGATTTAGGCAGGTCCCCTAGTGCGGTTTTATCTCATTCAAATGTGCCAATTTTCTTACACAGTTTGAGATTTCTTTATTCCTTCTTTTCTTTTTTTTTCGCTCTCTTTTCAGATGATATTGAGCAGAGCTATTGCTATCTAAGAGTCCGTTATCTAGGCAAATTAGATACAACAGAGCCAGATAAGGCCTAATCATGGAATAAATTACACTATAGATTCCTCTTTTAAAGCACTTTTTAATCTCAGGTTCGCCTTAATCTGCCTCTGCATGGTTAAAAAAGTCGATAAAGTTCATTCAATATAAGTGCTGCATTTCATGAATGTATGACGGAAATTTCGCTGACCACAAGCTTTGATCTTGGTGGAAATGCGGCAGTCAAGTTATATAAACGCTGGTTCAGCGGTCAGATTATGGTGAAGCAGATATATACGGCGTAAGGTTTAATTCATTTCATTTCCTCAGTCATGCAGTTAACAGATCACGAACTCTGGAATGCCAGAGGGATCAATGCATTCTCTCCTGGCCCTTTTAAGTGACGCATTTTGGCCATTCATAGGCCTGAGACCTTAAATATGTGATATAAAGCGTGATTAGCAGCAGAACTTCTAATAATAGGGAACACCTGGTCCTTTCATTCAGTCATACATGACTAATTTTCTACGCACTTCTGAGAGAAATTGTTTGAGAAACGGCCTTGGTTATCACCACATCGGTCACTCGGATGATCGGGAAAAGAGCTCACAAAGGCTACAGAGGAATAGCAGGGATTGCATTGGCACCTGACTATTTCCATTTGACATCCCTGGCACAGAGACAAGGATTACTGTCCAATTTATCTCTATCTTCTGAGGCTTACCGCTATCTAAACAGCTTGCCACTTCAAAGTGGAAGACAAACAGGGCAGAAATGGACTGTACTCTTGGACTGAATCAGCTTAGCAGAACTCCATTTAAATGGCTGGAGCTCTGGAAGAAAAGGCGTTTTTGATCTCGGAGGAAAAAAGAACCATGGTAAACCTATGAGGGACCTCTGCACTGCCCCGTGGTGATGAGGTAGGACACTTAAATTGGGATTAGCTTTAAAGGTGGAGTGTGGTGGCTAAATAGAAGGATGTTCAATTGGCCAGATGTGTGTTCTTGAAGTCAATGCAATATTATACATCACATGTGCTGAGCTATAGGAATGGAATATCCTAACAGCCAAACATCTCTTCAAACTTTTACATGATCCCTTTGTGAGGGGCCACCATAAAAAAGTTCAAGTCTAAGATTTGTTAATATTTTCTGAAAGAAGCCTTTTTAAAAATGTTTAAAAACTTTTTAAAAATGTTTAAAGATATTAAAAATGTTACTCCAGTCTTCAGTGTCGCATGATCCTTTACAAATCATATTGATGTTGAAACCGTTGTGCTGCTTTTGTGTGGAAACCTTGATACATTTTTCAGGATAATTCAAGGAATACATTATGTATTTACTGTCTTTTTTTAATGGGTAAAAAATCTTACTGTCCCCAAACATTTGAATTTATATTATTGTATAAAACCCAATACTGTATGAGAAAAATATTAAGTGTGATATAAAAACAACACATTTCCAAAAATAAACAGGCTTTTTCATTGCATTGCAATTTCATTGAACAAAGAAATATTACGAATATTCAATTCTGTAAATGTGTTTAAAATGGTTAAACATTACAGTCTTGAAGAGATAGTTCACCCAAAAATATGTGTCCCACAGAAGAAATTGATACGGGTTTAGAACAACATGACGGTGAACGGAGCCCCTAAAGGGACATGGTGGTGGGAAAATATGAGATGGGAGGAAAAATATATATATTTCAATGATTTCGCATTCTCTTGCAAAAGTTTTGACTCCCCTGAGAAACTTTGAATTCGTTTGCAAAGAACTCAAAAGGATTGTGAGCGAATTCAAAGTTTCTCAGGGGAACACAAACGTTTTGTGAGCGAACAGAAAGTTTCTTACGGGAAGTGGGGAACACAAATGTTTTCCGAGGGGACGGCAAGTTTCTCGGGGAACGCAAAACCTTTGCAAGGCGAAGCGAAAGCATTGAAAAATTTTTTTTCATCACCACGTCCCATGTTTTTGCAGACCCCAAGCACCCCCTTGACCCCAGTTTGAAAATGTCTGACCTAGAGGTTACAGGTTTGCTTGCATGTGTGGGTAATTATAGAATCCCATCTCATTATTATTTCAACCCTGAGCAAGGTACTTAATCTCAGTGTTTTGCTTGGGAACTGGCACTGCAATTACTGTAGCTTAGTGGCTTTCGGTAAACAGCAACAGCAAAGTGACAAGTAATTATCTCAAATGCCTATTAAGGTTATTAAGCTCCCATTTTAATAAAGCAGATGACGCCATATACATCTAAAACATAATATTTGGGATATTGCAAATGTCCCTATCACATCATAACTGGTTGCAAAAATACACAAGGATTGATTTCACGTCTATTAGTAGAGGAGCATTGCAAATGTAAATATATCAAGTCACAATTATTTCATGAAGACAATCAGCATGACATTACACCAGAGACCAACGAGAGAAAGGTTATCATTGGTGATGTTTACTTTGGGCTCTGAACTACAACCACAAAGACACTGTGCAAGGAGAGCAAAGATTATGACACTTTTGAAGAGTTACCAAGATCAAGCACTTACAAAAGAGATGTCAGAAATGACCAATGGCACACAGAAGAACAGATCAAAAAGAGTTCTCATTGACTATAATGCAAGTGCCTTAGTGAGTACATTTTAAAGCAACAACATTCATTAAAAAACAAGATGAAATGTATATTTCAACCAATACAGCGTAAGAGCAATTAAAAATGTAAAAAAAACGTCCCATTTCTTAAAAAAAAACAGTTTTTTTTTTTTTTTTGTAAATAATAATACTAAAAACATCCATTGGGGAAAAGGGTAGCCAATCTGACCTGGTTTATATTTAAACAATATGCTTTAAAATACTGATTGTCTTATCTACATGAGCTTTGAAATATTGTGAGACACTCTTCTCCACTGTAAATTAAAGGAAAGTGAAGGTGAAATGTGCATGTCCGACTGCAGATTATAAAACCAGAGAAGGAAAGACATTGAATAGGAAAAAGAGAAATCGCCACATCTATGTATGTGATACGAAGCTGGTCAAATTCATATATATCACATACCACTGAAACGGTACAGGGCTGAATAGTGCTCCCATCTCAAACACATTTGTAATCTCTGCTGGCTTTTGTGCTGCATGCAATACAATATAGAAGTCACTATAATATATGATCTAATCTAGATGATACGAAATGCTATGAGGACTTCACTTTAAGTAACACTTGAATACTTTTTGATATGCTTCATAAATTTGAAACAACTGGTTTAACCAAGGGGAAAAAAAAGGTTTGAATAGCTTATAAATGACGTTCTTTGATGCAATTCAGATTTTTCTTTTATCAAACATTTTTAAACATTGCATAAATGTAAATTATATACAAGCATACAGAAATGATCTCTAAAATACCTCACTGCGTGTAGGGAAATAACTGTAAGCTATTGAAGGTGCAACAAACTGTAGATTATTCAACAGTGGGATAATAGCACAAGACAAAGTGTTTAAACAAACAACAAAATAAAATAAAAAAGAGAAAAAAAAAGAAACAATAAATCTTATTGGAAGCCGAATCTTATAATTCAGCTGGGTGAGGAAAGGCAATAAAAGAAGCAAATAAACGTGTGAAAGGAATGCTGATGATCAGCTCATCTCCTCCTCACTCGTCGTCGCTTTGGCTCCCCTCTGACTGCTCCTGAAAACAAACACACAATGACATTACACGCACATGCAGACACACAGATCGACCCACGCTAGAGCTCTGGTGACCCGCGTCCACCCCCGCGCCACACCTGACTGAACGCTGGTCTGCAGAGGCTCATTACTTGTGGACTGAGCGGCTCACTGAATGTGCTCTCTTATTTCTGGATAATGAGACAATCTCACACTGATTCATGGGCCATGGTCACAGGGCTCTGAGATGTTCACACTGGCTTAATGTGAGGAGACTAAGCGATTTTCTGACGTTCAGACATGAAGCGATCACATCAATGGAAAAAAAAAGTGCATGTGAAGGGAGGTTTCGAAAGCGAGAGAAACAGACAGACTTACATTTTCCTCTTGAACTGCAGCAGATGGGATAAAGAGAGGAATAAATGCGAGGTTTAAGGGCACAGTATATCCTTTTTTTCTCATAAATGATTCCCTCAGGGAACTGCAGAACACCTCAAAAACCTCTTAGATGTTGAAAGATAAGGACATGTGGCTAAGCATCTATGAATCTCTTTGTACAGTTTTTAGAGGCTCAATCAAAGCCAGTTTTTTTTCTTCCGGTGGTAATATCCTCAAGCATATTCAATCCAAATGTCAATGTATACACCTGAGGTTTTTGATTACAAGATGTTTAATTAGGCTAAATGTCAACTGGCTAATTGATGAGAGGAATAGTAGACTTACGTTCTCCTCTTGTTCTTCCTCGCTGTCATCGTCACTGACCACAGGCTTAGCCTTTCCACGACTCGGCCTCTTCTTGCCTTTGTCCTGACATCTCTCGTCCCGTTTACTCAGCTTAATTTTCACCTTCACTGACTTAGCTTGAATAAAAAAAAAGATAATAATAATTGTAATAAAATAGAAATTAAATAAATATAGCACAACTCAATAGCACAAATTAGCTCATATAATTTTTTGTCATTTTAACAGAATTTGTGTCCAATCAGATGCTCTCGATTGAGAACGTCAATGCAGTTGACTAGCAAATAGAAAATCATGTTCATGCTGTGATGCAACTAAAGCCTTAAGTCACCTTTCCATTATTTTCGACATTTGTGTACGGTTGCCGCATTTCATCCCCTAGATAGAAGCAGTCGAATGGAACTTTCAAACTGGCCATGAATCAGTCGCTTATTAATCATGTTAAAAATGAATGAATATATTTTAAAAAAATGCCAATACGCCTATAAGAAAAGTATAGTAGGTTTTCTATGGCTAATTAACATAAATAATGTCATTTTTATAAAATAATATTTTTTTACATAAATATAACACTTCATTTTACATAAATGTGCCACCCAAACAACCTGCTTCAACAGATGAAATAACTGCACTTCTCAAGCAAGTACAAGGTATTGTAGAGCTTTAGCTTCATTAGTATCAGTGAATTGGTCCTTTGTTGATGAGAAATCTTACACTCTTCCTCTGAATCTTCCTCATCATCGTCATCATCATTGCTGTCATCATCACTCTCCTCCCTGGCAATCTTTTGTCTGGCACTCTTGAATACTGACTGAAGAACAATGGAGTCCTCATAGATCTACAAAAAACAAAGGGTAATTTACAAGCAATAATTTAAAACAAACGCACCCCTTCCTGTGATTAACTGTATTATCTGCAACCCGAACAAAGTAGGAACGGTGAGGTAAAAATAATAAAACCATAATCTGACACATTCCTTTCAAATAAAGAGGGATGCTTAGAACTGTTTGAGAGATTTGATTATATTTTTGTAGACGTCTAGACTCCATCTCCAGATTGTGCTAATTTCAGAAGAGATTAAATACTGATTTCAAACACAGAAAAAATCTGGTAAGTAATCCAGTAATCACAATACACAATCCACCATGAAAATGCTGTGAAAAGAGATCCTCAGAAATAGATATAACTGATCTGAAATATAATGTGCAGTTCTTCTTATAAACCTTTACATAAATAAATGCAATCCATTAGGAAATTGGCAGTAATAATCTTTTTCTTTAGATTTTAGAATATAAAGCATTTCTCTAGACAAACCAAAAATACCAAACATTTACAAACAGATCAGTGGCTATTCATGACATGCTTAATATTTGCATGTATGACAAGCACTTTATAGAACTCAAGCAACATAAAATCACTGCAAAACTGTGGTGTGGTCCTACTAGGCAATTCATACCTAAGAAAGTCATGGAGGGTGTTCAATCCATTTATTCACTCACCTGTGAGCCCTCTAGATTGTAAGTCTGAGCATTGTGACAAAGAAGCATGACGTCTTTCTCCAGATCGCTCACACTCCTGTACTTGTGGCAGCGCACACGCTCCTGCAAAAACAAGAACACTTCTAACACCAAAACATCCTTCACCTGTAGGGTGCAACGTTAACAACAGAGGAAATTACCAATTAGAGTTGCAACAGAAAATACGAGACAACGACATTGCGAAAAACACGTAAGGCGAGTGAGGCGGCCCATTATAAGGACGAAAACATCAGTTTATCTCATCTTAAAACAAAAAACAATTCTCTATGGCAGGGTAATCCTGTTATCGTCCAGCCGAAGTAATGAGTGTGCCAGTCCTGATCGGACGATAATACGTCACGGCAGAACATATAAAATGTGATGTCCAGATGTGTGTAGACTTTAGGGCCACACTGAAATAAAAGATGTACTGTAACTCACGTACCTTGATCTTCTTGAAGTCCACTGGCTTCCTTATCAGTTCATAGTATTCGGGGAGCTCTTTCCTGGAGGGCAACTGCACAAAGACCTCGCTGAGCTGACGGCCTGATCTGTGATCAGAAACAGAGATCGAGGCTTATCCTGACTTCCTCAGACTGCACGGTGAGAGATAAACTATGCAATCAGCCCGGGTGGATTTCCAACTTGGTGGAATAATGTCCAACTGCTTTTCATTATCATCATATTGGTGCTTTACTGACTATTATCCCTCGAGTTCACCCCAGGCCAACAGGAGAAAACACAAGTCTAAATCCAGGACAACAGCAAAGGGTATAAAGGTCTCCAGGAGTAATACTTTCTTGAGACATACTGGCGACAAGGTGTTTTTTTTTTTTTACCCTGTCTTCAGCTCATATCTGTCTGTTACAGTTGCTCTAAATATTTATGACACAGCACAGATGATTCATTACACATTCAGTGATTAAATCAGGGCTCAAATTGGTGCAATTATGGAGTGTCGACCTTCATTCAGACCTCAATTTATAGTTTTTGCTGCAGATGCATGTTTAGTGTTAGTCTCGGGGCTCAGACTGCAGCACAATACCAAACAGCTTTCAACTGAGCTGAAGGATGAATTCTGCTCATTACGAACTCAGCATTTAGCTTAGTTTAACATTTCGAAATTGGCGGCTCAACATGTCAACAATTTCAAATGGCTCAAAATGCCAGCTATGTTATTATTATGATGACATGCAGCAATTTACAAAAAAAAATCATTCAATGAGAAGTAAAACTATCTGGAGAAATTCTACAGAATGTGCTTATAGGACTAGTTAAAAATAAATTAAGATGTGCAATTATTTTTATTATTAAAATATTTTCTCCTATCCTGGCTAATGCAAAGAAAACTACAAGCAAGTGATCTGGGTGCGATGCACCAATACTAAAATCTGTTATTAATACATGTTATCGATTTGCTCATGTTATCCAATATTCAAATGTATACAATTTCTACTATAAATTAAAAGCTACACGATCATTTAGGCATCATAAAATTTTAATAATGTACAGCCTGAAAATCATTTTGATATTAATTTAAGTAGAGATTACATGACAGCAAGGTGATCTAAATGTAAAATAAAGGAAATTATCATACACAATTAAATAAACAAAATCTACCGACACAGATAAATGAAAAAAATATATAATAATCATTGATATTGGCCAATAACTACTGACTCTGTGCTCAACTAATGGCCTAAATCCTCTTTTCAGGAAACCTGTTTGAAACCAGTCATTTTGACAAATACATTTCAAAACCCAGGCGAAAGCATTTTATGCTCTGTTGTTTGGGATCAGTCGTGAAAGTGTGGCACTAAGACTGGAGTTCTTGTCATTTCAGAACAAATGCAGCTGTGCTCAGTTTTCACATTACGTGACTCATTAAGTTCCACAGAGTCATATATTTAAAATAATTGCCAAGGACGTCTGTTTCTAAGACGCCTAAGTACTACCAAAGTGACATTTCTAGACGTCTTGGTTTAAGTATGGGTTAGATTCGAGCGATTTGTCTATCATGTAAAATTACTGACATGTCCAGACAGCAAAATTATTATTCCACAACTGATATATGCTGTTAACTAGGAGGTTGTCATGGGGACCACCAAGAGAGAAACCCAACATATGATCAGTGCTACTCTTCAATCTGTTGGACTGCAGCTTAATTGGGTGACACATCAAGCCCATGTCCTCCACTCAACTGAAATCAGACCGTCACTCTAAAGCTGGTTAGAAATTCTCAGAGGGGAATGCTATACCATGAACCAACATCCACTACATTATGAGTGTGACATTCAGACTACATTATTAATCAGAACACTGATTAATCATCAAAATAATTTAATCTAATTAAGCTTGTTAATTGCCAATTGCTCAATCTCATCGCATATGTGTTCAGCTAATCATCTGAGCATAGAGGAAGAACTAGCGAGAGCTGCAACTCATGTCACATCCCCGACACAAGTGAGCACCCATGCATGCCAGAAATGATGCATGCACCCCTGGCTTGTAAAAATGAAGTGTACAAAATGAGTGGACTTGACGTATTCAGGCTTGGGAGCGTTCAACTGTAAACAATGTTTACAGTCACTGGAAACACTGTGATCGTGTTAAAGTACAACATGACAACAAGAACATTGGCCATCCTTCAATCTCGCTCTGAGTCTGATGCATGACGTCTTTGCTAAGTGGGAGAACCTGACATATAATCATGATCAGAGCAATGGTACATTAACGTTATGTCCGGTTGGCTGTTTACACGCTGTGTATTATAGTCATGGTTTGTACCGAGCAGCACAACTGTTTTCAACATTTATAATAATGAGAAGAAATGTTTCTTGAGCGCCAAATCTGCATATCAGAAAGATTTCTGAAGGATCGTGAGACTCTGAAGACTGAAGTAACGGCTGCTAAAAATTCAGCTTTAGTGTAATTAAGTTATGTAAAAATTTAATTTACAAGAATAAATTACATATTTTTATATACTTTTCAGTGCTGTAAAAAAAAAAAGAGTATTGATCGCAGATATTTCTGTAATTAATCATGATTAATCGCACCAAACATGAACGTTTTTAATATATTTATTATATTGTAATAATTTCATATTTAATCTCCAAATTAAAGTAGAAACAACATAAAGATAGTATATTTTAAATTGTTTAATGGCATCTGTTTATACATGAAGGCCAGTATCACTGATACTAATACTGGTACTGATGTCTCTATGATTTGTTTTTCTCAATTTTAGAAATTAATTATAGCAATTCAACATTACAGTATACTTGAAAGCTATGGATTTTAACATTTATTAGGCTTTAAAAAAATATAACAACATTTCAGTTAAGTGAACTTAAGTGAAAACATTCTTCACATAAACCCATTATAATAAAGGTCACATTTACCTGTGCCCTTTAATATATCAGGGCTCAGGGCTAAGGATTTTTTCTATTGGTCCAGTTGGGCTGGTTCAGATTTTTACCAGTCCTGCCAAAATGCTCCAAAATGTGTTTTCATTGTTTTTGACCCATGTAACCTTGTACAGCTGTAACAGTGCTTTTCAGATTTTCAGGTATAACAGGTACTGTAGGTAATATACAGAAATGTAATAAAGTTATCAAACACTTCACAGTCTTCACTGGATAAATTACAAATGAAATATAGATTAGTCCTTATTAAAGCTACTAAAGTTATTCAGTCAAGAGCAGTGAGTGATTTTCTCTTTTTTTGTTTGTTCTTTGATTAACATTAACATTATCCGCACATGACACAGATCTGACACGCCTTCCATTTTCTCACAACTCTTTGCGTTCATTTAATACTTTATTTAGCTCATTTAAGACTGCGCTTGCCAGGACACTCAACAAAACGGGCATTTTGGCAAACTTTTCTGTGTTTTTGTCCGTTCAAGCGAGAAAGAGAACTTAATGCAGTACTGGCGCGCTGTCTGAAGCAGCTTTCTGTGCGCACGAGTCGCGTGTGTGTCACACAGACAGGAGATTCAAAGATGCGTGCCAGTACTGCATTAAGTTCTCTTTTGTGTCTTGTCATGCTTGAATGGTCTAAAAGCATTTGCATGATTAAGAGCGTGATCATTTAATGTAACGCTAGCTAAAAGATGACGGGGGAAAAGGATGCTGCGTAAATTGCCTTACATATTTTTAATGTGTGAAACTGATGAAGAAGAAAAAACGCAAAAGTAATGCAATCATTTTAACAGCCCTATGCCAAATAGAGTTTGAAAAAGACTACATCTACTTTTTACAATGATAGTGTACATAGAAAATTGCATTAATAGTGGAAACTGCCAATACTCACATATTCTCAAGTGAATTTATGCATGCACATTTTGCCATTTTAACATTAACAATAAATCGATTGTTAATTTGAAATGAAAAATGGTTATGGACAGTCTTGAAAATGGGAACAGTTATACTCAATTAATTAATGTTTCTGCTCGTTACTCCAGTCAAGAGTCATTCCACATGTATACTTCGGGACACAGTAACATTGCCTGTCAAAACACAATTTGTCTATCTCTACACTGAAAAATTCCTGGAAAAGATGAGATGTTGAAGAACAGCATGTTCAAAACCACTGAGAGTTCAATGTTAGAAAATTGACATTCTATTTAGGCTCGCCTTTACTACAAATGAACAGACAATCAAACGCAGATTAAGGAGAGCCAATTCAAAGAGTCACCTGCAACAATACAGTGAGGTGAGGGATGAGCTGGCAAAATGAGCCATTCTTGGAAGTTTAACAGCACTTACGCATCTCTGTAATTGATGACCGTATCGACAATAGCATTCATCTGTTTTGTGAGTTTGGGTGGGTTTGGGGAGAGCTTCTCTGCTGGAGGGCGTCCTCTCCTTTTCTTGGCCTTGTCTCCGTCCTCACGCCTCATGTCTTTGTCCACATGTCTCCTACGCTTGCGCCTCTTCAGTCGTATTTCCTCCTCGATTTCCTCCAGGTTGCCATCCTCAACAGCCTGCCAAAATTAAACAGTTAAGATCACACTGAGTATAGTTAATGAGGTGGGAAATTACGAAATGAAAAGTAAACAAGACACAATTGTTGATTGCTAGATTAAATTCCCTGTCTACTGGCAATTTGCTCTCGACGTTCATGTGATTTTAATCTAGATTTATTCTGCCAAAGAACATTTGATCAGGTATGTTCAGCATTTGGGACCGAAGCCTTTCTTCTAAATCTTTTAAATCACATGCTGATTCATATACATGCCAAACAGAAAAATGCCATCGGTGTCATTCTGCAAATGGAAATTTTACTGATTAGGCTACTATGCATGACAGTGAATATTTGATTTGAGGACTTCTTCCCAACTCCCCATAGGTAGCCATGAAAGCCATGTTCATTACCATAAACTACATCTAGAAGTGAAAGAAGCTTCTGACTATAGAGAACTTGATAATG
The DNA here is from genome assembly GCF_949152265.1 of Phoxinus phoxinus. Lineage (NCBI taxonomy): Eukaryota > Metazoa > Chordata > Actinopteri > Cypriniformes > Leuciscidae > Phoxinus > Phoxinus phoxinus. Next base: position 28,003,420 of record NC_136878.1, on the reverse strand, counting down.
GGCTCTGATTATGGAGCCATTTATACTTTTCACACAATCTGACATGATTGAGTTTAGCATTTGTGCAGATCTGTTCTTAATTAAATCCATCTGTCTGGCATCTTCTCTACATCCCTCCCTTCCTTTTGTTACACAGATGGATATCAAGGGATTCTCTCATCTTTCATTCTCTCCAAACACACATTTGGCATGAATATTTAAAGAGAATAAGTAATTTGCCTTCGGTGAACGTACTGTATGGTCCAATACATTTGTGTTCTTGTGCCTACCCCTGTTGTAAAGCAGTATGCAAATGATCCTGCTTGTTTAGGTCTGCACAGCACTTCAAATCTCCAAATATGCTCAAAAACATTTGTAATTCCACCACCAAAGCGACACCTTGGCGTAGCAAATAAATCCACAGTAAATCCAAACGACTTCCAGAGAAGACTCCATTCTCTTTGAAAAGTAGGAAACATATATCGGTCTTAGTTTTACGCTCTTCTCTTCTCGGTTATCATAATACGGAAAGCTTGATCCTCAGAGCAAAGTAATTCAACACACCTGTTATGCAGCTGAGCCATAGCCCTCATTTAAGATGAATGCAAATGCAGAGAGCCAGAAGTGAACAATGAGCAAACAAAATGACCTAAAAGAGAGTCCGCTTTCGAAACCAAAAATCGTATATGAAAGCAAATTAATGTGAGACTTTCAGTGGTGCAATTAGGATTTTGGATCTCAGCCAAGATGTTATGAAAGAGGATCCAGGCCTATATCTACCTAACAGAGCTTGTTTTAGGTGAATTCCCAAATAAAAACCAATGACTAAAATCATTTGTTCTCACCATAGCAAGCACATTCAAATGTAAATGTCTTGTTTTAAAGAGACAAACTATGCCTTCAATAACTTACAAAATAGCTATATTACATTTACTTCACATTTGAAATATGATCCAATGTACACTACCATTCAAAAGTTTGGGGTCTGTAAGATTTATTTATTTATTTTTAAGAAACTGATACTTTTAATCAGAAAGAATGTATTAAACTAATCAAAACAAGTGACAGTAAACACATTTATAATGTTACAAAATATTAATTTTTTTAATAAAATGCTGTTATTTTTAACTTTCTATTCATGAAAGAATCATGAAAAAAAGATATATCATGGTTTCCACAAAAATATCAAGTAGCACAGCTGTAAACACACGTTTACAACACACGTACTGTAAAATAAAGTGCAACCTTACTGTTTTTACTGCATTTTGTAATTAAATAAACGCAGCCTTTCAAGGACATTTTTTTTTTTTTTTTTTTTACCAACCCCATACTTGATCGGTGGTGCACATTTATGCATTCAACTTTATGTAATCAAAAAGAAAAACAGAATGCATGCTTTTCAGCACCACATCAATTCTGTGCATTATGCATCAGGTCAGAGCAGGGGGTACACATCGTCATTTTAAACGCTGTGTCCGGAGCACTCAAATGATGCATCCCATGGCTGAGACCCTAGGTTCAAATAACGGACATCTGCAGGGACACCTCTGGCTTTGTTTTAGTAACGCTGAGCCAATAATGGGTAACCTTTCCTCCATCCCCTCCACTGTTGTCATAGTGATGTCGCACCTGTGGGTCCCGAACTAATCTGAGGGAAAGAGCTCAGCAGCACCTGTGAAAGGAAGCGTACTCTGGACGTCATGTGATACTGGGGGAGTAGTCTTCAATGTCATGGACTGTGTGTGGGTATGATCTATGGCAGTGGTTTCCAAACTGGGTTATGCATAACCCTAGGGGTTACGTGAGGTGACAGAGGGGGTACGCAAACAAAATGCTGAGTTTTGCCATTTATTTAATTCTGCGCATTTCTAACAGGCAAAATGTGGACTCTAAAGTAAAAACAGGAAAACGGTAGTGCCGTAAAAGGTCCAATACAATACATGACATCGAATTACCAAGTAGTAGTATGCGCACATCCAGAAAACTTGAGGCAGGTGTGCGATCAGATCAAGCACTTCACTAGAGAGTAAACAAATATAGGCACACTGCCACTGCTGCTTTCAAACAATGCCAAAGAAGGCATGCCTGACGAAGACCTTTGGGTCGAAACGTTGTACAGTTCAATAAATTGATTCTTTGGAAGCAGCGAAAATCGATTTAAGACTCAAAGTCTCTTTAATACAACATACCCTGTGTGAGTTCTTGTTTTTAATGCTGATCATATATTATGAGCAAATACATTTTTCCTGAATATCAACAGTTAATCGGCGAATTTGAATGAATTGGGTGAGTCAGTGATTCAATTACCATTTTGTAAATACAAACACTTGCTTCATTACTGAATGAATGAATGACTCACTCATTAAGACAGTGACTTGCTGCCACCTACTGGCGGTTTTAGTTTCATATTTAAAAGTATAATTTAATTTTTATCATAAATTCATATTTCTCTATTGATTTTTTTTATTTAAAACATTATCTCATAACATTAGCCTATTTGAGCCAAAATTAATTGAACTAATCCCACCTATGAGCAGGAATAAACAGTGTATAAATACACCTAGATGCAGGTACCACTGCAGTTGAAAGCTGGCTTTTGTTGATACCGATTTCATTTGATTGAAATGATTGATTTAGTTTAATTTATTCCTTTATTTAATATAATAATAATTAAATGAATGGAACTTTAAGAATTTGACAATTGGGGTACACAGAAGTATTTTAAATGCCTCAGGGGGTACACCACTCTAAAAAAAAAATTGGGAACCACTGATCTATGGGTTGTTCTAACAAGACAGAGAAACACATACGGCTGAAAACGCAACTTATTTCAGAAGAGATGTTGACACACCCAACACTGCAGGATACATAAACTACCACTTAAAAGTTAGTCAGTAGGTGTCTTATGCTCACCTTGTGCTGCATTTCTTTGATCAAAAATACAGTAAAAACTGTATTATTGTGAAATATTAGAAAATAGAAATAATAGAATTTTATAAATGTCTTTACTGTCACTTTTGACCAATTTTTTTATCAAAAAGCAACATGTGTGCTTTTTCTGGGCGAGTCGGAGTGAACTACGGTGCTAATAGAGTCTCACGAACATGCACGTCGCTTAGACCAATGGCCAAGTTCATTATTTTCATTCAATTATATATTAAATTTAAGTTTGTTTTTCATTGGACCATTCTGTGATACTTTTACCGGTAATTATTTTTTATAAGCCTTGATGCTGGTCGCTATTCACTGCAATTATGTGGACGAGCGTGAGCAGGACATTTTTTTTTTTATTCTCCTTTTGTTGTCCGAAAAAGAAAGAAGGGTAAGAAATGAATCCTTGCTGAATAATAGTATTAATCTTAAAAAAAAACAAAAAAACACTGACCCCAAACTTTTGAACGGTAGTGTATTGCAACTTATGATGGTAGATCAGTCTCCAAGGGTTGGGGACAGATGCATCACTATTAATTATATCTCTGTATGTGGGCAAAAACAAAACATAAGAGAACAGTGAAGTCGCTCAAAGTAACATGCACTTCTCCTTCGACTTGCCCACACTGGACTACAGTATTTCACAGGGGACAGATTACATGAGCTCCAATTTGTTTATTTCCATTATTTGTGTCACAGTGCTTATTGGAATAAAGTTAACTTTTCTAAACTCTGTCGATTCACTGGAGACACCCAGATCATCTTAATGTCGCCTCAAGAGGCCAATTCGCAGTAAAAACTAAAGACTTGACTGTCAGTATAAATGACCCCTCTTCAGCAGCAGAAGCGCCACGGATGACTGACCTCTCTCTCGGCATCACACCACACACAAAGCAATAAATGCAAACGCCCCGTTTGAGTTATACTGCAAATTGCAAGAACAGATTTTAAGTTGAAGGCAGACGACCCGAGTATTTTTGTCTCCAAGACTGACACATACTCTCTCACTCCCCGCAACAGACTTCATTTCCCCAACACAGTTGACTGTTTGCTAAACTCTGTGCAGTCAAGCATCCAAATCAATTTGTTGAGCCATTGAGCTGTGTCGATGGGGAGATGCTCTGTCATAATTTCCTGTGTAAAAGCAATCTTGGAGAATGACTTTAAGCGCGAGCTACAAAGGAATCCTTTTTTTGTGTGTGTGGGGACTATCACACGGTAAACATTTCCTTTCCACACTTTCATGGTGCGTTTTAGAAAAAACAGTAAAAAAACGTGAAACACAGTGAGGCACTAAATAAGATTACTTTAAAATTGCCCATCGAGCCAGAATAAAAGTAAGGTGGTTCAGATAGCTTTAATCAAAGTGGTCTTTATCCACCTCATAAAAACTCACAGACCACATGTTGTTTCTCTGGAAGATCTGATTGCTGTGTGTCGAACTTCCTTCCTCTTTCAGTATACTTTTACTCCTCTGTGGCTCTCTGTTTATCAGGAACCGGCTTCACGTATAATTACCTCCCTTGCTGCTTTACACCTTCAGCCTCTGTGCTCAAAAACAGTTGTACTCTTGTTACCTTCTAGCCAAACCCTGCAGCAGACGACCCCTCACCAAAGAACAACCGTGATGCCCTATGGAAACAGTTTCGGCACTTATTATCGACCGACACAATCCACTGGATTGCTTTGAAATTGTTTAGGAGGACTGTATGGAGCCCAGTTTGTGTAAAAGAAATGACAAAGGAGATAGAAAAAAAAGCTTGTTAGAGAGAAGGAAAGTCAATTTGTGCCTGGATGGAGAAAAAAAAAAAGAAGGTATTTGGGTTTGGGAGATTCAGTGTAATGCAATTGGGTTCATTGATCGAGCTGAATTGCTACACAGAGGAGGGCTGTATTTGTCATATTGTGGGAGAAGGACCTGGAAAATAACAGGCACTGTTTGCTACGTTTCCAATATTTTCCAACCCACTTAATATTTTATTTACAGAATCTAAAAAGGCACCACTGCAGATCATTAAAAATCAGATCAGAGGAAACTTGTGTAATGCTGTTGCATGATGTGCAAACATTAGAAAAAGAGAGATGTTTCTTATGATGTACTCGTTCATTTTTTATAACTATAATTCAAGTGGAAATCCGATCTTTTTCTTTTTTCAGCAAACCTGTTTACTGCCTTTACAATCTCTCCTCGCTGTAACCTCAATCAACATATATTGGCTCCATTCTGATTCTCCTGGAACTGTATACTGAAATTTTACTCATATTCAAGTGATCAAAACATACAATGAAGCCAGTGACCGCACCTCAAACTGATCACTGCTATAACTGGTTCTCTAGTCTAGGTCCTCAAACCAAGCCCAGCAGAAGATTACTACAGTGTTCTTGTAGCTGGTAGCTGACAGTGTTATCAAACATTCATTTAAAAAAATGAAAGCACAAGCAACAGGGGATTTGTAGAATTGTATAAATGATGGCTGTTCTAATTCTGCGGAAATCTGCTGAGCTTTCTGTATTTTTTGGAAATGTCAGTGCAAATATTTCAAAGACCTGCTTATGACACTCACTTAAATTAGATAGATACCACTAGCTGTACAATTGTATTATTACTGTCTTTATGAATAATGGCTTCATATTAGTTCTTGAGGTCAAGTTAGTACTTCCATCCTTAATGTCAGTACCACTGTCAGTTATGTCAGTACCAGTGTTGTTACTGTAAAAAAAAAAAGAAAAAAAAAAGGGTGTACTTGAAATATTGCTGAAATAAAATAAATATAAATATTAGTTGAAAACCCCAAACTTAAAAAAAATCCCGTATAAAATAATAAACAATGCTGGCTTAGGAACTAATTGAATTACAAAAAATTAAATAAAAATAAATTAAAGCTAAATAGAGTGCTGTAGTGATAATGTACTTTTGTAGGCCAACCCGGAAGTTCGGCAAAAGTAAAAAGCTAAACATAGGCTATAAACGAACTCCACTACGATCGCATGACTTCAATGTCACCACCACTAAGCTTGTGACAACTCTTTCAGACTTTATTTAATAAGATTGTCCCTGAAAGGTTAAGTTATAATAGTTTGCAAAAGTCTGATTATAAACTCAACGAGGTTGTGGAAGTTAAATAGTGAGTAGATGAGTTTACCTGTTCGGCTAATGGCGTTTAATGTCGCCGTCAACCTCTGTAGTCCCATTTAGCCACTTGTTTGCCACCGGCTTTTTCAGGACAAGTAAATGCTTATTTCAGGCATTTAACCAAAAGCCCATTCAAAAAAACGGACCGGAAGTGCTAAAATGCTAACTCTCTGTGCAACTAACTCATTCAGCATAAAAAGAGACCTTTAGAAAAGCGGAAGACGATCTGTTGCTACGGTAACAAGAGCTCTCAACATGTAGATGGGATTATTGTCTATGCCTATGTCATTTTAAACAGAACGTAACACAAGCAGCATACCCTTAGCCACTGCTTCTCCGTCAACGCGTCACTGTAGTCGACATCTCTGCGGTGACGAGATCCCCGGCCGAAAATCTTTTCCTCATCCTCCTCACAGGTCAGCCGCTCCACCTCTGCATCATCCTTCACGATCCATGATGGCAGCTCATCCTCTTCCATTAGCCGAGGTTTACGCTTAGGGTTGCGCGCATCCTCTCGACGGCGGTCCAAATCCATGCGCTAAAAGTGCCATTGATAGATTACATAAAGTTTGAAAGTAATTGCTCAATTTATTGTTCTAGTCTTAAATTGATTCAAAATCCACAGAAACACATGTCTTACTTTTCAAAGAGACAACAATTAATGTGAACCCCCAGGCAAGGGACTGTGCAAGCAACACATTTTGAGCAATTTCAGTCTTACCATGAAAAGCTCAAATTCGTCCTCATTACGAGCAATCATTTGATTGAGAGTTTCATCATCTGGAACTTCATCTTCCTCCTGGTATAACACACACATATGCCAACAAACATAATTAGGATACATTTATTTTGAGAGTGACTAGTATTTCATATCTGGCCAAGTGGATATTTAAATTAGCATCCCTCATGGTTGACTTAGACAATTTTGCTTTTTAAATCCTAATAGTACCAGAATAGACACAACCAAACCAGACACTAAGAAATGCTTTGTACTGTCCCTGTAAGTTATTCAGCTCAACTTAACTGCACTCCGGTTAGTCTCACAAAAAGTGCATGCCTTTCCTTTTGCCTTTGTCACACTCAAAATCAATAGAAAAACAGACTCTTAGCTATTCAGGTTTCACGATGATAGACTGTAATTTGTTGAACAAAACGCAGTGACATTAAGACAGGGGAAAGTCAGGGAAAGAAAATCAATTCATTAACAAATCAAAATCTTATTCCTTGCAATTGTGTAACAATACTTAAAGTCCCCCTGTACTCAATAATTGTATCGCTTAAATCTAATCTATAATCACCAAAATTATATATTTAAAAGTTTTTTCCTTGAATTTTTTTCCATGCCTTAAAATAGCTTGAATGTAACTCTACACCCTTGCCTCATTTAGTTTATGCGGTTCTATGAATATGTTGTATATGTCATGAATGTCACTCGTTGACGTGATTTGTTATAAGGTAGTTTGTGACGTCAGAAAAAACAATGATTTCAAACCGCGCTTTGAGACTGTCTTTAGTTCACTGCAGTTTTAAAGAGAAAATACTCAGCAATGGTGTTGACTTATATATTTGCACATGGTTTGTCTTAAAACATATTAAAAACACCACATAGACATATAAACAACATTAAAAACTAGATTGTCACAACAGGGGGACTTTAATCCTTCCATACAACAATGCTGAAATGTTTCCAAGCAGCTGTTAAAGGTTTTTGGGGGGGTTGTAGTGGGTAAATTTGTATTGTGTGAAATGTTCACAATTTCTTTTATTATTGTCGTTTAATGTTTCCTTTAAAACTACTTATAGGTTGAAATAGGGGCAGTTAGTTCACCAGAATCACAAATACATTCAAATGGAAATAGACCGAATTACTTACCATTCGCAATTTATAGTGTAAAATGTCAATGTTATTTAAATGTAAACATAACATAAAAATTCTGTCATCATTTACTCACCCTCATGTCCTTCCAAACCTGTATTTCTTTCTTTCTTCGGCGGAACATAAAAGAAAATTTTGAAAAAAGAAAAAAAAATTAAACTGTTTTGTTCCACATAATAATTACATTTCTACAGGTTTGCAAAGACATCAGGATGAGTAAATGATGACAAAATAAAAAATTTAGGGCTGGGCAACGATTAAATCGCATTCAAAATAAAAGTTTGCGCTTACATAACATATGTATATGTACTGTGTTTAATTATTTTGTATATATAAATACACACACATGCATGTATATATTGAAGAATTATTTTTATTTTTATATAATATAAATTCTGTATAAATATATATATATACAGTATATACAAGCAAATATTTCTTAAATATATACATGCATATGTGTGTATTTAATGCGATTAACCGTTGCCCAGCCCTAATTTTTTGTTTCTCATTTTGAATATTGTCAGTAAATTTGATAAAGCCTTACAACTGTATTTCAACATTATTTCAAAATACAGGCATCTTTCATTACTTTATTTTATAAATATTTTATAAGCATAAAAAAATAAATTCAAGACAGAAGGGGATTCAAATGTATTTTTAAATGTAAATTCATGATGCCTTTAAGGCTAATAGCAATTGGATCACTAAAAGCTCCTTCATAGAAAATGAGACTCGGCTAAGTTAAAATGTTACATTTTTGATTGTTCAAGCCACATATATAAACTTTTCTTCTCCCAAGCAGCCATCAGAGTGCAGAAGTTTGAGAGCCCCAAAATTGACACACGAGCCCGCAATCATAGATGAGACGCGTGGATGGAGAAACCGTGAAACTCAAACATTAACTGCTATGTGGGGCGACGAGAGCATTCAACAGAAAAGTTCACCGCCTGGTACTGGCATCATCTGTTATACAGAATTTGCATATTTATATATTTGCGGGAATAGTAGATTGGATTTATATCCATTTTGGGAAGTGTAATTTGAATGTGCATAGCCCAATTTGATAGTAATCCGATTGCACAATGTATGCTTTCACAATGGCTAGTATATGAAAAAGAATATGGCTTTTTCCAATAATTTTTACCTCAGTGCATCATTAGATACAATTAGCCAGTTTATCAGTTATTCCAACTGCCATCTGTGCTTGTTGAAGCGACTCACCTCATTCTGTTCCTCGTGCTCCAGAATAGCCTGCAGGAAGGCTCTGCGTTCATGGCTAGAAGACTTCTGATCAAACATGCCTGCCTGAATGACCTTCTGATCAACGTTCAGTTTATATTTGGCCGCTGCTAGAATCTTCTCCTCCACACTGTTAACAGTGCACAGACGCAATACGCGTACTTCATTCTGCTGGCCGATGCGGTGGGCTCGGTCCTGTGCCTGCAAGTCCTGGTGATTGAAATCACAGTTGAGTGTGATTAACAGAGTTATATCAGTTACAATCAAAGGACGAGAGTGTTATTGAGCAGAGGCAAGGTGCAATCTTTCTGGCTTGTTCTTTGGAGAAGGAAAAATAAACATTTCAAATTGGCTGAAGATTGCTATTGTGTTTTGGTGTATGCGGAGGCGGATGGAGGGACAATTTGTAGCATTTTCTGCTGAAAATGCATGGGGAAAAAGGCACAAAATTCATGCTGCTGCATAAAAAAACACAAATCATCCAACCAACAACACTAACACATGAATGAAAATAATAAATTAATAAGATAAATGAATAAATAAACCTTTATTTATATATATATATATATATAAACACGTCAAAAAAAAAACACGTCACTGTGGTATTAAATACTACAACACTACTACAACACATTTAAATAATTAGCATTTTGCTAATCATAATGCATGTAGCTTTTATGGCCTTGTATTAATTGAGAAAATACATGGATTTATTTTGTTTGTGATATATGTACAGTACAGGACCATTTTATTTTACAAAAAAAAAACATGCAGTAAAAACAATACTACAGTGAAATATTATTGCAATTTAAAATATATTTTAAAAAAAATGTCTACTATGCTAAATGCTAATAAAGAAAAATTTACATATTATTTGTCAACTAATATGGAAGCCTGTTTCTACTTCAGAGTAAGGGTACATTTACATAATAACGATGTACTAAATACGAAAACTTTTTTTTTTTTTACAAACAACCTTATCAAAACCATCCCCATTCACACGGATCCGCAAACGACTAAAACACTGTATTATGCATGTCAGTCAGGCCACTAAGTTAGTTGGAAATGTCACTTTGTAAAGAAAGACTACACGCCTGCGCACAAAAGCATTATTTTATTGAGAGCACTCAAGCCACACGCGCATGGCTATAGACTACAGTGCATGCTACAGTATCAACGTTTTACATTTTAGTAGTTGACACGGAGACGTTAGCGGTGTTGTTTTCAAAAACTTGCACTTTGAAACCCGTTTTCGTCTTTTGAAAAAGTTTGCGTCTTTAGGCCCCCAAACACTGTTGTCGTGAACGCCCAAAATGCATAAAAAGCTTTCAGTTTTTAGTGGAAAATGGCGTTGTGTAAACCGGGCTATATTGATGAAGAAGAAGAAAAAATCTCATTGTGAGATATACAGTACAATCATAATCACAAGATATAGTTAAAAAAAGTAGTTGCAATTGTGAGAAATAAAGACAATTTCTTTTATATTTCTGAATTCCACAACTATCTCAACTAAGGTGAATCACGTATACTATAAGATCTTTTTCAAGTCGGATTTAGAGATGACAGATCACTGCTGAGCTGAAAACCAGGGACGTGAATGTCTAGTTTCTCTGAATCGCACAAACCTGGTGGGGGTTCCAGTCGCTGTCAAAGATCACAACGGTGTCTGCAGCTTGCAAGTTGAGGCCCAAACCACCTGCCCTGGTGCTCAACAGGAAGATAAAAAACTGGGAGCCTTCACTGTTGAATTTCTTTAAAAGCTCTGCCCGGTCCTCAGACTTCGTAGTTCCTGGAGGACACAACCAGAAACAAACATGTGTTAATGAAAGAGAAAGGGCAGCATACAGGTATATGTGTGATCACACTCATTAAAAAAGTGGTGGGCCACCAATTGGAAATCCCCAACATTGAGGTCCTAGAGGACAGGAAAACATAAAAGGAGGTTTGCACTGATTACTGACCATCCAGACGCAAATAGAGGAAGTTACGGTAGCTAAAATAATCCTCCATGATGGTCATGAGGGTGGTCATCTGACAGAACAGAAGCACTCTGTGATTGGTGGCCTTCAGCTTGGGCAGGATGCGGTCCAGTAACTCAAACTTGCCAGAGGCACGGTACAGGTCAGGGCTAGGACAACAAAATAGCATGTCTAAAATGTCATGTAGTGCAGGGGCTCTGCAATGTGTTTAGTGATCCATATTTGATGAATGAACAATTCACAGTAACAGTCGATTTGATCTGTACTCACCCGCTGATAATGCCATTTGGATATCCCAAGTGTTCAGCGAAGGATTCCTAAAGTACAAAATAGACACTTTGAGTACAGCTGATGCCATACAAGTAGAAAAATACCATGGCACTGTAGAATGCTTCATTTTGATTGGTGACTGAAGTTTTAACTCCATAGATATGAAGAAGTTTAAGGTCTAAAATATATTTTATATACATACATTAAAAGTCAATGGGGTCCAATGCTTTTTAGACTCAATTAACTTCCATACTATGAGATAAAAACAGCTTCAGTGCCTGGAGAGTACGCATCTACGTCATCAATTTCTGAGCTTTTCTCTTTTATTCCAGTCACTGCACTGTACTATGCATGGCATCACATTACAGAGGAGAAGTCAAATGTGACCCTGGACCACAAAACCAGTCACATGGGTCAAATTTTTTTATTATTGAGATTTATACATAACATAAATAAGCTTTCCATTGATGTATGGTTTGTTAGTATAGGACAATATTTGGCCGAGATACAATTATTTGAAAATCTGGAATCTGAGGGTGCACATTTTTTTTTTTTAATTTTGACAAAATCCCCTTTAAAGTTGATCCATTTATGTTCGCGATTGTGATGCATTTAATCACAAAAATAAATGTTTTGTATATTTACGGTAGGCAATTTACAAAATATCTTCATTGAACATGATCTTTTCTTAATATCCTAATGATTTTTGGCATAAGAGAAAAATAAATAATTTTGATCCATACAATGGATTTGTTGGCTATTGCCACAAATATACCCGTGCGACTTGTGACAGGGTCCAAATGTAATGAAAGACCACTTCAGTGCTGTTTGTACACCTCTGCCTGTTCTGCTTTGTGGAGTTGTTTTTCAGACACATATATGTTTGTAAGTGTATGTTTCCTCAAAACAGTAAAACAAAAGTGGTGTTTGCATTTTCCCAAAGATTTGGTAATCATGTATCAACACATGGTAAAATATGACTCATATTTTATATGCAACAACACACAAGAGTGGTTTTTGCGCGGGACTCCATGATGAGTTTAACAAGAGTCGCAACACGGATCACAGTTCTATTCGGACCAGAGCGAGCGTGTTTCAAGTTTTTATGGATATTTCAAATACTCTAGTGCTCCAAACATGAACCAGCACCGTGCATGCGCACATATTCCACCATGTCTTCTTCAAGTTAAATATATATGTGCAAATAAGAACACTGATACAGCAGTATGTCTGATGATGAACGCATTGACACAATTAATTATTCTGATACACTGAAGACAACGAAGTAGACCAAAAATTCAAAGAAGAATGGACAAAAAAAGCTACTTAATTTTTTCTGTTAAACTAATGTGTGTCATTTGTTCAGAGATTGTAAGGCTCGTAAATGTAATGAATTATACATTTTAAACGTTCTTCCTCTGGAAAGTTATAAAGCTGGTGATATTTCCACCTGATAGTTCCAGAAGCATTTGTTGATATTTCTAAGAATAATTTATCAAAATGTATTTGGTTTGTTCATGATAGCTGTTAGTGGTCTCTAATGTAAGATTCGAGTTCGTTGTCATAGGGTTAATCACTTTAGTGCTTCAACTTAAGACTTATTTCAGTTTACTGCCAAAAGAACTTTTCTAATTTTTTCAACCAATATTCATATTTTATTTCAGCTTAATAATAACCATGTGTTGCAACCTGTGTTTAGCCTATTGTTTTCTATTGCTCTGTGTTCATTTTCTCTTCCTGCCTTGTTTATTTTCAAATAGTTTGATCTCTGTTTTTGGCAGGGAGTTAGGTAAGCTAATTTCTTTTGTTATTTGATTTGGTCATTCATTTTCCCCTCTTTTCTTTTTATATTCGTTTTGTTTGTTATTTTGGCCTTTGGGACACCCTGAGGAGATGCTATTTATTTCACTTGTTATTCCTTAATAAATGTATTACTTTTTCTGCTTAGATTTGTGTATTTGTTTTTGATTATCGACCGGAATGATGCGTGCTGGGATTCCTTTACCACAACCCAAACATGGTTTATTACGCCTCTTAAGAGTTTTTATATTCCCCTAGATACGGGGCGTAATACATGACTGAGACATACGGCGATACCTCAATGTGCTGAAACATGTAGGGATGGTTACAGATCTTCTTCAGCTGCATGATGGTGTTCATTAAAGTCTTGGCTCCTCCTTTACCCTGTGGATGAAAGACATCAAGTTAAAATCCCATGAACATCTGCTTTAATCCACACAGCAGTGTATCATACAGTTACAGTTACCATACAGACTCTCTCTTTACCTTCTTGTCTTTCTCTGAGCCGTCAGTGAGCAGGATACCTTTGCCCTGCATGTGCCTGTACAGAACCTTCTGGATGGCTGACATGTCACATTTGATGACATACTCCACCTGTGACAAAGTAAGACCCAATGCATTAATGCGTGACATAAAGCATTTTCCAAACAAAGTTTGAATGATGTATTTTTAAAAAAAAAATGTATACAATGATTTTCTTTTTTTGTTGTTTTTGGAAATAAATAAAATAATTTTGTAAAGAATGTTGTAATTTTTGAGATGTATAGAAAATGTAACAGTTGATACAAAATATTATTTATAGTAAATGTAAGAATACATTTCTAAATATAAAAATAGTTCTTACTGGGGTACAATAAAATTGACAAAATAAATGTTAACTGTTGAGACCTACTTATGAAATTTAAGATTACAGTTTGAAAATGTACACTGATTGACATTAAGAGGATATAAAAAATGTGACCAACAGCAATCGCATCAAATTATATTTGCATACTGAATTTTTACTGGTAGTGTCTTCAGTTCATATATAAAACCATTTATAGCTGCTTTGAGAAGGCACTACGTGTTGTTTTCTGTGTGCGGTCACCCTATTAAGACATGCTAAATGTCAAGCTGAATGCTTTTGAGCAGCATTTCATTTTTGAAGAACCAAAGTCTAAAACCTGAACTAGAGTTGTCAAAAAGTACGGACTTCTGTACCAAGTCGGTGCTGAAATGTAAAAAATTTGAGCGCTGTTGAGCGGAATCATAAACACCTCTGATCGCACATTGTACTCACACGCTCATTGTCTGTGATTGGCTACAATGATCAAAAACATGCTGTAAATATACATCAATGATGCTCTTCACCGAGCGCTTGCACAGATACAGACGGGAGCTTTTGAAAGGAAACGCTCCCGTGTGTTGATCATTGTAGCCCATCAGACATATCCGATGAGTGCGTGAACACAATGACAAATCAGAGGTGTTTATGATTACACTCAACAACGCTCAGAGCTTTACAATTTAAAAAAATTCAGTACCGACTTGGTACCGAAGTCAGTACTTTTTGACAACTCTAACCTGAACCTACATAAAACATTAATACTGTTGTTTTGCTTGGTATCTCCTTGTGACAGAATGGAGCCTTACCTTCTCAGGTAACTGGGACTCCACTTCTTTCTTCAGTCTGCGCAGAAGGAAGGGACGTAATACCTTATGCAAACGGCGAATGATGAGGATGGTCTCCTCTTCATTTAGATCCACCTGAATAGAAGTAATCCGCAACAGAGAGAAACCTCTTTAAGCTACAGTGTAATGTGTAAAACAGGATGGTAAATCTATAAGGGTGAAATACAACAGTCTACCCTCTCTCCAGTCATTGCAAATGGAGCATTGAACCACTGCTCAAAGGTGGTGCAGCTTTTGAAAATGGTGGGCAGCAGGAAGTTGAGCAGGGCCCAGAGCTCAGGTAATTTGTTCTGTAGAGGGGTCCCAGTGAGCAACAGCCTTCTGGGAGCGACGTAGTGGGTGTTCAACACCTGCGTGAGCTTGCAGTGATGGTTTTTCATGCGGTGACCCTCGTCCACAATCATATACTTCCAGCGAATCTGGGGGTTGGAAAGGAATTGACAATTAGTGAATTAATGTTCTACAAACATGTGCCACTCAAGGGCCATGGGGTTGAGTCTGAGGAAATGCAGGAACGGATTAAAAGTACACTACCATTCGAAAGTTTGGGGTCAGTAAGGTTATTTTTGTTTTTGTTGAAAGAAATGAACTATGAATTGATCTAAACAGACAGTAAAGACTTTTGTACTGTTAAAAAAGATTTGTATTTTAAACAAATGCTTTTCTTTTGAACTTTCTATTCAAATAATTACAACAAAAAAACAGCTAATCGGCATATTAGAATGATGATGTGACACTGAAGACTGGAATACGCTGCTGATAATTCATCTTTGCCACCACAGGAGTAAATTATATTTTAAAATATATATAAAAAAAGTTTTTTTAAAAAGTTATTTTAAATTGTAATACTGACCCCAAACTTTTAAAAGGAAGAATGCACTTTAGATGAAAGTGTCTGCAAATGCAAACGTAAATGCATGGCCTTTACCTTGGCGAGAATGTGCTTGTCTTTAATGATGTACTCGTAGGTGGTTATAAGGACATTAAACTTCCCACTGCGGAGCTGCGGCACAAAAGACCTCCGCATTGATGGTGTGCCCTTTGACGAATTAAAACAGAAATCAAAATGTTATTACCTTTATGCTATATTACATCATAAAATTAAATTGTCCACAGTAACTATACATACTGATAATAAAAATCAATGATTACCTTGTAGGAAATTTTCACAATACTTGGTGCCCACTTGTCCAATTCATAAACCCAGTTGGACAAAGTCCTATGAAAAAACAAAAATCAATATTGCCATTTCTTTATACTAGAAGGAATAAACGAATAAACGTTTTACCTCTAAATGAAGCCATTTCTCTAAATGATATGTGGTGGTGTGATCGTGGAGCAGAGTTAATGATAGGTGTGAGGTAAAGCTGTTTGAGGACATTTCTGGCCGTTGCACAAATCAATCAAAATAACTTAAAGCTAAAACATGGTGCTCAGGGTCATTTTCACCATATCCTATAGGGCCTTTTGCAATCGAGAAAACAAGACAAACTACACAAATATTGTAACAAGATGTTGTACCATTTAATTCAATGTCCAACTAACCATGCATGATCAATATGACAACTGCCCACTGACTTGTAGCACTGCCATATGTCACCTTAAAAATGCAACATCACAAATCCCTATCACAGAGTTTTCAGTCATTTGAGGTCAACTGAACTGTGTGTAATAGTGTTTAGCTACCTAATGAAGCCATTACACCGCAAATCCTCTTAGACATTTCACTTCATTACACCTCTTATCACGTTATTTACAGCTTCCTAGTTGGACTTACGAGAGCGGGACGATGATGAGGTACGGCCCATTGAGCCTCTTGTTTTCCATCAGATAGGTGATAAGGGCGATAGTTTGAATGGTCTTCCCCAGACCCATCTCATCAGCCAGAATACCATTCAGGTTGTTGTTGTACAGAGACACCATCCATTCCAGACCCTGGATCTGAACAAAAAAATTTGCATTATTTGGCGGTAATTTCTTAAAAGCATCACAAATAGACAACCAGGCAGACACACAGATTCCAGAACATGGCGCAATAGATCCAATTGTTTTTTTCACAGATGCAGAGTGGTATTAATAAAGCATGAATCCTAGTGCTCACTTAATTCTTTCAAAGGATAAACAGGAGATAGCAGGTCTGTTTCTCCTTTTGAAATCCATTACTGCCCAAAGGGGATAACAGATTCAATACAAGCTACTAAATTTTTGAAATTTCCTCTCTAAATGATTTATTTCCTGCAGCCTCTTCCATTTCTAGAGTATAATCCCTTTAAATATAATTTAAACCTACACAGCTCTCTTCCGAGAAGATGGATTCCAAGAATAATGTATCTGTGGAGGTATCTATTTAAAGCTTGGTTTATTTGTTGCTTTACCTGGTAATGTTTGAGGGTCCCGTTGATCAGAAGGGTGGACTGTTTGTCCACCCTCTCTATGACTGCATGGGCCACTCCATAGTAAGACTGGGAGCTGGTCTCTCCCGCCTGAACACTGTACTCGTCATCCACATCCTGCTTAGCAGAACTGCAACACAGTGTCCAACATTAAAAGGATTGTTCATCAAAAAATAAAAATTATCCTCATAAGGGCTTTTCAAACTGCGCTTAACCCCGGGTTATCGTCGTTCTAAACACTGCTTTTAACCTCAGGTAAAGGAGCGTTTCACACTTGTAATTTAGCTTTTCTGTAAACAGGTCGAGTGCTGCGTTCATCCAATCAATGGCACTGACCACACAAATATGCAAATAAGAACTTTAACCCAGGGTTTAGGAATGTACAATGTGAAACGTCAGCTTATGAATACCCTGGATGAATTGTTAACCCCGTGTAAATTATGAGCAATGTGACACGTGAAGCAGGATAACCCAGGCTTCAGTTTACCCGGGGTTTAGAATGACCCAGGGTCATTATCCCATAAGACTTTTGTTCATCTTTGAAACACAAATTAAGATATTTTTAATATTCTCTCATCATAGTTGTCCACCCAAGTAAAGAAAACGTTCACGCATCAAAAATCATTGGTTCTCAAGTAAGCATAGTTGAGCTTCTGTTTAGAAGATTTGATGTATTCTATGGATGTGTCGATCAGTGTTTATAAATTAATAAAAGGCTAAATTAAATCTGTTCATCATGTGAAGCGATCGTGTCTCTTCACAAATAAAACCCTGAATTAAACTGCTTGATTTATATGGGGCAAACAAAACAGGTCCTTAGTTCACTTGCAATATCATTTACAAGCTCAGTAAAACTTCACCTTTCACTAAACCTTTTGTTTGTTTGCTATGTAGAATAAATAAACTAAAACTGGATACATAACACTTTAAAAGGGAATATAAATGTGCAATATGCTCTATATACAGCCTGTGGCCACTTTATTAATTACCCACTGGTCAGCATGGTGCTATCAATGCAAAGGTCAAGAATTCGATTCATGAAGTATACAACAAGGTGCTGGAAACAATCTATAGAGATTCTGGTCCATGTTAACATGATCTGCCACTCCAGCAAACAGGCTTGTGTTGAAAACTGGTGAACATCTTTAACCAACTTGAAATGACACATGCCTTGTGTCTTCACAAATGGCTTTACAAAACACACCCAAACATTTTTTTGCAAAAAAAAAATGCATGTAGATTATGTGATCAGAGGTTCTGCCGACTACTAACAATACGCAAGTAGACCGTGCCATTCATGCAATGCTCAGTTTGTATTTCCTAACACCATCAGCATGATCCACAGACACAAGGCACACATCTAGGGATTTATATTCCGAAACCCGCTGTGCTCTTCTGCTGCTATAACCCATCCAGTTCAAGGTTGAATGTGTTATGTATTCAGACTATCTCTCCTGCACAGCACTGTTGTAATGTGTGTGTTCTTTCCTGGTACTTCACCTTCCTGTCAGCCCATTCTTCTTCGAACTCTCTCATTGACAAGGACTTTTCTCCAACAGAAACTCTGCTCACTGGGTGCTTTTTAGATTTCACAGCGCTCTCTGTAAACTCTAGAGATTGTTGTGTGGTAAAATCCCAGGGGATCAGCCGTTCCCGAGACACTGTAACCCCATCTGGCACTTTCAATTATCTTTCAATAATTCCCAAATAATTATTGCATGCGCAGTGAGGTTTAAAAGTTTGAGAACAAATACAAATTAAACCTGGAAATAAACTAATTTAATTAAGACAAATAAACGTTTATAATTTATAATTATGTACTGTAGTTTTTATGACTAATCAGATTACATTTGAGAAATTGAACATGTGACTCTTTGTAAAGACAGTCAGATGTTCATGGTTCCCTTGAATCGTAAGAAGCTCATCTCAAATCATCACAATCCTGGATCACATGATCATCAGGTTTTACACAAACTTAACTTGCAGCTCAACTGCAGCTGTCGTTAAAGTAAAGATACTGAGAGATATACTTAAAGGGATAGTTCACCCAAAAATGAAAAATCTGTCATCATGTGCTCATTCTCAAGTTATTCCAAACCTGTATGAATTTCTTTCTTCTGCTGAACACAAAAGAAGATATTTTGAGAAGAATGCTTGTAACCAAACATTTGATGGGACCCATTGACTTCCATAGTATGGAAAATATA
This sequence comes from Phoxinus phoxinus, assembly GCF_949152265.1. NCBI lineage: Eukaryota > Metazoa > Chordata > Actinopteri > Cypriniformes > Leuciscidae > Phoxinus > Phoxinus phoxinus. Next base: position 27,983,939 of record NC_136878.1, on the reverse strand, counting down.
TATATATGTGGAAGTCAATGGGGCCCATAAACTGTTTGGATACAACTAATCTTCAAAATATTGTATTTTGTGTTCAGCAGAAGAAAAAAATGAATACAGGTTTGAAACAACTTAAGGGTGAGTATTTTTGGGTGAACCATCCTTTTAAATTCCACTTTTCGCTTAACTCGTCAAACTGATACTATAATTTGCAATGCAAAAAAGTGTAGAAAATCTGAAAATTGCTAAATAGAAACTTTTGAATCCCCCCCTAGTTCAATCCAGTTCAACAAGGCATTTTTTGTTTTGAAGTGAGAACAGACAACATACTCTATGATGTGCTTGGCTGCTCTTTCAGACACTTCATCACTGTTGGGATCGATGACTTTCTTTTCTTCGGATTCGGCTCTGGAGACCGCCTCTTCATCATCCTAAAAAGGAGTATTAGCGGATTAAGCTCATTTAATGCACTGTGATTGCTTGAGTAACACAATATAGCGGCATATTCAGAAAAGAAAAAGGGCTACTAAGGCAGATACTGAAAAGGCTTATGGGAGATCCTTTATGAACGCAGAGAAAAGGATAATAATGTGTGTGAGTTTTTGTACTTATGTATGACTCACTCCACACCAAGGAGTTGACAGTGCTCAATGAACAGAAATAAGAGGACACTCACCTCCTCTTCAAATTCCGAGCCACTCTCTTCACTGTCTGACCGTGGAGCAACTTCATAGCTGTTTAAAAGGGCATAATGCACTAGTCAACACTTGAAGCCTGAAAAGGGTTTATTGACAACACAAGCTTAAAAAGGTGCTTGTTATCAAAGCTTTTTCCCCCAGAGCTAAATTAAAATATGCTACACAGGAGGTTTGCACAAAGCTACAGTCTCTGTTGGATAGGTCTTTTTTTATCCAAAATGCATGGACACGTGAAAATGCTATTTTTTACAAAATTGTAACATTATTCTATGTAATTTTTAAAGATTTTATAAGTGATTACTAAATGTTAATCAGTTCACGACTGAATTATATTCCCTATCTCTCTGGTATTGTGATGTACATCCGAGTGTAACAGTTTGTTGAAAAATAAAAAAAGCAAGGCAGGGATTTGGTTCTATGACTTGACTGGATGTTGAGTTGTGATATACTGTACATGCACAATAATTTCTACACAAATTATAGACAGTGTCTATGCATTTATTTATTTGGGGAGTAGTCAAATAGCATATTTTCCCTTTTCTACAGTGACTAAAATTTCAGTGCATCCCTTTCATTACTTTCCTCACACAGTGCTGTAAACACATGGCTCACTGCAGCTTCACAGCTCAATCCAAGTGACTGGTCATACTTTTATGGAAATATTTTCAATTACCAGACACATAGAGGATGCAATGTGAGGACAGCTTACCCAGGGTTCATCTCGAGCCAAGCCTCTAACTGACTGGACTTGGGGGCATCTGTCCCCTGCAGCACTTTCCCAGTCTCTGTCTGAATGACTTTGACTGGCAGCTCACTCATCTGGCTGTTCTCATCCATGGGCTGCACGAATAAGTAAACATAAAAGCAGGTTTTCTGTGACAGGCCATGTTAGATTAGGTTTGACAGAGTGAGTTTACCATTACCATATCAAACATCAGTCAGTTATTCACATCTACTCTGCTTTCATTTCCATAGCAATTTACTTACCTCTCCATCAGGCCCGATGGCTCCCATTCCTTCGGCATCACCAGCTTCCTTCTGAAGGTTAAACATGACAGAAATAAGCAAGCATTGAGTGTTTGATGATCGTAAAAAAAAAAAAAAACACACACACACACACAGTGGTATAAACGGAATTCAACCTAATAAAACTACATCGGTTCCCATAGGCAAGCAAGCTCTGTGGGGGGGTCGCGTCATATTTTGAAAAGTTTTGAGCAATGAGCATTAAATAAAAGTCCTTAACTTTTTTCTGTTCAAAATTTTTTAAAAATTATATAATGAGCGAGTTCATCATGAATCCATTTTCCAATCCATGTTTTTGTCTTATCCTGAACCACTTTGGTACACCTATAATAAGTGTTTACATTGGGATTATTTTACACTGGTTCGGATCGCTGCTGCTGCTGCGGAGTAGCCCAGTACCTGCGTGACTCGTCATAGACGTACACAGAGAGAAGTAGTTCCGGCTACAATGTTCTTCCAAAAAACGCATTATTCTGATAATAAACGCAAGTTTATTATCGCTCTCTATAGCGCCAAAAGCGTAAAAAATAAAGCCTCACATTGATAAAGCCTCACAAATAACATGCAAATATTGAGGCCCCAGACAGCAGTCATTTAGTAATATCCTATATTCTTTCTCTTTTTTTACCTACACCAGTGTGAATATTTTTGTAATTGCATTTCAAATTGGGCCAATTTATAGGCTACTCCTAGGCTTACGTTTTTAAATTACAAAGGGCCAACTGATGTTTTTGTTATTGTATTTTCAATATTATAGGCTATTATTTGTGCATAAACATATCTGGTTATAGTAAAACATACCGTTTGTTTGAAAACAACATATTTTGTCATCCTTGCTGCAAGCTTACAAGAGCGATAATATCATTAAATGTGAAGGGTGGCCCTAAAATATTTTCTTGGGAAAAAGGGGGTCTCAGACAAAAAAAAGTTTGGGAACCACTCATTTACTACATCCAATTTGAGAATAAGTGATTTTATGGATTCTTTTCTATATCGTATTTTCTATACCTTTTTCTTCTTTTTCTTCCTCTTCTTCTCCTTTGCAGCCTGAGCAGCCTTGTGCTCATAGACAAGCTCAGTCAGGTTGGCCACATATTCATCTGTCTGTTGAAGAAGATAGGCAAGACGCTTGTCCTTCTTCTGGTCAATTAGCTTCCTGTAACCTTCTTCATCCTCAGCCTAGGAAAACAGACAGAGAGCCTATGAGAACCTTTAAGGGAATTTTTTTTTTTTTTACATTTTTAACATTTTAAAACACAGTACTAGTTCTCAGTTCAAGACATATGCGAGAAAGTCATCTGAGCCAATTCAGTGTAGTAGTGAGTTCAGTCTATGATTAAGTCTCTGTGTTTGATTAGACCAATCACAATCAGTTAATTAAATCATTAAAGTAATTCATTAAAAAGAATGAATTAATGATCAATAGAAGGAAAAGCACCAGTTAAGTGATTTGTTCAAGAACTGGACAGTATGTTGTGGTGTATGGCCATTTGTATGTGAAGGCAGCGAAGACAATGAAACAGAAAGTTTTATAATGATGCTAGAAATGGTGCTTCATACCATCAGTCTCCTCATCCTCTCTTTCTCGATTCTTTCAGTCTCCTTCTTCTGCTCTCTCTCTGTGTTCGTGTGCCAGGTAGCAATGGCCTTGGTCAGCTTTAGATTTTTTCCAGAGATGGACCTGTGATATTCCTTGAAATCTTTTGCATGCTGCAAAATGCTGTTGAGATACTCCTACAAGTAAAGAATGACACAGCATGAATCCACTTTAGAGCTTTAGACCTCAGAGCAAAGCCACTTTAAAACTCATCAACCATTTGTGTTCTAAACAGGTCATATAATGCTTTTTGTCTTATACATTTTCTTTCTGATGTTTAAAAAAAACATGTTTTTGCTTATTGCTTTTTTTAAAAGAAAGAATACAGTAAAATTATTGTGAAATAGTATTACAATTTAAAATAACTGTTATCTATTTTAATATTTAAGAAAATGTATCATAAAGTTAATTTAACCATAAAATTACTATTGTTTTGCATTAATAAGTGCAGTTACTAATAAATTACATGTTTGTTTATTGGAAATTTAACAGTGAAGCACTGAACCTGAATTGATATGCAGATAAATTCAAAATTATTAACAACAGTAACGTGCAAAAACCTCATCTTTATTTGGAATTTTTTTATATTCTATACTCTTAAATTGACCATTGTTCTTCTATTGTTTCATACTGAACTGACAGACCGCTTCAGTGATTATAAAAGGAGCTCTCTTTACTTGTTTTCTGTGTAATTCAGTCACAATTTGAAGAAAAGTTTTTGTTTTTCATGAGACTGTGTGACTTTCTACTTTTTTACATATATTAGGGAGTGGAAATGGCACATAAGTGCCCCTCTTCCAACATCAACTGGTTATAGTGGTAATGTCATGTCTTTTTTTAAATAAAAGGGCTTGTTTGCCACAAAGTGTTAGTTTTCCTACATCTTTAAACTTTTAGTTTTATAAATTATCACATTAAAAATAACATTATAATTAGATAATATTCAGAGGTTTGAAGTGCTGGAAAAAATTTGAAGCGCTTGAAAGCCCTTGAAAAAAGTGCCTGAATTTCACTCTCAAAAGGTTGTACGAACCCTGATATGAATAACATTCGACTATTTCTGCCACAACACGTGGTTACGGTTAGCGTTACTACATTAAATCCATGGTGAATGTTGGTGATTTGTGGACTGAAACGCTTTCTATAACGTCATGGCACAATGTTTCTCCTGGTTTCCACGTCAGCGCTGTTTGACATGATACAGTATGTGTGGTTTATAACAGAATTCTGGACCGAATTTGAATGCTTCCCACTAGATCTCGCTGCGGTGTTATTAATCCTAGCTCTGTATAGTAATGGTGTCACATGCTCGAGATCGTCCCGCGAGTAAACCTGTAGTCTTTTACTGCCCCGAGCTGATGAACGGTCCTCGCAGCACATCTCAAACGAGTAGTGCAGTTGCGTTTCATTTGCCGTTTGATGTGTCTCATATGTAACAGATAAGGCAGGTCTTATCAGTTGAGCAACGCGCTGGTGGCATCAGTGCAACCTCTAACAAAATGTAGCCACACCGGCAGGAAAAAAGGTTGCAAAATGTGACCCTTTATCAGTAGTCAGTATGTAAGCACATGAATTGTGTATATAAACATTTTGCTGTTGGAGCTTGTCTATTGTTTTATCATATTGAGTATGTTCAGTCCATTTATTTGATCACACTTAGTACACTGATCCGTCATTGATCACCTGGTGTTTCTGTCGGCGCTTCCTCTCCTGCTCGATTTTCTGCTGCTTCTCTAGTTTCTCAGTCATGCGAGCTTCTCTCAGGGTCTGTCTCTTGCTGCGCTTGTAGGCCTTGGAGTTCAGGGCAGTCTCAAGAGTTGTGTCTCGGCGCATGCAGGCTACAACATCTAGCCTCAGCTGAGAGAGAGAAAAAAATCAATCATAGTCATCTGTGGGAAAATGCATTAAGCTAATGAGCTTCATCAAATGATAATCATATTCTGATGCATTTCACACATATTTTGTTCATGATATTTAATTATAGCAGAACAAGGCTGTGAATTGTGAGGAGGATACAACAAGGGTGCCCTCTAATGGTGCATTTCATTGCACAGCGTAAATTAAACATTCATAGCACAACTTTGGACACTATCACCATCCACACAATGTGCATAGGACTAAGCTCAATGGAACCAGCAAATAAAAAATATGCATGAGCAATTTTCACTTGTATTATTGTAAATTATTTTATTACTAGTAAAGCAAAGGCAAACGTGAGAGATTTTCATTAGAAGTGTCTCCCAATTGCTGTGTAATAAATGACTGGAAATATGCTTTTATCTAAATTGTATCAATTATATGCACCAGTAAAAGAGAAAATTATTAGAGCACTTATAAGTTTCATTATTATTATTGACATTTATTTCTGGGTCAAAGAAATGTAAGTATGTTAATGGTTCTGAAACACTTTTAGACCATAAAAAAAAAGCTTAAATTCTATGAATCTAAAAATGACCTATGGTGTGGCCATCAATAAAAAATAAATAACATATTTTCCTTACATCCTGAAAACTCGTAATCCCTTTTTTTTTAAAAAAGTTTAAAAATATATATTTTTAGAAATTTCTAAACAAATTTCATGAAATATTATTTCATAAATATTTTTAAAGGGATATTTCATCGCTAGAAATATGAATGTGTATTTAAATTGGGTCATTTATGTAGTAGAAATGTTAAATTATTTTAGAAGTTGGTGCCTTCTAGACTGAGAAAAGACAGGAAATGTATTTTTGGCTCATGTGGATGAAAGACAACAACTAGAAACTTAAATAAAGACGCCATTTTATTGTGAGTCTCTGTGATGATTTAGTTGATAAATTAATTTAAATACTGATCGGATTTATATCCGTTTTGCGAAAAAACCCTATGGGCGGGTTACAAAAATTGCGGAACTATCTCCTAATACAGGCTGTAGTCTCTAGCCAACAAAGCCTACAGATTACTCAGAATTTTGTTTTTTTATTATTTTTTCTTCGTTGTGATATCAGACAGTTGCATCACATGTATGCCCCCGAAAAAATATCACAAATTTTATACAGAATAATAACATTTACATTTTAATACAGAAATTATTATTAAAGAGTTGTACTTACATTGTTCTATGAATTGCTTTTTTTAATAAATGAATAGATAAGACAAAAAATTTGTGTCATGTCATTGACAAACCTGCCGCTGGAAGTTGAGCAGTCTTAAGGCCTTCAGCTCTACGGTTGCTTTCGTCCTCAAATCAGGTGGCAGCGACCCCGGAAGATTCTCCAGCTCCTGAATTCTGTGAGCAATCCTGGCCTGAAGTCTTTGAACATAAATGAGAAGGACAGATGTACTAGATCCTAGCACTTTCTGGGGTTTTTTCTTCCAAGAATAAAAGAGATTTCTAGTCATTAAGTGAAAAAATGAAAGCAAAAACGGTCAAACAAGCACATATCACCAGACTTATTGATGAACAGAGATGTCTTTGAAGGTGAACTTTCTAGACATTAATCATTTCTAGTAACCTTAGAGTTCTCCAGATTATAAATCACCAGCAAGATCTGAAACTTTTACTCCGTAAAAAAAATAAAAAAAATAGTACAGACGGTGATAAAATAAAAAAAAGTGCGTGTTGGTGACCTCAAGGTACATCAAACAATCAACACATTTCTGTTGTTTCAGACAGTGCAAGCCAGTGTAGACCCAGAGGGTCCTTCACCCTCCTCTAACATTCATTAAAGCTCACAAAACCCCTCAAAACATCAACAATAGTTCTGACGACATTATAGAGGAAAGAGAGCAATGGAAGACAGGTTGATTGGCTTGAATCTGTACTCAAATGTGATTGTCTGGTAAAACTGTGCTGCCTTTAACTGTAAATTAAACAGGTTATGAATTTAAAAATTCAAAACTTTCCTGATCTTTTGAAATGAAAGACCTCATTGTATTATAAAAACATACTGTTTCAGAGCTCAAAATGTCTTCATTAGTCCAAAAACAACTAATGACTAATTTTGTACTTCCTTGTTCTTATGACGTAATAGAGATGAATACAGTACATCAGCGCCACACTGCCTACACAGACACAGAACAACGCCAGCTTCTTCATCGTCACATACACACACACACACACACACACACACACACACACACACACACACACACACACACACACACTTAATGGAGCATTTTAGTCAGATGATAGAAGGATAGAAGAGTGATATACTACAACAGGATCATCCTAATGATAGGAAAGTGGCTGTTTATTTTAAACCATGTGAATGTCTCAGTAGAGCATTTTTTTTTTTGGTTCATTTCACTATGGATTGGCAATTTGACGCAGGCTTTCCAAACAGACTTTTTCGGAAATATATGGACCCGACAGTAGTGCACCAACATGTACTGTATAACTCCCAACAGAGTTCCATATGTAATACTTATTTCATATGCAAATTGCTACCCAATCATAGCAGTAAGTGTTTACACTGAGGCACGCCCCTTTAAATGCAGTGTTTAAATCAGAAGGCAAAAAAAAACAATTACCGGTAAGTTAAGAACCGTTTTGATGTAAAAATTATCCTACCATTATAAGTGCACCTCAGAAAACATCATAAAATAAAAAAAAAATGCAATTAATGACCAGCGTAAATTAAGTTGAAATGTATTACTCGTTACATACCGGTATTCCCTCTCTTGCAAGAGTTCGACAGGGTCCAGACCCAGAGGCTTCTGAATCGGGGTGATGCGATTCTGTTTCTGCTGGAGCTGGATAATGAGAGAGGGCTGGCCTGGTCCAGACGGTGGCTGAGGTTGGGGTTGGGAGGTGAGAGAGGTGCTGGGCACAGGTTGTGTACCTGTGGGGGCCAGCGGGGGAGCTGGAGAGGGTCTGCCGCTGGGCGCTGGGACCGCCAGCTTCTGTGGAGTGCTGGGGGTCTCTGCCCCTTGACCTGAAAAGACAGGAGATGTGCTTTGAGAACGTCTTGTGAGATTTATCAAAATGTCACGTCTGTAAAAGAAATGCTACTGAATGCAAAATGCAATAAGCTTCTAGTGCTCCACAATGCTGTTGTCAGATCGATCAATATAATGAGCCATAATGAAACAGCATAAGTAATGTCATATATTTCAGTAGTCCATTGTCATTAGGATGTTTGATCATACTCAAAGAGGACATCAAAGCTGTTGTTGGCAGGTTTTAAGACAGTTCAAAGCACAGTGTGAACTGACATCCACTTCTGAAATGAAAAATCTTTACAAAAACTCTTATGATCTGTTTCAAGACAAGTTCAATGCCTTTAAAGAAACTGCATGAAGGGCATGCAATCCCTAAATGAGAGCATGCACACAAGAGATGATACAAGAGTGTGTTCAGAAAAAAAAAAAGTCTCTGGATCTTTATCTCTGGCTGAGGTCAATCAATCAGTTTCTGAACCCGCCATGTCCATAAAATGCAGTGAAAACATCAATTGGTCTTCCAAAACTATAGCCAATGAGCAGCGCATTAGAATTAAACCAGACTAACTCACCACTTGAGAGATGAACAATGATTTTTAATAAAGATTTGACAGTGACTTTTCATGAAGATAGAACTCCATGAATTAATACACTGTCATTTAAAAGCTTTTTAGAGAGGGGACTTTAACCTTTGTAAGGTTGCCCCTTAGCATTTTCATTTAAAAGTTTTAATCTTTTTCAAAGTTTCACTCATAAAGAGCATTTTGACCATGTTTATGTGCACAAGAATATTACATACAAATCTGAATTCGTTCATATTTGAACTATAGCATATAGAAGACTATATTACATTACATCCAAACATAAAAAGAAATGAACATAAATCGAGATATAGATTTTGTAAATGTCTTGTTTTTAGAGGTTACTGGCTTACTTTCAAATTGAATTTTGTCTGCTATTTTTATGGGCATAAATTGAACTGCTTTGATTTAATTACTAAATGCTCCATAAATATATGGCGAGAGTGAGCAGATTAGAGCAGCAGGACAAGAATGTGCATAAGTGCCTGATTACCATGTATACATAAATATTATATTATGTAAATGTCTTCTTCAAGCTTAAAGGCACAATATGAAGGATATCCGTTTTTGTCAAACAGCGAGTATTTTTATTTAACGTTACTGTCGTAAATAGCACTCATGCAGAGCTGTCTCTGCACTCACGGCCTGATCCCCGCCCCCCTGTATACCGGTACCTGTTCAGTAGGATGGAAGCGTCGGACATCGAACAGGCACAGATAGACTCCGAAGATGTCTACTGACCAGATAATGTCAGTTACATCACTGTTGCATCCTTTGCTGCTTTTTAGCTCTCGCAAATGAGTGAAAGCCAGACCGAGTGGGACTCTTGTTTTCTTTCCCTCGACTCTTCCGACCTCGTTTTCTTCTTTTTCTTCGTCGAATTTCCCATGATTCACGTCTGAAATGCATGCTAGTGTCTTCCATAGAGGCTGCTTCATATGTTGTTGATGTATGTGACGTCGTGCCGTAAAGCAAGTCATGATTCTCGCGAGATTTGGCGGGACGCCACCTCTTAAACTTGCATTGCGGGTTTTGCCAGTCTGTTTACCATCGAAATGACCTCGAAGCTATTATATTAAGGTACAAATGTTGCATAGTGTGCCTTTAACCAGAATATGGATTTGGATTTGGGGGGGGGGCATGATCTGTGACGGTATGACTACATAAAACTGTTGTATTGTATTAAAACTGGAGTGTTCCTTTAAAACAACAACAACACTTTTCTATTTAATTTTTTTATTTTTTTATTTTGGGTGGGGCCAGTGACAATTTTGACAGGGCAAGTAAAAATTTTAACCACTGGCCAGACTAATTCAATGGTCGGTTAAATGTAGGGCAAAGAATGTTAAAAAAGAAGAAAGTGCAGACAATGTTATTTTCCCCAATGTACTGTACCAAATACTGTCTATAATAAAAAGTAAATAAAAAATGCATCCCACACTCACCTTCAGGCCAAGGTTTTGGCCCAGAGCTCTGGGTAAGAGTCTGCATGGCTGGAGAGGGACACGGGCCAGTCGCAGGTCCTCCATGCGGCATTGGCATACCTAGCAAAACAGCACAAGATTGAATGTTATAAGGAAAAAAACTGGAAAAAAAAAACTAATATAATTACCAATTTTGCATGCAACACACTCAGGCTGCAACAGGCTTAAATTTGTTATAAATTGTACAGAGAAAACTGCACAACTGCACATAAAGGGCTACTGGCTAATACCAAAATGGCCAAAAACATATTCACCTGGAGGTCTGTTGTAGGGGCCAGTGTTGACGGGCTGCTGCTGCATGGTGGGGAGGCTCCTCTTGCCCTGCACAGCTAACTGCAGATTGTCAGGCAGAGGCTGGCCACGGCCCAGGATCTTGTAAGCCAGGATCTGAGCCCTGAGTTGCTGTAGCTGGATTGGGCTGAAGGCAGACTGACCCCTGGCCTGCTGTCCCATCCCCTGCGGATCCATGGGCATCATGGGCGACTGACCCTGAGACATTTGCGGCGGGGTCGGCCCTCCTCCTGACATAGGGCTAGGCACATGCTCCGGCACCTGGCCCAATGGTGAGGGATGAGGGGACATGTATCCTAATAAGCAAGACAAAAAATCCTGTAGTTATGAAGCTGACTGCGGTTAAATTGGTCAGTTGTTTGTTTATGTCAGTTGTTTCGTCTACTTTTTCTCTTATTTTTATTTTTATTTTTTTTCGAAGACTGATATGACTTTTGAGAGTATTTCTCAAAAGTTCTGGTTATTTGTTTTATGCATACAAATTTTAATTGGCATAAAAACATGCGCACGGTTAAATAATATTTATGGTGAGAACTCTGTGAAATGCTGTGGGCAAAATCTGTGCACTCTGGAGTTTCACATGAGTTGCACACACAATTTGGCCATGTTGAACAACAGAAAGCTACTTGGTATGAAAGTGACTTCTGTGTGATCTGTGCTTCATGCATCTCTACACTATTGACAATCGACCTTTTTGCCCATCTAATTTTAATGAAATTTGGGTAATGTGACCGCATCTTGAGGTTACTATCAAAACTATACCCATGACTGTTAATTGCAGACTATTTCATTATGAACGTTTAAAGATAAATTTAGAACCGTTAAAGGTACAGATAAAGGAAAAAGTTCCCTGTAATGAAGAGAGTAAAGAACAAATGATCATAGGTAAGAGCATATGAGGATACGTAGTGTAACATAAAGGCAGCACCAAAGATAAGTGCACAAAAATAAATAAATAAACACTATCGGATATTTGTCTTAATTACCTCTGAGGCCATTGTAGACTAAAATCCTTCAATGGCAGAAGAATAAGAGCCTCTATAATGAACTATAATTAAGGTTAAAATTATAACCGCTGAGTGCTTTCTGCTTTGTTATTAAATTATGGCTTATAAGTAATTGCACCTTGACTGTGTTGATCCATAGGGCTCTGTGGAGGACCCATGCCACTGTGCAGGGATCTCATGCCCACCCCCTTCATCTGGCCATAGTGCACATCGTCTCCCATCCCCTTCTCATGCATTCCCTCCATCGGCTGAACAGAGGCAAGAGATTAGTCATACATACTGCAGGCATACTGGCAACATCAAAAAGACTATTTGAACCTGTAACAAGTTATTTTACATTTACATGTACTTATGTTATTTTTCTGTTTGTGCATTTACTAGACAACTAATGATCTATTCTAACATAATCAGTGTCAAAAGTGATCCTCTACCTTAAGCATTGGTTGCATGTCCTGTGAGTACTCTCCAGCCCCTTGGCCCTGCATAGCATGCGGGACGCTTGGGGGCCCTGGGCTGGGGCCCATCATGCTGTGTACAGAGCCAGGAGAGGGGCCGGGTCCAGGGCTGGGCCCTAGGATGGGCCCCGGAGACAGGCCAGCACCTGGTGAAGGGCCAGCATGGGACATCCCCACTGGTGGCTCATTGGGGGTGGACATCTATCAGCTGGGAATCTGGGGGGAGGGGGATGGAGAAAAGCTTGAACCTACTGTAAATGACGGATTCACTCAAACATTGTTTGGCATCCAAAATGACAGCGTTTCACCTTTATTAGTACCAACAAGTAACAAAATAATAAAAAAGTGCCAGTCAAATATATTTTTATGAAAAGGGTGGTTTGTTCAAAGTCACTGTAAATTGCTAATTAGCTTAATATTAATAAACTATATATGAATGTGGCAAGTTGCTACATTGTTTTTCAAAGCTACAGTTAGGCTAATTAATTTATCAAATGGAATAAAAGCAAATGGAAGAACTGTTTATTCTAATTAATATAGGGAACTATGCGCATAATATTTGTTGTCTTTTATCATAAAAAAAAAAGCAATAAGCCAAGAGGGGCTGTGCATTACAGTTTCTTGTGGCTTATTGCATCATTAAATAACCTATAATCATAATACTGAGGAAATGTATGCAGTAGTGTTCTGATATTTCAGGGTCCACACTTTTTGACTAATGATGTTTCATGGTTTTTATTTATAGCCTATATCTTCCTGCCCTGGAAAACAGTCTTTTGAAAATTCCTGATTTTTACAGGTTCTCCATGACTGTGGGAACACTGATACTTGCTATATGGGTTAGTATCAAATTTAACTGCCCAAGACCATTTATATTCTAATATTGATATATTATAATTATTATTATTAACTCGCCCGCTCAAATAAAGGAAACATAGCCTACATTATTAAATAAGTTACATTCTTTTTCAAATCTTGCTTTATCATTATTACTGTTGTTATTATTATTAATAACAATAATAACAATCACATAAATTAAACATACAGAGGGTTAAAATAGAGTTCTTCCGGCGTCATTTGCATAACAATGCTAACAACATCCCGCGCTGGCATTTGACACGCCCCCCCACGAGCAGGGCTTCAGTTCAGAAAATGAACAACAGGATGGATGGATCATATCATCATAAGACGCCAATAATGACGGTAAGAGGGTAAGAGAATGCACAGGGTGAGATAATGGTACACTTATCATGTAAAGGCACGTTAACATTTAATATTACACACTCTATTTAAAATTACATAAAGTATTCGCGTATCTATGAACGATTAGAGTCCATTCACACAAAACTTCCCAAACGGAAGAACTAGGAATAAACAATTGACCTGTTGTTGAGTGCACAAATGCGCTCATGCAGGCCTATCTTTAATGTCCAAAGCATAACGAAAACTAAAAAAGAAAAGAAAAAAAAGCCACTATTAATTAGTAGTCAATGTCACCCGGCCGCAATAAGCAAAAAGCTTATTTTAAAAAAAAGGATCACTGCAATGAATGAATTATTATATAGCATAAGCCCGGTGCAGGGGTGTTATTTGGAGAGAGTTGCTCTGATCGGATCATGGCTTCCTCGACCTGCTGTCATGACTGTCTCCCCCTCACGCCATTGCAGTTTCCTGAAATCTCAAACTTTCTGGGACCTTCCCATCACAGCGCACTACCAATGTACATTTCTAGCAGATTTTCGGTTTCCTGGCATTACAAACATGTTTTGCATTATTAGAGGGGCAGTTTAATCACCTGCTTTAATATTGTCAAAGTTATAAAGCAAGTACGCAGTAAAGCCCCCCTTGTCTAATATAATCGAGCAGCAGCTCGCTAACCGTCTGTACAGTACAGTTATATTAGCATGCTAGCCCGCTACATTTTTTCAGCAAAACAAATGGCAAAAACGCTCCCCACTGACGTATATGAATCAGTATAAATGTCCAAGCAAATAGTATTTAAACCCAATTACCTTCTGCGAGGTAAACAACACAATAAAACGTCTAACACATTATTTCAGCTTCAGAAATATGACTGCCATATGTTGGTGCCCTCCCCCTTCTGTTTGCTGACAAGTTGAAGTTCGTGTTTTTTTAGTGTTTTGTCATTTCTGATTCGTTGAGAGCGCAGGAAATACAGTCGTCTCTGTCATGTGATTGGCTCAGGAAGACATCGATCATTTCGTGATATATTTGGGGGCGGGGCCTTTCATATACACTTTCACTTCACAGTGCCGAACGTACTGGAACTTTCGCATGTCCGCCAGGGCGTTTGGGGACACGTTTCAAATCACGCTTTCACACATTGTATTCACGCCTGTTGTTGTCCACAAGTATCTGTGGGAAGAGTGAAGGTTAGGTTTTTTCTTTTTCTGATAGTACTCTACGGATGAGTTTGAAACACAGGTTCCATAAATGGCATGTATTGGTTGCATAAGCATGTTGTTGTTTGGTGAATAATGCATTTTATTTCAAACAAGTGTGATAAATAATAATATATAGGCTATCATACTTAAATTAGCGGTAACAATAATGAACTATTTTGGACCGAAATTGATAGCTCAGAAATTAATAATTAATAACTCAGGAAGCTGCACTGTAAAAAAAATTATTGCTGCCTTATAATTTTTAAGTACAATCAACTTGGATGTTTAAGTAATTTAATCTGAAATTACATTAAACAGACTTTTAAAAAATAGTTGAATCTTGTATAACTGAAACTACTATGTGGTAAAGCAATGTAAAAACATATGTTGTCATAACTTATTGATAATAGAATTTTTTTATAGTGTGTTACGCCGACACCTTTAAAAACAAGTAGAATATTGAATTATTTAGTATCAATATGTCTATAAATACTGACATTTTAAAAAGTTCTCAGGACAAGGGTATTATTCAAGAATGTCAGCTGGGGGCAAGTTGTCACTATATATATATATATATATAACGTATATAAATAAAATGTATATATATATATATATATATGTATTTATTTATTTTATTGTTGTTGTTTTTTTAATAGAGGTAGGCCTAGATTGTGTGTCTACATGGAAATTGACTTAGGCCCAATCCCAATTCTACCCCTTTCCCCTTCGTCTACCCCTAACCCTTCGCCTTCCCCTTCCCCTTGACCCTTGAAACAGAGTGGCAAGGCGTAGGGGTGAAAATATTCCCCTAAGAAATGGGACACCACTACTACACCGTTACACGTCATTATACGTCGTCGCCTACGTCACAGGAGATGCGCCGATGTTTATCACAAACTTCCAAGATGCACAGGACTTGTTTTCTGTGGTGTTGTATTAACACGTTGGAGGTACAGACCTATGTTTGTCCTATTTTGACCTATTTATTTATTTACTGTGTGAAACTGTGTGAAATACCACATTGTGTGGCGTTCATGTGCGTTCAGCTCATAAATACGATCTTTACGAGATGACTTGAACGTACTAATAGCTTGTGTGCTTTGTTCGGGGGAGAAGAGATTTTTTTACAAACGTTTCTTTGAAGGAACTGACCGTAAATATGAACACAAGATTGAATGTAACATAAAGCAAATCATTATTTGTCGTTAAAATACTTATTAAAGTCAACAATTCTTACATTTATGGTCTAATTTTTTGCTTGGGCAGCCATTTTGCGTCTGTAGCCGGTGTATGCAGTGACACTTCTCATACCCCTTCGTTTGAAGTGTGGTCCCGAAAAATCTTCGTTTGAAGGGCTATCTGGCCCTTCCCCCTAGCCCTTCCCCTCCAACCAAAAGAGAATCGAGACAGCCCTACCCCTCCACGTGCACGAGCAAAACAGAGGGGAAGGGGTAAGTGAAGGGGTAAGGGGTAGAATTGGGATTGGCCCTTAGCCTATGACTTACCCTAATGAAATATTCACTGGCTTAAAAAGTGTGATAAAAATGTAGTTTTATAATGTTACCACACGAGGGAGTCAGTGCTCAAGATTTCAATGAGGTTCAAGCGCAACACATGCAAATGCAGCCCTGAGTCAAGACTCAACAGTCAGTTCATAGTGTTAAGAGGGTAATTCATGTGTTGAAATTATTACATTGCAACTCATTTATAAAATCAGTTAATTAGTGAACTAATTTGCTAACCAGTTTACTAAATTAATTCCATCCTGCATAATTACTGTGCAATAGTGCACACAATGCAAATGAAACGACCTAGTTTTTAATAAGTTTTCAGAATTGATGTAATGTCATTAGATAGAGCAACCGTGCTATTAAACTGTTGGTTTCATCTTAACTAAAATGTCATCTTAATATTAATCTACATTTACATTCATGGCAAATGTTTTCATAGCATCTTAAAGAAAACTAGAGTTGAGTAAATGTCAAATGTCATACAGTATAGGTACAGATACAAGTGGTGTTGAGTGCTTGAGAGATGAAGGTTAAACCACAATGCTCTAAAAACAACAGTATTAGTGCAGTATTACACTGCTGTTTAGTGGGCTGCTTAAATAGGTTAAGCTTTTCTGAAGCTTTTCATACATTTTTGTCTTCATTTTGTTCAGAACCAATGTTCTGATTGGGAACTTGTTCCAGCATTGGGAGAAAATTGTAAAACTAATCATGTTGTTGTTGTTTTATAATAAATATTTTAATAAAACAATAGGTAAACTACTAATGTTCCATAAAAAAAAACAAGCAACAAAGATAAGCCGAGATAGACAATTTTCTAAAACAAAAAAACAAAGTCAATTTGGCTCTCAGTTGTACCTGAGGGACTTATGCAAATCAGTTTGCATTCTATTGTTCTGAATGGAAATGGTTGATATCTTTAATGGAGGATTTTTTTTTTTTTTTTTTTTAAAGTTGATTTACTGTATAATGTAAATGCCAATGAATCAACAAGGTTGTATTGTTTATAAGCTGAAAATGATGACCGTATCTTAAAAAGAGTTTGCAGAGGAGCGTTTCTGAACAGGCTTAAGTTATGTGACCGTGGACCACAAAATCAGTCACATGGGTAAATTTTTTGAAATCGAGATGTATACGTCATCTGAAAGTTGAATAAATAAGCTTTCCATTGATGTATGGTTTGAAAAGATAGGACAATATTAGTCTGAGATAAAACTATTTGAAAATCTGGAATCTGAGGGTGCAAAACATTCTAAACATTGAGAAAATCGCCTTTAAAGTTGTCCATTTATGTTCGAGTTTTGTGCTGCATTCACTCACAAAAATACATGTTTTATATTTACTGTAAGAAATTTACAAAATATCTTCATGGAACATGATCTTTACTTAATATCCTAATGATTTTAGGCATAAAAGAAAATCTATAATTTTGACCCATAGGCTACAATGTATTGTTGGCTATTGCCACAAATATAACCGTGCGACTTGTGACTAGTTTTGTTATCCAGGGTCACATATTATTAAATAAACATTGTAATCTGGAATCCTTCACTACATTATAAAAAGTCAAGCTTAAACTGATCTATTAAAAACCTGATAATTAATTTTTAATCTAAGATTAGTTGTAATTAGGCTAGATTCTTTGTTTTAATTTAAATAACTTCTTAAATTAATTCAAATATCTCAAATGTACTGAAATGATGCTACATTTGTCTTTTGGCTATAATCATGTATTTACAAATTGTAACAGCAGCCCAGACAAAACGAAATTTGGGTTGCAGTGTAACCTTATCGCCCGTCATCTTTCTCTGACACCTGGCTGATGCTATCAGGTGAGATAGGCATGTTGTTGAATGTGACCTCAGTGTTGGAATGACAGATTGTATTCTTGTGGTTGTTTCTCTTATCAAGTCAATACTAACCGCACGGTCAAATAAATGACTTTTTGTCACACAGGTGTAGATTTTATGTCCACTCCGAGAAAGCACAGAATATGATTCAGGGTTTTATAACGACCCACTAAATTTAGAGAAGAGAAAAAAATTTAAACAAGTAAAGCATACTTTATATTTTTCCAAATGTTTTAAAACATATGCTGCAGATATGCAGGTTGTTTTTTGACTGTATTTGTAACTCTTGTGGTAATCACCTTTTAATGTGACGGATAAATAATCAATCACAAAAAATCTAAAGTGTAATGTACCGAAATGTGATGTTTTTATGGAAATAAAATAGTTGTGTGCGTGAACTTTCCATTAATATTGTTGCATTTCCTCAATTCTGATCAACAAAAGTCAGAATCAGTCAAATGAATCCAATCTTGTTGGACTGCAAGGCACTAACTAAAGGTTGTATTTGAATAGCCTCTGGACAGGTAAACAAAGTATATGGTTTTGGCTTCCTTTCCTCAGTAATCCTTTATTTTCTTGCCATTTTCAAAAAAGGATGTGTGCAAGGTTCCTGAATGTAAATTCATCCAAATATAGCCTCCAAATAACCTGAATGGTTAGTGCCGCCACTTCAGATTCACTGGCCAGGAAAGGCCAGACCAGCGTTCATTTGACATGGAAAATGACAGTGGACAGTGGTTTCAAAAATCAATTTGCCTTAAAACCATGACCTCCTCAGGCTGCCCACCATGAAATTTCCCCACGGTTCCAATTGTGGCGTGCGCAGTCGCCGAACCTGTACTCATCCTATAGTACAGTCAGGTGATCTGTCACTATTCAGATTTGAATTAGTCAAATAGGTTAAATAACACTTAGCAGCTTAATGCCAAGGGATTAGATCTCAAACATGCCTTTAAACTACCAGTTCAAATGTGCACAACAATAGGCTTGTAGCTTTATGGAAATGTGGCTTATAATAACAATCCCATGTACATCACAAAAGGCCCAAGTGTTTTGACAAATGTAATGTATTCACAAAAAGACAATTTTAGCTCTTGTGGGCGTCGTATGAACACATCGGTTATCACAGTCGCCACGGCAGTATCGGCATTCACGCTCTGTATTTGCACAGTGGCCACAGCTATATATATATAGTATATATATCATAGACTGGAGTGGCTTTCATGGGCTACTTTGGCTAATTGCCTGTGTTTTCCAGGTGTGACCCAACCAAAGGCACGTTATATTTAGTTTTACATGTGACATCTGTTGCGAGGGCTTGTTTGTTTTGTACGTGGTGCTGCTGGTATTCTGAGCGTCCCAGGTGGATAACTTTCCTTATTAAGCCTTTCGTATTTAAATGAAGCCACGCGGCAGGGCTTTGTCGCGAGCCATCACACTTGCGAATCTTGTGTTATTGACACCCAGTATGCCTAAAACAAATAGCAGTTATGGAGGATACTGAAAGGTTTGAATATACTCGTGTCATGTTTCAATGAACAACACTCGCTGGTTCTAGGCTCTATCGTTTTCCGGGTGCAAGCTGTGCCCTAATGGGCCGAATGCAGTTATTTTTATCATCCTACACGCACTATATATGTCTGTTCTTGTGAAAATAAAAATCTGTCAAGCACATAAGTCGGACTTCTTCAATGCAAGTAGGCTAGTGTCCATTTTGTCCATAATAAACGGTTTCTTAAAGATCCCTCTTGGCCAATTGGCTACATCTTTCCCTTTTTATCCCGTACACTCTGGCCAATGTTTATTTGCTCCTCTGTCATCCCGTTCAAAAATGGAACTCCGCCAGATTTAGCAGCAGGTGTGGGACACCTTCCATCACTTGACCCTTTAATTTCGCCGCAGCGCTGCTCGATTTGCAAAAGCCCGGGCTTTTTAACAGGCTCTTGGGACCAGCATCTGATAAAGAGCAGCGCTGGAAATCTTTTTCCAAGATGGTGCGAGATTCCAGAGGGGTCACGATGGGGGAAGGAAGCGCTGTCAGTGAGGCCTCTTTGTAGTTGCCTTTGTTGCAGGTGTTCTGCCACTCACTATTATCCTCTGCTGTCTATTCATCATCTTTACCTGCGTGACATCTGCTAAACTAAGACACATTACTATCGGGATTGAGACTCTGCACTAAAACTTAACACTTAGCATGTTGGCTGGGTTTAATAGGACTGCGAATCAGAGAGGTTTGGCCTACTCCGGTTTAAAGTGTCTGATAGGCAAACATCTGCAAGAGTGAAAACTGATCCGATGAGCAAAAGTTAATAAATTCAAACTTGTAGAAACCTAATAATTAAAGGGATGGTTCAACCAAAAGTTATATTTCTGTCATCATTTACTCACCCTAATGTCTTTTCAAAACCTGAATGATTTTTATTTTTTTTATTGAGTATTGAGTAGAACATGAAAGAAGATATTTTAAAAACATGTCTGTTTTTTTATTTTTTATTTTATACAATGGAAGTCAATGGTCACCAAAGCTGTTTGGTTACCAACATTTTTCAAAATATGTGTTTCACAAAAGAAAGGAAAACATCCAGATTTGGGCTGACATGAGGGTGAGTAAATGATGACAGGATTTTGGGTGAACTATCATTTAAGCAGAGTTCAATACTGTGGCAAAGTGGTCACAAAATAATTTTAACAATAATTAATTATTAACAGTTTATTTTAAATCGATATAGTCGCCTTTAGCAAAAGTCTGAAAAACGTTGTGTTTTTCCATATGCAGACGTGTCGTATATCAATTAGTGTGTATTGCATGCAACAACAAACACGTGCCGTGATGTCCGTTTCAACAAATAACTCTTGTGTTCGCGTTTTTAATAAGTTTGTCAAAAAGATTCATGAATAAGTAATAAGTACTGACCTTGCTTGTATGTTGGTTTCAATCAAACTCTGAGGGGAAACAATAGAAATATTATATTGTCATGGTTCAGTTGTTATGTTGAATCGTTTGTAATGGAAACTTTGATTGGTATGGCAACATTTGGAACCACAATATTTTTAAAACATATATTCTTGCAAATCGGAATGATATAGCACAAATACATGTACAAAGTATGCATCTTCAATGCAAGCATCAAATAATAACTAAATTGCTTTTGAACATCTGCTTTTATTGAGTGATTCTGTCATGTATCTACTAAAAAAGTATTGACTCCTAAATGTTTATTTTTGTGGTGGTAGTTATTATTTTCTGGTAGTTTCCTTTAGTCTGAGGCCTGAAAAGAGTGTGTTGGCTTCTCTGTCTTGCTTCAAATGAAGATGAGCCTGGCAATTTAACCTCACAATGTGTTTTTAACTTGTCACACTGAATACTTTCAACTCTTGAGGGATGATGTCAGCAAAATACCTGACTACCACCAACGACCAACCAGCATCTGGGATTAGTTAGAGCTACTTTATTCTCGCACCCTCAGTGTCAAGTGTGTGTGTATGTGTGAACTGGGGAGACGGTAAACGTTAAAATGTCAGCAGACTCAGCACACATGCACGCTATAGAAATTAAAACGTACAAATCTGTGTAATGTCTTTATGAACATCTGCAGTGTCCACACTTGCAGACACATATGCACAAAAGCAATTACACCTCCTGTTCCGGCCCTCTGAGGACTTCTGCTGGATTAAGATATTGTTTTCAGAGAGTAAGACTGGTCAGTGTCTTTGGCCGTTCTGAACCATGTAATGAATACACGCCGTAGAGGAGGAGTTGCATGCATTAGCGAGTCATATCAGTGGAGATCTCAGGTTTTCAAAACACTTTAGGATGACATGAAGCTTGTGGTATGTGAGAAACTGTTTTGGCCTGACTTTCTATCTTAATTTGTCAGTCTCATATTCTCAGGGGCCAAACGCCGACTCCAGCGGCCATAAAGGAGTCCATTGAATCATCAAGGCCCCAAATGGATGCCAGAAAACGACAATTAATAAACGATTGCGCCCTGGTGACAAGTAAACCAAAACCTCTCTGAAAGGAAGATGACAGAACGCAGATCTGTCGTATCACAGACAACTTGAGCTAGTCTGCCTTTTGCATGCCACATACAGTAAACATTGACCTTTTCCCTCTTTCATGCTATGCCTGAGCACACAAGCTCTGTGCTCATTGGTATGCAATGGGTTTATCTGACAGGCATTGTCAGGCACATGTGATTTGATACAATGTCCCTGGGCTTAGTTCGTTTTAGTGGTAATGACAGATTAGTCTCACGTAATTGCCTCTCAATTGACTGTAGACATAACAGTGCTTGTCTTTTTCTGACAGAAGCTCAGATGCCACATGAATGCGCAGTGAATAAGTTAAGTGTTTACCCCTCTAAACTCACGGTTCAGGTATTCCGCTCAGCTTTGTTGAGCTGCCAGTGGCAGAATGACAGCTGCCCCATCTGTAATTAATTTCTGATTCCTATGTACATACACACCATTTCGTACGTCCCTGCCCTCTCACGTTAGGATTCAGAAGGCAAATCTTTGTTTTCATTTTCCACCACTGGAAACACAATGAGGTTTTTTTTTTGTTGTACAGGACGGGTGTGTATGTAACTTTTTCACCTTATTTTATGCTCGTGATGACTTGTTGCAAGAAGAGAAGTCCTCAGGTGAATGGCATTTGACATAAGGCCTTAGCAAACACTCACCTGCAACAACTAGTTGGGTAGGTTGGGGTTCTCCTGTCCATATGACACAAAATCATCTCATCTCAGCACTTTTGATGAATGGTTATGCTATTTTTTTTTTTTTTTAATTCATTTCACCTGAATATCAACATTTGTGAGATTTAGTCAGTCGAAACGTTTTAACTGATCTCATTTTTTGTCTCTGGAAAATAGTGATCTATGATATTATATTATGTTGAATATCAAAGTTTTGTGTGTCTTCTTGTTAATGTGGGATTTATGTGGAGTATAAGTTGTACTATAGCACAGAGTGGCATGTTGTTATTTTAAAATAATTTTCTTGCTCTAATAATGAGGTTATTATTTATATTTCCGTGAAATAGATGTACATTTCAGACATCTTTGCTTTCATTAAAACCTATAGAGTAAGTTTATCCAGGGCATCTATTTGGCATGTGCTATATCAAAAAAAAATTTAACAAATGTTTACATTTATTTCCTATAATAACACATTGGCTGATGCATCATAATCCTAAACATGCTAAACTTATATCTACGTTACAATTTAAAAATAAATCTTCCCCCATCCTACCCTATATGATAGAGGCTTTATTTTTCATCAGACTCATTCAGGATAAAGTGCTCAATTTATATTAAGTTACAATACAATATGGTGTGCATTTGTGTCCATTTAATCATCAATGTGTGTCAACCCAACTAACACAAGTATGTTGTTCTTAGAACATTTTGCTAAGGTTCCAATTAAGTTATGAAAAAAATGTATTTCTGAATAATGGTCAAGATGTTTTAATAAAACTTAGTTATGCGAAAACATTAAGGGAATGTTCAGTTGTATCACTTTGCAGACAAGGAAACCTTGCTTTTGAATGTTCTCTGAACATTCAGAAACAGTTAATTAAAACATCCAACTAAAATGTTTCAGGAAAAAAAATGTTCCATGAACAATGTAGACATAAAATCCTTGTGCTAACATCTAGACTGTATAAGGCTCGATTACACTTTTATTTAAGGTGTCCTGGTTACACTGTAATTACATTTAAGTACTAAGTAACAAACTACTTGCTATATAATATTGTTGTATATACTATATATATTCCACTTCTCTTCAGGTTTTTAAATCGTTGCTTAATTAAGACTTATCTTTTTAAAATGGCTTTTGGGCTGGAGTAATTGCTGTATAGTACTTTACCATGTGTGGATTATTATTGTTGGGTAAATTTGTGATTTGTTTATTTTGTTATTTGTTGTATGTATCTATTTTACTTTTGTGCAGCACTTTGGTGTATTCTCATTATTAAATATGCTATATAAATCAATGAAACTAAACTAACTAGACTAAACTATAGGGTTAGTTGCAATGTAATCATGCATAATAGTTATAACGTGTAACATTCCAACGCTATCTCACGACCAATTCGTACGAATTTGTACGAGTGATTAAAAGGTGGCTAATTCGTACAAATTTGTACGACCTCACTCGTACGATTTGTACGATTTGTCTAAACCCACGTGATGGGTAGGTTTAGGGGCGGGGTCTGGGGTAGGTCATTCGTATGAATTCATACGATTTTGGCAAATCGTAAAATATGTATGATTTAGCAAAAATCTTACAAATTTGTACGAGTGAGGTCGTATGAATTGCTGCAGTCTTTCTCAACTAATGAATGTGCAATTACAAATCATTTATGTTACCTTTAATTAATCTCTTCTTTAAAAATAAAAATGCTTCGCATTAGTATTCATGCCATGGGGTCAGAGTTGTTTCAAATTTTTTTTCTCAATGTCAGTCAGTTTTTTGTCAATAAATCAAACGCATGAACGTTGTAAATCTGTAAGATGAACAGTATTTCCAGGGCAGCTGCCTCTCGATGGAAACTGACGGTAAAAGGTGACACCTGGTTTCAATTAAACAAGTATGCCCGTTCCCCAACTTGTGCAAAATAATAAAATCGTTCTGGCACAAAAAGTAATCATATCTTCATCATAAATGCATGGGAGCTTCTGAGTTCAGACATGGTGCGCTATGGCTATCTCTATAAGAAAAGGCCATGGGTTTACTAAAGGCAAATGCATTGGCAAGTAAAAAAAAAAAGATGACATCCACTCTCATGTGACACATAATTAAATTAATTTAAATAGATGAAGATAATGCACACTGTTTTCATTTGTAGACATATTTAAACATCACGGCTGAGCACATTTTCAAGTAGGATTGGCCCAAGCATAATATTTGTAACAACCCGCACTGGATCAGCGAGTTGTTTCTATGCTGGCTATATATAGCGTTAAGTGCTGGTAGGCTATTCAGTTCATTGTGATTATTTTTTTACTTAAAAAAAAAAAAAAAAAAAAAAAGAGAATTATGTGCTGGCTAGTGCCAACCTGTCCACCCTTCACAAGAGAGAGTGTTTCCATACTGTTGAAACAACAACACCCTATTGAAACAAATTTGGCATATGACTGATATGAGTGATTTGTGTTTCTCAATGGAAGGTGTTGCAAAGTTAATACTTTCTCTACCGCATTCTGTTGATTGACAGACTTGAATAGAGTTCACATTCTGTGCTTCATTTGTTGACCTAAATACAAGCTGTGGGTACACCTGTGTAGTTTATCATTTGTGTTTCATCTACTGGATCTAACATATGTTTCTTCGCGGTTGGTTGCTTACAGTATAAAGAATATAATAAAGGGGTATTATGAATGTTTGGAGATTTTCAATTCTTTGAGCCTCTGTTACTATTTGATTGAAATGTTCTTTCTTGTATCTGAATTGAAACACACTGGAATTTTTTTGTTACCGTAATGTCTTAAACTATTACTGCAATAGTGTAAATAGTTAGTGTTGTACTCATATGTCTAATGCATCACTGAATAATTTAGGTTCATGTTGAATAATGATTTTGACTGTAAAACTTGTCAATTTAGATGTTACCATTTTTTTTAATGCATATGTCGCAATATTATCATTTATAGTTAGGGCTGAGTGCTTGTTATCATTGACACAAATAGATATCAACAATCAGCATGTAACCATTTATTCAATATACAGTTATCATGTAAGTGCAAAAAATTATTGAAAATTATTGAACTGCTATGGTAATAATTACTGTAAAAACATCAAAATAATTACTGTTAAAAAGCAGCATTATACTGTAAAATTACACTACAGATATGTACAGTGTTAAAATCACTTTGCCTTTCGATTTTCAAGAGTAAAAAAGTCCAGTATGTTGCACTATCAGTAATGTAAGTACGGTAAGCATTAGTAAAGAATATTATCAGATATCATTTAGTATCTGTTTATTTATGTGTATTTAGTATTTTAATGATCTGTTGAAATTGTAAACTGTGGTTGAGGACATCAAGACAAAAAGCAACCTTTTTCTTTGCATAAGATTATTTTAAACGGTCGCCTAACATGCTGGTCAAGGTCTATTCCATGAAGTCACAAACTGAATACTGTGCACCCCCATCCTGCTCAAGCTGATTATCTTTTCCTCTCCTTTTACCAAGCAGCAACAATCCCCTCACAGCAAGATCTCAAGTGTCCAAACTCCAAACAGTCCTTATGAGTTTTCTCCTGCCTTTCAATGGCCGTGGTGCTCTACAAGTCTCAACTTCACCTGGTAAGTGTGTGCACAAACACAAAAAGAAACTTCCCCCGATTGTCTGATAACCACAGATCTGCTCTCTACAGATGTCTGATTCAAAGTTTACGCTGTCAAGATTTTATCATTAATCATATCGGCCCTGTCACACACATTACTTGTATTTCCCTGAGCCACAAGTTATCACAGACATCAAATATAGCGTTGCGCTGACTTGTTGTTTCCCAATCACTGATCCAAGTAATCTTTTACAATGTTTGGTTACAATTGATTTGGTCCCACTTTATATTCTTTAACTTAACTGCTATGTACTAACATTTAAATGAATGATTTGATACAATGCACTTATTGTGTTCAATACATACATGTTTTTACATTGTACTTGTAATTGGAAAAAACCGGCATGTAATTACAGCTGTAATTGATCTCTGTAATTACTTCTATAATTACACTGTTGAAACTTCATTTAAACTTTAACCCACCCTTAAACCTATCCATCTAACCTGAGCATGACCTTACCCGTATCCCACCTCAATAACAGCAAGTGTTTTGGTTTACACTTTAGACATTCTACTAACTATAAGTAACTTTGCAACTTTATTTCAACTTACTCTCATTATAGTATTAACAGACTGTTAGGTGAGGGTTAGTAGAATAAGTTGACGTTGCAAAGGTACTTATAGTCAGTAGAATGTCTTTTGGGGAACCATCAAAAATAAAGTGTTAACAGGCAGACTGTCTACTACTGTAATACTCTAATGACTGGTTGGTGACATGTAGTTGAAAAGTTACTTATACTTAGTAAAATGTCTAAAGTCGACCATCGAAATAAAGTGTTACTGTGTTTTGCAAAATGTACACAAGTACATTTGTACTTATTTTTTTGATGTAAGTATAGTAGTTAAGGACACCTAATATAAAGTGTGACCCTTTATTTGAAAGTGTCCTTGTACAGTGTAATTAAACATTGAGTATTAACAACATGTACTTTGCTGTAGGTTTAGGGTTTAGTTTACAGTTAGCTGATTGTAATTATGCAACATGTAACATGGACACTGTGAAATGATGTTACACAAGGTTTTTTTTTTGTCCATATTTTTTTACTGAAAGTCACCATCAAATCATAATTGAAAAATCTTATTTTTATGGAATATTGTAGTATTTACCATAAATGATTAATCTGTGTACATCTTCTTTCTTTCTTTTACCCACCTGCCCTTGTAATGTTTATTCAAAATAGCTTCCCTTCCCTCTTGCAGCGACATATCTTCTCTTCTCTGATCACCTGTCACTCACATGAGACCGCACAAAAAGTTTGGCTCATTATTTAACCCACAGATGTCACATACAAAGGTTAAGGATATATCCTACTGTGAAATAAATTATGCTGACTGTCAAGATCTTGTCAAATAACCAAGCACTGCTAATTTGACAAAAATAGTCATTGTGTTTTATTTTCCTTGTGAGATTATAGTGCATGGAGTGACATGCAGTCTCAGTCACATTCACATTATATCCGTTTAGTGTACTGGTGTATTTAATAATACTCAGTTCACGTGGAGTTCACTGTGCGCTGGCAGAACCAAGGAATCGGGGGTCACGGGGGTTGACTTTCAGTTAAACCACAGAAGATGGGTTGACTAAATATTATGGTTAAAATGAATATGATTGAAGCTACCGTATAGAGTATGGAATGTTAGCATGTCAGCGTGGATGGGCCTAAAATGCTAATGCAGAATTGCTAATAAAGACAGTCTCAAGAGACGCATTGAACATTAGCACAGTGCTGAAAACGGATGAATGAAACGAGTGATCTGGAATGTTTTGGGATCATATACGAGTCAATGCAAGTCCCCTAAGAAATCACAATCCACTCATTGAAATGAAGGAATCCAATCCAAGAGTGCTTAGACAGGCGCCATTTTTTCTAAACAGTGATTAAGTTCTATCGAATATCAGCACGGATCTTAAGTGCTTTTATGATGAAAGGTCTCCCGTCTTGATCCTCCTCATATAAACTTGTGAAATTGGATCTTTCAAGTACTTTGGTAACTATTTAGCCTTTGCAAGGTAACCATTAGACAACTCTAACATACGCTGAAACCTCTTTACTAGTGAAAATCTCCTCTAAACCTTTTTTTTTTCTTTTGTCCTCAGGCATCACTCACAAGGTTTCACTGACAGCTACAAAGACTGGAATTTGTTGCCGTTGATCCGGTAGCATAACAGTACTTTTTCTTTTTTTTTACAAAGCAATGTCTAAACAAATGTCTTTATATTGAGTGGTTCTGTAACCCGGGCAGGCCTCATTCGTTCCTAGGGCAACAATTACTCCCCATAGACTTTGCTAATCCTGAAATATGGACCTGTGACTAATGTTGGAATTTAGCAAGAAATCAGCTCTTGTTTCACGAGGCTTTATTGGAATAAAGCATGATGCGGTTTCTGTGATGAATGCGCCCAGGCAAAGTGACTGGGCTGGGCCTCTGCCTCCTTGTCTTTCACTATCACTTTAGTGCTTGTGCTGATTGGAAGTGTCACAGAAGCATGTAAC
Source organism: Phoxinus phoxinus (assembly GCF_949152265.1). NCBI lineage: Eukaryota > Metazoa > Chordata > Actinopteri > Cypriniformes > Leuciscidae > Phoxinus > Phoxinus phoxinus. The sequence continues at coordinate 27,955,282 of NC_136878.1, read as the reverse complement.
AAGCCTCTTCAGCTCATTGCCAAAGAGATAAGTTGTCTTGTCAACGGCAATTCTATACAACGTACCTCTGAGATATGCTAGATGTGTTTGCTTTTAAAAAAAGGCATAAAGAGTTTTTTTTTTTTCTTGAAAAAAAACATGAACCTAGAACCTGTCCTTGAACCTACTGTAGCTATAACTGAAGCGGATGTTGAGTAAAATATGTATTTTATTTTGTGTTTGAGGAATGAGTTGGCAAAGAGGAACAAAGAAAGTGGCAAAAAATGCTATCATAACAACATTCTGTGGGGGAAAAACGCATATAAACACATAAAAAATATAATAAATAAAATAACAGAATTTTAAGAAAAATCACAATGCACACAATTCTTACATTCACAGTATAGGTGATGTTACATTAGGCAAAATTCTGCTCACGCAAAATACCAGATTGTGTAGATTCCAATTTGAATGTATTAAATAAATACATTTATAGCTACTTCTTAACTGATACAGAGCTAGTTTGTAATTCTATGGAAAGTCGACTGACCAACAACATTACACTATATTCTGTGAAAAAAACATTTTTTTCCTAAAATAACTGACATGACGTGTACTGTTTTGGTCATCTAGAGTGACTTAAAGCACACTTATTGCATGGGCAGCTTTGCCTTTCCCTCAAGGACACAAAGATGACAGTTCCCGGATTACCATTACACAGAACTAAATCTACTTTATACTTGTACATTAGTAAAACATCAAATATGATTACCGTCACATTACTGACACCTGCTTCTGGAAGTAAAAAAAAACATATTTTGCAGCCACTGTAGTCCAATTAATTATCATAATTTTAATATTTAATATTTAAATAGCATATTTATTGTATTATAATTTTTTTTTTAATTCATTATTTATGGTATTGTTAATTGACTTAATTTGTCTATCTTTGTGTGTCTCTCTCTCTCTCTCTCTCTCTCTCTCTCTCTCTCTCTCTCTCTCTCTCTCTCTCTCTCTCTCTCTCTCTCTCTCTCTCTCTCTCTCTCTCTCTCTCTCTCTCTCTCTCTCTCTCTCTGCACAAGGATGGCAATTTCCAAAATCCTTGTCAAGGTGACATTTTTTGGTCCCCATAAATCATACTAAATTATGTTTTTTTTTTTTTTTTTTAAATGCAGAAAGTTTTGTGTGATGGGTAGGTTTAGGGGTAGGTTTAGTGTAAGGGAATAGAAAATATAAACATGCAACACAACATAATGGATTCAATTAGAATTAGAAGCGGACTAGGTCATATGTGTAATATGTATTTTGTGGTTAATAAATGCTTAGTTTTGCTCAATTCATAATCTTCTAGGAATGTCAGGGACTATAGGCCTATCTGGTAAAGCAGGTTAATTTCTATGTTAAATATTTAATGTTTTGTTTTGTTTTTAGTCGCAACTACCAGTTAAGTACAATTATATTTCTCAGAAAGTGTTAGACATCTTGACCTTGTTTTTACACATCCATGAAAAATAGCTCAATAGCTGAACAATGAACTGAACAGCTAAACAGTGTTTGTTGGTAAATACTGATTTCTGATAAAGAGAATGCACCTCTTAAAATGGTCTGTTACATAAACAAGCGCTGCCTGTAGTTGTATAGACAAACTTTATAATCTTGTTTCAAAGATAAACTGTAACCGATGACAAAACAACACACAACAGGTAAGATTATTCCAGTGCTGCTCTCATTTTTGAAAGTTTATATATATATATACAGAATTTACATTTTTGGGTGAACTACCACTTTAAATAATATAAATAGGCTAATTTATAGTATAGCTATAGGCTATACTATATTGTTTTACACTATTTTATTTATATATATATATAAAACAATATATAGCCTAATTAATAGTACCTTTGTAGCCTATTTATTTTATTTAAAGTGATATATTTTATTTAAAGTAATATCTTCTTTTGTGTTCAGCAGAAGAAGAAAAATCATACAGGTTTGGAACAACTTGAGGGTGAGTAAATGATGACAGAATTTTCATTTTTGGGTAAGCCATCCCTTTAAATATACTGTATATATATTGTCAAAATATATAAAACCTTATATTCAAAGTAGGGTTTTATTGAGAAACAAAATTGTCTCATTAAAATATAATTATACATTTGCACCTTAAATTAATAATTCCCCTTGAAGGCATGTCATTTTACTAAACTCACATAGTATATTCCAACCAAAAACGAATGGCTCAAAATATACCCCAGCACAGCTTGATATCATTTGGCCGTTTATAGACCATTTCAAGGCCAAATATGAACTCTAGGAAGTCTTAATAATTCCCCGTAGGTTTCTCTCCTATTGAGGAAAAAGAGTTTGTTCTATCATTCCCAAAGTGCTTTAGCATATGTATCCCATTTATGGCTGATGTTCTGTTAACATTTTTCATACCATCAGTCCAAGACCAGCTTTTCTCATTGTGCTGCACAAATCATGCATTGGTCAGTATTACTTCAAAAATTGCATGGTCATTATTTATTCAATCAATTAGTGAAATTGCCACAAAGCGCTGAGGTCGTGGTTTCGTGAAATGTGTTTTTCTGTTAGTGTTTTGCCTTTAAACCTCTTTTGTGTCTTATCTACCAGCTGACAGAGCACTACAGAGCCTGTATTTATCTCCATGTTGTTTTCTGCTTTGATCCTGAATTACATTTTTCACCCGTACCAGAACAGCTATCGGGGCAATCGCGAAAGTAGACAGAATCGCAGGACATGAGGACAGCTATAACATCCACAAACAAAATTACATCACGCCACCACACGGCCTCCACCACTGACCCACTGCATGCATGTGTGTAAAGATCTTCAAAGCCTGTCAAATGTCTGGAGGCATTAATCAGAGCGGCAGTTCACCAGGTATCTTTACAAGAGCTCGCATTCACTGCTCAAAGCATGAGGAAGAAGAGGGTTCATGACTCGGCCATGGACTTGACAGATGGAGCCGGTCTCCTTGCACTTCCTTATGTCTGATTGGTCATTTCTTTCTTGAGAAAGTCCCTGCATTCTTTCAGTGGTGGTGTATCTATCACAGCGATGAAGCATGGCAAAATACTTTTGGATGCAGGTGTTGTTTGCTGCATTTTGGCACATCTGAGAGGTTATCTGAGAAACTGCGAGATTCTGACCATAAGGGAATTTTTTCAGAGTCTGTGATTAAATTCACGCCTCTATTAACAAGATGGAGGCATTTTGATCTTAAACTTTGCTTAGATAAGCATTTTTAGTGGTGTGAGTGGAAACTTCAGCATTGCTGTCACCCATGATGCATCTGATTAATGAAAGTGGCCATCTAACATTACATTATCTCTGTTCTGTATCATTTCTCTGCTGTATTATCATCTCTTATCTCCACTGTTATACAATGTGGGTTAGTGCCGGCATATTTAGACGTTGTAGTGGTCATCTGGGGAAATTTAGCACAATCTTTCCCACCAATCTAGCAGTTTATAACATTCTCTAGTTGATGTGATTCCAAAAGATACAGACGCAACTGCAACTGACTCACTTAAGATGTTATCTCAATAACACTGACTGCTTTAAATCATCACACCATCATCACAAAGAGCACATGTAACGTGACGGGACACATACGCCTACACATTTACAGCTTAAACAAAGAGCTTATGTGTGACGTGAACGGTACCAGTCTAAACTGTTCCTCAAGGTGATAAAAACGAAACTGCTTTGCGAAAAAATATACAGTCCAGGTAGACACAATAAATGCCGCTGTGGGCCTTTGAAATCTTGCGCTTTGAGGTGCAGTGTGGGTAAGATGTCACACATTTTGAGAACACATGTTCCGTATGGTTGTGTGATTTGGTTTAGAGGACGCGCACATGAGTCTCGACTGCCTGCTGTGTGACGGATGGTCTGGTATTTCTTCATGTGAAAGATGTGCATTTTATTGATGGCTTGATGGGTCCTCAATCCATTCCTCTGTAATGCGTCATGAGAATGCATACTTGCACCTTTCCCCTAAGCCCACCCATATTGTCAGAAATACTGAGTAACAAAAAAAGTAGGGCTGTCAAAAGATTAATCACGATTAATCACATCCAAAATAAAAGTTTGTGTTTGCATAATATATTTGTGTGTACTGTGTATAATTATTTATATATATAAAAACACACACAATCATGTATATTTAAGAAAAATTGGTTATATTTATATATAACATATTTATATATAATATAAATTATATAAATGTATATAGAGTATATAAATGCTAATATTTCTTAAATATATACATGAATGTGTGTGTATTTATACATAATAATTATACACAGTACACACACATATATTATGCAAACACAAACTTTTATTTTGGATGTGATTAATCTTGATTAATCTTTTGACAGCCATAAAAAGTTATCTTTCCATTAAGAGACATGAGAATCAGTGTTGGGTAAACTTTGAAACTGTTTGCTAAACTATATACAAGCGACTCATATTTTGAAATAGCTAACCACATAAATGCTATTTAAAGGGATAGTTCACCCAAAAATGAAAAATCTGTCATCATTTACTCACCCTCATGCTGTTCGTGCATTTCTTTCAGAACGCAAAAGAGATATTGTGAAGAATGTTGGAAACCAAACAACTTTGGAGCCCACTGACTTCCATTGTGAATACACATTATCCTGAAGTGAGATTTAGATTGCAATGAGAGTCGAATCGGTGAATCATTTTGAATCACTTAATTTACACACAACTCTCCAAACTATAATGATTCAGACTTTCCAACATACGAGAGAGAACCGTTTAGAAGAGCGTGTTTGATTTGACCCTTCTTTCAGTTTGCGCTGCATGCATTACACGATTATGCTCTTAAAACTGTGATATGCTATAGCATTTTCTTCACCCTATATTTATTTAGCTTGTTACTAGAAAAGCTCCACTTTAAAAAAAATGCTATATGGGTAAGTAATCTCTCCACGTTCAGTTACACCCCAGCACTCACCCAGAATGGGAAAAGGTTTTTCCCCTCTTTAGAGCAGGTGCTCTGCATTTCCACTAACCAAGTTAATAAAAGAGTGTTATGTTACTGCAGGAATGAGAAAGACCTGCTGAAATAATAGCATTGACTTTTAAGTTGGTTGCCACCTTTTTATAGAAAGGTGTATGGATCTTGTAATCTTTATGACTCTTTTGTGTCAAATCTTTGTAAAACTGAGCAGTAATAAAGGCCTGTGGAGGTATTCAGGCTGTTTTGGTTTCATAGGTGTTAAGGGTTGCAGAAATGAGCAGGCTGTCTCCGGCACATGAGAGATGATATTTTGATGGAGTTCGCATTTGAGGTTGAAGGACCCAAGTGGTGGCTGCAACCTACAGGTTCACTCTGAAAGAGTCAAGTACCCTGTGGCCTCGATCCAACGTGTCTCCAGGCAGAAACGGCGGCCTCCTCAAGTTACATGGACTGTGGAGAATACAACAGCCATTTCTCCATTATAACCACATTCAAAACAGTGCTGTGTTGGGACATACTGTAGGAAACGCCATGATAGGTGAACCTCTCCTAAACCCTAATCTTCCTCATCTTCAGGTGTTCAACACCTCTGAAGAGACGCAGTGGATATACTCGCACTCACCTGCTGTACTTTGATGAGACGGGGTAGTACATGCACCCGAATAATTTGTAATCAGATTGATGGCTTAATCGGACTGAAAAGCCTTCATGCAAACACCTCAATAGATCCCAATGAGCTGTGACTGAAAACTTCGACCTGCAATAATCTGATTAACAGGGGGAAAAAATCTCAATCAGATTCAAAAATACCTTGCTGTACAGGAGGAATATGTTTACATTTGTTTTATGTTATATGTTATATGACAGTATTCAATCTATTTGGATAATTACTTACTTGGAGAGATTTACTTAAGATTAAATAAAACTAGAATACACCAATCGAATTACAAACTGCAGCATTCAACTAAATATTTCATTATAATAAGACAAACTGAAGTGCCGTGGTGGGCATCAAATCTGTAAATCATATTTTTGAATCAGTTAATTTACACAATTTTCTTTTTAGTCAAAATTTGTATGCCCTTTTTTCCGTTCCCTAACTTCCCTCCATCTTGTTCTCTCAGATGTACGTCATTGCTTAAGCTGCACGAGTGCCCTACTGGCAGAACCCTTGAAATGTCTTTAAATGGAACATCGTAAGCCCTTGATCACTTGGATGTCCAATGGAGCTGATTTATTATTCACAGTTTTTTCCTCATGAATTTGTTTTCTGCACCATTCTTTAGGCCTGTATGTATGCTTGGGCTGTTGGAAAAATGTACACAAACAAAAATTATAGCAATACAATAAACAGTACGATTAAGGTAGCTACAAGTGTTATGCAGTTAAATGTCAAAATAATTCCAATATCATAAACTAGAGTTGTGTGGGTGGGTGTAAATTAATTTAAGCATGATCTGCATGATCACAATCTTGTTGCACTGAGGTCTATGGATCTGCCTGAAGTGTACATTGAGTAGACTCGCTCCCTCTATCAAATTGAGGTCAAAATTCATTCCGATTGACAAATATTAGTGAGTGTACACGTGCCTAGTCTGAGTCTAAGGGGTGCCCGTGGATTGGAGATTGAGAGTAAGGATCATCGTCATGGAAGCGATCTGTCTTTCCGTAGAGTTCTGTGAACTTCTTTTTAGTATCAGGTGCATTGTCTTGGGAACCCCAGCTGATGCTCTGAAGTAGAATTAGTTTGAAATTTCCCACATTAAAAGCACCAAGACCAGGTGGCTCGATATTATATGGCCACACTGTGTAGAACCAAATCGGTTTGCATGTCTTTACACTGGAATGCTAGAGGCCATTTCAACACAGGTCATTTCTTACCTCAAACCATAGCTACTTTAAATCCGAACTGTCAACAGATACACATTTTTCACTCGCCTCTCTGAAGAACTTGGCATGTTTTCTGCTCCTATACAGCAAGGTTTGTCCCAACAACTTTTATTTATTTTTTTAAAGGGTGCTGTAACAGACTTTACTTGGTGTAGGAATTGATATATAAAAGAGATGGTTTTGGCATTGTGGGTTATTTACCTTTTTAATAAATCACATGCAGTGTTATAAATCGATCAACATTTCTGTTTCTCCTTTGCTATTATAGCGCACATGTGTTTTCGCTCCCCAACTGATAATCTTCCAGCATGACAAACTTCATAACTCTGCGACTGTCAGATCTAGTGTGCTCTCATCGGCCCATGTGTTCTGACTTGGTTACAGTAGTTAGATACTTGTGTGACATGTGATGGCTGCACTTGTTGAATAAGAGGCTTTCTCAAAAGTCCAGGAAACAGAAGAAGCTGTATGAAGCTGATGCTTAGGAAATAAAATGAGGAAGATTGTACATACAAGTCATACCCGAAAAAAGATGTTTGTTTGTTTGCGATCAGAGATTAGTTTTGCATGCACATTATGCTTGAGCTTTTCTCAAAACGAACTTAATTTTTCATGTTTGTAGTTACATTTAACCAGTGTCAATGTGATTTTTAGCAGATAAATGAAGTCAGTTTTAAGTTTACAAACAGAGTAAGCACAGGTGTAGTTCATCACATTAAATATGAATATGTTCTACTAACATTTGACAACCAGAAAGGTTGTACATACTTTGAATTAGATTTTTTTTTATATATATATATATATATATATATATATATATATATATATATATATATATATATATATATATATATATATACAGTATCTATTTAGTTTTATTGTGCCTGATTGCAGATGTGTCAGAATGTATGGTGTGATGCCTCTGTAATCTATAATTTTTGTCAAAAATAATGAAATAATGTCTAGGTTACTAATGTAACCCTGTTACTTGAAGGAGGGAACGGAGACATTACCTTAAACGACTGACGGATTGCGATCTCACCTGAGAGCCTAGTAACCATTAGTAACCTTGAAATTCCCTATCAGTCAGTCACGTTTGTCAGAACGACTGACGAATTCCTATAGAAGGTGTCACAACTGCTGCCCCTTCCAGCACCCTAAACAAGCTGTCCGGTCCCCCCGCGATGTTGGGGCAGAAGAAAGGAAAGGACAGTGCACAGAGAATGTCAATCACTGATGTTCCATTAACCCTAATCCTTTACAGTGAGACTATTGGATAACACTAGGAAAGAGTGCCCATTCCAACCAGAAAGGGATACTACGGAGAACACATCCTTCCTATAGGAAGGGGACATGTGGAGTTACACACATGGACTGACCGTCAGGGGAGTGCTACATATGGAAAATGTATGTGGTAGACCCCGCCTTGTGCAGAGAATCACAACATATTGGCATCTAGTCTAGGACAGGGTCTGACCAACCAGGCATTCACACAAGTACTAGACCTGGTGTCAGATGCCTCCGCTGCATCTGACTGCCGAGAATGCTGGAGGAACTCCACCAGGGGTTCACCAGCCGGGGAACTCACCTGGGGCCTCATTTATAAAACTGTGCGTAGGAACCTTACTAAAAGTGTACGTACGCACAAAAGCCAAAAATGGCGTACGCAAACAAAATATCAGATTTATAAAACCGTGCGTACGCACACCTGCACGCAATTTTCACTTTATAAATCACAGCCTAACTGATAATTTGCGCAAGCAAAAAAAAATCATTTACCGCCCTTTCTCCGCCCACATTCAACCATATATAGACAATGCAAATTACCTCATTAGCCATGCATATATTAAAGGAGCAAGGAAATTTGTGTTTTTTAAAACATAATGAGTGATAGGCCTACATCCATTTAAGAATGGAAGTGAAAGAAATTAAATTTACGTACTTTCAGCATATAGTTCCTTTTATGTCTTTAAACTAAACATGGATGTATGTATCTTTAGGACCCATAATGGTGATTTAATGTTATTAAGTTGGCTTGAGAAAGCCAACTTACTCAAATCCTATGTAAACTTATAAAGTTGGCTTGGAAAAGCCAACTTACTGAAATTTATTTAAACTTTTTATTATTATTCTTCTTACTAAAAATGTACAACTCTAACTCCTCCTAGAGCTTTAATTCTACAAACTCCAAACTCGGGTCAGACCTTCAGACTGTTCTGACTTGGTGTGCTATATCTTTTCAAACTGATTTGACTTTCAGTTTTCTTAAAAATTAATATTAAAAATCATAAAAATCCCATAGGCTTACATTGCAGAGTGCTCAAATTGAGCCAAGACTACGGCCATTAGTGTACAAGCCAAAAACTCAAATATAAACTCCCTGAAGCCCTAGATTCAATTAAACTAAATCTATCTATCTATCTATCTATCTATCTATCTATCTATCTATCTATCTATCTATCTATCTATCTATCTATCTATCTATCTATCTATCTATCTATCTATTATCTATCTATCTATCAAACTTTAACCTACTTTAAACATCAAACTACTTTAAACTTCTTCAAACTCTCTGGTCCGGCTTTCCCAAGTCAACTTAAAGTTTGTCTCAACAAGTTTGTAGTTTCTAGTTTGTATTTTTTGTTGTAACCGGGACCTATGAGCAACTTGTAAATATTGTAAATATCGAAATATGTCAAACTTAATTTTGCCATTTTGCAAAGGGTTAATTCCCTTTATCCGCAGTCAATTCCTCAACTCACCATCAGTGTCGCCAAACTGCTTTGTCTTCAAAATGTGCGTACGCATGGGTCAGAGTTTGCGTGGAGGTGCGCATATTTTCACGTCAAGTTTTTCTTTATAAATCCCACCTTTTGCGCAGGAACTGGCGTACGCATGTTTTCAGCCCCGTTTTGTGCGTACGCAAGCTTTATAAATGAGGCCCCACCTGAGGAGCAGTATAAGCACTTTTATCCCGTCCTCAGAGGGGAATGGCGCAGCAAGCGAAACACAGAGCCATCCTTCCCACATATTAAATGTTTCTACACAACACACGGGAAGATTCCGGTTCCACTCAGAGATTGTAGAATCTCGCGAATGTGTTAGGTGTCGCCCAGCCCGCAGTTCTGCATATGTTTGTCAGAGAGGTGCCATACACCAACGCCCAGGAGGAAGCAACACTCAGAGTCAAATGAGCCTTCACTCCGAGGGGGCACGGCTCGTCTTGGCATTGGTATGCCAAGACGATGGTCTCCACTATCCAGTGGGCCAACCTCTGCTTGGAGACAGCCTTTCCCTTCTGCGGGCCTCCATAGCAGACAAAGAGCTGTTCTGAGGTTCTGAAGCTCTACGTGCAGTCCACGTACAAACAGGACACACCAAGTTCACCACCTGGTCCCTCAAAGGAGTAGTGGGAACTTTGGGCACGTATCCAGGCCAGTGTCTCAGGGTGACGTGAAAGTTAGCCAGCCCAAATTCCAGGCACGCTTCGCTGACCAAAATTGCCTGCAGGTCCCCCACCCTCTAATCTACACTGACTGCAAGGGCTCAAATGGTTCTCTCTGTAGGGCCGTCAAGACCAGAGAGAGGTCCAAATAGGGAATGAGGCATTGCCAATGAGGATTCATCCTCCTAGCGCTTCTCAGTAACCTGAAGACCAAGTCTTGTTTCCCAAGAGACTTGCCATCTAAACCTCACTCCCATCCAGGTCATGGCACCAATGTAACCCGTCAGGTCCTACTAGCTTCTGTGCGGGCCTCGAACCGGGTCGCCAGCTTGGGAGGTGGGTGTGCTGACGAGGACGCTAAAGACCACAGTCTGGACTTATATTTGAAAGGATTGCCACTTCCATAGACATCGGTGTATATTTTAAAAACTATGAATGTTTTATCTCAGTTACTTATGTGTTTAAATGTCAGAAACATAAAATAAACATTTTATGGTTGAAAACACTGAATCGCTGAGCTCAGCACCATCTTTGGCTCAGCGCCAGCCTCAGTGAATGCAGATTTGAATTTAGCAGTTGATAACGTGAAGCACACTGATGTGACCATTTGCTTCCAAGGGTTTGATAGATAGATAGATAGATAGATAGATAGATAGATAGATAGATAGATAGATAGATAGATAGATAGATAGATAGATAGATAGATAGATAGATAGATAGATAGATAGATAGATAGATAGATAGATAGATAGATAGATAGATAGATAGATAGATAGATAGATAGATAGATAGATAGACTGGCTCATATTTTCTAAAATGCCTTTCTAAATACCACCCGCGGTGTATTCAGTCATTATAAAACTGAATGAAGGCCAAGGTTCCCTTTCGTTGTCACTTCGAGTTACGTCGAAATGACGACGAATGGGGTTCGCTTAGAAGCCTATCCTCTTCGAATATTAATAAAACGAGCCAATGGCAAGCAAATGCCATGGGTCTGCTGAATTTGCATAGCGTAACTCCGCCCCACTGTGTGGGTATATAAGGAAGTGAGCCGGCAACATGCAGATATGTTTTCGCTTTCGGAGCCAAGAGCATTCTTCACTCCACAAGCCATTCTGAGATCATCTCTCTTCACTCTTCGAGACGAGCTACTCTTCAGAAGTGTTGGTGTGACGGCGAATTCCAGCGAGCTTCATATTGCCTGCCGATCTGCGCAGTGGTCTGCCAGTCGTGTGTCTCTCCCTGGGCGCTTCAACACTGCTGTTTGAGTTTTATCTCTCTAAAAGAGCTGCACGCGGCGCGTCTTTTTAAAGACGGTTCGCCCGTGTGTTTCTGGGTGCGATACACAGATTAAATCAGCTGATGGGCACGGACGCTGTCTGATGTGTTTGGGCAAACGCACAGACAGCGTTCGTGGATGCGTCATGTTCTCATTGCGGGGACATGACCATCGCAATGTAACGATCGAGACTCGATGACCTCCTCGAGAGAGAGTCCCCTCATCCACACCCCGATCTATTCTCTCCGCAAGAGGGAATACTTCGGCTGGTGGCCAGGGTGATCAGAGGCTGCTGTGTGGAACCAACCCGACGATCTATCCTCGGTCCACACGCTCCTCTTCACATTGCAACCCGTGTGGTATCCGGATGAGATCGCTGACCAGTCCCGGCCAGAGGTCGCGGGCTGGTCCAGCATTTCATTCGATGCCCCGGCAGATGAAATCTTGTCTATCGCCGCATCACAAGGTGGGCGTGAGTACGCTGGAGAAGACTCGGCTGTGCTGCCTCCTCCGGGTGTGCCAGCATTGCCCGAGTCTGAACCAGAACTCTGCCATGCTTCCCCGGGCAGTCGCGAGCATTTGGGCTTGTGTGGAACCCTCCGCCATGTCCCAGGTGCTTAAAGCTGATGATCGGTTTTTGGGGACGCACCGGCACACGTCGGCCCGCCCCCAATTCCTTTCTTCCTGGACGTGCATGAAGAGGTCATGAGATTACTCAGCGGCCTCTTCCGCCTTCTCTGCCCTCGATGAGGTCGCGGCCAGTGGGTACACTGGGGTTCCCCCTATGGAGTGTTCTGTGGCAACACAACTGTGTCCCCACAGCGCCTCCACTGGCGTGGCGGCCCTAAGCACCCACCCACCCCAAAGCATGTAGGTTTTTGTCTACTCCGGTGGCAGAGATCTATAGAGCTGCGGGGCTGGCTGCCACCTCACTGCATGCTATGCCCATCCTTCAGGTCTACCAGGCCAGGGGTGCTCATTGCTAATGCACGAGGGTAGGGCTGGTCCAGGGCTCTTGCAAGAGCTGCGTGCCGCCACCGACCTCGCTCTACGGGCGACGAAGGTGACCACACGCTCCCTGGGTCAGGTGATGTCCACATATGTGGTCCAGAGACAAAAACTGGCTTAGTCTGGTTGATATGGGCGAGGCTGAGCGAAGCCGCTTCCTCAACTCCCCATATCCCAGACTGGCCTCCTCGGCGGCGCAGTCGAGGACTCTGCCCAGAGTTCTCGGCTGCCCAGGGCGGACTGAGGCTCTGATCCCGCGGCCAGCTGCTCAGCCGCCGGCTCAGCTGCCTCATTCCGCTCGCCGCCGAGGGCGCCCTCCTGCGACACTCCCTGCCGGCCCTAGCAGCACCCTTCACCCAGGCCGTGCCGTGGAGGTAGTCGCAGGAAGGCGCCCCAGCCCGTACCAGCCCCGCAGCAATGCGGTGCTCCCGTTACGGGCAGCTCAGAGATGGGTTGCAGTTCTTTCTAGGAGGTGGTTGCAGGGCCACTCCTTCCCCCGGTGGAGGGCCGGGGGAAAACCTCTTTTTCCAAAGAACTGTCTCTCCCATCTCTGAGCACACAGAGTTCTCGGACGACAGTGCGCGCCACCCTCGGGTCCCGCCACTCTCGCCCTCCTCTGTCTCAGAGTTCTCGGATGACAGTGCGCACGCTCACGGGCCTCGCCACTCTCGTCCCCCTCTGTCGCCAGACCCCTGCCAGAGCACGCCCCTGTGGAACGCTGGTCCTTCCCTGGCCTCCTCTGGCAGGACGCGGCTAATGACCGTGCCCCCACACCGGGCCGCTATGCCACCCACGTCTGGGCCGGTCATTCCGCTTCGCTGCACCCCCGGGGGGACGTCTGTCGTTCGCATGACCCCGCTGGCACAGTCCGTGGGAGCCTGGTTAGAGCTTCCCCCCTGTCCCGCTGGCTTGCGCGAACCATCAGGCTCGGCTATGCGATTCAGTTCGCACGGTCTCCTCCCCGCTTCAGGGGAGTCCGCCTTACTATGGTCGGTGGCTATGTCCCTGTCATGAGAGCGGAGGTCGCCACCCTGCTGGCGAAGGGTGCGATCGAGACTGTCCCTCCAGCCGCTATGAGGTCCGGCTTCTACAGCCCTACTTCATTGTCCCCAGGATATCCGGTGGGTTACGGCCAATCCTGGATCTGCGCGTCTTGAACCGTTCCCTTCACAGGCTTCCGTTCAAGAGGCTCATGGCCAAGCGCATTTTCGAATGTGTGCAGCCACAGGATTGGTTTGCAGCGATCGACCTGAAGGACGCCTACTTCATGTCTCCATTTTTTCTCGACACAGACCGGTCTTGCGGTTTGCTTTCGAGGGGCAGGCATACCAGTACGCAGTTCTCCCATTCGGGTTGGCCCTGTCTCCTCGCGTCTTCACGAAGGTCGTCGAGGCAGCCCTTGTGCCGCTACGGCAGCACGGGGTTCGCATCCTGAATTATCCCGATGACTGGCTAATCCTAGCTCACTCTCGGACCAGGGTTGCGAACACAGGGACCTAGTGCTCCGGCACTTAGCCCGTCTGGGCCTTCGGGTCAACTGGGAGAAGAGCAAACTTTGCCCCGTGCAGAGGATCTCTTTTCTCGGTAGGAAATTCGACTCGGTCGCCATGTGCGCGCAGCTTACGAGCGCGCGCGCGCAGTCACTGCTGACTTGCCTGAGACAATCTGAGGGCAAGAGTGCGGTTCCACTGAAACTTTTTCAGAGGCTCCTGGGGCATATGGCATCTGCAGCCGCGGCAACGCCGCTCGGATTGCTTCATATGAGACCGCTTCAGCACTGGCTTTGCGATCGAGTCCCGAGGTGGGCATGGCGTCAGGGCACGTTCCGAGTACCAGTTACTCCGACCTGCCATCAGACCTTATCCCCGTGGACGAATCTCAGCTTTCTCGGGCCGGAGTGCCCTTAGAACGAGTTTCCAGGCATGTTGTTGTCTCAACGGATGTCTCCTCCACGGGCTGGGCCGCCATGTGCAATGGACATGCTGCCGCGGGCTCCTGGACAGGTCCCCACCGCCTATGGCATGTCAATTGCCTCGAGTTGCTGGCAGTACGTCTCGCTCTGCACCGCTTCCGGGCGCTGCTCAAGAACCAGCACGTACTAGTCCCATCAGACAATACCGCGACAGTAGCGTACATCAACCGACAAGGTGGTCTACGCTCCCGCCGTATGTCGCAACTCGCCCGCCACCTCCTCATATGGAGTCAGAAGCATCTGAGGTCGCTTCAAGCCATTTATATTCCGGGAGACCTGAACTGTGCAGCCGACGAGCTCTCACGGCTTCAGCCTCTTCCGAGAGAATGGAGACTCCATCCCCAGGCGGTCCAGCTGATTGGGATCAGTTCGGGGACGCACAGGTAGACCTGTTTGCCTCCCACGACTCGTCCCACTGCGCCCAGTTTTACTCCCTGACCGAGGGCACGCTCGGCACGGACGCTCTGGCGCACAGCTGGCCCCGGGGCCTCCGCAAGTATGCGTTCCCCCAGTGAGCCTTCTTGCACAGACCTGTGCAAGATCAGGGAGGACGAGGAGCAGGTCATATTGGTTGCGCCGCACTGGCCCACCCGAACCTGGTTCTCAGAACTTGTACTCCTCGCGACAGCACCTCCCTGGCCAATTCCTCTGAGGAAGGACCTCCTTTCTCAGGGACGGGGCACCCTTTGGCACCCTCGTCCCGATCTTTGGAACCTCCACGTGTGGCTCCTGGACGGGACGAGGCAGGTTTGAGTACCCTACCACCAGCGGTGGTGGCTACCATCACTTCCGCTAGAGCGTCGTCCACTAGACATGCCTACGCGTTGAAGTGGAACCTCTTCGTCTTTGGTGCTCTTCTCACTCAGAAGACCCCAGATCATGCCCGATCAGTGTCGTGCTTTCCTTCCTGCAGGATGGGTTGGAGCGAAGGCTGTCTCCCTCCAACCTGAAAGTATATGTTGCCGCTATCGCCGCACATCACGATGCAGTTGATGGTAAGTCCGTGGGAAAGCACGACCTGGTCATCAGGTTCCTGAGAGGAGCGAGGAGAACACAGCCTCCTCGCCCTCCTCTCGTTCCCTCTTGGGACCTCTCAGTGGTACTAAATGCCCTGCAGAGTGCTCCCTTTGAGCCTCTGCAATCAGTGGAGCTTAAGTTCCTGTCAGTTAAGACAGGGCTCCTGGTTGCTTTGGCCTCCATAAAGAGGGTAGGGGACCTGCACGCATTTTCTGTAGACGAAGCGTGCCCGGAATTCGGGCCGGCCTTTTCTCACGTGATCCTGAGACCCCGGCCTGAATATGTGCCCAAGGTTCCCACCACTCCCTTCCGGGACCAGGTGGTGAACCTGCAAGCGCTGCCCCTGGAGGAGGCAGACCCAGCCTTGGCATTGCTCTGTCCAGTACGCGCACTCCGTGCTTACTTAGACAGAACGCAGTGTTTCAGGACCTCAGACCAGCTCTTTGTCTGTTATGGTGGGAAGCTGAAGGGAAAGGCTCTCTCCAAGCAAAGGTTGTCTCACTGGATAGTGGACGCCATTGCTTTGGCTTACAACAGCAGCAAGGTCGACCGTGCCCCCTTGGTGTGACGGCCCACTCCACCCGGAGTGTGGCCTCCTCTTGGGCTCTAGCGCATGGCGCCTCGCTAACAGACATCTGCAGAGCTGCAGGCTGGGCGACACCCTACACATTCGCCAGATTATAGCTATAATCTCCGAGTGGAGCCAGTGTCCTCCCGTGTACTCGCTTCAACCAGCCGGTGCTAGGACCCGCTCAGGTGTCTTCGCTTGCTCGCCATTCCACTCCACGGACTGGATACGTGCGATATTCCTCAGGTGAGCCTGATAAGCCCTGAGTTCCTCCAGCGCTGTTGACGTCAACGCCAGAGTTATGCCTCCGGCAGCTTTCGCGTTGGCTAGGTGCTACCATGTGCATGGTTCCCCCTCTGGGCGACCCCCACGTGTGTATTCCACTGTAAGCCTCTCTCGAGCATGTGTCTTTCCCTTGGCAAGCCAGTCTGCCACCCCTGGGGTTGAAATACTCCACCCTACGGGCTGGACACCCCAGTGTTTTCCGTATGCACCCCCCTCCGGGTCATATGTTATTCTTAAGTCCCCCCTTCGGGCGGGCACTGATTGCATATTCCACTGAGATATGCTCCCAGTGTACCTTGGTATTCCTGTGTTAAGTAGGAGTCCTTCGTCCGTGCTAGTCACGACAGGGAGCTCAGACTTACGCAGGGCACTGGAAGACAGCCGAGGTGGCGTGATTGGACTGGTAACCCCATTCGTCGTCATTTCGACGTAACTCGAAGTGACAACGAAAGGGAACGTCTCGGTTACGGATGTAACCCTCGTTCCCTGAGTAGGGAACGGAGACGTTACGTCTTCCTGCCACTTCCGCTGTACCGCTGGAACAGCCGAGTTCAGCCTTGGCTCCTTCAGCGAAGAAACATATCTGCATGTTGCCGGCTCACTTCCTTATATACCCACACAGTGGGGCGGAGTTACGCTATGCAAATTCAGCAGACCCATGGCATTTGCTTGCCATTGGCTCGTTTTATTAATATTCGAAGAGGATAGGCTTCTAAGCGAACCCCATTCGTCGTCATTTCGACGTAACGTCTCCGTTCCCTACTCAGGGAACGAGGGTTACATCCGTAACCGAGACGTTCTCTGTGCTCTCCAGCCCTGCAGGGAAGACCTGGCAGACTTTGAGGGATTCAGCTGGCATACTATCAGACAGGTAGTTGGGAGGATTTAATGTGGAACAGTTCGCTTTCTATGGCAGTGAACCTGTTGCAAACAGAGGGGAGAAAGAGATGTAAGATGAATCCTGGCTGATCACAGTATGGCCTGGGAAAGTCAGCCAAAACATGGGAGAATGGGTTTCACGGATCCATAAAAGCTTTGCATTTGTCCGTGTGAACATTTGAAACAAAAGTACGACACAAATTTGTAATTTTCTGATTTATTATGGAAACACTGATGACAAAACCAGCAGTGTAGCTGTGTCGATTAAGACGTCTATGAAAAATACTTCTTCCAAACTTTGGATTTTTGAAACGGCATGAATCACTGTTGTCAATAAGAGGCCAAACGCATTGTCTAAAGTGCCAGGTTTTGCTAATTTCTTTCTTTTTGAAGATAATGTGCATGTAAAAACCTGTTGTGAGACAGCATCCCTGGAAAAAAAGAAAGCAGAATGAAAACAAAAACACTCCTGTGGGATGTGTGACCGCTCTCACCTCCGAACCCAGCAGTTGCTTGCTGGTTTCAAATCACCCTAACGACCACATAATGACCTCACTTGAGTCACCTGCTGCTGTGACCAGGCTTGACCTGGCATCTCTTCTGGAAAAAAATCTGTAGCCTTTTAGAAATGCCTCACAGAAACTATGTGGACTAACATGCCATTTCAGCTGCTCGTGTTTAGCTTTTCCGGTTTCGTTTTTGTACAGTCCGTTCTAAGGAATATTGGAATCCCAATTGGGTTAAAGTGTAGATAAAGACTGTAGTTTTTTAGTAAATTGATAAGGAACTCAAGCATACAATGGAGCACATCTGAGACGAGGAATGTTATGGAAAGGAAACTATCTCGCTGGATACATCCTGCCCTATGAACAAAGGCCTTTGCCAGATGAGACCCCTGGGACCTTTGCACCACTCTTAAACACTCAGAACATTTATGCTGCTTTAAATTTCCTTTTACATCTTTCCCTTGATATCTCAGCTCAGGGATATTGTTTTCCAGAGCTGCAGGTTTTTATTTCGAATGCTCTGAATCACATATGTTCGCCTTTCCTGGTCAAAGTTTCGACATGGTTTTAGTTATAAGCTCAAATAGTCACATTCGACAGATCACCTTTGTAGTGCGATCACTTTCAATTTGGATCTTTTTTTAGAAAATAATCTAATTGTTGTGTGAAGTGATGTTTATTTGACATTGACAAATTTAGTACTTTAATGCAGTTCATCTGAGTTGCTGTTTCTTTTATATTTGACACCATAACATTACATTGTTTGAAAAGACACTCTTCAATGGACATTCAGTGACCGTTTGGAATTAGGGAGCTCAGCCATTGCGCCAATTCCCATGAAATCTCTCGATATTTCTTTCAGTTGTTCTCCATTCGTAATTAGTCGTGGTCAGGCTGATCAAAGGACTCAGGCGGCCAGTTGCATGTGAACCAGCATCTCTCGTGATGACATCCACAAACCAGAATGAAATATGAAATATCAAGTTTCCACGGATGTATGGACTTGTAAGGGAAAAAAGCGAAAGAATCGGGGGATTTTCACACCGATAATGTGAAACATTTGGTGCATGTTGTTGGCCTCTGAAGAGGAAAATCCGGAGCCAAAAGCGGTCTGGCAGTAAAACAGAAGCAAGTCAAATGCTAAAACAACAGCAGTCATTGAGAATCACTGATTTAGATGTCATTACAGCATCTTCCTACACTAGATAGCTGGGCTCTCGTGGAAGACAAGAATGATTTGTGCTCTCAGGCATAGCATGGCGTGGCTTACCATGAAGGAAACAAAACAGACCTGTTTTTACTTGCGTTCCACTTAAACATCACAATATGTTGCCAGAAAAATAACCACTTTTTTGCAGCTGCAATAAATATTTTGATTAATACAAAATGGCTCTCTGCATATTTTGCTGTCAGACATAATGGAAGCCCATTTTGTCCGAGTAAAAAATAAAACATGTAATTGAGTAAAGACATATAAACTGTTAAATATGAAGTTGCAATTTCAAGAAATAAAGTCCACAAATATGAAGTGATGTAGAAGGCATGTAAAAAAGGGATCATTTAGAATTACTGGTATGCGTTTCGAGACCCGATCTTTGTAATATGTCTTGGTTATGAGGTAATCATATGTCAACAGGACCAACTAAGATTAGAGACTACGATTAAGACTCAGAACTAAGAATTACACAGTAAAAAAAATTTATTAAATGGCTTTCACTGTGTAAATCACTCTCTTCAAATAAATACAACCAGTACTATCTAGCAGTTTACTATCGGTCATATCATGTTGAAGTACTTGCGCTGCATTGTAAGACACATTTGAGGCCAGAGCCGTGCAGAGCTGAGGTTTGCACAAATTTGTTTATCTGAACCAAATGACTCACTTCATCCTGCTGCTTCATTTGGAGGTAAATGCGGTATAGAATTACCCTACGGCCACTCACTCCATCTTTTGTACAAAGGCTGATTCAAACAGACCGGTAAGAGAGAGTTATCGCTTCCCCGCCCATCAGATGTTCCCCTGCAGCTCCGAATGAAGTAGCAGACTTTGTAACAAACAGCGTTGTCCGAGACAGGTGCAGGTGGCAATCAAAGTCTTAACGACCAAACGTATGGCCTCCTACCAAGCTGTATAAGCAAATAAACAGAGGGCGCTTCAAGTGGACGGATGTGTAACTTCTGCTTGATGGCGGGCAAAGTGTAACAGAAGCTAAACGACGCTTTATCTGTTTAGCAGACGCGCCCCTGCTCAAAAGTGTGGAAGCCATTGCCAGTGCAAAAGGCCACCGGCAGGGATAGAGTGTGTTTTTAATTGCCCTCTATGCTTTCTCCATGTGTGGAGGCCAGATCTAATCTAAACAAGTGAGTGTTAGGCAGATTAAAAGTGTCTGTGGACTGTGTTAAAAAGTCTTAGCTAGCCTGTCCAGTCACTATCTTAACAGGCTGCACACATGGGAGTCGACAGTACAAAGAAGCACATAAATCTCCAAAGTGCCTTTGTCAGCTTTACACCCAAATTAAGGTTATAATGGACCGCGGTGGGGAATGTTTCCCCTTGAGATCATGTCACTGACCTTCTACATCCGAGTCTTTGCTTTGGTTTATGTCACTGTGTTTCTGAAACTGACAGGGACTGTGTGAAAACGCACCCAGAATAAACTACTGATTTGTTTCCAATCATGCACATTTATAAAAAATAAAAAAATGAAACTATTATATAGTTTTTAATCATTTTATATACGTTTAGTGTTGGAGAAGTTTCTTATGCTTACCAAGGCTGCATTTACTCGATCAAAAATAGTACAACTTAGTACAAATAATATTTGAAATATTACAATTTAAAATATCTGTTTTAAAATTATTAAGTGTATTTTATTCCTTGAGCTGAGTCTTCAGTGTCACATGATCCTTCAGAAAAATATGCTGATTTGCTGCTCAAGAATAATTTCTTATCATTATCAATTAATGTTGTAAAACAAATTGTGCTGCTTAATATTTTTGTAGAAACCATGGTATATATTTTTTAAGGATTATTTGATGAATAGAAAGTTTAAAAGAACAGCATTTATATATGACATAATATGGCTGAATAAAAGTATAAAAAAAAAATTAATCAACGTATATATTTTTTTAGATTTATATAAAAATCAATCATATTATTGGCTAAATAACCCCCAATACACTGTAAACCCGAATAAATTGGCAAAACTAAATCAGTAACATCACAAAATTCTACATTAGGAAAATCAGTGCAAGAAGCAGAACTTGCAGATTTTTATTTTGTACTCGTACAGTTTAAATACTCTTAACTTGTAATATTCGAGTAAGCTAATTCATACATTTAACTTAAAATTGTCATGTAATCTCAAATTAAATATTTTTAGCAATGGAAACATGTCTGCTATAGCTTATTCAATAAATGCAAACTTGCTAATTGATAACACAATGCTTTTATAGCATAGCAATTGCTGAATGAGTATGACAATGTAGAACATAACCCTCCAAAAAAACATCATTACAAACTCTTCTAGCATTAATTCATTCATTTACATTGCACAAAAAAAAACATTATAGAAAACTTAACATTTACTCTCCATTTTGAGTGTCGTGGCAAAGTTAAATTTAAGTTAGTCTTAATTAAAAGATATTCATAACTCAAAGCAATGAAACAATTCAGATTACTTAAAATGTGTCAGTTTTGTGAACTCAAAAGAAAAAGAAAGTTCTAAATTCTCATAAAAGTTAATTTGATTGAACTAATTTGTTTAATTTGTTAGCCAATTCATTATTTTGAGTGTTTACAGTGATCAATGTCATACTGTACATCTGAGTGCCTGATTTAGCTGTAAAATGTGAAATCAAGTCTTTGTGAGGAACAGCAAAGAGGAAAGAACACATAAATGATTTAAACCTTTTATGCCTCTTCAACCCTGTTAAAACACTGTATAGCATTTTGTCATAAAACATTTTTGCTATTGCCAAATGGCGACATTTTATAAGGCCTGCATGTGCCATGATGTAATTTTGGTCTTGATTTTGTAGTTTTGTTCAGTTTGCTTTGATATCATTCACTTCCTTCAGAAACATGGTTTTCCAATTACAAGCTAACTGGCGATAACATAGAGACTGTAACCCTAACAGCACCTAACACATGTGCACATGACATGTTTTAGGCCAATAATATTCTGTTTTATCACTGTCTAATAAAATCTGGGTAAGCATGCCAGGATTAGCCAAATAGGATTAGCCATTTTTACATATAAAATACCGGGTGCCCTTTTTTGGAGGCTGTGAAAATTGATTTAGACCTCTTCAGCTCAATGCTTTTCAACAGTGACAAATTATTTGACTCATCTTTCCTCCTTTTGTAACACAGTGCCTGCTTTCTGTGTCTGGTTTAGATCTTTTGTTTTATGGGCCGACTCATGGACCACCACCAAGGTCTAATTGCTTCAGCATAACCTTTCACTCCTTTGGTCATGATTAGTTTTCCTACTTCTTTATCATGTGACTGACAAACAGGACCATCTCACAAATTTGTGACTGTCCATTTCATCTGTGTTTGTGATTTGATGGTTGAGGACGAATGTGCACAAAATAATGTCACTTGATTATCCACCAATGTCCTCTATACCAATCAGTTAAACATGTCGTCTTAATGATTTATTTGATTATTCTCTTAGGAAATTGAAGTTGAACGTTTGTCATCAACCCATATGGGTCATTCTTCAAAAAATAAGACTGTTTAAATTACAGTTTAGCTTTATGAACTACTATCATTATGCATAAACACCTCCATTGCGGGAGTTAACAGTTTCATTCTCACTTTCTTTCTTTCTTTCTTTCTTTCTTTCTTTCTTTCTTTCTTTCTTTCTTTCTTTCTTTCTTTCTTTCTTTCTCGCTCTCTCTCTCTCTCTCTCTCTCTTCACCACATAGGACCCATAGTTGAGCCAGATCTGTTGTTTTATTTCCACCTGCCAAGGATTATGTTATATGAGGACTGTCAGCGTCTCTTTGATGCAATTCTTGGATGGAGTGGAAGTCAACAGCAATGACTTCAACATGTGTCTAATCAGATGGTCGGCGTTTTGTGAACTTGAGCTGCTTTGTAGCTTTCAAACATGGATCAACTTTTCTGAATTAAGGACCCTGACTGTAAAACAAAAATTAAGTGCGGACACAAGCTTTCATTCACAGTCATGGCGGTTGATAATCAAGCAAATGATATAGAAATGATCTTTGTGCTGGAGAATACAAGGATTGTAGCCCCTGAGTCCTAAATATGAATATCCTCAACAAGAGTGTATGTATTCAGTGTTGCCAGACGTACGATAATTATTGTATTTGTACGATAAATTTGACCTCTGTACGATGTACAATCAATAATGAAAAAAATTCCTTCAAACACTTCAAATAATGGTCGTTATAGGGCATAGGTCTTCTATACTCATTGGTTATAGATTGTACATTCTATATATTGCGTCCTCTCGACCAATCATTGTGGAGAATGAGACTCTCTCACGAGCATTTATAAGTTATCGTTCCTTTTGTATATTTCTATACAAAGTTGTATATCATAAACATGTCATCTCTTTATGTTTTGCAAGGGAAAAAATAAGAAAATAAAAAGTTCCTGCCGCGGCGCTTGATCATCGCTGAGGTTGATAATTTAGCAATAAAGTACTGTTGCATGTCGTGTCAAAAAGTTGTTGGTCTAGAAGATAAATAGATGTATTCTGTACGTTTGACTCGTGTACGATCATTTTCTTCCAAATACGATAATTTTGAGCTTCTGGGACGATATTGGACATTTCCAATCTGGCAACACTGCATGTATTTCTCTAAACAAATCATACTTAACAGACAGGACTTTTCTTGTGCTTTGCTGTGTTATCTCAGGGAAAGGTATGCATGAAGATTATTTCTCACTGACGCAGAGCTATCTGTTTATGATCGACTGCTTTCTTGAGCTGCAGGAGCGTTAACAGGGATAGGATAGATGAAATATCTGCCTGTCTCCTGCTCTCTCTTGCTTTCTGGCTCTATTTCTCTCTTTTTCCTTTTCTCATTGTCTCACAAGCTGTTTTTGGTATTTATTTTATATATATATATATATATATATATATATATATATATATATATATATATATATATATATATATATATATATATATAATTTGTATTATTATTATTTTTCTCCAGATGTGAGAAACATTTTTTTTTTTCATTAAATATTTCATTTAAAGTCATTAAAAAAAAAAAATTCTTAGTATTATTTTTGTCCCATTGTTGTTACATGTTCACTGGATTTGTGTTCCTTGGTTTTAAAATGTGGACCTTTATTTTGAAGTGTTTTGCTGTTTCTATTGTTTTAAATTTTTTTCACTTCCTGTGTTTAGTTCCTGTCTGACTTTGTTTCCTTCAGAGATGGTCTTATTATTGGGAGATACGAGCATAGATATCATATAATAAAGGCTAGATGTCTCGTCCGCGCTGCTGGCCAATGGAGGTTGACGTCCGCACACGGTGGCCATCTTGCCACAGGGGGCTCGCTCACTCGTAACATTGTGTTTTAATGGTGCATGTACTTTTTAAACAACCATAACTTGCTAAATTTTCTACCGATTTTCAAACGGGTTGGTTTGTTATAAACGTCAGAGATGTAGTTATGACACTGCATACTTATGAATAATTATAATACTATATATTTCAGCATGTTCAAGCATCCAGAATTATAGCCACGTTAATAACGTTTGTAAGAAACCAAACCGTTTGTAAATCCGTCAAGATTTCAGCGAGATAAGAGTATTTGTGTTAGTGCTGATCACTCACCTTACTTCAGATACCACAGAGCTCGCCAGAAAGCTTCCCTGTGACAAGATGGCCGCCGGTGATGCCGTTCGAGACTCCGCCTTAAGACATCTAGCCTTATGGCTATCTATGGATACGAGGGTCCTCCGCTTTACCATTGGAAAGAGCACAACGACCAACTTGGATCACATGTGCACTGACAACCAATCATATTACAGCCTTCAAGTCATTTAATTTGTTAAAGGACAAGTTCGGTATTTTACACTTAAAGCCCTGTTTACAGATCGTATCTGATGAAATAGAACGGTTAAGATTAAACTTTGGACAGATGCTGCTGTCGCGAGAATTTTAGGTTTATATCGCTTTCCCCCCTCACCCCCACAATGGTTGTCTATGGCCACTGGAAGATTCCTTCCTAAAACACATTAAACTTTCGTTTACAAAGACGTGAAACTCACCGAGTGGTCAGGGGTGTTCACTGATACGGTCCCAAAAAAAATAGCTGAAAAAGATGCATTCCAACAGGTTTTATCGTAGTTTTTGTCCAACTCCATGACTTGTATTGAATGTGCTGTGTGAGGTGCGGTATTACTCCGCCGCTTGAGTGTCTATTATTCAAGCTCTCAACGGAAGAATCACTGGTGTGACACGTTTGGCAAAATAGGTCCTAAATAAACCTAAAATTCTCGCGACAGCAGCATGTGTCCAAATTTTAATCTTAACCGTTCTATTTCATCAGATACGATCTGTAAACAGGGCTTTAAGTGTAAAATACCGAACTTGTCCTTTAAGAGTTGTGCGACAGTCAAACACTGTTTGCAGATATCATAGAAATGAATGAGAAGTGCCGTAAACTGAATGCTACCTGTCACGCAATTGTCCATGACTTATCTTATAGATTTTCAGTGCACACTAGACATAGATCAATCTAAAATGACATCAATAAAAAAGGCCTTTTTTCTAACCCGCGTACCGCAGTGTTAGCAGGTGTTACACTTTTTCCGGCCACAGTTGCAGGCGTGCCTTCAAGTGGCTTTGGTTTCCTTAGTTACCCTTGTTAATCACCATAGTAATTAATCAGTCTCACCTTTGCCTTGTTAACCTCTTGATAGTCTGTGTGTGTGTGTTTATATATAGATACATACCCCAGTGTTTCAGCTTTTGTTGGTCGAATATAATATAAATATTTTGGATTGTAAATTTATCTCAATTTATCTGCTTTTGGCAGGTGTAGTAAACTTTGGACACTGAGTTTTTGTGATAATATATTAATTATATTTTGCAATATCACAATAATGGGCTGGAGCTCATCTGATGTGGCACACTTGCTGTTTATCATCTACACAAAGCTAACATTTTCCATCTCAGACCAGCCCGTTCTTCAGTTCATGGAAATTTCCTATATGAAAAACGTATTCTCTGTTAATACTGCCACATGTTCTTATCAGCACTTAAACACCCTCTTTGTTTTGTGCAAACAAGACTCTGTTTCCTAAAACAGATTTGCACCCTCATCCCCTCTGCACTCGAAAACATATTAACATTTTCACCCGGCTGCATCTGGACATAAAATAACCACTGAAAGAGAAAGAGTGAGAGAAAGCTGCATGTGCATCTCCATTCAAGCAGACATGGAGCTGGAACACTGACAGCAGTGTTCATAAGGTTTCAATATCTGAAAGGTGACCACCCCCACCCCCTCCTCCTCCTCTACAGTGTCATGTAATACAAAACTGTGGGAGACTGTAAAAATATTAGCATGTGAAACATTAAAACTAATTCCACCTTTCCTGGTCCCATTAACACACCATATCTGGCTGCCCCCTCTTGACCTTGTGGTCTATTCGATACAATACTTTTTTCTTTTTTTACAAGAGAAATGAACAGACATGTTCTCTGAGATGTGTGTAAGCACAAGACAAATCTGGGACAAGCATTGTAAAACGAAATCCTTTTTCTGTTCTTAAAAACACATTGAAATGTGATACTTATTGAGCTTCTGTTTGTACATAATACTGTTACTGAAAAATGATATGATTTTAACAGCACTGGCTGAGGAATATTGTTAGAAAAAAATATAGTTTCTAATGATAAAAAAAGTCTAGGTAATATTATAAGAGCCTGTATTTGGCTATATGTAAGGCCTGTCCTGTTGGAATGTTCTTTGTCAGCCAAATAAAAAAACAGGTACTGGCCAAGTTAATATAACTGCTTTACATTTGCGAACAATTTCATGACTGTCTAACAGTAGACAGTCTCCGGGCAGCTATTGCTAAGGTTTGGCCATGAGCCGGCTGAATGCGGACGTGTCTTTCACTTGTTCGTCATCATTCAAAAGCTCATTTGTCCCATCAGCCAGCCGTACAGAAGCAGACAGCGCCGATCTCTCTGTGAAGGCATTGATTGGCTGACGTGTGGGATGGAACGTCCTACTCCTCTCTGACTCCACACTCATTTCTCAGCCTGAAGAAAGGAAGCTCATTTATCTCCAGTGTCACTCCTTTTTTTTTTTTATTCCTTCATTTTCTTTGGCTCTGTTCGTGCACATACAGTCTGTGAGTCACTGGAAGCCTTCATTCATTCAAATGTCAAAAGATGCTATTTTAGAAGATGGTCATAGGTAATTAATAATCCTTAGAAATTAATCATTTCCGTAGAGGATTTACATGGTATGAGCTCAGTTGAATAATTACATGCACATTTATTTTCTACTCAGTGTGAAAAAAAGTGATAATTTTCACATGTGTGAGGATAGCCTGAGATCACTAGTGACGTTTTTTAAAACACTATTCTGTTTTTTTTTATTGAATAAAATATTATTTCATGCTAAATTATATAATTAGCATAACAATTTTAATTGAAAAAATTTACATGTTTGTCTTAGTATTTAATGTGTAATTCCTGTTATGCAACACCTATGTGCTCTTTAAATAAAAAACATTCATACACTTGAACTTGATTAATTATAGCTTGAATATTCAAACAATGGAAAGAAATTTAGCAGGACACCTAACAGGAAATAAAGAGCTAATGTTATTGCCATTGCTCAGTAAGAGAGAAAAAGAAGATATATTTTGCCATTCTGAAATGTATGGACTTTTTTTAAAGAGTGCCAACTAATACTAAATTACTAAAAAATAATCTAATACTAAAAAACATCACAAAATTCATTAAATCCATTATTAGTCATTTTTGCTTTTGTTTTCCCACCTAAAATAATGTAACTTCCTGAAGAATGGCATCCTTAAGGATCTGGCTTTTGTTAATTAAAGTGATATTGCAAAAGATTAATCAGATGGTATTCTGAAAGAAGGTCTCCTGGTCTGATGAGTCACGTTTTCTTTTACAACACATGGACGGCCATGTGCGTGTGCACCATTTACCTGGGGAAGTGATGGCATCAGGATCTACAGTGGGACAAGGACAAGCCGGTGGAGGGAAAGTGATGCTCTGGGCAATGTTCTGCTGGGAAACCCTGGGTCTGGCCAATCATGTGGATGTACATTTACACATTCCACCTACCTAAAGATTGTTGCGGACCAGGTACAGCCCAATTGTTTCCTGGTGGAAGTGGATAACGCACCTTCTGTGGGAACATATTGTTCAGGAATGGTTTGAGGAACATGATGAAGAGTTAAAAAGTAGTTCCCTGTCCTCCAAATTACTTATGTGATTAGTGACTTACTGTAGAAATAGTGCACACACCAGCAGAATTAGTAGAAATAGCTTGAAGAGCCACAGTAGATCTGCTCTGTATTCAACTTCATATTGACACATGGTGATAAGATGTTAGTGTGTTTGATGTTTTTTTTTTTTGTGTGCCAAAACTGACATTACAGCTTTTGGACGATGGGGTGAGAGAATCATCGGCACATCTGTAGGCCAGCGGAAATACCGAAATCTTGCATGCTTCTTTGATTGTTACATTTAAGATATCATGTGCGCTACCAGCGCTGCTGCTGCAAAGCATTAAGCTCAGTAACTGATCTCTTGTACAATACGTTTGGAAATACTATAGACATGGAACGCTTGAGCATGAGGATTCCACACGGTTATCCTAGGAGATGATAAACAAAGGGATAAGGTGATATACTTTAAGTGATATATTGAGCACATGTGGGATTGCACAAATAGAGAGAGAGAGAGAGAAGAGAGAAAATAAAAGAAGAAGGCTGGGGGTTGAAGACTGAGACTTCACCTCTGATTTATTCTAATCCGTAAAGGTTAGTGTATCTAAGAACAGATCAGTTCGGTAGATCACATCACTGCACATCCGTTACACATTTGCTTCCCTCCCAAATCTTTGTACAAAAGACTGAGAGGTGGAAAAAAAATCTCCTGAAAAAAAAAAAACAGGTGGACACATGAAGGACAGAATTGTCCAGCCTGGAAAGAGTCTTCCAGAAACAAAAGGAAAACCTCTAGCAGAGATTAATGTTCTCCTCTATATATTCCGATCTATAATCCAGCTTCTCTTTTATGGCTTTCTGTGCATTCCTTTGGTATTGTACGCTCACGGAAATGGCTGCATCACCCTGTCCGGCAGGGCGTTACAGTAACTGCAGGCGGTCCGCTTGGATCCGCTCTTGCTCAAGCTAAACAGATCAGGCCAGGTCATCTTCACACAAACCTCAAGGCCTGTGGTTCTTCAAATCTTTTGTGTTAACTTTTATTGAAAGTGTGTATGCAGGGTCAGTTACACCGCCTTATACACTTCTCTTGTCCTCGGGCAGGGTTTTTACAGTGAGGTTGAGTGTTTTGTGTTCACAGAACAAAAAGGCAATGTTCACAGAAGCAGAATATGGTTGTCAGTCTTGTTTTGGAGTGCTTAAGCCTTGTTTTGTTTGGTTTTGTTTTGTTTCCTTTATATGACCCAACTGGCTTAAGTGTGTGTAAACTTATATACTTTCTATAACCAAACGGACTCCTTTTTCAAAGTGAATTATGTGCAGAGCCTGTTTAGTCATCACTAAGTATCTCAGAGACTAAGTCAAAGAGCTGTACCATCAAAACCACAATGTATCACATTCCCAGGTAAAGCACTGACAGTGTGAGAGGAAGTGGACATTTGCTGTGTCCTGCTGAGTCCTCTGCAGTTAAACGACCAGCCTCCCACCAGGGGAAAGCACACCAAAAGGACAAATAAATCCAGGGGAAACATGGTACAAATGCACTTGACATCCTAAGTGGAAAGATAAATAGACAACTTTCGTCAACAAAAAAGTTTAGAAGTTCAAACATGTTGAATGGTCTCCATTGCATAGATAAGTAAGTGCGTGTGTCTCTTGTGCTGTAGTTTGTGTACTCTTCCAGGTGCCCAGAAAAGTATGGACTCGGTAACTGATCCCATGATGGATGAGTGCCGCATGAAATCATACTTTCAGATGGACGCTAGAAACAGGAAGATCATATTTATTATTTTTGATAGGGCACCATTATGAGAAACTGTTTGACATATTTAGGGACGTGTCAGAACATTTCCTTTGCATTCTTTTCCAGAACTTTTTCAGTTCCCTATACCCTACATTTACATCTTTTTTTTCCAGTAAACTTCAACAAGATCAATTTTATTAAGAACGAAAACTGCATAAGAAATGTTGGTAATACTTTAGTATAGGATCCAATTCTCAGTATTAACTAGTTGCTAATAGCATGCGGATATTGGCCTTTTATTCGTTCTTTTAAAGCACATATTAAGGCCTTATTCCGCATGACCATATTCTACATCCCTTAACCCTGCCCAATACCTAAACTTAAAAAATACCTTAACTATTAATAAGCAGTAATTAGGAGTTTACTGAGACAAAATTTGTACTTAAAAGTCATTAATACTGAGAATTGGACCCTAATCTAAAGTGTGACCACATTTTTGGTGACACTTTATTTTAAGGAGATGTAGTTACACGTTACTGCATGTACTTACTATAATAATAGAAAATTACGTAACTGTAACTCTGTAGTATAATTAATTGATATTAATCAGTACTTATTCAAGGAAATACAATGAAACTACATCCCCTTAAAATAAAGGGCCCTATCTTGCACCCAGCGCAATTGACTTTGAACACCGACGCATGTATCATTCCTATTCTGCACCCGCGCACAGCGGACTTTTCCCTCCACAGACGCACGTCGGTAAATTAGGGAATGAACTTGCGCTCGCGGGGGCGGTTCAGCGCAAAGAGAAGGCGTGTTCCGGCGCAAAACTCCCCTGGTGCTATTTTCCAGTTTTAGAAAGCAATTCCGCCATTGACCAGTAAAAAAAACAGTCTAAAGACAGTGGCGCGTTGCGCGTTAGTGATATGGTATTTTAAGGGCGCGTGCTTGGCCATAATGTTAACGCGCATCCACTTTGATTCTCTAATATAAAAAGATGCAGCAGTATTCATTTTTGCAAATCATACATTATTACAAGGAAAAATATTAACACACGAGAGAAATCATTGTTGTGTCCGTGAAGATGTGAAAAAGATCTAGGCTATCTAGATTAAAAAAAAAAAAAAAAAAAAAATCTAGATTAGGCTACACATTTACTACCCAAATTATACGCCTGTTTAACCGAAGCTAATTTGGGTGGGTTTCTCCCATCATCCCCAATGTCACTTCTCTGTGTTTTACAGCCCTGACGAGAACGCCGGTCTCCTCGGCTGTGAACTGCTCCTGCGTGCGCCGGCAAATCCGCCGTTAATAGCGATCCACCACGGAACAAGCGCGCCGGCTCTTAAAGGGAATGTGAGAGGACGCTCTGATTGGTTTATTTCACGTTACGCCCAAACCACACCTATGAATAATGAAGCTACTTCAGACCAACCCCTTTTAGATTTGCGTCGGGCGCAAGAGTCATTTATCGCGCTGGGAAAATAGCAACAGCGCCGGGATCCGCCCACAGAGTTACTTGCGCTTTGCACTTTGACACTTGCGTTTCAGATCGTCAAAATAGGGCCCAAAGTGTAACCAATTTTGTTTTACCCCATTGGAAAATATATTGTTTTTATTTTTTTAATCATAAGTGACATGCTTTATGCTTAAAAAAATATGTAATTTGCCACTAAGGGCAGAATAATGTATGAGCACAGTTATTATTATCTTATGCAATTTTGAAGTATATTTAGGCCTATAAGATTGTTGAGTTTCTGTTTGGGAAAACAAGACAGAAATATTTATCTTTTTTGTTATTTATCATTTATTTTATTATTTTGTTTTATTTGTGTTTTTTGTACATTTCTTTGTTCCATTCTCTTTTCTGTAATTCTGAACAAACAACATAAGCAAGTCGTAATGCAGAGCTACAGCCACATACCTGCTTACAAACAGACCTAATCCATATTCCCATGCACCCCTACTTCTTGTTTTATGCCTCTTCCTAAGAAAGGCACAATGCTTCCTCTCACATGAAGTGTTGTAATCAGGAGCTTTTGGATCTGTGGCATGGTTAACATGAGGGTGTGAGATCTGAACTCTGAACAGGACAACAGTGCAGTCATGGAGAGCACAAGAGCAAAGCGCAGTGAGATTAAAGAAGAGGACTTGTGGAGACCTGTATGGCCTCTGTACCAAAAAAGGACCCATGTTCCAGGACCTCTCCTGCCAGTCTCCCATGGATTACCTTCCAGGGCCTATATGGATTAAGTGTTCTTAAGAAGCGGTAAGACTATCCAACAAAGTGTTTGGAAGGCTTTGAGATGTCAGGCTTTGAGTGAACTAAGGTTTCGAGGGCCAAATGATATCCAGTGAGAGCAATGTCAAGCCTTTTGGTTGCATAAGAAATGGCTTTTATGGAGCTCTATAATGGACCAAAATATCTGGTTAAACAATATGAATAAGTGAAAATCAGGGCCTCATCCCAACAATAGCTCATCGTTCAAGTCTTGAGGAAGACAAATACAGCTGAGAGAGATTGAAAGATATATAGATAGACTGAAATGTCTGGTTGCAATTATGTCCTTCCAAAGATGATGCAATTTTGACTGTCAGAGCCCCTACTGAGACCTTCTGACAGACATGTCCACCAGAATGGAGGCTGGAGGTGTAGGTTGGAGCTGAGGAGCAGCATGCCATCTCTTCTCTCGACTGTCATGCTGCTCTAGAACTTGTCAACTGTTTGTGTTCAAGTTCCCTCGGAAGAACGAGAAGGCCAAGTCACTCGTAAATAACGTCTCTCCATTGGGAAGCAGCTGAGGTAGGAAGAGCGGCTGAGTTTTGATACTTATTACAGATGCAGAAAATTTCATTTTGATAAAGCAGAACTGGGTTTAACGACCTCTCCGATCACAGGGGGAAAGGATCCTTGTGCTGTCCATCTGATGTATTTATTAGCCGTGTTTGTACACACCCAGGGTAATGGGGTTCAGCGGCTGTGGAGAACCGGGATCAGCTCAGCATCTGAACTGCAGGTCTCATCTACATGAAGGAATAACTCTTTCTGCTGTGTTACAACAGAGCCTCTGGATGGGATTTGTAACGGTCAAGCTTGGAAATCGAAGGTTATGCATGTTTGGTCCTCAGGGCCAGCAGGTTGGGGTCTCTCGCATTGAGGTAACAGATGTGAGAGGCACTGAAACTTGACAGAGATCCGTATTGTGGCGATAATACTACAGTCTCTGAAGATGGACTTTCATTGGCTGCTGGGTTACAAGCAGCCTCCCAATTGGTTAGATTTAAGAGAACTTAAAAGAGTACTGATTCAGAATTGAATTATATAAATATAATACGGCTAGTTATGTGTAAGAGAGTAAGAATAAGAAAATAAAAGTATCTGTTATTTGTGAGAAATTTACTGTTGTACAGAACATTGTCAAATGGAGTGAATCGACAGAGGCGCATGAAGAAAGACAAGACATCATATCATATCTGGTTATGATATGCATTTATGTTCAGTTAAGCTGCTTAAGCTTCTGTATTTACTAAGTGTCCACTTCCAAAATAAGCCCTTAAAAACAATATATATATATATATATATATATATATATATATATATATATATATATATATACCGGTATATATACTCACTACCATTTTAAAGTTTACGTTTAGTATAGGCATCTCATTTAAAAATTACAAATAAAAAGATAATGTAAAAAATATATATATATATATATATATATATATATATATATATATATATTTATTTATTTATTTTTTTAGCAAGAAAGATGCATTCTTAATTTATTAATTAATTATTATTAATTATAATAATAAATTTTACTTGAGATCCAAAACAGCATTTTCAACATTTAAAAGAATATAAATGTTTCTTGAGCTGCAAATCATCATATTAGAATAATTTCTGAAGGATAATGTGAACGAAGACTGTAATGATGCTGAAAAAAGATGCTGTCAGGCAGCACATCCAAAATATTCACCCTGACATTAAACCTTTAGTTGAAGTCACTAAAGTTGATGAGCTGAAATAGACTTCTTTTACTGAAAGTGATATAAGTAAATCCAATAGCTTTGGCAAGCCTGTTTGAGTCCTGATGAAAGCAGGGAACTTTCAGACGAGCCGTTGTGAACAAGTCACTGCGTCGGTCTTGCGTCACCAATAGCTCAACTGGGTCAGGTTTGTTACAAGCCAGCGCAGTCAAGCATGACACACCAGAACAGTATTCTTTTTTTCCCTTTTTCAACATGTGGTGCCTTTTTGAAGTCACACAGGCTATTATATGCACTTTGCTTTTCCCATCAGTTCGTCAATTTAAAATCAAATCGATGCTTTG
Source organism: Phoxinus phoxinus (assembly GCF_949152265.1). NCBI lineage: Eukaryota > Metazoa > Chordata > Actinopteri > Cypriniformes > Leuciscidae > Phoxinus > Phoxinus phoxinus. The sequence goes on along the minus strand of NC_136878.1, from coordinate 27,920,914 downwards.
TCTTCCTCTGCGGTCCTATATAGATTCTGAGTTTCCTCCAAAATAATAGCCCATATTTTCTGCAGAGATATAAAAATGGTTGAATTGGACCATTAAACAGTTAGCTTGGTCTGTAAGAGCACCATGGAAGGTACGAGCCTGGAAGCGAATACTTTGCCGTAATTGTAAAAAAATGTCGATTGTCAAGCCTGAAAGGAGCCTATCAGCATGGCACTGGGTGGGAGGGGTTAACCGATTTTATTATTTCCTTTGAAAAATTGATTCCAATTTATAAGAGTGCTCTCGCAAAGGTGTCATATACAATCCCCCCTTTCTCTTTTCCAACTAAATCTTTCAGGCAGAAGCTTTTAAAACTTCAAATGCACCAATATCCTCTTACACATGTCATGGTATAGCCCTATATACACTTTCCCTGGTCACTCAATGCCTGAGACACCAACGTGTTCGGTGGAAATGAGGATTTTCCACCGAGGAAGAAACAGTAAAAGACTGCACTGGTCTGGCTTTTCCATCACCTCTGAAAATGGTCCCATCACCTCAAGCATGGCTGACAGTGGGTCCACTGCATGCATGCTGTCTCTTAAATGCAATCATCTCTGTTGTCATTCATCACTACCACAGCCGTCCATCCTCTAGTTCTGCTGAGACCCTGCCAAGCTAATGCATTTAGTACGAAGATGGCAGTGTTGGACTGGATTCAAGAACAGATACAATTATAAATGGCAGATAATGCTGAAAAAAAAACTCTCTTTGGCAAAGAGGAATATGGAAAAAAAGCAATTTGAAAAATTTCTTTTTTTTTAAAAGGGACCTATTGTGCAAAATTCATAATTGAATACACATAATTTAAACACCAATGTTTCAACAGTTTGTGAGAACAATCAGCCTTTAATGGTAAAAATCTACTCTCTCATTTTTTTATTAAATTACCATAAATCAAAAGCAGTCTCTTCAAACGAGCTGATTCAGATTCCCTACAATGAGAAGCCCCGCCCACAGCCGGTGACGATCTGCCCTATTGGCATAGACACAGCCCTGAGTGAGAAACACAGAGTCCACCATTTCTGTATCCTCACTGTAGCAGCTGGAGTTTTACAATGTCTGCACCAAAGAGGCATTACAAGTGTTGTGTTTTGGGATGTACTAATGCACTTGATACCAGCAATCTGAGTCATGGGGACATTGTGTGTCTTAGAGCTCATAGAAAATCGACGAGTCCTAAAATACGCTCACCTGCAAAACAGCTCATGGAGCAGGGCTGTCATTTGATCAAAGGCCTAATGCTGAAATCTATAAGAAAAACCCTCATGTTTTCTTAGAGGGAAAAAAAAGTTTCCCTCTATGTTTGCGCCAATCACATAAATTCATCAGTTAACCATTCAGAAACGATTCTAATAAGAAAATATTCTTTCACACAGATCTAGCTTGACAAAAATATGATTATGGATGTGCATGATGTCTTGTTGTTTTATTTTATATTTTATTTTTCAAGTAAAGCCAACAGAGGTTAATCCCCCAGAAAAGGGCAAAACCGGTCATCATTTACACACATGCATATCGTTCCAAACCTGACTTTATAGTGTGAAAAAAAGTAAATATTTCGCAGAATGCCCAAACTGCATTTCCTTTCAACTTTACTATGAAAGTTGATGGGGGAAAACTAGAGAAAAAATATTAAACGCATATCTCTAAATATATCCTTTTGTGTTTCACATTTTACAAAAATTTAGTGCGACATAAATTATTTGTTTTGTTTTTGTTTGGCTGAACTGTCCCTTTAAGACAACACATCTTCCATGGTTTTACAGAAAAAGGTGTTTATTTATGAAGAGCATTATTGAAAGGAGAAACATGCATGTAGTGAAGTGCCTTTTTCCACACAATGAGTAACCGCGTGAAGCTGGCACTTGGCCAACGTTGTCCTTTATTCACCTCCATGCTCTCATCAAACAGTGATCCACCCCATTTCCTTCAAGAATCAACTGCACTTAAAGCTGCAAATTATTTTGCTGGATGCTTCTATTATAAGCAGTAGGCTACTAGATATGACAGATTGTTTTACTGCCATTGGCAAAGAGAACTAATCTGAATCCAATTAGTTTGTGTGGATTTGAAGCTTGACCACACCCTTTATTTTCCTAATCACTGCCATGACTCAAGTGACGGCAAATTGCAACAGAGCAAACAGTAGGGCTTTATTGTATATGGGTTGATGCATCCAATTTCCTAAGATTAAGTAATTGTAAAGTACAGTAATTATAATGACAAACATGTATGTGCCGTTTAAGCATATAACCTGTGGGTGTGGGACTAATAATGATGGTTTTGAGAGTTGCCTCATAGGGTCATATTTGGTGCAGCGGATATAAATCTTTCACTCTGTTACTGTAATGTGTGCAGGAAGTCTTGCATTTGGCTGCCGCTAGCAGCTGAGCTGCACATGTCGCCCCCCTGCCTTTCAAAGGGCCTCTAAATGGATTTCGGAGGAGAAAAAGACTTTACAATATACTTAAATACATAATTGTCATATTATCGTCTTTGAACTAAAGACTGAGGGCAAATTTGTACAGTCTGTAATGGTAATGTCTTAACATACAGTATGATCTCTCAGTTGTTCAGTTAGGAGCACTGCACGCGGATCATTTTTTACAGGGGTGATATAATTTTTTCCCTCTAAGAAAACATGAGGGTTTTTCTCCTAGATTTCAGCAGAAGGCCTTTGATCAAATGATAGCCCTGCTCCAAGAGCTGTTTTGCAGGTGAGCGTATTTTAAGACTCGTCAATTTTCTATAATGAGCTCTAAGACATAAATCATTTGCTACCACACATTCAAACCAGCCTTAAAGTGACAGCACCAAGAAATGTAGACGTCCCCTATGTGATTGATCATATTTTGTATCGGGCTCTGGTAACCCTTTGTCCCTTAATTTCCTTGTCTGGAAATATACACACACATACACATTTACAAAAATATGTTTATTGTCTTCCCCCCCCCCCCCCCCCCCACACACACACAGACAGATCAGCTTGACAAAAATATGATCATGATGTGGATGTGCATGACGTGTTGTTTCTGAGGTTATAACACGCACAGCGAGGACAGAGAGAGGACAGCTTTTATCTCAGTCCCACACATCAAAGTAAAGGTGTAGCTTTGTTTCAAGAGCCAGGTTTCTGGAGATATATCTGATGACTTCAATGTCCAAACTTGACATGAGGGGCATCACCCCTCACTCTCTCAGGTTCAAAGTCTTTCATGTGTGTGTGTAAAAGACAACACATCTTGTGAAATTGAAAGGTGGAGTCAAGTGTGTGTTTTTATTGTTGTGTGCTCCAGAAATGAATACCTACAACTTTTGGAGATCTTATCCATTGGCACTGAAATGTTTAAATGTATTATTAAAGGTATTGAGAGAAGCCCAGTAACCTCAGTAACGTCCAGTCTTGTGCATTGGCAGATGATGGAGTGTGGGAGGCAGAGGCTGGCAGAGGATCACCCTGGAGCAAATGCCACCTGGATAGTGGGGGAAACATGAGATGTTCACAGCTCTTCCTCAATGTCAGATATGGTATGGATCGGTTTAGTAACAGGCTCCTCTGTGTAGTCTTTCCACTGTAGGGCAGGTCTGAGTCCTAAATCTAAATCTGTGTATATGTGATGTGACAGGACATCACACCTAAGTTCTCTGTCATGCAGAGGCCTTCAGTAAGAGAATTAGACACAGCACACAAATCAGGATATTTACTGTTGCTATGTATACTTAAAAGAAACAGGTGGACCCAAAGGAATTTCATTTGATGGTCTTAGAGCGTTTTTTGAGACGATGCAGGATGCTATATAACAGTATTTGCTCTACTTTTAGCCTTAGTGGAGTTGCAAGAGTATAATAGTATGCAATCTATCTTTGAAAGCCACGTATCTCATACAATTGCTTTGTTTGACTTTTATCATGATTCATTATTAATATATTTAATTTATTTTAACTGTACCTTTTATATTCCTGTTTTGTTTTATGTTGTTATGCAGTTGATGCTCAAAATACATTATTGTGGGTTTGTATTTAATAATTTATAAGTACGTTTAATATGCATTACATATTAATATACAATACTATTAAAAAGTTTGGGGTCAGTAAGATTGAATTAAATGTTAATATATTAATACTTTAATTCAGCAAGCATGCATTACAAATAAATAAATAAAAATATCAAAAAAGACAGTAAAGACTTTATGTTGTTAAATAAAAATACATATCGAATAAATGCAGTTCCTTTGAACTTTCTAAATTAACCAATAATCCTGAAAAAAAGTATCACCATTTCCACAAAATATTAAACAGCACAAATGTAATAATAACTAGTAATAATAATTTGTTTCTTGATCAAATCAGCATATTAGAATGATTTCAGAAGGATCATGTGACACACTGAAGACTGATGCTGAAAATTCAGCTTTACCATCACAGGAATATATTAAAATAGTTGACAATATTGCTGTTTGTATTTTAATAATTGTAGAGATTCTTTCAAAAACTTAAAAAAATGTATACCCACCCCAAACATTTGAATGGGTGTGTAGTTCAAGCTGATACTTTTAGTTCATAGAACATCATTTAATAAGGCAATGAATTGAATCGTTTAAAAATGACTTTAACTCTCCTGAACAGTGCAGATATTCCCTGTTTCGCTTTCATATATAATAGAAGCCCAAACCACATTAGCGATAATGAGTTATTCAAATCCAGTCAAATCAGCTATTGTAGTGGTCAGCCCATGCTGATTGTGGCCAGAAACTGAAAAAGTGGTCTAGTGGTCAGTCTGCGCCTGTTGTGTCAAATCAAATAGCCTGCAGATGTTTGGATCGTCACAGGATCCCCTGCTGGCTGGTATTTGGACATCATGTCCCTAATGTTCAGAGCGGATCAAAGGTATGAACCAGTTTTATTGCACAACACTGTGCAGGAAACAATCTGTGTTTACATGGAAACACAGAGATTAGCACACATATTGTTGGCTAAATAGAGTCTAAGTGTCAGAGTAGCAACGACTCAGTCTTTACCCTCCAGCAAGGTTAAGTTTGTGGTGTGTGTGTTCAAACAAGTTTCTTTGTCAAGCTTTGCATGAGGAACCATACTTTAATGGCTTTCGAAATTGAATCATGACTCCTTTGAATAGTGCGTCACACAAAAGGAGTCATTCACTGAGTTTCTTGTAAAAAGTCCTCCGGTCCACGGATGTCCTGCCACTATGGGAAGAACCAGCTACAGGACCATCTTGCCAGGCTAGCATGCTACCCACACTGACGCTGCTGCTGTGTAAATGTGCTAGCGAGGCCAGCATTGCCTATCAAGTTCAACAGACTCCTATTGTTTGAAGAGAAAGTGAGAGTGATGTTAGAAGATGGCAGAAAAGAGGCTATATGAACCTTGCAATCCAAAAAAAAGAAAAATAAATCAAATGATATTATGAAGTAATTACATTAAATTAAATTAAATAATGATTGTTTGTTAAAGATAATGTTTGTTTCACACACATATGAGCCTTAACAATATGATTAGGATGTGGATATGCATTATTTGTTGCATTTCTTAGGTTATTTAAAAAAAATGTTTTAATAATAAATACATATATTATGAATTATGTTTTATAATATTCTTAACATCATATTTACAAAATGTATGATATGTATGATGTTTTATTTAAGATGATATGACCTAAGAAGAAATAAAAAATAAAATAAAGCTGTCTATTGTTTGTTTCACACAAAAGCTTAAAAATATGATTATGATGTGGATGTGGATGTGGATGATTTGTTGCATTTCTTAGGTTATTGCATTGTAAAACTTAAATGAAATTCAATTAAAACAACTATAGTATGCATTATATTTTCTATTGTTTTTCACACAGATCAGCTTTACAAAATGTATGATGTGTATGGTGCTTTATTTAAGATATGACCTAAAAAATAATTTAAATAAAATTTAAGAGAATTCTAGAATTCTAATACAGAAAAAAACAATCAGGTCTACAGACTGAATTAGTTGTCTTTCCATAACCATTTTTATGTTTCACCCCCCACCACCCACCCCCCACCCCATTTCACCGCCTGTTGCTACTGAACAATAACCACCCCAAAATAAACCCAAACACAATCCCTTGTGTACATTCCTCCCTCAGAGCCTCTTCACGCTCTCATCAGGGGCTCCCGTGTTTGCTTCTCACCCACTCTTAACCTGACATGTAATCTCTTCCCCTTCGCCTGATCTTTCAGCAAGACTTTGTTGGGCCTGCTTTGCACGAGGGAAGCGAGCCCTCTCTCCCAGCAGGCGTTACCCCAAGAATGCTCAGAGAGCCACGGCCAGGCCAGATGTCAAGTAGCCTCAGGGGCCGGACTCTTAACCCCAAGCTGAGGGTTTGTGGACAGCGATGGGAAGCCAACAGCGCGCTCTCTGGGAAAACAGAGCTGTGTTTTGTCATTGGACTCCAATAATGGGTGACAACTTCTTTAGCGAAAGCTACCGCGGCCCCCTGGGAGCTGAGCCCCATACTAGCTTGTTAATGACTTTTTAATGTTTCTTCATGGTTGGCAGTGTGTTTGAGAAAAGGTTGAACTAAAAATAAAGGACAATCAAAAAGTGCCATTTAAAAATGATATTATATTGAAATATTATGGCAGTATTAAAGAACTGGTTTCTATTTTAATATATTTTATGTAATATAGTATGATTTATATTATTTGTAATTTATTCCTGTATATCAAAGCTGAATTTTCAGCATCATTACTCCAGTCTTCAGTGTCACATGATCCTTCAGAAATCATTCTAATATGTTGATTTGCTGCTCAAGAAACATTATGTTATAACATTATTATGTAATAATGTTATAACATTATTATGTTATGTTATGTTATATGTATTATGGTATACATTATGTTATAAGTATTATGGTATACATTATGTTATAACAGTATGAATATTATTGTTATGTTGAGAACAGTTGCTTAATATTTTTTGTAAAGAGACCTTTTTTCAGGGTTCTTTGTCGAATAGAAAGTTCAAAAGAACAGCGTTTATTTGCGGTAGACATTTTGTAACAATGTGAAAGTCATTGCTGTCACTTTTGATCAATTTAATGCATCCTTGCTGAACAAAAGTATTAATTTCTTTCAAAACGATGTTACTGACCCCAAACTTTTGAACAGTGCTGTATCTGTGGTGGTTAGAGCCAACCAATCAGATGCAACCAATCAGCAAAACAAGCATTTATTAGCCAAAAAAGCACATTAGTTTATTTTCGACTTGCAATGTTGTGCTGGATTTAGCATGGCATCATTCCTTGGCTCTCTTGCTAGGTTCACTGTAAATGAGCCTAAGCAAAGATCTTCGAAAATGACTTTTGCAGTAAAATCTGACGTCTCTCTCCAAGGATTTCCATACAATTTCCATGTTCTTTTCAGAATCGCAAACTAAGACCATGCATTGCTGGACACAGAAGATAGTTTGCTGCTCTTGTACACACAAAACACTCAGGTTAAACTCACACAAAATGCCCCTCAACAATAACAGTCGAACAAGCGACAGAAAAACATGTGATGGGCAAACGTGCCAAGGCCAACCAGGACGAATCAAGGCGAAATGTTGTTACAGGCAGCGCTTTACAAACATTCGGATTTACAAGCATTTGCATTGAACTTGGGGCGATTTGCTTATCTACTTGAATGTCTTGGAAATGTTGCGAACGAACTACAACGAGAAAAAAAAGGCAGGAGCACAGCGAGGAGGTCAGGACTGTACTATTGTTTGGATCCACTTTGAATAAATCCCACAAGCACAACAAGGCTTGGCTTCGACATGAACTGATCTGAAAAGTGATATTCATTTGCTTCGTTTCTCAATTCACACGCTCCCCTGACTTGTCACTTTGGCTGATTGCTTTATGAACCTGCCAAGAAAGGGAGGAGGAGACATTTCTCGCATTGTTTGTTTAGGGAAGACCTCTTGATATACTCAGCTGTTATTTATTGGAGAATACAGTCGATGTTGTAAAAGAAAGGCTGTTTGCGCATGTGTTGAGACGCTGACAGAGAGGGGTAAGTGAAAGGAAGGAGAAAAGAAAAACATCCCACAGGTGTTAATGATATAAACCTGCCTGACGAGGCTCCGCCATGGAAACACAGTGGATGATGGTGGTTTGTGTGTGAGTGTGTGAGCAGACACAACTTCAACCACCCACACTGACTTCATCAGCTGTCAGCTTAGCAAACATGGTAATTAAGAGCCGCAAATTTGACAAAAAGCTTCAGCGCTACACATTTCTTATTGTATTACATGTTGCCTTGCAGGAATTCCGCACACAAAAGCTGCTGGTAGTGAGATGAGGGTGACAAATTGGGATCCTGCCCCTTTTGTTCATGCATTGGTGAAAGCCAATGCAAAATTTGCAGCACGCCATTTATTTCTCATGTCAAAATAACCCTGTGGCCTTGTGACTTCCCCGCGTAAAGGTTTGCATGCTCTTTGGCTTAATGTGTTAAATGCACAGCGTCTTGCAGCGAGGCCTCGGCCAGAGCAACTGAGGCGACAAAGTCAACAGATTGAGAGATGGGTTTGTTCTGCACCTGGGGAGGAACGAGTGAAAAAGGAGGTGCGAGTTGGGACAATGACCTGGCCAGGCCAGTTTGAGTTGTCCTCACTTACTCTGGCCAGACAAATGTTTTGGGTGTAAACTGTGCAGCAATGCAAATGAACAGAAGTGCATTTTCATTGCTTTACTGACGCTGATGCACAAAACATTTTTTAATCCGTTCTTTTCTTTTTTTCTTTCTTGTTTTCCATTACAACTATCTAGACATTCTTAAAACAAGATTAACTTGAGAAGCAAAATGTTGTACGGCCTATCTTGAATTGAAGAGTACATTACATTAACAAATAGTTTTTGGTTTAGTTCTTGAGCATAAATCTAACTAGTGAGGTTTATGCTTAAAAGATCAAGTGTCTTAAAAGACTGCTATTTTAAAATATCTTTGAAATGTAAATACTGTTTAAAAATGTGATCTTTTTTTTTCAGTGAGTGAGTGATGTTTTTCTGCATTTAGATTTTGTCTTGTCTGTTATCAAAATCTGATTTTATTATCTCTGATCTCTTTACTGAAAGACAAAACTGCTTGTTTCACATAAACTGCAGTGCATTGTCATACTTGCTCCCAAACTCTGCTTAAGGAAATATAAATGTGGAACAACAGGGTCCTGATCTGCTTTCCTTGTGTGTGTTAGCAACAGTTTTTAAACAGACAGGTTAACACAGACTGACATAAGGGTATAGTAAAAGGAACTGAACAAACAATGCTAGGGATGGCACTTTGCTAATGTGCTAAATCTGACACTATGGGAACAGGGCTCATCAGCAGATCCACTGTCCTGTTACAATCCACCCTCACTGGCTTCAGTTTATTTGAACTCGAAAGCTTCTCCTATTGCATAGTCACTGACCCATTTTCCACATCGCAAGGGTAGGCTATTTACAGTCAATAAGAGAAGCGATAACAGGTAAAATGAGCACCGAACAACCTTCTAGTGATACCGACAATGTGATCGTTTCTTGAAATTTGTTTCTTGATTTTCGTACCAGGATCTGTTCTTCCTAAGAAAGCAGAATTTGACTAACAGAACAGCTGTAGTCAATCTATAATTTCATGCTATTCTCAGTGGCTTAGGAGATATCGTGCAGAGGGCTTTCCTCAGAGACTTTTCCCCGCTCCATTTGAAGCCAGAAATGATTCCATCTGAGCCATTGAACTGTGCAATGAGCATTTCAACTATGTCTTATATTGTTAACATTTATTAGGTCCGTTTACAATAATTTCATATGTAGCTTGGAAATTTCTCTTTAATAGGCAGACTAAAATAAAGCTTATTTCACATGATATAATGGAAGCAGATTCAAGCCTTAATGTAGTAAAGTATCATTTTAGCTTTAGCTGTCACTTTATTTTTTTTTATTCTCTATCATCTTCAGAATACAATCGCTGCATTTACACACGGCCCAGCATAATCTGACGTCAGCTAAAGCTAAATGTTAAAAAAAGAGTGAATTGTAAAAGGTATTTCACAGTTTATGGACTTCTCGTGTTTCCTTCAACGACATCTGTGATACATGTAGACAATTAATGTCTTGAGCAGGTGCTCCGTATTTGCACATAAAGTGGAATAAGTCAACAAAATCATTTATCCTTTTAGATAAACACACACAGTTACTCTATAAACCTGATGGTCAATGTAAATCGTTGCCTCAATCAATGTACACAAAAAGCGCATTGTCATCTGTCTAGAATTAAACTGAGTTAGAATCATAGTTTGCGGTATTTGCACATATTTACATTGACTCTGCTTTTGCTCTAAGCCACAATCCATGAACTAATTAATAACAAATGAACATCTCAAGCAGCAATTTTTTGCTAAAATGTATCAGTCACTCTATATATATACATATATTTTTTATTTTACTTCGTATTCATATTTTAAATTTAACTGATCAAAATGTATTTAACTGATTTTTTTGTCTTGTTTGATTGCCTTGATTAAATAGATTAACATAAACAATTACTTTTCTGCCTAAATAATATCACTATGACAAAGTACGGTTGGAACATGATACATCTTAAAATATTTAGAAATTTCATTTTATTGACACCTTTAAAGTAGAAAAATTAACATTTACATTTAAATAATCTACACATTATGATGTATTATAATGTACAACATGCATGTCTGAAATGGTATGTACAGTTTTATATATACAGATGTGTGTGGGAAAAACAGCATTGCTGCTTAGATTAATGGTGCCATTTCTTTTTCTAAATGTCCAAATGTGTCTGTGTGAATAAATAAACAATCAGTAGAAAGCAAGCATGTACTTTTAAAATGATTATCATTATTTTAGCAGGAAGCCTTACTGGGATGTCCGATTTAAAGAAAGCGCAGGTCTTTTTAATATGGCCTCCACTGAGAACGACAGAGACTCTCCTGCGGTGACCTTGGTGCTCCACGGCTTTGCTACAAAGTCCTTTCCCGCTCTTTCTGAGCTTTTGAGTCCCGCTGCGTCTTTGGCTGTACCCTCCCGGAACTTTTTCGCCGCTTCCTCCAGCAGTTCCTTACAGTACGGCCCATTCATCTCCGGATTCTTGTCGTTGAGCGTCTGCTGTATGAGGGAATGGAAGGAGTTGAGCTTCATGGACAGCGTGTGCTTGGCAGCGTCTTTGCTCATGTTGTTGATCACATGCTCGTGGCTCCCTACATTTGGGAAAGCTTGTCCGTACGCCCTCTTAGGAGGCGAGAAGGCTGAACGGGCACTTCCGTTCTGGCCGAGTCCTGTGTGAGCCTCTCTGGGCCCCGGCTGGAGGTCGCAGGGCTCTGGAGCCGCTCGAGAGCCCTCGAGCCTGGACGCCGCTGCCTCGTGCTCTGGCGGGTGGCTCTCAGAGGAGCACATCATCTTTGGATCCCAAACAGCTCCAGGTTTCAAGTTCTGGACTGCGGTGGCGTTCAAGAGACACTGCTGGTATAACAGGGCATCGCCAATACTGCCGCTGCTCCGCGGCCACATGACGAAGCGAGGTGAGAGCGGGTATTGGCGATAGGTGGTCGCTACGCTAACGTTGGAGGAGATGAGCTCCACGTTAGCCGTCGTCCCCCCTGTGGCTGCGTACTGCAGGGAGAGATCCAGACAGCCGGGCAGAAAGCCGCAGAGATCTTTGGGAGAAGGTTCAGCCGTGGATGGGACCGAGGAGGATGAGAAGGCCGTCTTGTAGGAGTTGTACTCGGCAGCGTGAACCATGTTGCCGGGAAGGAAGAGTGAGGCAGAGCTGGGCTGGCTGGACTCGAGAAGCTCCCGTTCTTTGTACTCTCGTTCCAGCATGATCGTCTCCAGCTCCTTGTCGGCAAAGGCTCGTCTCTTCCTCATGCGGTCGCTCAGAGGAGGGGGCAAAGCTGGACCGGCTCCTAGATATGGGTCGTTTTGCACTGGACGATATCCTGTGAATGAAAACGATACATTTGGTTCAATTTATATAGAACAACAGACCAGATGTATGCCACTTTTTTCTGTTGATTTATTTTACTGTGAAGAATTTCTACATTTGTTTTAAACAAAAACATGTGATTTCTGTTCAATCTGATTTTTTATACATTTTGTCATCAATAATATCATGCACAGTTTTTATTTTTAATCGTTTTATATTATATACTAATAATATTGAAACATGCTGTATTTAAAAGGAGCTTACGCCATGAATATATCCAGAGAGGAACCAAGTGAATTAATTTGAAATGGACAGAAGTCCAAGAAAGGCTGAGAGAAAGAGGAGAAAATTAGTTTTTAAAAGAAGGGGAACAGGATGAAAAGACAGATAGATCAATCTTGAGCTTTAGATAAGCAGCGAGGAAGAGTTCACAATTTGTGCATGCAGTTTGTTTTTATTTTTTACCCACCTTCTAAAATACTTTTTGCCAGCATGGTCGATGGACGGATGTGTCTCTGATAGATATTTCGTCTTTCCACTGGGATTTGCTTCCCAGATATTCCTTTTTTGTCCTAAAATTATATGATACATAGTTGTATGAGATTTTGCTCTAAAAAGTACTTTTTTTTTCTGTAGCAATATAGAAAGTCTGCCTGTTCACTGTTTTTTTTTTTCTTCTTTTTTTCTCAATTTGATATTGATGACAATAAATGTTCTAAATGGAGGAGTGCTGCATTAGTTAGCGCGCACTCACCTCTGTCGCTTGCTGTCTCCGCAGGGCCACTTGAGCAGCCATTACGCGCTGTCTCTCCACCACCAGAAGGCAGTTTGCGCACTGGCAGTCTCTCCATCGGCAGAATCTCTTGTGCCCCTTAAGACAAGACACTACGCCGTGGTTCCTGCAGCGGGCGCATTTCGGAGTGCGGCTCAGTTTGCGCTGGTCTCCAGAGCCGAGGTTTAAGCGGCTGGGCTTGTCATCTTCTTTGGTCGCCGCGTCGTCCTCGCCAGTGCCGGTGAACACCGCCTGATCATCGCTCTCCGTTTCCAGGCCCTCCACGTCGATCTCAAACTCCGAAAGATCCGTCATTTTCAGGACGTGTGTAAATATGCTGTCTAGAAGAAATGAGGACTAAATAGTCAATTATTCGAAGTAAGTAGCCTATTATAAATATTTCTCATTCATTTAGCGTGTCAATTAATTATTTCTACTTGAGTTCCAAATAGTCAAATTAGATACCTCAGTAGACCCAAACTGGTTGAAATAAAACTACCACGATAGCTTGGATTTACCCTTTTTAAGCAACAATTAAAAGTAGGCTATGTTATTATTATTATTTTTACAGTAGCCTATTTATTTTTTTATTTATGTAGCATTTCGACTTCCTTTCTCATAGACACGTACCTTGCCAAAGCAGACCAAAGGGGTGTATATCCAACAGTCTTTATAGCACCAGGACTCGAGTTTCCTCCTCTTCCAGAGATGTTGAAGCGATAAAATGAGCTTTTCCAAAGTAAATTAGGCCACCTTCAAATATTTTTCAGTGAGCAACATTTAGACTACCTGATCTGTCACTGAAATGTGCGGTGAGATTCTCTCAGCCTTTCAACTCTAAGATCCGCGCAGCAAATCTGGCACGGCCAATAGGGAAGCTCCCCTCGCAGAGAGCCAATCTCGAGACGGCGTGTGACAGCACATCCCGATTGGCTCGATGTGAAACGGACCTTCTCCATTGGCTGGAATCGAATCGCTCTCTGAACGAAGTTCTTAATGGAGTGAAGTTACAAATAAAACATTTCTAGGAAACTATCAATTAATCACGGAGGACAATGGGGGTTCAGCTGTTTAACACGTCTAGTTTTCAACCCCCATGTCTCGGCTTATTAATGAATTATTTATTGCTAAGACTTAGGCTACATCTATATTGGCCTATATTAAATTATTTTCCGCTAAGAAAAGACAGAACATTAATAAAATACTATTTGATCAAATAAAATAAATGAAGAACTTAACACTTTGGCTGGCAGATGCTTAAAGAAAATAATAAAAACTTTGCATATTTCGTGAAGGTTAGGCTACATTTATTTAAATTGCTTTAGCTTGAACAACTGAATTTTGTTTATGAAATTATAGCCAATAGCCTAGCAAACGCGCATTTGCAAGTTACGTTGTAATATTTCGTTAATGTGCTTGCAGTGGCTAAAGTAACCACTAATTGAAAATATTCAAATTACAGTTGGTGAATGCAAAAACTGGCGATGGATTTTCATTTTTATTCAAATGCACCTAACAGCGTTGCTATACAGGTGTTTTTTGTTTTTGTTTGTTTGCTTTCACCTAGGATATAATTAAGTTCCCTTAAAATGTTAATTGTTCTTTTTAGCATGATTAATTGCATTTTTTTTAAATAGGCCTACATGTTTAATGATGATAGGCTATCTCAAAACTTTGAATAGACGTTTATTTAAAATCTCAATTGTTAAAGACATGTCTTTATTTATAGGCCCAATTATAAAGGTTGCAATTCCGAGAGACCAATTTATAATTTTAATGATTAGAAGCGGTTGTACAAATTAGTTTGTCTGTTAACAAGAAACTAGATCTCTTGTTACACCAATTTATATCTTTCTGCGTTGCTGTTGGCAGTGCACAAGCCTTCGGGGATGCATTTAAACACTGTTTTCAACTTTTCAAGATTGAGCGTGATATGACAGTTGACACAACAAGCGACACTTAAAAAAACATTGACTAAGCATGCGGGACTGATACACAAAACACAATTCTCTTTGTCCCGATCGACCTACCATGTGTGATGTTTCTCAAAACAAAGTAAAATCAACTGACACTAAAGAATGTCACAGCTACTGTTCATGATGGCTTTATACAGGCAGCAGCATATGCGGGACGAGCGGGAGAGTAAGCTTGTTGACAGGGTTTAAATGAACAACTAATTTGGGATTAGGTTTTGCACACAAATTTTGTCTGAGTCATTTGTAGCCTATAAAGAAATGTCAGCGTGGTTATATTATAATATATGGCCTTATCATGATCTTGCATGTAACAATGGAATAAAAAATGTAGCCTAAAATAACTTGTAAATTAATTATATAGGCTAATGGGCCATGTTCCATCACAAATGAAAACGAGGATATGATGAATAGGTCAGTGTTTCCCAACCATGGATGCACACCAATATTCAAACTCTTCCTAATAAAACACACCTGATTCAACTCATCATCTTGTTTGTAGAGTGCCAGAAATAGTCAGTTATTAAAGAAGACATCCAAGATGTGCACGGTTGGTGTGCCTCCAGGACCAAAGCAACACTGAATAGATATAGGCCTATTCCGTTCAACGGGTTGTACGTTTGGCTAGGACGTTTCCTATATAGCCTATATAAAACTATATAGAAAATATCCCTTTTTAATTTCGCGTCAGATTAATAATCGACACACAGGTAGCCTACAATAGCCTACAATTGATTTCCCACAGCCCCGTTTTCGTTCGCACAAAGAAAAAAGAAAAACTGACGGGAAATTATTCGTCAATATATATATTTTTATATAGGCCTATCCACACAGTACAAATGTTAAGTTAAATAAGTTATGACAACATATGTTTTACATTGCTTTCACTCGTTGAAATAGGTTAAGCAATTTTCAACTTTAAACTAAAAATAAGTTGTAGGATTCACCTACTTAGGCTAATTAATTAAATATCCCTAATTGATTAAAAACAAAGAGCAGCAAAAAAAAAGAATAGGCTATTAGCCATTAGGGTGACAATTAAGGGTTTAGAAAATGTTAATTTAAGTGAGATTTTTATGTAGCTATAATGTAAGCAGGATGGTAGGGTGATTTTGGTTGGGCCTAATTGTCTGTCTGGTCTTGCCCCGTCATCTCTGTTACTCACATGTGGTGAAGATGTTTGCCGTGCAGGTGCAGCTTTGCCACTCGCCCTTCTTCCCTCTTAATTTATTAGCAAGGTTACGGCCAGCAAACCCAACTGCTACCCAGGGTGCAATTTCCCCAATGTGGAATGCTTTGATCCTTTCTGTTGCCTTCTAAACGCATATGACAATGCCAAATGGGGGAAAAATCGGAGTGTGTTTATTGTTTAGTGATCTTTATGCGTGAATAGTTAGCCTAGCGAGTGGTTGTTTTAAAGACTGTTTCAGTTCTTTGTCTATATGTCCCATATTTATATGCTTGTTTGCAAGCTTGTGTTGGGAAATGAGGGCTTTATGTTAGCAGCCTGCATTGTTAAGGATTCATGAAACCTACAATAGCTACTTTCTGTTACAGTAAAATGCAGGTCCATCATGCCTTCAGGCACCTTTGAGGATATTTATTTACAATCAACGTGCGACAATTAAGCGAATCACGTCCGAGCTTCTGGTTTGGTTCAGGGTGTGTCACATGTTACACACTGCAATGTAACCTGATCTGAGTGTGGAGACAAGAGATGTGTGCGTTCACTGAATCCCTGTTATGTTAATTAGCATTTGAGGACGCTTGGCTTGATGGATTGGTAACACGTGCAACCTGCTGATGCTTAACCGCTCATAATTTGTCTGTCCGGTTGACTTAGCTATACGAGAGCACAGCCATGTTGACTTAGAGGCACAGATTCAAATTTCAAAATTAAAAGCTGTCGCTCGGTTAAGTCAACAGATGTGTTAAATACTGCAACACCTGCACACTCGAGCGACCACTGATTTAGCATCACATAGCTACGTATATAAACACCATGCAACATAAACATGGCGTCTTAAACAAGCAACAAGTCACAGTAAATCGCCACTGCAGGTTATTCAGTTCTAAATCTAGGCTATTAGTTGCATAGCCTATTCGTGTACGTCTTCAGTAGCCCTGTCTCAGACGCTGAATAATGTGACATAATAGGACTATAGGCTAATTAACCTGTGTCAGATTGTAGGCCAAGATATCGAATTATAACACAAATTTAATGACACCATGACTTCTTTTGTACACAATCACAAGGTGACAGTATTGAGTCATTATAGTGTCGATGTTTGCATTTGGAATTCCTGCACTCAGAGCAATTTTATAGGAGGCGGTAAACGCATTAAAATTATTTCGATTATTATAGCCTAATAATAGGCTAAATTATGAAAGATATAATTGGACAGATAAAGGAATAATTATTGCTTTTTTGTACATGGAGAATGACATTCACAGTGAATGACATTAAATTAATTTGATCGTGTTTTCCATCAAATCTTTCCATTCAATTCTAATTGAACTCTCTTAATAAAAATAAAATTAAAATATATATAGGCGTTATATATATATATATATATATATATATAGGCTATATTGGCATCAATGGTTCCATGAAGAATTTATAGTGTGAAAAAGTTCATTTAGATTAATACACTTTTCTTCACACTAAGATTTTTTTTTTTTTTTTTAAGATCTGCTCACAAAACGTTATTCTCTGGTATCGCTGCGAAAAACACCTTTTGGAATCTTATTTCATATGTTTAACATCTTACTTAAACATAATAGCCTTTAATGCTTGCTAGGTGTGTAGGTTACGTATTTACGAATAATAATATACTAAACAGGAATCAGGCATATCTTTTTTATTTAGGCATATTTTTATTTTTATTAGTTGAGTAGTCACGAAATTGCTATTGCTAAAAAGGTCCACTAGATGGCGCAGTAAGCTCATTTTTCTGCGCATTTCGTCTTTGATAAGCGCACATAACTTGATCCATTGAAAATACTGTTTAATGGCCTATAAAAAATACCCTGTTGTGTTCATTTTGTAATCACTCTCATCACATTTGGCATTAATAACGTAAACCATTAAATAATAAACGACAAATGTTGTTTAATTATGAATGACTGGTTTAAAACTAAATAAAGAGAATGAGGACGACTGGATCATTTGTTATTATTAGTGGTATTTAATCTATATAGACTAGGGGATGATTAGTAGTGGATTCATTGCGAAATGAGAAGGTAATGTATTCCTTTAAGTGTTTTTTTTATTATTCTAATGAGTTGCTACTTTGTCTTTAGAGATATTTATATTTTTAAAAAAATCATGCCTTTAGATTTTAAATTGTAGAGAGTTTTTTTTTTTTTTCTTTGAAGATATATTCTGCATTTTGAAAACAAATAAATGGGCAATTTATTAATTAGCTAATACCTTTGTTTTACAGATAGCTAATACATGTATTTGCTTCAGGTAAACACAATGACAATAACAGTTCATAGAAGGTTTATTTGCCATACTTTTACATGCACTGCTGGAATATTCTTTTTTATTTTTTTTTACAATAAATTGTTATCAATGGTACATTTCATGCAAAGTGGAAATAGAGATCACTGTGCTCAAATATATTAAGTTATTCAGACTTTTTGGTCAAATAATAGTACCTTAATGACCCCCCCCCCCCCCCCCCCCCCCCCCTATTAAAGCTAATGTTATTCCACACATGATTAAGTTGGCACAACAACCTCAGATCTGGTAGAAATACAATACCTCAAGTAATGCAATGTATATCGTTTCGTTGCGCTCCTAGACGAGCAGTGTCTCTTTTGTATCATTTCAAGAAGCCATTTGAAATGGCATTTCAGTGCTTGTTTCTATTGAAGTTAGGAGGAAGTGTTCAGGATCCTGGAGTCTGAGGAGTCAGATCTTTCATCATACTCCTCGTCCGCAGCGTACATGCTCTGTTTGGCAATGACGGGGCAGCTCTCCTCCTGGATGCTGATTCGATGCTCCTCGGAGGGTCCCGCCCTGGTGAGGAGCGGGGAGCTGCGGATCACTCCGGCCGACGGGCCTGAGAATGGAGGGATGTACTGTGAGCGCAGCTGATACTGTTGCTGTAAAGTCATGGTATTCCACAGAGTCAAGTCGTTGTGCACGAAGGGCCCGGCTTGGCCGCGGCTCAAGGAATTCCTCAGCATGAGGGGGTATCGAGGCGGCTGGGGGAAGCCGTGCTGTAACGGCATGCTAAGAGGGCCACCAGAAGGCTCTGAGGAGAAGCGCAGGGAATCGGGAACGCGGAAGGCCGAACCGACCGACCACTTGGAAGACGAGACGGGGTAAGAGCTCAGCGGGTGCTCAAAAAGGTGGCCGTTCGACGGGAGAACCAAGGCTTCGGAGTTCTCAGACCGGATCTTTTCTGGTTTCATTGTGGAACGGCTGGACAGCAGGATCTCGATGGCTCCGACCAGGTCCCCGCCGCAGCCTTTCAGGATGAGCTCCAGGACTGCTGGTTTGTGGACTGGGAAGATCTTCTTCAGGACCTCCAGGGGAGGTCGGTTGGCCCTCAGACTGAAAGGCAGAGATACAGAGCCTGAGAGGCCTTCGATGAGGAGGTTGGGCTCAGGAGAGTATTTGGGGTCGTCCGCTTTGGTCTCTGGCTCGGTGCAGGTTTTAGACAGGCCGAAGCGGGACTCCTCAAGCTGGGGAGTTGGGTCTGAGGTGTCAGGGGTACAGCACAAGTGCGGTTTCGACTCCTCAGGGGAGCTGGCTGGTTCTGGTTCTCGGTCGCTGGCACTGCCTCCGTTCTCTCCACCAGACTGATCACCAGACAGATCCTCATTTAAGTCTGGAACAAACACACACACACAGACTTCATGAGCATATGTATATTAAAAGATGATAATACAGTGATGCTGCAGCTTAAAATCACTGAGATGAAATGTGATTAAAAAAATATCTAAATTATTATGAAACCACCAGTCTAATAGCTAAATGTACATTTTAATTCAAATATTTTGCGGACAGACAATTGGTATTTCATACAGAATGACTGAAGTGGAGGCCAGCCTAAAGTCCAGCTAAAATTCGGACTCACTATATACTCAAACATTGTCCGATTCTGCAGACTAAGTGCAACATTCATGTTATTGACCTGTCAGCACTCGTGTGATTTATAATGTGCGACTTTATTACTCGCACTGAGAAATCTAATGTCGATTACTCTTCACTACAGTTTTGAAAACTGATTACTTTAGAAACATTTTACATTCATTTGGACTTCCTTTGCATTTCAGCTTGACCTCATCCGACATGATCGGCAGGGCCTGTCCTATTACCCGTGAGGTGAACACTGTCGATCTTTCAAACTATCCAAGTTCATCACCTCACCGAAATAAGACGAATGTTAAGCCGATGGCAGTTTCGGTTGTCTTAAATATTTCTGTTCTAATTATTCCAAATAATTTAGCAGAACCTTCAGGTTGATGTAGCTATTTTAATCTCACGTGGACAAAAAAAAAAGGCTACGTCCAATAAACGTGTTTGCAATGGTTAAAATGTTAGGAACAACCCCATAATATAATTGATAATGTACAATAATATTTTTAAAAACAACATTAATAACAATACATATGAGTTTATTTTTCCGAGTCAGGAAAACAGGCTATACTTCCAGGAAACAAAAATGCCCGCATTATACTTTATCATGTTGTCTCGATCAGTAAGATTGTTGCTTAGTGCAAAGATTATTTTTGTTAGATATTTGAGATAATTATGTTTGTATTCTTGTGAACAACGTGGCAATGTTCTTTAAAAAGTAGGCTATTTCAAAACTCAAAATGTTTTAGATTAAAGATTATATTTATCCTATTTGTATAAGCTTTTATAATTTTGTAACAACTATAAAAAATAATAGGCACATTATAATTATTAAAATAAAACGATAACTAACAATTAGGCTAATTTGAAAAATAAAATAAAAACCTTCAAACATGCAAAAAACGATATACTTCGGTCTTCGGTGTTGCTAAAACTTCGTTTCCCGGAGTAAAATGTCTAAAACATTGAGTTCCTTGTGTAAGCGATTACCTTGCGGTGGTTTAGGGGTCACTGTCTCTGTGCTCCAGCGCAGGTCTATGTCGCTGGACCGTGGGTTGTTTGGGTTGTGCTCTCCGCTGCCCACAGTGATGCCAGGCAGCGCTCTCAGTGACTCCGGGATCAAACTCTCCAAACTCTCGTTCGCCTGCTGCCGCCTGAGTGCCACCTGAGCCGCCATGACGCGCTGGCGCTCGATTATTAGAATACATTTCTCGCAAGTGCAGTCCTTAAAACGGCAGTAACGCTTGTGCCCTTTCAGCCAGGACAGCACCCCGTGGTTCCTGCAGCGGGCACATTTGGGGGTCCTCTGGAGGGGCGCTCTCGGCTGGGACACCGGGCCCCCCATGTAGAGGTAGGGCGATCCGTAGCCATTCATTTCTCAAGTCTTTTCCAGAGGTGCCAGAGGCGCAAGTGCATCAGATAAGCAGTAGAGGAAGAGTGCTGTCAAGTATAGTCAAGAGATCAAGCCCCTCTGCTGCTCGCTACACTCTGATGAGAGGTGTTGACTCTTTAAGACGAGGATCCACCTTTCGCCCCGCAATAAAGAAGTGCATCAGGCGATCTGACACGCACTAACGAGTCACTTCTATTCCTCACATCACTGTCACGAGCAATTTACATTCCTCTGACACTGGATGGATGGAGGGAGGAAGTCTCGCTCTTTTCTAATTACAATTAGATCTTGCCCATATGCAACCTTTTAATACAATTTTACAATTTTGTGTTTTTAAGTAGGCTAGCGTGGGATTTTTTTGTTAAAACTTGGAGCCCTCACAAGGAAGTCCAAATAAAAGATTGAAGGTGTCTCAAAAGTTTAACCAACTTGCCTTGGATAGGCTATAAGTAGGATGATGCATCAACAAAGCACACTTGTTGTAAATTATTATTTTATCGTAGCCTACATTTAGCCTACATAGGCTATATCACAAACAATGTTTGTGGCTGCATTAGACAAACTTTAACACATTTATCGAAATATGAAAATGATTGCAGGCTAAGTAATCCTAAAACGTCACCTCTTACTCTCGCATTATTTTAAATCAATTGAATTGACAATTCATAAAACAAAACATGCGTAAAAATAAAGAGAATTTAAATAGGCTAATAATAATAATAATAATCCACCATAATTTTCACTGGTTGTTTGAAATCGGACCCACAGCGATTTTTCAACATATGAGGCTCTTATAGGAGTGCAGTAATTCCAAAAATTAAGTGGGAATGTAGAAAAGAATTCAAATAACTGCTGTGCGCTTTTCATGAAAATCCTGCAACCGCTTTGGTATTTAGTTTAACCACACGCTGCGAATTCGAATTAAACACAGGCGACAATAATATGGTGGTTTGCATTTGAATGAGCTCTTAACTTATTCCCATGAAAAATGTTGAATAGTCCGACATGCATGCGAGTTAATTGGGCAATATAATTTGGACTTGTACCAAATGAGTCCTGGGAGGATCAGATGAAAAAAAAAAAAAAAAAAAAGAATTGAATCAATTGAACTGGGGCGATGTCATCTACATTAAACAGGCCTATTTTGTTTTGTGCACACAGTAAACATACACAGACTTTAAATGCTATTTGGCGCGCGATGTACAGGCTGTAGGGTGTACATTGCAGCACACCTTTTTTTAAATGATGCCCATCGCTTTTTAAAGTCCAGTGAAACTCAACACCGGGCACCCTCGAGTCCCGTTTCTGTTCCTAAATGGGTTTATTCAAGCACGTAATGGGATCCCGGCAGCACAACTTTGAGAACTGGGGGCCACGGTAAACTTCACCACATGAACTCCGTTTCCAGGGCTATTAAGCTTTTAATTGGAAAATAGCAGATGAAATTTCAAGGTGACGATAATGCAGCGTGCAGTCTGTGCATGGCGAGGGGAATTCACACCAAGGGGAGTGCATGGGAGGACAACAGAAATGCTAATAAAATTATTTATGTTTTCTGTCACTGATTGACATCAAAGTAAATGGATATGAAAAATAAAAAGAGAATAAGGTGAACATGCACTATATAATATGTACCTGTACCATCCACCACATAAATCCATTCGATGTAAAATGAAAAGTATAGGCTACAATTTAGTTTGATAACTAATAATTTGATAACCAAATAAATGTGTTTGCTTTTTAAGATATAAGCATGTTAGATTAAATAAGAAAAAAAAAGAAGAAAAAAACGAACTAACTACCAGCAAAGAAACAAATTGGGCTCGTTTGAAAGCAATTAAAGAAAATGAATGAAACCAATAAAGCCTATACAAATCAGATTATTTAATTATTGTGAAATTATATAAATGTGTATAAACATGGTATTGCTTTTAAATGTAATAGTCTTTATGTCTTTCTGTGTTCAGAACTGCATGACAGTTTTACTGATTAAAAGATACAATAAATGGATAAATACCATATCCATGTCCATACACTTTGCATTCATAAATGCATTTATAGCTAAACTACCACTAATTCAAAGTGGAATTTAGTTTTAAAAAGTGTTGTTTAATTTCCAAAGGTGAAAGATTAGTATGGACATTTTCTGTGTGTTAAGTGAACCATACTAGCAGCACTAGACTGTGGTTTATTAGATCTATGTGGAGCCCAAAAGTTACGCTGAAGGACAGAATAAAGCCAGTAAATGTCCCAGGTCTAGATCCAAAAAACCATGAGTATATGACACCAACTAAATCTCTACAGTCAAACCCTCAGTGACAGCTACTTTCACTCCCTAATAATTTACATTTGAACATTATTAATTTAGCAAAGACAGTTATCCCCAGCAACTTAAAAATGAGAATAAGTATATGATCAATAATACTATAATAGATTCATCTCAGAGAGAAAACAAGTAGTAATATAGGTTACTTCAGTTTGTAAGCAGGTCTAATGTTTCAGAAGGAATATGTCATTCATTATTTGTTTAATCTAAATATTTGTGATTTATTGTAGTGCAGAGAACTGCAGTTTTGAATGAATGCCGTATACAAAGAAAATGGTACAAAAGAAAAAGAAATACATTTTATACAATTTCATGCTCTTGTATTTAATTACATTTTATTGAGTCTCTTTTTGTACTTTGTCAGGTTTGATTGAGGTTTATAGTGGTAATTATGTATAGACTCAACGTCGTAGTCTGTGAATGTCCAATCGGCTTCTCTTTCATTGCGGCTCACCGGCAGGCAGCCAATAGTTTCAATGTTGTGAGTAATGATGGGACATCTGTCCAGTGAAATGTCTGGGAATGGACAGAGCCTCCAAGGGCACTCAAATCACTGAGACTCTGACAGGACACACACCTCCCCGGCACACCCTCTCCATCTCAACGTGAACAAAGGCAGACAACAAAACAGTTGTCTGTCTCTATAACCCACTCTAATGGGACTTCAAATATACAATTGAGTGCAGTTGAAACTAAGTTAGTACAACAAATAAGTAATTGTAAAACTCACTGACAGCTTCAAATCCAATCAAACAGACTCATTATGGATTAATTGCATAATTACTGTATTAATGTACTTTTTTTGTGCCTGGGAAAAAGGGTTTCATATTCAAGCTATTATATTCACTGGCCAGGTGCTTGATCACGTTCTTGGCATAATTGGTACTAAATTGTTATGGTGTGTGGCTTTAATTTTTTAAGTGATAAAAAAAAATATATATATATGTAAGATGTTAATTTGAAAAAAAAAAATTACTTCGTAAATTAGATGATTGTTATAAATTGTACTTATTTTGTCTTTCGGGAAACGTAAATAGCTTGTGTAGCTTTTGAACAGTAGTAGTAAATGAAAAAAAAAAGATGTAAATAAAATATGAAAATGTACACATCGTCTAAGTTTACACCCCTGGCTCTTAAAGTCAGCATGAAACGGAAGATACAATAGTCTTTTCTTCCTTATTGTGACGTATATCAGAGTAAAGCGGTTTCCGAAAAAAAGAAAAATAATGTAGGGTGGGACTTGATTTTGTCCATTGGGAATTGGTTGGCTGGTTGTAGTATGATATTG
The DNA here is from genome assembly GCF_949152265.1 of Phoxinus phoxinus. Lineage (NCBI taxonomy): Eukaryota > Metazoa > Chordata > Actinopteri > Cypriniformes > Leuciscidae > Phoxinus > Phoxinus phoxinus. Next base: position 27,896,053 of record NC_136878.1, on the reverse strand, counting down.
CTGTGATGTCATGCGAGTGACAGGATATCCCGCCCTCGCGCCAGTAAAGGCATCATCAGAGAAGAGATGTTGCTGCAAGAGTAAGGGGAACTTATTTTGATTAAAGCTTACGGAGGTACATGAAATAGTGATGTGCATGGATAATTTATAATAATGCAATGTTCCATAAAAAAAAAAAGAATGGTCAATTTCGATTTCATGGTGACTTTAATGCATCGTGTTGAGATCTCAGTCATACAGTCACTGTTGGAAAGAGGCTTAAAAATAAACAGAAAATGCCAGAAAACCAAAGAATGTGCCAGCAGGACTTTCCTATAAAAAGTGGATATATTACGATTCAAATGAAGTACATTTGTGTAACTTCAGTTATTATTTAGTCTTGTGGACTATACAGTATACTCACTGGCCACTTTATTAGGTACACCTTGCTAGAACCGGGTCAGACCCCCTTTTGTCACATTGATGATAGCATCACGCAGTTGATGTGAATCTCATGGACACATGACTTGGGGGTTCCAGAATCAAATCACAGCGGGTGCTTCTGAAATTAGCGAGCGTATTTTTGCCTCATGCAATCGCAATTTCAAGAGTGAATCCCGCATTTATGTGCGGATGTGCCTATGCCTTGAAGCGTTTACATGGCTGCTTATCATGCATGGAAAACAAAAGTTTTATTCAAATGATATAATATTAATTAATTATTATATCGGCACAGGGATGTCCATGTGGGGGCCAGGCCCCCCCTCTGGCGCAAGGCCTGGTTCCACCACATCCCAAAGGTGCTCTATTGGACCTGGTGACTGTGGAGACCATTTGAGAATAATAAACTCACTGTCATGTTCAAGAAACCAGTTTGAGATGATTTGAGCTTTGTGACATGTTGCGTTATCCTGCTGGAAGTAGCCATCAGAAGATGGGTACACTGTGGTCATAAAGGGATGGACATGTTGGTCAGCAACAATGTTCATAAACAATGTTAATTTGGTACCTAGGGAACTGAAAGTGTGGCAAAAAAAAAAAAGGGTTCTCTCTAATGGCTTCCAGGTTTCAACGAATACATTAGACTTGAATTGTAATGATTTGACTGCTATGCCTTATAATGCTTTATAATGAATGAAGGTAAAAAAAAATATCTAAAAATGATAATACATAAATGTATTATTTCTATCCTTCCAGATTTCAACTATTAAATCAATTACATTTTTTGTCACTATTACTGCTATATGTAAGCCCAATAAATCTGTTTTTTTTTATCAAGATTCAAATCTAATCTTAAATGTAGTGACCAGTAATCTGCAACTAATAGAGCAATTCACACTCTTTTTCCCGCTCAGTAAAGCACACTCCACAAAGAAATGCAGTTCAACAGTATGTTTATATAACAACAAAATTATTCACAAGACGAACATGCTAATCCACAAGAAACTGTGTGTAACGCAAAACTGTAACGGACTGTCAATAAAACTCTAAATGCTGACCACTGTCATTATATGATAGGATGAGGTGCCTCACGTGATCCAAGTTAGAGCCACAGAGCCTCGCATCTCCCAGTAATAAGACCATCTCTGCTGCATGCATAAATGCATTGCGTTGCTGGACTGTTACTGGCTGATTAGATATGTGCGGTAACGAGCAGTTGAACAGGAATAAAGTGGCCAGTGAGTGTATATCGGTTATATGAAATGGCTTATTCAGGACCATACTTAAAAAAAAAACCATGAGACTTTTTGTTAATTATTAACATTTAGCATATTCTGCAAGGGGTATGTAAACTTATGAGCACAACTGTGTGTAACCAAAATATTTTTTGTATTATTTCTATTCATCTAAAAAGGTTTTTGTATGTCAAGTGCAAAACAAGAATGTATTGATTTTGTAATCTGTAATTGTAATAACCAAATGGAATACTTTAACAACAATCAGCATGTTCTCCATAAATTTGACTCTCAATGTTTTCTTTCTATTCACTTTCCAGTAATCTTCTTTTATGTCTTTATGGGACCCTCAAAATAAAATGCATTCAATTCAAATAAATGTATTATTACAGATTAAACTGGGCCTTGTTTCAGACCGTAGAGTCATCAAACACTTTTATGATGACCTCTTCCTCTCTTAAATCCAAAAGCCCCCGACTTGCGAAAATGCAGGTCTAGCACCTCCAGTATGCACTGAGACTTTGGGACAGGGGCGGCTTTATCTATCATGCACCCGCCGTGATTGATGGCACAATAGCAGCTCAAGGAAAACAAATCCACAGACACTTTTCAGGCTGTCGCAGGAACACAAACCCGGAGCAGCAACAGAAGGACACGGCGGCACGCCGGAGCCCAGCGCTGACAGCCTATGATAAAGCGGCCTTCCTTAACTAAACTCGTAAAGCACGGGACAATAAAACTCAATCTTCTGTAAAATCCAATTAAGTCATTATCTGACTGATTGTATCTTTAATTGAAAACAGAAGTGACAGTAAATTTCTGTGATATATCAGGATCAATCGATACTGCTGTACAATCTGCTCTCCAGAAGTGATTTATAATGCCAAAGCCATATAGGTAACTCCACATTCTTCTCACTAAAACCACTGGGGGATGAAATTAAGAGTAAGTGCATTTAATAAAAAAAACAAGATGGTCGGGTTATTGATTACAGCAGATGGGGCAGAATCAAATGAATGTTTTGAGGGTGCAGAGCAAAGAAAATACAAGTAATTTTCATTTCGGGTTTTATATCTCATCAATAATGATTTTATTTCCACTGAACATGAGAGTGTATAAACACACAACGATCGCAAATTAGCTTTTGCATTGTTTTATAATCATAACAATAATAAAAATATTTGTAACATCATGGTGTCAAGAGCACATCCACACCAACACCAAAATACAGTGGGTAAATGTACACGTCTGGAAAACAAATTAACACATGGATCAAACGGTGAACTGTTAGTATAACAAAATCTTACAAAATGCATAAAAATTATTACATTTTACATTCATTTTTAGAAAGATTTTTTTTTTTTGTCTCTGCTAGATACCCATTACTACTTAGTTGTATGCAAGTAAATAAGTGCAAAAGATATACTGATTGTCGAAGAGTATTAAAGGGCAATCCTTTATAATAAAAAAATGTAAAAATCAGATTACACTTAACATATGGCTCATTTCAATCAGCTCAAGATACTGAAAAATGACATCATTTGTAGTTAAATGTACATCTGTAACAAACAGAGCCTAAAAGGAAAGACAAAGTTGTGTGTCCCTGTTCTCCTCTATTTGTGACTTGACTGAGGACACTATCTGTGCCAACACCATTAAAATCAAGGGCACAGCTTCATATTATACAAAGAAAGCTCAGAAGAGCACTGCACATTAGCTGGATTCACGCACAGGAAGTTAAATGACACCCTTTAGTGATGGCCATAAATAAACAAGCCGTTCGCTGTGAGATTAAGGCATAATTGAATAGTATCTCTTCTAACCCAACTGTCCCGCACAACACTGGAGGATGCTTGAGAAGCCCTCATATAGTTTGCAGCATGAAGGTCATGGAAAGGAAGTTAGATTATCCATTAGGCCAATGACAGCAATACTGAGCTTGAACCCATACGTGACAATAAATCGCTCGGCTCTGCCATTCCTTTCAGAAAGCGAAAGTCGCTTTTAGTCTTAAAAGTCTGCAGCATCAAAGTGAACAAACTGAAGCTATCAAACTGTGTGAAACATGGTAAACAGCATTTCTGATCATCACTGAGAAACTGATTTCTATGTCTATAAAAATCGGAAAGAATTACCCCAACAAAGTTTAATAACACCACATTGATCAGTATTAACATTAAAATGTTGAACAATAAGGTAGGATTTGAATACAGAATCATTAAACTTTTAGAAAAAAGGGAGATTGCGGCAGGTGAGGGTGTTTTACTTGGTTGCCCCATCTAAGACGGAGTCGACGGAGAAGGTTCCAGACTCTGAGCTGCTCTCACACTCCAGCTTGTTCTCAGTGTTGATCATTGAGCTGTCTTGAACTCCAGTGGCGTAAGCTGAAATATAGGATGCATCATGACATCAGATAAACAGTTTTTTTGTTTATTATTGAAGACATTTTGTGCCAGAGCATAATCTGGTTATGGGATCTGTGATAAACGACACCTGAAGCCTTCATGTAACATGAGCTTTTTGGTTCCTGACACAGTACAATAGTGCCAAACAAGTATTTGGACACTTAAGCCACACTTAAAGATGTTTGAATGTCTTTGTATTAGAAACAAAATATAAAGCCAAGTAGCATTTGTCAGAACATAAGATCTATTGTTCAAGAACAAAACAAAAAGTGTAGACATACCTGTAGTTACTCTGATAGGTTACCACCAGAGTAACCGTGAACTTTTAAGTGTAAGTGTGAGTGTAAGTAACTTGTAAGTAAGTGTAAACTTGAGGGCAAATGATTGAAACATTTGGGATCATTTTTATGTTTTTAAAATTATCACCAAGGTTGCATTTATTTTATCAAAAATACAGTAGCCTAATATTGTGAAATAATATTACAATTTAAAATACATGGCTTCTATTTTGATATATTGTAAAATATAATTTATTCCTGTGATGACAAAGCTGAATTTTCTGTAGCCATTATTACCAATGTTGAAAGCAGTTGAGCGGTCTGTAAAAACTGACACATTTTTTCAGGATTTTTTGATGAAAAAAATCAAGTGTATGCACACTTCCAGTCAAATGTTTGGGGTTTGTAAGATTTTTTTATTTATTTATTTTTTATTATGAATACTTCATTTATCCATTAAGGATGGTCCAAAAGTACAGTAAAGATTTACATTACTACAAAATAATTAATAAATAAATAAAAAAATCTTACAAACCCCAAACATTTGACTGGAAGTGTGCATACTAGAATAACAATAACTTTGAAAGCAGATGCAATTAAATGACACACATTTCTAAGAGTAATTTCAGTATTGTGGGGGGCAATTGCATTTACAATCTCATCAACTTACTCTAACTACATAAAAAAAGTATTGCGAACAAGCTGAATCTTTGCACTGAACACAGTGTTAAGGCCCTTTCACACCGAACGCGTACACGAAAAAGCGAAACGAAAAAGCGAATAGTTCGCGTGCGAAATAGGGACAATTTGAGGAGCTCGTTCAGACAGTGGCACCGCATCTGACGAGACAAACCACTAACTTCAGGGAACCAATCGGTCCGGAGCAGCGTCTGGCAGTCTGCTGAGGTGAGGGCTACGTTTACATGCAATCAAATAAACAATCCACTGTGTGTGATTGGCTGAAGCCTTTTCTGTCGCCGCAAAAGTTAAAAAAGTCGTTTTTTCGCCGCAGCACATTCGCGTTCGGTGTGTAAGCACTCATTACACAACAGCTGATCAAAAAATAAAACCATCGCGCGAATTATTCGTGCGTCAAAATCGCGTCCAGTGTGAAAGGGCCTTTAGAGTGGAAACAATGCTGTCAACGTATTTCTGATCTTGAGTTTATCAGCTTCTCCAGTCAAACCAAACAGCATCAATTAACTGGATGAGCAGTGCTGTCAGCTCTCAACATTACAACAAAGTAAAGACAGTGGTGCCATCTATAAATCTCACACTGCAGCAAGTTCTGGCTACTTTAGCAAACCCACTCAAGCTGAAGATGCGCGCATTATTGAGCCAGTCAGACTGCTGAGTGAGCACACGGCTATTGAGTGTCTGTACTGTGCTGACCTTCCCCAGTATCTGTGCGCAGACCGATAACTATAGCATCATTCATACAAATCTGAATTAAGACTAAAAAATTTCTTTACAATCACATGCTCTGTTCAACATTAAATAAACCCTGACAGTTATTATGTTTCAGTTTTAACCCAAAGACCAAATCATCTGCTTAACTAAATGACTATGCAAATGTAAAACCGAAACACTAGCAGCACAAATGTTATAGTTCCCAATAAAACTGGATGGTAGTTTGTGCATTGAGCCAGGTCAGCTCTCATCTCAATATGTGCATATGAAGCTAATACATTACAGTCTCTACAGATTCTATCAAAGTTACGAGTGTCGGGAGGGGCAACGCACACAAATCCTGTTCAGCTGCTTTCCTGACCTTCATAACCCGAGAAAAGCAGCATAAAGGCTCTTACTGTGGCGCTCATCCCTTCCTGCCCTCCCTCTTTTTCATCTGCGCTGCTCTGGCGTGGAGGTAATTAAGGGGCGCTGGCGAAAAGGAGTAATTTTTCTCCTCATTAACTTCCTGATTGGTTTCAGGCTACAAAACTTTGCGCTCCGCCTGCAGTTTGTCACCAATTCCAAACTGGCCAATCGTTAATACTAATGTTTGTGTAGCTAAACTGCACCGGCGCTCTCTGTACAACAATAATACACGAGCGAGGGTGAAAGAGGAGGGGCTGGAATTAGCCGTGGCTGTGTTAATTCTGAGGGAGTTCATCAGGGGGAAATCTATGGTGTGATTAAAGGGAAGATCTCGCGGGTGAGTGGACAGGTCGTTTGTGGGGACGGTAAATCAGCAGTGGGGCTGTTCGGCGAGCGGACATGTTCTGTGTCACAGCTTCGTTGCCTTTGATTATCATTGTATTAGCGCTTAATATAGACTAATGTTAGATCAGCAGTAAACACTCTGTAATACAGACAATCAGGCCTTTAAATACGCAGATAAAACCTAAATAATGAAATAAGTAAATGGAGTTTGTGTATTTTCAAATTAATAGTGCATCTTTACTACGGTTTTATGACTTTGAAGAATTATCTCTCAAAATAAGTTTAATTTTGAACACTAAATTTGACCTAGCCTATCCTGGTGTGCTGGTTTTGGAGGGATTTACAGCGGGTCGCGCTGGAAGACCATCTTACGCCAGCGAAAACCAGCTTGAACTGAAGTGGGTTCTTTAAGAAGGGAACACATTGGATAATAATGACATTTATGAAGCTTTCACAAAGTTGCCAAACAAACACTATGGCGGTGACACAAGAATTACAAAAAAATAAAAATCACACACGTCAGTCAAGTGTAAAACAGTATTGAAACAAGAGAGGATTTAATTGCTGTACGCTGTTCATAAAGAGCTTATTCTCCCATCTGAACTTTTGCCCTATTCACCCTTGTTCGGCTGACTATCTTAGATTTCCAAACTATTAAACAGTCTTTGTGTGGTTTAACAAAAGGAAGCTTTTTTTTTTTCTCTTTTTTTTGAAAAAGAGCATGAAAAGGGGAGGGGAAATAGTGAAAGAAGCTCAATCATTTCTGGCAGTTTGGAAAAGGTGAACAAAAGCCCAGATGTGAGAGAAGATGGTAATTCAGGGTTGATCTATTGTGGATAAGCTTTTTCCTCTGCAACTCATATACTGCCAGCACTGGGCCATGAGGGTCCATAATGCCTTCACTTAGATAAACACAGAGTTGCATAAAGATAACGCACACAGGCGGGCGCACACACACACACACACACACTTACATGCTTGAACGTGTATACAGATGCTCTCACTCATACACGCATGCTTACAGCCATTAAAATTAAGAATAAATGTCACTGTCTAAAACTCAGTGTTAAGATGTGCACATTTGCTCAACATAGGTTATTCGCTGATATTAGAGGTCATAATAAGTAGTTGAGAAATTTATGCTATGTCAGCAGCCGAGGCTTTTTATTAAATAAAATAATAGTAAATACAACAGATTAAAATTACACAGTGTTATAAATGTACATATGAAAACAATTATACAATGTTTTCTGGTAAGTTCTTATTAAACAAGTCCTTAAGAGAGCATACTATGTTTAATAAGAGACAGCGAGGCTGATATTAATTAAATTTATCAATATTAGTGGATTTTGGATTTTAATTGTACATGCTCGTTTATCCCTTTTTTCATTTTACAATTAGTTAATATAATAGAAAACAAATCATATGCCAATTTCAAAATGAATGTTCATTTTTCATTCTATACATAATAGTAAATATTAAACAATTGATTTTAGATTTTTATTTTGTCAATAGTACAGAATCGCAATAGAGTGGTGCAGGGATGAGTCAGAACCCAGAAGACTAATTCGCCGCTGGTTCCTTCAAGAATTTCCTATGGGGTTTTATAATGGTGTTTTTCAATGTATAAGTAAAATAAAGCCTGTGGTAAACTTGACAATACCTTAACGTTTTGTTCTACAACATACACTGCACACTCTCATACCCCAAACTGTCTTATCTAGCTACTTATTAGAAACATACATTTAAAAAAGAAAGAAAAGCAGAACTATTTTAAAATTCACGTTTTCAGTGTCTGTAATTTACATTGTACCACAAAATGTTAAAATATCGTCAAGTTATGTTTACCAAGCACAGGCTTTATTTTGATCCTAAATTGAAAAACCCCATAGGAAAATGACAAAGGAACCAGCGGCGAATTAAACTTAGGTTTTGATGTCATCCCTGCATCAGAATAGCAAATTATTGGTTATTGATATACAATTATAGTTTTCAGTTGTAGTATTGGTGGGTTCACTCAGAGCAGAATCAGCATTTTTTAATGTTTCAGTTCTGTGTTCCTTCTGTAAGATTACAGTTCCGAAACCGGTTTGATTAGAAAAAATACAAGTTAATGTTATTTTTTTTGTCTACTGTATACTTTATACCAGAACTTGAATAGAACCTTATACTAGAATTTGTGACCAAACCTTGTAACTCCTGCGGATCCTCAAACTGTCGGCAAAACCTCATTCAGGAGCTCCACCCGCCTCAATCGTGAATGAAGTGCTGCACACATTTTGGAGACCGTCTCTGCTTGTTTGCAGTGCAAGGGTAAAACTAAGATCTGTTTGTTTGTTTTTTTAAGTACCGTTTCTTAAACCGGTTCGGTTCCCAGCTCCCAATCTACCCCAAAAGTGAATCATATTGCCGTTCACTTGGCTGTAGTTCATTCATTCACACCCCAAATTTAAAAATCCACTTTCACACTAACCAAAAGGACCAAACTCTGACATCCAACAAACTGTTCAGAACCAAAAGCTGTGAAAGCACCCTCAGACAAACACACGTCCATACGACATGACTTGGCTGAAGATGTGCTGGGGGGAAGATGGAGTTCCCTCAAGGAATGACATGCACGTCTCTCTCAATCATTAGAGCTGTGGCAGGACTTAATGGCGCAGAAAACACAGGCCTACAGCAAGGAGGCGGCACTTTAAACAGCTGCTGACTCCTCAAAGAGTGAACAGCCGTGGCTGCTGCCGAGAGACGGATGCTGTTCTCGGAGTCAAGTGCTCACTCACAATCACATTGCCATTGGAGTTTGAAGCACTCAAGGGAGGTGGATGCTGACGTGTTTAACTCTTAATGAAAAACATGAGCTTGCACAAGTAAAATTCAAAAGCATTTGAATATTTTTAAGTATAATATTTTAGAGCACCTTCAGATTTTTTTACTGATGACCTGAATACTGCGTATTAGATATTGTAACTATTAGATATTAGTCAATTGTAAAAAAAACATTAACGGAATGCAACTATTATGAAGAAAATGTCTGATGTAGCCTGTGCAAAACTCACCCGTACAATGATAAAGTGTTGTGGGCGGTATGATTCAAGTGTGTAGTACAAGTCATGCTGGACAAGTTACGCGCCAATGTGTAAAATCCAAACTTGAAGTATGAAAAACGATCTTCAGCAAGCAAGACTAAATACCAAGATATTTTTTCTATAAAAAAAAAAAAAATCTGGTTACACAATTTTATTAGGTGTCTTTAACTACTATATGTACTTACATAAAGAGTAATTATTAGGTTCAATGCACTTATTGTTTCGTGTTGTATTGCAAAACACTTGCTGTTATTGAGGTGGGATATACGGTTAAGGTTAGGGACATGTTTGGTTGTAAGGGTAAGTGTAAGGGAGGGTTAAAGTGTAAGGAAAGGGTCAATCGTGTTATAGAAGTAATTACAGAAATGACTTACAGCTGTAATTACATGCAGGTATTTTGTACAGTGTAATGACATGTATACAGTAAGTGCATTGTATAAAATGATTAGGGTAACACTGTTTTACAGTTTCATTGTTTCATGTAACTATGTAACATGCAACTATAAATTATGCATAATTACATGCTATCTACTAACCCTAAACCAAACCCTAATCCTAAAGTATGTCATGTAATTACTTAATATATCAAAGTACTTAAATGTATACTTGCAGTGCAACTAACCTTAAAATAAAGTGTAACCATGATTTATTTAAATATTAGTACATAGTAGTTATAGACCCTTAATATAAAGTGGGACCAAAATTATTTTTATGTAAATGTTTATGTAAACTGTCTATTTATCAAATAATCCTGAAAAAAAAGTAGGCCTACCTCGGTTTCCACAAAAATATTACCGTAATCAGTTTTCAATATTGATAATAATAAGAAATGTTTGAGCACCAAATCGGCATTAGAATCATTAGGATCATGTGACACTGAAGACTAAAGTAATGGCTGCTAATATTCAGCTCACATGTGAGCACATCGGACACTTCCGTCCCCATTATTGGACTATTAGAGATCTGCATGAGTGGCCTGTAACGTCTGACAGGAGGCATCATGCCAGGGTCAGAGGCTAATTAAACACATAAGCACCTCCAGACCTGTATTGTTCCCCAATCTGTCCCCAGTCTCAAAGTGTCTCTGAGAGAATTGACATGCCCTCCTCCCTGTTAAATCACTGGCACTGATACAGCTCTCCGCCGGCCCTGCAAATGACCTGTCCGTCTCTCCCGGCCCGCGTGCCGATCCGTCGAAACATTATGGATATACTATAATGACTTGAGACACGGGATCGATGATTTGAGGGATTTAGTGTTATTATTCTTAAAGGAGAGAAAATAATCACAAGTGAGAAATAAGCGGTGCAGGCATCAGTTAGCAAGGCTCTGGGGGAGACTGAAGCCCCCCTGGGTGAAATAAACAACCTAATAGATTCAGTTGAACTCATGATGTTACGGCAGGGGTTAGAAGTTGAATAAGACCACGTTTAGAAAACATTCTGCTCAAGAATGAATGTCCACCTTCCATTAGTAACCAAAATTTTTTTTTTAAATGCTACTACAAATAACTAAGTAATAGAAACCTGTGTAGAAAAGGAACCTGTAACTATGAGGTACTCAGAATATGCCTAAAATATAGATTTGCTTTTTTAATACTGAATCCCATAAAATAAAGTGCTCTGCTGCAACTATGAACACATCTTTTCATTAAGCCGTGTAATTTAAAAATATATTTTATTTATTTAAAGTTATCAAATAACTTCTATTTAAATATATTTTACAAATTTTATTTCTGTGGTAGCAAAGATTAATTTTCAGCATCATTACTCCAGTCTTCAATGTCACATGTTTCTTCAGAAATCATTCTAATATGGTTCTCAGGAAACATTTCCAATGTTGAATACAGTTTTGCTGGTTAATAATATTGAGGAAACCGTGATACATTTGTTTCAGGATTCCTTTGATGAAAATAAAGTTCAAAAGAATATAGAATATTTTAGAATATAAATCTGTTGTAACATTATAAATGTCTTGCCTGTCACTCTTGATCAATTTAACGAATCCTTTCTGAATAAAGGTATTAATAAATATATCTTTTGAATGGTAGAGTATATAAACAGATTCTAGACTTTCCTTAACACAGACCGTCTCCTGAGGAGGACACTGTGCTAAAGAGAGCAGAACCTTTGGCTGCAGTCATTATCCATTTTATCTCTTCAGTGCCTCAGGCAAGTGTTAATGGAAATGTTGTACAACACATTACGACAGCGCTTGAGCCTGGAGCAGCCAATTACACTGGTATTTAACCAATCCATAGAGAGAAAAGGCAGAGCATTTAGCATCAGCACTGGAGAAGGGAAGACAGCATGACACGGAGGAGTTACTGACTGTGTGGTTAAATAACACTCCAGCCAGAGATTTTGCCTGCAGGCCACTGATTTACCATCTGATTTACTTGACAGAGACACATCCGGCTTTACCAATTCCTTTGAAAGTTTTTGAAATGCATTGTGGCACATTAGCCATCCTTACCATCTGTACTACTCACGTACAACCCAGATTACAAAAGCTATCAAGTGTTTTTATTTTGCGTGTAAAAGGTGAAAAAGAGAAAACCTTACTCCTACTGATCTGAGATCAGAAGGGGAAATAGATAAGAACTGCCAATTGTAAGCAGGTAAATCTAGCGAGTACAACAGTATAAGCTGTCATGCCAGCATCATAAAACATTCAACCATATTTCCTTCAAAATCCACCCTAAATTTAGTGTATGCAGCTTCTTGTGAACTCATGACCTATATGTAACCCTAGCCAGGCTAGCGAAACTGTGTAACAACCAAATAAAGGGACACATGTAACAGCACTTAACCTCGAGGGACAGGCTGTGCCAGAGTTCTATGCATGTTCCAAAGAGGAATAATGCAAACAGGATGGATTAAATGTTAAAAAAAGCTCCACAGCCTCTCTGTCAGATGAGAAGTTACACCTCTTCCTGCTCAAGCGCTACCTCTCAATTATGCTTGAAGCTGGGAGGGAATCATTATTCCCCATTGTTAATCTGCATTGAAAGAGAATGAATGGGCTCTTTGGTTGCTCCTATGAGATTTTGTGTTTTCCTGGAACTTTTTAGAGGGGGTCTGACGCCTCTGAAAGTGATATAACATTCTGACCGAGAAGAATTGCATCCATTAAATTTGTGGTTTGTAAACCGCATCAGACCGATCGATATATGTCGAAAGCACAGTACATATGATTTGATGTGACTGGAATGTGTAATTAATTACCTGCGTAAATAAAGCCCTTCACCATATTTGTATTCAAATAAAAGTATTGCTGATGGACAGCAACACATTTTTTTTAACTTATTAGAAAAAAGTACTGTGGCAGAAACATGGTACAGTGATGTACCACATTACAAAACCGTACATTGTACTATTTGCAAAATATGTAATGGACCTGAATGAATACCATACTATATTTACAGGATACTAGATGGTATAGTATTTCCAAGAAAAGCATAACATTAGCTTGGTCCAAGCTAAATAAAACATAGTATTACCATAGAACCATATCCAAAAAAGAAAAAAATGTATAATGTGTAGTGTTACTTTTAGAAAAGGCTTGTGCACTACGAAAAAATATCTTTACAATATTGTATTCTGAAAGACACATATTCTCTTCTAGACCTGGGCGATATGTACAATATGTCAATAGGCCAATATTTTTTATAAACGATATAGGGATGGGCATTAGTGCACAGGGTGATCTGTTGTGGGAAAGTGCATAATCCAATTTGTCCTAAACATGAGATATGCTTTATATTAAAGGCTTCAAAATAACTCGTAAGATATAGGTAACACATATAGTTTAAAGCGGCTTGCCCCACCAGATGCTCTGGCAGGTACTTGTGCTGTTTAATGCATTTGAGATTTAAATAATGCAAGGAAAACCACATTTCAAAGTTGTTTTCTCCATTTGTAAATTTTAGAAAGTCTAGCAAATACAAGTGAAACTCAAAAAATGTAAATATCGTGCAAAAGTTAATTTCAATAATTCAATTTAAAAGGTGAAACTAATATATTATATAGACTCATTACATGCAAAGTGAGATATTTCAAACCTTTATTTGTTATAATTTTGATGATTATGGTTTACAGCTTACACCCCAAATTCAAAATTAGAATATTGTGAAAAGGTTTTCATAAGCTGTAAGCCATAATCATCAAAATTATAACAAATAAAGGCTTGAAATATCTCACTTTGCATGTAATGAGTCTATATAATATATTAGTTTCACATTTTAAGTTGAATTACTGAAATAAATTGACTTTTGCACGATATAATTTTTTTTCGAGATTCACCTGTATATCCATTTTGCTGTCAGGAGTGGACAAGCCTTATGCTTAAACGAGTCTCCGCTAAACTTCCCAGACTTTAGTGATCGAGCGCCGCTGCACACATGCGCACCAGACAGATAGAGCACAATAGAATAGGAGCCATAATTTTGACAAAAAAATTCATTTTGCTGAAATATTTGTGGTTGGACATTAAATGTGCCATATGTAGAACTTTAAACCTACAATTGAGTGTATTGTTATGATAACTGTAACTGAAGTAACTGTAAAGTGTAATGGGGTAATCAAATGTGGGCTAAATGACTAAGCTCAGATGAGTGAATGTGTGTTCCCCTTACAATTAACATTTAGTCTGCTTTCGTATTGACTGATTTTCAATTTTAATTGAGTGAATTTAACTTCAATGCTTTAAAAGAAACAGTATTTTCGTTTTTAGATCGTAATGTTGTTGTTACAATGTTAGAATGTAATGTGGGTTTAACCCATATGTGGGTTTTGCACATACAGCATAGCCTACGTGGTTATACTAGCTATATTTGTTTTCATAACCTTCAATATGAACATTGTTTATAGGACAACATTAAGCAGGATATGAAAGAACCGTTTTTTAAATAAACATAGATTTGTTTTTAATCCAAAATAGAAAAAAAGTAATAAATACAGAAATATAATTTTTCCGCTATACTGGCGCATTCAGCCAAAAACATACAGAGATATCATTTTCTTGCCCAAATTGCCCAGCCATATTCTCTTAAAATTTGGATGCTGTCCACTTTCTCCAAAACTGTAAACTAGGCCCAGACCGCAAACAAAACTAACTTTGAATCTTCCAATAATAAACGGTGACAAAAAGAAAAAACAAAGCATGAAAAAAAATGGTAAAACCCATAGACTGTCTCGTATAACACTGAAATTCCAACATAACTCACAGCGGGCACATCATCTCACGGGCTGGGACGGCTGCCGCGGGTGGGGGCGGATGCGGGCGGAGGTAAGGCTACCCTGCCAGGTGATGAAGTGCAGTGTCACCTCCGGCCCAGGCAATTTATGGCGGAGCGCTGCTGACGAGCTCCCAGCAGTAAAGAGCGCACAGGGGCGTATTTCACAGCGAGCTGAGCTTTATGAAGAACACTTCGACGCCCCGGCAGGCCGCCGCTCGTGACGGATGGAGAAAGACGCATGACAAGCTTCATCATTGTTTGTAAATCTTAACTTGTTCCCGCTCACTAACCCCAGAGGCAATTTTCCAAAGACAGCTGTGGGGGCCGCTCGGAAAGGACAGCGTCGCACTCCTGAAGGTTATTTGGCCTCATATTTGGCCAACTGATTACCCCAGCGCTAGGGAAAATAAATACATGCCGCACAAGCACTGGAGCCAGAGAAGCAGTACAGAAGACTCAAGAGACAGAACCATCTGAAAACCAGGCGCCTTTGTATCTTACTGTAAAGCTACTTTGAAAATAATTAAACTTGAATGCTTGTCATTTACGGAGTTGTCTCTTTTTTAATCTCTCTTGACAGTACAAGTAGTAATACCTCAAAGTCCTCTGTAGTTACCAGAAAACAACAATGCTGGGAACTGCTAATCAGGTCTGATTGTAGAAGATGTGATTGTGAATATGACACAATAAAACTCTATGAGATGTTTGGGATCTGAATGAAGAGGGAGTGGAGAGAGACCCCATCAAACTCAAGCCACACTAGCCTGGATGGTCACTCATGTCATCTAGTTTCTTCCCTAACCAAAGGGTTCAAACAGGTTGAGTCTTGAACAAAACATTTTTTTAAGTTGTAACTGTAGTAGTTGATTAGCCTAGTTTAATTCACTCACACACACTCACACAAAATGCCATCTATGCTGACTAAAGTTCATTACGGCAGAGGTTTTTAAACTTTTGGATGCCAAAGACCCCCAAATACATATGATCATCCCCTTCTGAGAGACCCACTTCAAGAAAAAAGACAGCTAGCTATATATTTGCATGTACAGTATACTCATTTACAGTATACTGTGTGAGAATAATAAATGCGTTAAGAAGACATGTTACTCGCAATTAATTAATTGGCTTTTATGTTTTTATTGAACTGAAACAAATTAATAATGAGATAACTTCCAGTTATTACATTCTGTTGATCGTTCTCACATCTTTAAACACATATAATTAATATTAAAATGATTAAAAAACCCTGCATTAGGGAATCATATAAATAGTATGTACGGAACACGTATAATAGATCACAGACCCTTCAATGCTGGGCTCTGAGTAAGGGTGTTTTGGAGACTGGACCACCCAACTTGGAGTGTTTTGTGTTGTAATGGAACATAACCCCCCCTGCAGTGATAGTGGGGGTGACAGGCACCCTCATGTTGAAACCACTGGAAATCAGCATGTAAAAATCATTAACAGCCAGGGCAGGTGGCAAGCTTGGAGGTATACGGGAATGGTGGATCACAGAAACGCCATAATCATACTCGCACTGAGAGCTAAAATGTCCTTCAACACTCTAAATTAGTGGAGAATGGTGCACAGTAAGCCATACATTGTTTCTAAAAAATATTTAGTTTTGCTACATGGCTTTACAGAGTAAAAGGCACAGGAATTTTTTATATAAAATACAATTTATGATTTCTATGTTCTAAGACTGAAGCGCTTAGCACATGGTCCTTGTCTCTTTAAATCTGAAGTCACCAGAACAAATGATGCTCATAAAAGTTTTACCTTTGAATTTATTTATTTTTATAAATTTTACAGCGCCCTTGACTCAGAGTATGAACCTCCCTCAGATGTACTTGCTCACACTGTTGATAATCTCTGGATAAAAGTTTATGGCCCTAAGAAGTGTGTGTGTGTGTGTGTGTGTGTGTGTGTGTGTGTGTGTGTGTGTGTGACTGACCCGCTGTTTTGGGCTCAGGGCAGGTGCTGGGTGGGACACATGCAGCCGTGTCGATCCCCTGACTCAGGTAAGATGAATAGTAGGAGTGTGTGCGGTACTGGGGGGGCACATTATGGCTGGACAGGCGGCCATTTCCATTGGGCATCTGTTTCAGAAGGGATTTGATTTTGGGGCAGGTGGAAAATAAAGAAGAAGAGTTAAGTCAGCACATAAAGAGTCAGATGGTATAAATGGTCAAGAATCAAAAGACACAAGATCACTTTTTAAAAGTTGCAGGAGCAGACATTCACATTGTATGATTGCTCATCGAAGTTTTCCATCATAATTTGTAAAACATGTCAAAGTTAGTGCGCATGGAACACAGAGCAATGTTAAACAATAGGATAGCAACAAATATTTTGCAAGTCAGTTCACTTTACAACAAAATGGCATCATACAAATTGCTTTTTTAATTCTAATCAGGCTAAAAATTAAAACATTACACTACTGTTTTAAAGTTTGGTGTCAATAAGATTTAAAAAATATATTTTTTTTAAAGATTAAAAAAAAAAAAGGATTTCTGAAATCCTTCCACAAAAATATTAAGCAGCACAACTATTTTTAACATTGATAATAGGGCTGGGCGATATGGCCAAAAATATTTTATAAAAAAAAAAAAAAAAAAACATATCACACGATATTGATATTTACCACAATATTAATTTACTAGGGGGAAGGAAATGCTTTCCACATTGGTAGACCTTGAGAATTAATGTAAACTTTTTTATTCACTATGGAACTGCACCTACTGGCTACCTTTAATTTACCCTAAATTCTGTGCTTTCCTTTTTTTTGTGTGTGTGTGTGTGTGTGTGTGGGGGGGGGGGGGGGGGGGGGGGGGTAATTTATATAAACTTTAACAATTTAATCAACCCTTTAAAAAGTAATCAAATAAAAAAAAATGTGTCAAATAAGAGATGCTGCACAACAGAAGTTAAAACACCTCAAAAACGCCGTCGCCGTGTAAACGAACCCTCTAAAGGGTAAAAACGCAAAAGTCTGCTAGACAGTGAAGGCGTCGCGTACGCGTTTACGTCACAGGCATGCGCCAGTACAGGAAAATAACAAAACATTATCAAACTAAAATATAGCATTAATTTCATTGACAAAAATAAAATAAAAAATTCTGTCATTTTTTAGCGACACGCGAAGAGCACCGAGGGTTAAAGCAGCAGCTTTACCGTATTAAACATGAAAAACTGTGTCAGCGGCTCTTTCACTTTCGGTGCTTCACATTGCCACATAGCTGCCTGGAGTGCATACTACATCGAATTTCACACACTTTTGCGTCACTAAACGCAGAATAAAAAGTGATAACGCAACGCCACTTATGCGTTTTCTCTTCAGATCGTTTCCGTGTAAACATAGCCTCAAAGCTGCTCTGGAGATGAAGCTCATGTTCTCATGTCCTCAAATATTGAGATGGTAGACGCTGAAAACACTGTGAGCATCACATGTGTTTGAGTGTGTGTATCAGACGAAACCACGCCGTTCAGTCACAGAGACACACAGAAAGCACTTATTAGAAACATGCACTTACTGGCTGTTGTCGCATTTATTTATATTGTGTGACTTTTGTACAGTAGTGTATTTGCATGTTGGCCCAGTTAATGTGCATGCACACTGTAAAGCAAATAAACCAGGCAGTGCCTCGACTAATAAGGCACCATCATTGGTATATTGTTCATTACCATCGTTGGTATATTGTCCATTACCATTGTTGGCATTGTTTATTCTTCTTACATTGTTGGTATACACTGTTGGTATAATAAATACTTGTTACTTATGGTAACGCCATCATGATATAATATTCATACACAATCCGTGAGCAAAGTAACAATGAAGCTTAATGTATTAATTACTAAATGGGGAACTGGGGTGGGATTAAATAAGTTGTCTTCTTCCCACTCCCTTTCAGGCAGAATTCGATCGTCATATTGAAATACTGTATGTTCTGTTTTTGTACTATATGACTTAACTATATTTTGTCTACCTTGTACTTTTTTCTGTGCCATTCCCTGAAATAAACTAAACTAGCTTTCTTAATTTAAAGGCTGATCCTTTATTGCAGACACCATATTGGGCGTTGTAATTGCTCTCATTCTTTAATATTTGGTCCATCTCTATCAGTTTGAACCAGAAGACATACCAAACAATATAGATGGAAACTATGTACAGTATATGGTACACCAACAGTGATGGTCTTGACTTGAGTTCTACTGCAGACTGTATTACATTCATCTCAGAGCACTGAAAACACTTAATAAAACAGTCTGTACACTCTGTGCATGTGACGATATGAACCTCTAGTCCGAGAGGGTGAAAAAAAAATGACCAGTATAAGTTATGGTTGACCTTCTGCCTAGATTGCTTTATTTCTCCCGCTCTCTTTTTTTCAAAATAAACTGCAACAAACTGCTCTGGCAAGTTTTCTTCCCTCTTTTGAGAACTTTAAAATAAGCTGTCTACTTGGCAGCACAGAGGCTTTAGGGTGTTTTCAATTTCACTTTTATGGAATTTGATTTTTGTCAGCCAGTAATATGTCACCATTTACTGTTCACCCCATCAACTCTTGACAGGTTTATAAACTGTTATTTAAACAATGTCAGCCTCTTATATTGCCTATGACAAATATAATACAAATTGAACTATATTTTTTCAAGAGTACCCCACCAATACATACATGGAATAAAACAAGGTGGAAAAAAGCATGTGCCACAACAAGCAAGAGACAAACACTGTGTTTGTGCCAAAATATTTGCAATGCTACTCAGCTATTTCCTTGCTTTTCTATGCCACTCTTAACCCACCATAACACTTACATCCAAATAAGTGCAAGTGGAGTAAAATCCATGCATCATTCAACGTCAAAAATCAAAAATCTGGTAACATTGCATAGTGCCTGCTTAGGACAGCTTCAGCGGTTTGAAAGTGCATTGTGATTCCCAATTCACGTAATACAAGAAGTGCTCTCAGAAATGAAGAACAAGCCTGCTAGCGTTGTTCGATCCAGAGCAGCATCATTAATGAGGGCTGGCTGGAGTCCTTTACCTCCCTGAGTGAGCTCTTATCTGGCACCATCAGCTGTCTGGATCCTCTACGCAACCCTCATATTTTCATTCTCCACCTGCAGTGCAGCGGAGCCCCACTCACTGGAGGTGGGAGAGGGCGGGAGATGGACATACTAAGATAAAAGCCAGATGAGGAGGAAAAGCTCCTCGCCCTTATTACTTCCTTATCGAATTGACCCTAATAAAGAGAAGAAGCGATTATGGAAGTTATGATTTTGTAAATGTAAGGGAGAATGCAAGAATGTCCTACAAACAACTCCATACCAACAACTGCAAAGTTTCAGAATTACAAAACACGAACACAAATCTCACACTTTGGTTTCATACTTTGATTTTCCACAATAATTTTCAAGCTAAAAACAATCTAAACTAACCTTCGTGTCTAAATGTCTAATAATCGGATATGTTTATCTTAATGACCTTGAGACACAGTCTCACGAGTTTACAGGAGTACTATCTGTGATTTCATGTTTTATAGTTTTCTTCCATCAAAATTGTTTGTATTAAATTGACTTTGATTTGACGGACAAATGTTGTTGAAATATATATTTTTAAACTGATTCTTTATTTTAGTGTTGTCAAAAATATCGATATTTCGATAAATATCGATACTGAAATATCTGAACGGTACCAATACTAATTTCCCGAAGTATCGATACTAGCCGAGCGGTCACTTTCACTTCTCTCCAAAGGCGCGTTGACAAACACCACACGTGACGCACTCGTCTCATTCGCTCTGGTTAAATAGCAAAAGTGAAGTGAATGGAAAGATGGCGAGGGCGGCGCCCCCGCGACCGGCTTTGGTTGATTGATAAAGAACACCGCGAGCGGGCATGTCGGAGAATAGCGCGGACACGCGTAAACACACCGCGAGCGGGCATGTCGGAGTCGGAGAATAGCGTGGGCACGCGCTACACACCGCGAGCGGGCATGTCGGAGAATAGCGCGGACACGCGCTTCACACTGCGAGCGGGTATGTCAGAGAATAGCGCAGACACGCGCTTCACACTGCGAGCGGGCTGCGGACACCCAAAAGATTGCTTGACTATCAATAATCCCTCACATCACTCATTATGTTATAGGTGTAAACAGACTTAAGGAACAGGCTCCAGGGGTACCATTTAGCAAGCATAGGCTACGCTCAGCATCAGGGGTGTTTGTTGTTTGGACAGACCTTTCCCCACTGCTAAAAAAATCCTAAAGTAAACACTAACTCTTTTCATTTTTACTTTTCTGAAACATTAACCAAGATGGCCTAGTATTGTTGTTGATATGAGTCTGTGTTGTCTCGTTTTTTCACCGTAATTCTTAAAGTTAACATAATCTGACTGAGGAATCTTAGACAAGTAAATATTTTAACTGTGGTCAAATGTAAATTAACTTGTGCCTATTTAACTTTATTCAGAAAATTATTAATAATTCTGCAATTTGCCTTCATTAGCGATTATCATCAATTTGATTACACAGATATTAATTAAACTAAACAGCTAGACGGCATCTCTGAATTCAATAATGAAATGCCTTTAACTGAAAATTGAATGTTTAATCTTATTATTATACATTACTGACACTCTATCCTCCAATTTGATACTGTTAAGTGCTTTTTTGTTACAGTAGGCGGCTATATTTTAATCTTTGATAACAGTAGGTTATACAAATACAATGGGTCATGTTAGCCCTGGTCCAATTAAAAAATATTAACAGATAGAACTCAGGACATTTTTGTTCATGTAAAATATACCTCATTGTCATGTTCTAGACTTGTTTTAGCTTTAAATAAAAAAATACCCCCTTAATATTGTGGCAGTTTTTTTTCTCTGTGGTATCGAAAATGGTATCGAATATCGATATTTTTCAAGGTATCGTATCGAAGTTAGAAATTCTAGTATCGTGACAACACTACTTTATTTATTTATTTTTTATGAAATATTCAAATATTACACCAAACTACTTACTAAAAACAAGTCAAACTACTTAAACTACACAGAATTGATCCTTTAAATGGGAATCTTCTGTTACACTCTCTGGACAGTGACAGTAATTTAGAAATGGAAAACATTTAGATATTAGAAAAAAAGCAGTGTTCAATACACTATCTGTATGAACTACAGTAATTCCCAAAAGTGATGTCCGGCCTAGTAAAATTGACATCTTCACCCTTCATTTGTTAAAGGATAATTCCGGTATTTAACACCTTGAGTCTATATTGTAGTTTGTTTTGGATGAACAAGAGTGGTGGACAACATTTTTTTGACAATGGTTCCTCTCTCGAGTTTTTGACTATAAAAGAATTGGCCATGGACCCATTTAACATTGGAGTCAATGTGCATGTCCGAAAATGTCATTAAAACAGCCAATAATGTTCGTTTACAAAACTGTGCAACTCACCGAGTGATTAGTGATGTTAGTTGATGTTACAGAAACAAAAAGTGTTGCGAAATACAGTTTCTGTCGTGTTTTATTCGTCATTTTGTAAAATCCCATTGAATTCTGTTGAAGGACTGAGTGCTCGTTAATATATAAATGCGCTACCGGAAACGGAAAGGGGGCTGTTTACATTTGGTCGATGTAGTCTTTTTGCTCGCTTCCGTTTCTCATAAGGCTAGCGAGCAGAGCTCTTTACCGCAGTTTTTGACCGCACAAATTCTAACCATATTGAAAGACGTGACCACTGACCAGTGCAATATGAAGTTGAACTCGACTGTGACCGTGAGTGTCCCGCGAGACATAAACATCGGTTATCGCCATCAAGTGGTCGGGAGTGTGCTAACGCTTCAGATTCAAATATTGAGCGGAAGTTACACGGTTCTGAAAAAATAGTTCCACTATAGCAAAATAAACGGATTGGAATCATATATTGCGACGATATATTGTTTATAATCATCAACGAACACCCACTAACCACTCGGTGAGTTTAACAGTTTTGTAAACGAACATTATTGGCTGTTTTAATGACATTTTCGGACATGCACATTGACTCCAATGTTAAATGGGTCCATGGCCAATTCTTTTATAGTCAAAAACTCGAGAGAGGAACCATTGTCAAAAAAATGTTGTCCATCACTCTTGTTCATCCAAAACAAACTACAATATAGACTCATGGTGTTAAATACCGGAATTATCCTTTAAAGATTGTGTTGTGTAGTTGTGCTTTGAGTCATGCTTTGAGTCAATTGTTTTATTTGTGATAATGCAAAGAAACTAATTTTAATAAATTATTAGCCAGGCTGTCATTCAAAGAAATGATAAATGCATGCAAAAACAAGAGAGAACCAATGAAATATTAATAACCGATTATATATATATATATATATATATATATATATATATATATATATATATATAATATTTTGATAGTTTAATTGAACTTAGGTAGGGTCATTAAAAACAAATATCCCCTCCGGACATCACCTTTGGCCACTACCTAGAGATGAACGATATTGGATTTTGGCCAATATTCGATATGCCGATATTTTCAAACTAATTTTGTCCGATGCCGATGTATACCATGAAACTTCAAATAATAACCGAGTCCCAAAGACGCCTGTCTCTTTTACACACCTGGTGTGGCTACAGGTTTGGATTAAAAAAGGCCGGTCTCAAATAGGGGCCTGGTCTGTTTTTTAGTTTCGGGTTGTATTTAATCTTCTAAAACACGTCAGATCGTCTGTTTAAGCCAGTTCTATGGTGCAAATTGCGCACGCAAGAGAGCCCTGCACATCTGGGCGGGAGCTGTTAGCACAAGCAAGGCAGGCAGAGAGAGTTACGTGCCGCGTCTATGACAACTCGAGGTATCGCACACCGAGAAGCACAGCGCCACGTCGCGTCTCGCGTGTATGACAACTCGAGGTATCGCAAACCGAGAAGCACAGCGCCGCATTGCGTCTATGACAACTCGAGGTATCGTACACCGGACGAGCACTTTGTCAGTTTATGGCCAGTAATATTGTTATTTTTAAAGGGGTGTTTCAGGATTTTGGACATCGGACCTCATTTTCAAGTTAGCCTGGTTGTTATTCATCAGTGGAGTTGCATAGTTCGCTGGTGCTAGGCTAGCACGAGTCAACGGTATATGCTAGCCTGCCATTAAAAACAGTTTTACCCACTCCACAGTACACCAAAAGCAAATAAATTATAACGCCAGACTATCGATGTAAATGTCTATTTAGAGAATAATGTTAGAAATCAAAGTACTCTGGCATCTCAATGATCGCATTAGATTTACAGGAACTAGTTTCTCAGCAGCGGCGGAATTTTACTTTGCTCCGGTTATTATTACTGCACCGAAAAGTAAACACAGAACAGAAGCGCACTACAGTCGGGACGTCTAGCTAGCTAGTAGTAGTCTTGAAAAACTATATTGAAAAACATTCGATTGTAAACTAAAGAATTCTTTACGGCATCTTTAGCGGCTGCTGTCTCTACAGACATTCTTTCTTTTTCTGCCCTTTTAGCATCCATCTCAATTAGTTCTTCGGCTCATAGATGTAAGGTTCGTTGAATAAAACACATTCCTCGTCTTCATCGTCTCCAAAGTCTGAAACATTGGCATGGCTTTCAAACGTGGCCATAGTCCTATGTCCTAAGTTGATTTCTTCGTGAAATATACTCTGCTTCTGTAGTGATGAGTGTCAGCGGCAGGTAAATACACTTGTGTGATTGTCATGTGGACCGGCTCTCGGTTGCCTAGGTAACTTAATATCACTCCGCCGCTGCTGTAGACTGTACAGGGAACAAAGTATAACTATTGCAATGCGATGAAAGGGTAGTTTGATTTCTAACATTATTCTCTCAACATCGACAGTCTGGCATTATAATTTATTTGATTTTGGTGTACTGTGGAGTGGGTTTTTAATGGCAGGCTAGCAGATACCGTTGACTCGCGCTAGCCTAGCACCGGCGAACTATGCAACTGGAAGGAAGGACTGGATGAAAATTTTTGAAAACTGTCTCCACTGATGAATAACAACCAGGCTAACTTGAAAATGAGGTCTGAAGTCCAAAATCCTGAACCACCCCTTTAAGGACATTATGGAATTAAGATCATGTCTACTCTGTACTGTGTTATGATTTTAGTGATTATGAATATGTCAAATATAGCAAGGAGACATTTTAATTGTTTAATAAACAAGTGTTTTCTGTGTCAGCTGCAAAAATGAAGTTGACGATGCTGACTCACGATCTTCGCAGTAGTGAACGCGCCAGAGAGAAATGCACATTTCATCGGATTACATAGTTTTCTTTCGTTTTGAACTGTTCTTCTGTTTAAAAGTATGATTTAAAGCGTTCTGTAGATAATAGATATATTTCTCAGGTCTGTGAGTCAAGTATGCTATGCTGAGTTTCGGTTCATTTATGAGACGAGCTCCAGTTCATGCGCCTCCGCGTCGTGATATATTATCTGCTTTACTTATTAAATTCAGGCAATTGGTTGATGAAACATTGATTAAAATTAAGATACAATTAATACAAAACGAAATTCACTTTAAAGAAAGGCTTTGTGCTTTCTGATTGAGGTCTCTGAGGAAGTTTTAAAGCTGTCTTTGAGAGATGATTTCAGAGCGGTCACGTCCATAACCGAGAACTATCACGTCCGAAACATTGTTTTTTCCTCATAAATGCGAATAAATATTTTAATGAAATATATAAATGAATATCTGTGGAGAGCATAGTAGCTTGGAGAGCTTACATTAGTAAGCTACAGGACATCGTCTTTTAAAAACATGACCTGCGCGAAAGAGAAAAAAAAATTGCGTCTCTGTCCCCAGCACATTTCAAACCAAACTGACGCCCATGCTCGAAATGCCTCCACATGTTGTGAACACGCCACCCTATCGGCAAGGCTCATCGGCAGAAATATTAATATCGGCCGATGCCGATGTTGTGCCGATATCATCGTGCATCCCTAGGTGTAACAATATATTGCAATAGAAAACTGCATCAATAAGTATTGTGGATATTTCACCCAATATGAAAATTTCTGTGTGAGAAAAAATTTAAGTTTTAGTGTCAGTACTACATTAAACTAATGTTGAATATAATGTATAATAATGCAATGGGGGAATATTCCTGGGTCCTGATAATGCCAAAAGTCTTACGTTACCAGTAAAAAGTGGCCTACATTATTTTAAACATATGTAGTCAGTGACAGAGTGCAAGTATGTTCGTCTAAAATAATGATGTATTTTCAGCTTCAGAATCATGAACATTTTTATTCTGGTGTCACCATTTACCTGTGTATTGGGTTACCAGCACCAAGTCCAAGCCTCATTTTTCACCCCAATGTAAAACCAAATAAAAAAAATTAAATCAACTACATTTTTGTCAACCTTTTCCCATATGTCTTGGAGTATCACAATAATATCATATTGTGAGTTCAGTATCGTGATATCGTGACATGAGAGTATTGTTACACCTAGCCACTACTGTACAGTTTTAATGCATTTTTTTTAACATACTGTATATAAATAAATACAACTCTTGCTAAATGTTAAAGGGTTAGTTCACCCAAAAATTAAATTGTCATCATTTACTCATCCTCATGTCGTTCCAAACCCGTAAGACTTTCGTTCATCTTCAGAACACAAATTGTGTTCTTTGGAACACAATCTGAATCTTTAGAACACTTTTTTTTTTATGAAATCTGAGAGATTTCTGTCTCTCCATTGACAGTCACACGAACACTTTGACGTAAAGAGATTGTAAAACTAATTCATATGAATTAAGTGGTTTAGTCCAAATTATCTGAAAAGACTATCACTTTATATGATAAACAAATTTAATTTAGTCTTTTATTCACATATAAACATTGATCAGCAAACATAAACAGAATCTCAACAGAACCTGCTTGATGCGCGAGAACAAACCTCATTGGTTCTTGCGGAAGCTCAAACCGTGCTGCGCAACGCACACAAAAAACCTCATTGGTTCTTGCGGAAGCTCAAACCGTGCTGCGTAACACACGAAAACCTCATTGGTTCTTGCGGAAGCTCAAACCGTGCTGCGTAACACACAAAAACATCATTGGTTCCTATGGAAACTCAAACCGTGCTGCGTAACACACGAAAACCTCATTGGTTCTTGCGGAAGCTCAAACCGTGCTGCGTAACACACGAAAACCTCATTGGTTCTTGCACGTCAAGCGAACATGCTTGAGCTTCCATTTACCAACTGATGTGCCAGTTGATGAACGTGTATATGTAAATACAAGCCTAAATTAAATCTGTTCAATTCATATGGATTTGTTCTACAATCTCTTTATGAAATTTTGAAACGAAAAAGTGGTAGTTGCGTTGACTGTCAATGGAGAGACAGATATCGCTCAGATTTCATTCAAATATCTTCATTTATGTTTCGAAGATGAACGAAAGTGTTAGGGTTTTGGAATGACATGAGGGTGAGTAAACAATGACAATTTTATTTTGTGGGTGAACTAACCCTTTAAATAACTTAATATTTTATTAAAAGCTAAAAACAAACCAATAGCTAATGAACAAAAACGAAGACTAAACTAATAGTATTGCGTTGCGTCCGAAACCGAATGCTTCCCTACTCTATGCGAAAAATAGTACGCCAAAAGAGTAGTCCGAATACATACAGTAGCCTAGTATTTGAAAAACAGCAGTCAAAAGTCCCTTGGTGACCGACTACTTCCGCAGAGATTCTGATGTGTGCATTCGATGGACAAAGTATTATCACACGAGGCCACGGGAGGGGATTTATGAATGGAAGTGAAGCTACGCAACTGATGCTGGTAGGTCACGTGACAATAACAACATGGCGGATGTAGTACATCCGAATTTCATTCATACAGTACTAAATACTAGAACATCACGAAGTAAACTCAAATGTAGTACTACTCAGACAGCGATAGTTTAAAAAAAAAAAAACATTACATTTCCTTCAAGCACCTTCCAAATAGTTAAATCAGGCAATGTGAGATCAGAATTAAAGTCACTCCCCCTCTACAGAGCTGTGCTTAAACAGCAAAGCTGTATCTTCATGTGAGCAATGTCATTAACCTTTGCAATTCAAACCCTGGGACACACTAAGGAGATGGAGGCGGTGACCCTTGAGCAATATGTCGCCATCAGGGACCCAACTGCACAAATATGCTGAAATATTGCCCCATCCCTGACGTGTGTATATAACACTCCCTGGAGAAATATAGATTGAATTTACTTCACACTTGAGTAAATCAGATTTGATACAACAGGGATACTTTGCTATATAAATCGGAGTCCATATACACAGGCTGATCTCCATATGAAAGCCATATCATGGTGTGAAGGCACTTTCTTATGGCAGTGAGTCTTGGCTGATTAATAAGGGCTTGTAAAACTGTTGCAATACAATGATGATATATATCAAAGTTGAACGGGCCATGACTTTGAGGATGCCCTCAATTTCATGCTGTCCAATTGGATATCTTCAAATAGACATCTTCAAACTGTGCAGTATAGTCTGACACAGACAATGTCCACACTGGAGAGCTGCTGCCAAGACAGATTCATGTGCCTGGCCTCAGAATAGCATGGTTTGCATCTGGCTAATGGTACAGTACATCTGAATATAATTTGGTGTTAAATCTTCAACCATACAGTTAATATGTTAATGTCTCTATCATTACAAATGGAAACGCCTAGACCCCGCTAGTCTGCACTATTTCCAGGTCACTAATCAAATAAGCTAATCTGTGATCCCGACCATGTATCTTTTGTACAAAAGATCAGATTTCATTGAAGAACAAGATTATTTTTAAAAGTTTACAGTCATTAATATTTTTTTGAAAGAAGTCTCTTATACTCACCAAGGCTGCATCTATTTGCTCAAATATATAAAATATAGAGTAAAAACTGAAATATTACTACAATTTAAAATGTTTTTTTTATTTTAATATAATTTTAAAATGTAATTAATTCCTGCAATGGCAACGCTGAATTTTCAGCAGTTCAGTGTCACAGGATCCTTCAGAAACCATTCTAATATGCTGATTTGCTGCTAAAGAAACATTTCTTAGTTTTTATCAATGCTGATACTTTTTCAGGATTCTTTGATGAATAGAAAGTTCAAAACAGCATTTATTGGGAATAGATATAATTTGCTTCAAGTGTAGCTTTTGATCAATTTAATACATTCTTGCTTTCAAATAAAAATTATCTTAATGACCCACTGTAAAAAAAAATGTCATGGATTGTCATCACAAATTTTTTACTTTTGTCAAATCAACTTCGATAATTAATGTGGTTCAGATAAAATAATATTTTTAGTGTCTATTAAACCAATCTCCTTCATTGTATTTTTCATTGCAATGAACGTAAGATTTTAAGGCAACCAGATAACTTACTTTTTTACTTTAAACCAACAATAACTTTCTACAGTGTAGTTACACCAGCAATATATTATACTACATACATTTTTTTTAATGCAACTACTATAAACAGAAGTTATACTTTAAAAAATATATTTTACTGGTAGAATAGAGAGAGCATCAGTATCTGAGCAGCATGATTAGAAAACATAAGGAAATATGTGATTTTGCAGATTAGGATTTTTTAAATACAATATTAAACTAACAAAAACACATTTAGCTGATATTATAAAACAGTGACAGTAATTGAAAGCAGTCCGAGTTCTTATTTAGACTGATATATCAGTTGTCTTGCGATAGTCATACAATGAGGATAAGGGTTAAAAAAACCTCCAGTCCAATGACAGAATTAGTTGCGGTTCCGGCTAGGGGGAGCAGGGAAATGTAAACAGCCTGTAAGAGGTGTAGCGTGGCATGAAAGCTCCACACCTTCCTGCTGTGTTTGGCCAGTGGTTTGGAACGATGGCACAAGGATTATCACCGTGCACCGAGGACAGAAGCTCACTATGGCCTGCCAACTTCAACAAGGCAGCCGGGTCCAATGACAGCAGCCCCTATCAACACGGCTGCAACACACTTAATCACCTTATTACCGTGGCCTGGGCTACATGGGACGCAGACTGGGTGTGAGTGTGGAGGTGTGTGCAACATGCTGGCGTTCACACGGATGTTCGCAAGTGTGCTCGTGTGAGGTACTGTATGTCTAAAGGGTTGGTTTGAAGATACTATATTAGGGGGTTGTGGGGGGTGAGTTTGGGGTCAGTAGATTAATTCAAAATAAATTTGAGTTGTTTTTGAAAGTACAAACTTAAAATCTGTCATGAACACGTCCTGTTACTTTTACAGTGACGCAACTCCACGGTAAAAAACTGTGACACTTTATGGTAAAGAAATACCATAGCTAGTGTGTAAAAAAAAAAAAAGAAGCTAACTTTTTACCTAATGTGAAGCCAGAATAATCAAGATAAATGTAATATTTAGCAGGAGAAGGGCAATGTAAATAATTACTTAAAATAATGCAACAACTTACTGTTTACAAATTTACAGTAAAGGTTCCTGAAATGAAGTGCAAATGGGAGTAGGTAGCTTATACATATTAAATAAACCATACTTATTATTAAATCATATTTATATGTATTAAGCTACTGATACTACTATTACTAATAATGATAATAAATATGTATTATATAATAGTAGCATATATTTGTGTAAAATTAATAATGTATAACATGAAAGAGCAGTTCAGTTGCACTTGACATGTGAGGAGCACATTTATTCACCTGGTATTGCTGGTAGTTGTACAGGTTGCTATAGTAGGACGTGTACGGTGTGGGCTGGTATAGGTTGTAATAGGAGGCATCCACCATCAGCTCAGAAGGGCCCTCATTGTGCCCTCTGCTGGTCACTGAGCTTAGAGCCAGCATGGAACGGCTCTCTGAAACATCAGACAATAGGTCAACATTCTCTGACAAATCCATCATTCAAATTTTACACAATATACAAAATTGGAAATTATATAAACGTATTCCTTCCAAGCTATTCTCACATTCAAAAATACAATAAAAAACATGTTTGTAAATGTTTGGGGGGGGGGGGGGGGGGGACTGTTTGCAAAAAGTTAAGGCATGAAAACATGCATATGATCAACAAATGCTAAATTTAGTAATTAGTAGGGGTAATTATTAGGGGTGTAACAATATATCGCAATAGAAAAAAGCAACAATAACAATTACTATGTGAGAAAAATTTCAAGTTAGCAGAGTTTCAGTGTCAGTACTACATTAAACTAATATATATGTTGAATGTAATGTGTAATAATGCAATGGGGGAATATTTGTGGGTCCTGATAAAAAGTGGCCTACATTATTTTAAATATATTTAGTTATTGACAGAGTGCAAGCATATTCATCTAAAATAATTCTGTATTTTTATCTTCAGAATCATGATGTGGCGAGCAGGACAAGGCCGAGTGCCGGTGGCGTGATTACTAATGAGCAACACCTGCGCGACGCACCGGTCTCGTATCTCTCACGGAGGAGCGGAAGCGTAAAAGGAGGAGCGACGGCAGTGGAGATTGAGAGAGGCCAAGCCTGGATTTTAATTGTGTTTTGTTATATGTGACAGCAATCGTCCGTGAGGGGCTGCTGTCACATACAACAAAACACAAATAAAACTGGTAAAACCGCCATTCTCTCACGGCCCTCGGCCTGCTCACCACACGAGACTATTTTTTATTCTGGTGTCACCATTGTCCTGTGCAATGGGTTACCGGCACCAACTCTATTCATTTCCACCCCAATGTAAGACCAAATTTAGCATTTTAATCAACAGTACATTTTGTGTTAACCTTTTACCATATGACTTGGAGTATCACAATAATAACGTATCGTGAGTTCAGTTTCGTGATATATATCGAATCGTGAAATCGTAAAATGTAGTGCCCAAGAGATACTCTCACATTTCACACAAAAGTCTGCAAGGCATAAGAAAGTGACATGTGAAGGTTTAACTTTGTTAAAAATGTCTTCAAAAGAGTTAATTGAATAAAAAAAAAGGTTTCTCAGAGGGGTAAAACCAGCAGAACCTAATAAAACATCCTTCAAGGACAAAGTGTTATTCATTCCATCCTGGAATGGCCTATTCTGCGATGGGTATCACACATTAGGCCACTGAGTAGTGAAAAACATATGCATATGATCAACAAACGCACAATTTAGTAATTCTTTAGTGGCGGTAATGGCACGGATTCACAGTAATATCAAATGCCAGTTCATGAGAAGTTATTTTGTCTGCATGCGTGTTATGTCATGCGTCACTTTATCTCTGACGACAAAATTGTGAAAACCGCCAGTAACTCCTGCTTCATCTTTCAGCAACTCAAGAGGCAGCTGGCTAAATCACAGAGCATAGACAACCTTGACCTGTCTGGTATCCAACTCCTTCCTTAGTCCTATCGGAGAACCAGGAACAGGATGTTTCTCTCATTCATCTAACACAACAGACACCGACGTGGTCTGGCACGGCACAATCGCCATCTACGCTGATAGCCTCCCGCCCCCCTTATGAGAATGGATGTGCACCTCACTGACTGTACAGTGTTCTGAGGAGGTTGGCAGAATTGAGAATTATGGGATGGTTACACGATGTTCATGGTCATGGTTCCTTTAGTTTTTCCTCTGCCACTCACACAGTGGATAGTTCAGGAGGTCAAGATGTACTTATCTTTTTTGTTTTCCCATGGTAAAGTGACAAAGGGCTGATTCACAGAAACCTCCTACAAATAGTTGAGCTTAGGTCTTATTTTAATAAGAGGGTGTAAATTGACAGACAAAAAAAAATTCTGAAGGTCGTACTGATGAAACTTTTGATGCTACGCTTCTTAGGCATTCATGATAATATAATTTGATAACATGCCTTTCAAAACACAAATTGTCCCCTTGGAATTATAAGGTTCTATCTGACATTTTTGTCAAAATTGAGTTATTCACATATTCTTATTATGTGACAACTTATTTACATTATGTGATGTTGTTTTTTAAGTTGTGTACATTTTGGAACTTTTTATTTAGAAAATAAAAAGGTTCTTTCTACACAGTCGAATGGAATGCAAAAACTTTAAAGCTCAATATCTCAAAACCAGTCAGAATGCAGATAGAACCTTATAATTCCAAGGTGGCGAAATGTTAAATGGTGTTGTTGCATTAAGAGCTTTTACTAAATACAAAGATCCAAGTAGTGGACATACAAGCCAAGTGAATAGAACTTTAAAATTGACATTAAATAAAAATTGTCAATATTTAGTCACCCTCAAGTTGTTTCAAACCAGTATGAATTTATTTCTTCTGCTGAACACAAATGATGATATTTTGAAGAATGTCAGTAACCAAACAGTTGATGGACCCCATTGACTTCCATAGTAGGAAAATAAATACTTTGTAAGTCAATGGGGTCCATCAACTGTTTGGTTACCGACATTCTTCAAAATATCTTCTTTTGTTTGTTAACATGATATTGCATGGAAAAATATTTTCTGAGACAAAAAATTTTTTTTCTTTAGGCTATATTTTATTAAACAAAATTTTTGTCTGGCTTTAAGAATCCTGAAATTATATAGGGAATAATTGACGACGGGCCTTTGAATTATTAGAAAATAATACACACCCGAGGTAGCTAATGTCTGTGGCCACGTCAAGAAGCCTCGGTGTGTGTTATTTTCTAATAATTAAAAGGCCGTTGTCAAATATTCCACTTACTACGGTTACCAAACTTCAAGACATTGTTCAGATGTTGTGCTTCAAGACATTAGTCAGGTTTTTGTCCTTAAAACTCTCGTGTGTAGGACAAGCATTCAACAGCCCCATAATATAAATATACAAATGACTCAAAAATGTAGTGCTCATATGAGATTAGGGAAGACTGGGGTTAGGCTTTTTGTTTTCATTCAATATCATGTTAACCATCAATTTAAAGGTTCTTACTTAACTTGTATGTCCACTACTTGGAGCTTTGCTTTCAGTAAAACCATTAAACATTTTTTGCTTTGAAAGGCATTATCAAATTATATTGTTATGAAAGTCTTATGAGAGTTTTTTTTTTTAAAGCATAGCATCAGAAGTTTCATTAATACAATCTTTTTCGTTCTCATCATTTGTCTACCTTCTGCATAATGTTAATAGTTTTAACAAAATAAAATATTAAAATAAAAATTGCATGGTTTTTGTATTTAGTACTCCCCTCAGTACGCCATTTCACATAAATTACCGTTCAAAAGTTTACATGCGCTGAAACTTCCCTCGTTTTGTTCAAATTAATAACATTTTACAGATTCTGCGAGGTGTTTGCAAACTTTTGACCACAACTGTAGCATGACAACTTGCCCCAACCAGACATTTTTGAAGGACGCAGTGTTAAAATCTGCCTTGAATATATATTTGACTTGTCTTAATGTATCCCAGTGTGATTTTATTTTGTTCACGTTTTGCCCAAAAACAGCTATAACAAAGGCTATATAATGTATATGATGACGTTTGAATTGTTGCTTATATTCATTTACAAAATAACGTTTAAACTAGGTGTTTGACCCCCAGCATACTGTAAATAACCACATCCATTTCTTAACTGAACTTTTGACTCAAAACCATATGAGAAATTGAGATATAGGCCTTTGAGACACGTAACGTTATTGTTTTGAATTATCAGGATCTCACCTAGGTTGGTGGGAGATGCGGTGGCACTGCTGTTGGTGGGTGATGGCGGTCCTGAGCTGATAGTAAACACATTCACATCACCCACGACCTCGTTCTTCACCATAGTGTCTGAACCGGACAGGTTAACCGGACTGCAGATGCCCATCTCTTCCTCTTGGGCCTGCTGCCTCCGTAAGGCCACCTAACACGACAAACATTGAACTCAAGGCCCAGGCGGGACAACACGTTCACTCTCTAATGCGTTAAAAGTATCACGAGGCATTTAAAATATAATTTCTTAACAATTAAATGACTTGATACTTAAATGATAGTTATTCCACACAGCCCGTTTTATTCGAAAAAAGAAAAAAAATATCGGCGCCAAACTGCAGCTAGCTGAAACAGTCGCAAAAACTGCACTGTTCAACAATGTAGCTAGCAAACGTTACTATGCTTGTAAACAATTTATCATGATTATTGTAGCAAACAGTCAAATTATTTGTAAACTCGACTGTAAACTGGAAAAACGACTAAAAACCACGCGATGCGGTTGATGCAGTAACGATGAATAAAAAAAAACCGATAGGGGGAGGCAAAGCATGAAATATGGAGGAGTTAAAAGTTTATAAACAACACATACACAAACACAAACAATGCATTTAGATCACAAGAGAGCGGATGACACAACGAAACAGGAAAAAATAAAACCCAAATCAGACTCTGGTTGAACTCGCATGGTCCTATCGAGGTTGGCTCGTGTGTAACGTTACCTGGGCTGCCATGACCCGCTGTCTTTCAGCAATTAGTCGGCATTTTTGACACTGACAATCCCTCCAGTTGCAGAAGCGTTTGTGGCCCTTTAGCGGAGACACGAAGCCGTGGTTCCTGCAGCGTGAGCATTTGGGCATACGGGACGGTTTCCTGACCGCCAGCGGGCCGTTACTCTGCTCTTCCTCACTCATCCTGACAGGTGGTAATGACAGTCAGCCTCTTCTGCTGCGAATATGTCACGCCAGCGGATTATAAGACGTTTATAAGGAGGGGGAGCAAGGGGGGTCGGGGGGTCTGATGTTTGATACAATTGGCGAATGTTTGGCGCGAGCAAACCTGTGCATTCCAGTGCGCGTGGGAGCTTATGTTCAGTTTCTTCCCACTGAGACCAAAGTGACTCCCAACTCCCAAATGTCTCGTGAAATCATAGATCATATGACACAAAACTAAATGCGAGGTTTAAATTTGGTTGTATATGGGTCTCAAATAAATTGAAAGTTTCACGATTCATCTATGTGATAATTTACAAAAGGTCCAATCTTGGAAGTTGCAACTGGCCGGGGGTTTTCAACAGACCGAGATATCAGGAAAGTTCATAGAAAATAAAAATTATTATGAAAAAAAAAAAAAAATAATAATATATATACATCTAAAGTACGTTGAAAGGTAAAGGGTATACAGAGGCAACGTAATTTAATAACTGCATATTCCACAGGTTTTTTTTTTTCACTTTGTTTTTTTTTTTTACTGGACTGTCCGAGCAATAAGTTTGAAAACCCATGAGCTAGCTAGATGACATCACTGTTCAGACAGGGTATCAAATTAACTTCAATACTACAATTAATGTGTGAATAATTGACTAGTTTTAATTGACTTTATAGAAAATATAATAAAATATGATATACTGATGATTGATTTTTTTTTTTTTTGACAATACATACCTAATTCTGGAGCAATTGTCAGTAGAGGGGAAAAAAGTGTTTTTAGCAGCATAATTGTGTAGTTACAGTATCAACCAGCAGGGGCTAACTAGTTTTTTTTTTTTTTAGTTTTTTTTTTTTTTTTTTACTGGACTGTCTGAGCAATAAGTTTGAAAACCCATGAGCTAGCTAGATGACATCACTGTTCAGACAGGGTATCAAATTAACTTCAATACTACAATTAATGTGTGAATAATTGACTAGTTTTAATTGACTTTATAGAAAATATAATAAATTATGATATACTGATGATTGATTTTTTTTTTTGACAATACATACCTAATTCTGGAGCAATTGTCAGTAGAGGGGAAAAAAGTGTTTTTAGCAGCATAACTGTGTAGTTACGGTATCAACCAGCAGGGGCTAACTAGCCATAACCAGTCAGGACATTGAGGATGATGATAATAATAACCCTCTTTGCAGTGTCCATAACTAAAAGTCACTCTGATCATCATATTTCCATGCCTGCAAATCCCACCCCTGCAAATAACTGCAACAGAGTCAAGCTAATTAGGGGGCAGAGTTTTAATTAGGCCTACTTTATTAAAATATAGTAAGAAATTAAATATGTTTAATATGAAAATATGTTTAAAAATACATTATTTTCAATATTTCCTGTTTGAATAATAGTGCGTGCCTAATAAGAAAGGAGACGGCAGGTCATGCCTAAATTCATTAAGAGTGTAGATTAGCTGTCCTTTCCAGTAGAGGGAGACATTGTACTGTTGACCTGTACGAAACTAGTGAGAGAAAAGTTTCACAGGATAGACTAAAAAACCAGGAACAAGTCATGTCATTTTATTTTAGTACTTTATTATTCAGTTATAGGCTAATAACGGCATTTTTCTGTTATTATATTTGTGACTACACGAAAAGCCACATATTAGATGCAAGACATAAGTTTATTACATAAAGGCCAGCCAAAGCTATTACATCTACATAATCGTAAACATACATTATATACAATGAAAGTACAATTATTTCTGATAAAAACTTTTAATTGGTAAATATATCTGAAATTTCCTAAATACTGTGATTTTTAAATAGATGAAATGGCAAGTATAAAAGAAAGGACCATTTCCAATCTAGAAACATATGTATAAAACAAGTTGAAAGTGTGTATTTCAACTTGTGATACGCACTGGACATCTCTGCTGAGGTTTTGATAGAGGAGAAAAGATTTAAACTCTAAAGGCTGAAAAGATTGGGCAGCATATACATGGTTCAAATATAAAACTCATTATACATGGTTCTTCAAATATAAACTCATTATCAGGCAACATTGGCCACATCTTGGAATTATAAATTATTGATTCTTTATAAAAAGAAGGGGGGGGGGGGGGGGCAGCTTTGAACAGGACTATAGATAAGCTTTAGGCCACTTAAAGGAGGAAAAATACCAAGACATTTTCATATATTATAAAATGACACATTTATATGAGAATAAAAAAATTCTGAAGGCAACTCCATAGCCACGTTCCAGTTGACGTCTAGCTCTGATATTATGCTGGTGATTTCAGGCAGAAGAAATACTTCGTTTCGAATACATTCAGGGTGAGTACAGATTTGAGGTCTTGAAAGGACTGACTCTTAGCTAGCAAGTCCATTTGTATTATATAATCTGAAAGCCAAGGAGAAAGACATCACTAAGAAGACATTTGCAAAAGTGCTCAGTATAATTGCCTACTATCCATTAGTTGAGGTTTGAAGTAAGTTTTCAGTCTTTTAGCTTTAGATTTGGTTTCTAGCTGATGAAAATGGTAGGCATGGCAGAACCTGAAAAAATAGCAGCTCGGGCAGGGTCGGCTAAAAGCTCTCCAATCAAACTACATGTCCCTTCCTTGTAGGACTGGGTGAAGTCTTCCTCCCAAGACGAGGCGTACCCTGTGAACAGAATGACAGACATAAAAGATATGATTAAGAGCCAAACATGAGTCAGCAGCAAAATCTATAACCATTATAAAAGACCCTAAACTCTAGCCTTACAAAATAAATCGTCATTCTCAGCTGTAACACTGAAACAGGTCAAGATTCTTTATATTAGTTATGTGCAAAAACATCCTAATTTTTCAAGTTCTTTCAAAAGAAAGACATTTAGAATTATCATAATGTACAAATATACAGATAAAATGAATGCATTGCATGTCAGCTGAATGTGAAAGTGTGGTCACTCACTGGTGACTGTGCTTTGGAGAAGTTCATATGGGCATACAGCAACACTGCTATGTCCTTATGACCCGCTTCCAGAGCAATTGACAGGGCATTACTCTCATCCTAGGGACAAAAAAAACAAAAAAAAACACCTAAATGGTCAAACGCTTCATTAGCCTTACTTGCGGTCTCATAACAATACTGCAGTATCCACCGAGAGAAACGAGTTAGACACATTATAGAAATATGTCATGTTTATTAAACATGGTGGATTATCTAGTTTCAAAGTGGACTCTGCTCACTCACATTATCGCTGAGTGTGGCGTCGCAGCCCGGCTGAGCCAGCAGCAGCTTGACTATCTCAACGTGGCCGTGTTCACTAGCGCACATGAGCGCGGTCGAGCCCTCATCGTCCTGGATGTTGACGTCTGCGCCGCAGGCGAGCAGAGCCTTCACCATGTCCATTCTGCCATGACTGACAGCCAGCATCAGCCCTGTCTGACCAGCCTGGATTCACAGGGTCAATGAGATCAGCTTAAACACTTATAAAGTAACTGTGTGGAAAGCTATTCATCTAGGTGAATGTGCATTTATAAACGTACTATTTAGCTTATTCATGTTTGTTAATAATGCTCAAACACTTTCAGTGTACGGTAACTGTCGGATCACACTGACCTGGCTGGCTTTTGCATTGACATCTCCTTTGCTGAACAGCTCTTCAACCACCCTCATGTCCTTCGGGGCCTCCACGGCAGCTAGTGCTGCTAGCATGATGGGAGTATAGCCCGCCTTGTTCTGCTGATTGACATTGCAGACGTCTGTGGTGAAACAGAGAGAACGC
The DNA here is from genome assembly GCF_949152265.1 of Phoxinus phoxinus. Lineage (NCBI taxonomy): Eukaryota > Metazoa > Chordata > Actinopteri > Cypriniformes > Leuciscidae > Phoxinus > Phoxinus phoxinus. The sequence goes on along the minus strand of NC_136878.1, from coordinate 27,856,861 downwards.
TGAGCCCACCCTTGAAGTAAATGCATTTGGAAGGAGGCCATCTTTTGTGTGAATTTAAGAGATACGGGCTATTCAGATTCAGAGTCATGGGCTGTGGAATAAGAGAAGGACCAAAGCGGGGCTTCGCGGACTGGAAATGGGGCATAGACAGCCAGAGGGTCTGAGAATGGAAGCAGACAATCGAGACAATGGGGGCTGACCGAAAAGAGTCAGATAGTAGAGGAGCACAAAGAAGTTGGGATAATGGGCTTTTATTTTCAGGAGTCGAGGCACCTCATCATGTGGTATTCAGAGAGGTCTTTGGTGCTTTTTGGAGGGGGAACACTGGGAAACGGCCTGATTCTGGATGTGGCTGGAGAATTTACCATTAGCTTACATACACTACCATTCAAAAGTTTGGACTTGGTAAGATTTTCGAAAGTAGTGCGCTCATACTCAATAAAATGCTCCGATACCAACAACCAATACCACGCAGCGTGTTTAGTGCTTTGTTTAGTGCTTGTGACAAAGAGAAACAGACAACAGAGCAAAAGAGAGCAGAATGGATATATCAGAGAAGGATATATATATATATGAAGTAAATGTATATCGGTGCGCGAGCTGAGAAGCGAAACACACAGTGTATTGAGCGCATAGCCGCACAGACACGAGACCTTGTCGAGCGCACAACCCTTTTTCATAGACATTGCTGGAAAAGTTGTAGTTCGGTTGGAAATGATAGCAAAGAAAGTAAAATGTGGAGCATGTTACCAACGTTAACTGACGGTAAAGAGAGAGAGCGCACACTTCGGTTGCTTGCTTTTGATTGCCTCAGCACACATGCGTCATTTGAATTAAATCTAAATCGTATGTGCAAGTACAAACATCAACTGTTACATGATTTATGTATAACGAGTGGTTCCCTACATTATTTCAGGAAGGCGGTACAGTAATAACATGATGTTTTTAATACGTTTTCTGAGTGCAAAAAAACAAAGCGCATGCCCAGAAAAGCTGCCTCTCAGACAGCGAGTGAAATTACCTATTAAATAGAGTTCTCTTTCATGTCATCTTTTGCTTTAACGGACAAATTCACACAAAATTGTGTAAATGTGCTATTAAATTTAAGACAATAATATGAACAGTGAAAATAATCTAATGCCTACTAGTGAAATGTCTATTTGCTAAGTCAACTAATTTGATTCATATTCTTTTGGTGTCTCTTCCCAATATTAAAAATAAATAAATAAATACAATGAAAATACAGGTATCGGTACTCGGCATCAGCAAGTACTAGTATCGGACTCGTTCTGGAAAAAGTGGTATTGGTGCATCCCTAGTATTAACATTTGTATCTGGTGATCGGATCACATTTACATTTTACATAATGCATTTGGCTGACGCTTTTATCCAAAGCGACTTATATTGCATTTCAAGGAACTCAGTTCTTGCTTTCCCTGGGAAACGAACCCATGACCTTGGCATTACAAGCCCCAATGCTCTACTGTTTGAGCTACAGGAAGGCAGGCTAACAAATTATCACAAATGCACAGAGCTAACAGGTGTAAACGGGCCCAAAATGTTTCGTGATCCGATTACATGTACTGTATGTGATGACATGTGACTTTATTCATGCGTCCCAAACAACATCAACACACTCGTCAATCATCGACTGCTGGCTGTACAGTAAGTGGCTTTAAAAGAAAATGTGGAATGTGAGTCACATACTTACCAGCATCCAGCAGCTTTTTCACAATGTGGAAGTTGGAATGGGATACACTGTAATGGAGGGCGGTGTTTCCGTTGCCATCAGCCATATTCACAATGTGTTGTAGCAGGGCAGGGCAGATCCCTCTGAAAGCATTCAGGTAATCCTCCACCATCTCTGCCACGGCCGTCTTCTGACTGGACACACGGAACCACTCGTGCTGCACTGTGTTCACATATGGCCTCTGGAATGACACAAAATGAGAAATACGATTGAGATCAGAATGTATTACAGGGGATTTACATGGATTGTGCTTTATAACACTTCAACATGGAAGGAATCCCAAAATCAATGTAAAAACGTAAGCTTGGTAAACAGAAGCAAAACAGAAAAACATCCAGCATCTTGTTACATAATGATCCTAATTAGTGTAAATTACATCCACTTATTAGACACATCCTTTCTGAAATTCAGGGCTAATACAGCTTTGACTTAAAGCAGGACTTAAGAGTAGGCCTGTCAGTGCACAGCTGGGTGCGTCTCAGACCCTCTGCTCGGGGGTCAGCAGAAATAAGTGTTGATCCAACATTCTTTTACACCACGTTAACCACAAAGGAGCCAATTTCCTTCCCGTTCAGGCGCAGTGAAGCAGAGCATGAAGAAACATCTAAAACTAACTTGCTTTGAGTCAGTTTGTTGTTTGGCAAGATTGCAGACTTGAAAATAATAATAATAAAAAATAAATAAAAAATGGCAAAACTTAAGAAAAGAGAGGATTTCACCAAATAATTATACGAATCTAGAATCAGATATTATTTTTGTACACTGAGGGTTAACACAGGGTTAATATTATCTTACCGCATCTTTACTGGATAGAGTCTTGGGGTCATTGAGGTGGGATTTCAGCATATTGCATGCAGAAAGCATTTTCTCATTCAACTCATACCTGGGAAGAACAAAAAAAGCAGTGTTACTAAAATACATGGCACTTCTGACTGCTAACCAGTATTGGGTAAAGAACAAAAAAATTATTTTTGGATAAACAAAAAACACATTTTGAGGTGGTCAGGGCATTCTGGGTTCTGAACACTTGACAAAAATGTAAATGCTAATGTATTTCCATTATCTGCATACAAGTACATAATCTGTAAAAATAATTATCCACAACTCAAGGACATGTTTTCCATCATGCTCTATTTTTACCCATTAGAAAAAAAAGACTCTGCTTGGTATTTTCTTAACGTGAAATAATTTCACAAGAACGCCTGAGTCTTGTGCGCTGTTTTGTGGCTTATTGGCTCTCACAATGTAGAAAGAGACAACAGAGACTGCCGTCTTGTGATCTGGTTATCTGATTTAAAGGGATACTCCACTTTTTTTGGAAATAGGCTCATTTTACAACTCCCCCAGAGTTAAACAGTTGAGTTTTACTGTTTTCGAATCCATTCAGCCGAACTCCGGTTCTGACGGTACCAGTTTTAGCATAGCTTAGCATAGATCATTGATTCTGATGGGTCCATTAGCATTTCTTTCAAAATGACCAACGAGTTTCAATATTTTTCCTATTTAAAACTTGACTCTTCTGTAGTTAAACCGTGTACTAAGATCGTCGGAAAATGAAAAGTTGTGATTTTCCAAGCCTATATGGCTAGGAACTACTCTCACTCCGGCATAAGAAGCAAGGAACTGTGCGGCCGTACCATGGGTGCAGCAGCGTAATGATATGACGAAGCACCTGAAAATAGTCCCCAGCTCGGTAACTTTCAACATGACCGGGACTTAGTTTGTGTAGTTTTTAGGTGGCAAATCAGGTTTCCTGTGCGATCAGCCATGGTTCTGTGCGTAGTAAATCTAAATCGTCTCTCACAAATGTCTCCATGCTCTAGGGTGACCACCTGGCTATTGCTCTGTTGCAGGTCAGCAGACCTGATTTTGCGGGACAATGCGGGACACGAGGGAGAGAACTTACTATTATTATACGTGAATAAATATTGATTTTATATTAGATGTCTTTTTGCAGTGATGTTAACATGCTTTAAATTGCTAATAGGCTTTGTAAAAATGTTAATGACGGCGCTGACCGACGCTGTGAGCGTCACTATTAATATAAAACTAATTTTAACAGCACGGATCTATTCAATCTAAATAATTAAATGAAAATAATAATCCAATCGCTAAAAAGCACATTTCCAAATAAGCACTGTTACGATCTTTTAAAGTCTAGGAGAGGATTCGCAACACTTATTTTAATATTACTGCTGGTGGCTGAATAAAGTGGAAAGAACACATGACAGACTCAACTTAAAGAGACAAATTGGATTTTTATTGACACAAAGCCGAAGCCACTAGATCCAATTCTCAATAATAATGAAGTGCGCTATGTAGGCTACAGTGTTTAAAGTATAAATGATCAAATAACTTAATAAAAGGGGAAGCTAAGAGAACCAAAAAGTGTCGCCAAAGAAAAGAACAGAATATAACAAAACAATCCTTATACTAAGCCTAAACTTAGCCAAAGAAAAGGGTGAAAAGGAAACCGAATTACTTCGGTGCATTCGGCACCTAAATAAACTAACTACAAAAACAAAACATACACAGAGTGGCGCTCACTCCTAACCTAGTGTATCTAACAAATAAACAACACTACGGGCATTAACTTATGGACACCGCGGCATACTGACCTGTCGTTCTCTTTCCCAAAGTAGCTGTTACTTTTTTTTGTGTGGTTTTGTGACGATTAAATAAAATGCAGACAAAATTAAAATGCGGGACACTGCTTATGACTTGCGGGACAAAGCTCAAGGCACGCTCCCTGTGCAAGCAGGTTGTCACGTTGGTTTGTTGACGGCAGGTGCTTCGTCATATCATTACGCTGCTGCACCCATGGTACGGCCGCACAGTTCCTTGATTCTTACGCCGGAGTGAGAGTAGTTCCTAGCCATATAGGCTTGGAAAATCGCAACTTTTCATTTTCCGTCAATCTTAGTACACGGTTTAACAACAGAAGAGTCAAGTTTTAAATAGGAAAAATATTGAAACTCGTTGGTCATTTTGAAAGAAATGCTAATGGACCCATCAGAATCAATGATCTATGCTAAGCTATGCTAAAACTGGTACCGTCAGAACCGGAGTTCGGCTGAATGGATTCGAAAACGGTAAAACTCAACTGTTTAACTCTGGGGGAGTTGTAAAATGAGCCTATTTCCAAAAAAAGTGTAGTATCCCTTTAATGAACAATATCCTGTGAATGATCCTACTGGACTAAACTAGGAATCTCTTATTTATCTCCCCAAGTCCTCACTCACGTCTCTCTATTAATCTAATTTCAAAGTAGCGATTTAAAACTTAAATTAGGGAAACATAATAGACCACGTCAGAATGTATTTAGAACTATCTCCCAAACTATTTTTTTTAAATTAGTAAATGGTTGAAAGTGTATAAATGGCGTTTTCCATTTAGCATGGGTAAGAGTGATCAGCTGTCCAACTGATCACATTGGAGACGCATTGAAATGCAGAGTAAATGCATTCTAGCTATAAAAAGAAAAAATCCAGAAACTATCCAGATATTAAATAATGTTAATTCCAGGTGGAAGAGGACTACTTGGAGATTATGAAAAGCATTACTTAAGGACTCTTTCTCATGACTCATGTCAGGCTTGGTATGCAGGATTCGTAACTGATATGATTATACAGAGCTCCCGTGCCTCCAGTGACTACATTCCACTTTTCAAAAAATATTCAAATATTACATTGCAGACATCACATCCAAAATACCTTAAATTCTCTTTCTAATGCAAGAGATGCTTGAATTGGTCTACAGTCATAAATGACGCAATACTAACTATGAATCACTTGTTGCATGTGGATCTAAGAGTTACTGGCAGTACTTGCCTCTGCCTTTTGTCCTGGCCTAAATCTTCAGTGTCTCTATCTTCATCCACTGCTTCATTGTTTCGGAATTCTTCTTTCCTCCTTTCTCTCACATTTGCCATCTTGTCCTTCTCCTCCCCTTCATCCTCTGACCCAGAGGAGCTGCTCTCTTCTGAGCTGGAGTCATCGCTCGATGTCGTCTCATACCTGGAGATGGAAAACAGCATGGAGTTGAATCTATGCACATTTACATGATGCTCTAGATAGAATACCTTATTCTGACAGTTCAACTGCAGCACTGGTTTTGTAAAATAACCACTTATCACTTATTTCTTCATGGCAGCATACCTACTTTCATGTGCAGGTTACTAAGAATATATACATTTATATTGTAATGTTGTTGCAGCTTAAGCTAAACTACAAGTAATATTTAATGCTATTTTGTAAGTAGCCATGTAATAAGCTTTGCATTAAGGTCTTGATCACCCACACTTTTGTTTGTTTTTTGGTTGTATGCCTTACATATAACCAACATCAATTCAGACATATATTTTATCACACTTCTTCCCTGAGAACGATATTTTCTCCTCTTACTTGGAACGGGAACCTACCCTCCATTCACACCAACAAACTGCAAGTTCTTTTTTGTGCCATTAGGTCCCTGATGACCGTCTTTCTTCATGATGGACTTCAGGGTGCTGTGACTGCCTAGTAAGGAAGATAAATCCAGGCAATCAACAATTATAATGTTATAGTGTTGAAGTATAGCTTAACTATTTACATTTTAAATCATATTTTTCCAGGTACAAACAGTTATCAGGTATTCAAGTTTACATGAATATTGTTAGTGCAACGATTTTAATATAGATTTTGGCTCGACCAAATGCTGACAGAAATCTACACACCCTATCAAAATTAAAAGAACCGCATAAAGCTGACATCATGATTTATGAAAGACAGTGTTATTGCTGTTATGGGAAATGAACAAGTAGAATCTACTTTAGCCAGCAACAGCTAATCAGGACCATAAGCTGGAGTTGGCTACATTACTTGTCCAAATCTGACAGACATGTAGAATGTCCAAACAGAAAAAATTATCATCAAGCACCGCTAGTTCAGGAAAACTTTTTTTTTTTGCATATCAAACATGCGTTTAGAAAAAACTATGTGAAGCAAAAGAAACATCCCGCAGCCTAAAGCTACGGCAAACATGTTAAGTACAGGCTTTGCTCTGCCAAATACCGAAGAGGATCACCGCCCCTCTCCACGGAGACTGAAAAAAGAACAGTTCTGAGAACTGCAAGAACATGCCCTACAAATGGACACACTCCCTCTGACTGTCTGTATCTCGAACATTGTAGAAGATGAAGGCACTCATTATCCACGTTTCCCTTATTTTGACGGGTGAGAGCAGTTGAATCCCTGGAACTACATGCCCTGAAGCTGTTAATCTGTTACATGCTCTCCTAAGACAGTCACACAAGGGTGGCTTCATGAAAAAAAACATCCATCAAGGGGAGTTCAACATGAAGAAGTGGCTTCTTTTATAATGGTTACACAGTTTTATAGTACTTGAAAACAACACACTGATTATCAACTACAACTGACTATAACTGCAAAAATATTTACAAATATGTCTCTTGTTTGGTGCCAGAACTGGGCATACAGTACCATGCAATGCTGTGGACATTTGCTGGTCCATGCGGCTTTTCTGTGTAGCTGTACTCTGTTCATGCGAGTCGTCAGTATGGACATTTTCTATCCGTGTGACCTCTGTTCTCACACTACTCGAGTGGGAATGGACTGCATTGACCATCTGCGTTTCTGGATAAATAGATCAAGAAGAGACAGAAAAAAGGCAGACATAAGGAACAGCAATATATTTCTGTACATAAATTGCTCTGTCTCAAATTATACATCCAAGACATATAATATAGCTCCAGCCAAAACAGAATTGCATGAAAAGGACATCTCAAGATCACATAAAAGTGTGTCAAAATGCTGTTCTTGCTGATTATCTCACAGAGCAATGTGCAATGGTTATGGAATGAATCTGAATTCAAGAGTCTAGATATTCTTAATATCAAGATGGTCTTTTGTTGGCATGCACCAAATGTAGTAATGTAATAAAAACATTTCAGCAAAAGAATGTCTGATATGGAGAATACCTGAGTGCATCTCCTGCTTAATCTAGAGCCAAATCTTATCACAGCAGATATGGAAACGCTAAATCTTGGCAGCAATTTGACTGATCCATTGGCCATAATACTCTGATGCGCATGTAAAAATGCTCTCCTTCATTCTCGCTTTCCCCTTCTCTACAGAGTAGAAGGAAATGTTATTTATAGCTTCAGAGCATTCCATACGAATTCATGCTAAAATGCTGTTAATTTCTAAATAAAAGATTAGAGAGAAATACAAGACCGCTGGACTAAGAACTTTTAGATTCCTACCATTTTTAAGCCTTCATTCCTGGAAATAAAAACAGTACTTGTGCACATACTTAAAGAAACTTTGGATATGCTACATAAGGCTAGCCTTATAGAGAGAACGTCTTTACACAAGGCTTCTGTACATTACATAACACAGTGGACCTATGAATCAGCATCAGCAAAGACAACAACAACTAAGCATTTAGCACAAGCTGCTGCCTTCCAAAAAAGATGAGATCACTGTTGGATTAGATCCAAAGCCCCCCATGCATTTTTCAGGGTCAGAGACAACTCTGCCCTGTCAGATCGTGTCAGGCATCATTACAGACACAAACGCACCGTGTACCCTCGTGCCTCGTCCCTATTCTTCAACATTCTCAAAAGGGGCCTGAGTGTAAATATAGCAACTTGATTTATCCTAAATATTCAGTGATATTCTTCCTTCTGTTTGTATGTTCTTTAGTTCCAGAATGTAAAAAGAAAAGTAAAAAAGGGACAGTGAAATATTTATTATTAAAATAAAATTAACAACAGTTCCCCAGTAAAAACAGAGCAGATTAATGAGGTCATTGCAATATGCAAAAAAAAGCGCTTTAAAAAAAATCAGCATAGATCCTTAAACATTGTGCATATAGGGTTCTAGCAAACTGCAACTAACCTTTCACGGTGTGGTCTGATTTCTCCTGCTGCCTTAGAAGGTCCACATTGCAGAGTTCCTCAACACTTCCATACTTCATAACTGAATTGATGGATGATAGTGTAGTAACTAGTTCACTGTTGATGGAGCTAAACTGGGATTGTTGAGGTGGGTCGAATGCATCTGCCAGCTCACTGTAGTTCTGAGCAAGCAACATCTGCTGTTCCTGCAAGAGCTTCTGCACTCTCTCAATGTAGTGATCAAGTCCAACACCTGCCCCGGCCTCTGACTGGATGGGTCCTGCTGATGGCATTGATCCCACAGGCATACTCTTAACTTGGGTCGGGGCAGGACATTGAGAGGGGCCACAGGCAATGTTCCTTGTCTTCTGACCGACTAAGAAGTTTTCATGTATGCTCATGTGGCCAACCCCAGCCTCTTTTGTTTTGCAAGATGCTGACATATCAAGCATAACCTCCTCAGATGCTGTAGTACCTACTGAAACGGAGCGTGTTTTCAATGTGGCCGGCACATCTTTTACAAGACCATCCCCAATGGCTATTGTACGAGTCTCCACTGGTACAGTGCTTACTTGTTTGTCTTTTGAATCTGGTTGTGTATTCGTGAAGGAATCAGTAAGAATAGCGTTGTCTGTATTGGTTAACTTGGCTATTGTCTCAATTTCTGTGTTTGTGTACTGTGAAGCACACATGGGTAAGACCATGACTCCAAAATCAGTTCTGTGAACATCATCTGTTGCTGAGCTCTGGGTTACCATATCCTTGATGGGCCTGACCATTACATCCACTGAACAATCTCCACATCCAATAGACCTGAACTCTCTGGCTTGTTCAGCCTCTCTTTTGCAAAGTCCTAAATCTTCGGCCGTTAACTCAGTATTGATCCCCATTTCACATACACTTAATTCCACTCCCACACTCCGGTTGCACATCACAACCTGACTGCCGACACACTGATCATGAACCTCAGCACGTTCTTGTACAACCCACCGCTCCATTGGCAACTCTGGACCCACCAAAACATGCCTTGCATCTGGTCTGCAAGTAATGCCTACTGAATTCATTTTTTGGACATGATTTGTGCTTGCGTCATTAAACTCAACATGGTTGCCCACACCTTGGCTCTCTGTGGACACTCTGGCCTCCACTGAAGTGCTGTACATCTCTGGCCTTGCCATCATACCCTTGTCTGTTTTTTTTCTTGATCCAGCCACTTGAAGCTGAAGCTTTAGCTTTCCCATCTCCATTTGGTGGGTGGTCTCCTTAAGTTGGACCTCCAGTCTGTAGATCTTCTCTTTGAGAGCTTCGATGGTCTGGTGTTGCATCTCGATTTCAGCTTCTACCTCACTGCTCATTCCTAGCATGGCTTCAGTCACACCAACTCCTGTGCTACTCACCTCCTGCTCTGTTCCAACTGCCACATCTCTGCTTTTCCCGGGAGACTTTCGGTAAACAACCACATCGTTCATGTTCTCATCGGCTCCGACACCAATGGACTTGCTCTCACGACTCCAAAGCTGGATGTTTTGGTTTGTTTTTTGCTCTGTTTGGTGTAAGCTGTGCTTTATTTCCTCACCATTATCCTGTATGTTCCTCTCCAGAGCCTCCACCTCAGCTGTCAATTGCCGAAACTCTTGTAGCCTTTGGGTGCTCTGCTCAGTGTTCTCCATCTCCTCAATGTGAAGTTCAGAGCCTGTCCTGAGCTGGGTCAGGGGCTCATACTGATCAGCACTGCCAACACTATAAGAGCGCTTCCTAAAACCTCCACATGGACCCTGCCCCGCTACCTTGGAGTTCTTCATCTGGGACACTAGTTGCCTTTTCTCTTCTTGCAAGACTGATATCTTGACTTGAAGAATTGGGATGGTCTTTACCTGCTCTTCCAGTTCTTTTAGTCTCTTTAAAGCCACTACCATCTGTTCTCGAATGTGCTGGAGGTGCAGGGGGCTAACATTGGTCACTGGTGTGGTCATGCCTGAGCTGAGGGGACTGTGGCGGATCGAACTACCCATAGAGGATGTGAAATAGGGGTTGTACTCGCCATTGCCTAGATGTCCATTATGTTGGAAAGAATGCAAGCTAGGTGAAATCTGGCTTGGCCCATAGGAGCCACTGTAAGAGGACAGGGAACTGGAAGAGCCCATTCCGCCAAAACTGGCCAGTCGCCTGCGAGGCGGCTCGTTGACTGGTGGCTGCATAAGGAGCCGCTCTTGCTCCAGTCGCCTTCGAGTCTCCATCAGTGTTTTCTCCACCTGGGGGTTATGGCGAAGAAGGCGGGGAGAAGGTGGTGGCAGCAGCTGCTTGGTCTCAGGGACGTTCACAAAGGCTTGGGGAGCTTCATGAACTTGGGCAGTATGGCCAGGGGGGGCTACCTGGTTCTGAGGCGTGAAGTAGACGGATGACTGTTTGCTCTCATCGCTGTTGGAAGAGGACAAGGAGTCTGTTGAAGTCCACTCAGTCTGGCCACTGCAACTGCTCCGAGGAGGCGGCACGGACCTGACCACTTTTGGCTTCCTCTGGATGTTTAGCTTCTTGATGGTGTTGCCCCGCTCAATGTCATCAACATACTTAAGGAAATCCAGGTCTAGCTGATAACCATATGGGGTTTCCAAGCAGTAAGGGTCCTTCTCATCATCATCTTTTTCTGCAAAAAAAGAAAAAACAAACACAGAGTGAAATTTGTTATGTTATCTAATAATTGTACAATATATATATATATATATATATATATATATATATATATATATATATATATATATAAATAAAAACGTATGATCGTTCCTTAAAATTACTTACTTTTCGAATTACTACTTTTTTGAATTACTACTTTAAGCTTTATAACAACAACAACCTTGTTCCCCAAAAGGATTTAAACAGCCAACAACTCTAAAAACAGAAATACATTTTGACAGAATGGTTCTTCAGTCTGAGTCCTTGGTAAATTAAGTATATTTATAAAGTTTGAAACCAACTCTAAAGGGTGCAGGCACAAAGGTGTGATAAGGGTGTGATCACTACTGTCATGCCCTGTAATCATAACAGTGTGTTATGATATCATATTACTATACATTGCTAAGATTTTTCCAAGAACAGTCAAACCATTAACTAAAAAACAAAGTTGAACTTTCCATCTATTGGTTTCCAACACTAAATGTAAAGATGTATTCAACACAATTTCATGGCAAAACAAACTCCATGTGTTTGCTGAGCATTTGCAAGGTGGGGGCAAGTGGGGGTAGGGTTAAGGGAAAACAAGGAGAGCAAATATTTCTTTCTACCCAAAGATCAATTTGGTCTGATGCAATTGACAATAATTTTAAACATTTCACTCACTCACTACATAGCAGACTAGAAATACCTTGACAGAGAGGTAACAATTTTAATAATTTCTTTTCAGCTAGAAGCCAAGGAATATCCATCAACAGAGCTTATATCACAGTCCAAATTCCACATCGGACAGAGAATTCCTGTCGTCAGTTAGACAGATTAACTCTCTGAAAGCCAAGACACTTTCAGATGATTTAGAGAGCCAGACACAGTGCATTAAGTACAAACAACAAACCATTGAACATTTTCATGGTACGTTTTAAGGTAAGGACATATGTAAATGCAAGTTTACTTGACCATGTAACACTCATTCAAACATTGCCTATAGGTTTAACTGAAAGAGGTTTTGGGGAGGTTAAGACAACCTAATCCCTCATTGTTCAAGCGTCACTTACCCCAAGTCAAACAGCAGTCTTCATGCAGCAGCGCCTGTTCCCTTACAAGCCGTCATAGTTTTATAACTAGAACAAGCTGCAGGCTGCCTCCCCTCACTCACTGAGCACTTTCTCAACCTTCACTCCATAAGGGGAAAAATTCCACTATTGGTGTAAACTTAGCCCAGCTCTGCGCCGCCTGTGATAGGCTAGTTGCCTCTACCAATCATCCAGCACTTACACTGTTTCTTCTGTCTTGCCTCTCTGAAAGTGCTCTTTAAACGCTTTGTAACCCCTTAAAACAGTGGTCCCTTTTTGAACACTCTTTCCAGGCACGTCTTTGTCATATTAAGGAGCATAAACTCACCAGACACATAATACAAGTTTCAGTTAAGCTTTTGCTGCTCCTTCATTTGAACTATGTGTAGGATTACAGATAAAAACACCAAGATATAGTGACTTTTTCAATGACAATAAAGGTTTACAAAAGTTAGTAGACCAAAAGAAACATTTTTTAAATACTCCAATCAAAATAACAAGCTTTATTCTTTATTTAGTCAAGCAACAATCCTTCAACAGCACTGACAAAACCTCTTTTACTGTACTTGCACAGCAACAATCGCTAGCTTGTTAAGCACACCAGCTAACTTTGCTGACTATAGCAAGAGCACAACAGCAATGTCATGGAGAGAGAGACAGGCTCGTCTGGTACGAAGAACAGACACTTAGGCAGCTGAGCGCTGACCTCACCGGGAGGGGGGTTGAAAACCTGTGACACTAAATGGACAAGCGAGAAGCAAGGGAAACGCATGAAAGCAGTGTGAGAAACGGCTCCAAGAATAATCCACCCACACTCTCTTTTAGCAGTCTAGAATTACACTACCCACCATCAGACAAAAACAGCCTAGAGGATGTTCAGATCAAAATAGTTTATGCTACGGGCAACGTACTGAAGCAAACTTGCTTTATGTTGAAAAGCACTTTTAACAGCGTAAGCTAGACTGGTTTAAAGTTCAGCAACCAGCTGCCAACAAATACTTTTTTTTTTAAGACCAGTATTTAAGACAGTATTTACAGAATACATTTTTAATTGAAACAAAGACATTCACAAACCACCTGTGTAAAATTCAAAACTGATGTTAGTCCTCTCCTGTATCTAGTGCTGGCTAGGGTGACAAGTTATAGTCCTTGTCATTAGAAAAAATAAAATTGCCGGGTTATGCAAGTTTGGGGGGGGTGTTCACACTTGGCATCCATGGTTCAATTAAAACGAGCCCTGTTGCGTTTGCTCTGTTATTGCGGTTAATTTGAATAAGTGTGAACACTGTCATCCGAACCTTGGTGCACACTAAACAAGTGGACCGAGACCGCTGAAAAGATGGATCTTGGTCCGCTCCCAAACGAAATCTGGTGCGGTTCGAAAATATGAACGCAACATGGACCAAAGACATGTAAACAAACCAAAAACGGGACATGATGTCAGACGATGCAGCCCTAAAAAGGACAGAATGCTCAAGCATACCTGTTTTTTCTCGTCACAGTCGCGATGTTGCCCATCACAGTTCGTTACAAGCATCAGAACCGCGTCTCTTTGCAGCAGATTTTCGCTTGTGTGTGTGACGGAGGGAATCTTGCAGCTGTTTGGACTCCTTTACACATTTCATAAGCTCTTCACAAGTTCCCAGCTGGTCAAGATACAATCATATGTAGGTTACGAACATACAACGAGGGAATTTAGCCCAGCACTCAGCATTGTTTTGGATGATCAATAAGTTCTGTCTTGAAATATATACGTAATAAAAGCCAACCAATCAGATTGTGAACGTACAGCATCCCTATGCCTTTAGGCTTGGTGTTAAAATGCCAATGTGAACGCGAAGCAGACAGACTAAATGGGTTTTTTTTTTGTTCAGGACCAAACGAACCAAGCAAAACAAACTACAAGTGTAAACACACCCTGAAATGTGATTGGCTAGACCCAAAAAGCAAGGATATGGCAGTGACCGTTTCTGACAGGTGGGCAAACAAACGTGACATGATGATTTGGCAAGTCTGTTGTCAGTGTCACAAAGTTATTTCTGGACAAAATGAGCAGAAACAGCCCCATGTAAATGGGGTTTGTAAGAGGTATAGGTTTTGTCAAAATAAAGGAAACATGTGTTAAATGGTTTGGGGAATCCCATGGGAATATTTCTAAAATATGTCATTGTTCTGTGTGTTCTCTGAATTGCAGATGGACAAGATGGTTCTCTAAATTCTCCCAAGACATCCACTTTTGACCAAATGTAACATTAGTGTAAACAACTTAAAATAGATGTCCACAGACAGCCCTGCTTGATCTGTGCCCTGCTCCGATAAAAAAGAAAAAAAAGAAGAGATGGACAGAGAAGAATTAGTACTTCACAAGTGTGTGCCTCACAATCTTTGAGTTTAAAAGGGCATGGCTTATCTACTGTCTGTGTCAAATGCTGTCTGACTATATGTCCAAAGACAATGACATATCAAATAGCAGCTAAATATTTGAGCGATCAGCATTACGTTGTCACCAGAAACCGTGCCGTCTAGCAAAAGTAGAAACATTTTGACTAGACTCTTATCTAAAATCTGTAGTTCTGATTTGTTTTTGGCCTCTTTTATGTTCTGCCTATTACACTCAAGGTCTATTCCAGTACAACACACCTGAGAGTATTCATTACCAATTACAAACCCCTGAGGACAATGTTTTCAATTCTTCTCATATATAACACAATGACATCTCGGTGGATCTCTTACAGAGCAATGAAAATAGATGCCTATTTGAAAGCCTGACCTCAGAAAAAAAACTAAATCATAAATCTGCTTGTTTTGCTAACCACAAAACCTATATGGAAATTTGAGAGATCAGGATGTTAGGAATTCACACCAAGTTATCTTTCACAGTATATGTACAACAGGAAAATACAGGTGGTAGACATGCCGTAAGGATGAAACGTTTTTAAGTGTTTACTTTTGGTTTTTTACTTTTTTTGTCAGGTGGTACAACCAAATAATTGTGTGTGTATTATATGTATATATATATATATATATTCTTAATTTTATGTATAAGTCAAATCTTAAAGTAACCCTTACAGAGTCTGCAGTGCCAAACACATTATTATTTTGTGGTTGTGCGTTTTATTCATATACATTTATAATTATTGAATTCTAGTGGCCAGGTATTTAGTATCTTTAGCATACGATTTTACTTTTAAAGACAGAAAAATATTCATGCCATACCAGAAAATGCAAACAAATACAATAACTATTCATAATGTAGATTTCAGCCATTTGTTCACTTTGACCAATTTTTTTTTGCTGGCTTTTTTTATTAAGTATTTACATGGTTGCACCATCTGATGAATATCAGTTTAGCCACCAGACAACGTTAATAATGACAGGGAATATGCTGAATACGGAATACTTTTTTTGTACAATTACATGTAAAAATAAAATACAAATACATTTTAGTCAACAGACTCTTGAAGTAAAGTGATCAAAAATAAAATAAAATCACATGACATCACTTTCAGATACATTGTAATTTATTGTGATTTTATCACACTTTTATTGCGATTTTTGACCCTTCGCTTACCCTTTAATACCTTAACCCACCCTTAAACCTTCCCATACCACCAAACGTGTCCTTACCTTACCTGTATCCCCTCTCAAATAACTGTACAAGTGCTTTTAAAAAAACAGCATGTAGGCTACATCATACCCAACCATTTTTATGTGAGTAAATATTAGTTAAAGACACTTAATATAAAGTGTGACCGATTTTCCTTTACTTGATACAATAATGGCATATAAAATTACTTAAATTATTATGAAAATAATTGAAAAGGTAAAACATCTTTAACTTAAATCTACATTTTAGTATAATCTTAGCTTAAATTGATTATTTATTTAGCTTAAATAATGTTGTTGTTTTTTTCATATAGGGTCATTCACTAATTTTATATTTAACAGGCTTCTACTTGAATGCCTGTTTTAGCTTTTGGCTATGCTAAGTTCATACATATAATTTTTAAATACAATAAAGAATTTTGAGATAAAATAGTATTTTCCAACCTTTATATTGGTTGTACCACAGGGCTCCAGACTGCGACCAAATGGTCGCATTTTGCAACCAAAATTTGAGAGTGTGCGACTGAATTTTACATCCAGTCGCACATGTGCGACCAGTAATTTTCAAGTTTATTGCCATTTGCACAGGTACTTTCAGTACAGGTACATTGGAATGCTTATGCGTTTCTCAAAGTCAAGTTCTAAAATAAAAAATTTGTATAAAAGATAACACATACATACACATATACACATACGTATCATGAGGTAGAGCAGAAAACGACTAGACATCTTAAAAGGAATGCAAAAGACATATTGAACCGGTATATAAATAACCTACCTAATTTAGATAAATACACATTAGAATAAATAATAGTAATATTGTGCATACAAGATTAAAAACTCTAAATGGAATAAATTACTATTGCACTTGATCATTACGATAATTAAAAACATGGAATAGGATACGGTTTTCCCTCCTTAATGTCCTGTGCCACTAGCCTGACAGTGGATGGGAAAAAACTTTTAAACAAACGGGCCTTGTGGGTGCTAATGCTCACAGGCCTGCGATGTCTCAAATTATAGCCTGTGTCCACCCATTTAAACAAGGCATAAGCTGGGTGGTGTTTGTCCTTAAGGATGCTCAGGTGCTTTTCTTCTACAGCGCTGGATGTATATAGTGTCCATGGAGGGAAGGTTTGAGCCGATTACCCTCTCAGCAGACTTAATGATGACCCATTGCAGTGATTTCCTCTCAGCCAGGGTGGTGTTGCCATACCACACTGTGATACCACTGGTGAGGATGCTTTCAACAAGGCCTTTGTAAACATGGGTTAGAGGTTGACTTAAGTCCAGCCTTCTTCAGTACCCTAACGAAATGCAGCCTCTGCATGTGCGACCAGTAATTTTTTACACGTTAAACGTGGAAGGAGCTTATCAATAAATCCAAAATGTGTGGCAGGCCAATGAGTGCAATAAGAATAGGGAATGGCCACTGTAAGTGGCTAATGTGTGGAGGGGGAGGGCCCTAGAGATAATCGAGCGCGCGTCTGTGGGAAGGAGACGGAGACAAATATCACAGCCTGCTATGAGCGTCTGAGCAACGAGCAAGCGAACTATTGACTCGTTCTTCCGACCTGCGGCTACTGTGCCAGTTAAATTCACTTGCTGGCTTACCAAATAATACATTACAACAGATAATCAAAACAATTTACTTTTTGTAAACATTGTTCAATGCAAGTGCCAAATGCTCGAACATGACCTGTCATTTTTCGCCGTCATCAACCGGGAGTTGATAGCGCACGAGCGCCGGCGAGACCTGAACTACAGACGTTACCATCGGTGTTTAAACTAAACTCATTTATGTTTTGCCAATGTAAACATTCAAGAGCAAGACGTGAAAGAGAACTCGCTACTAGATTTATTCGTAAGCTACTCATCTCAGACAGCGCGCAAATATTGAGTTATCGTTCAAGTCGAAAGTGCAAACTTTCATTTGCACTTGAATGGACAAATTCACACAAAACATGGCCGTCTTGATGAGTATACTAGCAGATATAGTATCTGTTATGCCTTAAGCTCTGAATTGAATAGCTTTTGTAACTTTAATAAGGATTAATCTTTAATTCATACAGTCAAATATGCAATGTTATTTTACATTTGATTATTTTATTCAATTTCTGTACCTGAAAACTAATGTTAGACCTAAAAAGCATAGTTTATATTATTAGTAGGCTATCTTTGCTCTATTGTATTTATTTGTGCTTTTGCTTGGTTGGATTATTTCTTCTTATTTTCTTAATTTTTTTTGACAGTAGTCTTTTTTTCCCCTGAACACATACCGAATCATACCGAAACCGTGAACCTAAAACCGTGATACAAACTGAACCGTGAGCTATTTTAAACGTTGCAGCCCTAGTACAGTGTCACAGTCGGATGATGATTCAGAGTGAGAGGTTTTAGTGGCGAAAAAGGCCGAACCCACCATTTTCGGGAAGACTGGTTGAGGTAGTACTGCAGGAGACGAATTCCATAAACTGTTGCAGTCGCTACCCCATAACTGCGGGGAACACGAAGTTTGCCGACAGTGCAGGCACTTCACAGTTTAAAAACAATACTATATTTAAACACAATCTTAGCCTCAAGCATAGAGTATGCGGTGTTAATAAATCAACTGCCGGTTGCTTTTAGAAGACAAGAGGCTGTAACGTTAAATCAGAGCGCAAAGGCATTGTAATTTCTGCATCTATTATCAAAGTATTTATTAGTAATACACTGGAAATTAGTAGAAATGTGAATATTTGGTTAGTATGTTGATTTACGCTGTGTCCCCTAAAATTTTCAGTTGGAGGCCACTGTGCTCCTAGTGAAAAAAGTTAGTCTAGAGCCGTGACCTGGCATGGAAAGTCTACCAACCTACACGTACTTGAACGTTTTATTAGTAGCTATTTGAGAAAGATGTACAAAAAACGTTCTCTATTCCACAAGGATTAATTGGGGTCCTCTGAATGCTGCATTTTTTTTAATGATGTCATGATTTCATATTGTTATTACCTTATCAATTCATAATAAAAGAGCCACATTTGCAGTTGTGCGATCCTGACATTTGAGATTATTCCCAGACAAAAGTTTTTCAATTATCTCAACAGCTTCTGATATTTATAAAATTCATATATGAGAGGTTTCAAACTTAAAATGATGCCATAGTATTTTATTTTGAATTCCTTATTATCAAAACATAATTTTAAATGGTCTGTTCATTTGTATGGGTGGTTGCTCCACCTGACATTTTGGGGATTTAAGATGATTTATTATTTGAATGTATTATTGTATTATTTGAACAAATTATTACTAAAAATGAATTCAAACTAAATAGGTTGTATAGAATAAAGTGATAAATGTCATGAATTTATCTAATTATTTTAAAAGGAAATAATGCACTTGGACACAAAAATATGCACATGTCCTTAACCTGGTCAGCTTTAAAACACGCACCTGGGACATTTATACAGGCATTTCAGA